>NC_138660.1:23056506-24519006 GCF_964273445.1 Streptopelia decaocto
TAGTCACAGCAAAATTCTTACTTTTTGTACTCAAATCATGTAATATGACACTCTTGAATGAAATATTATATGTGAAACATTTCAGATCTGCAGATCAGTATGTAACGTCACAACAAAATGAGAAACGGCTGTTGCATTCTTAACTAAAAGGGAACATTGTCACCTATTATCACAGAACTCTGACTCCTAATTGCTGAAACAGAAATCTAGAGAAACTTAAAACATAGTTAACTTTGTCATAGACTAAATGGACTAAATGTAAAAATTTCTTGTTCAGTTGTTCTGACAAGTCCTTATTTCAATTTATGCTAAAAAAAACCCAAAACATAAGCAAGGATCCCTAAAACATTAGGCTTTGTGTCAGTTTGATGCAAATTATGCCCCCCAAATCCATCCCACTTTATAGAGGATTTCAAAATCAAACTCCTTTTCTTGAAACCCATGATCTAAATTTTGGGCCACACTAGAAACAATTTTTTCGTGCTGACTGTAAGAAGTATGAACGAAGACTTCCCTGAAGCAGAGCGAATATATGAAATTAAAACTCCAGGTTGTGTATTTGTTTCAGCAGCTTACGAGAAAGATTCACTCTCAGAGCAAGGCAAAACACTTACCTTGCCTAAATATTTAGCCAATCAAAAGCAAGACTACAAAGTTGCACACATTGCTTCATTCAGGAATCACAGTACTGCTGAATTCAAGAATTACCAATGAATTCAAAATACTGAATACAATTAGTCCAAGATGTATTTTAATAAAGCCAACTTGAGGCTCATTCTTTCATATTCAACAATCATGAACAATAAAAATTACTCCTGATTTCTGAAGATACAGACCACTGAAGAAGTCCCACAGGACTTCTCTCCTTTGCAGGGAACAGCTATTACATAAGCAATAATTTTTGTGTATTCTTACTCAATTAGAATACAGCAGAAGTATCCCAGAGCGCTTACCTTCCAAAAAAATAATCTCCCCAGAAGAACCTGCAATGCTGTCATTTATAAGAAACGTTAACTGCTTTCAATCTAAATCGGTAACTTACACTGACTGCCAGGATGATCACCACTGTGGGGGCACATAACTATAGGTTGGTGTTCCTGGAGCCCGATATGTGGGCATAGTAACTGGATGAGGGGCTACTGGAGTTGGGGAATGAGTTGTCAACAAAGTACCTAGGATGAAGAGAACAAATTTCAGTACAGAGAAATGAAATGAGAGAGGGGAGAGGGAAAAAAAAAAAAAAAAAAAGTGTTAATTTTTAAAACAATTACAGCTTGTTCATCTTCTGATTTAAAATGACCAGTATTATTTTAGACTGCAGCCCCAACCTTCCTTCAAACATTTACACAGGGAGATCATTTTGATGTTTAGTCCAATGCACACAAAGATACTCATTACTCAAAAATAGCTCTAGCAGAAACCCTGCAACATAAGCATTATTCACTGCAAAACTTTTTCCCACAGCAGGCTTTACATGCTATAACAATATTTGATGGTAGAGATAACTTGACTGATAAATCTGAATAAATCAGTTCTTGTTTGCATTATTACAGATAGGTTTTTACAGACTAAGGGGCTTCAGAAATAAACAGGCTAAGATAGCAGGATCTTAACAGTCTTGGTCTACAGCACTTCGCAGAAACAGTAACTAACACCTGGGACAAGCTTTCCCACATACGAAATTCCAATGTTAGCTCAGTTTGTGACACACAACTTCTCTAGTTTTGAGATCCCTCAAATTAATGATAAATTTGACTAGGTAAAAAGCAGAATCTGAAAAACAGTTCACGGCTTTTGTTTTTTAGGTTACTGAATTGAGTGTGCTTTGAGTGAATGCAGACATTTCTTTGTACATTAACACCGAGTAACGAAGATTCACACCCCCTCAGAGAACACAGATGAGTCTTCATTATTTGTTAAACAACATTTTCTCCAAAACACCCCCACTAGAAGTGTGGCATGAGGAAGTCAACATCCCTAACCATTGCCTATGACACAGAAGACCTGCAGGTAGCGTAAACACATAAAATGTTATATTTTAACATACAAAGGTCAGCAATATGAGGGGTGGGCTGAGAACACTGCATGTTCCTCAGCCTGAAGAGGCTGCTGTTTTCAACTAGGCACAGAGAAATGTATTGAGAAGAGGACGTTAGATCCTCGACACTAAGATGAGAAGCAAAGCACGCACGATAAGGGAAATCCCATACAGATTTAAAGAAAAACTATTTTACCACAATACTAGTATCTGAAAAGAGGATGTGGTATCTCCATACTTAGAGATGATCAAAATATCAGTGAACAAGTACTCAACCTGATCTAGCTGGATCCCTTTTGAAGGTGCTGGACTAGACAACCCACAGAATTCCCTTCTAATCTAAACGATTTCATGATTCTGCCAAGCACACATCTGGCATCACAACTTTGTAATGCAGCCACATTTGCCTCAAACTGAGGGCTTCATCAAGAGAACATGAGGGTTACAAGTTCCATACCTGCTGACATTGCCATCGTAGTCCCAGCCACCATGCCCATGGTCACACCGTTCCCTCTGGGCGGTGGAATGGGAGCAGGATACATGGTCGCTGGCATGCCGTTGGGCTGCACAACTGTGGTGTGGTGAATTACGTGGGGTGGTGCTGCATACAAAGGCTGCGTGTAATAAGTGCCTTGCTGTTAGAGAAAAGAAGTAAATTAAGTCATTACAGTATATCTCATGGCAAAGATAAATGATAACTTCTTTCATAAATGTAGCATAAAATAAAAGCATTATTCTAAAGATGGAATGTATTTACAGAGTAGAAGCCAAAACACTCATTTCAACTATTCTAACTGCATTTCACTGGCAAACTTTAACATTTAGCCCCCTTTTAAGACATTTAGGATAACATTCAAATCCAAAACCTTTTTAGAATTCCAACATTGGCTATGCCTGCAACAAAAAGGGCTCATTCTTTATTCATTCCCTTCATTTTGTATCTTTTATTATATTAGTCTATCACAGAACTTCTCTCACTATTTCTTTATTTTTTATTCAGCTGCTTTTAGCTAAAGAACCAAAAGTTTCTGACAAATCCAAATACACTAAGCAGACTGGATAAACCTTGTTACGTGTGACAATTTTTTAGTTTTGTTTATTTACCTGTGCATATGGATTCTGCTGTGGATAGGCACTTCGAACTGGGTACACAGCAGTCTGATAGGGATTCGGTGACGAAGAATACGGTGGCACTGCACCACTAGTGGGTGAACAAGATACTTTATACGGGGTGCCTGGTGTGTAACCTGAAACAAAGGTAAATCTGCATTAAAAACAGGAAAAATGAGTGTCAGTACACTGCTTTCTAAAGTCAGGGTGGCACGGTTCTTAATTTCCAAACTCAATCTTCCTGTTAGTACTTAGCAGGCTAGCCTCAAAACCCCAGCACAAGTTCTATCATTCACATGATACCGATAACAGTCCAAAACCTACATACTTCACTGTGTCAACTTAACATGAAAAGTTAACTCTATTTTTGCACAATTTTATTTTCAAATCTATGGATATGGGATAAAAAAGTGGATTTGTATTTCCACAGTAATATAATTAAATACTTGGCTTCAGCACATTAGGCAGCATTCCTATATTGGAGGAGTTCATCCATGCCAATATTAGTCCAGCTCCGAATGCATCCCAAATTATACTGGCAAAACACAGTAACCGTTAACTAACCTGCAGTTACCTTCTGTAGAAGAAGAGGCAGCACAGGAACAGCTTAATTTCAAAAAAGAGACTTATGTAGAGAGCTCCAGATGGATTTTTCAGAGAACAGAAAGACACAATCTGCATCTTCCACTTCAACTTACATTTATTCATATTTGCATTTCGGCATTTTTTGAACTGGGTAAAATAAATATGAAAGGCTACGCTTTTGAAACACAAACACTGTAGAGTTCATTGCAACTGCAAATGGGACTCCAAAGGCACTTCAGTATCTTTAAATCTCCTTTCTGTGTATTACATATGTAGACATACCCTTCATCATCACTTATGAATTATTTGTATACCTTACAATAAGACTACAGATGCCATCCAAAATATTTCTTTGGCATTCCTATTATAAGTCCCCCAAAAATCAGTCTGCCTTGTAAATGCTGGGAACTGTTCAGTTTTTACAGAGACAAGTAGCAGCTGCTGGCTCAGACCCTGCCTGAAGACAGTTCTTCCATAGTTTCTCCTGCCCTCACCAAACAAGGTCTCAGGAGAACAGAACAAGGTTGATGAGGCATGGAGGAGACGTGTGAAAAGCACCATTGCTGCTGCCTGTTACACTCCCACGTTTATACTATGGCTCAATGGCCAGAGCGGGAATACAAACACCTTGGCAGCAGCACCCACCAGTAATAACATTCTGGGTAGTAAGCACCCAGCATCACCTATTTTGGAGAAAGCACCAAAGCCCTGTGCCTGTGCTATGCTGAAACCATCTTGAGTCTTCTGCAGGTCCACCACAGTGGGAGATGCCACATCCACAGACTGAATGACTATTTAGCTGGAATTGGCAATTGTAAAACAAGTCTAGAACATGCTGACTTCAATCCAGAGAACAGATCTGAAGCCACATAGCAGAGAGACCACTGGCATTTGTGTTGTGAAAAATCAGTCTGTGCAGACAGCATGATGACAGATGACCTTCCTTCGTTTTGCAGAAGTCCGAGTTTCTTCGCAATTTCATTCCACCCTTCAAACTGAAAACTTTTATGTTAATGAAGATATAGGTTTACTATGTTTTTCTTTTTTTTTTTTTTTGATAGAATTTATGACCTTTACAGATACTAAAGAAAGCTATCATAACACTTAGTCTGAAGTCTTGTTTTTAGAGATCTTAAGTATTTGACAAAGAGACTGTGCTGAGGAAGTAACTTCTATTTCTAGTATGGAGAGCTATTTCTGTTGAATAAGCCAGCTACAAAATGCTGAACTTGAAGCATCCCTAGTGAACCACAACTATGTCCTCAGTCAAGCCCACTCTCATTCTAAAAAGCCATTGATACAGCTGCACAGGATATTTAACTTCCATTATCACAAAGTGGTACATCTGTACAAGAGATATTCTGCTTTCCCATTTAATTATTTTCTTCCTTATAGGGAGCAAAGACCTTAAAAGTAAACCACGTGGTTATTCAAAACCACAGAAATTTAAGGAAGCTACTTGTAAAAGGTATTCTTTCTGAACAGTGGCACAGCATGTTCAAACACTGCTGCATGAGACAAATTTACAAAAGCTTTGATTCCACAAACAAGCAGCTGCATCAGAACGTATAATAAAAATATTAAAGCCCCGGCTGTTAGGACAAAGTACTTCAAGTTTTCATCTGCCTGAATTAGAAGAGCCAGACATTTTGCACTTTAGTTCATAGCTTAAAGAGTAGCTAAAAATTATTCTTTCTTCTGAAATAAAAGCTTATTTTTCTATTCAACAGCAATAAAGACTCTAGTAGTACTAGCTTTAAAAAAAATAAAGGATATTTGAAAATGGCAAACAACAACTTCTATTCATCTTTATTCCTTTTTCACATAAAAGTGAAAAAATTCCTACTCCAACTTTGTTATATAGCATAAGATATATTCCAAGATTAATCAACACAAACTAATAATCTGGTAACATGATTAAGTCTACCAAGTCAAGAATCTTTCCCAGAAACCATAACCCTCTATTACAACATAATGGACACAGAGGAAAAAACACAATCAAGTGGATAAAAACATTGGTCTCATGATTTGGTAAATCATCTTCCTGCAGTAGGATTTGCAAACTACAACCAGTAATAAGACTGGAACTACCTTTCAGTTATCTGATCCTAGGAACAAAAATTACAGCTACTTCTTAGCATAACTGCAGGAATCTGATGTTATACACAGTGGAGCACAGAAGGCAGACACACACCACTAAGGTAATCTCCACCATGAAACTGAATGGTGTATTAGTAAGTAATACAAGTCGATACAAAAAGCCCACATAGGGTTTCGATTCCCATGCGTTATACCCCTGATGGGAACTCATCTTGCTTCAACATCATGCTCAAAAAAGTTCTTAAGCAACTCAGTGCAAATGCAAGCTGGTACCCCCTAGATGTGGTACTTGCACAGAGGCAATACCCTATCCAAAGGTTTGTTTTTTTGTGGTGTTTTTTTGTTTTGTCCTGGTTTTGTTTTGGTGTTTTTTTTTGTTTTTGTTTTAAATTACTGGAACTTATCCATTTGTTTCCCTGCCTTCAGTGCAAGACCAAAGACAAGCCAAAATCAGTTCTGCATTCGCTATGCCTCTAAGCAGCAAACTGAACAGAGACACAGGCTGAACCAACTAGAGCATTCCACAGTTAGCTGCAAACTATTAACAGGTTCTGCAGGCAAACATTTTAGATACCTTACTCTCTCTTGCCTCAGTAATTGCTGCCATGCCCTTTTAAGAAATCAAAACAGAGCAACACACAGCCCTGTGAAGAGATGCATTTCTAAGCAGTCAGTCATCAGTCTTCCTCGCTTGTCATACAGAGTCTCATTGCAAAATTAAAAAATAAAATCTGTTTTACTTTGTGCAATAGAACCATCACTCAGCTTAGAACACAGCATTCAGTACTTGAAGCTACAGCTGAGAGAGAGATGAAGACTTCACATCTTACAGGAGTCTCCTGGTAGTGAAATGTCATGTTACAGACACTGAATTTCAATACTGCACATAGGCTTCAACAACGTCAGCCTCCCAATTTCCAGTAGTGGCCTTTCCTATCCCCGTAAGTTAAACAAGGACATTCAGGGACAAATTTGTTTATGTACCACATGTGTCTCTGAAAAGCTGGCATAAAACATGCAAGTGAAAGAGTTCCTGAAGATGGCCCAGATCTGCATTAACAGAACAATGTAAAAAATTCCTTAGTATGCAAAGTAAGCACAGGAAGAATACTATCAGATGTGTGTTCCTTGTTTAAGTGGAAACTAAATGCTACCAGTTTCTGTTTTGTTTCAATCATTAATACATCAAAATCATCATCTATTAGTGAAAGCAGGACTATGTAAGAGCTTAGGTGAGAGCTTTGGTTTCTCTTGTCTGTGTTTTTCTGTCTCCCTTTTCCTACGCTCATCACATTCCCTTTCTCTTGAAAGATAATCATGCATGAGTAGTTACCCAAATCCTCCTCCAATATCCACTACAGACAAATTAGTTTTGCCCAGCAACCAGGCTTTCTAGACAATTAGTTTGTGGAAGACAATTTTTAGGGCAGAAAGAAGGCAACAAGGTGAACTTGGAAAGAGATCTAATTCAAGAAAAGCGTGAGAAAGAAGAATTCTGAAGACAGAAGAAAAAACAGGAATCTGGAAACAACCAGGAGGATGCAAAGCAAGCAGAATCAAGAACGAAGCAGTGAGGGAAAAATGTAACACAATCCTCAAGTATCAGCCTGAAATATAGAAATAACAGCCAAAAATGTCAAATTTTCCCTTCTCCGAAGGTGAAAGCAGTATAAGACAAGATTATACTACATGTATCAGATGATTCCTTATGAATCATATTCAAAGTAATGTAAAGCTTATCCCGCAGTGTAAGTGTTATTGTAAGCCCTTCCCTTCTTGGTTCTAACGGCTTCCAAACTTCAGGTTACTGCTTTGACATACCTATTACACGTACCTGTTTGGAAGGTAGGATTTGCTCCAGGATACATATTAGGGGAATAGGCAGGAGCAGCCGCTGCATAGCCCATTGGGAAGCCAGCTAGAAGAAAGAATATGTCAAAGTTATTTTCTAGACTAACTGCCCTGTCTAACTAGACTTTACTCTCAAAGATTTTCACTGTACATCTTCTAATTGAGATGACCTAACAGATCGCCTTCAGTCATACCTCCTCAACTGAAACACTGGGCTGCTCCCAAGCCACCAGCAGCTGAATGCTGGATGGAAGGAACAGCTGAGGAGTCAAAAGTGCAATTCTCCCTTACATCCCCGTTTCAGCAAATCTCGAACTTCGCCAAGTGACTCTTAAGTTTTGTGCAACTGTTCAACCCTCCTGCCCCACAGAGCTTTATGATCTGATGCACATAAAACATTTATCTGAAGAAAAGATACTTTTTCGCAGAAATAAATCTCTAGAAGTCACAGTGACTCTGACTCTTCAGATCAGAGATATCCCAAGTACAGAGTACAAAGCAACCTTAGGTAGTCTAAAACGTTTGCTGCATTTGACACAGATTTGTTCTTACACTCAGGTAGCAAACAAGCTCACTGGTTTCAGGCATGTACTATGACAGTTACCAGTAACAAGTGATTCACTGAGGTATTGGCAAAATGATAGGTAAACACTTCTATACCAGAACAGAAGAACCACTACGGTTGAACTAACATTGCAATATACTGGCCTCCAGCATAAGACAGAAAATCGTTAGCAAAAGCTACAGTTACTTTAAAAATACGAAGTTTGTTTAGATTGTAATAAGTGAAATTTCTGAACTAACCACAGCCACTGATTCTTCCGGGAACTTATTATTCTAAACTGTAAAACTGAGTAATGTCTGTATTTAGAAAAAGAGTTACTACCACATTTGTTATCAACATATAAAGATTTCAACTTCTCCAGATAAAAGGCAATTACTATTTGCATATTCACTGTCAGGCTTAAAGCTGCTAGTTTGACACTGCTATTCAAATTTGAGGGTTTCTATTTTGCTATAAATCCCAGAGTCCTTAGCAATTCCTCCTAACAATAGAAATTCCTTAGCTCAGGACTACATATGCCAATTTAGTTTTGTAAAGTACTCTGTAAACATATCAAGTGACATACACTTGGCACTAGTATTAGGTGGCCAGCATGGGTAAGGCTAAGAAAAACATTAGGCTTAAAAATCAAAGGTAAAAATAACATCTTCAATTCATAACAACTTTTCCAAGTGTAAATAGCTCTTAAGTTTTCAAATTCACAAGCTGCAAGTAAAAAACTTTAGTATAGCTTTACACCTTATTCAAACTGACTACACATCTGCAACACCACTTCTGTGGTTTACATTTGCAGCCCTCTACTCTTTCTTCACAGGTTTAGCTCCACAGTACAGCACTCTGAGCTGCTTAAGAAAAAAGTCATCTGTGAAAAACGTAACTACCACAAGCAGCAGTTTTAATTTCCACACAGAACTTACCTATGTGAGAACATTTGGATATTGATTATTTACTACCGTAAACCCATCCAACAACCTCAAATAGGTGTAGTGTAATATAAACAGCTATTAAATATGCAACAGCTTCAGAAATACAGTGCCTTTAAATAATACATTCCACCTGGAAATATGTTCATTACCATGCAAGCCATGTAAATTGAATGTCTCTGAATGGAGAACCTGTAGCTTTTAAATTAGGAGAGGCAAACAGGGGAGACTTAGTCATGCACTAGATTTTAAAAAAATCCTAAATGCAAGCCTACTACTTTTCATTTTAGAAAACATGCTTTGTGTTTATCTCACAATCTTTATGCCAAAACCAGGCAGCTCAGCAAACTACCTGTAACAGTGTGACTCCACGGACCTTATTGACTAAGCTGAATTCAAGGGTCACAGTAAACTAACCAACTCCTGTAAGGAAGAGTTTCGAGTGATCAACTTGTAGCATGACATTAAGGCACTTCTATAACAATTCTACCTCAATTTCACGTATTTTAGTTACGCTAATTTACAACCAAGTGAAGACTGGCAAGTATACAGTACTTGCATAATTAAATATGTAATCTAATATGTATAACAGCAGAATAAAATACTAGAAGTTGTAACGTTGTTGAAACTGCTATTTATGAATCTACAATAGTATATCTTCCTAAATAAATTAAGGTACCACTTAGCTTAGTATAAACAAGAGCTTCAGTGCAATACGTAAATAGTTATAAGTAGAAACAAAACCCTGGTTTATATAAATCTGTGTTTAGAAAATGAATAGGGATAAAATTACAAAGTTATCTTTGAATAATTCATAATAACCTTTATCTAAAGCAAAAGAAAGCCTTGTAAAAGCCAATAATTACAAATACAGAAATAATTACATGGAGATATTAATTAGTAAACGACTGCTGCTTGACTTATTATAAAATTACACAACAGATACCAGGAAAAAAAGACCAACTCAAGAAACACTGCCTGAAATGCCTCATGGAGGCACACAGCGCTTCTTTTCAGCCTTCCTAAAAAGTTCTGTCCAAATCTAATTACTGCCTTATCCAGCTTCTGAACTATGGGGACATCAGAAATGAACCCTGCTCACAAATACATTAGGAGATGAGAGGGGAATAAAACCCTGGTGAGAAACCTGACGCCAAATGAGAAGCAGAGAAAGTAAGAAATACATTTGATTTCTATTTTAAAAACATTTTTTTGGCCGTTTTATTTGTCCCACCTTTGATGTCATGCTTCAGGCAGTCATAAAACAGATAGGAGGAACATGAATTAGAGGATAGAAAGGTTAACAGCACCAGCCAACTAGCAGCAGAAATAGACTGACTCCTCTTCTTGCAAGGCGTAATTATTAGAGCTCCTAAAATAAGCTGCTTTGGCAGAGATATTGAAGTTAGAAATACAACAGAACAACTACCTTGACTCTTGAAATGTCACTTTTTAAATTAAAAAAAAAAAAAAATCCCCAAACAGATAATACATTAAGCCCTTCATAAGTGACTATTTCTTCTTGATTAGTAACAAAGATCTCTGTAACATAAACTCATTAAAAAACAGAGTTACTTACCCGGATAACCAATTCCTTTGGCATTTGCATAGGGAACCCCAGAAGATCCAGGGCTATACACAGGATTCATGATTCCAGTAACTGAATCAGGGAAAGAAAAAAAAAAATTTACCTTAGTATAGGGAAAACTTGAAATCCCAGCAACTAAAGCAGAACTGGAAATGGGGGAAAGCATATTGGAAGAAAAATAAACAGAGGGAAAAGCCACAATTCAACTACTCAGCAACCTTGAAACTGTAGCTACAAGCAGAAGTAAGTTTCAAAGCATCACAGCCCTCAACTGGCTAGAGAATGCCTCAGGAATGAAACATTCCCTGTTGTGGAACATGCTTTCAAAATATTTCCATCCCTAAGAGCATCCCCATGGCTGCAAATCCAGAACCCACTGCAGGAGTTCACCTGTGCTGGACTTCTCCGATGGCATCTATCAATCACTTATCATCCATCTACCATCTATCAATCTTCGATTCTTCCCATTGCCTTGTTGAAGCATCTAGCCAAGGGATGCAAATACTTATGCTCTATTACTGCTGGCATTTTAAGTCTGGGATTTTGGTCCTTTACCAGCACCAAATTCCTTCACTGTCAACAGCCCAAGTGTTACAGAAGTAAGAGGTAAAAGACTTTCTGTACTAGACAACTAGCTCACATTTGTCTACTTGCTTCTACATTCTTCAGAGCCTATGACAAGCTCACAGTTGGGTCCAGTCATTTCTGATTTCGTATACACAAAGAGGCACCTACAGTTAGTATCACTGGCAGGAATAAAGACAAATCCCCAGTTTTAAAAAGAATCTTGTAAGTAAACACCATGAAAAATAAAATGGAACTGAAGCTGTTTCTCAGATTTTCCTAGTATGCCCAAATACAGATCACTGCAGCACAGCTCACAAGCAAGCCCACCACATGCCTCTTACAAGAGCACTGTTCGCAATTGCTTTTCTAATATTTTAGAAAAAAATCCTTGTATTTTAACCCAAATATCTTCAGTAATCTGATGTTCAGCATATAGTTACAGATTTACCAGTTTTCTCCCTTCAACTGGTCATTTTTCACCACAAACAGCCTCCAACAGCAAGACAGGAAGGCACTCTATGAAACTAGACTTTCTTATTAACCGCTAATAGCCGATACCTGAGTCATTTCCTACTCTACATCTTGAGATGCTGTTTTACTCAAACAGTGTGTTCAGCAGCTTAACACAATTTAACAGAATTTTGTAAATAAAGTTTATGAAGCAAGAGTCATAATTACACGTCCACTACTTTAATTACAGAATGTAATAGGGCAGGAATCTGAGGTAACTGTATCAGTATAGCTGCACTAATAAACCTATGTTAAGTGACTGTATAAACCATAAGCAGTTTGCTTTTTAAAGTAACACTGAAGACAGCTCTGTGCCTGGAGTTTTAGCAGCATCTAGTACACAACAGAAGTAAAAGGAAGATTTGTGCCAAATTAGGAAATCAGAAAGTAAATGATGTCAAAGTTTATCACCAGCTTTCACAAAACACTTAAATTTGATGTAAGAGAATTACAAGATTCACCAGTTTCTTGGACTTTTCCCACACAAACAAAGCAATAATACTAACTTAAACAGAACTACTTTTATTTTTTCCAGCTTCATATTTGATTACATACCAAGACAACAGAATCTATTAAGAATGTGTTAAACAACCTGCCATTTACATTGCTTAGTATGAAGAAAGTTCCCCAAAACAGCATGTTTTAATCACCTCACCAACACTGAAAAAAAGCAGTTTGACACAAATCTCTCTGGAAATGTTCTACATCAAACCAGTCATCTTCAAGTATAAACCATTTTTCCATCAAAGCCCTGTGGAGTTTTGTAGCATTAACTCTGCTGTACCATAATGAACCATATTTTACTGGACTAACACTTCACTGTAGCAAGTCTGTTCTTTTCTCCTGTACTTTCTCCTGTGTATCTGCATTTCTAAATAATTGAAATGAGCCTGTTCCCTTAGTATTTCCCTGCATTCCCTGTTCATTCGCATCTCTGTTCCTCTTTCAATATTGATTTTGTCACATTTTGTCTCTAAGCTCAAAAACCTCGTAAGAGTTTCAAGCTTCACTTCAGTCTCAGCATTTCTGAGTTGTGGGTAAAAGGCTTCAGGGAGGTGCAATATCAACAGCACTCTCCCACACCCCACGTCCCTAGAAAGACGCTGCACCTCCTTGCAATCTCTACAGCAATGAGGAGGAAAGAAGACTCTGTAACCCTCTCACCATTCTGAATGGCAATGAGAAGAAAGAAAGAGGACTAGAAAACCAGCAAGAACATTCTGTGAATATCAAGGTGTTATATATAGATATATACACCCCACTACTATCATAAGTATTAGCAGTCAATGACTGCAGAAGAACACAAGGACATACATTCTGAGGGGTAACTTAAACAAAAGCCACACAAAGCTGAAAATGTACAGAAAATGAACAGAAAAGGACAACTCAAGACTTGATGTCCAAGGAAGTAGAGTACGAGACAGGAACTCCACTTAAGTAAGGAGAAAAAAAAAATAAAAATAAAAAATCTATGGTTCTGGGAGCCTGCAAGCTCCTTTTACTGGAAACAATGTCAACTTCCACTTCAAATGCATCCATACTTCAAAATCTGTACACACATTACTTCACCTTTGGTTGAACAGGTACGTACTTCCACCACTTCTGCTTTCACCACTGAAATACAAGTAGAGATCCACCAGCCTACAAAAAGCGCTTACAGTTTTTGTAACGCAGACAAACTTCAGATCATTTCTAATTAAAAATAATTATTTTCAGGTATTCTCTGAAGGACCCAACATGTAAGTATAATTATATAGTATTACCCAGTGGTTGCAATCATCCCAGTCTTACTGTAATTTTACTTGGAAGGGCATCTGTTATACTGAAATACAGAACCTTGCAGTCCACTTCCCTGTAACGCTTCAAGTCCACATCAAACACTAGGGAAACTACTATAAAGTGAACCCAAAGGATTGTGCCTTTCAACCTTTTTGTTGGCATCCCCTCCAAAGCATTCTCATATTAATGTGTATGTAAATAAGTGTCTACCCTGCATCATCTGTATATAAATTGCACAGAGTCAACTGCATATAAATTACACCCAACTAATTCTTTCAGCTGAAATGAAGATAAATTAAAGATGCTCCGATTAAAGACTATGCAAGCATGCTTGGGAAGCACTAATGCTTCACCTTTCATTCTTGCCAAACAAACTCGGTTTTGATGAAGCCTGTTAAATCTTATCTTGGGACAGATACCAGGACAATCATCCTCCTCTTAAATCCACATTTCAGGAAGCTGAGCACAAAGGCCAACTGCTGCTAGTGCTGAAGCTCTAGTACTCCGAACTAGATACGCTTTTGTACATGCTTTTCCTGCTGCACTCAGAAAGAGAATGTTTCTAAGAAATTCTTTTAAAAACCATTTTACAGAGATACATGCAAAAAAACACAGATCTATGCAAATACTGTAAAACAAACTGCACACTCCTTTGTAACAGGTATTTTTTCTTACTATTTATTTTCAAAGTTGTGCAGAAACGCTATCAGAACAAGATCTGTTGAATGCCACTTTGTGCTCATTATATGACAACTCCATCACAAGAGCTGGAGAAGTATCTCCAAGTACCTTGCCTAAAGCACACTACTGTGGTCCACTAATATTTTTATTCTTGGAACTTAAGCAGGCTCGCATGAACTCATTATTTAACACCTATCCATCCTGGAATACATGTAGAATGCTGTTTGCTATGAAACTGTACAAACAACCCAGCTTCCACTTACATACAATTCCTTAACAAAGTTAAGGACCATCTTGGTAATGCGCTACATTTAACCCGTTTGATTTCCAGTCAAAGTTTAATAGAAGTAAAATACAATTCCTAAATGCCCAGCAGTCTGTAATGTAAAAAAAGTCATTTCCACTGCTAAGTAACACAGAAAATAGTTTAGCTCTTAAAATAACTCACAAAGATTAAAGTAGCAGTTGCATTATGTTCTGTTAAAACTTCAGCCACCAAAATAGGCCCTTTGATGCAAATCCTAGGCCAAATAACAGGCACTTTTGTCACGATTAAGTCTTAAAAAAAGGGGGCTTATATCAGCAGGCATTCAAGACTTCCTAAATCTAAACCAACACATCCCACACTGCACTGGTATTTGCAGGTAGTACATACTACTTCTATTCATCCAAGACCTCAAAATAGGTCACTGCATTTTACTGGGAAGCTGGAACCAGTGCTTAGACAGAACTGCTGTGCTGCTGGAGAACAATCCCGCTCCCTTTGCAGGGACAGCAGTGGCACCCTTACTCCTCAGTAAGTTACATCAGCTGTATCAGTTTGCAAAACACAGGGTTTTGCTGGAGCTTTTTGGGCAGAGGTTTGCTATGTTTTATTACTATCAGCTTGAGAGAGCTGAAACACATCCCCAAATGGCTAAAACAGCCCCAGTGCCAATGTAAGGAA
The DNA here is from genome assembly GCF_964273445.1 of Streptopelia decaocto. Classification (NCBI taxonomy): domain Eukaryota; kingdom Metazoa; phylum Chordata; class Aves; order Columbiformes; family Columbidae; genus Streptopelia; species Streptopelia decaocto. The sequence goes on from NC_138660.1 coordinate 23,071,750, forward strand.
GGGAGCAGGACTGGATAGCTGCAATACAGATTGAGGTTGTAGAACCACAGCCTGGAGAAGGACAACTAACAACTTTATGTATGAACTTTGGGCAAAGTAATATGCAAAGCTGGAAACATCATTCACATGCAAGTCTTCCTCCCCTGCTCAAGTTACAAGATGTTCTTGTCATAAATGAGAACGAATGAGAGTCCTGCAATCACTCTTCTATGTTTTGTGTGCATGCATTATTTTTAAGACTATAAAGGAATAGAGCAGTTTAGACTTTTTAATCCTTTCTAATGACTACAATTCTCATCTATAAGCCTATTCTACTAGTGGTTTATTATGGGGTTTTTGTGTTGAAATACACATACATTAACACCAATACTACTTGCATCCAGTATCAGTAAAAACAGAAACAATACAGTTATATATTAAAGACTCAGAATTACTTCTACATGCCATTCACAGAAAGAAAACCTTTACAAAAAATTTAATGCTAAGATCCTGCTCATGAACCAACTTCATTTGTACATTAGTGGCACCGTTCTATTCTAAAAAACAAACAAACCAAAAACTAAACAAGAACAAAAAACCCACACACAAACACAAAAAACCCATAACAGAACATTAACAAAACCTTTTTTCTTCAGAAAACCTTCTATGTACAGAAATATTAAACAAATGGCCTAGCATTTCTCAAAGCCTATGATTTCTGTTGTTGCTACTGCACAAGGGGGTAGAAGTTGTCAACTCCAATACTTGCACCTCCTGCATAACTCTGAGATCACATACATTGTTATTTCAAAGAAGTGGAATAGTGCAGCAAAACCATCAGTTCCTCACAGTAAGCATCTTAGATGCCTGTCTATTGCCAAATTTAGGGGAAGTTAATCAACTATGAGAAATAGAAAATAAAATCAAATTGGAAGAATAAAATTTCAGTATGCGAAGGAACCATATTCACAACTTTTTAGTTAAATCCTGAAGATCTGCTTCTTGGTAAATTTTATCATTAAGTTCATTTTCAGTTTATACCATGTTCCTTTTTAAAATAAGTTGAAACTATCACAAGTTCCAAATTGAGATAGAATCTCCAAAAGCCTCTTAATTCCTTCTACTTGTTAACCTGAAAGATAAAGTGCGTAATTACTACGCCGAACATACATGTCGGGAGGCGTGAGTTATACGAGCATGGAAGTTTTATGACACTAACAATGATGCATCTTACAGTAAAATCATATTAGAGCAGACAGAAAGTCTAGTCAAATTAGGTAATATGCAGAGTGCTACTGAACATTTAAGAACAAATTAAGCCCAGATCTTCTCATGCTGAGAGCTGTACACCTCCCCTTACTTAAACCCCAACTTTTTATGTTTCTCAGAGCATGGAATTCATTGTTTGGCTGGTGTTTATAGTTTGGCTCCAAGCATTCTAGAAAAGCACTAAAAGTACAGTTTGCACCAGGCTTTTTTTCTTTTTGTCTCACAACTCTTCCTACAACCTACAGATGACCAAAACTCTAATCTTTCCTCCAGCTCACAGATATAAAGGTAACAGCACAGATACAACATGCAAGCCACACACAGACTTTCACATGCAGTGGAAGCCTACTGATGCTATTTATTTGAAAATCTGATTGACTAATTCCCTCATGATGCTACACTGAATTTTTATGAAGTTCTCAACCTGACGATCTCCAGCATACATCAATAAAACAGCGTTACAGACATCCCATGCATTCAAAATCCACCTACTCCACACAGGTAAGTGGAGGTCCCGGCAGCAACAGAGAACACAAGGGGACGAGAGGCCGGCGGCCCTGTCCGCACAGGTGCGGCGAGGCGGTTGGGAACCGGCTCCCTCCCCAATTAGCCCATCACCTGCCGCCGTTTAAAGGCCATTTAGACACCTGTTAAAAGGAGCCCTCCCAGCTCCCGAGCGACGCTGAAGATAACGGTTGTTCCGCCCGGCGGAGAGCGGCTGCCTGCGGTGCCGGGGCCCACAGTGCGCCGGGCCCAGGATGGCGCCGCTGCCGGACAAGGGGTCGCCCAGGTGGCTGAGGGGGAGCCGCGAAGCGGTGCGGCCTGCCCGTGAGGCCGGCGGCGCAGGCCGCGGAGGCGCCGGGCCCGGCTCCCTTACATAACGGGCCGGGCGCGGCGGAGAGGAAGGAGCGACTCCGGAAGCCGGCGCCACCCGCGGCGGGCCTGGGCGCCTAGCACTCACCGGGCTGCGGCGCTTCGTGGTGGCGTCCCGGCCGTCGCTGGCTGGCTGGCTGTCTCGCTGCGTGTGTGTGTGTGTGCGTGCGGCCGTACGTACGCGGGCGCGGAAGGCGGGGCGGCGGGCGGGGCCGGGCAGGCGCTGCCTGCGCGGGGAGGTGGGACAGTGACCGCCGGCGACTCCGGCTGCTCCGCGGCCGCCGCACCGAACAACTGCGCACCAACCCGCGGCCGACGTCACTTCCGCGGGGGAGGGGGCGCGCGCACCTAGCCCGGGGCGGAAGCCGCCGTCACGTGCACGGAAGCCCCCGGGCGCTGCCCCCTGCAGCACGTGACCCCGCGGCCGCCATTACCGGAGCGCGGCGGGGCCGCGGGACTAAGAGCGGTGTCAGCGCCCTCCGGCGGGGGCAGCTCTCGGACACGGCTGCCTCGGGCTGCCCGTTCCCCCCGGGTGCAGCGGCCTTGGCGCCGGGGATGGAGCGCCTGGCGGCCCCACCGTCGCTGAGTGCGGCTGTGCCTGCGCTGAGCCCTCGCGGCCGCACGGGCACCGGCTTGTTCGTCAATAGTTTCTGTTTGTCGAGAGCAGGCAAACCTGTGAAGCTTTTCTAGAAATTGGGACTGTACTGACCCCTGTACAAAACCGACACAGACGAGCAAGGTGAGCTTAAACAGGTTATCACAGAATCACCGAATGTCAGGGATTGGAAGGGACCTGGAAAGCTCATCCAGTGCAATCCCCCCATGGAGCAGGAACACCCAGATGAGGTTACACAGGAAGGTGTCCAGGCGGGTTGGAATGTCTGCAGAGAAGGAGACTCCACAACCTCCCTGGGCAGCCTGTTCAGTGATTGTCACCCTCACTGAGAAGAAGTTTTTTCTCAAATTAAGGTGGAACCTTTTGTCTTCCAGTTGAACCAGGTTGTAAGGTTGTAGGTCAGGGAGCTTTCTAACAAACTCCCCATCCTCCACCTGGTGGGTGGCAGCCAATCCTGCAACTCTGACACCCAAACAGACCTGCCAGGGGCACAACTTGATCCTCAGACAAAACACTGACATAATCTTAAGACTAACCTTTTGATAAAGGACTAAGTATCTGCAAGGACAGGACAAAATAAAAAAGTATGGTAGGTTAATCTGGACCAGAGACAGTGGACATCATTGAACACACAGCAAGATACCAAAATGACAGCCATGTGGAATTCTCATTGCCCATCCTTTAAAACATCACACGCAAAGCTGCACGCACCTGTGGCAAAAGCTGGACTCAAGACAATACTCATCACTGCTCAGCAGCTGTTAAGGAAACATAACTTTGTGAGCACCGGGAGGCAGCCTGAGCAGAGAGAATTTGTGCAGGAAAGTGTACAAACTGTGCCGTTAGTTCAGAGGTGTTCTTGACAGGCACCGTGACTAACACTATCAGAGAGCGCACTCCAGCACGACAGCAAATATGTTACTGATTGATCTTAGGTTGCACAGAACACACAAGCCAGCGTGCTGCCAGAGAGAGTGATGCTGGCACCAAACCCAAACAAAACGCCACAGGCAGGAGGCAAATGGCCCCGCGCCGTATGTGTGGTGAGAACTGCTGACCACGCACTGCAGGGGTGCTCCGAGCAGCAGCCCTGCTCCCCAAACGAGCTGCCGGTCTGGACAGACAAATGTTACACAACAACTCCTTAAATCCTGAAGGGATGACAATAGAGGATGGCAGAGCAGCTTTTTCTTAAAGAAGAACAACAGGTTGAGCCTTGTCCAATACACAGCCTGCACAAATGGGCCGGGCATCCATAGACTTAGTTTATGTTACAGGGCACCTCAGACCACTGCTGAGCTTGGGGAACTAGTTTCACTAAAATTTCCCTTGCTTAGGGACATGCAATACAAATAGCACCCTTTTCTGTTACCCTGCCATGCATCATTATTAAAAACCATAGGGATATTACTACTTATGCTAGATAGTATTCTGCAAACTATGCCTAAATTGTAAATTTGAACTTGTCTTATGGTGTAATAACATACACCATGGTGGAAAATATTCCAGCCACAGCAAAAATCTGATACCAAAAAGATGACAAAGCAACAATTTAAACTCTCACACATGTAAGCCAATCCCTGGCTAGTTTAGCCAATTATTAGTCTCATATATAAAGTATGTATCAGTTGTATAGCACACAACTCTTGTCAATCAGTAAAATACAAGCCCTTAAATGCGGTTGGAAAAAAAATTAGAAAAAGATGGAAATTATTTTTAAAAACTGATAAAACTGAGCACCTGATACTTTTCTTGTACAATGTCATAGTTACAGTAGTAAAATGTGGAAGCAATAATGTTCTCTGTAGCAGAATTGCAAACTGATTCACAGCTTGCTGACATTTCTGACGGGTAGGACAGCTTGCTCTTTTCTAATTATCCTCAGGTGTCTCCCTCTTATTGTAATACACTTCCCACAAAAGTGAACTGACATACATCAATCATGCTGGTCAGTCACAGAGGAATACTACAATAAATGGAGAGCTGGTGCATTGGCTCCAGCTACATTACAAAAAGAATGGTACCATTGGTATATAGACAGGAACAAGTATAACGGTGACTCAGAAATACTGTCTCCAGCACTACATTGCAAGAGTTTTCCTCTGAGTGTGGTTTGTTCGTGTAAAAGGAGAGAGACCTGTCTGGGGGATGGGAGGTCATAACCACTGAAACCACGCTAATGATACAAAAAAATTGCTTGAGCAGATATATTCTTAGACAGTTCAATATATCTGTTTGAGGGGATTCAATTTGCAGTAACAAAGAAGTGACAATAAAGGCACTACAGGGAAAGATACCATCAACAGTGAGATGTGCTCCAAAATGAATTCCTGTGTTTTGTGGAATATTCTGTAATATTAGAAACAGCCAGCACCTCGCCATCTACTATTCTGCACTGTAAGAATTTCCTCTGCTATCATCTGTCTCATCTGGAATTGCTAGAACTGTTCTGGCCATCTGAGCCATCTAAAATACCTACAGACTCGCCCCAAGAGGCAGATAACTGGGTTGGACGGCCACCGCCCAGCAGCAATTAGAAGCTATTGCAATAGTGTGACAAATATTTATATGTGGGTAACTGTTTTTCAGCTTCTTATTTAAACAGGTGGGTAGTTATTTACTGTCTTCTAAATATTTTGTTTGGTGTTTTCTGGTGGTTTTGAATTGTGCTGTCTGCGTAGTTTAAACCCATCATACAAATTCCAAAGGAAGCAAAACTTACTGGCATGCAACTAAAAATATGTGATGGAGATATGTGAAGGGTCATGGTAATTCAGGATACATTTTAATAGCCTGTCTATATTGTTCAGCAGTCTCAAATTAGCCTATAATTAAAAAATATCTCTAAGAGTTGGTATCAGGATTGAAAAATAGATTTTAATTTTGATTGCTCTCAATAAGACTGGTAAATGCTATAAAAATATTCATGACCATGCTTAGTTTTTTATACAAGATCAAAATGCCACCTCTGTAGGCCTTATCACTCTTTCCATCACTAAAAGTCTTCAAAAGTTATTTTTTGATCAAACACTTTGGGTGACAAGCACCATGCAAAGGGTGGTATGCAGATTAAGAAAGGTGCAAATGTGTTCTGATTTTCTGAGAGGACCAGTCAGAACGCCACTGCCACCTCAACCATATGAAAATATCTCAGAATGCTACTGTCCCTGACTCCTTTTCTTAATAGTGGGACACATTTCCTTTTTATACGAGTTTAATTCCTTGAGGATTTCTGTATGGGACACATGCTTTTCTATAATGACAAGACCATCACAAGTATCTTCATCAGGTACACAAAAGCCTCTGAGAAAGATAACCCATGTGGACCCCAGCTGTAGCACAGACCTAACTCAAATTCAGCCATGAAAGATTTATTATTTGGCAGAACCATTGCTTTTGAGTCTCTTTTATGGGCATCAGAAGTTATTTTCACTCAGTCCATACCTGCTTTATGCATAGCTAACATAAGCAAAGTATGCTATGCTGCAGCATTTCCTTCTCCATGATATACATGGAGTTTTTCACAGGCAGTCAACTTGGCTCCTGATTCCAAAGAACAATATGATAAAAGTAATACCTGTAGTTAAATAACCAGACAAAATACAACTTCCATCATAGTGGAGACTGAAAATGTGTGACAGAAAATATGATACGAACCTCATAATGATCCAAAACAAACATCTAAAAGCCAGGAATTACAAAATTAAAGATGTGAAATTAAACTGAATTTGGAATGTATGTAAATATCAAGGTCTCATAAATCAGCTGAAATCTACTCTGTTATTACACAGATAAATATAAATCTACGAGGTAAAATCCTTATCTACTGCTTAGATTTCCTTTCCCCTAAATGGAGGCAGACTTCAGGCCACTGTGTCCTATTGAGAAGCATGTGGACAGCTTCTGTAGATGCTATATAGCTGCTCTAAGGTGGAGCAAATACTAAGAAAACATGTATTTCCTGTGTTTCTATTAATAACAGCTCACAACAAGGACTGCTGTGTTGTGGCATTTAGTGGGACTTTACAAATGTTTGTTACTGTTGTGATACAAATCATACAAATCATCAGCTATGGTTTTGCTGAATATTGTTGAAAGCACTGTAATAATCTCCTTCCATTCTAAAAGCAGAGGAGAGAGACTTCCCAGACCTGTGGGCCATTATTAGTTGTTGTTCTGTCAGAGTGAACACCTGCTCTGTTTTTATAGTGCTGTAAGTCTCCAGGAGCCTCTGCAAATAAAACTGACAAATTCTTATGTTAGATTTTAACAATAAAAATTCTACATAGAACCAGTTAGAATTCCCCCTTCAACTTCTTAAGTAAACTGCTAAAGATGAATGTTTAGCATCATTCAAACTGGTATCAGTAGAATATTTTAGAATTCCCAGAGTGTTATGGAATACTACATTCAGTTGTGTCCTATATTTGTTAGAAGCAAGAGTAAGAATAATACCACTTAGAAAAGGAAGCCAGTTTGTATTCTGTCACTGACCTGTTGCTTTTTATTTGATGCCAATGTTTTCAAGAAGACAGAGAAAAAGGGTTAATTCAATGTCGTGAAAAGGAAAGAAAAAAAATGTTTTGATATATTAAACAAAAATATCTATTAGTTTATGCACCCTTTTTCATTTGTTCATTACTAAAGTGAAAGAATATATTTGATCTTATTTATTGTTAAGGTCATAAAGTCCTGATTCTATTTCTTTCTCCAGACAGTACAACAAAGAATGACTTGAATCAAGCAGCAAGAAGTTGAGACCTTTGCAGAGTCTTCTGCAGACAGATAGGAGCTGGTGTTGCCCATGCTCCAGCCTCCTGGAAACTGCATAACAATACTAGCGCAGAAATGGCCAAAAAGTATTTGCTTCAATTCAAAAGTCTCTCTGTAAAATTAGGATTATTTCGTAGAATCTGGAAGTAAGAAAAGAGAAAATGGAAATATTTTTCTGGTAGTCCTGATTTTTATGTATATTTCAAACATATCTGATGCTGGTAATTCCTGTTAACAGTACATTCATTTTTGCACAATGCAGATGTTTAACTTTGGTGTACTTGCAAGGACTTTGTTGTTCCTATTTCTCCTTTTTCTTAAAATTTATGTCCTGTTGTGAGTGAGGACTATGTTCTGGAATTCAGGGACATAAACAGTTGTCTTTTATGGAGGATAAATGCAGGAAAACCACATTTCTTTATGGATAGACCATGGTAACATTAAGTACCACCACCCAAAACACAGACTGCGCACGAGAGCGCTCAGCAGTCCCAGCTGCGTGGGTGAAGGGGTTTCAGGGCCAGCCACCGGCAGGCTGGCGCTGTCTGAGAGCGTCGGGTGCCGCTGCCCAGGACTGACGGAGGAGCCACAGAAAGCTACAGCGGCATAAGGGCCAGCTTTGGGATCATGGCCAGACCAAGTTGTCCAACCAACTGCTAACTGGAGGAGACTAGATACTATCAGTAAACAAACTGCCTTTGTTTAATTCCTCCTGTGACCAAGGAAATGGACCTTTGTATGTTCTTTGGAAAAGAAAAGGGCTACATCAAAGTAGTACCTTGCTTAATTCTCAGTTTCTCCTAGTGGAAAACAACTGACAAGATTCCAATACAGACCACTGACTTGGGTCAAAACCAAAAGCTATATTCTTGATTTATAATTCCACATGAAGCGGTGTTCTGGGGATGTAAGGTGGACAGGGTGGAAATGGGAAACAGACTGAGTGTGCAAGGGGTGCGATTTGAGAGATTTGGAGAAGTGGCTTTGTTAAAAACATGCAGTGTATCCTTACTCTGCAAAGCCTTTAAATACCTGTTTAATCTTAACCATATGTGCACGTCTCAGAGAAGAGTCCTTCTCCCTTTCACTTCTTGTCCCCAGCCTACACTGTACCCAAGGAGAAGCAGTTAGAGATCAAGTGCCATTCGGCCCTGGAGCAGGAGACTGGTGCAGGCTCAGTCAATTCGGGACCGAGCACATGCAGCCTGTCAGCACGGAGGAGTTCCCAGGGACTAAATTGTGCTTCATGCAGATAGGAAGGCAAGATAGCAATATGAAAGATGAAATTTTTCAGAGGATTAAAACTTGGCCAAATTTGGGTTAATTCTTAGTAGGACAGCAAAAAGCTGTGTCTGTGTCTGACAACAAGACATCACCCATATGCTCTACAGCCCTGTCTCAGGGCTGGCCGAAAAAGCTGCAAGAATCTTGTCTGTGAAGGCAAAAAGTTGTTTTCTTCCATAGCCACGTTCTTGGCTACAATTGAAATAAATTAGCTGAAACTTCATATTATCAGCACAGAAGAAACATCTGGAATGTAAATTGGGCTGAATGGCATTCAACCTGAGTGGCCTCAACCTGGCAAAGTCATAATAGGTTGAAAATATTTATAATAGGATGTGCCATTGCAAGACAATATTAACTTTATGATATGTTAATCATAAATATATGATATCATAAATACATGATATTACACTGCTACTACATCACTGAAGATTTCATAAACAGAAATATCCCGAAATGATTATAGGTACTGGCAGTAAAACTATATGACAGAGTTGGACATTTCAAGGATGTTGAATTTGTGGCAAAAAATGTTAAAAGTGGCTGTGAAGTTAAATGGGTAGTTGCTATTTACAAATAAGATGATTACATACTGCTACCATGGAAACCTGAGATGGAAAATACAAAGCCAGTTTAGCTTCATCTTGAAACTTCCCTGATTGGGAGGAAAACAATATCTGACATTCCTCCAGCAGGAGACTTAATTGCCCCTCCTAAAGAATGTATAGCATGTTTCTCCATATTTTTAGCTGTTATGCAAAGTTTTAAAACTCCAGCCTAGGATAATAGATACATATGTTGTTGAGAATCACAGCACAGCTTGATTTATTGTTTTTCTTATGCTATTTACTGAAATGGTAACTATTAGGCATCTTCTAAGTCCGCTTCAAGTGATTTTGTGTCACATCTCAGTATACGGCCTGGTAATTCTCCCCAAGTACACTTTTTCCTTATCTGTGTTTCTGCTTTGACAATATAATGAGTGAGCACGCTCTAAGGATGTGCTCGTTTCCATCAAAACAAGCTTCCTGAGAACCTCAAAACAGACAGGGAGATGACCACTGGTCTTGCAAATTTTTAGGACAATTCTGAATGTGAATCAGTTGGCAACATAAACTGAACAAGTTATTCCTAAATAAAAGATGTACCCAGTGAGACTGCAGCAAGCACTAAGGCTGGAAATCAGAAAACTACACAGATGGTACCATCTGTGTGTGTTCTGGGAATCATTCTGGTGCTGAAAAACCCCTTCTGAGACAGATGCACAGAGCCACAGAAGTGTTTGCTAACAGACACACATGCTACACCTGCAACATTGTGTTGGATCTCCTGTGTTCACTCGGTATCTGTACACAAACGGAGATAGCATTTTCAATGTGCCAAGGCTGGACAATCAGTGAGTAAAAGGTCTTGTTACCACAGGAAGTTCCATTAAGGATGTGAATAAAATTGCAATTCTAGGCTGAGTTTGATTGCAGAAATAATTGCACCTCTTTGACCTCTATCTCCATCCCCATCTTGGCAGTGAAACCTGATGACCAGCTCCACTTGTCCCACAAAGTCTTGCATTCAAAGTACAGCAGGCCAACACCAGCAGGCATGTGGATGTACACTGAAATGTTAAGATGAGTCTTTAAATTTCTTTGATACTACTGTTGCTTCTTTCATACAATAAGTTTGTTCCTTTTGTTATATAAACCAGCTCACAAGCTAGTAGTTCATTTTATATGGACACACAGAGTCCAATTTACATCATCTGCAATTCTTACCTATTTCATTGGGAAGAAGTGTTGTTCTTGCTATATGGAAAGAAATACCATTTGCAAAACTCCGCAACTTGTTATTTTTCTTCTTTTGGGGGACAAACTCCTTTCCAAAAGCTGTGCTGTTTGACAGCTGAATGCCCTTTGGCTTTGTCACCTTTCACAGTATTTTTAAAGTTATTCCAAATTATTAAAATTACTAACAGTGAGACACGGCACTGAAACACTTTTGGATGGTAATGATTCTGTGCTTCTGCTCTGATAGATACCTGTCTCACTCAAATACACATTTGAAGCACTTTAAAGCAGAAACATCTACTAAGATTAATAAATTCAGCGTGACAGTTCCTAGTCCAAGTGCTTATAATGGCAAAGACAGAAGTGTTGAGTAGTTAATGTAGAAAAGCAAATGGTAATTATCTGCCAGACATTTCCATGGTACCCTAAAGAGAAAATGAACATTCAGTACTCTCTGCACCTCCCGTGTGATAATGCTCACCAGTGATTTCCATTTGCCTATCAATATATTCTGCTAGGAAAGTTCAAGTAATCCAGCCAAATGCTGACACTGCTGTGACAATAGTAAGGCCCTACAGAGAACTGGTTTCTTCAAAAACTATTGTCAGAACTTTATTAGGATTAGGAGAACTTGATTGTCACTAAAAATGATTAAACAGCTCTTCCTTGTGTTCACTCTCTACCAAGCCTGTACCTAAAACTTTCTTCAGTCTCCTATACTGCCAGGCCCCTATACTGCACAGATAAGCCTCTGTTCTTGTAACACCAATCCCTACAGCAAGAGTCAATTATTTCATTGTTAAGTAGACATTAGTCACAAGGCTGACCACAGCCGTCAAGATGTGAGTAAGCACAGGGAAATGGAATTTAGCTATGTCTAGTTTGGGCAACATTTAGTACATTTCACTTTTCATTGCAAAGGCTGCCCCACCAAATTGGTAGCCTCTCTCTCATTTTTAATTACCAATCTCATGCTATCCGATCCAGACACAACCTTTATCAGGTAAGCATATTGCCCCATACAATGTTCTGCATTGCTTTTCTCTTACTTGTTAATTAATATCTAGGGAAATACTATATATTAAAATGCCATTCAATAGGGATATTTTTAATTATTCTGATGCTGCAAATTATGACATCCTATTGTGGCTAGCACCCTCATTAACCAAATATTTCTTCAGGTCCAGAAAACACTTTTACAATGAAGTTAGGCTACATGTAGTGAAATAGCTCATCTTTCATAGCCCTCTGCCACAGGAAAATACATTTCTCAGTTGATGTCTTCATTTACAATATGCTGGTTTGCATTGTGGCTCTGTTTAATGAATAAGCAAAAAGTGACACTTCACTGAGACTGATCCATAAGACATTAAGAAAATTACTGTATTGCTTATCTTGATATAAGCAGTGTTTTCAACTGCATTCTCTGATATGTGATGTTAAACTACCACATAAAATTAAGACTATTTCAAATCTTCACAGTGCTCTGGATTTTGCATTCCAATTTCTGAATTTGCTAGCAGATACGTTAAAAATCTCAAGCAGAAACTCTTCCTACAGCTATGGATCTAAGAAGTGCCTAGAATACAGTTAATTCCAGCGAGTAAAATACATCACATTTTCAAGATAAGAACAGAACATTACTGCTTTTCAAGAGGCTTCATGTGAATAACAAATGGATGAAGTCTTCAATTAGCAACAAGAAGTCTTATATATCAACCAACATTTTTTATGCTTTTTTTTAAGCCTCTGGAGTATGTAATGCTGTTTTGTTTGGTAGGTTGGTTTGGGTTTGGTTGGTTTGTTTTTTTCAGGCTAGGTACATGCTGCTGTTTTTAGCAAACTTCTGCAAAAAGATGTAATCCTCCACACTTGCCTGCAAATGTTTGGTGCTCTCATAGCTTGCACAGCTTAACACTGAATGTGTTTATTAGCAAGTGCTGCTTTCTGTTGCGACCTTGACTTTAAATTCTTCATGACTTTCTGACACCAGTTTCTTTTGCTAAAGAATCTGGATTTTGTAAACTGGTCTCAGTATGAAAGTACTACCTGAATTCCATAAATTGAATGCTGGATTAGGCAACTGTTTGCTGGATCATAATTGCTTTACTGGTGGATTAATGGTAGGTGTTCACCCCTGCCTATCTCTAATAAAATTTTATTTGCAGCATAAGTAGTCTACAGAATTTAACAGCTGATCTCTTCCTATGAAGTCAGCTTTCTAAAATTGTAAGGTTGAACTTTAGATGAGCCAATTTCACTTTCTTTTCCTACTATCAGTTGGAGAGGTATCATCTAGTCACAAAAACTGTTAGAAATATCAGCTTCACCGCACAACAGTAAGACAAATCTCTTTTGATAGGCAGAAACAATTCAAATAAAGAAAACCCGGTAGCACCACATATTGACGGAAGTGTGATTCACAATCATTAAACTTCTGTAAACAGTTTACTACGAAATGGAAGGCAATGAATTCCATGAAAATACGTAATGCAGAGGAATGCATCCAATGTGGTACTCACAGCTTTCTGTATTGCCTTGCCATTCAGAGTTCTGCATTTTGGCATAGGAACAATGCTTGTTGTGGTATCTGTGTTATTTTGTGTTTCTTAATGACTGTACAAAGCTCTTCTAAACTGGATTATGTCTAGTGTTCTTTCTAATATCCTTCTTCCCTCAGGTAACCCATACCTTCAAGGAAACATAGGACAAAGCTATGAAGCATCTCTGATAAATTTCAATTCTGTTAAAAAAAAAATCCAAACAAACCAATACAAAACAAAACCCCCAAACAAACAACAAAAAACCCCAAGCAAGTTAGTAATTCTTAGTATTGTGAGCTCACTGCATTTCCGCAAGTTTCCAGAAAATGCTAGATATGCCCTATCTAAACAACCTCTTGGTACACAAGTCTGATCAGATCCAAGGAATTTCCCCTGCACTTTCTTCCCAATTCAGCTGCCTGACCTCCATGTCATGGATCTTTTTCTCTGCCAAAGCAGAGGCTTTCAGCAGCAAAGATGAGGAACAAAACAAAACCCTCAAAAGCAAGGTCCTCATGACAGACATAATGGCTTCAGCCACACTGTTCTTGGTTCATGCTGCAATCAATCAGGTCCTGTTCTAGGAGCCCTGTGACCACAGCCAGCTGCCCTCTCCTTCCCCTGCCTGCCCTGGAGCAGCTGCTCTCCGTAGAGCACAGCCAGGCATGGGCTGGGCAGACACCGAGGGCTGGACGGTGAACAGAGAATGAAGACTGCCCTGATGTTACAGACACAGGGCACCTTGCTGGGCTTTGATGAACCAGAGCCTAAAGTGGGTAGAGGTTTTAAAATGAACCAAAATATGGAAACAAAATAGTCAATTACCCCCCTAAACAATTACTTTCAAACAAGTCCAAAGCCAATATGGACAAGGTACTGATAAGCATGTATTGGTAGACTGCATATCCTTTGAGGGTTGTCTTTCCACAAGTTTTCTATTTAGATAAGCAGTCAGGCATTTTGAAGTACTGCTGGCTCGTAACAACAGCTCCCAGAGTGAGAACCCTTCTCTGCACAAGTGAGTCATGATGGGCTTTGTTACATTGGATCTATTCTTTCCGTGAAACTGAGTTTTTAAAGAAATCAATAATGTCTCTGCAGCTGCAATAAGCATCTTCCACACACATACTGCTTTCATAGCACTTATGCATGTGACAGGAGTGCTGGAAGATGTAAATCAAAAGAGTATTCTCCTCAGCTGTCCCCATCCCCTTGAAAGCTCTGTTTATTCCCTGGTAGACTGAGTGCACTCAGTGTATCACTGACATGAAAATAATCAGGCTACTGTCTCCATCCCTTCAGCATGTACCTCACTCCTTGCCAGTCCTCTCAGCTGAGGCTGGCAGAGATGATTCCAGCAGTGATGATTTTTTCTTTAGCTTCATCGTATAAAGAGTGACACCAGGAACACTCTCTTCTTCCCTAGCTGGCAGTCTTTTGACACAAGAACAAAATAGGAGTCTTATTTCAACTTGGCATCATTTTTGCCTCCATTTTGTGTGAAAGCAAAGGGCTCCCAGGAGGCCAAGGAAAGTTTTGACGAGGGCAAGTGCATGGATGTAAATGAGAAAAAAATCCATTTGTAAAACCTGACATCCGTGTTGTATTTCTGTTGTCTTAGACGTGGAGATGATGTGTTTTATTCCTACGCATGCTCCGTGAATGAAGTATAAAAGAAAACTGTCAAGTTCCTAAGTAAGTTATTGGGCATGCTTTTTACTGTCTCATAAGGAAAGGACATTGCTGTGGGTCATCTAATTTACAGCTCTTTCTGTCATTATCTGCTTTTGGATTCAAAGCATGAAGGCTGGGGGTTAGAGCATTAATGACATACAGAGGTTCAACGGATAAAAACAAAGAGAAGCATGCAAGTCAATTAGCAGAACTTGGAAACGACAGCAGCCGGCCCTCAAGGACAGAAGTTTGCAAGAATGATTACTACAGTGTGCAAGTGCTAGGGAATTCAACTCAGGGAAAGGAAAGCATGCTAGACTCAGACAAAGAGAACGTGCTGTCATCACCTGCTTATGTGCATTTTAAGGCTAATATTACTGTCTTTCAGGATTTTTTAAATGTACCTATGCTTTTTAACGGGACAAGTGTTATTTAGGTATGAGGTGGAGCTCAGTGCTATTGCAATATTAATGAGAGTACTATACTCAAGGAAAGAGCTAATGGATCTTTAAGCAAGCCTTGGAAAAATGACTACTCCTACGCAGTTGCAGCTGCCTCAGGTGAGCAATAGTGAGTGTTAGAGCTGCTATTTAAGTTGATGCCAATGTTCTCTTTGTGTGAAAGTGAACTCATGAACCCCCATGCTCTGTACTTCTCAAGGAAGAAGTCATCTTGGACCACATTTTCAAAACACTTCCAAGATACAGTGAGAAACCCTAGACCCATTTTTTTTTTTTTTACTTAGTGGTAAGCCTGTTGTACCCCTAAACTGGGAGAAGGGCCACTCTAGGGTTTATGTCTATTCAATGGAGAGATAATGGCACCCTTAAAGAGTGACGGAAATCAAGATGGGTGGAAGCACTCCTTGGAGATGCCTTTCTGTCTTCTGGATATTATAGGGGGAATCTAAAGTAACTACATCTTTGTCCCAGTGTCTGAAGCTTGATGGGATGAATTGGTACCATAGAAGAATTTGAAAAGTGCCTCAGAAAGTCAAGAGGCAAGATGATAGACTTCCTTAGATTATTTATAAAATTAATTCCTAACTGCTTCTTTAGTCACCTAATAAATTTGCAAATTTGAACTTCTAAGCATACAAATAGGCACAGCCTGAGGAAGCTTCCAGGGAATCCTATTACACATTGTAAGCTGGCTGGCTTCATTTAGGCTCTGTCAGCAGTGGAATCATCACATTACAGTGGCTCAGTGGCTGGCAAAGCAAATAGCACTATGAAGGGATTCAGAAATCAAATGTCTCCAGATTAGCAATTATCTTCATTGACTCATTGAGTTTGAAGCCAAAAGCACACTGAGTTAATCTGAACTTCCACACACTGAGTTCACTATATTCTCACCCATATGTGCAGCATGTTTTCCTTCACCTTTACAGCATATCTTCCAGAAAGCTGCCCCACTTAGAATAAAAAACTTTAAAGAATGACCCGTGAGCATAAGCAGTTAATTTCAGGAATTACTCACTATGCCACTGCATCAAAACCACCAGTTACAATACAGGGTGTTTCAAAAAGATGGAACTAATTTCAGCAGTATACAGCATGTTTCAAAAAGATGGGCCTAGTTTGAAATCACTATATCTCTGCAACCACGAACCACCCATGAATGAAACTCTTACCACTTCAAAGAGGGGACAGAGAGTTTCAACCAGTTCCTGTTGGCTGCTTCTCCCAGCACACAAACAGCCCCCAGCCTCAGACATTCACAAGATAGCAAGCCCGCAATGCAAGGCAGACGCCAGCCTTTTGGAACACTCTGTACTTTCTCTGCCATGCAAGAATCCCAACACCAGCTCAAGGGCTTTCAGGTTCTCTCATGCCAGGAATATTTTTTAGAGGTAGACTATTATTTTAAAGCTTTATCTGGCTAGATACAAACACCTTAGAACTCCAGAAAGGTTAGAGCAGATGTACAGATGGTATCTTAATGTGTTTGTTTCAAATGCTGTGGAAGAAACAAGAATGAATGGATACTTGGATCTTCTATATGGAGATCCTTTGTGGGCTCCAAGCCTCTGAGGTGTCAAATGCCGTGCTGAACATGAGGGCTGGGGATATTTTTATTTTTTTTTACTGCACTGGCCTAATGCTTTGATTCAGCATAGATGCCTGTCAATATGAACAGTTCCAGCAAAGTTAATGCCTGAAGCAGACACCTTTTATACACCAAATTAGGACTACTAGATCTCAAACTGTGCTAATTCTGAGGGAACATGTGCTCTCTTGATACACCTTAAATTTTGTAAAAGCCTGTTCTGCAATGATTTTTTCTCTCACTTAAAAGTGGGGCCTAGCTGAGACCAAAACCCATTGTGTAGGGTGCCACATGAAACAGCAGGAAGAATTCACGTCTCACAGATCTTACATTTTTCTGAAGGCTTGTAGCTTTTCAGAGTTGAGTGACATTTGAACAAAAATGTTCAAAATATTGCCTTAACTCTTGAGGCTGAAATAATTTCTTTGAAGACATGGATGCTAGCTGAATGTTATTGCAGAGCTGGAAACCAGACGGTGCACCTTGAAATACAGACGCTGCTGGCAATAAAACGACAGTGAACGCACAGTCCCTGAAATCACTCTGCTTTTTTTACTTGAATGGTTTTGGAAAACAGCTTTGTGCATTGGAGCCTACTTATCAACCTGTTCAAAATAAATAAACAGCACCTTATCTGGTGAGTTGGTCTCAGAGATGGGTTGTATTAACCCTTTTTGTACTGTGTCTGTTAAATGATAAGCTATAGGAGGAAGGGCTGCCTCTGACAGAGCACAGAGATGCCCAAGCCTGTGTAACTACTGGGATACAAACAACAGTAGAACTTTCCATTTCTGGTTGTTGTCAGATCATGGATCAAGCCATGTAAAGAGCTTTTAGTGTGTGCTCGAAAGACTGTTTTATATAGATGAGGTTTTCAGCAATTGATCCACACACTGCAAAAATCAGTTGCATATTGGCTCCATGCCTGGAGCTTGATTGTTGCCATCACTGGTTTCTGGTGAATGCTTTCTGCAAGGTACATAGAAATTGTCAAGTAATTGTCTCTTAAGCTTTTGCATATACAAAGAACACACAACATGGAGAGCACTATGCTCTCTAGATTCATCAACTACTGCACAAACAGGCATTGTCTGTAATATTTTTCATTACATTCTAATTTAGGGCTAACTGTTTCAGTGCTGGCCCAACGCATTAATATATGGGAAACAGCTTCAGTGCTTCAGATGGAAATCTTTACAGTTTTCACTTTGACAGTATTTTATAGCAACCTGCAAACACTTCCAGACCTGACACAGTAAGGAAACAAAAGGAGATAACATTTCTGACCTGACTCAAATCCAATATGATCATCTTAGCAATGTTTAAGATGTCAGACTCTGTAGTACTGTTGTGTTATCGTATTAGTGGTGAGAGAGAGAATGGATGTTTCTTAGTTCAACTAACTCTGCAAGCTCAATGCAGATGCTTGGTGCTGAATTTTTCCTCTTGCAGCCCACGTGTCTAAAAAATTTCCGCTTCAATGTCCATGTATGAAAGATAAATATTCAGTCCTAGAAGTGATAGCGTGGAGGTTTGAAAAGAATTACAATTAAGTGAGAATGATCATTCAAGGGACCTAAATACCAAGGAGTAGATGAAGAGACACACTTCTGAGGCACACTTCCACGCTGACCTTTTCTGGTGGGAGATAATTTGCTTCTGGATTGTCTTAGCAACAACAAATGGCACTACACTGTGTGGCAGCCCTATTACTGCCACGTGGTCGGAGGATCTCTGTGGGAATATAGAGCCTGGCAGAAATTATTCTTAGGAAAGAATTCAGAGTACCTGGATTTGGGTGTGTAGAATGCACTGGCCCTTTTTCAGGACTGTTTCTGAAAAGTAGCAGTCAGATTTTCTATTTTCACTTGGAAAAAAAACAGATTACCTTAAGACTGCGTAGCAGAGCTCAGCTGTAGAAATAAAACACTCTTAGTCAAGAAGCAATACTCTTGTCCAGAGCTCCTGCTGCTCAATCAAAAGGCATGCAGAGCTTCTGGGAGATGCAGATATTGGAGTCTGTTCCTATAAAAAGCCGAAGTCAAACACAAACATGTCCTATAAATTCCAGTGTAGCTAGTGCACAGCACAGTAACTCCCAAGAAACAACAGGCAGTCATCCGCCACTTTGTGAAAAGTTATTTTAATGTCTGACTGCTGGAACAGAAGGAAAAAAATACGGGGCCTAATGCAAACCCTTCTGAAGACATAATGATTTCCACTGATTCCATTGTTTGGCAGGCTGGGTTTAAGAGGGCAGGCTCAATATGGACTTGAAGACAACTCAGAGCAGGGTCTTCAGAGCAAGATGAGGTATTTGATTTTTAACTTACCAGTTGCTTTGAGCTTCGAGAATGAAATTAGGCAAACCAGATGCTCCCTCATCAATAGTTCTTCCGAAGTCAACTCCTGCCCTAAAACCAAGTCTTCACTAACAAGCAACATGTAACTGAAGCTTTCTCACCTAGGTTTAAATAGACTAGAATATAGATCAGGAGCTTCTATGGGGGTGGCCATTAGGCTACAGCACTCTGATGACGGAATGCAAATATATGGTGGCTTGGCAATGTAGGTCTGTTTCACCACTTTGACACAGATTTTCTAAGTGACTGTGTTTAAGTCTTATTGTCCCTATGCTTTAGTCCCTTCAGTGAAAATTGAGTGCAACTACTCTTTTGATCTCTGCCTCTTCCCTTGCCTTGTCTTTCTTTTGGCTCTGAGTATAAATCCTCTCTTTCGTGCACGTAGCACTGTTTTTAAGTGCTAATGGAATAGTACAGCAAATGTAAATGGAAGGTAAGAGACAGAGCCCAGATAATTCAGAGGAAACAATCCCACTGATGCTGGCTGGCTATCAGGCCCAAACACAGTTATTAGTGGAAAATAGAGATGTGTTGTACAAGCTTTTTTCCTCTTCCTCTTCAGAATGGCTGTGATGAGACAGGAACTTTTCTGTAAGTTGCAAATGACCTAGCCCATCCCTGATAATCCTGTGCTTTTCAAAACTGCCTACAAATAAAAGTGAAGGCCAAAACTCTGTCCCTGCCAAACAGGCTACATCGCTAACAGTGGCATGACCTGCAGAGATGTTGGAGAAGCACGTGGTCTTTCTCCTGCCAGTTTGTTTTTAATCAGATCTGAACAACATAAGCTGACAATGAAATCCCCAGAGTCTCACCCAGAAAGTTCCTCAGCTTTTGGCTGGACTTTTTGTTTGTCTGTTGTTCTCGGTGTACTCTGCAATCTGCTGCCTGGAGAGCTACACAGGCCTCGCACCAGGAAGCTGCAGACAGCATCGGTTTCGCATGTAACTCTCCATACTGTTTCCTCTGGAGTAAGTGTCTCAAGAGATCGCTTCATTGCAGAAGCAGACAGAGCTGTCTGGAGTGCTACACAACCCACAGGCCAAAAGGAGGCAGATGAAAGGAAGCATGTTCTCAGCTACGGGTCAAGGAGCATCCCCACCTCTGCCACACCCTTCTCATGCACCTGGGCAAGTCTCTCAGCCTTGCTATCAGTATGTTCGAGCTAATCTGGCATTGTTCTGCTTAAAGGCAAGTCCCATTTTCAAAAGACATTTAGGCTTCTCTCTCAATTCTGAAGTCTTAGCCCACAGATTTTCCTAAGACACAAGTGTCTAAGTACTTGAATTGCTCTGAAAATGCTTATCTGTTCTATCAACACAGTAGATTGTTGCTCACATCGACTTTCACAAAATCCAGCTCTCAAGGCTAACAAGAGCTGAGAAGACAAGCAGCACAGCCCTTCCTGTTTGCCTTCAATCACCATATGCCTCCACCATCCCTAGGAGCCTGGCTGCTGGCAATGATACAGTCTGTGCCGCTGCCATCTTTGTACTAGCTACATTCAGCTGGAGCAGAACCTTTGTGCAGTCTGCAAGCAAACTTTGTCTTCCAGAGTTATTATACAGATACGTTATGTTTTGCAATTACATGTTATGTTTGCTATATGGATACATAATGTTTTGCAAATTTGACTGGAACAAAACCCAAATAAACTTAAAAATCTGGGCCCTTCACAAGTTAAGACAATACTCCTGTTAGGAGACCTGTCCGGATGGTAGCTGTTCTGAGGCAAAGCTGTCCTGCACTGCCTGCATGCTGCAGTCCTGCCCAGGACCTCCGTACAACACCACAAGAACCCTCTTCAGTTGATAAGCAGACACTCATCTCACGTGACAATGTGACAAAACCTGATCACACAGATTCATTTTTGCAGGTAAAATGTTCCAAGGAATTTTAATCCTGGGTGCAGGTCAATTACCCAGAGGAATGGTCTTTTCCACTGGAGAGAAGGAAGTATGTTAGGGCAGCCTAGATAAAGATTTTTGTCCAAGTCTATGATTTACCTTTCCGTTTGAGACTGTTATGTACAGGGCTAAGGCAATACAACCTTCTGGAAAACTCAAACTATGTTCTTTTCCATCTCCCTCTCACCAGGGAAACTTTATAGGCTAAGTATGAACTATCACCAAGTTGGTTAGTTGCACAAACACTTAATCAAACCCGCTTTAGTTTGGCCCTATCTTCTGCTCTGCTGTTCTCACATAATGCCTAACTAGTTTCAAGTTGCCCAAAGCTCTGAAAAACTAATAAATACAGTAATAAACATATAATAACTTTGGAGTCCTAGTTCTTTTAATTCCTTATGCAGGTGTTCTCCAGCAGCAGCTCTCCTGATCTTTCTGTTGCAACCAGAGTTGTTTAGTCAATTTATTAATATTTTTCATTAACCTGCAAGCAATGCTGATTCTTAATGTGATTTTTTTAGCTCAGTTGAGCACTATTGTATTATAATAGTATTAATAGCATTAATTATAGCATTTAATAATGCTTGTATATATTTTGTTTAAAAGATTTTGTTTATCATTAATGAAATGCTTGTTTTACAGTAAAATTATATTTTATGAACCAAAGTAGGTAATTTGAAATTTAAATTTCAGCAGCACATGAAAAAAATCTATGAAGATCCTCAAATGACTATGAAAATTCAAACATGGTGGTGGCAGTCAAAATTTAGCATATATTGAAGAGACACATTATGTCAGCTGCTTTATGACAAAGAATTCCAATTGATTTTAACTGGTATGCTGTAACTACAACTGGCAAGTTGAACTTCAGTCTTGGTTTCTTTGATTCAGGACAACAATGGGGGTAAAAAAAAGAGGATTTAGTAACTGAGGCATTCCAAACATTTTTTTTAAAGTTACTAATGAGGTATGAGTCTTACACCATGCTTTGAATGTGACCACACTGAAGGTGCAATTATGAATAGGCTGAAAATGTCAACAAAAGCCTTCAGTTCCACACTTCATTGGCAAGCAATTTGAAAATGACCCATGTTTATAATAGTATTCATCTAAATATTCTAGTTCTTTTGCTAAGGCCTAAGACTCATGCAGCACAGTTCATTAGAAACTTCCTGATGAAAGTTTGATCAGCAAATGCAGAGCTCAATATATTTAATTCAAAACATTTCAGAATTTAATGGGATGATAAGCCTATGTATTTGCATGTGTTTCCAGCATACACTTGAGTTTCTGGCAGACCAAAGGTCTGGTGTTTCCTGGATCTGTGCCTCTGTTGGGCACTCTTAGATAGGACCTGTGTGGCACAGGACTTCCATGGCAATGGCCCTCACTCTGGGTTCACAGCCCTGAGTTTCCAAGGTCAACATAGTGTAGGACATGGGTCCCAAACAGCTACTAAACAGAAGCTTCATATTCTGTGCCCATGGAGGTAGTTCATTCAGGAAACTTTTAATTTTAAAATGGTTTTAAACCTAATCTGAAAACTAAAGCTTTATATGAATCCAGACAGCCAACACTTTGAATACATGCCAAAAAGGCAGCTGTCCCTTAGTGACTGCTTGCCAGGGATAGGATCTGATGAGGCTCCCAAATCCTCAAGAGGAATATTGTTTGTTCTAGAAGTGCTTGCTCTGCAGTCTAAATACTGTGTTACCTTCCACCTCTAATCCGATACCTCTAAGTTTCTGAAAATACTTTTCAGCAATGAAAGGTGAACAGCTTTCGCCTCAGAGAAAAGACTCGTCCATAAACAGATCTACACAAATCCCATTTACTGGTTGTTTCTGTCCACAGACAGATGATCTCTCTTTTTCTCTCCTGTTCTGCCCTCACCACTTTTATGGTACTTCAAAGCTGTATCAAAGCATGGACTACATTACAGCCATGAATTACACTATCACAGGCTTTCTATGCAATTTCTAGTTAGAATTGCTGTTGTGATCCAGAAGAGAGAATAGATGGGTAGGAGGAAGTCTAGGAGCTTGTTAACAGTAAGTGAAATTGTAACTATGATGAGTAGCATTTCTGTATTGCCCAGTCTTAAAACAAAAAGATGAGCCTGGGAAAAGTTCTAATAGGAGGTTCAATCAACCAGAGGAAATATTACATCTCCTTAAGAGGTTTTCCTCATTTTAAACTGCAACTAGCACATGTATTTTGGGTTAGAAATGGAAAAGACAATTTGAATTGTGAAGAGAATTAACTAGTGACATAGTGCGTTCTCCATCAGTTCAGACTTTGCAATGTGTGGGCAGCACTGGTTCAAATAGAGTTTGGAGTTGTAATGCAAAAATCACCAAGATGCAGTTTCTGGCTATTTAAGAGGTCACAGACTAGCTGGCCTTTTCTAGCATCAAACACTCATGTGACTGCCCGAACAAAGTGACTGTCATTCTCTGTTGTAGTTCCATGGCATGAGATCAGAAGATGTCCCTTTCATAATCATAAATAAGATAGGAAGAAAAGAAAAATGCCTAAGTGTCTTAGTGTGACAGGGCTGACACTGAGCTAAGTGCTAACCTGTGCAGGAGATGCATTTAAAATTCTGAGAACCTACAGGTCTTGGAGGAGAAGGGCATTAACTGTAACCAGGTGACCATCCCGCACAGGGATCCGAACAGGGACGCTCCCACCAAACGCCGCGGAGGTTCCACGGCAAGCGGCGCGTCCCGTCCCGCAAGGCCTCGGCCTCGGTGCTGGGGGGAGCCCGGGCCGTGCGGCCAGCGGGCGGCGCGGCCGGCTGACGTCAGGCCGGGCTGGCGCTGCCCTCCGGCGGAGCGGGCCGGAAGCGGGAGCGGGGCTGGCAGCGGCAGGTGGGTGCGGCGGCGCCCTCCACGGCCGGGGCACGGCGGCGGGGTCGGGAGGGTGGGGGCACGGCTCTGTGCGGCGGCCCTACAAGGCCCGGCGGTCAGCGCAGGTAAGCGGGCCGCGGGGCAGGCCGGGCCCGGCGGGCCCTTAGCTGCCAGGTCCGGAATGGGCCCCCCCCCGGCGGAGCGCTGGCTCACGGCTGCCGTGTGCGCGGACGGTGAGACGGAGCGTTCAGGGCAGCGCTCGGGGACTCTGCGGGGCGAGCCAGCCGTGCCCGGCCCGCTGCGGGGTGCCGGGGAACGAGCGTGCGGGCGGCGGGGGGGCGCGGGCGGCGGGGGAGCGCGGGCAGCGGAGCCGCCGCTCTGCCTTGGCCAGGCGGGGCTGCGGGCGGGCTGACGCCGCGGCCGGCAGCAGCGAGGGAGCGAGCCCGGGCCAGCTGGGCCCAGGCAGGGCTGTCGGGGGAGCTGTCCCCGCTGGGAGAGGAAAAGGTGGGATGGTGCTTCTACAAACCGCCTGTGCCCGACACCGACTCGCTTACATATGGACAGGTTTGAACCGAGAGCAACATCTCTCAGTAGAACTAGGCATTGGATTAAATACACACAGCTGCGTGGAAAAAAAGGCCTGCACATAGCTAGTTGCAGAGTCAGAAAATTCCAAAAATAAAAAACTTGCTTTGTTTTAAGGGGGAGGGAGGAAAATAGGGTTACACTTGAACACTCTTGTGAGCTTTGTAGAGTTCTGTACCTGAAGTCTTGGGAATACAGTATGAATGAGGTGTCTGTGGGCACAGCTGGTCGCCTGGGACTCAGCTCTGTAGTTAGGTCTGTGTCACCAAGGCCCTTCCGTCTACATGGACTGCAGAATTGGGTTCATTGCTATTTTGATGGCATTAATCTAAACTGCTCTAGTAATAACAAGCTGCAGGAAGAAACATTCGATTCATTTTGAAGTTTGCTTTTCCCACCAACCAACTGGGTTTGAGAATGAGAAGTCATCTGGAATAGACTGTTGGATATTCCACATGACTATTCTGTGCAAAGAAAGGAAAACTGCTATTCCAAGGAGCCGGAAACAGTAGCCTCTCCCCTTTGCTGCATTTGCTCTTGTGTTCAGTTTAGGGTGCTGCTGCTTCTAGATTTCAGACACCAAGGAACTTCTGTTGAGGCTGGTGACAAAAGAAATTGATTTATCTTTGCTTAAATCCCATTTTTCATGTTGGTTTCACTGAGCTAGCTTCACAAACAAATAATACTCAGTGCAGCTGATCTTGCCAGGCTACCTTCTAGCTCTATAACTACTCTTTTTAAAGATAATGTGGGTTGATTGTGAATACTGTATAGGACTTCAAGTGAGTGTGCTTAAAAAGGACCAAAGAAGAATATGTAATTGTTTTTGCACCTCCTTCTTCAGTGCTAACAGACTGTTCCTTGCTCTCTCTCCAGAGCTGAAGTTTTGGGCACTTAAATTCTATGTTGGGAAAATGTAGTTGTTGTATTTGGGATTACATGCGAGGTGCTGAAGAGCTGTTGAAGCCTCTTTTGCTATTGTAGCCCTAGATAGCTGTGAGACTTCGATTGTGAGGCATTCTGTAATGACAGACAAACTTAATTTGTCAAGAGAAACGTTTTCTTCTTCATTTCTTCCTCTTGATGTGTCTAAGTTAAATCTAATTATGCTGTTGTGTAACAGATTAGGTTTAAAGGGAGCAACAAACATTCAGTGGCCTAATCTAGCACTTGCAACAGAACTGAAGTTCATGCAAGTTCTTTATTGGCTTTTAGACTATTAAAAAGCCCCTGGAAATATACAGTGATTTCACCTTAGTGGGCAAACTGGAAGGCACAGAAGCACAACTGGAGAGACCCCTTCCTCTGAAAATGAAGAACAAGGAGAATCTAGGCGGAGAGGAGCATATACTGGGGTGATGGGAGAATGAGCTCCCTGGTACTGCTTTGTTACATAGGAAGAATCAATTGGCCTCTATTTCTGAAGCTCTCCCTCTGTAGACAGGTGTCAACAGCATGCTTAGACCTCACAGCAGGACCTGGTGACGAGGATTAAAGCAGGATATGAGTTTGACACTCCCTTTCAGTGGGCTGTCAGCTAAATATTTGTTTTTCCAGCAAGCTGGTCCAAAAGTCAAGTTTAAGATGTTTATCTTGGAGTTTAAACTTTACCTGCAGGTCGTTCTCACCATCACACCCAAGCCTGGGCTGGATGTGGCATTCCTTAAATATGAAATCCTGCTGGCTATAGTCTTCAGTGTTACAGAATTTGTCCAATTCTGGGAAGAGGACATAGCTACAAGTAACAGCTGATAGATGGCATATATACACCTATCAGAAAATAAGTGGGTCCTTACTAACTTTATATTTTACTAGAAGATAACAAAACTCTCTTCCTCCCTCTCTCCAAGCTTTAGACACATTCCTTGTCTGGGAGGAGTTCCTCTATCAAATCTGCTATGCCAGCTTCCCCTCCCCTCTTCTTATGCTGCTACAAGTAGAATGTTATCTGGTAGGTTTAAGTATGTGTCTCTCATATTGGCTTACAAGCCCCATAAATAATTTTCTAAAAAAGGCAGCCTTCTCAAGGGAGGCTTTAAATGCTCTGTTCTTGCTTTTCTAGCTCAATTACATCCAGATAGTTATGTTTTTATTAGTCCATTTTAGAACAATAGGCAGAACACCATTATGCTATAAAATAAAACCTCATCCTCCAACATATCCTGTGCTTGATCTCTTTTCTTTAGGATGCTCATAAACCAGAGTGCAGTGGCTGAGTGCTTAATGTCATGTCTGATAACTTGAATTTAATGCAGGGTCCTTCCCATGCCATTTCAAGCTTCGTTTAAAAGTTGAGGAGAAATAAGAATCTCACTTTATGGACTTAACTTATTTCAGTTCTTCTTGGAGGGAGCTAGTGATGATTTGGAAGAAATACTAGTCATAAAACCAGCTTTCTCCTTCCTGTTTAAGATTAAACTGTTTCAGTTTTTGTTCTGGCTGGACTTTGAGCCAGTGAATGAAAAAAAAAAGAACAGAAGAGGAAGTACAGAAACAGAGTGCTTAGTAACTTGAGAGCGCAGAATACAGGAAGCATACATATGTCAAGAGAAGAACTTTGAAAGGAACTGGCGGTGAGTCAGGAAGCAGTCACTCCAGTCCGTCTCTTACTCATGTTGCAAAGGTGGTAGCTGTAAACTTGTGTTTTTCAGTTAAGCTTAAAAGTGCTCTCTGATAGTCACATTGGATTGCTACAATTGCACATTTGTTCCATTTGTTTAGTTGTGCCTTACTGAATATCTTCAGCTGAGATGTACGTTGTCTCTGCAATACTAGCTGGGTACACAGAGTTATAATATATGATAATACACATTGAGATGCCTCTTTCTACTGTATTATTGTGAAATACTGAAAACTGCTTTTCTCCCCCTCTTCTTCCTCTCCGTCCACTAGATTAAGCAACAATGGCATTTGTGAAGAGCGGATGGCTGCTCCGGCAAAGTAAGTCACGGGCATTTCACCTCCTTTTCTCCCCACTGTGTCTGACTTCAAAAAACAAGAGAGCAACTTAGTCATTCCCAGGTCTTTTCTAAAACAAGTCTCTAGCTCTGTGGGCTGTTTGTTTGTTTGTTGTTTAACCTTTAGGACACTTCACAAAATGACCTGTTATGACAGCATTTGCATGTGACCCTTTGTGTATAGTGGTGGGAAACAGATATATCTTAATGTCTTCAATTAGTCATGCCCTCTGCTTGTTCTTGCAGCAAGTTAGAACTAAAGCACCAGGTTATGCACTTAAAATAAACCCAGTTGTGACTTTGAATACTAGGTAAAATATAGAACCCAATTCTGTAATGTTCTGAAGTGGGGATGTTGAACTGCAGGATTTTGCTTGGCACCTCAGAATGTCTGAGGCAACTGTAAAGGATTTCTTGGTTTATTTTTTATTAACTCTAGGACATAAATACTTCCCAATATGTGCCCTTAAAAGTGACTGTCTGATTTTTAAGGTACTATTTTACGGCGCTGGAAGAAGAACTGGTTTGACCTGTGGTCTGATGGCCGCTTAATATTCTATGATGATCAAAATCGCCATGATATAGAAGATAAAATCCACATGCGAATCCATTGCATCAACCTCAGAGTGGGGAATGAATGTCGAGGTAATAATGAAACCTTCAGGATTTGTGTATTCAGAGATTCTTTACAACTTCACTGCCTGCCCAGCATACCAATTACAACAGTAGAGTGTAAACATGTGACTTCATTATTGTTAAAAAAACCCCAAAACACTGCCCCTGCTCACCACAGATAACCTCAACTCCACCAACTACTCAATTCCCTTACAGATAACCATGGTGTGGTATCACCATGGGATAGATAAGGCTAGGGAGCATCACTGTTGTAGTTACAGTGCTGGCTGGAGCAAGAGGCAGGACTAGAAATAGGAAACCTCAGCATGTTTTTTTTGAGTATCATTAAGTTCACTTCTAGCATTTGTTAGAACTGCACTTGAAGCTGACAAAAGAGAATGACCCAAGTGTTGGAGAGAACTTATTGCTAAGTGTGGATTGGTTACAGATTACAGATTCTGCTGTAAGACACTTGCATTTCTTAGAAATGATGCTTAGAGGTACGTACTTCCAGGATACTCTAAAGAGCGAGGTTATTTCTTTCTGTAATTTGTTCTGATGCCATGGAAAGCAAATACAACTGGCCCTAGTTTATTTTGTCCAGACTTTTGCATAATTGGCTCCCTTGTAAATGTGATCATGAAATTCTGCTTATAGATATTTTGTAACTCATCTCTTTTTTCTGACTCAGATTTTCAGCCTCCAGAGGGGAAGCAGAGAGACTGTCTACTGCAGATTGTTTGCCGTGATGGGAAGACAGTCAACCTCTGTGCAGAGAGTGCAGATGACTGCCTGTAAGTCTGCCAGAGTATATTTGTTTTGCTGCCTCTTCCTCTCTTTATCTTTTTCTCTCTCTCCCTAATTATTTTCCGCCCTTCAGACTTTCAGAAACATGTTTTACAAAAGTTTTCAAGCAAGTAAAAGCAGGCTTTCGGTGACAAAAAATACGGCTCTCATATAAGAAGTTGTCTAGCTCATGCAAACTAACTGCATGTTAAGTCACTGAAAACACTGAAGAGTGACGAGGAGAATCTTATTATTATGGTAAATGCAATATTTGCTGAACAGATTTTTTTTCACTTTTCCCATTCTTCAAGTAGTACATGACCATGCATAGCCCAAGGACATCCTAATCAGTAGTAAAAGGAATAATACTCCATTATTGTGAACTCTCAACTGAGGTTGGCTATGCACAGTGGTTGCCAATAAGCGTGACACATCAAGCATGCTCCCAGCCATATGGCATGGGAGTGCCTGTGTGAACTATATGCACCTTCTGTTCAAACTGTAATAGCGTCAAGACCCACATTCTCTAGTCAGCACAGATGCAACTGTTCAGGCAGAAGATACAACTTCCCTCATGTATCTCCTCCTATTTCCTTATCCTGAGCATGGCTGCACATTACCTGGTTGTCGTGCTTGCAATGAGGACCTTCAGAACCACACCTGTTCCTTCTTGTGTTCCTTCTCATTCCTTTTCAGCTCTGCAAAGAAAGGAATTATTTCTCAATCTTGGTGTAACACCTTTGTGCATTCATTTTAGTGTATCATTAGACTTCGGCATATGCCGTATCTTAAACTCTGCTCCTGCAGTACCTCTGGTTGCTAATCTTAGTTTTTTCATAGTCCTAAAAATAAAAAGTTACATCAATTTGTATCAGTGTTCCACTAACAATATTTTTTTTTTTTTTTTTGCAGGGCATGGAAAATTGCTTTCCAGGACGCCAGAACAAACACAGTAAGTGTACTACCTATACTGACAGAGAATCAACACATCACTGTTATGTGTGGTCCAGCAGTTTACTTCTGAAATGATGTTCCATCATTCTCTGCTAGAGAAAACAGGGTCATGAGTATGATGGTAAGAGGCTTGTGGGTGGGGAGAAGAGTGATTCTCTGGATCAACAGCACATCATCCTTGCAGCTAAGTCCAAGCAATGCATGCTGGGTTGAAGTGAATGATTTCATGGAATGATTTCTCTGGATGGAAGTGAATGTTTGGGAAGCTGGCCTGTAAGGGAAGTGGGCACTGAGGCTCTGGGCAAAAAGTATGTCTTCTACAACCAATAAAAATGCACGTTCCACTCCTAGTGTTTGTGCCTACCAGGTGCAGTGGTAGAAGCAGCTTATTGCAACGAAGCTGTTTGTTAATGTACATCTTTTACATTGTGGGATGCTTCTCAGCAGAGACTAGGGGAGGAGCAAGAGATGCTTGGAGGGGAGTGCAGGCATGCCAAGGAGGACTGTATTACCTCTGCATGCTAGGTGTGGAGAGTGAAAAGGTCAGGAATCTAAGTCCTGGAGTTCTCTAGAGAACTGTATCTTAGGGGAACCAAATACATCCTCTTGTGGGTATTTTGAATTCGTTTTTCCTCCAGACTGCCTTCCAGAGTACCCTTCAGCACTAGCTTTCCTTAGATGGCTACACTGAACCAACCTGAGATGTTTCCATTTCATGTGGAAATGCTGATTTTTCTAGAAGCTTATCTCAGTTTTTGATGGGTCACATTAACATTGCCACTGTACTGAGGCATCTGTCATATGATATAACTTGGATCTGTAGATACCCAAAGCAAACACTTGTCATAGCAAAACTACCCTGGACATGATTGCCTCTGACTGCAGCCATGCTATGCTGCTTCATGGTGTTAAATGAGAAGTGAAGGAACTGTTCTCAGACAGAGGACAAAACACTCATGGTCTGTCTGCTCTAGTTTGGGGTGCTTTATCTTGCTTATATGTGAGACAGTGACTCCTGGTTTCAGGAGGTAGGAGCTGCTGCTTTTCATGTGTCTGACACTCAGCTGCCAGCCCTGCTAGATGGCATACAGTACTTACAAGTGCATCAGCTTTGTCATCCAAGGCAGACCTCTGCTACTGAGAGCAGGGCAAGTAGCTCTCTGCACAAATAGTGTAATAAATTAGCACTTTCCAGACCTACTAGTGGTCTCCAACAAGGACTTGAACTAACTGGGTAACTGGGTTTTATTCCATCTGTAGGTGCCTGATACAGCTTTCAAAAATATGGAGCATCCAGCAGTGCCTCATAATGTTACTGGAATAGCAGGGTGACCACTCTCGCTTTGAGTACTATGTCCCTTACAGCCATTTGCATTTTGTCTCACATGTCTGTACAGAGTTCCCTGTAACACAACCGAGTACACTTACTGTGCTAAGATGTGAGGATTTGCTGGACTTTTTATCAGGTGGTGGAAGTACCTGCCTCTTCATTTAGTGCTTTCAACAGTGCATTTCAAGCAATCCTTAGAATCTCCATCACAAGCTTGACCTGGGATATGGCCATAGTATGCCCTCAAAAGTCTTTCGCCAGTCCAGGTACAAGAGACAATAGGAACATTCTCTCTCTATTGAGCTATTAAAATGTTGACTTGTAAATTTTAAAAAGGGAGATTTTTTCTTGTGATAGGGCACTAAGGGCATCTTGGTAGATTTCTGATATTGAGGCCAAGAACACAAGCCTCCTGTAACAAATCTTAATTATCTTTGAGAGCTCCTTGTAGACGGATGCAAGTAAGTTTGCATCCTTTGCCTTGTGGCTGCCTTCAAAAAGGATGAGAATTACAGGTGGCATTTGCAAACTAATTCCCTAAAAACAACCAAGCCCCCCAAATCCTCATAGTTAAACATCTTTTCTTGTATTTTTTTTAAGTCTCCTTACAGCCAGAAGCGAGAGGTGGCTAAGAATTGTGACAGTGTTCTGCTGAAATGTTCAGGTGCCACTTTGGGCTACTGCATTTGTCTCCTTTACGTGCTCTTGCAGAACTTGGTGGTAGCACTCTAGTGTGCCAGGAGGCAGCTAGCTTAGTTGTGAAGACCTTTTTATCTGGAAATAGAGGGTAATTTCTAAAGCTGAGACTATGAAATGATGGAAGGAGTCGGTGTACTTGCATATACACCTACATATGTGTGTGTGCGCACAAACAGGTAAGAAATTTTATGACTCCTTCCTGTGGTTGACCAGGCATTTATATTATCCCAGGTCTTTCTCCACAGTTTCTTTTTGCAGTGTTTTATAAGGTACTCACTGCTTTCTTAACATGCAGCATGTCTAAAGGTTAGTCTTTCTTCGGCATCATTAGGTTATAATCCTTGCACTACTCTAACTGTCTGTAGGAAAAGTTGATACCTGCTCCCTTTCCATGGTGTTTAGGGCTACGTGGGATCTGATGTGATGTATGATGAGACAGCCATCTCCTCAGCACCACCACCATATACAGCTTATGCCACACCATCACCTGAGGTAAGAATTGCAGTCAGGAAGCATTAAAATAAGTGAGGTAGCAGAAGTGGCCATCCTTCTAGTAGCCAGACTGTGCTCCCGAAGCGCTGTTGTTTCCCAGTTAGGTCCAGCTTTAAGGTTTGTACAAAAGGAGAGTAAGGCACAATCTATTCACTCCTGTTTGAGATATGGATTTCCTTTGAAAGAGATGAGGCAAATTTGGTTTGAAGGTAAATAAAGGGATGTCTGCTCAGTGAACCTGGAAAAGAAAGCCTTTTAAAGACAGGGCAGAAGTTATTTGGTTAATCTTGAAAAATATTGGCCATGCAGCTTTTAACATAAGCAGGTGTGACTACACTTTCACATTGTGTAAGCACTGGAAGGATATAAAATCAGGAGTTTTAAAATAGAATTTAATGACTGGAGCTGTCACTTCTTACACATAAGGATTTTGTTGTATGTAACTGTCACAGCAACACAATAACTGTAGCTGCTGGATGCACACTTCTTTTGCAGGGGAGAAGGAGCAGCATTGGGGCAGAACCAGTATGCCTCGGGGATTTCTGGATGTTCTGACTCACGTGCAGTGATACACAAAGGGATAGTTTGGGGTATTATTACTTGTTGCACTATAGGTGCTCTGCTCCAGCCCCTCGCTGTTTGAAACAGCTGTTAAGAACTAAATGTGGTACTGGGAGCAGTATGCCTCCTCTTCTGGAGAACAAAATTCCTTCCAAAACACATGGCTACAAAGTATTTGTCCTGAATGTGACGTTTACTTGCAGTGTGCTAGTGGTAAGTTAGTTGGAGTTTCTCGGTATCAGCTTCTGCCTATCTGACACTTCCAAGCTGTCCAGAGAGCTGCTGTTGACCTGAGAGCAGAGAGGAGAGGCTGGGTGGGCTGCTGTGGCTCTGCCTGATGAGCCAGGCCCTGATTCTGCCATTCACCATCTAGGAAGGTGCTGAGGAGAACTTTTTTCAAGCAGCTGTTGTAAATCCTTTCCAGGTAGTAGACTGTATCAGTACAGACTGGATATTTTTGTGAAACTTTGGCTGCATTGGAAATGAGGGAGAATTGAACAAAATGTATAATTGGATACACAGCAAAGAATATTTTTGTGACAGACATTTTTCATTTCACCAGGTTTATGGCTATGGCTATGATCAGTACAATGGTGCATGTCCCCCTGCTAGGCCTCAAGTCTTCTACGCCTCCAATGGACAAGCTTATGCTGTTCCCTATCAGTATCCATACCAAGGTAATTGGCATCAACCATATCTTTCACCATCCTATAGAAGCTATTTGAGTCAATCTTTCTGACTTTAATTCTATTAATCAGTTCTCTTTACCGCCCACCACTCCTGTGCAACGGAGTGACAGAAAGAAACCTGACCTGTAACTGGAACCAAGTCCCCTTACCCTTTCACAACAAAATGAATGCAGTGAAATTTGTGTTATTTCACCTTCCAGTGTGATGCCAACATATTTAAATTACTTCATAAACTCCTTCTGAAGCACACAGAGCTCTTTAACTACAGTAAGCGTGTTTTCTAAAGAAAGAAGGGCCAGACGAAGATTGATTCAGTACTCCATATTGGGCATCAATGGAGCTTTTAATTCATCTGTTGCTCGTACACCTAGCTTAAATATTTCAGTGCTAATATTCAGCTATGGCCTCCGAATTCAATGCAGGTTTCAAAGGTAAATCCACTCCCAAAGCATGGTAGTAACTGGTTCCTACCCCACGTGCTCAAATTGCTGTAAGGCAGTATGTTCAGCCTTGTGAAGTCTTCTATTGCTCTGTTCAGGTTTGTATAGCTTTCAATCCCAATAAAAGAGCGGCTTTAGAGTAGTATGGGTAATAGAAATCAGAAGATTTAACTTACTAATTGTTGATTATCTGATTTTTTTTCAGTTTTGAGGGAGATTTTTTTTTCATTTGATTTTTCAATTTTTTGTTACAATGGAGGTGTCTCAGCCTAAAGCTTTTAAAGCTTTCCTCATCCAAGTTAAAGAGGACCTAAGACAGAGATCATATCTATCCAAACACAGAGGAAGGTGGGTTCTCTTGGTTCTCTGCAGCTGAAAAGCAGCAGCTTGTTCAAAGTCCCAAGAGCCATTTTTAAAAACTACCAGTAGGCCTTAGAAATCAAGCCTCAGAAACCTGTGTGATAAAAATGCAGCATTAAACAGTAACTCTCCTGAACAGTTTGCAAATCCAGTGTGTTATAGGTTGGGCATAGTAATCAAGCCTCTATGTTTTCCTTCACTAGGTTTACTGCAACCAAATCTTAGGGGTCAAGTCCACCCCTACCTTAACCCCTGTATATTTCGCTTCATTGCTTATTCTTTGAATTGACATAATCCTTCTCCTGAACTTTCCTGTCATGCATCATTGAGAGTCAGTGAGAGCCTTTTCCAGTTGTATTAGTAGGATTACTTCAGTATCTGCTACAAAAAACATTGCAATATTTTAAAGAAAACTTAATCTTCCTGAAATGTCTGGAAGGGAAAGCTATACTTTTATGTTTGCTTTGCAGGTAGGAGCTAAGTCACAAAACAACACTGGTGGATCTTGTACAATTGGTGGTTTCTTGAGCTTTATGTTAGTTACTTCCTACTAGACCAGTCTTCATCTCAAAAGAAATGTAACTGTCACCACACAACAGATCAGTCCAGGATGTGAAGGCAGTAATTGTAAATAACTGATACATAGTTTCTGACAAACCCCTGGCTTAAGAGCTGCCAAAGACTTTATTTGCCTTAACTTCAAGGTTGAATCTATTTTTAGACCCATTTCTTGGATTAAATCCACTAACTGTTTGATAGAATGATACAAGTAATTAATAGGTTCTTTGCTAATATAAATGCAGAACAATGTTCAGCTTTACATTTTGATGAGCTGTTCTCCCAGATATTAAACTATTACAAGGTTAAAAGAGTTGCTAGGCCTCTGGATTTATTTAATAAATGTGGAGGCTGAATCCAAAGCAGAGATGCATTTTGCCTTTGTAGCTGACATCATCTTAGTGTTCAACAAGGGTGAAAGAATGGGCACATTTTGAAATCGCAATGTACGGTATTAAGATACACATTTCTTTTGCCCCAGCTTAACAATATTTTATTACCTAGGACCTTATGGCCAGCCCCCTGCGAACCATGTCATCATTCGAGAGCGTTACCGTGACAGCGATGGAGATCTTGCACTGGGCATGCTTGCTGGAGCAGCAACTGGAATGGCTCTGGGATCATTATTCTGGGTCTTCTAGATTACCCATTCTTTGTCTTTGTAGTTCCAAAAACCTTTATTGTGTGCAATAACATATTGGCAATGTTGTTTACTGTTAAACTTTAAGAAATGCAATAGTTATTTTTCAGTAGTGACATCTTAATAACTGATTCTTAACTGTCCTAAGGAGAGTTTAAAGGCACTGTTGAGTTATGTGGTTGGAGATGGCATGTGTTGCTCTTGAATTCTGTTTTAATGTTTGAAGTTACAAGGATTTGTACTGATAAGGATCAGCATGAGCAGCAATGTAACATGGTAGCAGTCACTAGCTTTATGAATAGACTGTTACTGTAAGCACTATAGAACAAATGGATTTTTTGGGGGGCTCTAAAATCTGGTCCAAATAGCAGATTTACAGGAGCCCTGCATTAGTATATATGTAACACTGGCTTCTAAACATTCCCTGTACAAACACAGAGCTCAGCAGAAACTCCTTGGCAAGCAGCCTGCCATGCTTGAGGATTTTTTTGTTTTCAAACTTGCCTGCAGATGGTAGTATATTTTCTTAGATGGAGTCCTATACCTGTCTCTCACACCATCCAGGGGAAGTTGTTCTTGAGAATGTATAAACAAACAGCTAGGAAGCAGCAGCACTCCTCAGTTTTTATTCTCCCAGAAATGTGAATGACCAGTGGCAAGGAAGGCCAATGTTTGTTGTTCCACCTCCCTCTTTATCCTGAATCACTCTTCTCCAGATGGAAGTAATGGATTGCTAGCTTTTCAAGTGGTCTTCCTTGTCTGTAGAACAGTTGCCTGAGACACTGTAACAACTGCATTGCTGAGGAAAAGGCCATTGCCTAGTGTCTCTGCTAATTACTGCCATCACTCTGCAGGAGAACTAACTTGGACAACCCTTGTGCTGTTGGGCATACCAGGATCCCTCTGCAGGCAGTAACAGTCAAGAGGGGGGAGACAAACAGCACAAGTAAACCTTGAAGAGGCACTTCGGTATCAGCTGCCTTGCCATGGCTGGGATAGTGTCCGCCTCATAGCCTCCAAGGTTTCCTGAACCAGGTTCATTATTGGCAATTGGTTTTGAGCACAGCTGAACCTGGGTTTGGTCTATGCACACTTCCCCCTCACATTCAGCAGGTCTTTTCTCCCTCCATGACTTGTTAAGGAAAACACTCCAAGGAGCCTGACTGACATTGCTTCTATGGCTGGTTCCTTACACAACGTGCTCCTGCAGGGTGCTGTGCTATAGGCTGTAACCTGGAGTGCAACTGTTAACGTGTGTTACGGGACCAGTTACTTTATTCTGTTATAAGCATTGCTGAGCTGTGGTTGGCAGGGTAAAGAGAGCTCTGAAAAAATGCACATGCTTGCTTCTTCAGGTAAAATAGGCAGGGTGCCTAAGTTGATTTCTTTTTAGTAAGAGGACTTATTTTTTTATACTTCCACTTTTAGCTTCCTGTATTCATAGTGTTTTAATATGTTAAGTCTTTCTTATACTTTCATTCAAAAGTAGGTTAATTTCTTTAAGGTTCATGGGGTTTCAGGTATGTCAGGAAATACAAAAATAGATGAGAACTTGCACCCATATAATTTTAGATCAAGCCCCAACCTTTTTCATGTCAACCCAAAGTTCTGTCCTACATATTTAAGCAGTAGAGGTCTCGGACAATAGTTTGGGCAGCAGCCAGGGGAAGCACTAAGCTTTCATGATTCTTAGGACCAACTCCACAAACTGCAATCATCGTAAGTAAACAGACAGATGTAATCCTGGCTGCATTACTAAGATTGGGCCTAATAGAGGGAATGTAAACTTCAAGAAACTATGGCTCATTTCTGTACATCAATGTGCATGGATGTTCGTTCACAGATTAATACAAGCTGCATATGTTTTGCCAATGGTATGTACGGAAAGGACTTGTTGTAGATTCAGAAGTGGACTAAAGCAAAAGTTTCCTATTGCTAGTCTAAACCAAAAGGGACTGGAGTACACTACTGAAGTTCTCTTAGAGGCCTGATACCCTTGAGTTCAGAAAGAGATGGTGATTGTCTGGAACTTAAGTGAACAAACATTTCTACCCTTTTTAAGCCTTGAGATAACCTTGAAGCTGATTACAAGTCTGTAGTCCTGTTTAGTTTGTCCTTTGCAATACAAGTAGTTCTGCAGAATGTCTCCATCTCCTTCCTGTAGGATATTAACTTATCAGGGGTGGGAGAGAATAAAACAATTGAATACCACTGTGATTTCTTTTGAATTTCCTAACGGTTGTGACAGAATAGCACAAAATAAATTGATAGCTGGGGGCTTGAAGGGACTGCCATGCCAGCTGCTGCAGACAATGCAGGGAAGAGGCAGTAGGTATGGAAAGGTCTTTTCCAAAACAGATTGAAATGACAGTCTTAAGCAGATGTTTGTTTCTGAATGGTGCTATTCATGATGCTGTGATTCCAATTATAGCTGCACAGCTCCCAAGTACACACTTTCCAACTTGGGCCCAATACTTGACCTCCCTAAACCTATGGGAGGTCGACAGCTACTACAGTGCCACTGATTTTACAGCATACACTGTAAGTTAAGGATGACTAAATCTGTTGTATAGCAGTTACAGTCCAATTAGAATTAAATGTCAGTGCTTACAGAGGTCATGAATCTATATGCTCATCTGTGACTACTTTGAGACTCTCAGTTATGGACAGCTAGACAGAGCCAGGCTTCCAGAGAATGGGGTGGAAGTGCTCAGCCTTCTGCTAAAAGTCTGATCACATTAAAGATGTGAACCAGGGCACCCTCCCAAATTCTTAGTTACATGCGAAAACACAGCTGTTGGCTTCTTTCGCTTGAATAGGGGCGGGGCTAGAGAGCCAGCCTCTTCTAGTGAGTAGGTAAAGGCCTATGAACTACAGAGGAAGGGGATCAAAGTGTTTATTACCGCACTGACTTTTGACTAAGACGTTATTTCTAGTGCTGAAGCATTCTCATCTGCATCTAGATGGAGCTACTTTAAATAATAGAATCGTTTAGGTTGGAAAAGACCTTTAAGATCATCAAGTGCAACCGTTAACCTAACACATCCAAGTCCACCGCTAAACCATGTCGCTAAGCACCACATCTACACATCTTTTAAACACCTCCAGGGATTGTGACTCAATCACTTCCCTGGGCAGCCTGTTCCAATGCTTGACAACTTTTTCAGTGAAGAAATTTTTCCTGATATGAAGCCATTTCCTCTCATCCTGTCACTTATTACCTGGGAGAAGAGACCAACACCCTCTTTTCAGGTAGTTAGAGCAAGAAGGTCTCCCCTCAGCCTCCTTTTCTCCAGGTTAAACAACCCTTGTTCCCTCAGCTGTTCCTCATAAGACTTGCTCTCCAAACCCTTCACCAGCTTCGTTGCCCTTCTCTGAACTCTTTCCAGCACCTTAATGTTTTTTTTGTAGTGAGGGGCCCAAAACTAAACCCAGGATCCGAGGTGCAGCCTCACCAGTGCCCAGTACAGGGGGACAGTCACTGCCCTGGTCCTGCTGGCAACACTATTCCTGATGCAAGCCAGGATGCTGTTGGCCTTCTCAGCCACTTGGGGACACTGCTGGCTCATGTTCAACCGCTGTCGACCAACAACCCCAGATCCCTCTCTGCCAGGCAGCTTACCAGCCACTCTTCCCTGAGCCTGTAGCCTTGCGTAGGGTTCCTGTGACCCAAGTGCAGAACCCAGCATTTGGCCCTATTCCACCTCATACAACTGGCCTTGGCCCATCAATCCAGCTGTTCCAGATCACTCTGTAGAGCCTTCTTACCCTCGAGCAGCTCAACACTCCCACCCAACTTAGTGTTTGCAAACTTACTGAGGTGCACTTGATCCCCTCATCCAGATGGTTGATAACGGTATTAACAGAACTAGCCCCAATACTGAGCCCTAGGAAACACTACTCATTACCAGCTGCCAACTGGATTTGCCTGCATTTACCACAACTCTTTGGGCTCAGTCATCCAGCCAGTTTTCACACA
This sequence comes from Streptopelia decaocto, assembly GCF_964273445.1. Classification (NCBI taxonomy): domain Eukaryota; kingdom Metazoa; phylum Chordata; class Aves; order Columbiformes; family Columbidae; genus Streptopelia; species Streptopelia decaocto. The sequence continues at coordinate 23,111,358 of NC_138660.1, forward strand.
ACAATGGCTTCATTTTGTTTATTCTTCAGTGGAGATTCAATAGGTGATGGAAGCAGCTAAGCAAGCTGAGTAAAAAAAATTCATACCCATGTTTCTCAGATGTGTTTGTGTTTTTTCCTCCTTATGATACGGCTAAGATAGATAGGTGTAAGTCATGGAGGGTAGCATGCAGCAAGTGTTTCACCCCCAGATCCTTCATGGTCTTGTACATTCTCTATCTTAACTGTTGTTTTTACTGTGTGTCCCTGTATGGGGATATAGCAGAAGATTTGGCGAGGAGGTTAGTTAACTGTAAATACGCTCAAGTGACTTGCACCTGTCTGTAGAAAAAGCACATACATCACACTAATTGTTTTACTGACCTTGTGTGCTTGATGAGTAGAACCTCTGTGTTAGATACCATAGGCCTGTGAGAAACTCTAGGCACCTTATCACTATGTTTGAGATTCCTGCTTTGTTGTGAGAAAGAGCAGGAGGCTGCACCTGCCTGAAGCCTTGAAATACAGGTGAGCTCAGCAGGCCCAGTGATCTTCCAGCAGGGCTGAACTGACCAGCGCCTGCGTCCCGGCTGGTGTCACCTCTGCCTGGGAGCTCAGGTGCTACTTTGAAGATCCCCCAGTAGAGAGGTAACTAAAATAAAACTTGCTTTTTGCAATGCATTCGTGGCCTCTGGCTCTTTTTGCGACGTGCCTGCTTATGTGTACACAGTCCCCATCCTCATTATTAATTTATAGCAAAATATCCTTAGGAATAAAGTTTGTATTTAAGGGTAATTGTTTTGTCTTGACATGTTTACTAGCTTTTGTTCAACATTTCTCATTTAGTTAGTCTGTAGACAGGTATATGTTTTTCAAGCTTGTAGTCAGCTTACAAGAGATTTCCTTTGCAAAGAAACAGTGCCATAATGTATTCTGTGCACCTCCAGTCTTTCCCAAGTAAGTAGAAAAATTAACTAAGACAACTGTGGCTGTTGGGGTTAGAGCTCAGGCTGACATATACCAGTCATCTCAGTTACCATTTAATAAAGATGATGTAATGTCTGTGAAATCAGCAAAGTAACTCCACACTAACACCACTATACCAAGATTAGAATTAAGGCCTATTTCTTTTTTAATAGAGTTGAAGTCTTTGACTCAGAAATGCTTAATCTTGGATATATGCAACGCTGATCCAGATTTACCATTTGACGTTGTGTTATCAAATCAACAGATTTGTACTGTTTAGTATTACCATAAGCAGCTTGGAGCACAGATGTTGCTCTGGCCAGAATGCTGCTGCTTGCTGTATTCTATTTCCTGTTTCTGAATTGCTTCATTCATGGGTACAATCAATAAGTTTGCTTAGACAAAGACACTAAATGACCACAGCTAGCTCCACCACCTAAAGGCAGACTATCTTATCCTGTACATTTGCTGGAAATTAAGATATTTGTCAGAAGGACCACAGTACATTTTATAAACCATTATACTTGCTTGATGCACACTCCGTTTCTACTGTTGAGGGGTGGTGGTTTTTTAGCCACTAATCTGGGAATGAAAACAAAACTGCTACTTCAACCCATCAGTTAATGTCACTCTTCTCCCCAGCATGCTATGTTGGCTATGCTCATTTCATCAGTCACCCGTTCCATGTGATGGATTTACTAGGCTAAGCAGACCATTATGTACACTTAACCTTGCCCACCAGAGAGCCCACCTTTACTGACATTTCTGCACCAGAACAAGCTAAAGAATTGTCATGCAAAGCTTAACAGCTCCATACCTTCCTGAAGTGGCAACAGCTTAGAGAATGGCCTTTGTTACTGCTCTCCCCTCTCCTCCTGCATTCCCTGCCGTCTTTGTGGTCACTAAATGCAACCACAGTAATTAATTTGGGTTGCATTCCCAAAAGTACCTTTATTTGTCCCTCTCTCCTGTTGCAATGCACTTAAGTGAGATTGGAACATTTGTGCTTCCCTCCATTCCAGTGGAGCTGAAAGCTTCCCCCTGTACTTACTAGGACTTACTAACTACAAATGAGAACTTGCAACAATGGACTGACACTAATGCACGGGTTTGGGAGTCTTCTAATCACCACAGCTTATCTCCTTAGGTTTCAGAGTTTTTGAGGCATCTCTAAAAGGCTCCAAGACACACAGGGCAAATAAAGACTCCAAATGTATCTGCGTTAATAATTTAAAGCTTCAGATCCATTTGATGATTCTTTTTAAGGAGCAGTTTGTGAAAGTTTCAGACTGACAATACTGAGCTTAATCTGACTGAATATGGCAGATGCAATACTGATACCACCTGATTCTCCAGATACTTTAGGTACCCAAGTTAACTATGCACTTTGCTAAGTAGTTAAATCTTCCAGGTCAAGTAGGGAGTGACCCAAAATGACCACTGACAAGCACCCAGAGTTTTCAGGGCCCCGGTGCACACGGGGGCTGAGACAATCTTACCCTGCGTGGGTCCACCAGCACCTCCGGGGGCTCCGGGCCGGGTTTTGGAAGGACAGCGAGATTTCCGGTAACTAAGCCTCCCGCGCAGCCCCTCCACACGGTCCCGCCCGGTGCTCCCGCCGGGTCCCCAACGGCACCAGCGCCGCTGGAGACCAGCGGCCGCACCTCGCGCCCAACGGCCGCACCTCGCGCCCAACGGCCGCACCTCGCGCCCAACGGCCGCAGCTCGCGCCCAACGGCCGCAGCTCGCGCCCAACGGCCGCGCTCGCGCCGCCAGCCCCAGCCCGCCCGCTAGATGGCGGCCCCGCCACAGCCATGGCCGCTCCAGCCCCGCGTACCCCGCACAAGCGCGGCTGAGCCCCACGGCCGACAGCGGCACAGTACAGACTGCCCACGGGGAAAGGGCCCTGGGCAGCGATTTACAGTTTCACCAGGAAACTGGGAGTGCTCGGAAATCGGAGGGAGTTGCCCCAGCAGCTCCGCTCCCCGCCAGCCCCTGCAGCCTGCCCCTCGCTGCCCTGAGCAGCGGAGTCCTGCAGGAAAGCAGCAGCATTTCTCTTCCCCCCTCTAAGTGGGTATGTCGGTGTTGCCTCAGCCCTCCCAGGAGCTCCGAATCACTCCTGCCCTACAAATAACAGTCTGAGATAATGATAATGATAATGATAATGATCGTATTCATGGGTAGCGAACAAACCTGCAGGTGTGCAGTCTGGAGGCAGGGCTGCAACCTCTGCAAGGCAATACTTTCCAAGTCTGCTTCTGATCAAACGCAGTTTTTCATGGGAATGCTCAGAGACATGATTGTAATGAAAGGCTATTTCCATGCCAAATTTCCACGCTCAAATCCCTAAAATCCCTAGCTGCTTCAGCTGAAGAGCTGTTTATGATAAAGCCACAGGATTTTTTTTTTCTTTTTTTTTTCTGGAAGTGGAGGGGGTATTTTGGTTCTCCTTGCACTGCCAACCTCGCAGATGAACTGGCTTTGCAGTAACCAAAGTCCAACCCCTGGGCAGCTACCATGCTTAAAACTTCAGCCCCCCAAACAGGAGTGTTCCTACTGTGCTGGAAAGAGACTGGCCTCAGTCCTAACACAGCCTTGCAGGGGCTGCTGGCTGAGCACATGAGATGAATAGAAGCTGGCAGTAGGTTTAGCAGGGCTCGGGGTTTTCCCAGCCTGTGCTTTAGTGCAGGAGGATGGGCCGAGAGCCCTGACCTGGGACTGGGATGGTCTGGGTCAGTTTCCCAGCTCTGTCACAGGCAGTTTGCGTGATGTTGGAAAAAGCCATTGTCACATCTCACTTCTCTCATTCCCAAGAGAGAGATGGTGACACGAAAGAAGCAGACAAGTTCATGCCAAGCGGTAAGCTGTTCTGCTCTGTGCGTGCACCGAGGACACAGGGATATCAGTCTTGGCTGACATTTTCAGAGACCTCTGATATGATCATAACAACAATTAACAGTGTTTAAATAAGAAACAGCCTAGAATACAGAGGGCAAGGGCTAGTAATTCAAGAACAGCATCATGTTTCTTTACACCCAGAATACAGGACACAAGGGCTGGAAGAGATTTTAACCCCTCCTTATCCAAAGCAGACTCGGCCCCACCACACTGCAGCAAACCCAGCGCTTCCCAAAGCCCAAGCCCCAGGAAGGGCCATTGGCACACGACCTCCACCTGATGCACGCAAACACTGGGCATTATTCCCAAGTGGGGGATGAACCACAGCTCTCTTTAGACAGAGATTTTTTTTAAAGAAAATGTTAAACTTCAATTTCCCTGTTTCAAGCTCATTTTATACAGACAAAAGGGACCAATTTAGAAACCGTCTACCTTCAATTCATAACAACATAAGCATCATCAACTTGTAACTTCATGTTACCATCTTTCAAACAACTGCCCAGTTCAGCAGATGGTGTTGCAACTGCATTGAGCGTATCAGACCATGCATGACAACAGACGGACTCTGAGTACATGAATTCAATGTCTGGATCATGAGTCTTTACAGACTGTACTTGAAATTTATTTGCTTTTGCAACGGCTGACTAAAAAGGGGAAAACAGAAGCCTTTGTTCTTTAACTACCATGAAAAATACTCAAGTCAACCATTTCATTACCTGAAATTTCTCCTGACAGTGGAGGTTCAATATAATGCCATGAGCCATCCCTCTCTGTGCAGGCATGAATTAAGACAGGTAATCAGAGGCCTGAAGAAAACAGATCCAGGTAAAATCCCTCCTACCAGCACAGGACTGTTTGCCTAGTTCTACAACAAATCCTAGAATTATTTCTCAATCAGACACTCAACACCACAAACCACTTTTGACTTCTGAGTTTGCAAATATGGGTTAGCCATCTCCCAGTCTCAGGAAAGTGATGAGCATAAGGACTTTTCAGACAGATTCTAAACAACGTCCCTTTTTACATCTTCCTCACTACATCTAGGTAATGTTTTCAATCTCTAATTTGGATGGCTGAGAAATAATCAGGAAAATAACCCTTGCTTCCTGTACTCCTCCATATTTTTCTCTGAAAGACATTCAATCACCCTGATGCATTTTTCTCCCCTTAAAATTTGCTTTAAAGATTATTCTCCTAAGTTCACACCACAGCATCATGCCGAGTTAAGAAAGCAAAATTGTACGCTTACAGGCCTGAAGAATCGCCTTCAGTCAATCAATAGCTATATTTCTGACTGGTTTAAAACCAATTGTTTTGGATGCCACTATTCCAAACAACTTTTTTTCTAATCAATATCTCTGGCAGCTCTTCAGATAACCTATCAGTAGAACTAACTGCTGTTAAAGCTACACGCGTATGATCAGTCAGGCTAGGATGTATCTTCCTTATGTAATTGCAGTAGAAAACCTCACATAAATTCAACCCATGCAAAGCTCAAATACTTTCTGGGATGGACATATGTCACTTTAGCAGAACAAACATTTTTCTGGTGTTTTTGTCCTTACCACTAGAAATAAATCCAAAAATATTTCCATGATTCCAGCTCTGTCAGTGTGCTGGCCCAAGCAATCAGTGAGCTCAACTTTAGGCATGGAAATAACTGTCTTGAATTGAATGGTGTGTACACTGTGCATCTTCAAATGCTTGTGTTGTTGGACAGGCCAACAGTACTGGAAAAACACAAAACTCCCAAGAACAGATTAGGCATTTGGGGGAGGGAAGTGGGGGAACCCCCCAAACTTCCTGAATTTGTCTATACACGGCGCAATAAAACAGGCCAAAATCTGCACCAGTGTAAATTCCCAGAACACTAATGAATCCACATGCCAGCTTGCACCCTGGTTTTACAACTAATGAAGGCTTTCAAAGATCCATTTTAAGTAAAGGAAATGCCTGTGCTGTAAACAAAACAGTCTGCTTCTTCCTTCAACAGAAGTATTACCAAATGCTTCAGAAGTGACCCCAATCTAGTATTTTGCAGAGGCATCAATATACTCCTTCATGCATGGAATCACCTACAGATGTTGCAGCACACTGCACTATATTTTAGTGGCACATGGGGAAAATGAGAAGCTCAGAGCTGTGTTTGATTGTTTCTGTTAAAGACAGTAAAGCACTGTGGGCAGGGAGGTGAGATTATGGTTTTGATCAAATCCCAGTAAATCTGAGTTAATGAGACGTGGCGAGGCAATTCCAGGGAAGTGTCGTGCCCCTGCACTGAAGTGATGGTGAGGTCCCAAATACCACTGGTATGAACAGCTGCAAGTCCATTTGAGTTGGGAACTCACTGCAGCTGAAAGCATACTTTGTTTACTAACACCCACTGACTTAATATTCAGACCAGAGCTAATCCCTATTCTTTCCTGTGGAAAGTGCCCAAAGGACAGCTCTCATGAGGACCTCGCCTGCATTTCCAAGCAGGAGCTTTCACTCTTCTGTTGACCATTTACAACGAAGTACAGCGATTTCTTTCCTCTTCCACCATCCCAAAACTGGAAATACCATCCTGTACAAAGCAGACAGAGATTTTTACGAGTATTTCTTGCAGGAAAACTCTTCTGAAAGCATTATTCAGACCTGCAAGTGCTTCACAGATGATCCTCGCTCCCCCAGCTAAGCTTGCTTTCCCCTTATCCAGCAAGCTTTTTGCCTCACGGCTTAAGGGGATAACTGTAACACCGAGTGGCAAATCCACAGGCATCACTTCACTCCCCTGCTGTCATGTCTGGCACCTCCACCGCATGTTCAGTTCTGCTCATCTCCGTGCAGTGGGAGGCCAGCTGGCAGGGTCCTCACAGGACACAATAAAATGGAAGAGTAAATAACATTTGAGTTTGATCAACTCCCGAGGCAAGGTTGAATGAAAGCCTTCATCTCCATCCTACATCTCATCTTCTTGTCTACGATATTTCTCTAATTAAGCAGTTGTCCGCAGTGCATCAGGTGCAGGCCATTTGAACACAGCTTCAGACCAAGCTTATGATTTATAGCCAAAAGTCACCCAATGAGCGCCCTGCCGAGGCTGAGTGTATACGCGTGTGAAACACAGCAAATGGCCCTGCAACCAGCTAGGGACTACAGCCAGGACTACAAAAGAGGGAGCAACTTTAATTTTCTAGCAGGGTCAGTATTAATCAGGTTGCTATTTATATAAAGTAGCTCATTTTTCTGCCCTGAATAAAGCAGAGATGGGAGCCCCAAAGCTTGGTGGAGCTCGTATCCGAGTCAGTTATCAGTTAAACCAGATACTCCCCACAAGCTCTGCAACTGTAGCTGAAGTGCTGGCTCAAACACCTGGCACATGCAACTTACAGGAGTTGTGAATTTTCAAATTACTTACTCAATTTCACAAATTCTCTGCATCCCACTATCTGCAGAGTTTACCCTTACAGTGGAATTTTCTACCTATCTCTTATGAAAATTCAGGCAGTTGAGTTAATACTGCAGCAATTTCTGCACCTGAAATAAAAAACATAATTCATGTAGAAAAACATAATTATTTTTAGATATATATACTTTTAAGTGCTGTGAGGTTCTTTCTCAAGGTCTTAATATTTGTTCCTTTCATGATACCAAACATGTCATATGCATCTGCAATTTGCTCCTGTTTCTGTGATCATTTTACATTAACATATTGTGAATTGCGCCAAGTACTTTACTCCATACAGAAGTGACTGCATTGGTATGCTACCACGGTTTGCAAAACTGCAATTACATCACCCATTAAAACTGAGAAGGGAAATGGAGAACAACGCTTTACATTAAGTGATACCAATTACAGAGTAAGTACCTGATGCTGAGAAAAGTGACTGTTATATTTATGTGGTTATGTAACTAACAGATTGAGCAAGCTCTTGCCCTTTGCTTATCTGTTGGGCTCTTATCATTTCAGGAAATGAGAGTCTGCCTCCATTGTGATCTCATAAGCCAGGAAATGCAGATTTAGAAGTCAGATTGCTGACAGGCCTCTTTGAATAAGCGCAGAGCATTGAGTTATGTTTTTACGCTAAAGACAGTGCTTCGACTACTGTGCCTGCACAGAGTCACTGCCTCTTCAGGGGGTCACGGAAGGGCTAAGACTGGGAGGCACCTCTGGAGATCATCTAGTCCAATGCTCTGCTCAAAGCAAGGTCACCTAGAGCTGTGGCCTGTCAGGTTTTGAACCTCACTGAGGATGAAGACTCCACAGCCTCTCTGGGCAACTTGATCCAGGATCTGACCACCCTAACAGTAAAAGAGTTCTCTTACATTTAAATAGAATTTTCTGAATTTGTTTGTGTCCATTTCCTCTTGCCCTTTCACTGGGAACAGCTGAGAAGCACCTGGCTCAATCTTCTTTACCCATCCCATCAGGAGCTTAAACACATTGATAAGACCTTTCCTGAGCCTTCTTTTTCACAAGCTGAACAATCTGAGCTCTCTCAGCCTCCTCTTGTATCAGAGATGCCCTTAATTGCCTTTGTGTCCCTTTGCTGAACTTGCTCCTTCAAGTCCACATCTTTCTTGTACTGGGAAGCTGCGCACCGGGCGCAGTGCTCCAGAGGTGGCCTCACCAGTGCTGAGCAGGGGGAAGGATGGTTTCCCTTGGCCTGCCGGCAGCACTCCTCCTAATGCAGCCCGTGATGCTGTCGGCCACCTTTGCCACCAGTGTACACTGATAGCTCCTGCTCAACTCGGTGTCCACCAAGACACCCAGCTCCTCTTCTACAGAAGTACTTTTCAGCCAGACAAGCCCCAGAGTGTCCTGGTAGGTGGGGTTATTCCTCTCAAGGGCAGGACTTAGCATTTCCTGTTGCTTGATACCATGAAATCCCTGTAGTCCCACTGCTCCAGCCCATCAAGGTCCCTGTGAATGGCAGCACAACACTCCAGTATATCAACCACTCTTCCCAGTTTGGCATCAGCTGCAAACTTACCGAGGGTGCACTCTGTCCTATCACCCATATAATTAACAAAAATGTTAAACAGTGCTGAGCCCAGCACCAGCCCCTGGGATACTCCACTAGTGAGCGACCTCCCGCTGGATCTGTGTGCTGATCACACCCCTTGAGCGTGACAGTTCAGCCAGTTTCCAGTTCACTTCATTTTGTCACTTTATCTATGAAGATGTTATGGAACACAGTGCCAAGAGCCATACTAAAGTCAGGATAAACAACATCCACTGTTCTCGCTTTGTCCATCAAGCTAGTCATCTCACCACAGCAGGCTATCAAGTTGGTCAGGCATGACTTCCCCTTGGTAAATCCATGCTGACTTCTTCCAAATATGTTCCCATCAGTTGGTATGTTTGGAAATGGCTTCCACTAGTATTCACTCTTTCAGCTTCCCAGGGATGGAGGTGAGGCTTGACTGACCTGTATGGCCCTACATCCTCTTTCTTGAAGATGGAAATGACATTTGATTTCTTCTAGCCCCCAGGGACCTCTCCCAGTTGCAATGACCTTTCAAAGTTTGAGAATGGCCTCACAATGACATGAGCCAGCTTCCTCAGCACTCACAGGCACATCCCATCAGGTTCCAGGGACTTACCTCTGTCTAGTTAATTTTAAGTGTATTCTAACTTCACCCTTCTCTACCAAAGATACATCTTCCTTGCTCTAGAAGCTCATTAGGCTGTTAGGAATTAAATTCTCCATAAGAAATAGAATTTAGGTACAGATCCTACCCATTAAATATTTGTATTCATCCAGCACACAGACTGGTTAACCATTCATCTGCTTACATTCTGCTTTTTAAAAAAGTTTCCATGAGGACAGTTACATAAGCTCTTCTTAGTTTAAGTCTCCCCTTCTGTAAAACAGAGATATTATTCTTTTATTTCAGATTTACAGTGCAATTTAAAGTGAAACACTCCAAGCTTTTCAACTAGTGGTACCAGTGGTGCTGGGCACCACAGCAAATTGCTATTATAGTTGTAACACCTGAACCTTATGCCAAGGCAGCACTGGGCTGCTAAGGAGAAGTGGTCTGTTGTGGATACAAACTTCTTAGTTGTGTTAAGAGCTCATTTGCTCACCACACACCCTAATTCTTTTCCTTGTGATTACAGGTCTGGTCTTTGAACAGACTCCTCAAAACACAAGAGGCAGGCAGTGTCCCCAGAAGCAGCCGGCCTCCCTCCAAGGCCTGTCACAAGAACCCTCCTGTGCATCCCTTCCTTAAATCCTCTGCCAAACGAGGTCTAAACAGCCATTTCCACAGCCCCAAGCACCTATGCCCTGCCACCAAACTGGAGAAGCTAGCCGAGCTGCTTGTGTTACACCTCTGACAATGGCACTTGTGACAATGGCATTTACCAGTGGAACAGAATTACAGCCCCAGCACAGACTGGGATGTTTGTAACCCTGGGCTGGTTTTACTTTGTACAGTAAATGAAAACAAATGGCTTCCAGAGACAAGGTAATGCATTCTGGCAATATTTTAGGCCAGTGGTAACTCAGCACAGCTATAAAGGCCTCCAGACTATACAGAACTCGCAGATTTTAAGAACTGGTGGTCTGCCATCAAACCTCCAGATCCTTTCCAAATGATACCGCAGGGGCTGGATTACTCCCTCACAACAGGATTTGATGCGGTACAGAAGCAACCAATGTTGTTGTCAGGCATAGCTAGAGGGTAGACCTTAAAATTCCACCCTGCTTGACCTGTCTCAGCTCAGTACCATTCTCCCAGGCCCAGCTCGATCCTGAGACACTGACAAGCAATGTGAGAGCAGCAGTACCCACTCGCTCCCCTATGCCCTGCTATGAGACAAATTTTGTTTATCCTGCAGTTCTTCAAAAGCACTGGTTATGTGAGTTTGATATGGAGGTTTTGAATCCTTTTCTCTGAACATTATTTGAAGCAAAAATATGGTTCAAAGAGAATCAGAAGCTTACATGCTCTGTTGGTTGCATGCCCCGAGTTGGGATATTCCCGTGCACAGGCCAGCAAGTGTTTGTGTTACCGTCAGCAAGCTTTCTGCTGTGACACTATCGAAGTTGCAAGGGATGCAAAGCACGAAGAACAGCTTGGCATTCAGGTTTGCAGCCATGATTATGCTAGCTCTTTGTAACATGGTGCAGGCTTTCACAACAGAGCAGGACTCCTGTTCTGCAAGCCCCTACCTCAAATATGACATGTGCTGAGAGGATCCAAATGCCACCAGGTAAGAAATTGGGAACACCAGTGTGATACCCACAGACCACCCCACTGTCAGGACTGATCTACACATATTCTGGGAGAGCTGTGCTGGATGAAGGAAGTATGATGCTGGCAGAAGACAAAGTACAAAAGCCCAGTGCTCCAGGGCAAGTGTGCCACTGACCACTGCTCAAAGGCCTCCAGAGGTACACATACTGTCACAGTGGGGGCTTGGACCAGTCCATATGAAGGGACATGATGTACATGGTTGCTTTGGTTCCCCTCGGCACAGCTTTTCCTCACTGCATGACAAACTTAAGAGCTGTGTCTGATTACACACTGGTTTGTGTTGGTATTTCAGCTTGCTTGACTTATGACACACATCAAAGCCATGGCCGGGCATCCTGGAGCCACCACTTAAGAGCCCTGAACCACATGTAGCTTTAAGATGAGACATAAGGAGATGGGAAACATCCCCAAAGGATGGTAAAACCAAAATCAAGACAGATTAATAAAGAACCCAGAAAACAGAAGAGCAACAACAAAAGGAGACTAGAAAATGGGGCAGGAATTATCAGTGCTCTCGGAAACAAAAGCACCAGGGACAAAGGCAACTGCCCTGCTGTTGGTCCATTACAATGACCAGCTAAGGAAATGAGTTGGCCTTGCAGCTCCGCATTTCACACCACTGTGAGAAAACTTTCTTGGGCCCTTCTATGATCTCACCCAGCTTCTTCATGCTGGAAACAATCTCCCTCTGCTTTTGTTTTTTTTTGGCTTTCCACACATGTAACTCATTAAAAATAAGAAAATACTAGGCATGACTGTGGTAGGTGAAGTGAACAGCTGGAGCACATGTGAAATGGCAGGTCTCTTCTGATCCAGAATGCTTGCACTGCAGGAGAGTTACTAATACAGGACGTAAATGAAGACAAGCCCCATGCAACATCTGACTGCGTGAATATCCATACTTAATCTTTATATGCTTTAACAATTCTCGCTGACAATCCCACCTGCAGCTGACACTGTGCTAATACTTTGGTTACAGATCGGAAAAAATCCAAACATCATTTGACGTTAAAGGAAGAAAATAATTACCTTGCATAACGGAGTCACTCTACGTTGAAGGGAAAGCTACTCTACTTTTGGGTCCTGAACGCTAGAAAGTTTGCTGGGCCAGACAACACTACAGTAGGTGCTTAAAAGTGAAGTTCCTGCTGTCCTGCAGTCACCTGATGTCCAGACTGCTACAGATCTCAAAGCAGTCAGGTTACTCCGTCACCAGAAAACAAGTCATTAATGCTAGTTGTGGAAGTGTTCTTTAGCAAAAGAACACAATCAAGAGATTCTCATAAGACAAAGTTGTTTATCCTGTTAAGAGCTGTCAGAATGTGACTGAATTACGGAATAAGGCAACTAATATACTTCTAAAGTTATTCCACAAGTCTAGAGGCCCACTTACAACTACTTTACACTCAATTATAAACAAGCTCAATGTGGACAGTGCAACAGCAATGAGGTAGAAATGTCAAAAGCTCAGGGTGGCAGTTCAAAATAAGTTTCAATGCAAGTCAAACAGCAAAGATACATCAGTGATAACTGCCCCTTCCCCCCAGTTTGCTCTGAAGTGCTAACCCATTCATCATCCTAACAGGATATTAGAAATAACAGTGTTTGCCCTGTAATAACTCCATCTGACATCGGAATTAAAATACAGCTTACGAGAAAATACAGTCTTTAGTGGTTTCCTTGTCTAAGAAGCTCACGTATCTGTTCCTGAGGCTGGCTAATGGACTTGGGCTGTGTTAGCCTGAAGACTTCAATCCTGAGGATAGCGAGTTCAAATCCTGCATAGGTTAGCTGCAAAAAAGTTTTTATTAGGGCTACAGTAGAAAATGCAAAATAGCCTTGCACTACAACCCAGTGGGGTGGGGGAAACCAGATTCCCCCAACTCTGAGCAGTGGGAAAGTCCCGATTCGGTGTTTGGCTACACCACTGCCTTTCCTGAGCCGCAGAAACTGCCATATGTTTTCTTGAAATATTGGCCCAGAAAACTGGGCTTCCTGATGCCTCAGTCAAAACACAGATTGGTTGATGCTAACACCCCTGCTGGGACCCAGCGGCTGCCTCTGTAGGAATGAAGAGAGAGCAAAGCTATTTGGCTTACTTCCATTGGAAGGGATTTTGTAGGAACCTACTAACAGCAGGAATTTCATTAATGACCCCTATACAAGTACATACACACATACATACATATGACTCATTTTAGCATGAGATAGAGGATGAACCAGATTATCTAATTTTTGTGGTTTGGATGAGAAGCAAGATGAAGATTTACAGCCTCCATTACATTTGCCACATGAAATTTCAATCAGCACCCAGAACTGAATGCAGACAAATATTCAGCAGAACTTCAGGCATGTCCAAAACAATCCTGTATATTTAGTCCAAGCTCAGACACTGCAAGCTCTCCTACAAAGTAAACGAAGTATAAAAATCATTCACAGGATTGGTTATGCAAAAATGCACAGCAAGCATTCTCCTTTGCTTGCAGGAGTTCTCTGTGCAAAGCTGCCATCAGCCACGTCCACTGAATTCCTGAAAGAAGGGGAGGTTTGAGTTGGTCCAGCCTGGGTTTGGCAAACTACAGACCTGTGCTGCTCAGTAGCATTCCAGCGGTTCACACTGTGCTATTCACAGCACAACCAGAAACCCACATACACCCCAAGGAAGGGAAGTTAATAACAAAACATTCCATTATGGTCACGGTTTCACTTTTGAAGGATTTCAGGAAAGATCTCAATGTCCATTGTTCACATGCATTAGAAGCTGTCCTGCTGTTACACACCTGCCAACAACAGAAAATGCTCCAAGACTGGTTTTAGTAATTCCAGTGTCAGTAACAACCCAAGGAAGAGCCAGTTGCCAGTTCCCAACCACAGTCTGCAATACCCTGGCTTTCAGCAGTGAGCCCTTCTGTCTTCTGCAGCCCCACACCTGTGCCATTATACATAACACAAAGTTAGAACTGCCCCTCTATCATCTCATGGAACTTTGCTTTCTATAATACTTAATGCCAGGAATTGTGAGGAGTGGAGTAGCAGCTCATGTTAAAATAAACGTTTTTGCATATACACACAGTAAATCGATACAAGCAATTTCTTGCCTGCTAATTCAATTCCTGCAAGCTCTTTATTAACCATGCTTCTAGAACATTTGATGCTGCAATAAAACATTTTGTTGCGAACAGTTTCCAAGCAAAAAGAAAAAAAACCTCTGTAAAGTAAATAAATATTTCAAAACACCTTATCTAGTTGTGAGTGTGAGGCCCTGACCTAGCACAGACTGCAAGTAAGCCACTGAAGTTGTTAGGCAACTGCTTAAATTAAGTAAACTCTTGAGTGCTGTGCTGAACCAAGGCTCTTGCTCTCTAATCATTCTCTCAAACACAAAGGTCACATTTCTCATAATCTATTCCACGTACAATGTCTTTTATAAGGGATTATGCATTCTGAGCATATACAGACACTGATTATTCCCCCTAGCCCTTTTTCTTCCTTTGAGCGGTGAGGTAAGGAGTTAGGGAAGGCTTTACAGCCGGGGAAGAAGCATTTTTGAGGGGAGGAAAACAAAACAAACAAGGCAAGAGAGCTGCAAATTGGAGTCAATTTGTCCAAAGGACAGTAATCCTAAGAGCTAAATCAGTACCCTGGAAATGATATTTGGTTAATATCCATCTTTCCTCCTCTGCTTTTTCTGTATTTTAGACAGGATTAAAAATAAAAAGACAATGTTAACACTGGGAGACTTACTCTGAGCATTTCCATCACCAATGGAATAAAAAAGACCTACAGAAAGATGCCCAATTTCACAGAGCAGCTTGAATAGCCATCTAAGGACTAGCACGTGGACCTGTGTACTCTGTCAACACTGCTGGTTAAGACCAATTCAGAAGAACAGTCTATTTAGCATTTGGAAACCATTTATTTATTTATACTTCAGAGGCCTTAGCAAATAGCCGTTGAATGCAACACAATTCCACATTGTGCTCCAACACCATTAGAGCCAATGGTAACTACAGTGACCCCATTTACACTTGCTGTTGCCATGTTCGGGACATAAAAGCACTACCTGTTCTACCTGCCATGGCAAGAAAGTTAATTTCAGTCATTTGATGCAATGCTCTATGATGTTATCACAGAACACTGATTTATTTCAGTGTAACCCCAGTGTATAGTTCAAAACCTGAGGCTCTTCCCACTCCACAATACCAGCTTGCCTTATATACCTAACTGTACCACATCAGGTATTTTTACTTAGTTTGAGAGCAAAGTGAGCTCACTAGTAGAAAGTTGTAGCTACCTTGAGTCCTAAACACATCTTCAGCATTACTTTTTCCTAAGTTTAATGAAAGGTAAATAAGTGTTAAGAACAACATTAGGAAAATATTGCCTTAATCAATACATTAGTTCAGTCAAGTTCACGGCTCTTTAGCAATCCAATACTCACCACTAAACCATCTCCTGACTTAAAATTCTAAGATAAGTTTTCCCAGTTTTCATAAAAAAATTATAAATCTTTTATTTAGAGTAATCCCAGGATTTGCAATGCTGCCCCTCCCTCCCTTTACTGAGACATTTCCAGTCAGTCACAGGCCCTATTCCAGTCACCCTCTCCTACGTTGGTTCATCTATATCATACTCAAGGGGAAATCTCTCATCATCTCAAAGTTCAGCTGGAAGGTATAACCTCACTGGAATACCTAGACATTGAAAGCAAGGTCTACTCATCAAATTTTCTTTCTGCACACAGAAATAAGCTTTGTTGCCTTTCACATAACTCTGCAGAGACTAATTATTTGCTAAGGTTTGCAGGGTGTGAATAGGTTCAGGTTCAGGTGCGGTCAGTGCTACCTTGCTACTGCTTCAAATAGCTGTCTCAAAAGACAGTTTTTCATCTTCTAGTCTGGCTCCGCATTGTTATTTTGCATACAAAGGAGTTACACAGAGGCGGCTTTGACACTTAGTTTAACGTATACTAAAAAAAGATATCCCTCTTTTTGCCTTGCTTCTTGATGTGAAAACAAGATTCATAAACAGTAGTTTGCAACATTCAATTACCTTCCTCATAAAACAAAGCAACATAGCCATTGATTGTTGCTTCAGGCCACAAAGAGTAGAAGTTCATCCTACTACAGAGCACTAGTCTTTGAGTGGGTACTTACCACACAAAGGTGCTTCCTCCATGTCTGCTCTGGGCAAATATTCTGCAAGTCTTCATTGAAGAAAAGCATTTCACACATGAAAGAGGCTCTAATCTGGGTGTTGAAACAATGGGAAATCCTAGAAGAGGAGAAAAAAAATATTTAAAGAACACATACAGCAACCAGGGAAGTCAATTTGAAAGAGTTAGTCTTAAAATGTTATTTCCTCACTAATATTTCTAATTGAATCATAGAAAAGTTTCAAAAACAATAAGACAAGGAACACAGGCAGAAGAGTAAACTTCAGCAGGCATAGATGAAGGTTTTTTTTTTTTCCTTGGAGAAATTACTTTTAGCAGAGTAATCAGCAGAATAGGAACAAACACAGCCTTTCCTGCTCTGAGTGGTGTGTGAGCTGGGTTGACCCTGCTGCTACTTCTGACCTTGGGTGAGATTTACTGCTGCTGGTGCTCAAACACTCCCACAGGAGCACTGAAACTGCCCGGGGAGCAGCCATGGAACTAAAAGCCATCCAGCAGCAGGGCCCAAGTGCTTTGATCCAGCCTTGCTGGTTTGTGCCCATCTGACCGGTCAGTCCAGCAGCTGATGCCCACAGCAGCCCATCTAGCCTGATCATCCTCCATGAGAAATAATTGCTGTCTCAACAGCCCAAGAGTAATTACCAAAATGAGCACTTTCCACAGCTTCCTTCCGGAACTGGATAATAGCACTGGGAGATAATATGCAATACAATGCTGAAAATTCCTCTGAACAGAAAGATTCAATCAATGAAAATGAAGAATACAAAAAGTAACCAATGCTATCCTAAATACAGAGAGATTTTTACCAGCATGTCCAAGGGGCATGGGTGGCTGTGTTGCCCCTCTGTGTACCTGGGAGACACTGCTGGCAAGTGCAGGGCTGAGGATGGGTTGATAGGTGGAGAAAGCTCCAGTTTAAAGGTGGGCATCATAAATAACCAACCCTCAGGTAAGGATTGAAGATAAGGAGAAAAATGGATCTGTGATTAGGTCTGATTGGTTTGAAAGTTTCCTTCTGCATATGTTCTTCAAAATAAAGCATTTCTGAATAGGCCTTGCATGTGTACTGGGGGTGAGGGAGGGAAGAGAGGAGGGAAACCAAGTGGAAGAGAAAAGTGCTTCAGCTGACAATGACTGAGAGGGAGAGAATTGCACAGTAACGTGCCATCCATCTACTGGGGAAGATTCATTATTCACAGCTCAGTCATTTGGTTCTAAATTTTAAATGTCAGCTGAAGTGCTTTTTGAAATCATTGGTTTAAAAGATATTTACTAAGAAGCCAAAGATTGTGTTATCACGCAGTGGCACTGAGGGCTGCAGGATGGCAGGCAGTGTCATCTGGTGGCAGAGCCAGAAGCAGCTAAACTGGAAATGGCTAATTTGCTATTCAGAGGCAGCCCTGCAGGTACAGTGCTTGTTGGCTTTTGACGCTTCCCATGGCTACATCCCAACTAGTTGCTCATCCTTTCTAAGAAGTACTTCACAGATTTCAGTCAGGCATGAGCAAAGAAGGAACATAACTCGTCTGCTGTCTCATACCAACCTTACTCCCAGTCCCCCCCAGTACTGCCAGTGCACCCAGGAAACCCCAAGCACACACCCTACTGCACAAGGGTATGCATTTGATAATCAGTTTTTTACATGACTCTGTGGTGTTCTTATAAGCTGTAATAAAAGCTCAGCCACAGTATTTGATTAGCAATTAGAAATCAGGCCTGGCAGAAGACACAATGTTTATATCCACACTTACAACCACCACAAATGGTAAGGGTGAGTCACAGAGGGCTGAGGTTTCAGCATCTTCCCCTGCTCCTGGCTCACATGCCCAGCACTGTGACTTTAGCATAATCACCCCTGTACTAATGCCTTCTACTTACATAGTCATTTCTTTACTAGCGAAACCATGCATATCCTTACGATAGTCCAGCTACATATTGCGTGATGGTAATAGCTTTGTAATGGTGTTCATCTATCATCCATTTTAAACATTCTTGCTCTGCCCACTAACTCATCTTCAATGGCTCTGCTTCTCGTCAGACACAAACATTTCTAAGAAGTTTCAGAGAGGCACATTTTGGAAAAAAAGAAATGAAAACTTCCTAGGCAGATCTTCATAGCCTATTGATGGGCCCGGGCCACACGACTGAGATGAAATTTGAGCTGATGCAGACCTGAGATTTGATGCCTAGCTCACAGGATAGCATCAGTAATTTTGTAGAAATTACTTTATTCCTTTCTTATGTCCATGGAGACCATCAAACACAAAAAAATAGCAAGGAGATTTAAAGAGAATTGGGGCATCGTGAACACCGTGTACAAGAACTGGAAGTAGAATCACAGCAATTCTTTCTCCGCTTTCTCCGCTTTGTCTGTCTCTGCTTCTCCCATTCAAAGCCCACTGGCGTAAAGAAAGACTCACACAGACTTTGGACCAGTCATTAAAAAAAAGTTACCTGTGGTTGAGCTTAATTTCTTGCCCTACCTATGGATAGAAGATTTCAGTTCTACTTTGGCTCTGGGTCTGCATAAAAGATGCTTCCAGATTTAGCTGAATCAATTCATTCGTGGAATAATAGAATTACAGAGATTATACAGAGCAATAATCCTCAGCACTCCACAGGATCAGAGCAGTATTCAAATATTAGGCAGCACTCGGAGAAGATAGCTCAAGTACTATTATTCTCATTTTCCAGAGCAAGGATAGGAAGACATGACTTGAGAGCACAGGGCTTCTTCCCAGGGGGATTTATGTCGGGAATCACATGGTCTGGGCCAGCCTGGGGACTCCCATGTTGCTGGTGCCCTGGACCGAAATTTGTGGTTAGACCCAGCGTCCCGCTTGGCCCAACACCCCCTCCTCACCTCCACCGCACTGCTCCTTCAAGCTCTGCCCTGCCCACTGCAGCATTTACCAGCGTTACTACATTTTTAAATGAGGAACAAAATATTAAATATCTGCATCACACAGACTGTGGATCATCTCTAAAACTGTCCCTCCAGGATGAACTTTCCTCAGCATATATAAGCCCAGCTAAGAGCAGGGTCCCTGTGGCAGGCACAGCAGATATGGTCACACAGCCCTAATGCAAACAAAGGGAGAAGACGTGACACGAGGTCACAGCACCACCAGGACCGTGCCTGAGGTGTGCAAGGGCCAGGAATTCAGCTGTCACGCTGTCACCCTGTCACCAGGCCCAGTGTTTCACCTGTAAGACCAAACCTTTTGTCACCACTTTAATGACCAGACATGTAGGCACAGTAAACAGCTTCCCTTTTAGCACATTCTGTGCACTTGAGGTACTGCCAGGTCACCTCCTGTTGAAGATACCAACAGTGCTGCTCAGGAGCCACAGGTAATGCTGCTGAAGTAAACAACGGATGATCACATGGAAGGAGGGGGAAAACAGAAACTGGTCATGCTGCTGCTTTGTGTTTAAATAGTGCTCTTGAAAAAACAAGCTCCAGAAACTAGAAAGCAGGGACTCAGCTTTTCAGGACTGAACTGCACAAGATCGTATACATTAAGGAAGATAAAGAAATATAGCTGAAAGACAACTACAGGTTACAGTGGCTGGAGATCATCTTCAGGAGATGAAATATTCCTTAAATGATGAAGACAATAATTCACAAGAATGAGACTTTCCCATGAATTATGGGACTCCCCTTCCAGTAAGTTAGCAGAAATATGATTCTAAAATTTAAATGCACTCATCCATCACCGATTCTGCTTAAATAGATTTATGGATATATACATATTTTACAGTTTTTTATATTTTTATAAGCCTGACATTTTAGTTCACCTGTAGGTGATACTGGGACTTAAGATGCACCAGAAACTATAGAAGAGGGTAATTATCCTCTGGCCCAAATTGCCTTCCCCTACCTGCATGTATTATAGGCATGGAGAATATTTTTAAGCTCAAGAACCAAGAGAGCTGACAAAAACATAAAACAAGGTACAAAGGAAGCTTGAAGTTTTTATGGCACTTTGGGGATGAGAGAAAAGAAAGATACTGGTAGATTAACCTTAGAGTGCTGTAAAAACTTTCTATTATGAAATCCAAGCAACGGTCATTAAGAGAAGTTCATGCAATGGGCTCTAATTGAGCAAAGTACCTAAAATCAAGTACCTAACTTTAAAAGCAGCATCATTAACTTCAGTGGTGAATATTCATGTGCATAAAGTTACAGATCTTACTAGAGCGTGTTATACACTAATGCACTTTTTTCTTACACTGGATAAATCTCCAGCCTTTCAACAGTTTTCTCTGATATAAATACACATCTGATGTCCAAATATTCACTCTTCTGTCCTAAAGAGAGTACATATTTTCCATTATTTCTAGTATTTTCTCTGATCTGCTTATTTATCTTACCCAGGGATTATATGTAATATCTTGTTTGCAAGGAAAAATAAGGAAATGAACCAGCACAGTCCTCTGCATTTGCACCTGCACAGGACCTAACACATTGTGAACCAGTGGCCAAAGACTGAATTTCACAGATGAATAAAAATCTCAGTACAATGATGTTTCTGTAAATTGAGGATGGGGAATTGGCTGTGGTAGAGAGGCCGTATTAATGAAGCAAAGGCTGCCATATGACTTTACGCTCCATTAGACACGTGAGCAATATTCCCTTTTAAGGCTACAGCTTTGGATGTCATTACATCCAACCTTGCCGCGGGCTCTTGTTGTACAAAGTGGTCCCGTCCTCCCTTCCCTCCCGTTCTCGCCACACGCTTTGCCAGCCTCCCTTGTCTCGGGTTGTGCAACTGTGCAGTGCGTGGATCCAGCTCACTGAGCTCCCAGAGAAGTAACTGACCAAAATAAAACCGACGTTTTCTTCCACATTGGCAAGCTGATCCAGCTGCCTGTGGCCACACAACTGCTGGACATGGCAGATGCTTACACTGGGCTCAACATAACGAATGCCAAATGCCCTAGCAGCAGGGAGACCTTTGGCCAGAAGTTGCATGAATACACAAAAAACAAATCTATAGGTCAGTTATAGAGCACTGAACACATTTCCTAGTTTTTGAGTGCTTAAGTTTATAACCTTCACCTTTTATGTACATATGCAGTATTTGTAAAGTTCTCTGGATTTCCTTTCCAGTGAAGGTGATTTACACATGGACACAAATATATACTCAGCCAACAGTACTAATACTTCAGTGGATTTTTGGCCATATGCTTGTAAGCAGTTTTTCACACACATGCACACACTACTGACAAAAAGCTAGTACATCTCTTGGTATAGGCCAGATAATATCTCCCTGCCACCTCCATACATACCCTATCTCACCCAAAGAGTTACCCCTAAACCATGTGAATATATATGCAACTGCCCAAACTGTATCAATGGACAAATCAGAGAGCTGTATCTGCCACTGCCTTCTGTTGAAAATATCTTTATTGCTAGATGTATTATCACCTAGAGCTCACAATCAGCAAGATTTGCTTGGCTCTGTATGTGTCAATATTTATGAAGTTTGAGGCACATGCTAAACCAGACCAAATGTATGATTTTATTCTTTATTGACTAGTTACTGGTAACATAACTTGGCAGCAGAATACACTGCCAAAAAAAAAAAAAAGCTCTCAATGTTAAATCAATGATTCATTTACTCCCCTCATGATTAATTGCAATGTATTTGGAACCCTAATGACTTTTTTGGATGCAGTATCGTTTAATCAAAAGGAAAAAAGATTTGATCTGCATGTGGATAGTGATTTTCCTCCTATGTCAGTAAAACAAGGAACTACTTGCTTCGACTACTCCAGGTGCTTGAGAAAGCTGTCAGAATCAATATAGAAGCCCAGTGACACCTCAGTATGGGAAATTCAAAGCTATTTTTCTTTCAAAAAGGTGAGTCTGACTGTCTCTTTGCTGCTGTACAAGTAATGCACAGCCAGAACAACGGATTGATTAACACTAATGTGCTGGCCAGAGCTGGCCTCTGTCTGATGTGTTCCAGACTCAAAGGGAATCCCAGATGCTCAGCTCTTGCAATAGTTTGTTAAAAAAAAAAGACCACAACCCCGCAGGTGCCCCAGTAGTTTGCAGACTGACATTGAACAGGGGCAGTCCTCTAGCTTAGCATAAGCTACAGCTGCTATTGCTGCCCCTGTGTCCTCCTTTCCGAGGGCTGGATTAGCACTGAGCCCAGGTAAAGTACGACCATGGCCAGACAAGGACTTCCAGGGCCAGCGGCCCCTTCCAGATGCAGAGAAATTTCTGAAGAAAATGCCAGGCCACTGTATACACTTTAACTATACACTGCAGCACACTGATCCCTAGCACTGGTGTCCTTAACAACTGGTTTGCTTTGTTTCAACATGTGAACCAGGAGAGGTCACCAAGTCTGTTCTCCAGAAGCCCACAAGTACAACACAACATCCCCACTCCTGCCAAGATCCACTTGCGATACCCAGGATCTTCACTGCTCTTGCTGAACTGGTGGGGCCGCAGAGGCACTCAGAGCAGCATGCCCGTGCCCCAGCCTGGTTGCCGTGCCCGTGGCGGGCAGCGTGCGGTGTCAGGACGCAGCAGCCACACGCTCTGTCCCTCTTGCTCTGCCTTGCACTGGACGCAGAGCTGGCAGCTTCGCACAGGCTCTGGCCTCCCAGCAGGGCAAAGCCCTGGCTATGCACCAAGGAGAAGACAGGAAAGCAGGAAGCTTAAGGGATGCCTAAAGGACATTTAAATAGGCTTTTCGTGTCATGTTTAACCCTTAACATATAAATGACTGAGAAGGTAATCCATTCCCATACTCTTCTGCAGCCTGAGCACACTACCATGAATTCAGAGTGGTTCTGCTGGCAGAGGGCTTTAGAATAGAGAGCACACACAAAAAGGAACCCTGATGCTGCTCCTCATCATCTATAATGATTTTGCCTTGTGACAGATCCTCAGGATCTGCTGAGAGAGGAGCTGGTGGTGACAGCTGGTTCCCAGGTGAAAGGCCTCTTGAGGGGCTCGCCAGCAGTGCATGTGGCCAGGGACTAACTGGCTTTTCCACAGCAAATGCAGAGCTGGAGAGGTGCTTGGGGACTGGGTCCCCTGCCCAACTCCTGGAGCAGGAGAGTTTCCGCCCCTCCTCAGAGATACTCGCGTGGCAGAAGAAGGCAGGAAGCCGTGTCATAGTGTGTGTCTAAGGCGATCTTTGCTAATATGACATAGCATGGACAAAAAAAAATTGCTGCAAAACAAAGCTAATAAAGAAGAAGAAAGCCTGTTGCCATTGCCAGCAAGGGGTCTGACTGGCTCAGTCCAACGCAGATGGAGAGCGGAGTGAATGGGAGAAAACGCAAAGCATCTGATAAACTGGGCAAAGCCTGGGACTGGGACAAGAACTGCAGCGTTGGGTAACACTCCCCTCACATTCAGTACTTGGCTTCTCCTCTCCTTGGTTTCCTTCCTTTTGGGATTTCCCTTCTGTGTTTCCAACATTTAAAGCCCTGTTGTGCCTTTGCCCAGCAAGCCAAGCACGGAGGAGGCCGAAAGCCTTGCAGACGGCTGGGGTACAGGGAAAGGCCAAATGTTCTCAGCTGGCCAGAGCAGGTAATGTCACCCCCCTCCTCAGTCCTACAGACTAGTTGGCCCCAAGTGGAAAAAGAGCAGATCCACCTCTTGCATGCACAGCATCCTGCGCATGTCAGGCCATGCCTGCGCTCTGCACGCCACGCTGGTGCTTCCACTTCAAGCAGGGCTTGCTGGGGACCCTCCCTGATCTGTCCAGCACCAGGGTGGATCCTGTCCTGCTGGCTGCAGCGAGCACGCTCTGCGGAAGCTGCCAGACACATCAGACACCCTGCCCAGGTTATATGAGGGCAGGAGACCAAACTCCTTCTCAGCCTTATCACCTCCTGAAGCTGTTGGGGGTCTTTGGGGTGCAAGTTGGAGCAGTTACCTGCTGTGTTTAGAAAGGAGTATAGTCCCAGCACATATTGCAGATTGCTTCATAAGGCATGAAAAGAGCGATGTGCTGTTTTTAAATCGGTCTGTCCCATGTTTGCCCACTGCCAGCCCATGCTGGCAGGTGAGAGGAGGAACAAGGGAAGACAACATCTACTGCTGGAGCCCTGAGCTGGGAGAGAGGCAGGCGAGGACGCCAGCTTGGCACTGCACCCTCTGACAACGCGGTGCCACTTGCAAAAACGCAACTGAAAAATTGCCAGACATCTGTGCCCTTGTACCAAAATGGAAAAGAACCAACTATTTTTCTTCCCACTGAGATTTATAAAAAGCCTGTGTGTGATCTAAACTGACACAAAGGATGACAGTCTCCTATTGATTATTTTTAACCTAATTTAGCTGACACTAGTTGGACTAGACCTCTATAATTGTGCACAGAACTTGGTAGCAGCAGTAGGATGAATCAGCTTCATGGGCCTAATGTTATGCCCATATCATATTTGATCCAGGTTTTCAACACAGTTGAATGTTTACTGAATATCAGAGCATCTACCTTTCTTGGGACCTTAATTTTTCATTTCCTTTCACATTTTCGTCTGCTTCAGATATGCCACATGCAAAGCACTCCAGGTTCTCCCTGCCCACCTCACAGCTCTTCCCCAGATGGGTCTCCCACCAGCTTTGGTCAGTTGTCCCCCTCAGGTAAGATTCACCTCCATGCAGCCTTGAGGACTTACCTCACCCCGTCCCTTCTTTAGACATGTGCAAGAAGGGCAGAGTCTTTTCTTGTGCCAGGAGGATCAAGACTTTGAGGTTCTGGTTTGAGAGCGGGAGAGAATCTATTATTCCTTGTGGCAGAATCACTGCAAAGGTCTCAGGAACTTCTAGAGCACGGCACTGATGCCTCACAGGCCTCTGCAAGATGCGTGACAGTACCACAAGGCAAGAAAGTCAAACATGGCCCAGGCCACTTAAGGCTTTAATGAAGCAAGACTTAAATTCCATCTGGCAATGAACAGCAGGAAAGCAGAGACCAGTGAGCCCAAGTGTAAAAGCACCACTTAATAAATGGACAGACACACTGTGCATTAACTGAAGTTTACAGATGGTGGTCCCAAGTTAGGCTCATTATTAGGAGCTGTATAATTGTCTAATGACTCTAAAAGCATCAAATGCACAGATAACAGTGCTGCCCCTGAACATTTTTGTACATTTTTCATTAACGACAGATGAAAGAACTACCTTAGCTGTACCCGCTGTTTCCACAAATATTTTAGAGCCTAATATGTCTCTACATTGTAAAGTGGAATAATAAGCACTAAGTGTGCTTGCTGTTACCAAGAAGACAGATGTAATCTCTGCCACTTCTCCCAGCAGGTCCTTCCAGTTTACCGGTTCCCCTCCAAGTCCACTTCAGAGAAAATCTTCTGCTTCCCCCATCAGCCTAAGCGAGCAGCCAGCTTTTTCAATTACAGCTGAGCTAAAGAAGCTGAACTATGAGGTAGTTTATGGCCCATAGCTCGATTTCTCAAAGTTAGCAAAATGGGGAGACTGTGAGGAAACAGAGGAGGGGGAAAAAAAAAATCTCTATTTCAACTATTCTTTCACCCTGTGTATGCTGGGTACTTCTTCATTCCAGTGTTTTGAATACATCTAACTATCTGTTGCAGTCATGTGCACAGGGAAGTATCATTTACAAGTCGTGTGCAATGTAGGAAGGAGAACCAGTAACTGCTGCTCAGAATAAGCACAGGGAAATGCCATCACCTGTATCTGGGCAGTCTGAGCACCCCTCAGTGCACAGCCTGCAGTAGGAGAGCTCACCCTCTTTTTTGTTAATATAACTCTGCACCACTGGAGTATTTCACCAGGACTTACTAACAGGATCAGTTGTGGTTTTAGAAAAAAAATCCAACCTCCTAATCGACTCCCTCTGAAAAACGTGAAGAAATAGATCTTGTAGTGTGCCTGGGAGTTAGTGTGGAGGTCCTGAGCAAGGGGTTCAATGCTTGTGGCCATCACTACCCGATGGAGGCCTCACTTAGCATCTCTAACAGCGTAAGAGTTCAAAGTCATCACCAGGTCACAAACTAGTGCTGAAAGAAAACCCTGAAGGGCAGACTCAGGAAGAGAGAAAGAAGCCCTTTTCACCATATACTATTTTCTTCCTTTCTTCTCATTAGAGACTACTTTTCAGGATAGTACATTTCACAGAACACCCCAAACCTATTTTTTAATCCAACTCTTCATCATTCATAGTAGGAGACTACTGGGGAATGATCTAAAATCTACTGAAGTCAGTAAATTCCTTGCCAAGGGCTGCAAAGACTGCAGGGTGAGGCCTTTAGTGACCTGGGGAGGTGGATTCATACCGTGTGCTTCCACAAATAGCTTCCTAATGCACAGTTAATTGCCTGCTACATTTAGTGAATTTAAGAATCTGGTTTAGAGGAAAAATACTTATGCAAAAAGCATTAAACTTCAGAAATCTTATATTAACAATTCACCCATTCACATATTCGTCCATCTCATCACTTCTGGACTACCTTAGCACGGTCTAGTAGGAGTCGTGTGTCTCCTCTTCATCAACTTATGACCACGAAGGATCTAACAGAAAAAATACGAACCATAGCACTTCACATCAAAAAATGCACATACGCAAGAATGCTTCATGAAATCTTGTCAGCCTCTCTGCAGTCTTGTATCAGAGGGAAAATAAGAAAAGCCCTAATGATGAAAGCCTGTCTTTTTTCTTTCCTGGAAAGAAAAATGTCACTTATTTTATTTTTTAAAAAATTTATATTAAAGGATAGATTACAATATAAATTCTATTCTCTGCAAAGCTGCGAAGAACCATTTCATTGGATATGGAAACCAGACTATGAACGCAAAAGTATTTAATGAAAATGTGAAAATCTCTTTGTTAAGGTAATCTCATCTGATATTCCTGTGTTGTAATTGGTGGAAGCAATACTTATGTTTGACTGCAAGACTGATATAAAGGAGTTTTATAGAGAACAAATAAATTAAGTGATATTTATGTTAGTATTTATTTAACTCCTGAAGATGACTTACTCAGAATATATTCACATAAATTTCTGGAGAAGGTGTAGCAAAGATTAATTGAAATATTAAATCAATTTTATGACTATAGGGGAGAATGCAGTTCATCCCTATTTGTCACTGTATTCAATAAAGCACTACAGCTTAAGACTTTGATTTACAAACAGTAGAGGAAAGAACCTGAACACTAGAATACTGCTGGGTGTCTCTAAATTAAAGGATCTCTGTAAAAAAAAGAAGTAAATTTTATCTACTGCTATTAGACTGGCACTACATGAGATCTGTAAAAGATGTAAATAATAAGGACATACATAATGAGATTTTCTGGAGCTCTCAGGCGTGGCCTGATTCTGTTCCCACTGTACTTCCAATGCAAGAAGAGTTAACTCATGCTCACTGCATTTCGAAAACTCACACTTTATTTTAGAATCGCATCTCTCATTTTTTATCCTGAAATAATCTACAAGGTTAGAAACTACAACTAGAGGCGCATGTCCTCCATTATGTTAAATTATATTATATTAAGTGAGATGAAGAATAATCTCCAGGATATGAAGACAAGACCCACATTGAACTCAGTCTTCACACAGATGACAAAATGGTTTGTAAAAAAGCTGGGGGCCACATCTGTTTTATTCCACTGTGATCTTGCCCATGCAGATGTTGCCCCATCAGTATTTATCAGTGCAATCCTACTGAGTCATGTCTGGATATCGGACTTTTGCATTTCTCAACAAGGTTGTCTGAAACCATTTGAAAAACTTCTGTTAACCTTCATGGACTTCAGGGTCAACCCCTATGGCTCTGCTTAACATGTGCCCTGACCCTTCTCTCATCTTTCTCCATCTTGCTAAATGATAAAAAGCTGCATATTTAGCAGCTACACTTTGGCCTCGCTGCCGTCCAATTTTCCTGGCACATAACAATGATGGGATTACTGTGTATCTCATCACAGAAATAATATATTAGGTACCAATGGCACAAGTACATAAATCAAGGTCAGAGATCAAAGCTATCTGATATTACAAATAACTGCTAAATTTTATTAGTTTAAATGATCTTTAACAAAACACAACTGATGTCCCGTGTGTCACTGACTGCCCTCACATTCTGTAAAAATGTTCAAAATATATTGAACATACTGAAACACAAACACCTAGAGAAAACAGGGAGGAATTCTGTGATAAAATGACAAAATTACTCAAGTCTAGCACAAGCATGAATGCCTTGTCAGAGAACATTGCACCAAGATCTGGATATTTTGCTGGTTTTCAGTTAAAACAGGAGTGCCCTGACACAGAAATTGATGTTAATTATAAAACACATGCTTCCCTGCTCTTGCCACATTTTCCTAACAAATGTTTCTAATTCTGACGCTGGTGGGTAATATTTCTTTTAAAAGATTAGGGTACAGAGCAGAAAAATGAGTACAGGTTTTTAAAGTCCTCTGCTTAGTTTTAAAACCGGCTCCTTGGCCTACACTGAGTTTTGCACCAGCAGCGCAGTCTGTGGTGCAGCTCTATCTAACACAGCTCTATCAATTCCAGATAGAGCAATCCTGATGTATTACAGATGTGAACCTGGTCCTTCGTTATGTCCATGAGCTGGACTGTGAGAGGCTGAGTGAGTTTTCCTGGCAGCACCCAGAAAGTCCAGGGAAAAATCTCTGATGATAGAACATTGCTTAACATCAGTGAAAACCACTAGACCTGGCAATACAGTTGAAACAAATTATTCCTGCCTCTGTATTTTGTCTCACATGTCACAGTGTTATCTAAGTGCATGTGTGAATTAAACTAGTAGAGCTGTGTACTCTCAGGAGAAGGTGATATTATAGAATGAGTAACTACTGTGACAGCAGGCTCAGAGTTTACAATCATATTTGTTAGCCAATCTCTGCAGGCAAGTATTATAGATCAGAAACACTGTGAAATGTCAGGAGCTATCTAGATGGCCATGCACCAGTGAGTTTCGCTGAAATATGGGCTAGAGGGAGGTCTACCCACACGCGCAGGCAGTACACAGATTTATGCTTTCTTGGCATGCCAGAAATAGAAGCTTTGGCCTCATGTGGATGACCAGGTCAGTATGCAAGCCACTGTCAGGAAGGAGAGGTCTTCAAGGTTCTTTGTTGCTGATTTCAATACATGGATAGTTGAAAAATGGATAATGCAGGAAAACAAATTTATTTTAGAAGAACAGATGTAATCTTCAGCCGGACATCTTACAACAAGCATCTCTCTCCTTCAGTCACACACAATTCAGACATGATGCCAGCTGGAGCAGGGTCACATGCTGTGTGTCTGAGAAACGCCTCCCGTTCCATTTCTAATGGCTCATCTGCAAAGGGCCTCTGACTGTCTTTAACTTGTCAGTAGAACTTATTGAGCGAACGGGTTTTCATTCCACTGCTTTCTCACATCCCTGTACGTAAGCAGCTCTGAGAGGTCCCAGCACTTGTTTGTATCTTGGCTGGCCAAACAGATTCTCAGAACCATGTTTCTATCTCAATATGCAGAACTGCAACATTTCATATTCAGTAATCTCCAGTAGCCCCCAAGGATGCCCTCTGAGTGATTACCAAGTTTGTGTAAAAAAATGGTTGAAACAAAGCTATTGTAAACTCTTGCTTATTTGCACAGCTCATCTGCAATATAATGTAGCTGTAACACACTTATTACTTTTATAAGCTGTTCTACAAATAAAAGGCAATATGTTTCAGCTTCTGAATTAGCTCTTTGTATATGCCACTGCTTTAAATTCTTGTTACTAGCCATGGTATATACTTATTTCAACAAGATTATATCTTGTATGAGCTGCTAATTACATAGTAGTGAATTATTTTTTGGTGAAGCAATTGTTGTTGCATTGCCTTGAAGCTCTCAGGGAAGACAGTAGCTGTTATTGCAGGGGATTATTCAGAAAAGCCGAACTCCACAATGAGCCTGTTGTTGAAAGCTTTGATGTGGCTAAACAATTGACTCATGGAAAAAAGTATTTTCTAGTTTTCTTATGAAAAAAAAGTTGGGGCTCAGGGTACCCTAAAACTCCTTTGACTGCATTTGGAAACAGAACTCCAAGAATTACTGTTCTATGGGAAACCCCTCAGGCAGAGATGGCACGTCTGGTTTCTCTCCTCTTTCCTAGACTCACTCCTTAGCAATCAGAGTGCACCATGAAAAGCAAACCTGTCATTAACAAGCTTAAAGGCAACAGCAACAGCTAGGAATAGGCTCTTACACTGTGAATTCAGGGAGTACACAGGAGGGAAAAAGGAGACCCCACATCTCTGCAACAAATACCAATAGTTGGCACTGTTCCTGCAATGCTGATGCTTAAACTTTATGGAAATTCTGTCTTATGTAGCTTCACTGCTTCTGTGCTTTGAATTCAACGTATTAAACCCCCATGCAGATCTAATCTAGACCTAAAATACTTCATATTCTTGCTAATTAGTTCTCCTTTCAGATTAAGCAACAATGAAATATACTTGAAAGTGAGGGTGTATACACAGGCTTCACTGTCACACCAGTAATAATCCCATTTTACCATTCCTGCAAAGTGAATGAATGCTGGAGACCAGCCATGTACAATGATTCCTCGTTTCACACAAATGGCCCCCGCCAGCCCCACGGCCGCTCCAGCAGCTGGGGGTGGCCAAGGCCCCTGCTCTCCTCCCTGAATAACCTGAGCTTCTACTGTACTTATGACAAAGATGAGAAATCTAATTGCCTGTGGCTTGCCCTAGCTTCTAAAAAAATCATTGTCCCATCCATGAAGAGCCAGCCTTGTATTTCACAGAGTAAGGACAATGAGGAGATGGAAAAGAGAAGACAACCCAGCAGCACTGGTGCTTCCTTCCTCACCTTGAGACCTGATGGCTCAAAGGTGGACGAATGGCATCATTAACTGACCTTTCAGTGACACGTCCTTTCAGGTGCCATGTTCTCTGCAGCAGCTCTCTCTGGTACAAGCCATTCCACCCCACAGCTCCCGTGCAGTGACACCGGCAGCCTGTGCCGCTCACATCATCTGCTGGCCAGTGGCACTGTTACTGGACATGGCTGGGAAAATAACCCAATGGGGAAAACACTGTATCTTAGTTTCAGAAAACTCTAGGACAAGTTTATAAGTAGAAAAGACTAGTGAGATAATGTGAGTCATTTTCTGCTGGAGACTTCTGATTTTTAGTGTGTTCATTGGGTTTTGGCCTAAGTGTCACCCTGTATTGACACACGCATGTTCTGAACTGTGTAATAGCTTTTACTGACTTTGTGGAACTCTTCACAGCACAGAAGTAAAATTAAAGCTCTTGTTCTTGAATGCTTGTGCACTCAACCTCATGATTTTTCATCATAATACTAAATACTCACAGGGTCTAAGTCAGCCTATCTCTACCCCAAAGCACATTCCCACTCATGCCAGCTGAGAACTCAGCTCAGCACAGCATAACAATATCAGAACCCTGTGGGAACAGGACCCACATGTAAACATACAGATTTTTTTTGGTCTTGAGGTGTTTGATGAAATCACTATTAAGTGTAAACAATATTTTGATTAAAAACTGAGTTGAAATGTTCATGAAGCAGCTCCAGCATAACTAGAAAGGAAAATTAAAAACTCTGCACTGTCTTCAGTTTAAAGCAGCTCCAACTACATTTTAAAATAATAGCTTGAGAGGTATTGCATGGAGAGCGTGAGAAATGCTCCACAGTGAGGTGATCTATCAGAGGGAAACCTTGAAGCCTGAAAAGGCAGGAAGACAATAAATCCCCAGAATAAATATTGAAAGGGGAGATAGAAGACGAGAGATTTCATTTTATTATATTATTTGATGTCATGAGCATGCACGGGGGAAAAGATTTATTTATTTATGTTTCCTAGAGGGGCTGGAAAATCCAAATTCCAAACAGAAAAGGTCAAGGCACAACAGAGCTGTATTTTCAGATACAGTGACATAGTGGCCACAGCTGACACCAGGTTCGATTCCTTATTAGTTTTTTGGTGGTTTATGGACGGGTTATGCTAATTCCCAATCTGCTGGAAATATGCATATATAATCTCAGGTTTGCTGCAAAGCATTCCCCTAGCACAGTGGCAAGGCTCTAATTACATGGGAGATCCTGGCACTTCTGTTCAAAAATCCTGTGTTCAGTCACTAACAGGTTTCTCAAGGGAGTAACTTCCTCTTGCTTGAGCTCAGACCAGAATCTGGATATTTAAATTTAAAGAAAATATATCTGTTAATCTAACTGTTCTAAAACCTCATATTCCTGTTTTCATAGCATACAAATCTGGATGTTAAAATGGATCTATCCACATTCTTTCAGCTGTCAAATACTGGCTCTTAAATTCAGAAATCCTTTTCAGCAAAATATGGTTTTGAAATTCAGACTTAGGCTTATATGAGTTACCACACAAAAATAGCATGTACAAGGATTCTTCAAACAGAAGACCAGGCCCCTTCTCAGGGTACAGCAGTTCTTACTCCTGCATTTCCTGCAGCAGCACCTGCAGATGCAAACGCCACATGCCCTAGTGCAAAGCAATTGTCCCTACAGCATGACGGACACACTGGACACTTCCCTTCTCCTAGTCTGTCTTTGTTTTTTTTTCCCCTATTTTTATGCCTGGTCACCCTTACCTTCTCTATTTAAATGATAAATTTTTTTCAGTAATCTCTCAATCATGTAAAATGCTAGGCACAATGGCGCCACGTGGCCACGATCATAAAAAATGGAAAGAGTAAACATTCACAATGCTGTTACATTGCTGTAGGCTTAATTTATACACACTGAATCATCCCTTTGGTTTCAAGGGAAATACACATAGCAGGTAAAGTTAAACATATACTTTGGATGTTACATGGTCAAAAAGTAAGTATATGGATCTATTAATTTAGCATGTTTTGCTGTGGACATACCCTGAGTTTCACAGTCCAAACCAAAGTGAACCAAGCCTAAGTGAAAATGTTTATTAACAGCTATTTTCTCAGCTCCTCTAGCTATTGTATAAAGCTTTTATCAATGTACTTATATATTAATATATTAATAAATTAGACAATAAATAATATATACCATTATATAAGAATATATAATAAGCCAATACATAAAACTTCTATTAATATTTTGTTAAATTTTTAGTCACCGCCGTGTATCTCATCAGAGGATATGTTAGTTCTCTTCGTGCGTTATTAATGAAGCTCATCAGGCAAAATGTGCCAGAGTTTTAAACAACCTCCTCTTACAGAGCTGCCTAACCATTCTATTTTTGTTACTATTTTCGTACAGAATGATATGTTACGGTCTCATTTTAATTAGATAGTTAATAAAGCAAGCAGTCCAGTGGCCAAACAATGCTGTGTAAAATCTATCGCCTTCTGCCGTGCTGCCCGGTGAAGAGCAGACCCAGGCTTATGTGGGTGACCCCACAAAAATGGCAGGAGCAGGCAGGGCAGGTGTGGGAAACTGCAGCGGGTCTGTGGAATCCTTGACAGAAAATATGGGAGTAGAGATCAGCCTTGAAGATATTAAGATTTACCCTTGAGAAAGATGGGAGTAAAGGAGTATCCGGAGGTATGGAGTTGTACCCGTGAGAAAGGAGAGATATACCCGTGAGAGAGAAGGGGATAGAAGAATAACATGGATGATAGCAAAATTAACCAATGAGATGTTAGTGCTGTAACTTGTAACCAATAGTGAAAAGACACATGAACTGGTAGAATTGTATAAAAATGCACTTGTAACAATAAATGGCACCTATTACTTTCATCTTGAAAGAACTTGGTCCATGTCGTCTGTCCGTCTCAACCGCGACATATGGTGACCCCGACGTGATCCTGCCTGAAGAGGATCTCGCCTAACAAGGTGACAGCGTGAAGCTGTGAACAGCCGAAGAAGAGCTGTGGAGACGGAGCCCGGTACAGCTGATGAGAGCAGCCGAGGAGAGCTGCCGAAGATCCGGATCGTTGAAAAGACACCTCGCTAAGGAGCAGGTGAGCTACCGGGAACAGGGGGGCTGAAACTTATCTAAAGAAGAGGGTACTATATTATCCACATAGAAGCTGCTTCTGAAGAAGCACGGCGTTAGCCTCCCGGAACTGACTTTAAGAAAAATGTTACTATGGGGCAAAGCACAAGGTTTAGAGGTTAATCCTGTGACAGCATTTAGTGTGTCACAATGGATGGACTTGGGAGATAAACTGTTTGATAGTGCTACCCAAGGGTCCAAGGAAGCAACTGAACTGTTAACGACGTGGCGCTTGTTATTAGACACTCTGAAAGAGTTAAAACAGCAACAGGCAGAGGCGGCAGAGGGGGATGGTCTCCCTGGCTCTCCTGGGCCAGATTCGGAGAAAAAAGCAAGATTAAGTATTATTCTGATCCCCCCTGTTACTAAAGATTCGTCAAAACCGCCCAAGTCCATATTCACTGACACGGATAAGGATCCGCGGCACTTTCTTGGAAAGTTAAAAGGAATAAAGGAGGAGCGTACGTATGTGTGGCCCCGAGATCAGAAAAAAACTATGAAAGACTCGTATACGTATGTGTGGCCCCAAGATCAGATAAAAGCTGTGAAAGACTCACATGAAAAAACAGTGTTGGGTTGTGCATGGTCTCGGGAGGGGCCCTCAGAGCACCGGTCAGAGCACCGGTCAGAGCACCGCGTTCGGCCGACTGCTCCGCTGTCATCGATCACGGCTCGAACCTCTCCTCTACCATCATCAACCGTGGTTCTGCCGTCTGCGTCACCGCCATTAATCACAGTTCAACCCTCTGCCCCGCCGCTATCAGTCGCGGAAGAAAAAAATGGACATTTTTTTTCCTATCCCCCCTTGCTTGGAGATTTAGGTGGGGAGGACCCCCCCGTGGTGAGCCAGACCGAGCCAAATAACGTAATTCCTACAGATTTGGGTCCCTCCAACCTGCCCCCTCCTCCCACCCGCACTGAATTCCTGAGGGTGAGGGTAGAGTTTCAGAGCGTAAACCGAACTTACCAAAAAGCTGGGATTTACCCCCAGTTTCGATTGCAGTTAAACCACGGGACCCTGTGCGCTTCTGGAAGAGACACTAGTTGACACACCACAACTACAGGCACGATAACTTTCTGAAATCCTGAGGCAGTCAACAGACCTCGCATATCAAGTTATGATAAAGGTGCCTGAAACCAACAATGCAGCCAAATCATTTGCAACTATTAATCAGGGTCCCAGTGAGAATTACGTGCAATTTATTGACCATCTTCAAGAGGCCATCGATAAGCAGGTTGAAAACTTAGAAGCTAAGGAAGCATTGGTGTTGAAATTAGCAGTAGAGAATGCTAATGTTTGCTATCAATATGTTATCTACAAGTTTTACAGTACATATTATGTGTTTCTGTGTATTGCCTCTCTGAAAATCAAGCAGCTTGTTAGGAATGTGAGTTAATTGTTTTACTAGTTGTTTTTAAGTGCACCGTAAAACTCTCTCCCCATTTTTCCCAGTCGTGCTGCAAGCAGCCTGTGTTTTCTGCCCCTCCCTCCCCCTTCTCAAGGCTTTTACTTGCAAGATGGGGTCAGGAATAATTGTTTTCAGTTGTGTTCCTGAAAAAAATCAGTATTGGGAGGTGTTTTAAAACTTAGGAAAGCACTCGGAATTATAAGGAAGGAAGGTCTTGTTAAATATTGAAATCAGTGTTGGCTGCTGTTTCAGTTAAATGATTGGGAAAAGTGTCCGGAGAATAGAATTTTGTTACAATTAATGTTGTTTTTTAAGGTGAGAAGACCAGGACAAAATAAATCTCTGCAAGAGATCATTAGATCATTACAGACAGTTTTACAGCTGGAACGGTTTGAACGTCAACAAGCTGAGAGAGAGTTAACTGATAACACACAGGTCACAGCAAACTTGTTAGAGTCTGCAAGATGCCTTCCTCATTAACCTGTTTTCTTTGTGGGTATCGGTTTAAGTATGTTGCAATTTTAGTAGGTCTTTGTTATATGGTACGATAAGTTCACAGTCTGTTAAATCATGAGAATTCATTGACTCAAAATGTGCGTTTTGTGATAATACAGAAGATCATAAGTAATTTAGTTCTTTACTGCGTGAATGTGATGGTAAAATTTTGTGTGTAGTACCTGTTATTTTTTTTTTTCGCTAGCATGCTACCTTTATTCCGGCATTCAGACTTGCGCAACTCTGTCACAAGCTGTGTCTCATCTCACTGTGCTGAATTTGGTTTTTCCGTATGTACATCATGTAAAGAATCCTGGTTTTGGAATAACAACTGTAGCGCACCAGATGAGACACTAAAAAGAAACCAAATCAAAACAAAAAAAGGCCTTGCCCAGTCCAGCTCGCTCCGGCTCGGGGGGGGCCGATGGGCTCCGGCGCCACTGACTTTTTTTGTCAGGGAGACCCAGAGGTACCCCCACCTGGCTGAGCAGTGAGCGGCCCAAAGGTGCAATGCAAAAATTGAGATATTGTCTTAAATTAGTGTAACTGTGATCCATCTGCATATTTGAACTTGGTATACGGTTTTCATATCTGAGCTCAGTATTTTAGTTTGCATATTCATATTTGGTACCAAAAGAATCTTGTTTGGGAGATAATTACAAAATGGGAACCGGTTCCACTGCTAAAATTGCTAAAATTCCACCTTGCCTCCCCTTAGGATGCATCCTTACACATTAGAATGATTGCTTATATTGTTAGAAAAGCATTTGAATTGTTAAAATGCTATGATAGCTGTGAATTTGGAAGAGGTTGTATTTAAAAGTTGCTAGAATATTAACTGATTTAGATTTAGGAAAATAGAATAATGGATTGATGTTTATTATACTGGTTTATACTGTTTTTTTGACATCTCTAAATTGTAAAAGGTAAATGGAACTAAGGAATGTAACTATTGCTGAGCTACTTGAAACTGCATATAAAGTGTATTATGGCTGGAATGAAATGGGAAAACAAAACAGCAAAATATCCCAGGCCTGTGTGCAGCTCATCGTAACTGAGGAGTTTGCCAGAGCCTCCCACTTCGTACCAGTGATTATACCAGCTGCATGGCCTTGACTATATCTGAACTGCGGCGAGAAGAGAAAGAAGAAAGGAAAAAAACTGTTTTCCCGCTGCTAAGCAGAGAAAGGGGGGCTTTGCTCCCCCCGCTCTGTCCCTTTTTTTTTCCCTGAAGTATTGTCATCCATTTTTGTTGTGGCACTGTGTTGTTTTTCAGCTTTGAATCAGGGGTTGTTGGTGTTGTTTATTTTTGCTTCTGTCTTGTTTCCTAGGTTTTGGCACATCTGGGGAAAAGAGCTCATAACTTTACCTCCTTGCTGAAGTCAGTCTTTTCACACTGGTCAGCTTTGGGGGGTCACAGTGTTCAGTGCTTCTCTGGGTCAGACTGGTACTGATTTGAGTGTGGAGTGGAGCCAGATTGGTTTGATGTGGAGTTCAAACTGATGTGTTTTCATGCTGGGCTGTACGTCTTGCCATCTCAGATGGGGGCGAGAGGGAAGTTTTATTCCCCCCATGCCCTTCCCTCAAGCAATGTTACTGCTAGAGAGCTGTAATACTGCATGAAGGAGTCTGAGGGTGAAATTTAAAGGCATCACCAGTGGATCCATAGTTCTAATGAAACTGGAAAATTAAACCAAAAATTTGTTAATAGACTTATTTTGTGGTAATTAGTTGTAAGTGACTTCTTAGTAAATTCACCATGCTAGTTTTTGAGGTCATGGGAGAGAACGAAAGAAAGGCCATTTTTTGAGACCAATGGAATGCCAAATTTGGAACAAAGTTTAAATACATGAATTCTTATAGTTGTTAGAAACTCCTATACCTCTCTTAAGTTAAGATTTGTTAAGTAAATTGTAAGCTCAAATAACGTTTTCTGAGAATTCTGTTTAGTTGCATGGCCTACAAGAAGCTGCTGGGATGGCGCAGATCTGATTGCTGCAAGTGAGAAATCTCCAAGGAAATTTCAAATGCTGTATCTCCACTAGTATTAACAGCCAATGTTTCGATAAAGCAAATACTACCCTGATAGATCTGAAACAGGACTTCGATCTGGTAAGGGAAAACAATATCCAATAAATATGACAGCCAAAATGGAGTTGGAAATTTTAAGGAATAAATTTTTGACAACCTTACAGGCTGACTGCATTCGATTGGACTTGCAGATTTGTCTATTTATAGCTACAACATAGAAACAACCTGTGGCTATTGGGGACAGTATGATGAGATTGCTAGCAGACTGATAAACTGCTTTTTACTCTGATCAAGAAAAGCAGGGAATGAACTTAAGTTTCAATAGGCCATGATCCTTTTGTCATATATGTACCATTTGTGAAATTTAATTTTGATTTTTTTTTTGTAATCTATGTCTTTATAAATTGCACTAGCTGGTTTTCTTAACAGCACAGCTTTTGGCATGCCTAAATGTAAAATGTAAATTGCTGCAGAACCTGCAAATCTTTAACATCAGTTCATAGGCCATACTTGTATTTGGTCTGATCCTACATACTTGCAAAGTATTTGTTGATGGTTCTGGGAAGTCTCATAAAGCTGTAGTGGTCTGGCGTGAAGATAACAATTGGCATCATTCTGTAAAAATTATTGAAGGTTCAACCCAATGAGCAGAACTTGGCACAGCTTTACATTATTTAGAGCTTTTTAAAGGAGTAACCTCTAAATTTGATTTGTGATTCTGAGTACGTAGTCAAGGTCCAATGCACGTATCTGATTCTGAACTGTGTTTTTTGTTTTGGTTTTGTTCTTTTTTAAAACAAAAAGGGGGGAGAAGTAGGGAAAACGCCACAAAAACAATTGTCAAAAGCATTGTATGTGATGAAATACTTTGCAAGTGTGACCCAAAACCATGCTAAATCAGAAAAAACCTACATTAGTTATGGTCAAATCACTGATCAATGGAAAAGGCCACATCAATTGATAACCTGGGGGAGAGGTTGTGCTTGTGTCTTTACAGATCAAGGGCCGCAATGGTTGCTGGCACGAAACGTGAAACCTGTGTTATCTTCCTGACAATGATTGTTGCAGTTGCTGTGTTTTGGATGCCCGCACAGGCAAAGACTAACATGTGGATTACTTTAGCCAACATGACTGACCAGGACTCCATATGCCTGGCTATGGCATCTCCAGAAAACCCGTTCCACACGTGCTTGGTTGGCATCCCCCTTGATGAATACAGCAGCATCACACAATTGTTTCAAAATAGTGGTCGGTGCAAAGGCATTGCAACAAAAATACTAACATGGCACTTTGGATTAACTGTCTCCCGGAAATAGACATTGAACCACAGGAACTAGAATTGCTGGGATCTATGCCCATGGATGCTTGTATCCAGCTGGTTTGTGAAAAGTGCCAGGACAATATGCTAAAGCATGAATGGATAAGACTGCAAAATGTTAATGCTACCATTGGTGATTATAGAAATGAAACTCGATGGTGTAATGCCTCACAGAAGAATCCAAGGAATGTCATTGATAATGTGGGACAGCGACCCCAAAATCTCCTGCATGGTGTATTCTTGATCTGTGAAGATAGAGCTTGACCAGGAATTCCTTCTAATGCTGTTGGAGGACTGTGTATTTTGGGACTATTAACTCTCTTAACACCCAATGTATCTATGATAATAGATCACAGAAGAGCAAGACGAGAAAAACACTTTTTTGTGTATATAAGTCAAAATGTGATGATAATGTAGATTTTTGGGGATCAAGGTTAAGGGTTTTAGGATCTCTTGTATCTGGTGTTGGCACAGCTAAAAGCGTTAAATATTTTAGAAAATTAGGATGCTGGCTAGTTAAGCAAACTAACAGAACTTAAAAGGCTTTAAGTGGACTTTTGTTAGATGTAGATTCTGTAAGACATGCCACATGGCAGAGTAGAGCCACAATAGATTTTTGTTATTAGCTCAAGGACATGGGTGTGAAGATTTTGATGAGATTTGTTAAATAAATTGCTTAGTGGTTGAGGGTTTTTAGGATGGTTGTTATCAGCAGTGAAAACAGGACTGATCATTTTGATGATTGTTGTGGTTGTGTTACTAATGTTGCCATGCATGATTTCTCTGCTGCAAAGGGCCCTGCAGCGGACAATGAGGGCAGCATTTTTAGCATAAATAAAAAAAGGGGGAATTGTGGGAAACTGCAGCGGGTCTGTGGAATCCTTGACAGAAAATATGGGAGTAGAGATCAGCCTTGAAGATATTAAGATTTACCCTTGAGAAAGATGGGAGTAAAGGAGTATCCGGAGGTATGGAGTTGTACCCGTGAGAAAGGAGAGATATACCCGTGAGAGAGAAGGGGATAGAAGAATAACATGGATGATAGCAAAATTAACCAATGAGATGTTAGTGCTGTAACTTGTAACCAATAGTGAAAAGACACATGAACTGGTAGAATTGTATAAAAATGCACTTGTAACAATAAATGGCACCTATTACTTTCATCTTGAAAGAACTTGGTCCATGTCGTCTGTCCGTCTCAACCGCGACAGGCAGGTGCTGGTACCGCTGAGCCAGAGCAAGCCCTGAAAACCCCTCAGGAACCCACCGTCCTCAGCACGGGACCTGACCCTGGGAGTACCTGCTGCTCTGGGGCTGCATGGCTGTACTCGTGCATGCACGTGTCCTCTGGTCTAAGCCAATAAGGGTTTGCTTTTGTTTGGCTCTAAATCTTTTTTGGATTATGCATGAACAGGCTGTATGAAAACAATTTGTCTTGCTTTAGCCCACACCTGTAATAGCAAGAGCCACTGGCAGCCAATTAAATGGGCTGTAAACAACTTGTGAAGAATGAAAGAGGAGGGCAGCTGTCCTCTGCGAGCAAGGAAAAAGGAAAGGACTTGAGAGCGGAGATCTTAGGTAGCTCCAGTCGCCAGCTCCCTGTTCCCTGCCTGTTCTCCCTCCTTTTCAGGTGTGTTTTCAGTCTTATGCTTCACTGCTGGGCCTTTGGGACTTGCAGAGACTTAGAGGGCTGTCACCCACTTCATTACGTCTAATTTATTAGTGGAAAAGTATCCAAGGGCTTGATCCGAAGCCTCCTGTATTCATCGGAAGGCTCTGAATGTGTCTTTGAGGAACTGTGGGCTATCTATACTAAAAACTGAATAAAAAGAGGAAATGGTTTTGCTATTGCTATACTAGTCACATAGCAGCAGATCATCTTTCACAATGCTGTCAGGTAAAGTCAAACTGCTTCTCTGGGAGATTAGGGATTGATTAAAGTCCTTGCACTCAGGGATATATATCTGTATTAATCTTGGAATTATTTGTCAAACACCCAAGATATCTCCTCTGATTTGTGGAATAAATTCTGAAAGTCACCACTTAAAACGAGTCAAGATTTTTTAAATTATTTTTCTGGTTTTAAAGCAAATGCACAAGCTGCTTCTTGGCCCCCAGACCAAGCACTGTTATTCTTAACATAGCACTCTTTTTGCTTTGGAATTACACTTGGTATGTGTTACTGATTGTAGAGAATGCAGCTGGAAAACTAGAAAGTAGGAGTTTGTACACCTAAAGCACAGGGACTGCTTCAGAGCAAGAGCCAAGGCCGGGTTTGCGCTGACAGCTCCTGCGTCCCAGTCAGGACAGTAGGGGAAGCCAGGCAAGTGGCAGCACCGAAGTCACTTCTACTTTTCCTACTAAAATGAATCAGTCAATCCTGTTCAGAAGAGCTTTTCAAAAGCAACTTTGGGTTGCACCAGAAGTGGCAAAATTTGACTTGCCATGCCTGGAGTTCAGTATTCAGAAGATCCTGCACATGCCGTTCCCCAGATCCGCTCAGGATTCTGCAAATGTGCCCTGGACTCGGGAGCGACTGTTTGTGCTTTGTGCTGCACAAGCCAGTGAATGGGATACAGGAATACAGCCGGGTACCTCCGTGAAAACAGCCGTTACTATTTCGGTGTAACAACCACCTTATTGTAATGTGGCTATTAACCAGAACTGAAAAAATATGGAAACACAGAGGACAGAACTGGAACAGACTGCTCCAAGACCTCATTAGTAATGAAGGTCAGGTTTAATTTGGCCCTAGCCTCTATCTAGGATGAGATAAAGAAGCACGCTATGTTTATTTTTTACAACTGGTTGTCAGGCCTGATGGCAGTCATCCTTGCTCACATATAGCAGAAAAATGTTGTGGATAATCTGGCTGCAGTTCAATAAATAAGTTGTGATACGCACTTTCATTTGAGATATCAAAATTTTCTGCTTTAGCAACCCCTGGCAGAGTAATCAATAACTTACACCCTGAGAATGATGGGAAGAGGAAAACAGTGAAGATAACAGACTGTAGCAGAGGATCAGGACCTGCAGGAGGTCGGCTAAATTGCTGGGATAAGGATGTACTGGCCTTTTGCCTTTGGAAAATTAGAGTTCATTGACAAGAAAGGACACGTCTGGGAGGAGTTGCCTAAGCCAGAGAAAATCACCAGTGCACAGCTGGGCACAGCTTTCAGGCCAGTCCAAAAAAGCCCCAGATCTGGAGCACTAAGCAGTGCTGAGGGTTCACTCAGGCTCATATCCAATCCCATGCAGGAGTTAAGGCAGTGAGAGCCTTTTGTAAAGGGCAAATTACATCCCAGATGAGAAATGGAGGCTGGGAAACCTCAGCACAGGGGATCCAGCTAGAAAAGAAAGGAGAATTTACACAGTCTTGTCATCAGCCACAATGGTCCCAGTTTCACCTTGGGTCAGTTGGGCCTATCTGGGCTTCCACCTTGCTGAATACATTAGTACAACTCTTTTTAACAAGCAACGAAGGCGGCTACTAAAACTGACTCTAATTCCTGCCTCTTAGATGTTCACGTGTCTGCTAGGAACTAGTTCTGGGAGGATACACGCTCAGGTTGGTTTTGGAGACAATACTCCAAGACACTGTTTAATGAGGAGGGCTTGGGAATGTTGGGGTAGTTTGTTTTCCATTTTGCCTCCTAATCCATAATTCAGAGAAAGCTGGAAAGCAATTACTTTTAATATCTTATCTAAAATTCCATACTGACTAATAGCTTGTATAACCTCCCAGCCAAATTCAGTGAGATGCTGAGACCCTACAACTCAAGCAGAAGTGATTTGATAGCATAGACACAGAAGAATTGATATTTGTGATCTTGCTTTATGGTTCACATCAAAGCTGAACCTGGCCTACTGACTGGGACTGCCCAACAGTAAACCAAATGAGGACCTGAGGAACAATAAGGAAAAACCCTAGTGTAAACAGGGCAGGGTGAAGATGTGCAGCTGTGAGCCTGGCCGGTGTTTGGGGGAACCTGGGGGAGCCCCAGACCCCCATCCCTGGTCCCTCTGTGCTGCCCACGGGGAGTGCTGAGCCTGGGACCTTTCTGTCTTGCCGAAACAGATCAAAGCCGTCAAGGAGCTTAGCTCTCACAGATTAGCCACATTTAACCAAGCTGATTTCCCTGAAACTACCTAATCCTTTCTGAGGATAGTGTTCTAAATTATTGAATTCTGCCTTGTTTATTTATTATTTACTCAGGTTAGCTACGTGGTATGGTTATGCATCCTGCGCCTTCTAGGAGAAGGACTGATGGCTGCTACAGAAAACAAGGCATTTTCACAAGGTGTTGATAAATTAATAAAACACCAGCAAATGCACTTGCCCTCGGGTTTAAAAGGCTTGAAAAAGCAGATGTGTTTCATTCTTGATTAGTTTGAAC
The DNA here is from genome assembly GCF_964273445.1 of Streptopelia decaocto. Classification (NCBI taxonomy): domain Eukaryota; kingdom Metazoa; phylum Chordata; class Aves; order Columbiformes; family Columbidae; genus Streptopelia; species Streptopelia decaocto. Next base: position 23,155,287 of record NC_138660.1, read on the forward strand.
TGCAGCAGTCATTTGTAATGAAACGATGCATCTGGTGGGGCAGAGTTTTACTGAGCTGAAGGGGGATAATTCCAGCCCCTCTGCACCATGTGAAAAGCATCGCTGTCAAGACTAAGGGTTCTTGTCAGACAAATTTGGTGCCAAAAACACAGCTGTATTAAAGATTCTGCAATGAGTTGCTGCAGGGTGGCCCAATCATGTAGCCCTGAATGTGAACCTCAACATCTCTCAGAGTCCATGGTGAAGGGTGACGACATTGTACTTCAGGTGGCTGCATGGACCAGCACTGAAAAGTGCACTCGGATCACAGTCTACAAACCAGAAACTGTTTACAGGCATTAGAAGGCGTCACAAGAGCAGCTGGGAGCAGGGCTTTAGTGGTCTCTGCCCAAATCATTACCTTGCAGCTCCTCCCTTTCCCTTCTCCAAGACACGTATTTCTACAGCACGGGCTTAGGCAGCACAGGTGAGTGCTGGCTGAAAAGCAGCCCTGACCTCATCTGAAACTACGATGGCGGAAAAAGAGAGTCAAACACAGCTTCACTATCCACCTAACACTGAAAATATAAAAAAGAAAACCACTATTAATTTCTGCTATTTTCCTACGGTTTTCAGTACCACCATAAAACAACAGTGTCTTGAAAACGGACTGGATTTATTTGGCCAGCAGAAGGCACCCAAGACAAGCTGGACTCCAACAACCTGCAGGCAGAGCAGCTTTCTGCAGCATAGTCTGCCTTCAGTCACCTCGGCTAATGAGCTTAACTAATAATGCAGCAGATTGCTCACAAAACATAAATAGTCCTACAATACAATAATGCCTAATAAAAATAATGTCCAAAAGCATTTTGAAAAATGATGCTGCTTAACAGTATTAATGAATTTTTGCAAGCAATTAAAGAGAAACTACTGTAAATTTTTTATCATAAATCTTTGCAATTAAGAATTCATCCATAATTTGTGGCTTGAATCCCCCAAGAGCAAATAGATACTAAGATGAGCCTATAGGATTCTTATTATCTATTGATGATAAATAATTTTCTCTTTTTTCTACTAAAATGACTTTGACTTTGGATATTTTGCTTGAATTTACAGTCTGCTCTGTTGCATCAACACCAATTCAGAGAATTATTGCTGTGGTATTACGCTGGGCTTTTGTCTCTCATAGTGGGAGAGGAGCATAAGGCAAATCTCTTCAGAGAGGATGCCTAAGAAATCTTGGCTAGAGACATCACTGTCTCTTAAACGGGCAGTGCAAGGCACTTTGGGGGTCGGTCACTGCTGTTCTGCTGGGCTGAATCTTATTTATCAATTTCTTCAAACCATCAGGGACAGGTTGTGCCTGCATATTTGACACAGGGTGGTGTCACACTGGTTGGCTTTTATGAGAAGTTCTGGGGAGGGAAGGTAGCTGCTCACTTGTGGCTTGCAGGCAGGAAACCAAGAGCCACAGCAGGGCTGGCATGGCCCCGTCCTCTTTGAGTGCGTGTCTCTAGAACAGTGCTTCTCCATGCAAGCTTGGGTCTGGGGAGGGACTGAGCCTTCTTGCATCTCAGTCATCAGTGAGCATACAGTTCAGCCACCTGCAACAAGAGCGGCCAGAGAAGAGCCCTCGTCCTGGTGTGCGTGCAAAGGCAGAGGTGCACTTGATTCACAGACACGGGCGCTGGGCACCCGGTGGACTCCAGGCAGCACCACAGAGCGAGCCAGGCTGGCACTCGCCATGGCGCTGTCGCTGGCCCAGCACCATGCTCTGGTGCCCAACACAGCCAGAACTGTTCAGAGAAAGTCCTTTCCTGCGCCCCAGTGCTGCGGTGGGGGGTACTGGCTGGGGCTGCCTGCAGCACGGGCCGCTGTGGGACTCCGCTCAACACAGACCTCCAGGCACTGAACAGTAGAAACAGCTTCACTTCCTACAGTTACTGCACCAATCTTACGTCCATTAAACCTTTCCGCCTCACCATGCATTTTCTCTCACCCTGTGTGCTTACACAGTGTTACAAATTAAATGAGTTGCAGGGAATTTACAGGAGCTTTTAGCATGCAATGGCAAACAGCACCTGGGATAAGCATAAAAAGCCTTTGCTGAAGAAAATGTCATGAACTATTCTGACTGAATTTATATTCTCAGATTATTATTGTTGAGATATAAGAAGTGGGAGTTTTCTGTGCTGGGTGCTGTACAAATGTATGGACACATGGAATTTCAAGGCATTATGCTGTGATTTAGTCACATGAGATGCAATTAAAGTCTTCGATATTCATTATGTGGCTACATTCCTGCACATAACTTCGGAAAATTAGTATAGTGAGGCGTCCCCTTCCTCCATGTTAACTACTGTATGCAACAAAGTGAATTCAAAATGCCCCTTTGCTCTCTCCATGACTGCAGTCAGCAGCAGCTTTGCAAATGATTAATGGCTGTCACATGCCGCACTCAGCAGGTTCCTGGGCGCATCTGGTCACGACGCCACCCCCAGCTGCCGCAGCAGAGTAGGTCCCGGTTCACCACCAGCACATCACCTGCCCGGCACAGCTCTGCCTGAGCTGGCATCTGCAGGGGCAGCAACATCAGCACCGCCTGACCCAAGCAGCCAGAAGGTAGTTTGCTTATCAGTGGCTTTATCTGAGTGTACATATTTTGAATTAATTTCATAATAATTCCCTCCCTGGGAAGGGGGTGCAAACTCGTTGAGAAAATGTTAGGCTTCAAAAGGGAGAGACCTCTGCAATGGCAAATGACTACGAGCATTAACGCCGGCTTCAGCTGCAGCGCCAGACACATGGCAAGGACAGAAGGACGGCACGACCGGCTCCTTGCTCCAGTCTCGCTGACTCCTTGACCACCTGCTTCTGATAAGAAAGTGGAAGTGCAGTCTGGGTCACCTGTTTTCAGCTGCAAGAACTGCTCCAGCATGGAGGAATCAATATCACTGGTGGGGAAGGAGACACTATCTAGACAGCTCTGCAATGCACAGGAAACCTAATTCTATGCAGCCTCCTTGCAAACGTCTTACTTATAATTGATATTTTATTGTTTACTTTGGAGACTCGCGTTTATCAATGACACTTTGCTGCATGAAACAGCTGGAATGCTTCTACCTCCTTTTTCAAATCCTGGGGCAAATTGTGGTGATAAATGAGCCCTGGAAAGGCATGATTTATGGCTCCACTGCCTCAAGGTGCACTGCAGATCCTTTTGTACAAATTAAACCGTGCTTAAAAGTACTTAAATTTTTCAGGGTGACCTCTCTTCCGTGTCACAATTCTCATTACAAATCACTGAAACTCCGTCTTCCTTTTTAAAATGTTATTTTAACTAAAGGTCTCATCTTTTCCATTTATTTTCCCTTCCAAGTTGCATTTGGCCTCAACCACTATCAGCTCAAAGCAGATAGACAACGTCTGGTCAACAAAAACTCCACCTGTAAAGGAGAAGGCTGATCTCCTTGTGGTAAGTGCACCACCAGCGACCCCACATACATGTGGTGATGCACTGTGTCTTGCTACTCCCTTGTTTGCAAAAGCTGCCAGTTAAAATCACAGCTGGACACAGGTTGAATCTGACTTTGTGACTTGCCAGAATGCAGTATGTTGGGTACCTGTGGTAAGGGAAGCTAACAGCTAACTGGATCATCCATCCAGCCTGGATTTGCACGCTGTTAGCAGGCAGCTAACAGTCGGAGCGGTGACCAGAGGCAGGGCTAGCAGCTGGCCCCCGATTCTGATTTAATTCTGGCATTCATTTCCCACTTGACTTTGGCAAGATGACTGAATGCCAAAAGCCTCAGGTTTCCCAAATATATGGTTACCTTCTTGGTTAGCTAATGGTACTAAGTGGCCTTGAAACTTCAGAGTGGGAGGTGCCACATAATATAAAGTACTTGTATTTGTGCATTAGAATAAAGATATATTAGCAAATACAAACCGATCTCTGCAGCAATATGAAGCTTCACAAGCGACCATGTAGCACCACACTTGGGTTGAGAAGTTTTTCAGACCCCTACAAGTGGGACTATCCAGGCAATGGGAACAGCAGTTTTCAATGAACAGAACAGAGTCTGTTCTGCTTTCAGGATCAGGGACTCTGCACTGACCCCAGCCATCAGCTACACGTTCACACAGCCAGTGAGTGCCCAGACTTACCTTGATTTTTAGGAAGATGTGTCGCATAAACAGCTTGTGAACAATCCCCAACATAGTAATTTAATTGTCATAAATGACCATCCTAGTTTTCTCTGCAAAGCTTCCCTCTGTCACCTGGATGGTTTCCCACAGACTGTGGCAACCAGATTCTTGTTCCATGCTCTGAATGATATTTCATTAGTTACGGTATGCAGATGGTATAAAGTATGTACTGCCAAACAAGGACCTGTCACAACATGTCCCAGTACCCTACCCTGTTTCCCCAGATGAAAATGTGCACCCTGCCCACACACCATTATTGGGAAATATTTCTATCCCTGCCCTTCATACTGAGTCTCTTCTCCTGCTGGTGATCTGTCACCAGAGTCCCACAGCAGCCTCAGTCTAAAAGGCCTTTTGGTCTGGGATCGCACATTATAGTCTGCAGGAAGCTTGTAACTCTCAGGAAGCGTCATTAAATCCCTCACAAGTGGAAGACGTGGTGCTACAGAACTGGGACCCTGTTGAACCCCTGTGGGACTTTTTAGAGCAAGAGGTGGGAAAAGAGATAAACAAGAAACAAGGCTTTGGAGGCTGCCAGTTCCCCAGTCCCTGTGCAAGGCTGAAGACAACAAACAGGGCTTTAGCTGATGGCATCTGTACAAGTTCATTAAATTTTTCCCTGCCCAACTCTCCAGCCTGTCCATGGCAGCACAGCCTTCTGGCATGTTGGCCACTCCTCCCAGCTTGGTGTCATCAGCAAACTTCTGATAGTACACTCTATTCCCTCATTCAAGTCACTGATGAATATATTGAATAATATAGGCCCCAGTACTGACCCTTGAGGCACTCCACTAGATACAGGCCTCCAGCTGGACTCTGCCTCATTGATCACAACTCTCTGGCTTCTTTCCTTCAGCCAGTTCACAGTCCAGCTCACTACCTGATCATCCAGTCCACACTTCCTCAGTTTAGCAGTGAGGATGCTGTGAGAGACTGTGTCAAATGCTTTACTGAAGTCAAGATAGACCACATCCACTGCTTTGCCATGATCTATCCACCTGTAGTGAGATAGCAAACTGGGACGTTTTTCTAACTAGAACAAGAATGTATGGCACATGGCACAGGAACCACAGGCTTTGGGAAGAAGTCACAAGAGTAGTCTCATACAGCTAAGATATACACATAATACAATGAAAACAGATTTTGAGGTAGATAGAGGAATGAATTCTTGAAGAGTCACTGAGTTTGATGTCTCTATAAAGTTGTCCTAGCACCATATGCTTTGTTTTTCTCACATAAGATCTATTTGGTTTCTTTCCCATAAGCATAGGTTATTACTGATGAAGAACAGAAGTAAAAGACCTGTTTTGAATTTAAATTCAAAGCAACCCCATTAGCAGGTGTTTAGTAGGACACAGGTGAATTATGGGCAGCAGTACCGCATAACTGCCAGGGAGTGTTATGGGACTCTTTCTGAAGATAAGGTGTTGAACTGCAATATACCCCTTGTATTAGAGTAATAACATTTTCAGAAAAGATAGATATCAAGCACTTGGATGCAATGGCCAAATTCTCATCTAATTTGCACTGGGTACCTGAGATGCTAGTCATTAGAAGAGCTGCAGGCTGATGTTCAGCAAGGGAAGAATCCAGCTCAGACACGGCTCAGGCCAGAGAATCCTCTAAGATGAAGGAAGGGCATCTCTCTTTACCATGGTACCATTCTTATGCCCTTCTCATACTTGAAGGTAAAAGAGACAAACAAATAAATGATGAAGCCTTTAAGTGGATAGTACATGGCATAAATCATACGGTGTTCCAAGTCATAAATATACAATCAGGTAATTTTGAATATTTAGCATTTTGCCAGCAGTCCACAACACATTCTTATGCTAGCATAAAATTTTAAGACAAAGAGAGCAATGGGGTATTTATACAGATGGTTACAACTGATTTAATGTATTTATTTACCTAGCTATTTATTTATTTTAGAAATTACACCGTGGGTCATGCCTAAGGATTAAACCAATCTCTAATGACTAAGAATTAGGATGACTGCTTTTTTCTGGCACATTGCTACCAGCATCATTGCTGGGCACACAATCACATGTGGCTTTAGCCACTGCAGGGCCTTGGAAGAAAATCTCATGTCCGGTTCCCATTCTTTGGAGAGTGCTGAATGCAAGTGTGATGCTTGGCCCTTCCAATTATCAATTTTTTCTTTATGATTTGTATTGTGGCAGTGTTCACACCATCCCTCACCATGCCTGACTTAATTGCACGAACAAAGTGCAAACCCTGCTCTGAATGGAAGCCTGTAATGCCTGGCCAGCAGTGACAGGGTCAGAAGTGCCACCATCCTGTTTTGAGAGGTCACACGGGAGACACAAGGGCCTGTTCCTGGTACGCAGTAAAATGTGGTTTGATTTCCATCCTGAACATATGGAGTCTGTAGGATGTTCTAGGGAAATTGTAGCATGCTCTGCACTGAACAAGCCAAGTGATGGCTGCTGACCTGACTGTGTTCTGAAATGCCACGGCTCCACCTTGGCTAAACCCTCCTCATGTAACAACAGCAAAACCTACCTTGTGCCGCAAGACAGTTCACACCTCTGATACAAATTTCCAAAACTCCAGAGAATGTTCCATAGTTATTTTTCTATTTAATTCTGCTGTTAAGAGAATATAGAGTGTGGGTGGAAACCGCAGAGCTGTTCCTAAAAAGCCAGCCCTTACCATCCGCTGGACTTCATGTCCTCTGTCCTCCTCTACGTGCCATAGAAACCTATGCAATTGGTGCAGACTCAAACTGCCAACAGGGTCACAATTTGGTGTGCTGGGGCAAACCTTTGACAAGTGACAGCGGCTGCAGGACCGGTTTGGCCTGCTTGCCTCACCAGGAGCTCTGCTCTGCTGGAATAATGCGCTGAGATGAAACCTTTCCCGGGATTAATGCCTGGGCACGCTGCTCGGAAGACAGGTTCAGAATACAAAGCAGGGAGAGCTCCAAGGTCTCCTTTTGTCTTAGAGTAGTTTTGCAAAAAGAACTGTCAGAATGAATTTCTTGGGTAGTTACATGCACATCACACGGACTTTCACTTGAGCCCCATTGCAATTTGGCATTAGTTAAATGTACCATTAAAGTAAAGCGTTAGCTAAAAAGCTCCTCAGTAACTCTCCACCCTTGAAAAGCGTTTACTGAAACCATATTATATTCTTGATTGCCTTCACTGTATTTTCTGTGGTGGTTTTTCTTTCAGCTGATTGGAATTCTGAGATAAAACAAAACCTAAAAAGAAATGTGCTTTGACTTCTTTGGAGTGCGACCTTGAGAGTCGAGCTGTTGTATGTCATAAATAATGAAAAATTAGATATATAGGCTAAAACAGCGAGGAAAGCATTTTATATGATTTTCAAGGACTGTAAGCGCAAGAAGAGCTGATGTCTATCAGACTGTTATATAAATAGTCTTGTAATGAGGAAGAGCATATAAGATCCAAGATAGATTTCTGCTTTTTAATGAGATGGGAGAATATATTACTTCAGAATTTAAAGGCTATTTTTCTTTTTGAAATTCAGATCTGGCTTTATGAATATTTTATTTAAAAAATCCAGACGATGGTAATAAGTTTTCTAATGCTAGGATGTTTCTCTTTAACATGTAAGTACACTGTTGACAAACCTAATTTTTTCCAAAAAATCACTTCGAAGTTACTAATATGAATTTTAAAACTAAATTCAATCTCAGTCCATCCACTAATTTTTCCAGTACTGAAGCTTTCTGCCATTGTGAGAAGTTACAGTAGAAATAAGTGATTGCTTGGAAAGAACAATTGCTTCTACAATTCCTGCTGTAAACTTTTCACAAGGATAACCTTGCACCAAAACTAAAATTTTTGAACGTGCATCTAAATGAGCACTGGAATTTCTGGGAAGAGGAAACACCGCCTCATTTAACAAGTACCCTCAAATCTGTCCCACAATTGAGATAATATTTTATTGCATTGTCAAATAAGTTTTGCACTGTAAACTTATTATAGCGGTAAGTTTTGCTGCTTTATTGGGAATTCATTTCAAAAGGATTTCTCTGGCTAGAGCCAGATCAATAGCTGCATTTAGCAGAATATGAAGATTTTATTTTCATTTGGAAATAGAAGAGATTGCCTTAAGATTAATTTCAGCTGCAGTATAAGGAGGATGTTAGAACAAGCAGGCATACGGTTCAGCATCAGCCATTATTTTGCCAAAAGTAAAAACAAGGAACATATTTGCCCACTTGACTGATTAACTGTAGGCAGATCAGTGAATTTTCTCAATTGAAAGATGCACAGTTCAAAAGTGACCGAGGACAGACAGGCTCCTGGACACGTGGGCACGCATATCATTAGCCATTTTGCAGGATACAGCAGAAGATCACCTTCCTCAGGAAGCCAGACTCAAAATGCTGTGATTTTCCTAAAAGCCGGAACATTTCTTTTCAAAGCAAGTTAGAAGTTCCAGTTTTCATTTCAATATGCTTTTTTCAGTAAGTGCCCACACAAAATAAATGCAATGTTTTGTTTCTGATCAAATACAACGAATATTTCACTTGGCCCTCTATAGAAATGTTCATGTCATAGGAAAACAGAATAATAAAAAATTAATCTAATTAGCCCTTTCCCTAAATATATAAGAAAAAAAAAGATTACGTGTTCTAATTGCTAAAACGTTCACTTCCAACCCTCTCACGCTGGCCTGAGGCCTCCTGGATGGAGTTCTGAATCAAGACCTACACTCTATCCCCGTTCATCCACTAATTCTGCACTTGACCTTGGCAAGGTACTTTCTTCTTGTAAGCCTCTGTTTCCTCATCTATGAAAGAGATGATGTGATAAATCCTTGTGCGAAGCCACGTAAGTGCTGTTGATGAGCCTCACTATGTGGCAAGAAGAGTTTTATTGTTATTTTCTTATATTCTATTCTGCTTTTTTAGTAATTCACTAAAACACATTACATCCTAGACCATTTTTTTCATGTTCTGGAAAAGCTACACAGATCCTCTCTCCAAAACCACAGAGATTAAAAACTCCTCCAGAAATCTCGGATTTATATGATATATAGCACCACCACTGCTGTTCCACACATAAGCGCCATGAATAGTGGAGAAGGCGAGACGAAAAGAACCCATACTTCGGGCTTTCAACATCGCTAACTAGACAAATTCAATGTACAAATCACATTCTGTCTTCCTGAAAATGTTCACATAAGAAACTCACACGGTGCATCAGGTGAAGCAGATATTGCTGTCACCCACAGGGAACCCAGCCTGGCTACCTGTGACATTGCTTTGTAGGTGTGATACAACGTCTGCTTTAGTTCTGCTGAGGGTATTTTACTGCAGTTACATTGGGAGCGAGGGAAGGGGAGCTTTGTACCCACTCCACACACACACATGGCAAACCTGCTCCAGAAAGTGTCCAACTAAAGCCCTTCTGCATGACCTCAGCTGGCTTCTCTTGCCTTGACAGCCTTGCCTTAAAGTCAACACACTAATGTTTCTCTTCATGAAAAAGTGCTTAATAACGTCTGTTCCAAGTCTGTTGTTCTTTAATTTCCACTTCTGCTCCTGGTACTATCATCTGGTAGACATTATCTACAGCAAATTAAGAATGTATATAGTTCAGGAAAATCTTAACTGGAGGCTCACGAGGGGAAGTTGAATGGGGGATTTTTCCTTGATCTTTTTCATTTCGCTTAAAGATTGAAAAATGTATGAAGTAGCTTCTCTGGGGAAGGAGAAATTTCTAACTCTTTAATAAGTACTATTTATCAAAGACACATAATGGGAACCGTCTGCCAGATGTAGAGTACATGGTCTAGAAATTCTTGTATATGAGCTGCCTAAAGGTTGGCATCTGCCTTTCTCTGTGTGTTACGTCTCCTACGTTCACCTCTTTCTGACAAGATCTTGAGGAGGCTCCTCACACCCATATCCACTGCCAAGGCCATCTTCTTCCAGCGGCAACTTTCTTCCCCTCTGCAATCAAGATACAGTCTCACCCCATTGGATGAGACACAGATGCACCACAAGGTTCTGCAGCACACACAGGTGCTGTGCAGGAGGCCAGGCCAGCCCAGGTTGGACACACCACACAAGAGAAGCTCTCCAGGCCAGCTGGGACACCTTGTGGCCACAGGCACAGCAGTGGTAATGCATGGAAAAACACCATGGGGGAGATGACCATGATTTTAAGTCACAAGAATAAGCGCACTGCATTGACTCAATGCAGGTTTGAAGCCTAGTTTTCATTTAAATTTTCATTTCTACTATCTTTATAAAACTTCTTCTGTCTTTATAGCACATCTATTTATGGAGCTGACTTATAGTAGAGGAACGTAACTTTTTAATATGTAGCCATGGCAAATATTTGTATAGTTCAAATATAATTAAATTGACCCATAAAAGCTGCATTATATTTCAAGAGTCAAGGTCTCCGTATAATGGAAAGCTCCTTCCATTGCTATTAGATTCTAATCAGATTACTTATCTAATCCTCCCCATTTATCAAGTGCATCAGAACTGATGTGCAATTTACAGGAGCTCTTAGTAATTTCTGAGTTTCTGAGGCGTGGGGGTATTTCTGCCTCCTCTTCCTCAGTCCTTCATTTACTGCAGAAATAGAAACAGTGAACTGCAGAGCACTGATTCTGTACAAATCTCTAGCACATAGTGAAAGGGACTATTAGGCAGATTCACTCTTAAACATCAGTGTCTTTCTTGACATTAAAGTTGGAAAATGGAACAATTATTTTTGCATTAGCAAGTCATACTGACAAATTCCCTCTGCACCCTCTTCCTGTCATGCCAAAATGAATCATCAGCATCTTATTAAGGTGCTCAGGCTATCCCATAACAGTAATAAAGTGTAAATGTATCCCAATTATTCATTTAATGACTTCATGAATATTCAGTATTAAGAAGCAGTAGCTGAGCTCACTACAGGAGGTTAAAAGGACACAGGCTGATACCCCTTATTATTTCTGAGACGACTTAAGGTTTATTCATATCTTTCCAGTATCCATAAATGATAATTCACTGGGACAACACCTATTCTGTGACAAGTACAAATCCATATAGTTTTAGTGCTCTCATCTACATATTTATTGGAAAATGATCTAATTCAGTAACACGAAACGATTTCTGGGGAAAATCCAACTTCTCTGCCAAAGAAACAGATGCTGAACTAAAATGACATGAACTTGGGTGTTTATAGTATTTTTCATCTGGACTTCAAAAGCACTAGGTACTAAATGCTTTTTTATACCTGCTCAACAAAAGTTCTTTACATTTTGCTTTTGGCAGCAAGTGAATTTGTTTGTTGTTGTACATACTGTGTGCTCCCTTTTGCTGTTCCCCTCCCCACCTTCACTGTGAGCTCAAAGGAACTGTCCCGTCCATCCAAGAGGATGGACCAGGGTTGAGTTTTGTAAAATGAGTTGGCACAAAAATACTTGGCAATGCTATTACAGAATATTGCTGCTATCAAACAGCTACTCTTTTTTAAGAAATGAGCGCCAATGACAGTGTGAACAGTGACTATACATTTATGCATATGTATATATTGTTCTCCATCTACTACACTACTTTGTTCTATGCTCTACTCTGTGCCCAGCCATCTCTGAGTGCAAAAACTACCCCATGTCTCCATAGGATCCTCTGAAAACCCATTTGGCCAGAGATCCCTGGCAGTGCCAGGATAGACCCCCCCTCCTTTTTCAGAAAGCTCACAGTGGAGGGCTGTAAAGCCTTGATAAGCTATAGTCAAAAGGAAACATTTTTCTTCAAAGAGCTGGCTACTGCCCAGAGCAAACCTCAGGTGGGCAAGGGAGCAACTAATCTCCTGACAGAAAACTTAATTGCTAGCCTGAGAGTAAAAAGTGAGAGCAAAGTCTTTTGGCAGAGCAGATCAACAGTCTTTACACAAAAGGGTCTACTACTGTTATGGAAACTTGAACCCAACCCCAAAGCTGCCCAGAAAGAGATGGGTGCAGAGAGGACATGTCCTGGTCTGCTTAGAGAATGAGGATCAACTCCTGATGCATCTGAATAAGATGGAAACCAAGACAAGGATTTGCGCGTAGCTCTTGCATTGTTTAAAACACACAGCGAATGGTTTAGATATACTCTGCGCAGACTGTGGTCTATTTTCTTCAAAACAACGAATTCTTGAACATATTTTCTGAAGGTAGGCTAATGCCTAAGGAGACAGTTTCTGAAAAGTTTTGCCAGAGAGACTGTTTGAACCCAAGAGTAAAGCTGAAGACTTCAAGAACAAGAGCGCCTGTGCATTGCCCAGTCCCTGCAGACCTGAAAAGTGCAGGGTCTCAACTGCATCGCAGCTCCATCGTTTGCCACCAAGCCAGCAGCAGTTACAGAGAAAGTAAAGATGAAAAACCATTCGTAAGCGGATTTATGATTATTTATTAGTTTGACTTTGCCAGTCCTACAGACACACAAATAGCAATGCCTTCCAAACACGTAAGTTGTCATCCTGTGAAATTGATGCTGGTTTTGGAAGGAAGGGTTGTCCTTGGTTTTCTATTTTCTGGTTAACTGGAGAAAGTGTCACTTTTACTAGGCATGCTCCCACAAGGATGCCTGACAGTCTTTGAAAGCAAGAGCATCAGGCAATGGATTCATAGTTTGACTGCAATAGCTTTTACAAAAGAATCTTGTCACTTGAGACATGCCAAGCAACACTTCAAAGAAAATTGTTATTTTTAACTCAACTGGGTGAAAGAAAGACTGTCTGTCCCTACACCAGCCACATAGTCAAAGCACACGAAGTTCAATTTCCACTTCCCTTTTCTTCAAGAAAAATTATTTGCATTGCTTTTGGCCTCTATATTGTAGAATGGCCCTAACTAAAGACTCCCCAGTATGCTTTTGTGGCAATCTAATTCCAGCAATGTTGTGCTATGTTCCCACCCTGTCTCTTCCACTGAGCAGCTCTTTATCAGGCTCTTACATTGACAAGGTCAATTATTAACTATACTGTGGAAATCATCACCACAGTATATTAGAAATCAAAACTGCAAATGGGTTTGAAATTAGAAAGGTTCAGAAATGGGCTCAAAACTTGATGGAAAGCAGACTGATGAGGAGGTAAGGGGCACAACATGGTCTAGGTGCCGCCTTGGGCACAAAAACTCCCTGAGCAGCTGAGCGTGGTGAGAGAGGCTGTGCCATGGGAAAGGTTACACCGGTGAGAGAGGCTGTGCCATGTGAAAGGTTACACCGTTTCTCCTTGGTTCTTGTCCTCTTTCCCTAAGCAAATGCTATCATTCACTTTCAGGCTTGCAACACCAATCAGATGCCACATGGTTGTTCGTATGATTTAAACTAAAGTTTAGGGACATATCTTTGCATCATGCTTCGTATCCACAAATGGAGTTTGATTTCCTAGAATTAATGTTGCACAGAGGTCAATGACAGCTTTGCCATGTAAGGAAGCTGGAAAATCTGCTCTAGGCTTTTTGACACTTAACTGCCTTTGTCTTGTTATGCAAATCTGGCTCTTGAATTAAGAGTGAATCATCCTACCTAAATTTAGCCATGTAAAGCAAGCACTTAGTCTGAGTAGTTCTTTACGTTTATGATATTGTCAGGGGAGAATGATTCAAGAACCTGATGGCTATTCCTGTTGAAGATATTAAATTTCCTTTGGAAAATACATTTTCATGTAAATTCCTTTAGCTAAATGTGTGAATATATGGGTGCATATATATATATTTATATGTTTTAAACATAAAATCTCTGTTTTATCCTCCAGTTTTAATTAAGGGGTTAAATCTGTGAAAGTCAACTACTTCCTTGGCAGCCATGATACACTCACAGTCAGGAGGATGCTCATTTCTAACCATTCCACCTGTGATATCTTTCTCTTTTTAAATGATTATGAAGACTGAAAGATTCTGTCCTCTGAGGATGTGCTCTAGTTTTTCCATAGTTGGGATGTTTATCATGAGCAAGCTTAAAAGTCAAAGGTTTTAGGTTTTATTGAAAATACTTTACGCTCCTATAAGCTTTCCCAGTAATTTATGTGCAAGTGGTTCCAAATACACAGCTGAGGATGCCGTCTGGGAATAAACTGAAATGTTATTTCTGGGATATTGCATCAATGACTTGAGTCTTAACCTACGGGAAAAGGGATGAAGAAAGAGCATGATAAAAGCTATCACTATAATCAGTTTTGAGACTATATTCCTACTGAAGAGAGATATTTCTTCTCTTTTTTTTTGTCACTGCAATCAAGTTGTGTTTACTTCCCGATATATTTGTGTACAACACTGAGCAACAGCATAAAAAGTGTAACTCAAATGAAAAACCTCCTAATTATTATTTCATCCCAGTAATAAATATGTATAGCTGGCTTCTGTGCACAAAGGCAAACAGACGCCCTGGGGAAAGGATGGGATGCAGAAGTCAGACGTATTTATTACCGAGCCGTGAAACACGCCGAAGGCGTGGGCTGGCACAACCACCTCTGCCGAGTGGAGATTCATTGCAGTTAGGGACCTCGCTGACCCAGGACACTGCAAGGACGACAGAAGGAGGTCTCAGGAGTGAGCCTCACTGAGTGACAAAGTACTCTGGAATTAGCAACCAAGGAACCTTATTCAGGGAAAAAAAGCCAGTGCACATCAGTCAGCCCTAAAAAAATGAATGGATGTGTTTAAGGTTAAACCAAGTGTGTTCTTATTCACTTTGCTGGTTTGAAGAGGTTCTTGGAACTACAATTCAGAGAAGCATCTAATCCTTCTTGAGCCTCTCTGTCATAAAATAAAGACTGGCTGCTATTTAGATTTTTCCATTTCCCCAGATTCTTTGCTTCTCACAGCCAGTCTGTCACCCCTCACAGTGGCGCTGGGGAGCTGAGACCTCTGCAGCTGATGGCCTTATTCTGACAGCACTGCGGGGATCTACCAGCCATCCTCGTGATTCACACTGATACTTGCTGACAAAGTATATGGTGCTTCAAACCAGTACTTACTTTTTAATCACTTTTGCCATATTCTGTATGTTGGCTCCAGGGAACAGTGTAATCACCCCTTATTAAGATCCACACAGGGCAGCTAAGAAATATTGTAAATGAAAGAAGGTGGAGATCTTTATCCCCCCCTAAAGTCCTCGCAATGGCACAGAACCCCATCCAGAGCTCAGCTGCAAGCCAGAATCTCCAGAGTTTCTGGTCAAAGCCCACTACCAAACCTCAACATCTCCCACAGATCACTGCAGACAAATATCACTGAATATAAAACTGGAAATGCTGTAAATGTCATAAGATTCTACCTATCAGCTGTCAGGCACATACTGTAGCCCTGTGGATGGCAAATTTTGGAAGCCAGGTCATAGAAAACTGAACAGGATCTATTTGTAAGACAGGGCTAGCAGGACTGTGCTGCACAGGGAATTAACACAGCTCTGAGCCTCAAGGCACCCGGGCAGGAGTTTCTTCAGGTATTAGAGCAAGTTTCAGAAAAATCCATCATCACAAACAGTCCTAATTATTTCTAGCCAGATGCCTGTAACCTTGGCAAAAAACAATTATTGAGCAGGCTATTGATCTAGTCAGTAAATAAATACACTTATGTCATCAGGAAGCTAGAACCCTCCTGGGTATAAAACCAAAATCTTAAGAAATACTAGTTATCTGACATATGATTTTAATTGGGATTTATTGATTTAGGGTTTTTAAAAACCAACGGACTTTCTTGATAAAAGGCCTAGCACAGGATTTCTGCAAAGTTAAATAACGTCTAAATTGCTATATAAAAACCTGTGACCCACATCATAATTACTTCACTAAGGAAGTTTGCTTTTTACTTCAATAGAACAATGCATGCAACATTTATTCTAAATACCATGAAGGTTTAATGTGGAGGGAGAAGGCCTCCGCTAATGAAACCATAGAGGGAGGTGATTCACAGTGCCTGGTCTTGGCCATCTAGCCATGGTTAGTTCAGTGAAATTAAAAAGAAAGGAAGAAAAGAAAGGAAAAAGCACAAGACCTTCTTAAATGCTAATTTTTCTAACAATCTAGACATAAGATTAACTGTAACATCTCCTTGGAGCCTACTACAGCTTAGTGCCTGCCTACAGTGGGGTTTGGGAACAAGCTTAAACACTCACTAGAAAGAATCCCACAATTACCAGGATGCCAAGGTCATGGGGAATCCAGGTTGTTTATGTCTCTGGGTCGGTCCAGCTCTGAGTTGAAGTCAGCCTGGGATTAATTCTCCATGCTTGGGGTCAATCTCAGCTGTTGAGCAGACTCCTTTTAGTCTTTGTGCTGCTGAGGATAAGAAAGATGTTTGGGTACTGCAGACGGCAATGAGAACTGCCCATGGACCAGAAGCCCCATCAGAACAAGCTCCCCAACATTTACATTATTTTCAATAAAATGATTGTTCCAATCAAAGTTCAACTCAAGGCCAACTAAATGCAGCCATATTTCTCCTGCTCTCAATTGTAACCACAGACATTAATGTCACCAAGAATCTGGCTCTACTTCACTAGCAGCTTAGGGAATTTTCCACACAACAGGTGGAAACCACAGCATCCCCTGCTCCCCCTTCCCAATTACCTGAGCAACGTATAACATGACATACATTTAGACCTCCCAATCTAAGTAACAGATTGTTAATCTGTTAGTATTACATTATAGGTAAGGAAAAAAATTCCTCTGGGGAGAAGATATTTCCTTTTAATGTAACCATGTGTGTCATAATCTTTTATCCACCTGAGTCAGGAAGAATTAGCATTTCCTGAGATGTCTGTGGGGAGCTCTGTGACTCTGCCTTTCAGGGAAAACTAATCCTGTTTCTTTGTTACACACAAAAAGCATATGACCATGCAAATCTCTGTGCAGCTCCATTAGAACTATTTACTCCAGAAAATGTCATTGACATTTGAATTTTTGGAAGTATCTAAGGAAAGAAAAGGAAGAACAAAAACTCAAACCCCTCCAGAGGTCTCCTGGTGCTTGAGTGACATAAATGTTCACTAGACCGTAGAAGAGTCTAGTCTAGTTTGCTTAAATTCAATTATGTCATTGTCTGCAACAGAATTCACAAGGGACTAATAAAATGAATGGCATACCTGTGTAAGGGGGAAGAGGGACTGAATGACCCACTGGCAATGCTTCGCAACAAGAAACGAGGCTGTACGAGGTTTTGTTCTTGGCTGATTACTTTGCCTTTGCCAAGTGTGACCCCACATCTAAGTGTCACCAGGAGAGAGTGAAAACTTAAATACTGTCATTTTAATTTCCTTCCCATTGGCTAATTATAAATGAGACCGGAGGCTGTTTTATTGTCTCTTTCTCAGTTCAGCTGAAGCTGCGTAAGCATTGGTGACAGTCGCTCACACAGGCAGTTCTGCTGCAAAGGGGCTCTGTCCCTCTGGCCTGGGGGCAGCAGCAGAGCAGGGGGCACAGACCCTGCTGCAGCTGCAGGGGACCAGCCAGCTGGCTGAATGCAGGAATGGCTGTTCAGTGTGAAATCCCTCACTGCTTTACAAGTAGAGAAATTATTCTCTTTCAGAACAAAACAGGAGTTTTAATGTCTCCCACAGCAGAGAAAAATTCCACATGCAAACCACTCCTAGCTTTTTTCAGTTTTGAAAATAGAAGCACACGCCAAGACCGGTTTCTGGATGTCAAAATCTGAGGCAAGGCCAGTAAAACAGGGGCTCCAGTGCCCAGTGGAGGTTAGACAAACCAAGGCTGGGCTGGGGATTTCAGAGGTTCGACCTTGTCCATCTGGTGCTCCCCACGCAGCCCGTGCACAGCCATGGTGGTGCGATGCTGCGGGTTCAGACCAGGACCCAGGGCGGTCCTGCTCCAGGGTCCCAAGCGCGACAGCCTCGAGGGGCACCGGGTTCTGGGGCCAGGCTGGCATGTGGGGACCAGCAAGAGTCACAAGCTGCGTAGCCTCCTAGAAATTCACAGAAAGGGATGTATTGCTACAAAACAATTTCGATTCTGACAAACATGCACTTTCTAGTTAAAAAGCTGTTTCACTGAGCAGTTCCCACCTGGCCGTACCCACCGCAACCTGCAGGCAGGCTTCAGTTTCAGCTCAAGGAATACTGGCTGACCTGCAAGCACCAGCAGCGATAATGAGGCACTGAGAGATAAACCCGGCCGGAGACCTCCAAGACAATCTTAGCATGGCAATGGGCAATTCCCAGCCCGCCCTAGAGCCTGCTGGGCAGGCACGCTGCTGACCAGCTGCCTTTCCAGAGAGCACTGTCATCATAAGCAGCTGCATAGTTTAAAAATGACAATAATCCTGCGGATGCCAATAATATCTCCTTAATTGCTAGAAGATGGTGTTTGGGTGTCTGGATGTTTTTCACTTGCACAGGTTTGCCCTTTTAAACAATTTATATCTATTTGCTTCAGAGGGAAAACAAACAGGAAATTATAGCGCTGGGGCAATGTTTGCTAATTATCTGTGCCAATGAAATACACCTTCTAATGGTGTGGGCTTCCAAACTGCTATATAAACCAGCAGCTAACTTATTTATTAGCTCTGAAAAGAAGCTGAGGATCAAAACACAATGATTATTCTCTTCAGTCCCCAGGGCTGACTGCTGTGCAGTTGCTGACAGATAATAAACACAGCCCTGAACTAGAAAGGGGAATGGTATTGAGAAGGAATGGTCTCAAACCAAGCCCTAACAGACTGAATTTAGCCCCAAGAATTTGCACAAATAGCCGTCCTTAGTGTCCTTCTGCCTGCGCCTCCACTGAATGCAGCAGGGGAACTCCTGTTCCCCCCTGCAATCAATCACCTGAATCACGATCTACCCCAAAATGAACAAGAACATGAGAGGTGGCCTTAATGCATTACATTAAGGGTAGAGAACAGGGTGGCGGGTGAAAGAACAATGACTTTTTGCTTGATTCTGAAATAAGAACAGAATAGTTCTTTGATTATTACTAGTGCTAGAATTTCTGTTCAAATGATTTCTCTCATCTCTGTTATGGGGAAGAGGCAGAAGAGAGAAGAAAAAACCTCAGCACAGGGTGATCTAGCCATCTCAAAGCACTAAGTAATCAGATGGCCATCTTTCTGTAGAGGTGTGATCAGTGAGAGGAAATCAAATGTCTTTTCTTTTTCTTTTTAAATTGTAAGGCTTTTTTCCTCTGTTGTATACAAGTGATCGCCCCTCTACCTTTAAATCACATATTTATGTTTTTTTTCCAAATAGCTAAAAGACCCAGTATTAAAAAAAGAAAGTTTGGATGCTTAGGGTGATTAATAACACAAGGTTCCATAGGCTTTGCTATAGAAAATTTGCATTGCAAACAGCTATAAAAAAAATTTACTTTTCCCTGAAGTACTAGAACAACTTTATAACAAAGATTTTTTTCAGCAGTCTTTCTGTAAGCTACACAACATGTTTACCATTTAACCCAGAGACTAACAAGGGGAGAAAACTAGATGGTGGGAGATCAGTTAGAGAGATTTTAGTATGAGTGAAATACCATAAAGACCCCTCTGTAATATCAAGGGGAAGTCTGACGCTGCATGTAAATAATGAGCTTTCTTATATTTTAGATTGCAATAAAGAGATGGTAGAGAATTTCTGTTCACACTTAGAAGCGGTAAATGCAACGACTACAGACTTAAATTCACCCCCAAGCAGAGGAGGCAATCGCAGTCTGGGCCCATGGGAGCCTGGGGCTTGGGGTAAGGCTGACACTCAAATCTTGTAGAAGCCACTAACAGCCTTACGTGAGCTGCAATTTTGTTACACCTTTGATCTGTAAAGTTTTAATTTATGTTCTTCCGTGATCATCCTGTCTCCAATAACATACTAATCAGGCAACGTGACTGACAGTGGTCCTTGCATTGCCATCTAATAGAAACAGGCTGGCCGGAGGGGCACGATGCCTGCCTGAGGGACACTGCGGGGTAACCCAGCGGCTGCAGCCCCTGCCTGAGCAACAGATTCATGTCCCCAGCTCCCTGAATGACAGGAATTTACAGAAAAGGTGGAGCCTGGGGAGAAAAGCGATGTCCGAGGGGACAGATGTCACTGCAGATCTACCCACACAAACAACTTAAACAAAGCCTTCTCTCTGTGGCACCAGTCTTGCTCCCAGGCAGGTCTGACAGAGACGGCATAAGACCTGCAGAAATGTTTAGAGCCAATTGTTTGTTTGGTTTTTTTTTAGTACAAATTAAACACCGAACAACACTTTGATGTTGAGTGAACTTTCCACTTGTTTAATGATCTGAAAGTTTGTCCAATCCCCCATTTGCTGCTTGTTAACCAAGAGCAGCACCACTTTTACAGCTGCCAACCAAACTGGCCTTAATAACTACCTGCCGTGGTCCTGTCTCCCTCCCATCAGAGGCTGTTCCTTATCAAGAACACTCTTTCATCAAGTGCATTATTGGCTAAAAATAACAAACATACTTAACAGCCTGTTTTCTACAAAACAGGCATCTTTTTTCAATATATGAAAGGTTCCATCTGTCTGTTTTAAGAGGAATCTTTCTTCCTCCCTCCTTACTTTGTATCCTTCACAAACTTCCTGCCAGCATTTGGTGGCTGAGGAACCTGTGTCTCACCACTGAATGGGAAGTGCACGAAGTCCCGCTTGTTCCTTGAATAACACAGTCTGTTCAGAATTTATTCTGCTGATGTGTCCCCTTGCCAAGTCCAGGTGCTCCAGCTGAGCCATTGGACTGAGGGACTCACACATGTCCAGCTGAATTGTGGATAAAATGTCATTAAATTCCAATTACAAGGTATATTTTCATCATCTGCTTCCTTTCCCACATTGGCCATAATGTGAGTGTGCTTCATTGGAAGAACAGGTAAGAAAAGATTTGGAGTCTGAAAGGTGTGAACCCTGGCTTCCAATCTTATCAACATTTTTACTGTTATCAGGACAATTTAAAGAAATCTAAGGATGAATGGATGGTCATCCAGACCAGCAAGGTTGCAGCTGCATCTTCAGGTGGTTCAAATACTCCCCAAATACTCCCCTATTTTAAGAGCTATTGGGAGGTTTGTCATGTTCTAATTAAACTGCTTCTTTACTCCTTTAGAACACTCCAGCTTCCTTTTAGCCTCAAATTACAAAATTGCTGCTGCAGCCCACAGAGGCTTTTAAAAGAAAATTGTACCTTTGGATTAAGAAAGAGGAGATAAAGGAGGAAACTGTTTCTGTGGGATAGCTTGGCCTTAAACACTTATTGCATGGGTTTTTTTTTTTAGGTTGGGACAGTGTTCTTTTGGTTTAAAAAGCAAGGTTAAAATCCTGGCTTTGTCAAGGTCAGTGAGTGCTTTACCATCAGCGTTCAGAGGGGCTTGGACTCAGCCAGTCACCAGATCTTTCAAAGAGATCATTACCTGGAGTTTGATTGAAAAAAGGAAAATCGAAGGACAAGTGGTTTGGGTTTTCCTCCCCCTTCCCCACGGAGGGAGAGGGAGGCAGCCTCCTCAGCAGTGGGAACGGCAGCCAAGAGCACGGCCTGCAGGGCACCCACCTCTTCCCATTCCCCGCACAGCCAACCTGCGCTGCCTTCTGCCTTCAAATGATGCTCCAAAATGACTCGGGCTTTGCCGAGCTTCTTGATTTGGTAAACTTAGCTGGAAGGTACAGACCTCCTCGACAACCCTTGTGTGCAATCAGCTGTGCCTCCATCCCTGTCTCTGCCCTTTCGCTGAAGAGAACTATCAGTGCTGTTCACCAGCACTATTATTGTAAGTCAACCTTCTTATTTTTTTGGCTCCCCAAGTACAACCTGGGAGACCCCTCTCCCCAAGAAAATGATCTGAATATTGCTTGATACTCTGTCACATCATCCAAATGGGCCCTCCTGGAAATCCCAGCCATCATTTTTAACACCTCCTCCAAAGACCCCACGTCCAGCTGCTTACAACCATAACCCCTGTCACTGCATTTTAATAGCACGTTTGCCACAACAGCTTCTTGAACTCATAGGTGCAGGAATGGCAGCTATGTACTTGATTAAACTTAAGATGTAACCCTTTCAGTGTTTAAGATCAAGAGACACTGTCTCATGTCCAGTGAGTATCCTGAATCCACCGCATCCCTCGGTAGGTTGTCCCAGTCACCCTCATTTAAAAAAAACCCCACAACTTTCTAATGGATTTTTATATGACTTTAGCTTCCAACCATTATTTTTGCATCATCCTCCTTTATAAGACCAAAGAGTTCATCAGCACAAGGTATTCTTCCTCTTGTCACTGTGTTTATGTGGTATAATAAAGTAGTTTTCTTTTTGACAAGCTAGATGATCACTTCATGTAATCATATCACATTTTATCTTCATGTACCAATAACTTTTTTTCTAATACGCTGGCACCTTTACGTGGTTCTGGTTCTAACTACATCCACGTAGGAGAATGTCCTGAAAAAATTAACTTAGGGAAGATCAAGCTCCCCCCTTCCCTGCTGATCCACACTAGTGCAAAACTAGAAATAAAACAATTCCACATACAGCTCAAACGTCAACTTCCCTCTGAGTTCCATTTGAATTTGTTACGTTTTCAGGTATTTTGTACTTGGTTAAAAAAAAAAAAAAAGTACAGGGTGTCTTTTCAGTCAGATGAGCATTCACTTCACAGATTGCTTGAGTTCAAAATGAGATTTAAGAAAGCGGTCAGCTGTGGAACCTATAGAAAGTACTCCAGTCTTATGCTCAGGGAAGGGTAATACTCTGTTGGAGCAGTTCTACATTTCTATTCAAAGGAATCTGAAATACATATTTCAGCTTTCCAGAAGTATTTTCTGCTGCTGCTGCCTTCCAAGACTCAATGCAATTACTTGTTAATAAAAACATGTTTTAATATGCTGGCAGAAAAATTGATACCATTTCCATTTTCTGCCTTAAAACAAATGAAACGTAGGAAGGAATTGAGCTGTCTCATTTCTGAAATGAGAAGCAGATATTTTTTAAAGTTGAGATCATTACCAAGTGTAATTTTCATATAACAAGTTTAACTCTGACCTTGTGCTATTATTTCTCTGGTGCTAACTTTCTAGGAGAATGTATTACTTAAAAAACATAAAAAAGGAATAGCATTTCACAATCTCCTGGCTTTCTCACTGACCAAAATGAACAATATCTCTAGTTTGTAATCATGGAATCAATTTGTATGAAAACAATCAGTTGTTCCTACTGCAATAAGGCTGTGTAATAAGAGAATATCAACCACACGAGCCAACTCCAGCCATTTATGTTTAACCAGCTACAAGTTCTCTTAACAAATGGCTGCATTTTTCC
Source organism: Streptopelia decaocto (assembly GCF_964273445.1). Lineage (NCBI taxonomy): Eukaryota > Metazoa > Chordata > Aves > Columbiformes > Columbidae > Streptopelia > Streptopelia decaocto. The sequence continues at coordinate 23,178,732 of NC_138660.1, forward strand.
ACTATGTGAATGTTGAAGCTGTGTTTCATCTTTGTTCGCAACCATTTATCTGTACTTAATGGGATCAAGCAGCCTGCAAATGAGCAGAAAGTCAGTCTTCCCCGGTGGCTGTTGGGGAACAAACTGCTCGGGAAGCAGTGCTGCTGATTCTGGTCATTATTTGGGTTTTTTTTCCCCAATGCATCAGGCCTAACTGAAGTGAAACAAAAACCAGTCCAGACTGATCTGAAGCATGCAATTTTCAGTTATTCTTGATGCCATTAAACCTAGGAAAGGCTGGTTACTTTGATGTGGTATCTGTCTTTTCCGTGGAATAGGGAGAGCCGGGTTAAATCCCTGCCTCTGCTTGAGGGAGGAGGGGGACACATCTACCAGAAAGCTCTCCAGATGGTTTCAGGATTGATGTCTTACAGGAAGGAGAGATGGGGTTCTCCTCAGTTATGACAATACTGACACAGAAAAGGAAGGTGAATGACTTTCCAGCCTAATGCTTAAGACCCTCAGCAGTGCTATGGGATAGTGTCGCTCCATTTTCACTTTTAATTTCTTCTAGTGAATGAAATACTATCTACAAGGGACTGAAAGCACACAGCCAGGTCAGAATACCTTATGGTGTGGTCTCTAGTTTATGTGAAATTCAGATTCACTCAGAGAGTGAACTGAACATAGATCTTTCACTTCTGAAGGCAGTGCCTGGGTAAGAAGTCATCAAACACCATTTCTGGGCCTGGCACCCCAACTGGGGAAAGACTTATTTGATAGACAACTGATGGGGAGACGGGCTCTTAGAATAACATGGGCTGTGGAGAGGTGACCTGATGAAGAAGCATACAAATAAGGCTCCTGTAACCTTGAAAAGCTGCGACTGAACTTGCTGCCAGTAAATTGAACACAGGGGCTGAAAACAGAGGAGGGTAAACATAAGGGAAGGAGAAGAACTATCTATGCTGACAAAGTATAAAAAAGTACAAGTAAACCACAGATAAATTCAAGCTTGAAACTAGATTTTTCTTTAACCACCTTCTCTGAGATAACAGAAGGAGGAAAAAGTGGTAACAGCTTTGCCACTAGGAACCTATTTAGTTTTAAGATGAGGCTCGATAAACTTCGAGATGTGATCAGAGGGGACTGATGGCTGTAGCACAGGACTGGACACACTGGCCCAGCAGGTCCAGAGTAGCTGCCTGCTTCTGGTTCACAGCAGCACCACTGGAGAGGTTTTACAGCTGTGAGCTCCAGGATGGGAGTTTGTGTGTTTGTTTTCCTATAGAGAGCCTGGCTGACGTTAAATATGGACCACGATTTAAAGAAAACCTTTGAATCTAGTATCTGCAGCACAACACCTATGCCCAGATTGTCAAAAGGAGAGAACGAATTTGAAAATTTGATCCCTTTTCAAGGCCTACAAAGATGTGTACCATACAGAAATCTGAGTCCTTATGTTTGCTTTGCATCAATTTCCCTAAAAATAGGGACAGAAATGATTCTTTTGTCTGTCTTCATAGAGTTGTCAACTGCGACACAGTGGCTAATTCCTACCCAGTCTTGAGTCTACATACAGTGGGACTCTGACCTCTCATGGGTCTGTTAGCTACTACTGTCATTCTAATATATATATATATATACACACACACACACACATATATTTATAAAATAAGTATGCATTTAACTATATATACTAATAACGATTTTCCTTTCAGACGTACTCTTCTCACAGGGACAAAGTACTTCCAAAACAATTTAAAAGTCAATTCAAATAAATTGTGTAAGTTGTAGAAGAAAGGAAAAGGTTTTTCCTGAGCAAAGAATACATGGTGGGTCGGCTCATTCAGTTCCACCTCTCTGTGCAGTGTAAGCATTGCAATAATGTCAGCACAGAGCCCTGCACAAATACCAGTGGCTGCGCTGCCTCCAGCTGGCCCTCCCGCCTCAACAGCCTTCAGCTAATGTCAGGACGTGCTTTTATGACGGTCAAGAGAATTTTGGCCACCGCGTTTAAAATGTTTTTGTCTCACTGATATTTTTTCTCCCAGTGTGCTCTGCCAGGTTTGGTCTTTTTTTTGCTTTACCTTGTAAGCTTTCAATTATTAATGTGCAGAGCTTAAATTAGGAATTGGAAAAACCTCTTAATATTAATCATTTCCAGGAAAGAATTTATAAAAAACGGCAACGCTCTACGTGAATGGTTCAGAAGAGAAGTAATCAACTAACTCCATAAATGTCAAGGGGAGGATTAGCCTTTACTTCTGATGAATCCAATTCAGCAGCCACATTAAAAGGTGCCTTTGCATGTGGAACTAAAAGGACTATTTCCTGCTCTGACAAAGTCTCTGACTTTCCTGTTAATAGTTGAAAGTTTACCTCATGCAAACATCTAAGTGTTGTAAAACAAAACAACAATCTTCCCCCCACCTCGCCTCCAACAGTGAACCCACATCCATCTTGATCTAAAACGCTGAAACACCTTTGAAGATCATCTGTCCCCTTGCTGAATTTGATAGAAGAGGGCTGAGTATTTCAGATTAGCAATTACAGAAAGAGGATTCTCACTTTGATTATTTGTCTGGATTACAAGATTAGAACACTGACTTGGAAAAGCTGTTCAGACAGAGCCTAACTCTGAGTGTCACTTACCTTGGCATGGATATTTTTTGCTGTTCCATAATGTGAAGGGCTAAAGCAAAGCTGGGTTACCTTAGATGTTCCACACAAGTACAAATAATAAACAAAAAGAGACAATAAGCATAACAGACTCCTTGCCACATTTGGTCAAAATTCTCTCTAATACATCTACACTAACCTGTTTGGTAAAGATTTGATGGAGAAACTGAAGTCAACCAAAGAATCCCCATGGGGCAGCAGGCACTGAAATAATGTCTTGGTTCAAGGGCACAATAGAGTACACAAGTTACTGCAGTACATGTGGTCTGTAGGACTGCTCACGGAGAATCCACAAGACATTTCTAATTATTTCAATTGACTTTGAAGCCAGCCACAGGTCAGGTAGGATTCACTGTACTCCCTAAAGATGGCAGCCTGCACCTTTGGCTGTGTAGCCACATGAGCCAGCTTCATGGGCAGAGAGAGTAAGAGGTGGCGCAGTCTGTGCATGGCCACCCTTGCACGCACTAGCATGTGCACTGTGGAAAAAAGCTCCTTTGTTCATTGAATTATTTGATTTACCACATCCCTCAGATATAGATTTAATGCACAGAGCAACATTTTAAAAACATTATAGAATTTCTTGAGAAAATACCAGTCTCTTTCAGTATAATTACAAAATCTTACCGTGTGTCAGTGGGCTGATCTGCAAAGGTGAGCTGGGAGCCGCAGGCATCAAAGCAGCAGGACGGTGCCCTCCCCAGCCTGGAGTGGCCCAGCAAGAAGGGCAGAGCGGGTTGGCTGGCGCAAGGGTCAGTCAGGAGTCCCATGCACAGACAAGTCCACAGCGATGAGGCAGGTTCAAAGTCAGCTGCACCATACCAGAGCCGACCTTGCAGACAAGCAGCCAAAACCCACGGCAGGGGAAGAGGGTGCAGAGCCTGGTGGTGCACTCAGCGTGTGCTGGCAACATGACAGCAGGGCAGTAAAGGCCTTCAGATGCGTTTTCTCAGGACGGTGTGTATATTAGTGCTTTCCTTATTTCAGCCTTCTGGCAGCATCCATGGTGGAAATTAATTGAACTGCAGCAGAGAAGCTTGGGCATTCTGGAAAAAAAAAAAAAAAAAAACCCAAACAATTATATTAACTTCAAATGGTTTTGTTTCCTTTTTAAACATAATTTCTTTTTAAAAACACAAGTAAATTAATATTACAGCATCTTTTTTTCAGTCAAGATGACACAACAGCTCTGGCATTTACAGGAAGCAGAGACACAAGAAACAAGCTTCTGTTTTGTGTTCACATGTAAAAACAAAGGAAAGGAAAATACGCAATTATGAGAGATGTATAAACTACTTCAGAGATTTTCATGGGAAGCTCTTGAAAACCCAGTCTTCTTTTGTAGTGCAGATATTTCAACACACCCAAACAGTATTAAGCTCATAATTTGCCCTATAAACAGTTAAACAGTAATTTCAGTCTGTCAAATGTAAGAGCAAACAAAACTGAACTGCTTATTGAACCAATAGAGGAATGGATTGCAAGCACCATCTCTGATTTTTTGCCTCTTTTTTGTTTCCTCAATGGATCCCAAACTATCAGACATTAATATAAGATCACTTCTGTAGAATTAAAACATAAGGGAGTCAGAGCTCTTGTTCTTGTATCTTTGGGACAGCAGAAACATGAGCAAGATTTTTTTTCAAGACTAAACTGCAGTTTACTGAAACCTCTGACTCCAGGAGCAGGGGACCATCTACCAGAAATGAGCACAGAAGTGCATTCATGTGCATCTACAGCAGATCCACCAACACCAATTGCTGCTTCATTTTTAACACATATCTGAACTGTCTCAGTGTCTTATTTGCTAATTGCATCTTCTCCAGATTCTCCACCAGGCTTGACTACTGTGTGGGAAGATTGTCTGCTTAAGGCAATTAAACACGGTGTGGGTTAAGACATCCTCAGTTTTCCCAACAATTGATTAGTTTTTTTATTTACAGCCATTACTAGTTTTTTCCAACACCTGTGTGTGAGCCCTGAAAAGCGAGGCTGCTTTTTCCTGGCATCATGACTCCCATGAAAAGCTTCATTCCTTTCCTACCATTACCTACCATTTACAGCAGCCTGGCAAAGGAGGAGTCAATTTCCCAGGACTATTTTTGTTTAAAGCAAGTCAGTCAAATGTAGAACTAACCTCTGACAGAATCTGAGTAGACTCACAATGCATGAAATTTAAATAGAGAAATTTATCTCTAAAAAAATTCTTTGGGTCAAGAGAGGTCATTGTCAGAAACCATAACTAATGTAGCAAAATGGAAGAGCATCTGGGAGAGCGAATGGTCCTTGGCAGCTGTTTAATGGTGCTCCTCGGCTGTGGCGCCCAAGGCTGACCAGCACTGACTCTCCTCCTGATGTATCTCTCCCTCGGGTCTGTTTTGACTCAGCCCCCTCAGCCTGCAGCAGAGCTAATCGTGATTCACTCACTGCCTCCCAGAAAACAGGCCAGAAAGTTAAATTCTGTTAAAATATTCAGCCTTAGCATGGAAGATCCTCTGAGACAAAGTTCCTCCTTTTCTGTCCGGCTCCTTCCCTCTTTCAAAATGAAAGCCACAGAGAAGCAGAAGGTGAACTGTACTTTAGGACAGCCAGGTCTACAGAAGGTTAAATTAACCCTGGAGCGCAGCAGGCCTGAATGGCGTGTTTGCAGCCTGTTGTGCAGCATGTTCCGTGCCCTGCATCCCCATTCCAAGACAGTGTTCATGGGCCTCCTGTGTCTGGAAGGGCGGTGAATGGGAAGAAGTTTCTTTTCTCTGGACAATTACTTTAAACTTATCTCATTATGACCCATTTCTAACATTTCTAGCCCCACTGGTTTCTCAGCCCAAATCCTGTGAGCAGATTGAATGTTTCATTCTACATATGCCCAGCGATGTGGAACCCCACAAGGTGTGAGTGTTTCCCTGCTCAAGGCTTGCTTCATTAGAATAGTTTCTTCCCTGGGTTGTAACAACATCCTTCTTGGATTTTTTTTTTTTAATTCATCAGGAGGACAGTTGAAATGTAGGTTACCTGCCCCCTCCCTGCTCCCGGCCATCAGGTCACAGACCGCCGTTCCCACCTTGCACCAAACAGGCCCCAGTCCCTGAGGGGACAGTACCCATGGTTAGGAAATGGTGGTGGGAGAGGGAATAGGTGCTTCCCCACGACTTTTATCCTCTACTGCAAATCTCAGAGCCAACAAATGGGCCAACTCCCCACCAAGGTGCAGAAGCTTTTTGGCTACCCGAGGCCTACGCCTGTTGAGCTGGATCCACACTGAGGGCACAGCCCCCTTCTGCTGGATGTGCCCATCGCTGCAGTGCTGAAGGGACAAGGTCTCAGCAGTGTCCAAGATTCATTTCCAACTCTCTGTTTGGACTTTGTCATGTATATCCTGGGCTCAAGTCTCTAATAATCTGTTCAACACCTTCCTCTTGTCCCTGTATCTCTCCATGTCTCTCTTTTAAACTTTACCAGAAGCTGCCTTACCAAGCTTCATGCAACACAAAAACTTTACACATCTTATTTAATGAACTGAATTGCCCTGGCACTCGCCAGAGCAGCTGTGGCCAGAGTCCTGATCTTTGGTACAGAAATGTCTCTCAGTGGCACTGCACAGAATCTGAAAGCAAAGCAAAGTGAAGCCACCCTGTGCACTGGGAATACTGGCATCAAAGATGTCTGGGAGAGCAAGGTGGCTGGCTTAGTCAAAAACACAATCTGAGTTCACAATACTTTAGAGGCCAGCCAAAAAATGCCATTTTTTTCTTCATCTGTTTTTCAAGAAGGGATTTCCACTTGCTAGTAAAGTTTTTTACGTCACCACAGAGAACAAGAGAAACTGAGGTGCTTCTGGGTAGCATCTGGTAAGAAACTGGCAAAACAGGCCACCGAGGCTGCCACCATGGGCGGAATGGAGGGAATGCAACAGAGTAAGAGAATAAAAAGAGAAAATAATAAGTAATGCATCCGAGAAGCTTAAGTTTGATGCAACGAAAAAGGAGGCAATATGAGATAAATACATTGAAAGGAGATGGTGGGATGATGTGGCATGTTTGATAGCTGCTGGAAGATGCAAGAAGAGCAGAGGGAACTGGGACAAGCAGGAACTCTAACTTTCAGCAACTGCTACAGAGGAAGAAAAAACATCAATGGAGAAAAAGGAGATGCAGTTGGACTGGCATCATATTTCCTTCCCAGACTGGAAAAGCAGCCTTCAAAGCTATTGAGTAAACTTGTGTTAATAAAAACATCATAAGCTTTTCCATTTTTATATTGCCAGTTATATTTTTGACTCATAAGATCAAAGATTTTTTCAAAGGCAAAGAAGAAAGTTACTAAAGAAAAATTTAAAGATGATGAATTAACAGTGAACATCAGTTTCAAAAACTGGCTATGGGAAGTAGTCAAATTTGAATCACAGAAGCCTTTCAGCCAAGCTTGAATTACAGCAAGCCATTTCTTAGAGCTGCTTTTTGTTCAACACTTTCAAAGACTACATGTGAATCAGGCATTTGTAAGCTCAAACCTGGGCTTTGCTTTGCAAAAGCCAACACACCTTGGCAGCACCACTTTTGCAGGGAGTTTGGCAGCTAGCCATGTTACGAGAATCTGAGAACAAAATCACTCCTTGTGTACTGTTATATTTTCCCTTTTATCACTACTAAAAAAGCTCACAAGTGTAACTACCCTTTATCAGCAAACACCAGTCTTTCCGATTAAGAATTGTACCTTAACCAACAGACTTGGTCACTCTCAGTTGTTGATACCTTAATGCAAAAGTATCCCACTGAATCCCACATTGGGCATCTCCCCGAGTTCTTACGCTTAAACTAAGTATCAGCATCTGGTCCCAAATCAAACAACAGCACACCATAGTGCGCCAATTATAATGGCCACTTCTCAGTCAATTTATTTTCATAAATTGTGCTTTAAAACCTAGAGTCATTCTCATGTGTCCACTGTCTTCACTGAAAATTGAGGTTTCATACTTAGAGTATTAGATCCGTACTCCTTTGCTCCTTTCTTAGCCTTATATATCTGCACAACCTCAAAATGACCATGTGTGTCAATCTGCTTTGTGGGATGTGTCTTTGCTTGTCAACTCTAATATTTATGCTTGTTTGTAAAGCTCAGTAGAGCTCATTAAACTCAGTGGCACCTGATGTCCATGTCAAACAGGAGGAGGTGTTCTGGTGCAACACAGTTTGTTCAGAGGCCTGCTGGAGCTGGATTAAAGAGCATCCCTGCGGTGACAGCTTGGTTTTTGTTGCTAATCATGTCCTGATTCAAATCACAGTGGCAACATTGTTCACCATCCATCTGTACTTTCTTTAGCAGACTAAGCCAGAGGGCAAGCTGAAAACCAAACCTGGTGCTCATCTTCACTCAACTCTGAGAATCAAAGGTTTGAATGGGCAGCCTGAGCATTGCTACCTAACAAATCCTAGTTGTTTTGATACTTAGGAAACTGTCCAGGAAAAAAAATGCGTGGATGACTGTTTGGCCTAACATGATGCTACTGCTAAGACAGGAAGAATGCACATAGGATGAGACAGGACAGTAGAGCGACCTGTTAGTCTTAATCTGCACACACCTGAGCCTCCTTTCACCTGCAGTAGCACATGTGCATTTCTACTCAGTGAGGACATGAGATGAATCTCAGTTTGCTCACGCTCTTAGGCCTGCCTGAAAGGCAGAGCAGCTGTAGCCCAGAGCCAAGGCTGACACCTCGGGCACACTTTGGTCAGCACGCATTGGCACTCTGCTTTCATCTCCCATTTCCCAAAAGCAGCATAAAGTCTTTGTTTTATCTTCAGGAACATGAAATTGTAATAAACATAACATGAGGAGGAGGGAAAAGTCAACAGAGACTTTTGGGTTGAAGTTGGACACTGAACAATTAGGTGCATTATAAGCTTATAAAGGAACATTGATGGAGCCAGTTAATTGTTTGTTTTTTTAAGGTATTTAATTGTCTCTGGCATGATGACCCTGCACTCATCAGCAGCAATTTCTGCACCAGAAGGGTACTTGATACCATAGTACTGAGAACACCAGGAGCACTTTCATTCAGGTAACAGAATGAAGGTGCGTGTGTCAGGGCTATTCTGCTCACAATGCAAAGCAGCACGAGCAGCTGTGCAGCCTCTGCAGCCTCTGTAAAGCTGGTTTCAAGCTGGCTTCTCAGGAGCGACAGATCCAGGGGAGCTTCTAAAATGTGAAAAAGCAGAGTTTTAACATGCCCCAAAAGTTCTGACAGAATATAGCTGAACACCTTTAAACGTCTGAATACACTAAAAATCTGCTATAAAACCTTGTAACTCAGAGGCAATGTACCATGAACACAGTGGGCTTTCATGCAAATCCTTAGAACGATACTTCTCAGTTTATGCATCATTACAGACAGCTTAAAAAGGTTTTATAGAAATATATTTCAGTCTTGAGATGCTAGTAGTCAACTATTCGAAGAAGAATGAGATAGGAGAACTTTTGGCCACTTTAGTATCATTTAGAGATGACATAAACAACACTGAACCTCAGAGGGTTTTGGAAGTTAAATAGTTGGCATTAGCAAGGTAGGGCAGAAATCTGCTTGCGTAAGGGCAGGTTTTGCCAAATCTATTTCATACAGAAATGCAGTTGTTGCTATTTCAGATTAGACAAATCTATTTGCATTAAATGCAATAAACTATATTTTTAGGTGAGAAAAACCTACATAAAAAATTGAGACACTATTTTTAAAAACATAAAATATACACAAATGAAAGGGGTAATGCCAGCTCCTAAGGGACGGCATTACTGAATGAGACCAAGGGTCCCCCTCACCCTGTACCCTGGGCAGGTGCTGAGATGAGGAACAGCAGTAGGGGATATTTTCCCCAGAATTTCCTCCAACCTTCCACTCCTGCCTTCCCAGTGGTGAATTACTCTGTATTAATGGTGGCTACAAAAGCATCTGAAGGTACTAAGGCTCTGAATAGTCTTAGAAAGAACGTACAGATGCACTAATGATGGATAAAGTGATTTTTTTTTTGCCCTCGCGGTATTTCGGGAGCACCTGCCAACAGATCTGGAAGTACAGATCATTTGGATGGAAAAGAGCAGTTTTCTAACACCATCATATTTTTCTTCAAAGATTATACAGCTAAGATCTAGGTCACTTATGAGCATAGTAGGGTAGTATATACCAGTTTCTGATTATTTCTTCTCCCTGTGGAATTCCATTACCCACACCCTCTTTACCCACTCTGGATGGAAGTGCTATTGGTTCTATTTCCTCTCCTCAGCAATATAATTAACCAGTAGCCCAAGTGCTAATGAAGCTCTCTGCCTTGGTTAGGATTGTGGGGGCTCATGGCACTTTATTTCCATCCCACTGTCACTACAGCACTTGTCCACTTCATGCTAAACCTTGTTGCTGATCTTTTGGAATATGCCTGGTCCACCGCTTGTATTTTATTCAGGGCTTTTGGATTAAAAAAAACACGACAAACCAACAGCCTGATGCAAACTTTTGTCAGAGTTACTAATATACAAAGGTAGATGGCAAGATTGAAAGCCAGTCTGAATTTCTAAAAGCAGTAGGTGAAACAAAAAGATTTCCCAGCAAAATGCCACTGACATTTATATTAAAAGGGGGAACAAAGCCTAGCTCTGACATTTAAAAATAATGCCACCTGTGTAAAAGCTAAAGCTCATTTTTATAGGCAGTGGGAAAGCTTCAAGGCAACTCTCCTTCTCCCCCTGTTAATTGTGTAGCCTTTCATCATAAAGGATTTACTTTTTTACCTGTTCACGTTTTTTAAAAGTGATATTGAATAGTGGCTATGCAAAGGCAATGCAGCAAGAACTGAGTTGAAGAGATCTCAGCACAGGTAGCAGAGCATCACATTTAATTCCTTTGGTGCTTATTTTAATAACATCTATCATGATGAACTCTTAAGTCATTACAGAGCATGAAATATGCAGTGCTGTGCTTTGCCATTTAACTTATAATTTATCTCCTTATTGCTGTGACGAAGACATTATTACTTTTTTTTAATAACTTCTTATCGGGAAGGTTCAGCCACACACCGTTGGTTTTATTTCAAAACTCTGTACAACTGTCATCATCAGGAACTGATTCCCAATTTTTTTTTTCTCCATTACTAAGAAAAAAAACCCCAGGACACATGTCAGAGTCACTAATCAACAAAGTTACCTGCAGGTCAAAGGGAAGGGAAGGAGATGATCTCATTTATCAAAGACCTTGTTGCCAGGCCTTCTGTCTCTCCTCATCTGGTTGAATGCTTCACAAATCCACAGGGTAAAGGAGAAGGGACATTTCTTTAGATGTTAAGGTCAGAAGGAGCACTCCTCTGACATACTATATACAAGGCCGAGACCTTCACCACGTTACTTCTGTATCAGACCTATCCATTTGCGATCAAACTACAATGGTATTGTTCAGTTAGACATCTCACCTTGATCTGAAGTGAATGGAGTAGTTATTTAACCCCTAAATAAATCACTAATTTCTCTCATTGTGCAAGTGGTGCAAGTACTTTCTCTCACTTCACTTTCATTTCCAGCTACTGGACTGGGAGGGGGGGCAGGGAAAACAAAGATCCCTCAGTCAGAAACCTCCTAATGCGCAGGACCGTGCAAGCTTCTGCCTCCAAGGCTGCCTTGGCAAGTCACAAGGAGAAAAGGACCAGGGCCCTTCAGTGTCTCACTGAAAAGTTTGTCTGAAAGTCCTCTGCAGAGGAGAGTGGAGGGTACTGCTTAATGTTTCTTAAAACACTGTAATCCCAAGATCACAGTTTTTAACATTGCTTTTAGTGTGACCCACCCAGGCTGAGCAGCAAATACGCTGGAAAAAGCTCTGTGCCTCAGCAGGCTTTCAATCCACTTATGCAGGGGGAAATGGTGGTGGCAGCAACAAACAACAGACCAGAAGATGAAAGATGAGCAGGAGTCAGAGCTCATCAGCTGCTTAGACTTCAAGCATTTTGTAGCCATTTTAAGAGAAGTAAGACTTGAGAAGTGCAACAAATACAAGTTCAGAGTAGCAATGTTATTATTATTAGCATGCTTGTTCACAGACTACCTGTTTCCTAATTCTGATTATCACCTTTGCAACAAGGTACAGGCCGAAAAGAACAACATGAACTACACGAGCACACTAACATGCCGTAAAAACAGTGGCAACAGCTCAGGAAAATAAGTCAGGTGGCCAGTTGGTGAGCAGTGGCAGTTATAAAAACATACCATGTACATTAAAAATAATAAAGAAACAAGAGACCATGCACTTCATATAATTTAACTGCTCAGCTGCAACTCTGAATGTCTATATTCGCATGATGGAAAGTTTGGAAGTGCCTTCAGGACAAGGAGCCACAGTCTGTCTGCAAAGCAGGGAGGATTAGGATAACTGGGGACAGATGAGACTAGACAGAATGGGGTTCCTCTCTACATGTCCATGAAGTTTTAAGTTACTTTGAAAATAATGAGAAAGCTCTTCTTGATTTCAGATGACCTGATTTTAGCCCCAGGTGGTATAAAAGCATATAGATTTTGATAACTCAAAGCAGACAATTCGTTAGATAAACCAAAAGACATCACCTTGTTGTTCTCTATAGCTAATTTGGTGAACACAACGCAGAGGGCTTACTCCATGAATGAGTTTTGGATTTGCATCAGAGCTGAATTACGAGGCCTACAGAACTTCATTAATCTATGGTTTTGCTCACCCATTTGAGAATTGAGTTATTAATGATCAGTTCACAGATTAATTTGCTGAGACAGTTAACTTGACACAATTAATAGACATGAATGCAGGGTAACTATTACACTGCCTTTCTTCTGAGGAACCTCTAGCACCCAGAATGCAGACCTGGCCTTGCGCTGCTCTGCAGCAGGCAGAGCCCTTCCTGCTCTCCCCATCCCCGGGCAGACTGGGATGTGCTGCACACACTGTGCTCTCCTGCTGGGATCCCTGCAGCGGAATGTGGTGGTTCCTGCTGGCTCTGCAGCAGGGAGTAGAGCGCACACTTCATGCCAGACCTGTCCTGAGACACAGGACTTCGGAACTCCTGCTCAGCTGCCAACAGCTCTACAGGTATCCGCTCCAAATCCAGCAATCTTAGCCCCTTTAGGTATATCTCAGAAAACAAGGGAGCAATCAGGAGAGTCAGTGGGAGGGAAAAGTATAAATTCTGGTCTGAAATAATTTGCCCAAGACAATAAAGCAAGTCTTTGACAAAGCCGAGCAGGATGTTCTCTCTTCCTGATGTGAAGGACCTCAAACATGACCTCTCATTTGCCCCTGCGCCTACTTCTGCCCTCAGCATATGCATGTTCTAGATACAGGGCCTGGGATACCGCAGTCCTATAGCCCATATGGGACAGAGCAGCTTCCAAAGAGCCATGTGTTATCCATCTTTCAGCCACTGAGCAGACGCTGCAAGCAGCACCCTTTCTGGAGCCACCCTGATGCCAACAGCACCCAAGTCACTCTTTCACATGGCCTACTCGCACTGGGGAAAGGGGGAGAGCCAGGTCTTCCACAAATCCTGCTTTTCGCTCCTATTCATTTTAGACAGTGCCTGATGCCTAAATGCTACTTATGCAGAACAAAGAAGAGTGGAAATTTTTCCGATTCAGCAGCCTCTCCACATGCCATGGCACCAGGCTTGTGCTGATGTGTGTGCTGGTGCTGTTGCCCAGCCCAGCACCAGAGTGAAATAGCCCAGACTTGACTGGTGTGACCCTGTTAAAGGTTGGCTGTTTGCCGTGGGCACAAAAAGCAGATGAACAAAAGATCACCTGGAAGACAGGTGACAGAAGTGATGGGCAAGCTGTCACGGGTGCCCAGCAGCTGAGTGCCACCACAGCACAGAGCCGGAGGCCATGGCTGAGGGGCACAGCGTGTCCTGCTGCGGGGCCCAGTGGCTGAGAAAAGCCCAGGTGAGCAGCTGTAGACATAGTTCTTAAGGAATGTTCACTGTGTGGAAATCTCATTCATTCCTCCTTCCATTTCAAACACAATCGGTTCTAAGTACCCCCCTGCTTTATGCACCTTTAAACCCCCCTGCCAGACAGATATTTAAGAAATATAAACTTTACTTATAACTCCTTCTATTGGCAACTAAGTGACTGAAAGAAATAAATCTCCAATATTAGTTTCCTTTTTGTACACTTGTTCTCACTCAAGGGTACTTAGGAAACTATTGTATTTGTCACAGTACAGTAACCCAGCACTTTGGGAATCATAATGTATTATTTCATAGCTTTGGTGGATAAATAGCTATAATTTTCATTAGTCCTCCTTCAGTAAGCTTTCCTACTGAAACAAGAGAAAAGGCAGAGCATGGGGTTCTCCGTCACTGAAACTATAGCTTTATATCGTTAACTGGTAAGATATGACAAAATGACAGAAATAAAGCAAATCAGCATATTACCCTGTATGCACATATTACACACAACAGAGGAAGGGCTTAATGTATAACAGATGCTTATGGCGACTCTGTAGCCTACTCTCCCAGCTGCTCTCTGTGGAGCTCTTACAAAGACAAGGCCCCACGATGTGTCCAGAGGACTGCGCGGTGGGTCCCCCTGCGGGGCAGCTGCTCTCTTGCAAAGTAATGACAGACATGGGAGCTGATCCCCTTTCCTGGGGAGGTGAGTGATGGACTGTCCGTGTGCCAGAGGTGCAGTTAGACAAGAAACAATGAATCTGATACTCAGCTGCAGGAACCAGCAAATGCTATTAAATCTGTGTGCTCTGAACATGGGCAAATACCCCTCTGTCAAAGAAGGATAGATGCTGTTTTCTCTGAAAGAGTAATAATGGTAGAAAAGTTTCAGTAACTCAATAACAGGAAAAACTTAGAACATTTTCATTTGTGCAGTTTTTCTCAATGAAAATTAACATTATAGTCCACAGAAGTGACATGAAAATGAAACATTGAGTAAAACTGTGATGGAGTTGTAAGTCACTTTCTGTTATGGTTCTGTTATTAAAGTTTTTAAATTATTTAGCCCTTCTTTTGGGGCAGGTGGACCAGATGACTTTATGGGTCCTTTCCAGCCTGAGTTATTCCATGACTCTCTAAACCAGTATTCGACATTTACTTATAAGTACTTTAAATGGCATCATTTACCAATCCAGAAGACACCAGGTTATGTCTATACCATGCTGGTAGCACCCATCAACCATCTGCTAGCCCTACACAAAACCCTCTTGATACAAAATATAGCCTGGACACTACTGACCCAGCAAACATGAGAAAAAATTAAGTTAAGGCATTTTCTTTCCAGACACGTCTAAAAGCACAGAAAATGGATCCTTCTCCCAGCTGGAGCAGATTTCATCTCAAGCATTTGATATCTGATAGAATACTGTAATTGACAAATTATCATGGAATAATTTTTACCACTAAATATATCTTTATGGGTTTCTCAAGTCTTGCTGTGTTTCTAAAGGCATTAATGAGATCTCTTAATATCTCAGCTATCTCTAAACAGAAGGCAGAAGCCCTTGATTAAGTAATTAGTTATATCAGTACAAAAAAAATCATCACCAAAATCATACCTTCCTTTGGCATAAAAGAAAAAAATAAGCTCAGATTTGTAGTAAAAAGAATTAAAAAACCAATTTATCATTCATCATGTCAATTTATCATATCAATCATTTATCAATTCATCACATCATCACCACCGTGGCACTCTGTATCCCTCTCATGCAGGGGGTAAATGGCTCACAGCCCCCCCAGCACAGAAAGTGCTCCCAAACTGGGGAAAAGGCCCATAAGCAGGTGGTGTCTCCACACAGAGACGCACTACAACTTTGATTGATTCTCTTGTGGGACAGGGGACAACGTGCCACTCTCTCCCTGCAGAGAGTGATAATCCAGAAACTCTACGAGACTGTGTGGCCGTGTTTACCTAAGTAAGTTATACTTGGCTAGAAGGGCCGATGTCGTTTGGCTTCAAACTCTGTTATAAATTCTCAGCAGGGTAACAGAACCCAGAAAATGCATTGATCTGTCAGACCACATTCTCAGAAAGGGGGATCATTGAATGTTTCCTTCTGCTAAGGAATTCACTGAGAAGAAACATAGCTAACCCTTGTGGGTTTTTTCCATTCACCCATAAAAGGCACAATAACCACATCTTAAAGGCTGAATCATCGCAAGTGCAATCTTGAGAACTAATAACCTGAAAGCCAGTACTGATGAGACTGGGGTGAGAGAACAGCTATGCAGCTGCTTTTCCCATAAACCTGGGAGTGGGAAGAGATGTGCAGGGGATGTAAACTCCACTCAAGTCAGAACCAGATCGCATTGGTTTACAATCCCTTCCTCTGCTTTCACAGCGATTACTGTAGCAGTATCATATCACTTTTAATGTATTGTCAGTTTTATTTCCAATTACTTTACATAACAACACTTGATAATTAATTACATATGATTTTGGCTCAGTGCATATGCTCTCACACTGTGAATACAGCACACACTTGCAGAAGCAGCTCTCCACCTTCCTCTCTGCTATTTTCTTTTCTTGGCATTACACACACTACAACTAGGTCGCTCTCTGAATGCACATCATTCATTCCTGGCTCTACACATTGATGATGGATTTGCACTTTAACACGGCTGCTTCTAAATAAAGCTTTGGTTTGTCTGAGATAGGCTGTATCTAATAGAGAGATGATCTGTGCTATAGAGAGATGATCTGTGCTTTGTCAGTGCTATTAATATTTCGTAGTCAAAGAAAACCTACTTAGTATCAGTGTTACATACAGCTGGAACGGTTTCATAAATCTGATCATGCTCCTCACACAGCATTGTCAAGGAGAAAGTAATATAATAATAATAGGCAAGTGTGCTGATCCAAACCTCACTGATATTCCTAAAGCATGTGGCCCATTTAGTGGTTTTCAATCTTGTCTTTTTTATTATCACCATCTGACAGAAGAGAATAGACCTTTCCCCTGCCCCGCAAGCGAACCAGCCTGTCACGCCCGCCCTGCAGCCAGCTGATGAAGCCTTAGAGCCAGCAATAAACTTTGTGGTCTAGTAAACCTTTGCTGCTCACCTGCACAAAGGAACCCTCACTGAATTGGTATGGCCTGTGCCAGAGGGGAAGCTGAAATGAAATGTTAATGACTCCATCCCATCTTAAAACTTTGCAGTGGGTGGGTTTCCTTTCCTTTTCCTTTTTTTTTTTTTTTTTTTTTTTTTTTGCACTAACACTGCTCAGATGAATGGGGCTCCTTCAAGCAGTCTTTATAGAGACCATGGTGAGATGGTCAAGAGTAGCTCAGGTTGTACAAAGACCCCCTTTTCTACTCTAAAGGAAAAAAAAAAAAAAAGACAGGACTGAAATAAATGTTTGTGTAAATTCTGTACACAAGACATTTTCAGTATGGTTGTGGAATAGCTTTAGAATTGGTTTCAAAGGAACATAAAATGGCTTTGTAATTACAAAATAGATTTAGAATGATTGAAGTCAAGTACATTTTCTGAAAAGCATCCTAAAAATGTCTTGGCATTACAGAGCCATAGATGTTTGTTTTATGTTTTATCTTGGGAGCAGATAAAATCTGGTTTTTTTTCCTAGACATTAATGTTTACAGTAAAGTGTAATGAGAAAGTAAGCTGTACGTCGCAGAGGAAGTGTCCTCGTGCTCGTAATAAACTGTTCTGAGGAGCCGGCTACCTGCTACCAGGCAGTTAAGGAGCTGCTGGGCAGGTGGTGCCCCAGCAAGTGCGTGTGTACACAACCTGGGATCAGGGGCAAAGCAGCACCTCCTTTGGCGTGCAGCCCCCCGGGCCGTGCAGGGCTGGGCTGCGATCTCAGCCGGCGGTGCTGCTCACCAGGGCCAGGAGCAGCCGGGGGCAAAGAGCCAGTGGCAGTGAGGGGACACTCACTGAGAGCAACCACGGCCTGTCATCCCCGAGTGCTGCTGCTCTGACTGCGCGAGCAGCTGCCCCAGGCGCACTAGCTGTGGCTGCAAAGCCAGTCTGAAGAAAGGAGCGGATGGGAATTGGCTGAATGAAGAACCATGAAAAGGAATGAAGAAAGTAATTGTGCCACCTAACTCCTGTGATCTGAGCAGCTCACACGTAGTGCCTGTCCCTCCATCAACTCCAGAGGGAACACCTGCTAAGGGCACCAAACTGTGCTTCAGCTGGATGTCTAAAGCTGATGCTATAAACACCCTCCTCATCTCACTCCTACCCCAAGTGGCCTAAATTTTGCTGCTGTAGTAAATAACAAGACAGCTACAATGCAATCACTTCCTAACTCCTCACAGTTCTGCAGATCTGTGACTTTGCTCCTCATTAATTAATTCCCACCCTTGTTTGATGAAGGAGTTCTTTATTTCCACTCAGGAAAAATTTGCAACATCCACGTCTTCGTCATCTGAACTGAATTACTCTGGATAGCTAATAGGACAACTGGGAAAGTCCAAGCTCCACGCCATAAAATAATCCCATGTGTTTCAGGGAAGACAGCCCATTTATTGAATCTTGGTCTCAGTGATTTTATTAGTTAGACTCTGGAGGGCACTAGGATCTCATGATGAAAGATGGGATAGAAACACTGCTGTTTCCCACACTCAATTTTGCAGCTATTTGGATTTCGAATGTAAAATCAGGGCCAACAGTGATTAAGTTTCAGATGAGTCTCATAATGCTTCAGAATTCCCCTGCTTCTACTTTTACAAACTCTCTCTGGACTTTTTCAGCTGGGATCAGAGATATCAGGAGAAAATGCTTATCTTCAGTTCTGAAATGGAAAATGCAACACAAAACTGCAGTGTGTTAAACATTTTGAAGTCCTACAGCCTCAGCTGGCATAGCAGGAGTGTGGACATGGGCTGACACACTGAATCTCAGAGCAGCTCCCTCTTTTCTGCTTTCCCCTGCCCTTCAACGGTATATGAGTTCAGCTCTTGATCCGCAATAAACCTACAGAACACAGGGACATGAGCAGGTTTGTAGGTTTTCCCCATGGCTTCTGCTCATCAGTAACTTTCTCAGACGCTCAATGCAGGGTTAACGTTCTTATAATCTTTGTCTTGCTCTCCAAAATTATCTCAGCTTACCAGGACAAAACAGTATCCAAAACAATTATTAACTGCAATGAAAAAATTGCTCCTAAAGAGAAGCTAAGATGCTAATGGCAGGAAAAGTAGGATTTGAGCCAGTGCAGGGAAGACTTTTAGGATGCCATTTCCCTGAAACACCCACACAGTCATTCTCCCTGTTCCTAACAGTAACTAGGAACCACTACCATAAAAACAGCAATAATAAATAAATCCAATTACAAAATCCACATTTCAGCCTGCTACTTATATTAATTATATGATGCCATCTCCTCTCCCTGTTTGATACAGTCACCCAAAATGGCAAGAAAGGCAAATATTATCAAACAAGTGACTTGCAATTCAAGCAATAAAACCATTTCCATATAACTCCCTATCATGCAAGGCAAAAGTATCACAGAATTTGTAGAATTTGACTATACACCGATATTTCAAACGACAATTGCCTGCTAGCAGTCTCAAGACCAAACAATTACACTGAAATATGTTTAAATAAACCACACTTCTGCTTAAATGTCCAGATTTTCAAAGAACACCGAAAACCTGTAAAATCTCTTCAAATTAATCACTGTGAATTATTCAGTCAGTCACAATTCTAGTAATCTGTGCTTTGGAGAATAAAAAGCATGCAATTTATTTGTCTGACTTTCACAAAGTATCCACCCATTCCTTTAAGCTCTATTCCCACCATGCTTCATGGCGACTGTTAGACAGCTTTACAAAAGCATATTAACAACAAACTGAGCTTCCCAATGTACGCTGAGCAGAAACTAGAACTTCGAGGTGAAACCCCCAAGAGGGAATATTTTTTGGCATCTTTGATAATTGCAGTTCCTATTGTCTTTAATTTCTAGATTAAAAGCAGGAGGAGGTGGTGAAAGAAAATCCTTTTTCACAGACTGACACTGTCATCTGAGGATATTATCTAACTATAATTTATGCTGTAAAGCACTTCAAAAGGAACTGATATTTTTATAGATGCCTGAACTTTCATAATCTGTACAGCTGCCAGCTGTCAATACCCAGGAGACATAGAAATTCAGTTATTTAAGACCACAAAGAAACAAAACCAAAAATCCAACACACAAAGAGAATTCTAATTTGACCTTTGTCTTTAATCCAAAGTCAGAAACTGTTTGCCAGAAAATGTGGTAATTGCAAGATTCCATTCAATTGCACTCAGAGGCTGAGAAAGCTGATGTGTGTCCTTACCTAAGCCAAGTACAGACAAACCCCGTGTACAAACACCCACCTTCACACTGCGGTACCCCTGTGGTACTTCTACCACAATAGTGCAAACGAACTTGCTGGAGTGTACATATGCTCATGCACATCTACACAGGCACTGCCACTGTAAAAGGCTTCAATGCACATTATTCAATCTTTGCTTCTGATACACAAGAAGCTGTCACTATTGCTGTCACTCTTTCATGGGACTCTCTAGAGCTGTTTTGATGGGCCTTGAAATGAACAGTCTCAGAAGCTCTGTCAAGAGCCAGATGATGCTGCCCTTCAGTTTCCTGGATAGTACAGCTCACCTCAAATTATCATGCAAACAAAAGGGGTTCCTTAGGGGTAATTAGTCAATATGGGAAAGAATGACAGTGCTTTGTTGACAGAGGCTTTGTCCACCGTCCCACTAGGTTTTGTCAAGTGCTATGGGGTATGTACATGCAACTGACTTTTCCAAGACTTTGTCTTAAGATCTATCAATTGTTGCTGTCCTTTCTGTGAGAGCAACCTAAACTCAACTGGTCTTGAAGAAATTACCCATCAAAGGAACAAAAGCGAGCAAGCTCCTCCACCCGCAGGAGCTTCCTGTTTCTTCCCCCAAGAATGACACAAAGTCCAAGTGCCAACACCTGTCTTGAAGTCACTCAGCTCAATACCTCTCTTTTCTCTCAAGAGAATTAGAAAAAACTGTTTCTTATACCCAAACACCACTGTTCTTCAGTAAGCCCAAGCAGTAACTGCCAAGAGAAACCACATTCTCCCAAGAGCCGCCGCTCCCCACACCGCACCCACAGTTCAGGCACCCACAGCCAACCAATCCAGCAAGAAACCTGAGTGAACCGAAGCGCTCCTGCTTTCCACGTCCAAAGGCACCTCACCTGAGGGGGCATTCCACCCAGCTCACCTTGCCTCCTCCTCAGAGTAATGAAAACAGTGAATCCGGAAAGCTTGGCCTCACTCCCCAGGCTGCCCTCTGCTTCCCACTACAAGAGTATTGGTTTGCTCAGAAACATGACGGTTTAGGGGTAACCTGCACGGGAACAACCTGCATCACAGGGCCCTGCTGGATAAACTCCTCCCTACCTTCCCCTGCTGCAGCTGCTGAGAAACAGCAGCCACACAATTCCAGTTCTAATCATAGTTTTGTTCACTCTCCACAGAGCAGTAATAAAAGGTTCAACTGGGGTGTAGAAATAGCAAAACTAGTCATTCCCAGCAGACATACATCTGGCCCTTAATTACCCTATGGTATTTATATAATCAAAAAAATATTCAACTTGTATGACTGATCATATTGGAGTAGTGGAACGCATTAGCAAATAAATAGCAAAACACACAAATTTGTCAACAGATGGATTACAACCCGATGTAATTAAATGCAAAATAGTTCTGCTTTTAAAGCAATTGCTCATAAATTAGCCTGTCAGCAAATGTATGCAACTAATTGCATGAAAAAAATTAGGCCATAAGACAATATTATCTGCACATAGTCTTTCCAAACAATGTAGAAATGATTGGGTACATTATTAATTGAAAAGAAGTCAAACTGCATTAGTTTAATTGCTCTTTTTTGTGCAAACCTATTAGAATAATTTATACCATATTTACTCCTTTTTACATTTGATGATAGGTATTTAACTCTTGTTTGTAGACTAACAATAATGATTTCACCTTTTCTCGGCTTAATAAACGCACTAAGAATGCTGTATTTGTCCATGGCAATGATGAACTAAGACTTTGTCCCAAGAGGGTTTAAGCAGAATGACAACTGAAGGTGTCCTTGGAGGTACAGTACTTTCTAAATAAACCAGAGGTGGTTGTGGAAATCAAGAGTTGTAAGAAAAGCTTGTTTACAGAAAGGAAAGACTAAAGAACTGTAAAACATGTTCTTAAAACAGTGTATCCACAACGACACTGACAGCCAAATTCAGAGCTGTCAGCTTTCACATCCAGACCCTGGTTCTGAGACACCTAATTAAAGGTTTAATCCCGTGATTTTCAGCCTGGGATCTACCAAGACTCTATGGGCCACTGATCAAGACCCTGTGAAAGGTCATGCAGAAGAGCAAGCTTGGTTACCTGTGCTTGCTGTGCAGGATTTGGCATCTCTGTCTGGGTTTATGAACCCCACTGGTCCCCTCAAAGAGCTGAAAAATGGTTTGTGGCACAAGGCTGAACATAAAGATCACATTGAATTCAGGAAGCTTTGCTTAAGCTCTGTAATCAAAAGAAATATATATCGGGCTTAATTCAGGTCCACTACTGGTATAATGGGGAAAGCCCCTGCTGACACCAGAGAAATACTCTGAAGGAAAGATCACAGCTGTGATGCATCTCATGTACCTAATCAAAACATCTGCAATTTGAGTGTGGGTAATGAACTGCTCACAGACAACTGGTGAACTAAGAATCATCCATGTAAATTATTCAGTGACTAATTTTGACTAATGAATACATTTGAGAAAAAATGAAAGCTATTTACTTTCCATATCTTAGGCTCTTTTTTCTTTTTTTTTTTTTTTCCCCTTCCCTCCTCCTTTCTGTACATGAATTATAACTGGCAGGGAAGAAGAAACAGAAGTGCACACAGAATTTATCAGTTTGATGGTAGAAACACACACCCTTCCAAAAAGCTTACAAACGAGCAACCTGGTCAACTGAACCAATATGAAAAGACTGATGATCCAACAGCAGTTCCCACCTGCCTGTGTTGGCCATTTTTCCCAAAGTAATGGCTACAAGGGGCTCCTGAAGCAAAGCCTTGATGGTAAGAGAGCGGCCTGGCAGCCAGAAAACTCCCTAGGGACATAGAGAATCGGGATTCAAGTTAGTCACCTTGTTCTGTATTGAGAATGAAGTCCTAAAGCATTAGGCCACAGAATATACAGAACAGAGTTAATAATCTTGCTTATTAATGGTATTTCCTCTCATATGGAGTAACTAAATTTGCTGGATGAGAAAAGAGGAGAAACCTTGGGTTCAGTCACCTGGGATGTGCATGCTGCAGTCTCCAGACCAGTGGGTGTTTAATAACAGCACATAAAGTATAACAGCTGCTTTACATCGGCCTGAGAGCTCCTCCAGCCTGAGTCCCTGGCCCTCAGACTGGGTTTCAGCTCCTTACAGCAGAGCATGGTTACTTAAAAAGGGCAGAATGACACTCTTCATCTTAATATCTTACCCGGAAAAACAAAAATAAAATAACTTCTTCAGTCAGCATTTGCAGGTAAATTCAGGGTGTCACAAGCCATATTCTGGATGCAGCTACTGCTTTGAATAAGTGGATACCACAAGCTCCCTGAGGACACTTCTAAGCTTCCATATCCCCATCCATTATTTCATAGAAGCAATTCTTGTGCTGCCTATAACAGATTCACATGGATCTGAAACTGTTGCAAAACCACTTGTGATCCACCCATTAATAGAATGTTGCTAACTTGTCACAAAAGAGAGGACAGTTCTCTCATATTTTGACTTCCCAGGAGGAAGAAAGCACGTTTAATAGATCTTCCTTCTACTCTGGAGGTTTGGAAGATACAGCTTAATAATGATGAATCAAGATAATGTTAATGAAGAGAGCAGAAAATTAAACAAGTCTTTGGTATTGCAATTATTTCCACTTTTCTTCCATTACGTTTCCCAAGTAGTTTTGGAAGATAAAAATCAAAACTATTAAAAACAACTCCTTCATTCAGACAATGCAGGAGAAATGGAGAATCTGAGCCAAAAGAACAGTAAAAACAAAGGTAGCAAATTTGGGCTCTCCACTCCTGGGCTATTTCATTCAGAGCATCATTCTTGACATAGGATTCACCCTCAGAATCCTCATTTAACTCCATTGGAATTACTGGTTGCAGTTTTCTCACAGTGAGCATTTGCTCCTGAGAAATTTGCATTATATGAGCTTTGGGAATGTGATCAGAAATTTAGCAACTCAACTGCTTTTAGAATCATAGAATCATTTAGGTTTGCAAAGACCTTTAATTTCATCCACTAACCTAATGCTGCCAAGTCCACCACTAAACCATGTCCCTAAGTGCCACATCTACATGTCATTTAAATACCTCTGGGGATGCTGACTCAGACACTTCAGTCAATCTTTTATTTCCAGCAGACCTGCAGGGTTGGGCAGAGCAGATCAGGCAGGTCGGGCGCAGTGTCCAGCACCTCTGCCTTCTCAGACCATTGGGTTCAGGCTACGGGGTGGTGGGTACATGGCTATTTCCATGGTGCACACTGGTGGGAGCCCCCAGAAATGCTCTGGCTTTACCACTAATGGTACCAGTAAGACAGGAGGGGGGAAAAAAAAAGGAAAAAGTAATGGAGAGAAGCTTCCATGACAACTTACAGTATATGTAACATTTACCAAGATTTTTGCTTAGGTTATATCCTGTTGTGAAGTATTAAGGCTTCCTAATGTCCTGAAGGAGGTACTGGGGATTTTTCCAGAAATCTCAGGTACTGCTGGGTAAAGAAGCCACCCTCAGTGAACCTGAGCCTTCAGAAAGCCTTTACAAGTTTTCGCAAACCAGAAAGAGGGTTTTTTTTTTTCCTTTTCACATTAGACCCAACCAAATGGTCAGACACAAGCACAGATTTGCCTCCCAGCTGGCAAATTTTAATTAATCTAGCAAGTGTCTTAGTAGGCCTGTTGATTAGGGAAAGCAAAGAGCAGCAGACCAGAGACTCCAACAGCTTCAGTGAACACCTGCATCTGAGACAGAGAATTTCACAACATATAAGGTATTTGCTGAGGCAAATTTAGGCCCTACCTAAAGAAATCTAATCTATTCAGCAAGTGAAAAATAAATGCATGTTCAACATAAGACAGTATTGTATTATTCCTGGATTGATAATCTGCTTTCTTTCCCTACTGCAAGATTTGCTTCACGAGGCTTGCTAGACTTTTACAAGAAATGCCACAAAGCTGGCAAGTATTTCCAGATAATAGTGAAAAGAAGTGCTATTAATTATTTGTATTAGTGTAGGACCAGGAGCTATGGTGACAGACCAGGACCACAGAACCATGCACGGAGCTGACAGGGCAGCGACAAAGCTCTTCCTTCACCTACTTACAGACCAACAGGACACCAGCGCCTGAAGGCAAAACAGCAGCCAAGGCAGCAAGGAGAGAACACAGCAGTGGCGTTAGCAGCAGGCAGAACCTTCATAAACATTTCAGGAAAACAAGGTTTAAGCAACGAATGGCAGAAAGGAGAATGGCACAGCCTGTGGGAGGGTCCTTCCAGATGTGAAAGGCCTCATAGCTGGAGGGCAAATGGACATGTGTTTAAGGTTGACCAAGCATAGCTGCACGGAAAAGGGAGATGCTGCCTTGACAGCATAAGAGAAGTGATAATGAGGATATTAAGAGATCAGGCAGGGCCTTTAAAGTAAAGGGGAGCAGTTGATGCTGGGGGGTAGCGAGGGGAGGGTAAAAAAAAAATAAAAAGGAACCAGCAGAAGGACACACAGAGTTTATGGAGCTGAACCAGCCAACAAACCGCACTGGAGGAAACACTTCAGCTGGCTGCCAGTAGGAACCTCTGTCAAGAGTCAGAGAAGATGACAATGGAGGAATTGAGTTGGCAAAGCCCTGGTGAGAGTCAGAGGTGCAGTGAAAAGCTGCTACACTTCAGGGTGGAGTATGAATCAGCCGTAACATAGACATTCAGATTTAGAGAAAAGATGGTCAGGGAGAGTGCCCAAATTATGGACACAAGTGTCAGGGAGAATGCTGGGACTCTCCATCTCGACTGCCAAAGGAGAGACAGGTGAGTACTTGTATTATTCTCAGTATGACACTTCCTTTCTGTGCTTGAAGAGGAGTAATCTGGATGCATATATTAGAAAAAAAAATAAAAGTCAAGATTTGCCAATGTGGGCGGATAAACCTGTCATTATTTAAATGAACCCATTAACTAAGATGCTTTATAAACTCCAGATGATCTCTCCGCTATTATCGTGTAAGGAGATTAAATTTTTTCATTGTTGCTTTTATGCAATTTCTTTGTAAAGGGAAATAGCTCAAGGTTAAATTGAAAAGCCTTTCCATCCAATAAAGAGGCCATATTAATTTTCCCTCATCTTAGAGAAAATATATAGCCTTGTAACATATAAAGGCTGTAAGTGCACTTCTTTCTAGGCTCCTTACTGACCTGTTTAATAATGGAACAGTGCCTTGGCCAGCCATCTGCTTTACTGCACTGTTCTGGTGGAGAGCAAGACTGCCCACGTCACTTCCAATCAGTTAAGTTCAATCTGAACTGGATGAAAGTTTACAAAATACATTTTAAATCCTGGGAGCAAGCAGTTAAGCCTTCTCTTGCAAATCAGGCGTTCAGTGACTCTGATCTTGCCTTTAATTTGCTGCATCTAAGAAAGGAAACAGAAGATGTTTCATTCCTGGCAGCAATTTACAGTAAGAGTACGAGGACTTACGCCAATATAGTACAATTAGCAACCTCACCAGAAAGTTAAATTTTGGCCTGCTCTGCACAAACTCTGCATTGGATTTTAGTATATATATATGTATACTCGTACACATTTGCATATATATGTATACAGATATGCACATACATGTGACCTGCTACCTGATGTTACAGCTGCAACAAAAATCCTCACAAGTTCCTCTGTATTAGCTAACTGGTATGGCTTTACCCTGACCTGGGTAGATCAAATTCAGGGCTTTCCAGATTCTTCAATTAACATCACCTTTGGTCTGCCCAAGAGCTTTCCTCCTGGCACACAATGTACTCCCATGCTGTGGTTCTTGTGTCTCTCCAGTTTCTCTGCTGCCCGATTGCTCAGTATGTGCCCAGCTCTCCTCTCTCAGCCAGCTCCCCTGCTCTGGCTAATGCTTGGTGCCACGAGACTCTTCCACAAGTGAATTGTTCTGTACTGAATAAGCTCTCTAATCAGAGTATTGATTTGCATACCAGAAATGCTAGCCAAGGATCAGCTTGGAGCACTTGCAGTAGTTTTGAAGTGAAGCAGCCATGGTGCCGACACAGACTGGCTATACAGCACACGCACAGTCAAGAAGACTCACCCCAGATATACTGCATCTGCCATCTGCCCGTGGAAAGGACGACTCTTTGAAAATCTGTATGTGTGGCAGCCCTCAGCATTGGTGAGCTCAGTAGCTAAGGTGTTACCTGGTGGCCAGCCCTTTGTGCTGAGCTCTACTGGCACATTTCATTCTGATTTGGGATACAAAGGTAAGTGAATACCCCAGGAGCAGGCATGACCTCCAAGGCAGCATGTCTATTTTAACTTAGAGACGGGTAGGAGCACATTGCTCCAGCCCCGCTGTACTTCTCTGAAGAGTTTGCACTGTACTGCTCAGGATAGCTCTGAAACACATGAACAGACAAGGAGTGCACATCCACTGTGCCAGTGCATTAATGGCCCCTGGCTGCCACCAGGGACAAATCCTTCCTGCTGCTTTCAGTGGGATGATTAGAGTTTATGTTGGAATGCAAGTTTCCATTAACAGCCAAGGTAAGCGAACATCAGGAAATTATACGAAGCATCAGTTTTATGAGCTGAAAGATTTGTTACTTCCACCCACACAACTAAAGGCATTATTTTAAGAAAGTGTTTAATTTCTTCTTAAACCTTATCCTTGATACATCAAAAGTAAGAATCAACTAGAACCTCGCTCCTCCCACAAATTCTAATATGAACTCAGCTCCCCAGGGGTGCTTTTTAGAGATTTTTGATGGATGGCTTAACTCCTAATTGTCCGTTCAAAGCCTCTGCTGTTGCTCAAGTTTACTCCAGCAGGGTTGTAGCCAGGTGTGCTGGTGTCTGGGGCAAATCCCTGTTCCCAGGACTCAGGACACTGAGTCTCCAGGCGAGGCAGACAGGGCAAACAGCCCCCAACCCAGAGCTGGCACCCCCTACCCACCCAGCAGCCCTCACAGGACCTCTGCTCCAGCTCCTCCTTACCCTCCGCCTGAAGGGAGCACAAACAGCCCAAGAGTTGCTTGTGTTTTACAGGGCATGGACGTTCACTTCCGATGGGGGAATGGAGGAGCTGAGAAGATAGAATAAGTGAGGGCACAAAGGAAGATTAACATGGCCCTTCCCAACTTTCCTCTCTCACCAGCAGGTGAAAGGGCACCTGAAACCACTCCATCCTCCTCTCCCCCACCCCAACTCTCCTGTGTATTGTTTTAAATCAGGTTTGCTATTTATCCACAAAACCACAAACAGTCCATACTTGCTCTGCTCATTTACAAAAATGTATTTTCATTTTAAAACCACAAATCCCCAAACAAAACTGCTAGGGTCACCAAGTGAAATAGCACAGTTACATATCAAATGATTTATAGACAGACTCTGACTGGTTAAATCAAAAAATATTCTGACACTTGCCATGACTCTCTGCAGAAGGCCAGGGTTATTTTACTGAACTATTTTTCGGTAAGTATTTGATCTGAAGGTGTACCGGTTTTGTAAACATGAAACCTGCCATCTGAACTTGTGGGGAAAAAAATTAGAGAACAATTGAGTTGAAAGCCTTTGCATGAATTTCCAAGTGTCATAGAAATACTCTTTTTTCACTTACAGAACAAATAAATATGAGTATCTTCTGCCTAAAGATGTCTTCCAAGACTCCCATCTCTTCAACACAGGAGCTGCCTACTCAGAAGAATTCAGAGTCCAGCTCCTCCTGCCTCTGAATCAAACACTTTGTCCGAAATGAGCAGGAATTATTTGCCACTTGGCTGTACTTCCTGGCAGGAATCCCTGGCAGGCTTCTGACCCCACACGCTTTGGTCTTGCATGTACGCTGGCAGCCAGAATTCGGCCTGGGAGGACCTAGTCTGACACACAACTTCTCTGTGCCAATGTGCGTCATTTTGGGGTTTCCACGCAATGACGCCTCTGAGCGCTGTTCCCTCCTACTGTCCATCAGGAAAAGTGAGTGGGCAACTCCCTGTGGCAGAGGGCTCTGTTTTAAAAATGCCAAAAAGGTATAAACAAAATGTCCCTTTGATCGTATCTCTTATTCATTCAAAGGTGCTCATATAAACTGAGCAACAATTTACACAAATAACAACAAACTGTTTAAGGTCTAATTGGTTTAGAAGCCTCCATGATCACACAGAGCTGTGGAACAAGCCTTCACTAACAAGTAAGGTAAGAACACAGCACATCTAATCTAAGTATTAAAACCTCACCCCAAATCAAAACAAAGTCTGACATGAATCACTGGGATTTGAAAGAGATTGGATAGTCCCATTCAGCTCCTGTATCTCACCTGCAGGAATCTCCGGAGCTCAGGGTTTCTAAATACAAACCCAGCAAAAACCTGGTGTGTACGAAGGAAAGAAGGAACACTGCAGAACTCAAATCAAGAAAAAGAACCTCATTTTGCAACACAGGCAATACCACCTTTCCTCTCAGTATATTTTCAGTAAATTTGCAAATGTCAAATGCTTTTCCAAATCTGATTTTTTGAAAATCTGCAGTTTCTCCTTGTGGAATCCAAAGGCGAGACAAGGACCTGTGCCTGGCCGGGCAGCCTGCCCGAGCACACAGTTACAGAAGCAGGGGGTTGATGCTTGTCTGCCACAAGTAAAATTAAGTCTTCAATCTGTTTTTGCAATTTGAAACTGAAAACACCAATCAATAAACCTCACAGTCTTCCTTGAGCTACAACCAAAGAGCACAGGCCAAAAACTCTGTTACTTATCTTTTTTTTTCTCCTCTTCCCCATAGCAATTCTTCTAAAAATTCAATCTAGCAGTTCAAGCTTAATTGCTCACTTTGAGACAATCCAAACCTCTAGGAGCCCTGCCTTGCTGAGGGTTTGAAATCACTTTGATGTTTTTCAAGCATCAATGCTCAGAGCCACATTTTCGAAAATTTATCCAGGCTCTGTCTCTTCCTATGCAAACAACTGGACATTCGTAATCTAGCAGTAAAACTTAAGACATTTGCATAGTTTGGAAAATAATGAGGCCTTTTACTATTTAAGATATCTGTTCCTATATGTTATTAGACTCCAAGGATCCATACATTAAATCAATCTTTATTGCCCAGAACCAGCTATCAGTTGGATTTCAGAATACATCATTCTAATGTATTGCAAGTAACGACACACAGCAAATGACAAACACCCCGACCAAAACCACGTGTAATGTTCTTCTCCCAAGCTGTTATTTTTCGGGGATCAGACACATTCTTTTAATGAGATGCTCTGCATATGGGATACAAGAACATCTGTCTGACCCTGAGTCAGCATAGGACTTGCTACCGTCCTGATTAGTGTTTGTGCTGAAGAGTAACCTTGAACTTGGAGGGGATACAAAAGTTCTGCTTATTTTTCCAGACAGGAAAGCTGGAGGAACAGGGAGCCACAGCGTGCAGGAGCAGCCCAAAGCCCTCAGAGCAAGTAAGGGGAGCACAGCTCTGCACTAACCTACCTCAGCTCCCTCTAGTGCAGATCCATTTGCACAGCGCTTTGCTCAATGATGCTACAACTCCCCTTATCCCCTTCAGACAGCAATTCCCAACCTTCCCTCCTTGCTGCCCACTTTTGGGATCACAATTCCTTTTCTGAGTTCTGCAGTGAATTTTTGACACTGCTTCCAAGTGCGACCCTGTTCAGGATCACAGTCCTTGCCGGTGGGAACCCTTGTCCAGATCCACAAAAGGACAAATGGCAAATGTTCAAGCCAGAACCACAGTCTTTAAAAATTGCTGCTGAGCTGCAGCTGACTCAGCTACTGGGAGAAAAAAAAAAAAAAAAAAGGCAATTACTCAACATTTTCTACAACTGCCTTTGTCAAGCCCTCTCTTGTTTCTGTGGTACCAGCGACTTCACTACCTAGAGAGCTAAAGTCAGGACTCTGTGATAGCAAGGGTCCCTAAGGCAGATAACATAATACTAATCAGCAGGCTTATATCTTTTGTATATTTAGTCCAAAGTATTTTGACAAGCAGAGAAGGGTCTTAAACGTATGCTGAAAGCAGAGCACATGCTTCAGTGCACTACAAATAGAGCTATTCAAGTTTGAAATAACACATTTTGTAAAGCTCTGATCCAGAAGACACACTCCAAGGTTTTGCACATAAATACTGCACAGATCACCAGCAGCTCTAACATTTCCCATATGCTCCTGTGCATATCTCATTCATTTCCCCCACTATCGGTCATTCATATGCTGGCACTGCTATCCTGCAGAATGACACGCAGAGGTTTTCGTTTTCATCATCCCCTGTTCTTGACTTTGGATAGGGGCTCATCAGAGAGTTAAACTGGTAGATAATGAAAGGCTTCAGGATTTATTTTTTTTTTTTGATGGTTGAAGATCAAAAGTTTGAAAACCTACAAAAAAAGAGATACCCTTTGGAAAACACAAGCACAGATGGCTGATTAACCCTGACACATCAACACCTTGCAGAGGACTATTTCTTGTTATAAATGATACAATCTTAGATAAGCTCTACTTCTGCTTGCTCCTAGAGAGACCTTTTGTATCTGCCTCAGTAGTGTTTCCTAAAAATTCACGTCACCTCACAAAACTCTGCTTTGATGCTAAGCTTAATTATATCAGCTTTCATAGGAAAACAGGTTGATTTTTGAATATTCCTAATGAAAACTGCTTACTTTCCTCTGTTCTCTGTATAGTTCATTAAATAAAATAAATATATAAAAATAAAAATTTAAAGTCTGATTGAAGGCTTCGCTGAAATGAGCAGGAGCAGTAGTATTTGAGATTGCAGACATGGTTACTGCCAGCATCAGCTTATGCTTAACTTCTTTTCATTTTTAACAGTCCTTGCCCTGCAGGTATAAAAAGGGAATTAAAGCCATAAGGCACTCCTTCAGATTTGTTCTCTTAATTAGCTCCTGCCATGGTGGATTAATTCCATCTGCAATGTGTTGCCATCTCTGCAGAAGTTTATCACTGTGGAATGGGGGATTAATGAGGAGAGTGGATGCCTAGACATCCCAGCTGTCCGTAAGCTGGCTGTAATGGGATCAGTGCAGATGGTACCAATGCTCTCCTTAAGTATCACTGAAGGTGAGGAATTCTTTTTCTATAAACCTGCCACATGCAGTTACTCATCCACTGCACAAAATAAAGTGTCAGAACTGCAGATCTGATTTAAAAACAGTGAGTAGTGGATCTGGCCATCTCAAAGACCCTCTCACCTTCCTGAAGAAGTAGTGGATTTATTAGCTTTAGCTTTTTAAGATAAATGAGACTAACTATGTTTTCTCCTCTTGTATTCTGACAACTGCAACTAAATGTAAATGCTTTTTAAAACTGGAGGATTTTTTTTAAAGCTGGAAAGCTGCTGCTAGGAACCAGGCGATCCAGCAGTAAGCCCTGCACTGAGGTCTTACTCCTAAATGAAAGAGTCTCTGGGAGGGACTGTTAGGGCAATATGCTGCTTTCCTTAGCATAGTTTAAAACTGATAACTCCAGTCAAACTAGGGAACGCCAGAGGCATGGAAGTGGTGAAAGGACAATTGAGGCTGTATTTTAGTTTTATGTTGCGCTTCTTTACCTGTTCAAAAAGCGTTAGTATGCTTCTTAATGGTCTGTTCCTACAGAAATGAAATGGCAACATCCTCATGATACTTGAACATATTACCTTTCTGTATCAATACCTGCAATTCTTTCATTTTACATCTTGACTATTAATGGAGTTGAATTGTTTCCAAGAAAGCAGCAGTTATTCTGTTTAAAAAACACTAATCTGGCACTTTAGAGACAGAGGTTCAACATCTATGACTATTATAGACTGTGCAGAACCACGGGAATATTAATCTATCCTGGGGCCTTACCTATAAATGGAGATCATAGGAATTTCAGTGCCCGTTTTGTCTATTTTAGACAGTGAGCTACTTGGGGAAGGTGCTGCCATTCTCCATGTTCATTTAGTGCCTCCTGTAATAGAGTTCCAATCTCTGTTGATGCCTCTGTGTGTTTTTAAAATACAAAGAATGTCAAACAGAAAAAGACATTTAAGTGCTCATGTGCCTTGGGAACAACAGAGTTACCCAGGTGTTTTTCTTCAGCCTTACAAACCTGCTGCTAAATATAAAAAGCTGTCTGTAGCTGTTCTACTACCTATACATAAAAGAGAGGCACATCAGACAAAGTTACATGACTGGGTGATGCATGCTAGGTGCTTTCCAGAAGTGCCATCATGAAATGCCAGCAGTAAGTCTGACTCCTAGTCACTAAAGGCCAAAAGTAATTTGAAACATTACTATTATCTTATGTATGCTTTTGGATGCACGGTGAAGTTCTGCACCACTCCTACTCCACTCCATTCCATTGCTACCAAAGTCTCTTATTTGAGCTTCAGAATCAACAACTTTACATATAAATCTATCCTCTACCACAACAACCGAAAGGAGGGAAGAATCCACAGATGCTGAAATTTTAGATTAAAACACTTTAGAATAAAACTCTGAGGTCCTATTACTCCACTGGCTTTGTGAAAAAGAGCTGGGAAGACAAAGTGGAGGTGACAGCTTATGATTTCAAGAGGAGTTTCTGAAGCCTGGGGATTGTAGGATGAGTACAAGGAGAAACAGCACTGGGTCAGACTGAGGATGTCAGAAAGAATGGAAGGTCTTCTAGCAAAGGAGACATATCTATGGATAAATTCCTCTTGCACCACAATCCTCTGCAGGAGAGGAGGACAGAAGAAGGAACCCAGCAGGAGTCCATGGGAATCAGCAGCTGAAGTCTCTGTGTCTCACAATCCAAGGTGGCACAGAACAAGCTGACAAAACCACGTGGCACTCTGCATGTTTGCACTCAAACCACAGCAGACAGCAACATGCAATGCAGGGGTTTGTTACTGCTCTGGGATTTGCATAGGAACAGAATGACAGCAGGTGCTCCTGTTTTCTTTAAAATACAGGTAGCTGAAGAAGCCTCTCTGGGCTACAGTTATGTCTTGGTCACATCCTTGTAACTGCACAGAAAATGTCATCTCTGTGCCAGGTTTGGCTGTGAGGATCGGACACTGGGGGCTGTGCTGGGGCTGTGGGGCTGGGCAGGCAGCAGACACATTCCAGCACATCCAGAGGTACCTGCACAGCGGGAGCAGCCCTGGGGGAGGGAGGCACAAGGGAAGCGCTGAGCTGCTTTCACACTACGTTTTTCTCTATGCTTTGTGACAAAGGAGCCAAACTGCTGCAGAGGGGCTGTCCGTGAGTCAGGCTGCGCTGGCTGTTCCCAGGGAGCTGGGGGTGACGGGACTGAGTGGCTGGGGCGGCCACACGCCCTCTGCACAGCCCCCCTGGGCCGCCCGCCGTGTCCCTGTTCCGCCTCTGCTCTGCAGCCCTGCAGAAAGACACAGCGGGGTTTTCCCATGGTACAGAGAATCTATGAAAATACTTGTCACAACATCCTTTTATGTCAAACTTGCTCTTTAACTTCCTGAATTTTTCTTTCTTCCAACATAAAAGGCAACGGTTAAACAAGACAGTGGTATTCAGCAAGTCCAAGAAAAGGAAGGTTTTAAGCAAGGGTTATTGCTAGCCATAGGAGTGAGAAGCTCTTATTCTGTCTTTTACTTTGTACTGTTGCTTACTTTGCAAACATTCCCTTTTCTTCATTGAATGAAGGCAGTAAAATCAGGCCCTTGAGAACTTGCTGTTTCAGGGCTTGACCCCAAAGGGGGCAGCTCAGCTGAGCTTCCACAGGAGGAGCCACATCTAAAAGACGATGCCAGCCCAAAGCTCACTGCAGTCAGAGAAGATGGGTTATCTCCATATTATGTTAAGTTAATACAAGCAGACCCAAGGGACAAGGATCCCACCATGGAATTCTTCCTGCCCGAGAAACAGATACCAGATTTTGTTCCATATAACTGTGCTGTATGTCTTGTACAGCACAACATTTTACAAGTAAAAGGATAACGCCCACAGCAGAGGAGTGTGCATGGCAATAAACATTTTCTCTGGGTGATTAAATACCAAAGCAAAGTTGAGGTGTTTGAGAAACCACTGACCTGTTTATTGCACATGTGTCTTCCAATGCCATGAACATTACTCCTGCTTTATGACAAAGCAAGGAAGAAACAATAAACCATAATACAAACAAAAGACTATATTCATTGCCTCATGAAATCTTCTTTCTGATATTGCATCCTGTTCCAATAAAGGCAGGATTTTGCAGAATAAATATTTTGAAGAGAGCTCTGAATGTCCAAAATTTGAGGTTTCAGTAGCGGCACCCAGCCCAAGAATGGCTGCTTTGCTGAAGGTGGCCTCTACTTTTCAAAGGGAAATCTCTCACAGGGTGATTTCAGATATTTCCTTTTCGTTTCTCCCCTTCAAATTAAGACAGCAATAAAAAGGAAGAAGATTACAACGTGAAAAAATTTAATTGAGTGAAAGAAACATGCTACAACTCTAAAAGATCCCACAGCCAGTGTCAGCCTAACTTCTCCGTAGGGCCATCCAAATTTAGAGAGCCTCACCCAACACTTCATGGGAATGGTAAAACTCATTCCCCAAATGTCTCACTCAGGACATCTAAAGAGTTAGTCACATTTACTATCATCAAATTATGATGTAGAAGCATTCAGGGTAAAATCCGTCTCGGCTTGCTGTCTGGCACTTGGCGCACTGTGCTCAGCACCTCCTGTAGTGAGGCCATTGGGGACCACGGAAAACATCATGCACTATAACACAAGAACATTCCTCGTGTGCAGCACTGTGGCAAAGTATAGCTCTGCAAACACTAGAGGGCAAGAGGTTCTTCATCCTGCTCCCACTCCTCCCCATCCCTGTCTCCTGCTCTCAACCACCCCTTTGTTGTGCCAAAGCAAGGATTTTGGGGCTCAGAACAAAGTCCCAGCCTGCACAGCCCCTGCATAACTGAGAGGCTCCTGAACTGGTGTCATGTTTGGCCAGGAATGACTGACTGGAGAAAACATGTAACCAGCTTTGAGACGAGTTGAGAGGTTGTTCATCCAGCCCTACCCTGAGAATTTGAGTCACTGAATTTTAGTGACATTCAGATTCCAATTTTAGTATAGCAAGGTTTTGGAATGGCTTCTTTTAAACATTTAATACTTACTGTAATAATGCAGCAAATGAAAAAGAATACTTTAAACGAAGTCCTGTCATTAAGGTGAAGAATAACAGTTCTCAAGTTGAGAGAGGTTAAATTCAATTTGGTCATTAAGAAAACTGACAGAAAAGTTTGATCAAGTACAGCCTCCTTAATGAGGTGGTTGTAGCTAATTCATTAGAGAAAATGAAGTCGGCAATAAGGATTCTTCACTTTTCTGACACTTAATACTGCTTCCTGTGAGCAGTTCTGTAGCTGACGCTCTTTCATAAGGTTTTGAGAACCCAAAACCAATATAAAGGTACGTGTTCTCATAAGATTTTATATGCTGGATCTCTCCCTTAAAATAACGGGCTATTTTAAAGATCAGACCAATGATTTATCCACTTCTATTCTACATCTATAACAATATATGACTCTGGCTTTGAGGAAACCCAAGCCTCCTGCCTTGATCGATAGGGTCCAGAGCTGCTGGTCTGAAGCATGTGTGAGTATCCCACTTCTCTGGGGAAAGTCCAAGAGTAGCTTCAATACTTCATTTAGTTGATTTACTCTTACTTTATGAAACAAAAGACAAACTCAACAACCAAAACAACCAAAATAAAATCCCTGAGCTACAGAACAATAAATTTATTTGAATGTAATAATCTCTCTTTCACTCAGTTCTACAAATTATATGACAGAAAGCTCTGCAATAATAAATTGTTTGGTTTGCTGTTGTGTATTAATCTTTGCTAGAACTTATAAACAAACTTTAAGTCAATAAGTCTGGGTTTAATTAAAAAATTTCCAACTCAGTACTATTTTACTATCCTTTCCTAGATGAGGCAATAAGCCATGGAGTTTATAAAATTTATGAGAAGCAATTTTACTTTTCCCCCCTTAAATGGCTCATGGAAGGGTAACTTTCTTGAAGCAATTGTGCTTTTCTATTTTCATCCATTTGTGAGAGCAATGCTTGAACTGCTTTCTACCCCTTAAGGTAAAACAGAAAAGGCTGGATTTGATCAGAGTTGGGAGAAGAAGGAAATAAAAGTATCTATTAGAGCTTGAGGCATTATTTGAGTTGAATTTAGTTCAGTGGCTCTTAATCTATGCTTTTCAGATCCACAGAGGGCTGTTTCTAATGGTTTTGAACAGACAAAGAACAGCTGTGCCACTTGTCAGTGGGCTTCAAATAATTTTTAGTGGTTCTAACAGAATAAGGAAATCCTCAGCCCTGAATTGGTGTCTACAAACTAAAATCCACCGAAGGCAGAAGAGAGTAACAGGCTTTGGATCTAGCCCTTGCAATAAATGTTCAATGTCATAAAGAAGGATGAGGAAGGTGAAGAAGAGACCTGAATCCCAGAGGCAGCCTCTCAAACACAACCCTGGAGTTCTGGAAAAAACAGCCAAGTATCTATGACCAAAATCGGTTTCATAATATTTATCAGTTCCTCAAGCTCAGAAAGAAGCTGGAAAGAATGTCTCTAGCAGAGGCACGTGAAAGCATTTATGTCGTAGTTACCTCACCTGGTAGTTGATAACCAGCACAGTGAATTTTGGTGCAACTTTCACCTCAACTCAAGCTGTGCCTTCAGCACAATGACCCAATGCATTTAGTTTTCTGGAGTGAGCTCTACATTCACTTTTGAAAGCTTGCAACATGACCTGCTCAATAACTAATCAGAAAACAGACAAGGTTAAATTTGGCAGAGCACGTGCTGCCATGGGAAGCTGCATTTCTGCACATGGGTCCTTTCCGTGGTGCAAGTCCCCTGGCCCAAAGCAGGCTGACCTACCACCATGGCCTCCCACAGGCTGACAGGGCTGTCCCAGTTCCTTCCCCCTTGCTCTGCAGTCCTGCCCAGCCCTGGCTGTGGCCTGTCTTCTGCACCATCCAGATAAAAAGGCTCTGTTTCCTGGTAACCAGGCAAACACATGCCAAGGAAACAGATTCTTTTTTGGAACCTTGCGGCAGCTCAAGCTTTGGCTGCTGCTTCATGTGGATGCATGGCAGCATGTGAACTTGAGTGGGCCAGCAGAAAGGGACGCAAACACAAAACCCGACAGTGATGAGGAACTTACTGTGCTTTCTGGCCAGCAGACACCAGAATTTTGACTCTGCTCTTACATATGTCCTTGGTTCCTGAAGGGCTGCTTCTCCTTTTAAGGGTAATACAGTATCAAAACAGGCCCTGTGATCACTGCTGAGCAAGGACTTCTCCAGAACTGGGGAAGGAACTTTACTCAACCAGGATAACACACTATGTGTTTGGGTTTGGTTTTACTCACTCAACTCAGGGCATAAAAATACACAACTAGCAAGTTCTACCTGGAGAGAAAAAAGTGCCCACCTTTTGGGGCTGGTCTGCAGAAATGTTCCCTGCCAACTGTCCACTTTGCCTTCTGTGGAAGAAATCCTTGTTACCAAGTGGAATGCCTGCATTTACTTTTAAATTGAGATTTTTTCAGGTGACTCTTAAGAGACAAAGCGTAGCTATTCATAGGCCCTAATGAGAGTGTTAATTTATATAGTTTCTGATGTGCAGCCCTGATTACATCTTGGATAAGGAACATCTTTGAAATAACTTGTGAAGGCAAGTTCTCAAAGCAGCCTTCTGGGACTACTTTAGAAAGGAAGCTGCTCTCCCCAGGAGAATCAGCCATAGCTGAGTGGCAGTTCCTTGGGACGCTGCCAGTAGTGCCCTCCTTTCTTCTTTACCTTCTAGGAATAGCAAACATCACGCTTCTCCTCATTTATTGTCTTCCCTTCATCCTCCTCCCCCCCTTTTCCCTTGTCCTCCTCCCTACCATAAAACTAAGAGCTAAAAAATGGAAGACAAAGGCAACAAGGTTTATGACATTTTTTCAAACATGAACAAAAAAAGTCATCTCCAGAGAAATGTGGGTTATAGTCACACCTGCAGTCTAACAACTGTCATCCTCAAGAGAGACACATGCTGTAACTGAGCAGCATTGAAATGCCAGTGCTACTTCATTATTTTTAATACATGCCTCCCTTTTGAAAACCAACATATCAAAATCATAAGCATTAAGAGCAATACTTTATATCCAATTGAGTTTTCTTTCATCTAAGAGTGCAGAAAGTCTTAGTTGTGGTAATTTTTAAATACCAGTGGGCTCAAACCAGTGTAAAAGTCCAACTGGGAAGAGTCCTCTCTTTTTTTTTCTTTAGTTTTAAGCTGAAGTCATATAGTCCAGCAACAGCTTCCTATTCCTTGATGCATCCTCTAAAAGTTAGCAGCAGCACTTAACTCAATTGCATGTTTGTGCTTCTGAAGCAATGAGACACCTGCTCAAACCTTTGCACAAGTGGTTTCTGCAACTCTCCAACTCCAGACTTAACCCCACAGCACAACAGAAGCTTCTCCCATTGAGAATTTCCTTTTTCTGTGCCTCAGTCTGGCTCACATGTAGTGTAATATGCACTTAATGTGTGCTACCAGAAGTCCCTTTAACTTGGTTATTATAAATACATGCACAAAATTTCTTCAGGCTCTCAGGAAGTCTTTGGTGCAGAGGCTGAAACTGTCTTACAGAAGCTACTGTGCTATTTTAGGTTCCTCCTTTGGTAAGCACCAATGTGAGATATGATTTAGAAAAACACACTGCAGTAATTTGCACCATCAAATTACCTTAAAAGTTGCTAAAATACACAGTAGTGTTTTTCGATTTTTCTCTCTTTTCTTTCTCCCTGACATGTAAACACTATTTGCAGGGAAGTCTCTACCTGGACCTTTCTCTGTCCTCCATCCCCATGAACTCCCCTCACCCTGAACTGCTGAATTAGCTCAGTAAATGTATATCAATAACACCACAACCAGGACAGTCCTTCCTAAATTACTAGTGGTTTCAAACAGCACAGCGCAGTCACAAGCCCTTTTCCATAAAGGATTTATTCTGTCTGTCCAGGGTTCACGTCTGCAGAATCAAAACACATGCCAGTCCCGTAAGCACAGGGAGCCCATCAGGTCTATCACCCTGACCACAGATGGACTTTTCTGCCATCACTAGTGGGGAACTGCCAGCCCATTGACTGTCCTGCAGCAACATTTTCCCTCTATCTTGTCAGCCTTATTAAGGCCATCATTTTTAAATGCTGTGGACATGACAGAACTGGGCCTTTGGACCTCAAGCCTTCACCCTGAATATCCATACCATAGGGTAATCACAGCCTTCCGTGCTTTACACTGTACAACAAATACCTGGTTTGCAGCAAAGAAACTCACACACAGAAGGCAACAATAAGCCTATTTTAATACTACAGCAGTGGCAAATGGGCTTTTAACTCACAACAGCAAATGGTGTAAAACCAGAATACTAAAAGCACAAATGTACTGTTAAAGAGAATAAGAGGCAAATTAAAGTCACAGCACCACAAAGTTCTGGGAAGACAGCCAGTAAGAACAGAAAAGAAGTAAAAGCACTTCCTCCTGCATCCTTCAGGCTCTGTCATGAGCAGCTCTGAAGTTAAGGCCCATAGGGAAGTCAGGGATCAAAACTGTGATGAGCCTTTTCTTAGGGAAGATACCCACATTGAAGCTCTTTTCCATCACTTCTTTCCATCCATTCAGCACAAAGGCTTGACAGCCTAAATCTAAATGCCCTGAGGAAGTCCCATCGATAAAGTTTTTACAAGAAGAGCTTTCCTGCCAGGAGAGAATAAGACCTACACTGTTTAATCAGTAAGTGGTCTTTTCTATTTAGCACGGACATTGTGGACAAAGCAAAAGGTTCAAAGACATTCAGCTGCAAGCTGTGGTAAACTTTGCTCAGGGGGACAACAGCGTTGCTCAGCATCACTTGCCTGGTTTGAGCTTCTGGGTCATCGCCAGTGTGATAGCTCGGCTGTATCACATCCATATATACAGCCAGAAATGGCTGGAACGTATCAAAGCAGAAAATGTTCCTATCATAAAATATAATTTAGACAGAATCAAATTGATTTGCAGGAATACAGCAATGCTGGTCATGTCTTCACCAGGGAATTGCGAAGGTGTAGAGCTTGACTCTCTTACTCCTTTAGTAAAATGGAAACATTTTGTTTCAACAAGTCAAATGAAGTCTTTCTATACTTGTGAACAGAATTTCGGCAGAACCTTTGCTTTATGGAAAACTTTCGTATCCTGACCCCAAGGAGCCAGAATTCACCTTGCGTGCTTTCATAGCAAGAAACGATCACGAAATCTCCTTAGGTTCCTCTTAAAACATGCACCCCATAACAGAGACCTAAATACTTTCCTGTCTACTACCCATCTTCGACATTTCCTTTTGGTAATTATGTGAGGTATTTTTACATCTGCCTTTACTAAAAGAATTATTGAATGAGTGCTGCAACTCTATCAAAGTTAAATCTCCTAGTGTTTCCTCCCAAGCCTTTCCTTCCATGACTGCCATGAACTTAGGCAGCCTGCACGCCAGCCTGTCCGTCCCATCCCTGTGAGCTAACAGGGGCGCTCACCAGCCTGCTGCAAAGGGCGAGGAAGGGAAGGTGCAGAGCAGCTGGAGGGGCACACCTACAGCAGCGCTTCGGGCTGGATGAGGGAGCGCTGTTGGAGCAAACCTCTCTGGATCGCTGCTCCCTCTGCTTCGGTTTGCAGCACACAGCTGTCTCGGGCTGTGCTAAAGGGAGCACTTTAGGTGACAATAAACTAAGCTGTGCTCCAGGTGTGCTTTTAATGTGCTCCAGCCTGCAGTGAGCATTCAGTCCATAAAAACTCTGAGGAAAAGGGCAATGATTTCCTCCAATCCCAGAACAAGCCTGGATGGCGGCTTTTCAGCTCCAGTTGCTTCCATGGGCAGATCCCTCCCCTGCCCAGTACTGCCTGCTGGTACAGAGACAGTCAGAGGAGGGGCCGGGCTGTTTTGTGTTTTCTGCCAAAAACACCAGCAAGGGAGTGCCTGAAAGACATGGGAGGAACTTTATGACTTGAGAGGTTGAAAAATAATTTTGGGGTTGAACGCTGTCATCCAGAGAAAGAGTGAAGGAGCCGGTTCTGTCTCCAAGTCTGCCAGCTGACATGACACGTTCACTTCAGGAAGTATAAGGCAAAATGAACATGATGTTTTAGGAAACAAGACAGAGCTCTGATGATTTCTCAAGCAGAAATGAAAAGTAAGGTGTTTGAAGCATAAACGGAGAAGAGTGCTGTCAGGAAGAGATTTCTTCGTAAGGGAATTTAAAAAGTTCCTTTCAGACTGCACACTGCTTGTATTCTCAGGAATCGCATTCTCCTCATTGTTCCTTCCATTTAATTTTACCTAGAAATTGAGTTAAATGCTAAAGACTGCTCCTCCTCACTTCGTACTCACTGGTAAAAAAGAAAAGACGTGCTTTATTTTATCCACACTCTACAGCACAAGCGAAGGCTTTCTAAGTCCAGCCTCTCACTGTTACAAATCTACAAATTATTCCTATAGAGAAGACCAGTAGTACTTAAAAAACAGCTTTTTGCTTTTCTTGTTTAACTGCCATTACAGAACTGGGATACAGGAGCTCCGCTCGGGTGACACTGCGATCCTGAGCTGACGTGGGGCAGCACCAGTTCTCCGCTGTTTCCAGCTCCTGTTGAGCAGGATGTGCACTCCTAGCTCATGGGGAGCTCATATAATAACTCGCAATCTAGTTTCTCTGCAGCAACATTGTTTGTCACATTGAAGCTGAACAGCCTGCATAATCTGAAGCTGCTGCATTGCTTTAGGGAATTAGCTGCCATTTTGTATTACGTTATTATGCTAAAATTACTTCAAAATGTCAGCTGGCTTGTAAAACCACAAAATGTAATTTTACTTTTGGTCTCCTTACAATATTATTTGATTCCTAGAGTCAGGGGACATGTGCTAACCCTTGCTACCTGCAGACTCCTCATGAGACAACCCTGACAAGATCAAGGCTCCTTCTACCTGCAGTATTATTATTTTAGCATTGGATGGCTTTATATATTTTATAAATTTCCTTCAAATAGCAAAACTCACATAAAGAAAATGCATTTAATTGGAGACCTACATTAATGGAAATGACAATATAAGTAAATAGTAAATAGCTCAAGGAGAAGGGAGAATACTGGGTATGTGGTTAGTGACCTGGAAACCCTGAGGCTTATCCATCACAACACTGGACTCCGGAGTATTGAGGATGACTCTTCTGCTACCAATGCTTTTACATCTACCGAAAACGAGATGTAATAAAAAAACCCAAACCTTGACTCTTTGTGGATAAGGCCCTGAAAAGAATGAGGGTTCAGTTACTGT
This sequence comes from Streptopelia decaocto, assembly GCF_964273445.1. Lineage (NCBI taxonomy): Eukaryota > Metazoa > Chordata > Aves > Columbiformes > Columbidae > Streptopelia > Streptopelia decaocto. The sequence goes on from NC_138660.1 coordinate 23,222,031, forward strand.
CCCCCAAAATTTTGCTTGTGCCTAAGGAAGGGGAAGCCTAGAACTCACCTCAGATTTATTTTTTTTAATCACAACTTTTGATGGAAAAGTTGGCTTATAAAGTTATGACTTAAGAATTAAAATAGAGCAATACTCACAAATGCATAATCTTTTGCTATTTTTGCTACTAAGAAGTAGGTAAGAAGGGACAGAAGAGAGAACTCAAGTTTCACAGTTTGGATTTTCAGTGAAAAATCTATAAAAAAAGCTTTACAGGACAGACAGCAGAAGAAAAAGCACTGTTATAAAGCTGTTAACAGCCATTCAAAGCCAGTTTTGTCAGTGGCTGCTTAATTACAGAGAGACAAACCATACTGACGAATCTAACGAGCTGAGCCTATATTAGATGGAATCCTGCATTAATCCTGAAGAAGGAAGAAAGGAAATGCACAGCCCCGAAGGACTCATTGCAGATCTAATTCCTTCCATCTTTGCTGCTGAACCTTCATGACCAAAGAGAGACTTAGTAAAACCAGGGATAAGTCTAATTGGTTTTTAAGCACATGAGCTGGTTAGCTTTTGCCCACAGGTTGTTAATGAATAATTTGACCTGCTGAAAGACTAAATGAAAGTTTATTGCTTAACCTTGTAACCACAGCAATTGTAATTAAGTGGTACCCAGGGAGAGAGTCCGTTAGCAGCATCCTGCTAAGGCAAAGCACAAACTTAATGTTTAAACACAGTATTAAATTTGTCATAACTTTCTCGTCTTGCACTCAGAGTGGTAATTTTAACCAGTGCTCAAGAAGTTTTGCCAACTTGTTTGTATTGATTATCGGCACAGCATAATTGCTATGCACGGCAGCAAATACACTATTGTATTATTTATGCTATGGAAGTGCCTAGAGACTCTAGCCAAGATAAGACGATATACAGATTCACAGGTCTGACAAATACTCAGCCTAAAAACGCCAGAGCAGGGCGCAGGAGCAACTCTGGGCCGCACAGAACATCCCAAGCAAATCTCCTGCAAACTACACGACACAGCCCACCCATCCCAGGCACCGCATCCTGCCCTGCGATGATGAGTCACTCACAGGCAGGAGGATTCCCACCTTCCCGCTGGTGTTACTGTTTCTTTATAAACTAATCTCACCTTTCATGTGTGCTGTGATCATTTATCTTGTTCCAACGTACTCCCTCTCATCTCCCCATCTCCTTGCCTCTTTTCAGTATTTTGATCCTCTCCTCTTCTTTCTCATTCTATCTTTCTCTTTCCTATCGCCTCTGCTCCCAAGCTCCACTCTCAGTCTTGAGCAGAAGGGTATAATTTCTCAGTTTCCTGTTCTCCTATTAGTTATGCCACTGTTGAATCATTGTAATTGCAAAGAAGAACATACTCGTATCATTTGTGAATTTGGTTTACAAACCTGATTGAGTGATAGGAATACATATTACATAAAATGAATATATGGAAATTAGCTGGCCACTAACCACAGCACTGAGGATGTTCATACAGATAGAGAATATCCGGTAGGAAATCATAGGGTAGGTATCCCAGTGTACTGTTTCATAGCATCAGACACAGTTTACAGCCAAAAAGTAATTTGTTTCTTCAGACAGCTATTAAAACTGTCTGCTGTTTCTACTAATGCAGATATAAAAGTCTCAATGGATCTGTTGGGTATTTAACAGAAATGTCAGTCATAATAAATAAGAGAGAGAACTGCGCATGAAAGTGAAATTCTCCTATAATCACAAGAATGGCTTGACTAAGTACAGCTTTCTCATAGCCCTTCTTCAACAGGTATCAAAGAAACGATATGCTAAATGATAAATATGGATATGCATTGGACATAATCCTGTGAAAGTCCCCAGTAAGTTGAAGATGCTGACACTGGTGGCTCAGGTTTCAACATCAAAGCCTCAGATCCCACTGGGCGACCTCCATTCACTCACTGGTAAAATGGGGAAAATGCCATTTGCTGTTCCTTCCAGGGATATTGTTAATTAAATAATTCTTAATTAAGTTTGCAAAATACAAATATCTTTGATTGAAAGACAATGTAAAATGGAAATTATTGTTAGGAGGATCAGAACTCTTGCCTGGGGAAAACCTTTGGGTGTATTTCCTCATGAATGTTAATGGAAATTAACAGCTTAACGCAAGCCAAACTGAAAATAAGATACTTTACATTTGCATCTTAACTACATTTGCTTCATTACTTATTTAGGACCACTGATACATGTAGGAAAGTGAGTCTCAGCACTTTGAGGTATAGTTTTTAAGCAGTCCTATATGCACAAATACATCTGATTAAAAAAATAGATGCAGTTGTTATGACAGTACTTTCCTTAGAGTAACATGCATGGTAGTACGTAGGAATGTGCCTTTCTAAATGGATACGCCAACCCAGTGGAGACAAGAAAGGACAAAGATTACACTGGGAAAAAGAACCAGACACTGTTTAAAAAGTGAAGAGAAGCATATACGGAACCTACATTTCTAATAACTTCCTTTTGCTCCCTGGTCAGGGGCATTCCCCAGTTCTGGTACCACAGCAACCAAATACAACTACACCAATTAAAGAGGGGAAACCACCTTTAAATGTAAAGAATTTCATTTCATCTACACTAAGTTGTTGCTTGTGTATGCTAAGATCATGAGCACTAAGGAAACTACAGAGTTTAAGTGAGCATTGTGCTGAACACAAAGAATAAACCAAGAACCTCAAGAGAAGCCTCCAGAGCTTCCCCTTCACAAACAACAGACTTCTAGAGCTGCTTAGTGTCCTGGTTTTGTTAAAAACAAGTTTCTCTTTCAGTGAATTTTGCCTGTCAGCTAAAGCCTTCACATTAACTGCATTTTCCTGGAGAACCAGACACATGTTTTGGTAAACCTAGCAATGGAATGCAAACTTATTGATAAGCATGGATGGACATCTCATGAGAGGGGCAACGAGAAACCAGTGACCAAGAAACTGACCAACTGTGTATAACATTCCATTCACGTGAATACTTCATATAAAAGTGGGAGATCACGAGGATCTCGTCCCTTTGCCCTTTTGCCTTTGCCCTTTTGCCTTTTTTTTTTTCCCTTCTGCTTATGGCCAACATTAGGAGAGGACCTTGCTAGTCGTCCCTGCGAACTGAGGCCAGTGAGAGACTGAATCCAGCTCCAGTTGGCTGCAGAGTCTAATCCAGGACTTCGGTTGCCAGCTCTGCAGTTGCTGAGACTTTCAAGATTGGTTTTGTATATTTTGTATTATTTTCTCTATTCTTATTAGTACCATTAGTAAAACATTGTTAATTTTTCCAACTCTCTTCTCTCTGTCTTTCTTTCCCTCCCGATCGCCTGTGCTGAGTGGGAAGGGAGGAGAGGGAGGGGCAAAAAGGGGGAAGTGGGGGGGGAGAGGGGGTTAACAATACATCTGCCAGGGTTTTATTGTCACCCCGCAATCTTAACCCTCAACACTTAGTAAAATCATTTGAGCAGAATTAGATCTTCAACTACTAACAAGGGCTTTTATTTTCCCTTCTAAAATGCAGCAATTCACAATATATGTTTGGTTGGGTTATCCGTAGTGTATTTTTCATTCTATTTTCATTCCAGAGTATGAAGGGCCAAAATTGTGCACACTGGGAATCAAGGGAACTTAGAATAACTCGTATTCTCTTTGCTTAATAACTTCTGAGGGTATTAATGGGTTAATGTCTTCTGCATTTTCAATTATGATAACAATAAAAGCTGCATATATAAATTTTACCATGGTACAATTCCAGGAAAGTCACATTTTTGTAAGAGTGATCTACCATACCAACTTGTGCCTTTCCCCTTTATTAATCTGTCTGAAAAAGATGACATTTGTTTTGATGAAGATGATAATCACCAAATTTTGCAGACTAAGATAGACACTGATAATTGCAAAAATAATCACTTGTGCAGCCTCATCCAAATGTAGGTATCTGTTCTTCACTAAGAAAATGTCCGTCAAGCAAGCTGTGGAACAGACACACTGTGTCAGGCACCAGCTTCTTTCCTTAACAATCCTCTGAACCCCCCGTGCACCATGCTGGGCCACAACAGCTCCTGGAGGCAGAGTCCAGGTGTCAAGGTTGACTGGCCCCAAAGGAACAATGACAAGGATTTCTTCTAAAGCGCAGCAGAGACCTCCATGGGACAGAGCGCAGGCTGAAGCACGGCCTTCTGCTCAGAATTAAGAGCCCCTCTCTCCTGGTGCCATCTTTCTCATGCCTTCATAAACCCTGGACCAGTTATGCAGGGCAACACGCTTGCTTCTTGCCTCCCCAAAATAAGAAAACTGGTTGATACCAAGTAAATCTGGGGCTCTTTCCCTTCCTGCCAGCTCCTGGGAGGGAGTCCCCATTACTCCCGCTGTCAGCCAGCTCCGCGTTCCTTGTATCTCTTACAGCAGACGGCTACAGTGCAATAAAGGGCTGCAGGGTGTCTCCTCCATTATGTGGCCTGGTGAATCATTCTGACCAACGGTAAGGGAGAGTAGAAGAGGGCCTTTTCGCCTGCTTTTGGCTTCTCTGTCTCTCCATAAATCCACACTGCAGTACCTGCAGCTTGGGAGACCATAAATCCCCTGATTCCCCAGGGCTGCAGGGCCAGCAGAGTGTTCCCGCAAGCACCGCACAGTGCCTGGTGGACACCCCCACAAGCAGGTGCTTCCAATGACACACGGACATGGTCTCTTGATATACTGCTACTGGGATTTGTCCTTCCCCCGCCCATCACCCTCCTGCAAACAGCTGCAGAACTCTAAGCAGAGTGAAATATCATCTGTCATCACGCTGACCTTTCAGTGTCTGCCCTCATTCTTGCATTAAATCATGCTCTGCAATTTTGTCCAGATTCTTTTGGGAAGCATTTTTGTTCGTAAGCCAGTTCAGAAGTTCGCTTCCCACACTGGGACAGAGGCTCATATCCCGTGACAACATAGCAGTGAAACAAATTTTCAAGTGAGGTTTGTCAAACCCAGTTGCCCATCTATGTGCCCAAACAGGTGGAAAATATGACCTGGATTGTGCAAACTGGCTTCCTGACAACATACTGACTTCTTGCACTTGAAAATCTGTCTGTCCTTTCTGAAGAGCACAAAAGTTGGCAGTACCCACGTAAGGCTTCCTCCTTGAGGTTAAATAAGCCAAAGCTCTATTCAGATAACTCTTACTGCTTTCCTGTTGACACCATTCTTCATCAAAAAAGTGATTTCATAAACTGCTGTGGTATGGGTATGAAACAGCTGTCTTCAAAACAAATATTCCCTGCTATCCTAACTCTGTACAAGATGTCCTTAGCAACTATTATTATTTTTAAAATCTTTGGCACCTTAAGTCTAGAATTGGTCTCAGGAAAATATATGGAGACAAGAAGAAACTTAACAAATGAGATTATGGGGGTTAAAAGACCATTATTCATATGAAGCTACTCAGCTTCCACTCCATATCATAAAAAAAAAATAACGAACAAAGAAACACTCAAAGAAGGACTACATAAATAGAAGGTTAGCATTTTATAGGGATTTACTTCATCAAGCTACAGTTTCATTTTACACGTTAAACCAGCATTTCCTGCTATACATTAAAAACAAACAAACACACCAATGGAAAAACCAAATCCCACAATTCTCCAAGGCCAAGGATTAGCTACCTGCCTACAAACACTCTTGAGTCTAAATCACATGAGCTGATTTGGAGAGATGTCTGCTGAAAACCTGCTTCAGTCGCTTTGCAAAACAGCATCTGTAATTAAAAGCAGTGCTTGACTTGTTTCCATGTAGCACCAGCCACAAAATGGAGCCCTCTCCACTGAACCTTCCAAGTGGAGAGCTGTTGAGTGCAGAGAACAGCAGATGAGAGGAGGCAGTAGGCAGAAAACAGTGCCCGTAAGAGACCCATTGCAGACTTACGGGGCAGAGGATGAAGGCCAAGGACAGATGGAGTTGCCTCTCTAACCACCAGTAGTCCCTACTCATTGCTTATGTGCTGCCTGTTGTGAAAAAGAAAAGAGGCTGCAAAACTAACTCTGCCTTTCCCTCCTTCCTACCCCAATTTAAGTGCCCCCAGCTGGGGCTGAGTTCTTCAGGACGCTCTGGCTGCAGTTCACCTCTCTTTACAACAGCTCCCAGGAAAATCTTGGGGATTTTCTCTTGGGTAGAGCCTGGTGCCCAGCCTGGAAAGCACCGCATGGAACCCTGAACTGGCATCCAGCAGCAGCTGAGGAACAACAACCCACACAGAGCAGGATCGAGCCAGAGAGGCTGGGATTTGGAGCACTGACCAGGCATTACACAGCCAGTTGCCTTTACTACAAACGGCTGCAGGCACACTTGCTATCAACCCACCGAGGATGAAGGAAGAAACCTCTCCTGCCCAAGAGGGAGTGACCAGCAGAACTCCTGAGTCTCCTCTTGGAAAGCACAGAGCAGAGGTGCTTAAGTGAGAACAGCTAATTGCATGACAGACGGTGGAACTGGCGGGCAAAAGACTGTGTGTTCTACAAGACCAAGCCAAAAATATCTCAGTCTTTCTCTTTTGGGAAAGAAGAAAAACAAATTCAGAATAATTAGAGAAATAAAATAAAAGAGAAATAAAATCTGCAACTGGCATACTTTTTAAAAAAGAGAATCACCGAAGATGCAAACAGGAAGAAAAGTCATCCCATACCGCAAAAACCCCTCAAAATGCAATCAAGAAAATACACGTGTAGTCCTCTCCATTTCCCACTATCTTATCACAAACCAAAGCAAGCAGTCAAAATTACAGAGGTAAAATAACAGATGAAATACCAGACAGGTTTTTCTTACCTGGAGCATCTCCAAGAGCACAGTGAGTGGGCTGCTCAGCAAGGGAAGATGAGCTGAGGACAATGACAACAAGGCAGGCACAGGGCAGGATCTGCTGCAGCTCGGGGAACAGTTCCATAGCACTGAAGGGGGCAGAGGAGGCCCAGCAGCAGCCAGCCTGCAGGGAAGAGGCAGGTCCAAGGTCAAACCAGGACATCAATTTAGCAAGACAAAGCTGGGGTCAGGAAGGTGTGAGGCTGAGCACAGGCAAGGGCCTGAGCTGAGGGCCTGAGCTTAAATTTAGCTCCTGAGCGCCCCTGGAGGGACGGCCCAGCTCAGTCTCACACAGCTCTGCCCAGCAGCCTGATCCCAGGTTACAGCTGCACCACATCAGAGCCTTGGTTAAAGGCAGCCAAAGCCCTTAGGGTGGGGAAGAGTTTGTGGCTCTGACAAAACATTAAGACAGCTATGAAGAGACCATGGGATGTGATACGGACACTGCTCATAAAGACAAAAGAAAACACGTGCTGGTAGAAGTCAGTGAAACCAGCATGAAGTGTTTTGATCCCAAAAAGGAAGAGAAGCAATCTCCTTTCTGTTCCTTTGGGAGCCAGACTTCTGAGGAGAGACAATTAGAAAGTGAGTTTTATCCATGTAAACCTTTTTGCATTTTTTGTCTGTTTGGCAGAAAACCACTAGCAGGAACAGTGGGGCAGAAGCTGAAGTGTGCCCAGATGAGCACCGTCAGTCCTCAAGCACGCTGACAGCCCCTCAAGGCACAAGTTGCAAACACGGTATTTTGGCTAATGAATCAGCACCGCTTAGTCCTGCTTCTCTTTGCCCTGCCAGCTCTCTGAATTTCCACGCTTCTCCTACAAACCAAAAACCACCCATGCCCAGTCTGTCCCCAGCAGCAGCTCCATGTGGCATGAACTAGGGGCACTGCAGGCTGCAACGTGCAAGAACCAGCAGCAAGAGGCACATCTGCACCTCACTCAATATTGAGTCTTATTTCATGTGAAGGTTCTGCACAGGGTTTGTAAAGAATTCAGAAAAGGGATAGATGTTTAAAAAATGATAAGCTGTTAAGAGTCACACAGCTTGATCATAACCTCAGCAGGTAACCATCTGTAACACCTTTTCCTCATCATCTTGTAACGGTCTAGAAACACACACTAGTCATGTTATAAAAACATTAGACATTTCTTTCTCATTTATTAACTTATTACAAATGTAAGTCTTACATAAAAAAGAACTCAGTACTTATTCAAATCTGCAAGCTTGATTTTCACTTTGCTTTTTTAACCAGCATTTATTTTAATAAAAGGGACATTATCTATCTTGCCTCATTTCTTTTGTGCACTGAGAAACGCTCAGCTATATCCTTCTTTCCGGCGCAGCGGTGCAAAGCAAGCTATAGCACAGCACATTAGGGATGGGACTCACTGAGGGAATTGTCGTTTCTCACTGCTCTCCTTGCAAAGTGAAAACAGCTGGTCCCAGAGGTCTGTGTTGGGAGACAGCTGGTAAAGGCAGGCAGGGGCCTGCAGGCAGCAATCTGATGAAAAAGGTAATAAAGTCCAAGGCTGTGCCTTGCAGACTACAAGATCTCCACTCAGTGGGGATTTCGGGGCAGGTGCTGGCAGTTGGAGTCCCCAAAGGGAGTAGAGGCACAGGGAGCAGGAGATTAACACGTTAGTGATCCTCGTTTCTTGCAGAAGCCTCCAGTGTTTCTGAATGTGCTGGAAGACCCACATAGGCTGCAATCACTGCTGTTCTATGAGAGCAGACAAGGATCACTCAATGTCCCTGATGATATTCTGTGGTGAAATACCCTCCCTCACCCTCTTCACTCAATTTCCACCCATCTAACCTGGCACCTGATTAAACACTAATTTTCTAGCTCAACAAAGGTGGCTTTCTTTACTGCCATTAACAGTAAAAGGTGTTCTATAACAAAGATTCCTCTTCACAGGCCCTAGATCAGACTGCTCCTGAGTGGACTTTTTGGACAATAGTTGTTTCAACCACTTTCATCTGAGCCTTTTCACATTCCCTCACATCTACCTTTTAAAAATCCAATATTTCTGTGCTGCTGCCTTTGAACATTTCCTCATAAGCACCTCAAACAAATCCAATGGTAAAATGACCATTTTCCCTCAAATGAATGCTCCATCTTTTGTCATTTAGTGTTCAGTTCCAACGCACTACAGCAGCTTCTGATCTTATTGATTGCCTTAGAAAAAGCAGCAAGAAAACAGGCCTGAAATAACTACCAGAAACATTCATCCTTCCCCAGTCATCCTGTAATTCTTATTCTAGTCAATCGCAGGGTCATTAAAGCCCTCCCATGACAACTGTGCCAGGCTCTTAATGAACCTGCAAAAACACTGGGTGCTCTGCCCTCACTTGCCATCCTGCAGGTCTATTATAAGATCCCCTTATCTTTTTCCATCATTTTTATCTTTATCTTTATCTTTGAGTTCTCTTTATTAGGGCAGCCAAGTCGGCCTGATCTGTTTTTACTGTAGACCTACTCCCAGGCTCACGCGTTGCTATTACCCCTCCTTTCCCATTGATTCTTCTCTTTTCGGCAGGCTGGAGTTTACAGCGGTGGAAGTGCAGGAACACCTGCAGTGAGATAGGCGGCAGCCGCATGTAGGAATGTGTGTGCAATGCAATGGAAATGCCTATTCGCTATGTTCTTTCGCCTCCACTTGCAAACACTGGAAGTACTGCTGGGGTCATAAATCCTTTATCACTGTAAGAAGGAAATATTTTAAATGCTTTAAGAAGCAACGTACACTGTACAGAAGCTTAATCATGCTCAGAAAGAAGGTTGTTACGTATTCTACAGCATGCTTACTCATACAAAGCATCTAAGGAATACGCTGGGACCTATTCACATGCATGGCCTAAACTATTTCAAGTCTATCAAGGAAAAGAACCTCCACTGATATCACAGGACTACTCAGAGAGTAAATTGCTACGTCAGGTCAGCAGGCCCCACAAATTTTGGTTCACTGATCAATTTCTAAAAATTCTTGCATTGCTTTTTCTTGTGTTTAAAATATAACAGGAGAACAGCAAACCTTCAAAATTTTTGCTCTTTGTGAGAACAATGTATGTAAATTTATAATTTCAGGTTAATGATTAAGTTCCATAATTATTTTCTATTATAGAAAATCAGACTTTATTTTCTTATCTTCAGAGAGTTAAAATTGCTTTAATAATGAAATCCACTTTTCATTTGTATTCTGTTTCTTCTGCACTCTCATTAACGATTCATAATTTAAGGATCGGGAGTGATTAATTGCTGGCTACACCACGTAATGCTGTTAAGAAACAATGGTGCAATTCAGAAGCTTTAGAGACTGGCCTCATTCCATGCTACCCATGCTAATCTGCATTGAAACTAATCCGCTTCATCCCAATTCAGGAGGCAGCAAGATGTGGTCCAAAAACTCTACCAGAAGTTATATGAACTTACTAGAGGAAAAGCCCAGCAAATATCGTGAAACACACATTAAAAAGAAAAGCAGGCACAGTGTTAAGATTTAATAGCAAGCTGAAGAATCCATAGCAAAGAGTAGCCCGCTGTTGTGCTCCTGCCCAGGAAGGACCGCTGGCTTGGCCATTGTGGGTTCCGCTTGCCCCAGGAGGAGCAGCAGCGGCGGCAACTGGTGCCTGTCAAAGGGGGAGTTACTGCCCTGTATGTTCAGCTCCCCTGTGTGTGCTAAGTGAGATGGTGTGAGAGTTCAAATGCTTGTCTCCTGCTTGCCTTCTCCTCCACTGCCCATTATTCTGACAAGGCAGCAGTGGACTTGGGGGCTAATTTCTTATCTTCCTCTCTCACTCTTGTGATAAGGCCACTCCATACGGCTGAGTGTGGCAGGGAAGCAATGGAATATGTTCTCTTCCTGTATTCTCTGACTCGGCTGAATGGATGACCCATGTTTTCACCTTTAGTTGTGCATCCTTGATGAATAAATAAGTTTGATGGAAAGCTGAGTTTTCAGTTTTTCAACCTATATTTCCTTGACAAAGCAAGTTAAAGGGTTCAAATCCACTTTGCAAATAGGCCATCATTGCAAAACGCTAATCTGGTGCATGCTCTCAATATATTGCATCTGCCATTGTGCACAGAAGCTCAGCTAGCAGGATTCCCCTCTTCCCAGCCCTCGCTTTCCAGTGAAATACTGAGTACAGAGCTGGTGTGCTCCTTATCTCTCAGGCATAACAGTATCCCATACTCAGCACAGCATCCTGGAGCAGGAAAAAGCCTCTGCCAGCAGAACCTGAGATGTGGAGAAGTCACCACAAATGACATTTCCTGGTTCTTCAAGGTTATTTTGAAGCTGTCTTATCATTTGACCTTGGGATCAGATTATAACAACTTCTAATGCAGTTTACAGATGCAGGTCATAAAATGGAGCATCAGCACATTTGAGCCCGTGCTGCTGAGGGGCTCTCTGGGTTCCTCCAGCATTGCAAAGACTCACACATATGCTCAGCTTTTCCCAGGGGGCTCACCCTACTGCTCCAAACCAGCCTTGAGCCCAGGCCCACTGACTCTGTGGCTGTGACTCTGAACAGTGATCAGTTTTATTAAATCTATATCGCAGACACTGAGTACTGAATTCAGCAGGGGGGTTGAGGTGGGGTGAGGGTGGCCACATCAGGGTCAGATTTTGCTGCAGTAGTTTCATTAAAGGATGGTGATAAGGAAGAGCTAGGTTATTCTATACATATTTATCATGCAGCCAAACATACCCAGGTGTTACTAGCTGCACTGCACAAAGCTGTTTATAAGCAATTTGAGATCCCACAGTACTTGTTTCGCTCACCATATTCTTTTACTTCTACTGTCATCCTAAGAGAACTACAGATGATTTCTTATCTCCCTACTTTCCAACACCAGTAGAAGTGTTCTAATACCCAGACTATATATAAACTATCCACGAGTAAACACCAAGTTTAAGAGTTTTCCGGATACTCTTCCTGTTCAAAGCCTGCCCACATAGAGGGTGGAAGAAGGCAGGGCAGAGCTGAATCCAGTGTTGCATGGAAATAATGCAGTGAATAAGCTAACCTTGATATGTGAAATAGTGCTGGCAATAGCTGATAAAAAATGGGAGTCAAACATTTACCTTGTTAAGGATTCACAGAGCCAAGAAATACAAGCAGATTGGTAACATCTGAGAAGACTGATCACAGCCTTACTGTTTTGGCTCTCTAGACAATAAGAAATTACTAAGTCCTTTGCCCAGGAGACATTTGATTCAGCTTTTGTTAATTTAATTTTCTGGGAATTAAGAAAATGATGAAATTCTTATTTAGTTTTCATATAGCTCCCACAGGAGTTGGCATTCTACTACTACTTTTACTGGAATAGGAAAGACAGCTGTCTTCAAGATGTACTGCTGTGCACTAAGTGGTGACTAAAAGTGTCCCCCATCACCTCCCAAAAGATGAAGAGAAATGATGTGTTGAAGTATTGCCTTAGTGCCTCCTTAAAAGGCTGCTAGCTATGAGATTAAAAGACAACTTGATTAGCATCCCCTGAGATTCTGCAAATAGGCACACAGTACATCAGACACACTGATGAGGACGAGCCAAGTTTGAGTGTCATCACAGTGAGAAGCATCCTATCCTCATAATTCAAGTGGGTAAAGGGGATTCATTCAGATGATCAGCTCGTTTACTACTGCATCTGCCTGGCTTCACACTACCCTTCACATCACCGATTGTGCAGCCAAGAAGAACTGCTGCAATCACCAAGGTGTTCTCCTGCATAACACAGGCCTCAGTGTCTGCTCAGCTCTTGTCTGGATCAGTTCAGACCTTGCACTACAACAATCAGCCTTAATGTTCAAATTGCCAGCAATGAAGAGTCCAAGAACACTTTTAGAAAGACTTTTCTGGGTGTTAATTATACCTACTGCTAAATGTCAGTTGTTTTTAACATGTCCAGCTACATTCACTAAATCTTGGGTCTTCTCACACATTTACTGGTTCAAAGTCCATTACCAAGACAGGATCCTCACACAGCCACTCATGAAGGGACATCATCCTCCTTTTCCTCATTTCACTCAGAAACTCCAGGTTCCAGAGTCACACTACAATGGCGCTGTTTCCAGCCCTTTCAGTGACGTTTCAATGCTGTCTCGCCAATCCTACCTAGTCAGTGGCTGCAAATGCCATGAGGTTGAGCAGGAGGTGGCGGCGGCTTGCGAGCTGTCCAAAGAGAATGGAGGCATCCAACGCACCCAAAATATCACTGTGACTGACCCGCTTGGCACGGGGCACACAAATGGTGTTCCTCCCCCAGAGCTCTGTCAGCCCAACGATCCAGAGTCACCCCCGGTGCAGACTCTCTGTGACATCATCCCAAAGGCCACACGCAGCGTGTCCTGCCCGCCCAGGCCCCCAGGACAGGGCTGGGACTGGGGGCTACACTGGGCTGCTCCAGCCAGCCAAGGAACCTCCCGGGACCTGAACAGGGAAAAAGAACTTTTTCTTGAGGGTAGGATTCACAAGTATTAAGCAACTATATTTAACTTTTAAATTTGGGTGGGGGAGGCAAACAGGAAGCCTCTGTCCACATTAAAATTGGCATGCTGCCTTCCTTGTTCCTATCCATAGAAATTTACATTTGGCCATGTTACAATGTGTCTCTATCTCCCACATCTGCAACAGTGCTCTAGTCTTTTCATTCCTTTTAACTCGGAGCTGCCGTGATATCCGCAAGTGTTGTTCTGTAACTTCAGGTTGTCTCACAGGTCACTGAAAAAATACTGCAGGATCTCCCCACGAGCACAGCAGCATGGGAATGACCCAGCTGCTCTGGGAGTTCAACACCATCAGCCAGAAATAAAACTTAATAGGAATGAAAGTCATCTTGCGTTGTTTCTCAGTCAAAATATTCCAAGGTACCAAGCAAAAGTACATTATATAAACACTATTAATTTAATCAAATAAGTTTATAATACTATCAAAAAGCTAGCCTAATGGGATCAATTTTTCCACAAGCAAATACCAAGCAGTATTAATTTAAAAACTTAGATACTTTAACCATTTATTACGAGATTCACGTATTTGTCCTCCTCTTGTTTTGTTGAAGTCTGATTTGAAGTTGACTTACATTTACCTGAATTTTATTCACAAGGATCAATCCATTTTTGCTTTTCAAATTCTGAAACATTAATTTCCCTTTAGCGCCAAGAAACTCTCCCAGGGTTCTAGGAGCTTTGAAAAACAAAAAAAGACAACAAAAACCAAACAAAAAACTCCATAACATCAGTCCTCAACCAGCTCTTTCACAACCACAGGATGTAACTTATCTACATTTGGCAACCTCAACAAGTGTAACTTCCGTACCTGAGGTTTAACACACTCTTCGTTGTGAGAGATGAAAATGACTCGTTCTCATACGAAAGGGCCACATCATTTTGCATTTCCTCAACCAGAAGATAGAAATATCTACCGCAAATCACCTCATTTCTGCTTTCCCTGTTACCATTTCCTAGGAATGGACTGCTGCAACTCCCACCAGGTCGTCCAGTTCTCTTGCTGATAAGACTTAGATTTCAACTTTTGTTACTTCTCCTCTCCCTGAATTTCCAGTTACTCCCTTTACCACCCACCATCTTCCCCTTCCTTCCATTTGTTGTGTGTCAGACACTTAAAAACCTTTTTCCTTTCTAGTTTCCTTACACTCCCTCTAAATCAGGCTCCTGTTTTCTCAGTGACAGTGGCTCTTTTTGAACTGTGATGTCTTGGGGAGCTTGTAAGAGGAGCTAACCCAGTTCCAAACCCCTTATGCGCTCTGCAGTTTTACTTCCAGCTCCTTTCTACTGTGCCTCAAAATTATCTGCAATGCCGTGAAACAGGCTATGTTAAACCATCCAGGGAATATCCGCTGGTTTTACACTTGCAGATAAGAAGTGTGATCCAATCACACTCACTCACACTGAAAATATCTGTTTTATAATCACCTCATTTTTACAAGTGTCTCCCCACCGGATGCCAGACTTTCTGATTTTTATTCCATCAGTGAGAATAGTCAGAAGTGGTAAAAGTGTCTTAGCACCAGCAGCATAAGCATCACTCAGACTGTAGTCTGTGAGGAGTCCAGAGCGTTTGTCACCACTGAAATGAGGGATGGCTGCTTGAGAAGCTGGTCAGCTTGTTTTCTGATGCCAGTGGGTGGGCTGTAGCAGCATTAACTAGTGCTCCATCTTCTGCTCCCTCTGTTAGGACATTGATTCACCAGCATTCATGATGGTTTCTTCTGAGATCTTGATGACTCACTAACAAGGAGGGAAATTTCTGTATTGAGCACTGCTCCTCCTTCCCCTTTACCTTTTAAGTCCTTTCTAAACAGAGAAAGGACAGCAGCCTCAGCCGCCAAAGTCACCTGGAGGTATGTGTTTATGTACAGCACTACTGCCTGCATGCTGCTCTACGGCCAGAAATTCAAGTATACATCAGCCAAGCAATTGCATTAAGTGGACACTTGAGCGACAAGGAATTTTCAAGAAACCCAAAGGAACCCAGTTCAATTATGTGGGGTATCTAAGTCACTCAGGCTCTCTTAAAGCCTCCAGCTTATTGCACAGTATCTGCTCCCAGAGAGGTGTGTGCGCAGAGAAGGGAACCTCCCCTCAAGCAGGGGAACTGGCAGAAAGCCTGCACAGGTAGGGGTTCACCATCCCCGGACAGCAGGTCCCAATGCCGGACTGTCCCTGTGGGAGAAACGTTTCTCCCTATATCCAGTCAGACCCTGTCTTGTCTGAGTTCATGCCTGTTGTCTCTTGCCTGCCATGCATAATTGTGAATTGATTGGTGTGAGTGTCTAAGTGAAATGGGGAATGGAGGAGGGATGGCAGAACAGCGTAGAACACTCGGGGTACAGTGCAAAGTCTCCATGATGACAAACCCTCGCCACAATTAGTCCCCTTCAGCACCCTGTGCTTGCACTCAAAGTCTGCAACTCTGCAGGGGCACTGGTATCACTGCACTGCTCTTATGGCAGAGAAAAAATAGTCACACATAGACAGCCTTGATAAAGCCTGTCTCAGAAAGGAACCACATTCTCAGTCTACCAGCAATCTATTAAACATATCTGCTTCTTCATTTACTTCATGCATATTGACAAATGCATTTGCACAATTCCCTTTGAAGAGAGATGACTCTTTTTCTCCACACAAACACTAAGCACCATTTTAGAGCCTGTCCTACTGAGCATCATTTTCCTATAAACGCATTAGCGGCTATGGATTGCAATGAAGCAGCAGAAGCTGATGATACGAAAGAGCAACAGTGAAAGGATCCAAAGTGGGTCGCTACCTCTTCAGAGATGCCCCAGTGTTAGATTTTTCACTTTGACATTGCACTTCATAATCTTTTTCACAGATTACTATACACATGTACACACTTATTTATAACCGCATCCATTAATCACTGCTAACCACAGTGTGCAGCTCACATCCCCAGCACACACAGCTCTGCCTGTGCCACCCCAATGGCTGTGAAGCAGCAGGAGTCAGCCTTTCAGTTAAACAAGTGATGGCTGTAATATGTAACATGACGAAGCGGTGCGAGACAGGCCATTTAAAGTCACATTTAACATTTTAGTTAGCCTTACCCCAGGTGGCAAATGCTCATTTACATTATTCATAGTAATGGTCAAATTTAAAGAGGAATGACAAAACTAGGAAGAAAAATAGGCTTTGTTCTGTAAAACACAAAGACAGCTAAAAGTACTTTTTTTTTAGAGTGTGCATGTTTCTTTCCTTTGACATAATTGACAGTTTGGGGGTGCAGCTCCAGCATGAGCTCACAGCCATGGCCTGAGCTAACGAATTTCTCACCGATCCACCTCTTGCCTCTGAATATCTTTCTAAGGACCTGAGGGCTCTGGTATCCAGCAGGGGCAACTACAAATGTTGGCTGCGGGTTTTCTAGGAAGCTCAGTCCCTTTCACAGTGACCTCTGCCTCCCAGCCCATCCCAGGCTTCACCAGTGTGCTGTGGCCACCACCCCATCACATTGGTGGCACAGCCCAAGAGACCTGGGGACACTGAACAAGGTGCTTAGCACTGCACCCTGCACTGGAGTCCCTGGTAGTAATGACGACCCAACACAGCTCAGTGGCATCACCAGCACAGCAGTGGCAGCATTCCAGAGGAGTGATTGATCATCCAGGGGACCTCACAGCCACACTGTCCTGTGCACATTCACAGGCCCTTGGAAAGAGAGCCACCCACCGCCTCTCACCAATGTGCCTTCTGCAAAATGTTAATCCCACAGCAAGTCTGAGAATATGGTTTTATAGAGAGGAGCTCAAAGTATTTTAAAAACTTTAGAAAACCAGCACATAGCCTGGTACTTCTTTTGCTGCCACCAGAACAGGTAATACGCTCTTTCTGTCAGCAGAAAGAAGGTTTAAAACATCACACCCAGCCTGTCCTTACAAATCTCCAGTGACTGAAGACACCATTGCTTTCCTATGCAAACTATTTCAGCACAATTCTCCTGCTCGATGTATTGTCCCAGCTCTCCCCTGCTCTAAGCCTAGAACATTTTATGCCTAGCACAGTCAATATGCAGGGCAGTTTATTTATCTTTTATATTCAGAATCTTTACATACATGACGATTAGAGTCTTCCTTCAGCTTTACCTTTCCTGGATTTTCAAATCTCAAATCTACCCTCACCAGCCTAAAGCATCTTTGCATTGTTGGCTCTATCCAAAATAATTTTCATGGTCACAGCCTGATCTACAACAGAGAGAAGTGTCCACTCCCAAATCATCACATCAAGTTCAGCAGAGGCAAATGGCATTTTGCCACTTCTTCCTGCTGAGCTGCAGAATTTTCGGGGTACAGAGAGGCTGACACATGTAGGTAACGGGAAATCACCCAAAAATTCAATTACACTTTTTAGACCTGCTGGCTAAGCACCTTACCAGCAGTGAGGATGATATGTCTGATGACATGATTCATTGACATTACACTGGTTTTGCATCCAGAAATACATTCAGTGAATGTCAGTATATAAGGATAATATTCATAAGCATAGACCATCTTCACAATGACCACCCCTTTCTTAATTAGGCTCTTCTGTTTTGTCCCAGAAGAACTGAGTTGAGCCTTCTGTAATTAGTAAGGAGCACAGCATATGTTTGGGGTTTACTCTCCTAAACATTACCTATGCTATGTCATAAATGTTATTATAATGAAACAGCAAACATCAGACATTGCAATGTTTAAAAAAAAAAGGAAAAGAACAAAAAGCAAGATCTAAGAGAACAATATTCTGTAGACTATGAAAATGTGTT
This sequence comes from Streptopelia decaocto, assembly GCF_964273445.1. Classification (NCBI taxonomy): domain Eukaryota; kingdom Metazoa; phylum Chordata; class Aves; order Columbiformes; family Columbidae; genus Streptopelia; species Streptopelia decaocto. Next base: position 23,240,165 of record NC_138660.1, read on the forward strand.
TGGCTTTACAAACTCAGCTGAAAGCTATCAAGCACTGCCAACATACCCAAACCAATTACTGATAAAGCTACTATGAAGTATGGATTAGTAAGAACTTGGAGAAACCATCTTGGCATGAAAGCGCTCCTTACTCTTTTTCTCTCAAAGCTTGCCAAGGAAATGAACCCATGGAGATGTAATTAAAGGCAACAGAAAAAAAACTTATAGGAAAAAAAATCAACCATCCAACCAAACAAGAAGCCGTATTTAGATACGTTTTGTCAAACTTTTAACAAAGCCATTTTTTCCTCTTCTCTCCTCCAGGCTGGTCTCAAAGATAAACAATTGAAATTAATGTAGCAATATCAGTAGTTTTTCAGACCTTAATTTAATTTCAGGTCCAAAAGACAAAAGGGTTCACAAGAGTTTCTGCACCAAAAGGTATTTGCCAATTTGCATCCTTGATAAAGAGCCTGAGGGAGCTCTTTAACAATTTCCATATGTTTAAAAGCACAGAAAATACAATTCTGCATTAGCAGGTGACAGTAGAGAGGACCTTAAAACCTCTGGATATTAGAAATCCAGATCTTCTGGCCAGATAAAACCATAGTGGTTGTTCTCTTAATATCTGCTACAGACAGAAACCACTATTCTGGAGCATCTAAAACATTAAGCCCCTGGACTAACACAACAGCCTTTCAACCTACCAATATATGATATAGATGATTTACTAGCTGAGAAATTCTTATGAGAATTGTAGTAGAGCAAAAGGAAGACAGTTGTCATAATGTCACAATGTTTTGGTGATCAAATTTGCTTTTTTTTACTTACAAATACAGACAGCTGTAGAAATATCTACAAATTCATACAAAACTTTCAGGAATAACGTACTGAATAAGCTGCTGGTCCTGAAAGATTTCCTCTCTGGGAACACTACAGTTGGACTGTCAAAATGGATTAATATATAATTATTTGATATTTATTTTCCACAAGAGGCAGTGAGTAGAAGTTGCTGAGAACTACAGCTCCTCATTACTTCTATCAAAACATGTATATTACATATGTTGCATATCAAAAGTGACACCCTACTGAAACTGTATGGCTGAAGCTTTCCACTCAGTACCAGACAAGCCCTTTTTTGGTGTGTATCAGTATATTAGTGACTCATTCTCTGCAACCCAGTATCTTGACCTCTGGGACACAGTTACATCCATTCCTAATGGGCCAAAACTGGGGCTTTTCCATTTACTGAGATGCACAAACTCAATTTATATTGTAATACTGCACTGAATTTGCCTTGAAATGAGGGAAGCAAATTTCCCCTTTCAGAAGCCAGGGGATTCTGGGTGGCTGGGGTTGTGACAAGTCATTCTGTCTGCAATAGTTCCCTGGAACAGCAGACTAAACAGCTTGGAGATGATTAATGCGGGCAGCAGGGAAGAGAGAGGCATTTTTACTTTTATAAAAGTAAAAATGTGGTTTCTATGCCAATAGGACAAGCTGAGAGTGAAAAAAAAGGTCAAGCCAGAGGAAGAATAAATCTGGTACCTGTGATTTTTTTAACTGTTGCTGTTAGAGTATAAAAGCCTGCTTGACTGATCTGTGACATCCCTGAGTAGCACAATAGTATTAAAAGACATGCTGCAAAAATACAGCGGTCAGGTCAACATGCCCTTTGTGTGACTTGGTCCTCGCTCCACAGCGATCCCCAACAACAGAAACCGCATGGGCCCAGCACCGCGGCTCATGGCCAGGCCTGCTCCTCTCCAGAGGATGGGCAAGCACAGTGCTGCCCTCAACACAGCACAGGGACTCCCAGTGTCCACGCTCAGGAGCAGCTTTCCCATCCCTTCTCACTCGGGTGCAACTTCTGTAACAGCAGCAAGAAGAGAGCCTGGTTCATGGGGACCATGGAAAGGACAGCTTAGAACCAGGCAGGGACTGGGACGCTGTGATCAAGGGACACCATCTCCCATATGCTTGCTGGCAGCAAAGTACTGGCTGTAGAGCTGCTACCCTGTTTTACCTGATAACAGACTATCTAGGTTTCCTCAGCAGGAACCATTAGAGCAAGCTTAGTGGGCTATTGAACATCAGTGTTAGATACCTCGCCTGCTGCGTGCCTAACAGATAGCAGTCAAAATCTGCTAATTATTACAAACATCTGTCTGTTGAATATTTAAACACAGCATGGTGCCTCTGGAACAGATGCAAATTCTGTCTAGAGCAGGCAAATGCAAATAAAGTGCTGGAGAGGATACCTATGGTGAACAAATACACTGTTGCTTGGCTGCCTTCTCCTCCAGCAAAAGAGCACACATGCCTCACTTTCGCTCGTGAAAGTTTGATCTTTGCTGTAGGGCAGTGGGGAGCATCACACAGCGGCAGCAAGCACAGATATAACTGCAGGCATCACAAGGAGGTGGAAGAGGCAGAAGGCAAGTGACTTTTTCTTCTTTAACAAGTCCACGTCCACCTGCAGGATTTTTCCTCCTGTTTGCTCACTAAGAGAACACAAAGGTGAAACTATACTGCTCCACAACAACTTGCAGGCTGACGCCCATCTCAGATATTACTGTCAAAAGCTCTGCCTTGATCAACACACTAGAATGTGACTAATGAGTTGAGAGATCAGATGTATTCTGAACTGGGCCAGAGCTGCTCACTACAGGCAGCTTCAAATTGCGTCACTGTGAACTGGGAGATCTCTTCAGGCATAAACTGTCATTGTTTTCTGTATTTTCAAGCACAGAATCATTGCCAGAGCTCTAAATGAATACTGATCCTTTAAAAAAGCAAGGGGAAAACAATTATATTTGCTTTCTTATTACTGTAAACATTTCTTAACTAGAAATGTTTAAAGCTCTATGAAGTGAATGAGCAAATGTCACAAGCAAAACTAAATGCAATTGCTTTGTTCTGGTTTTAATACAGTGAATCAGAATAACATTAATTGCCTGCTCTCATTTCAAAACAGTTTTGTGATATATCAGCATTAGAGTCAAATACATTTCCCTATAAAGCACTTCTCCAGCTGAAAAGTGTTTCAATGACTAGAAATTTTCTAAAGAAATAAATTTATTTTGACTGCATGTTGTGATTTGGGTTTGCTTTTTAATAACATTTAGAGTTCTGATTCAATGAACTTTCAAAAATCAATGTCAATATTTTGACTCAAGCTTACCTTTTTTTTTTTTTTAATAAACAAAAAATTGTTAGAAACCAAATTCAAAAAGAATACCTTTAATTAAAATGTATTAACTGTTGTGAACCCCCTGTTCTTTTAATTTATCACTGCATTAGAAGCCCAGTAAAGACTAAAGGTAAAAATTGACATTTTGGACAAAACAGATTCAGATGTGGATGCAATCGAGGAGACAGCATTAGGTAGATAACATTAGCTAAAAGTGGTAGTCCTTTGGTCTTTCTTCAGCGAATACTTCAGACAGCTAATCAAATACTCAAATTTAAGCAAGTGCTTACATGCTTTGTTGAGGAGAGTGATTTGAGCACATTCTGAAGGTTAATCATGTACTTCATATGCTTTGCTGAATTTATTTCTGTGAGTCTGATCCAAAGCCCTTGAAGTCAACGGGACTTTTTTCATCAGTGAAACTGTGTATCACATTTTAGAAGCAGCAGCTAATTTTTCTCTCTTCAAAAATCTTTTTCTCTGTAAAGAATATTTTAAAACAGTCTAGTATGAACTATTAGTATAGTACAAAATACTAACATAGCAATTATTATGTTTAAAAAGTAATACAATATCATTCCTTCATATTTTTCATGTAAGGAATCTGTTGGCTTCTTTTAATTAAAATTATCTGCACTCAGAATATCCATAGAGGATAAGGAGCAATTGAGTCAAAGTGATAAGTTATGGAATTGTAAATTTTAATTAGGAAAAAAAAATCACTCTGTTCACAAAATCAGCAAAGTAATTATGTAAGAAAATCTATCTGCTATTTAACCAGCCTGTTACGTGTTGGCTCCCCATCGGCCTCACAAACTACACAGAAATCATCACATGGCCCGTTCTCCAAGTAACAACTGGCTCAAAGCAGAGAGAGCTGAGGAGTGGCTGCTTCTTGATGTTAATGGTGCTGATGCTAACAACAACGTACTATACACAAAAAATATGGAGGAGTCAGATTTCAATTTAGGAGAGCAGAAAAGTTAGTGTCCCCCATCAATCTGTGAGGGGGAGCCTGTGACACTACCAGGAGAAGCACCATCTGGAGAAGAGTAATAGCATGTATTATGGAAATGTGAAAGTCATCTTCAGTCTGGAAAGGATTCTGATGACAACAATTTGTGATCTGTGCTCTTGATACCACATCTTTACATCTGACAGGTGTAATAAATCCTTTGGGTTGTTCATTGAGTACAGGCAGTTAACCACAAGTAGCTGTTTACTCAGAAAACATATCCGGTCAACAGGTATGGCAGTGACAGACCTACAGCCATGAGCGCTCCTCAAGCTGTCACACCTGCTAAACTCTAGTGTAGAAATAACACAGGAACCTTACCAGTCCTGAGTGTTCTATACACTTCAAGATGCTACAGGAAAAGCCATTTTAATGGACTTCTACAGTGTGGAAATTGCACAGCACACACTCTTAGCCCTCGAGTGATGACTTGCTGGTATTTTTAATATTTTAGAAACTTTCACAAATACATACGAGCAAACTTGAGGAACGTTGCCAAGACTATATGATCAACGCAAGGACGTAGGAATGAGCCACTAGAAGAAGAGGTTCTCTGTGCAGACCTCTTCACCCTGCAGGTGATGTCCTTTCTGAGGCAGGAGAGTAAAAATGCTCAATTCCTTCCAGAACATGTTCGAGCAGGCACCTCAACATTCTCACATTGGTTTGGATCTGTGCTCCCAAAAAGCAGCTGTTGATCTAATTCTGTTCCCATTTAAGTCAATGTGGAGAGCTTGGAAAACACCAGGTACAAGGAAGAAACCTCCTGAAAGCCTAGTTGAGCTAAGAAAGCAATTTAAAATGCAGTATAAAATACTTAACAGTACCAATAGTTATGGTGAAGCTGTAACACAAATTGCCAGACTTATTCTCTGTAGTTGCACTGAGTATGGCAAAACTAAAAGAATTCCCAGCTGCAAAATCCAGAACTGGATACAGACAGAGAACAGAGGCTCAGGAATCCCAGAAGTCTTAGGTAATACCATAAGGATAATAAGTTGAATAGATTTGAAATCTAAAAAAGGACCTATGTGGTATCTAATTTGTCCTTCAACAGCACAAGTGATAAAAAAAATTATCTAGAGAGATTTTTACAGTAACAAAAGAAATTAAAAATATCATTCCTTAATACTTTATAACTTGGGTACATCTAGAAATCCTGATGTGCAGCTCTGAAGCCCTCAGCTCCCAGTCCAGCCCACAGCTGGGGAATGTGAGGACAAGCTCCCAGCTGCCTCTGAAATATCCAATACAGACCAGTATCCAATACAGACCAGTTTCACAGTCTCTAAGAGAAAGGACATACAGAGCACAGGCTTTATTATATGCTCCTACCTGATTCTGCCTGGAAGGCAGATAAGCTGCAATCATAGCTACAATTCAGTGAACTTGTGGTGGAAAAAAAAAAAAAAAAAAATTTCAGCACCAGAAAATCCCAAACTGCTCCACAGACACTAATTCCAAACTGTTGGCTGCCCAGATGAATGCTTAGCAGAATTAAAATTAAGCTATGAGCTTGCAGGTAATCATATTACACATTACCAGAAAGCTGTTGCTTGCTTGGATTCCATTCAAACACGCCAGCTTCACTCCCATGATTTATAGAACTGCAGAAATCTTCACCGTTTTTTTTCCCCCTCTCTTAGCCCTCTGGTTTAACTATAACACAGTAAGTTGAGCTGGGAAACTGGGAAGGCAATTTACTTTGCTAATATTAATCCAAAGATTTTTTTTTTGGTACCTTAGAAGAAAAAAGAAAATTAAACTGTTCCTCCATCCCTTCCAGGCAGAAACTGTCAGTGAGATGAATATAAGTTTCTCATCTGACTTTGGCAAAGCAGAATCACTGTCATTCTCAGGGACCCTGGCAGAAATCACAAAAAGCAGAAGTACAAAGATATTATATGAAAAGTCTAATGACTTAGACTGTTTAACTGAATAAATAAAGCCCATAGAAAGAAATCCCTGCAAAGACAAAAGTAGCCAGTTATGGGGAAGAAAACTTACTTAACTTCTTAGGGAAGTTCCTCCTGCCTCACCCACGAAGGGTTTGCCTCACAAGGCACCTACACCGTAAGTTCTGAGCAAAGGGTTACCAGAACAAATGTAAGTATTTCATCAGAGCTTACTGTAAACTTCAACGGAGCACGAGAAATCCCAGCATCAAGGTAATCACTGAGTCACTATGCAACCTCAACTTAGAAAGGTTGTTCATCTATCAAAGAATCAAAATCTGGGGCCATAAATTACCTCTTGCTTTTTATCTGCTAAGTGAAATTTAGTTGTGACTAGATACAGCACTACATAGCTATCAGATATACCATGGTGCCCTAAGGCCTTGGGTACATTATACACTTGCCGTTGCCATGGAAATAATGATTCCAATTTAAAAAGTGATAGGCAGAAACCTGTCACAGTGTCATTCTTAGACATCCCAAGGGAACCCTGGCAATGAACACGAGGCTGAAATGCCTCTTTGTGATTCCTGTGAAATCCCTGTCTCCAGGAAGGCGTTGCTGCCATTTTAAGTCCCCGTCACAGAATTGTGATGCAATCATGACTTCACTGTTATTTTTTCTGGTGCTTTTTGTGCTATCATTCTGTGCAGTTTACTGTGGGATTTACTACCACTGTTGACTGGAAAACAAAATTTTATTTATACACTTGATAAAACCCGTAAGCCTTGGCCGGGATGGTGCAGTCACAGAGCAGGCCTACTTAGAACAGAGGTGATTGATCTCTGCTTTGAAATGAAGAACAACAGTGACCATATAGTCAAGACAAGAGAGTCCACAGTTCAACAAAACTGGAAACAGAGTGACTGTGGTAGGATTCTTCTGTTTGTCTTGTTTTCAGCTGCTCATTTTTCATAGTCCAGATTCTTACATTTCCACATTCAAATGTGAAATTGTGAACGTATGGGCTTGGCCATGGTAAAAGAACACAACTTCACCAGCTCTCCAAGTTCTGTCCCATTCCATAAGTTTTACTTACTACAGTAAAGACAGTACAAGTTGCATGCAAGCTCTACTTGTGAACATATTGTGTCACTTCTTGAAAATCTTTTCCTCTTTATTGTTTTGATATGGTCATCTCCCAGATCCTTAACAGAATCACAAAGAGTTCCCCAGTTCTTTCTGCCACAAAACATTTCATTTCATGAAAGGCTCACATTAGGAAATGCTGATCACAATATACAGAGAGTCAAAAACATCCCATTTAGGAGCAACACCATTCATTGACTGTCCAGAATCTGAGCTACAGGGGCTATTCTTCCTTCCCAAGTGTATGGCACGTTCATGTAAAAATTCCAGGCCTCATCAGTTGAGAATATAAACAAAATTTGTTCCTGTTATATCCCTGATAACAGCCTCATTTCTAACTCCTTGAAAAATTAGTAAAACACTATGAAGGGTTATGCTATTCAGCCCGTTTGATTTCTCCTTCACTGGACTCTATTCATCAGTTCTGCTGATGCAGTTGTAGCTGAAATCACAGCAGGAATTCATTAGATAATGGAAGGCCAGATTCCCAGTTAATGAAAAATCTGCCCTCATCTTTCTGCTTTATTCTATTTTACAAAAGATTGCTCTAATGATGCAGAAAAGGACAGACACATGCAGGAACCATTTTTCCAGGCTCAGAACACCAGTATGAGCATCGTGCTGCCTGACACCGGCATCTTTCACTTGCTTCCCCCGAGAGGCAAAGGCACCCAGCAACTCAGGGGACAAGCCTTTCAGCTTGAGCAAAGCAGTTTTCTTTGTACCAGCACCTTTGCTTGGGCTTCCTTGAGCCAGCATCTTGTCTGTGATGGGAGGCCACATTCCATCACCCCAGCAACATTTTCTTTACAACCTTCAGGATCTTTTGAAAAGAGATTTGATGTTAAGGCTTCCAATTCAGTGCTAAGCCACTTGGCTAGTTCCTCTAGCTTTATTCGCTGTATGTTGCTTGAAAGAAATCCTCAATTGCTGTAAAACTGCAAAGACCCTTGCTTCAATGGAACTTTGCCATTTTGTATCCGTTAAAAATGTGACCTGTCTGGAAAGTAGAAATTTTAAATCAACTTAAAAAAAATAAATAAAATCACTGGTGAAGTATTTATCCTTTTCTCCAACCTCATGCACTCTAGAGGGAGAACCTTTAAGTACGGAATTATAGCACACTGTTAAAATATCTTACTTGTCCAGCAATTCAATAGCCTGTAAAATTACCAGGGCTTGTTCAGAAAGTAAATAAAAGAAAATGCCAAAGGCACAATTCCAACCAGGTTTTGCCACTACTCCAGTACTTTCCAATTAATATCCAATCTGCTGTTTACATGCATGGAAGACAGAAGTTCATTTCATGCACCTGACTCAAATAATAGCCTTGATGGCAGAGTACAATGGTATTTGATTCCAGGGCTTTTATCTTCTGTGGTTCATTGTCCCCCCTGCAAGAATACAATTTGGCTCAACCCAACTTACTTAGGGAAAAAGGAAAAAAAACACCTGCTGATGTGCTGTATAACAAGCACTATTTTCTGTTGATATCAAGGATGTTTAAAGCCTTGTTTACTTTTATTTTTAATCACAATAAGGCTTTTGCCTCAGTTTTTCATTTAAGTTTTCTTTGGTGTATGTACAAAATTTTGATTCACCTTCCTTTGCACTCTCGTGGCATCTTTCCAAAATAAACCAGCTTTAACGGCTTTGCACTCAGCTATTTGTTTCCTGCTGAACCCCAGGGAAAGGACAACGCAATATTGCTCCAGCCTGGGAGCACACAGGGAACTAAACAGAGAGGCAAAACATCACTATTTACCTTCTGATGCACTGCCCCTCCCAGCCCAGGCTGGGTTTGCCACTGGCCCCAGCTCCCCAGGGGCACAGCTGCTTTCCCCAGCTGCCCTGGCCTGTGTGGTAGAGGAGGAAGAACCGGGGATGTCTCCAGGGGATGCAAAACAGCCATCATGCAGAGATGAAGAGATACAAGACTATCATTTTTGGTTTTTTTCCGTTCTACTGCAAATAGGCTCACTAAAGTCAATGAGGACAGCCACAAACTGAGCTACCAGATGAGTAAGAAACAGAATTCAACTTCATTCCTTTTACTTCATGCTTTGTAAACAAAGTATCATTTTGGTGATTGCTACCATGCACTGCAAGTCAACTATTTTCCTCTTTCTACCCTGTGATTTTTATTGTCTGGTGACAGGTAGTTCAGAGCAATGGGGCTGTGGGACTTCTGGCCAGATTGTGGTTTTATGCCCCATTTCTACAGCAAGCAACTGTGGTCTGTAATATTCTTCCCATACCAGCACTCATTCCTTCCCCACAGTGTCAGACACCCTTCTCTGCTCCAAAGAGGACGCGTCACGCTCTGGTCAGGGACTGTGAACCGTAACATGTATAAGGGCAGTAAGAGAGAACAGAGTCAAACGTGCATTTGAGATGCGGGTAGTCAATTATGTCAACTCCCAGCAGGAGCACGAGGAGCTGTGTGGCCAGATTCCAGGAGCAGCTTCCTCAGGAATGGTCATTCCTCTACAAGCAGAACAGGTGCACTTTCTTATCACACCAACCTCTGAACTTAATTAAACCCCTCAATTACCAGCTCTTAAGAAAATAGTAAATTCCCAATACAAGCTTCTGAGCTGAATTTGAATCCTAAACTAGAACAAGCACACAAGACACGTGGCTCTGAGGTTATAGGTGCCCCAAGCACTAAGTAATGTCCAAAACTAGTACAATCTTTCCACCAGACTGCAGTCTTTGAAGAAGGCTTTTAAAATCTCTTAACTGTATGTTCAATAAGATAACAGCATACTCCATTTTAACCCTTCAGAAAGTCAGTGTCCTGAGCTGCTGTGGTCCCTAGGTTGTAAGATAAAGACCAAGTGATTGGATTCTTTCCAGAAAGAAAAGCATTTGTAGAGTATCTGTCTGAATATTTCAATTTGTCATCCAAGTGCAAGGATTGTTATATATGATACAGTATACTTCTTAGTCCCTGGTGCGCATACTGATGAGATAGTTTAAGAGTCGATACAAAATGTGTTTTAATTCTATGAACTCTGGCACCCTACTGAATTATTTATATGTTGACATTTACTTACTGCATTTGAGTTTGACAATTCTAGATCTAGTATCACACATAAACCTTCCTTTTTGCTACAATCCTAACATTGTGGCTTTGCTACACTTCTAAGAACTCCAAATGGAATAAATATTCTTCAGGTTTGGATTTGCAAAGCAGAAGGAGATGTTACAGCTCTCATGGTATTCCACTGAAAAACATGCACACATTTAAAAAAAAAAAATCTCAGTTGATAAAAGCCTGGCACAGATCACAACTCGCACCATTTCCTGATCTTCAAGAAGGTTTCTTCTGATTTTTCACACACCGAATACTTGTGAGACTCTGCAGTGTGCTGGTCTGGGTTGCAGTAGTTCAGCCACTGCATCCAAGCGAGTTGGACAGAGCTCCAGCCCTCACCTTTGTTGCACCAAATTAGAAAAAAAGCCACACAATCTTAACTTATTTAGTGAGGAGAGCCTGACAAAATGGAACTGCCATTCCTCTGACACACAGCAAGTGTGGAACTAAACTGAGCTTCTGTTTTCCAGGTGTGAGTTTTAAAAATGAATCTATTCAGATTTGTTTTCATTTCTATCAAAAGTTTTCAGCCATCAAATCCATCAATGCTTTCCCGACTGAGCTAAGAATCTGAATTCACTCGGACTGGGAAATACTATACTTAGTTCACAAGCACTAGTGTGTAGCAACCAAGATCCAAAAAGGGCATAAGTGCATGAACCTTTCCCTAAATGCAGTCACATTTTTACAGCCTCAATTTTTACCATGCTTTTTTTCTTCTTCCATATTTAGTTTTTTGAAATCGGGCTCTTTCATTTATGCTTTTTTTTTGTTGTTGTTCAAATCAAAGAGATCAAATTTATGTCACAGAGTTCTTTTGAAAACACTTCTCTGGTGTCAGGTTTAGAACATGCAATTCAATGTATTTACTGGAGTGGCACAAATAAGACTTAACATATGCATGTAGTTTACACTTCCAAGCATTTAGAGGGACCTGCTACGAAACTGTTCTAAATTAATAGAAATATTTTCTGAGCAGGTTTGGCCTAACAAACACAAACTACTCAAGTCCAATCTGGAAATGGTGACTAGATGGCAACATGCATGAATTTTGCTGAATCAGAAACTGACCATATGTATTATTACTGCTCTTAATCTAATCTTAATCTACCATTAATTTCTTTTTCTCTTCTTCAGTTTCTCTGTTACTGCTTCAAAATTTTTTAAAAAATGGCATAATCTTAAAAATCTCAGAGTTCAATTCAAACTCTTAGAACTCAAATCAATTCAGATGTAAATGGAACAGCGAAAGGCTGATGCAGTGATATGCATAGCAGCACTAGCTCTGCTCGGCTGCTGTGAAGAAAAGCTTTGCCCCATTTTCTAACAGCACAGGGGCCAAATGAGCAGCATTGTTTCACATTTAAGGACGTAGGACATGACAACCAGTCCAAAGCAGTTAAGGTCAAACTTCAAAAATTCCCTCACAGAGCTCTCACCATGTTTCTCAAGCTATCCATACTGGTTTTCTCTGTAGCATGCAGCTTAAAGAAAAAAATGTTTGCAAGTCCAAAAGGCTGTAGGCTTGATGCTCCCTTCCTCAAGCAGATGCATCAAGATCTTGCCATTTAAGTAGTCCATGCTTAAAGTACATGGAAACTTCTACAAGATTTAAATGCAGTTTTGTTCAAATATATGCAATCAACATGACAAAATCCTATGCCATTACATTGCATTTCTTTCTACAATGATTTAATCCTTTGATTACCATCATTTCTAATCTGCCAATGGTTACACTGTAAACAAGTAGAATGAAGCTGAAAGACACGTCAAAAGAAAGGAAACATTATAGACAAAGAACAAATGTGGATGTGCCTTTTGGGACTACTTACAGTTGGGAAGGGAGCACTGAACTGAAGACAGAAAGGTTATTTGTTTAGCAAGATAATGCTCTCCAGCATCTGCATCCAGATACTTAAGTACATGGCTCTTTAGCATAAATATTCTAAAAGTTCAGAGCTATTAGGAACAAATCAAAAGGTATATGAAAAGATCACACTTTTTTTTTAATCCCAAAGACTTGTAAAACACAGCACTGATTTTAGACAGTTATGTACACACATACATTTCTTCTAATTGACTATTTTTAAGACAAGCCTTTTCAGAACATTATATAAATCATTGGAACCAGAGCTTTATAATGGAAACATCATCAGACTCAAATAAAGCACCATAATCACTGCAGCTATCAGGAAAAAAAAATTTCTACTCTATATTCCTCTCAGAATGAAATAACCATCTCTCAGCAAATCCATGTAGAAAAGGTTGTCAAATAAATTCTGTGCAAAAGATTCCAAAGGGTAGAATGAAGAATTAAAGATATATGAAGGGATTCCTGTAGCAAAGATCACAATTTCTGTAGGAAAGATCAAAGTGCTGAAAGGCTTACCTCTGGCTGTGCAATAGCGTGTAACACTTGGGCTTCTTGCTCTTGGATCCCACAACAGCACCACAGGAAGATGTTTTATCCTGGATCATCTGTGAATGAATCAAAAGCAAAGATGCTTTGAAGGAGCTGTGCAGGTTAAAAGATGCTGTACAGGTTATGCAAAGCAATGGAATAAGGGGCATGCAAGGAGCTGGGCCCCGGCTTTCACCACCTTCCCTCCTAAGCACCTCCGAGGGAAGGCTCAGGGAGGTCTCCCTGCTGTGTGTTTCTAGAGACGCAGATGGCCAGGGAAGGTTGAGATGCCTGCTCTGATGTGTAGGATACAGTCACACCCTTTGGCTGACCTAATTTCCAGAAGGACAACCACACTCCTCTCATCCAGCAACCCACATTTCACTTCAGGTGAGCAAAGGTGAGAAATTACTAAACAGAGCTGGTTATGTTAGGAACTGGCTGGAGGGACTGAGCAAGCAGGGGAAGCAGAAGACTGAAAAGTTTCCGGTAGGAAGTCTAGAACCAGCCAAACCTGGCTATAAATACCAGGCAGTATCACAGCCTTGGACAGGTACGGCAATGTCTCAGGTGGGCCTGCTGGGACGCTGTCACTGCTGGTATGTTCTCGCTTCTGGGACGTTGACATTGCTGGTACCCAGAAGCTTCTTTTAGACTAGTTTTCAATTGCAAACTGGCTAACATCAAAGTGTATAGCAAATTCTCTACTGCCTTCCATATTAATATATTAATGGTCTTAACATATTAATGGTCTACTGCAGAGTTTGTGGCCCCCTCTCCAGCCTGTGGGTAATGTAGGTTGTTTCTTTATTAAAGAAGCTGTGACACTGTTTGGAGATGTACCCAAGGTAAAGCAGGCTCCCTGCCCCGTTTGTCACTAGCATGCTTTCCTCTCCTCTGCGCTGGTATTTATTTCAGCAACATTGTTCAGCTCACTACCAGATTTTTCAATCTAATTCTGAGACAGCTGAAAAGGTCAAATAGAAGAACATATCCTTATATCAAATTCCACTCCATAAAATAATTCATTCATAAAACAGTATGAAAGAGGATGATTGTTATTATAAATCACACACTCAGCTAATTGTAAATTCCCAGATGTCAGCTAGGTTTGTGTCTTTGCCAAAAGATTTGTGTAGGAAGAGCTGTAGAGGTGACAGGAGATGATGTACTACTTGGAACACAAATTTCCTGTCGCCCTTCCTGTTTGGCAGACAAGTGCTTGTTTGCCATGGCATCCAGCTCAAAAAGCCCTGTTGGAGGACACCTCTGCTCTGCTGGAGCGCACAGTCCTGTATCACCCACCTCTAACTACTGAGACTATCCAGATCAGTTGAGTCTTTGCGATATCAATTTGAGGACATCCCAGTCACTAGTAGTTTGGAGACAGGATGTTCTTTCAAGTAGTACAACCACCTACTTGTAGCTCCCATTTTAGACATTTTCTTTTTTAAGCACCTATTAAATCTGAGCATCCAAAACTCCATCCAAAGAGTTGTGGATGGAAGCTAAAATCAAAACTGGCAATCCTTCAGGCTTTGGTACCTGGTACCACCTGATAACTAGCCTGTGTTCAATCACGTTTGTATTAATAAAATAACACCAACATGAGAAGGATTGAATGTAACACAATTCAAAGAGACCTGGAGATAAAAGGAAAGAGTGATCAGAAAGAACTGGGAATTTCAGACGAATGTGAGAGACTGCTCAGATCGACTGTGAGGGGGGTCAGTAGCAGGCATATATGACCCTTCCACTCAGGAAAGCCACTCTTGTTAAGTCAGAACTTCAACAAGTAGAAACAAATTTCTTTTTTTCTAGATTGATACTTAACTTCTGCACCCAAGGAGAATAAAGACACAGCACCGATGCACATTTTGAAGGGGATATAATTAAGCAGCCCAAGCCACACCATTTGTTTCTGTGAGAAATGTGAAGGATCAGGCCTCAAGGCGAGCCCTGTCTTGTGAACTGGCCTTGCTGGGAGGAGCTCTGAGCTCTGGTAGATCCATGGGCAACAATTCATTAGAAGTTAGAATAGATTCTCTACATGAAATACGGTCTCAAATTACATTGACATTCATTTCATGGTGGTGTGGGTGTTTGGGGTTTTTTTAAGACCAAATGGATGGATTGTCTTTCTTCCCAAGACGTACTGTTTGGGATATGAATTTCATTGATTAAGTTAATTAAGAGTCCATATAACCAGAGAAGAAGGTGATTCTGCCTGAATTTACACTTCATAAATAGTTGGTAATTTATTAAACTATAAAAAATTGTTTAAAATGCCTTCTTACATTTACTTACCATTTTATTCTCAAAAGACCTACTTACAGATTGAAATTACAAACAGAATGGTACAGTTAAAGTAAGATCTACTGCCCTATGAAATGTCTAAGAAGTCTACAAATGTCACTCACCTGTACAGAATCCAGTCCCGCACACATCTGCACACACGCTTCCATCTTAAACATGTAACAGGTTCAATGAGTTTCCATTAAAGAGAAACAGGTGGGCAAGTACTTGCAAGAATGGAGCAAAAGTTTCCCAGGAAAAGAATTCTTTAAGCTACAGGTGGAATGTGTACAATTTATCCTTACTTCCAGGACAAACTGAAGTACAGTTTGTTGTCACTGTCCTGAACTTCAGCTGAAGAACAGACAGCAATGCTGCTTACATGCTTATTTCTACTGTTTATTGTCTATAGTTACTTTCCTGTCTTCCTGTAGACCAGCCAGATATTCCTGTTTTTACCCCAGGAGTTGCAGACTACAGACCTCCTCAGCACTCACCCAGTCTAGGGAGGAGAGGACAATAAGGTAGGACTCATAATCACACATGAGGTTGTGTAAGCCTGTCCTGCAGGTTTAGTTCTCAGCAACAACACTGTTCTCTCTGAGTTGCATTAAGTCCTGCCTGTGCGCCAGCCACAGAGAGGGTTGTTTCCTTCTCCCGCTATGTGGCTGCTCTACCTTCTTTAGCAGGAGGCTGAAGAAGAACCATGACAGTCAGTCTTTGCTGTTTGGGCCACCTGTAGTTTCTTTTACAGCCCAGATCCTGAAGGATTTAGCACAAAGTTTTAAGAGCTGCACATGGCACAGTGGTAAATATTTTCTATACTTAACCTGACCAAGTGCTGAAATAAAGGTGGTCAGAAAAATAATTTTGTCAAAAAAATCTCAGAAAAATTGGAAGTCTGTTTTCATCCCATGTTTTCTGTGTAATCTTTATAGATGTTAGAGCTTAAAAATCTCAGAAATCTTTTTATCAGCATTTTCACAGAACCTTAAGTATTTTGGTAGTGTGAAAGACTTAGGGTGTATTTGACAGTTGTCCAATTTAGTAATTGACATTATTAGACTATGCAGAAAAACATAAATACAGAGTCTGGGAGAAAATAAAGGATGATGTTCATACAGGCAGTATCAACAGTTAACCTGACACTAAAGTGGCTGAACACACTAATAGGAACTGACTCAGAGTCCGCAGAAACAACTTTTTTTCCCTAAAGATATCCTCACGATGCAACTTGGATAGCCATATACAACTATCCAGGTGTGAATTTTATGTTTTCTGGCCATTAACTTGCCTTCCTCCATACATATGCTCTCTGAGGAGCAGAAAAGGCAGAAACATTGCTGCAGCCGACTTCGAGGTAAAAGAAGAAATGACAGCTTTTAAGAGCATATGGATGAAAGAATACATATATATATATACACACACATACAAGTGGAAGGGAAAGAGGTCTAAAGAGTAAGTATTAAGCTCATTACTGCAAAGCTACAGGAAGTTTTTGTTTGTTTTGTTGCAGAGGATTATTTAGGACAGAGTACACACACAGGACTAATCAAGTTCACCACTGCTTCCCTGGGGGGGCTCTTGTTTACTTAGAGCAAACCACATGAATCTTTAGCTTTGCACAACACTTGTAAACTTTTTTCACCTTATTGGTATAAGGGCTCAAGTTTCAGAACTACTGGATGTAGCTGTCTCCCTCTCGCTCCAGATAACTATACTTTTTACAGACCAGCTCCCAAAACAGCTGCACAGCTCTCAAGAAGCAAAACACTCCATAGATAGGGCTTGATCTTTAGCATAGATAAGGAAAGAAAACACAATATCAAACAGAGTAATATATTGACACAGCACAGAAAAACAACATTGCCCTTTCTGGCCTACAACATCAATACAGGCACAAACTTAAAGAGTTCTCCTGCAGCTCGAGCAAGAGACCTCAGGTGCGAGGCTGCATGACGTCTGCCTCCTGCTCGCTTTCATTTCCAACTACCTGCTTGCAGCTCACTTGCTTGATCCTCACACATCAGACAAAACCCCACATCTGTTTGTACAAGTATAGACGAGCTTTTCTGAGCACACATTTTCTGCATGCAGATAGCTCTTGGCATGCTCATATTTTGCATGCATAATTTGAATCTTCTTGCCTGGTGTTTTGTGCTCTCAAAAGTCAGATCATAAAGTAAGGACAGAAAGTGACCCTACCACAGATTGCCACAAGGCACAGGGAACAATCAGTCATCCCACTGGTCAGGGTCAGGTTTTGCCTCTAATAAGCCCTGTCCTTTGAACACATTGCTCCCTTCCCTGCCCATCACAGAGGCCAAGCCGGAGTCCCTCACCTACCTCTTCACAGGCTCCCACCCCCTGCAAACCAAAACTGCCTATCCCAGTCCAAGCAGGAAATCCCTTTTCTTTAAGAGTCCCTCTACGTTAAACAAGCTCAGCTCTTCTTTCTTCTGAGCGTAGGTTTTCATAGCCATGCTTCATGAGACAGCCAGCCCTTCCAGGAGTATGGCTGCCAGATTGTGTACCTGAGAGCCCTTCCCTATGAGATACAGAGGGGAGGCCTGACCCTCCGCAGAGCCCTTAAAGCAGGATTTCATTTTGAAGAAAGACTGTAAGAGAGCAGAGATGGTCCAAACTCAAATGCTGTTATCTTCCCAGATTACATGTGGGCACAGGCATTACAGCTTCATCACCAGAATGGAAATAGGCTTTGCTGCAGCTGAGCAAAGAGATGGTGTTTACTTCCATGTAGCGAAATCTTCACGGATGAAGGGATGAAGATTAAAATATGCATTTAGTCCAGCCCGACAGTTTTTAGTGAGTTTGACTGAAACAAGTTATTCACTGGAGGCAATTTCCAACGTTTATATATGTTTAAATAAAAATTAATAGAAAGCAGAATAAAATAAAAAGCAGAGTGCAGAGTTTCTAGTTCAATGAAGTTCATCTTTGAGTAAGTACTTGTTCCTCGACTTCCTAGAGTGGAAAAAATTCTTAAACAACAGTTTCTTAATTCCCCTCTTTTTTTTTTAAGCACTGTCCTTAAATATTCGTGGCTCTAAACATCCTCCATCCCTTCAGAGGAGGCACCACTTCAGCTATCACACTTTTTCCTCTTTGAGTCAGAATATTAAAGCCATTCATGACTTTCCCATAGAAAGTCACACAAGAAAACAAGAGAAAATTCAGTTGAAAAGACATCATATCCTGCCTCCTATGCTCCAACAGAAGTTCAGCTGTCTTACACCATCCCTAAGCAACATGTCTAACCTGTCCTTAGTAATTTCTGGTGGTTTAAAGTCCATGTTATATATCATTGCTTAAATACATTTACCATTAAAAACTGCCTTTTTTCCCCATAATTTAACAACTCCTACATCCTATGAACACTGAAAACAATTAAACAATTTATTCCTTTCTGGTTTCTTCAACAACCTTATCCACATTTCTGTTCTGTTTCTTCTTAGTCTTTAAACAAGCCAAGTTACTTTATTCTTTTGTCATAGAATCTATTTTCTCATTTAGATTTCAAAATCACTCTCACTCACATACCAAATTAACCCTCTACCAAGTACCTTTAAAACCAGCAACACGCTAGTAGCCCAGAATAGCAAAAAGTTTGAGAGTTCAGATAATTACTAATATATTGACTTCCAAAACATAAAGGTAACAGGACAGCACAAATTGTACTATATACATTGTGTGCACACTAGAGGACATGGGGACATCCAGACCACAATGCAATGAGTAGGAAAACTTCCCTGCACCATCCTTCCCTGAGCTTCTGAATTCAAGTGTTTATATTCCATACCAGATCTCTGTTGCTTCAGGATTCAGGTCTGCTCAGGTTGCTCCAGTCTGTAGAAAACTCAGCCCCAGACTACCCAGTGCTCTGCTTCTAGTGCTGATGCAGAAGCCCTGCAGATCAGTTTCCCTTTTTGTTCTTGGTAAATTGTAACCCGGAAATGACCAGCCATTACTTTTGAGCTCCAAAGAAAATAACTTGAGCAGACAAATTGCTCAATTTCTTCTGTCACACTGAATGTGAAAGCAGGCTGCCCTGCTGGTGCCTGTTCAGTTTCCAGGAGGCTACTTTCTCTGCATGTTTTAGCTTTTGCAGCACTTGGTCTTCCTGGTCTTTTCCTAATTCTGTTCCTTTTGAGTTCACCCTGAGAAAATCCACTGCAAGACACTAACCAAACAGATGCCTTTATACAGCCACTGCTCTAGCAACACCACAGCATCTCATGAAAAGGGTGAATGGTCAACATCTAAACCCTCCACTTGAATTTTTGGAAAACCCATTAATCTACCTATACACCTGTAGACAATGAGTCCACAGACACGGCCCTTTACAAAACCTGGCTCTAGAATACACTGAAAATTGATTCCCTAGATGAATAGGAAATGGTTGTCAGAAAATCTTTTACTTAATAAATCAGATGGTTAACAGAAGAACATTCATTGAAAAACAATTTTAAAATACTTCTCCAGTCAGAGCAACACAAATCTAATAAAAAGTGTTCACTTAGACCAACTTACCTACATTAAAAATTACTGTTATCATCCTACATGACGTAGTAGTTAGAGCTACTGTCTTTTCTATAGTGATGACTGAAGTTACTCCCAGCTAAATTTCTATAGTATCAAACAGGCAAATGCTTTGGGAACTTACCCAGCTACATGAAGCTGGAAATAAACAGTGTAGGAAAAGGTTGACTTGACAGCATGACTCTTTGCAACACTAAAACCACGGGGTGGAATAACAGACATCTCCTTTCAAAGCAGGAGGCAAAGATTGCCAGATGGAATCTAAATAGCTGACATCAACAACAGCAGCATTTCTGCCAGTTTAGAGTGCCTTTTTCTGAACTCAGTGAGAACAGTTCTTGTCTCAAGCAAGCAGACAGTCACACCTCTAGTTTTGCTGTGACTGCTTATAATAACAGTAGTTCTGCTGCAGTCATTTAAGGGGAGAACATTGCAATTATTACAGACAGTGTTAGTACTGGACTGTTGAAATGACTGATGCTTCAATACAGTTCAGTACCAGCAATCACAGCGGTGGCCATCAACATCTGCAAAGGAAAGAGTCCTTAGGGACAACAGTGCTGTGGTGAAAGGAAAGCTCCAGAGAAAGAACCATCTAAGGCTATGTGGTGTGAAGGGAAATGTCAGAACTGTCACGCTGCACATGATTTGTTCAAGATTTTAAACTTCAACTAAAAAATGGACAGAATATACAGAGTTCTTGAAACCTTCTGGAAAATACGTCCATAATACTTTGACACAACTATTTTGGCTGCTGAAGATCTGAGAGAGGGTTGCACAGGACTTACAGCATTAATACATGACACGAATAACATAGCAACCATTAAATGTACAACAGACAGACCTATGGAAAACGGAATATTTAAGACAAAGATACTTGGGGGGAAAAAATGCAAGACTGTTTGGAACAGAGGAATATTTTATTAAAGTAGATTGAATTAGCTACTTCAAATAACGTCCAATGTCAGTATCCAGCAAGGACTCCCAGTGAATCCAGCAGATGGTGGGCAAATTTTGTGTTTCAGAAAGGTCACTCTGACATGTAATGCTACACATGTAAGGCAGTCAGGAAAATTCACCACATCAAATTTAAGAAAGAATCAAATATCTAGAAGAATGGAGCAGCCATGAAAAACCAGATCCTCAAGGTGGTTTAAAGACAGAGCCAGACAACACGCTCATTATTAGGATAACACAAAAATGATTTCATATCATCCTATTTTTCTCATCCCTGCTGTTTGAAAGATGCACGTGTGCCTTTTAAAAGTGCCTTATGTAATGTCACCCATAATCCTCTGCACAATTTACTACCAGAGTCCTGAGGATATAGCCTGACAGGTGAGTACAAAAGAAACCATACTGAATCCTGCCCAAGCTGGCTATCTCAGCCATCATTGTAAGTAGACTGAAATTTGAAATCCATTTGCTTTTCTAGATGGAAAAAATACCAGCTTATTCCTACATTGCTTTTAATGCTGAAAACAGTCATCTGCTCTAGTTGATGAAAGCAGAGAAATCAGCAATTTCAGGGCCTTGGCAGAAATACTCTGACAAGTGTTCCTGCCAAAACTCAAGTTAGTGTTAGAACATAATCTATATGAATGGCCTTTGCAGCAAAGATTAATTGGTGGGGTTTCTTTGGAAAGGTGGCACTGTGCAAAGTGTTTTCAAAATACTCCCTGACAGATTTAAACATAGGTGCCTAGTAACCCAAAGCAGAAGGCAAACCACATAAGAGAGGACGGAAGCCCAGAAAACTCAGTTTGGGATAAATAAAGCAGGGCTCAGAAAGAATTGCAGTGCACAAAGTCACACCTCTGCTACAGCCATATCCCTGGGACTGAACACTGCCAGGTTTGCTTTGACCTCCTATCAACTTCATTCCTCAGCAGGGAGATCTGCTCACCACATCCCACATACTGACAATTAAAAGATCTCTTCTTCAAGCACACGAAGTATCTCTAAGCCTCAAAGACTTAGGTTCATCCATAAGCCATGTTTAAAACCTCTGTAGTTCACACAACAGGATTTTTATCGCCCTCAGACTCTTGCGAGCGCAGTCCCAGAATCCCACTGTGTCCCAAGTCACCCCTGTTGGAAGGCGCTGGAGCAGGCAGGGCCGGAGCTCTGAGCCCAGCTCTGCAAGTGCTGCTGACACATCTTAGCAAGGTGCTGGACTGTCAGTTCTTTGTCTCTGTACAATGATGGCATCTTCGTCTTTTTGGTTAAGTGTTTCAGATCTGATAAAAAGCAACGTGTAAGAGCTCAGTATTTCCAACATTTGTGCACAATTAAGAACTATAACTGGAGAAGAGCAGAACTGCGCAGCACTCTTCCTATCAAGAGGCTCTCTTCAGCTTACACTCTTCACAATACAAAAAAGAGAAAAAAAAAACAAATCCCAAACCACAACTAAAAGCACCTCCCATGAGCATCAGTGCAGAAGTAACTGATGCTACAGATGAGGTCCCAAAATAACACAAACCCAAGTTAGTATATTCTTAAGCCACATACAATATTAAAACATATTTTTCTTTCTGCTATGTTATTCATTAGTACTGCAATCCTTCTGAGGTGTGTGATTGATTCTTGGAAGTATACCTAATACTACCTTCCTGAAAATATTATTGGAGGTCTAGTTACTGAGCAGGAGTGGGGCTGCCTGAGGATCAATTCCTGAAAGCACATGTCTTATGATTACAACAGCATCTCAATGTCTGGATACCAACAGGCTGGACGTTCTCCTGGGAAAGCACATTGGTTAATTATGTTAGAAAAGGCAATGCAATAGAAATTTGATTTCGCTCCCCCCCACCCTCAGACTGCAACAGGGAATCAGAATTTTCTAAAATGATCCTGCAGTGAGCCATTCTCGAATCTCCATTCATGTTCCAACTCCATCCATACTTTAGATTACACTTTTTTCTTTTCTTTTTTTTTAAGATGGATAAAAAAAATGATGTTAAGAAAACATGACAGACAGTGAAACTTTTTCCATTGTAAACATAGTACACTTTCCCATTATTTCGATTTGTAGCTTGTTAGGTTGTTACTGTCTTCAGGGATATATTCCAATATAATGTTCATCTCCTGAAACTGGCTAATTCTCCTCATTGGGAAGGAAACTCTTACAGTCTGCTACCCTGAGCAAATAAGATAAAAAGGGGCAATGGTAGAGAACAATTTACCGCTATTCTTTGGCATAATTTTATCTCTTGAAGTATTTAAGAAAATCAGCTGAGCTACCTAAATACTTCAAAATATGTACATATACATTTAGATGTATAGTACAACTACTACAGAAGGTGTCCAGACACCAACCTTTCCAACAAAAGCCTGGTCCCACAGGTACAGAAGGAGGATTACATGGGTCTGTATT
Organism: Streptopelia decaocto; assembly: GCF_964273445.1. Lineage (NCBI taxonomy): Eukaryota > Metazoa > Chordata > Aves > Columbiformes > Columbidae > Streptopelia > Streptopelia decaocto. Next base: position 23,263,131 of record NC_138660.1, read on the forward strand.
TTGTATGACCTTGTAAGGTTCAAACACACAGAGATACTTTGATGGGTGGGATGCTGCCATATTGGCTGGGTCTGAAAATACATCTGATAACTATTGCCTAGGTGATTGCTTAGCACCTTCCCAGTCCTCTTCTCTGGCAAACTCATGTTGCACAGAACATCATGGGAGAGGCTAGAGACGTTACCAAATCTCTCCATCTTCTCTTCAACCTCTCCCTGAATCTCACAGCAAACTGCTTAATTACCTTTAGCAGGCACAAAAATAAGAGTTTAATTTAAAGCACCTTCTCACCTGCAAAGGGATATGTTCTGTCAGACAGAGACTCTATGGGAATGATGATGGGCTGTAGTAGATGAATCCATAGCCACAGGAGAATGATATATAAAAATTCCATAAAAATATTAACGAATACATACAACTGTCAAAACACAGTAGGAGGATCAGCAAAGAGAACAACCTAGAGAGGCTATGCCTGTCCGGATATGTTACATTGTCACTCAAGGCAAGAAACTCAGAGCTACTATTTTCCAGCAGCTTTGCTATAGCAAGGGGCACAGAAGGTGTAACAAATGAGCAAAACTATCTTCTTGTATCATTTCCCCATCCATCCAGCTGACAAAAAAGGAAACTGAGTCAATTACAGGGGTGAAAGAGACAATTAGAGGAATTCCACCTCCAGTTAAACAAACAAACAAACAAAACCCAAACAAACAAACAAACTCCACCATCCAACAGATTCCCACCTGATAACCCTCCTGGGATATTAGCTCAGCAGCTTGTCTCGGAATTAAGTTTCTTGATCTCCCAGAATATCCTGGTTTAACCCTTGTTTTCAAGAGGATAAGCTGCAATATTCAGTGTTGTGTGCACATTCAAATCTGTTGTGCCAAAGATAAAAGTGTGATGCATTACAAGGCCATGCTCAGTGTGAAGGACTGATTCTTTGGGCTGGCAATCTGTTAGCACAGTGTATCTCTGGTCCAGGCACAAAACTGTCAGAGTTTCTCAGGAAAGGATTCAGACCACTCTTGTCACTGGTAACTGGCATGAGCCATCCAGTGAGGAGCAAAGCACTTGGTCTCCCATGGAACAGGGAAGGAACAGAAAGACTCCTTTCCTCCTCTTCCACTGAAAAAGGCTCCCTACCTACCAGCAAGAATGCTGTTTCCAGTAGCAATTACTTACTGGAAAGCACGACAATTGTGCAGTATGTTGCCACAAGTTCATTCATGTGCTGAACCGATGTGACACACTGTGTAGTAGCACCAGGGCTTTATATGATCACACCACTGCTGAGTTCTATAGAGAATGGAAGGGATCTCTCACAGCTGAGATTCTACCCCCAGAGCTAAAAAAAAAACCAACAAACTATGGACAAAGACTCTAAGCCTCTGGGTTTACTGAGAAACCTCTACAGGATTGGGAAAGGATATTCTGACATCTACCTCCCTCTGAGACATCTCCATGTGAAAACATTAAATGCTGAAGTGCTGCTTGAAACCCTGGAAAACAAAAAAAGAACTTTGTAGTTCAAAGGAGATCTGGCCTTTTCCCCACGCTAGGAATGAAGGATGTCCTTATGTGTTCCAAAGGTATCAACTCACACCGGTATCGAGATTTCCCCAAGAGTATCGAGATATATAAATATCAATAATTTCTGCTAACTGAAGAAAGGCTCTGACATTAGAACGAATTACTCCCAAATGTAACAGAACTCAGATGTGTCATACTCCTCCCAATTAAACCTCACTGAAATCTAGGCATAGGTAAAAATTAAGACAGTTTAGAATTACTGCTATTTTTGTCCTAGTTATTTAGACGTGGACATTACTTCGTTGCAAGAACTAATAAAAAGTCTTTTATTGTACAGTATTTCATGTTGAATTTCCCTCTTTTATAATGCAATTTCTTATGTTTTTTAATGGTAACATGGTCACAGCTCTCTGCTGCACTGATGGAAGGAGAGACAGAGGAAAGGAAAACGGGAACAAAAAATACTTTAGAACAGCCTGATAAAAGATCACAAGCACTAAATAACCAGAACCCAAACTTCAGTATCTGGGAAGTACTGAAATGACAGAGTTTAGGAAACCTGAGTATTCCAGCTCCAACATTATGGGTGGATCTTTTGAATTTAAAATTTAAAAATCCTGCACAAGAATGAGAACTTCGAGGAAAAATGCATCATATCTCCATAAAAAGACACTTAAATGCCACATTATGCACAACTGTCCTAAGAAGCAAATAAAATCTTTCATATCATTTGAGACAATGCAGAAACTCCCTACAATTAAAATGAAGAACTGACAATGCCCTTATACTGTGCTGTACGTTGAATGTTTTTGGAGGAAGGTTTAGAGACTTAGATACATGCTCTACCAATGCAACCTCAAAGTTTATAAAAATATTCCCTTGCGCTTGTACTGTCAAATTATTTGAAAGCAACTGGTGTTTCCTGGTACATTGTCCACTTCAGTACACCTTACACTAAGTGAAAGGGCAAAGACATTGCTAGTACAACTGGACTTAATGCACAAAGGTGACGAGTTGGCAGTGCTGCAAGATCCACTCCTGCTCAGAAACAATCCTCCTCCTGCAGGGTATGTATTGTCCATACTCACAACAGAATATGTTGATCTTGTGTCAGGTAAAATCCCAAAGTCATTATTTTGCGAAAGGTACATACAAATTACTGCTTGTCTGAGCACTATTAATGCTTCTTTTGTACTTGGATCCGTAACCAGAGGCCTGGCTACAGAGCAATATAGATGCTAAATAGCTGCCAAGAAGGGGAGGGGAAAAAAAAAGAGTAAGCCAGAATGCTGTTGCACTTCATTTCTTTTTCCTGTGGATTCCCAAGAGGTAGCTACACACCACTATGCTTTCCAAAGCAATTGATGCAACTTGAAGTTTTCTGCACCCACCAGTCCTTTCCAGCAGAGAACTGCAGGAGGGTAGGATACCACTGTACACTGAGATAGAAATCTCCAATTTCTGGCAGTCCTATCCTGACTGACACAAGAATGTAAATCCAGATCCCATGAATGACTAAAATGGAATCTGTCCAGCGCACAGCTCCTCATCATATCTAAGTCCTAACTTATGAACAAATAATACAATATGAATCCTGCTGTGGTATCTTGCAGTGTATTGTTTCTGTTGTCTGAAATATCGTGAATAGGATTATCTGACTGTAGCTTTCCTGGATCTCTCACAGAAATTATGTTTCTCAAGAGGCTCTTCCAAATAGTCACATTTCCAATAATGTACAAAAGATGAAGCTACAAGGTTTTTCCCTCAAATGGCTATCAGAATGCTCATGCTATTCCATCAGACATCAATGCAAAGGATGTACGAACAATCTCTATTTGAACTGATCCCCCTCCTCAACTTGCTTCAGTCAGGAGAGAGCAGAGAAACACTTAAATTTACGCGCTGTTGCAAAGTCTTATATCCCCGCCCTTTGCAGTGGCACTGTTGCTTCCTCAGCAGCAGCCTCTTCTCTCTACCTACCCTGCCACAAAGTTCTAGAAGATGTTCCCAGTTACAGGGAGCAAGGAAGGGACCAGAAGCTTTGCATGAAACCACTGGATCACTCAGCATTGTCCTGAATCGGAAGGTGGGAAAGGCAAATTTACGAAGGGATGGCAGTGAAGCAACAACAAACTACAAACGAAAACTGAGGGAAAAAACTGCCACATAAAATGTCACCTGTTGTAAATATCCCCCCTGCCTCAAGTACCTCCTCTTAGTATCACAGCTCCAACAGAACAACTGTGAAACAAGTAGATTACAAGCCAGGGCCCAAACACTTGTGTTCATCTGACGATGGCAATCCCTGCTTTCCAGCTACTGCTGAGCACTTCAAGTAATAACCACACCAAACACTTTTCTGAAAGTAACTTTTTAAATTACTGTACCTTTCATAAGATGAGAGAAATGTGGGACAGCAGTGAGGCAGGTTGTCTGCTCACATCTGAAGAGTGCCTATACCAGACACCCTATTACCATACACACTGAAAAAGACGCTTTTTCCCTACCAGAAACTTGTATCCCTCAATCACTTTCTTGTTCTGTTTTACTTTAAAAACTGAATATTTCCCTATAAGGGGAAACTGGAAAATTAATGAACACGGCATGATCAACTTGTGATCTCTCTAGCTTCACAAAGCTATTCTTAAAACACCAGCTCCTTTTTGCTGGACAGTAATTGTCTGTCATTCCTTCAAGCAATAATATTCATGTTGTTTACAAGCTTCTTCAATGACTGGGCATATGTTTGATTTCTCATTCTGCTGTGCAGCTAAATTCACATATTTCTTCCTTCTGTTAACTTAAATATTTGCAGCAAAAGAACTTTAGATGGCACATATGAACACCCTTTGATTATCATGGAGACTGAAATAACAATCTCTGAAACATATTTCAATGTCTTGAAAAATCCTTACTAATGAATAACTTCACTATTTTCTCCGATACAGTTCAAGAAGTGCACAAACATGATGTAATAAGACACAAAGTCACAGTTTTCAGTGGTAACTGACACAATCCAAACTCTCCTGTCAGCTACAACCTCTGACTGCAGCTGCAGAGTAAAAAGGCTGACTAGCTCTGCTGAACAGCTTTAATCTGTGACACAGATTACCACCATTCATTATTATACATGCATAATTGTAACAAATTGTAACATAAATATTCGAATAGCTGCAACACAAACAGATACACATAAATGTGACCATAACAAAAGCAAAAGGTATATTTCTGTTCATTTGGAGTCGGCAAATTTATGTAAGGCATAATGATTTTGGAGGATGCTTACACAATAGTCACCTGCAGATTCTACTGCTGATCTCTGAAATTAGTAACAAGCCACTATTACTAAATTTAGGAGTAGGGACTCACATTTCTGTGACATATTTTGTCAATAACCCAGAGAAGAGAGGTATTACAGCTGTGCATTTCACTCAAGTTCGTAATTTAAAGCAAAACTGACAAAAACGCAGACTAACACTTTATCAACATAGAAAACTGCCATTTTTGAGCAAAGAAGATAGAGACAGGTACAAAGAAAGGCATCTTTATTTAGGTATATGTAGGAACACCGTGTTTCAATCACAAGAAACGCAGAATCCAAGTATTTGTAGTCAGAACATTTTTTGATGCTATATTCAGGTCCTGTTCCACAAGTTATCCAACCTGATATGGTTTGGAGACCTCCCAGAAGACAATGACATGCTGTAAGTGGAAGACTGACAGCCCTGGACACATGCACTGGTTCATTATTTCCCTGCAGAAGCTCCCCTGGAAAAGGACACGATTTTCCTCTACTCTGACCAGAAAGTGAAACCTGTTATACAATAGTGCCCTGCATTTGAAGGTCAGAGGAGAATACATTTTGACTTAATTCAGCCAAACTGTGTGAAAGGGAACTAAGGGAAAAGAGCTGCTGCGTATGAACATCTATCTTCTGTCACTAGCATTTAAAAATGAAGATTTCAGTAAGTACACAAACTATAAATTGCCTGAGGTCCAACTAATCTGCTTCTAAAGTCTGGTTGTGCATGGTAACAGGTGATCTATAAGCAGCATTTGTATTCAAGATTTTTTTTCTTTTTCACAAAATGACATATTGACACGGGCTGCATTCCGGTTCTGATTGTATCTCATCTGGAAGTATATTAGAAACAATTTTGCGTTGTGCTTCTGAAGTTTCTGTTACTTCTGGCAATAAATCTCATTGTCCTTGTCTTTACTACAATATCCACACATGACAAATGGGTGCAGATTGTTCAGAGAGATTTGCCAGCCCTGAGCTTTTGCGCCTGCTCACCTTACAGTTCCCTAATTTGCTACACACATTTTAAAGAGCTGTTCCAGATAGGTGAGGATATAAGGGAAAAAGTTGTCAAGCAGCAGCTCTGAACAAGGGAGAAACAATACAGCTACCTCAGATAGTACCCACCTCCACCTGCAGCCCAGGCAGCTCGCTTGTCTCCAGATAAGAGAGGCACTGGCCCAACGTACCTGTCACCTACCTAGGAGCAATGGCAATGCTCCAAGCACAAGAAAAGCTACAATTCTTACCCTGAAAACAGACAATGAAGCAAAAAAGTGTCTTTCGACATCATCACCAATACCTCAAAACACCCACAACTAGTTTGGAAACTGTTGTCTTAAGGTATGTGCTTGGCATTTGCTGCTGGTTTGAAAGAGCCACAAGGTCCGTCTGTTGAGCAATTCCCACGGCCATCTCTATCCAACCATCAGAGCTGCTGGCACCTACAGCATCTCAGCATCTCAGGCTCTACATTGCTTTTATTATCCTGCTTTGCACTCACCAATCCTCCTTGATTACAATGGCAATTTGGTGTGCATTTCCTTCCCCTGCTTGGTTCTCTGCAGGATACAGGGTGCTGTTAACCTTTGGTGCACGCTGTTCAGCGCGCTCACAAGCGATTTGGAAAACGAGGGAATCACGGTGAAGTCTGGCAATGATACCGAGCTATATGGGATCTTAAAGACCAAATGTTGCAAAAGGACCTTCCAAGACAGACCAAATATTAAAACAATTAGGAAATTAAATTATATGTAATGAAACATGAAGTCATACACAGGGCAAAAAACAATCCTAACTTTACACACATGATTAAGGACTCAGAGTCACTATCACTTCTTAGTACCTTTAAATAATCAGATTAAATTAGCAAAAGGCAAACTGAAAACCAAACAAACCACATTTCCCACCCTTAACACTGTCAAGTGTGGAATTCCATGTTACAGGATACCGCAAATGCCAAAAAGCACACAGGGGTTCAAAACTGACTGCGTATATCAACAGAAAAACCATCTAATGTGGATTATACAACCAGAAATATAATCTCTGGTTCACGAAGGCCCTGAGCTTGAAACTGCTGGAGGCTGGGAGACTCTTCAGTGAATTCATCATTGGCATCTTTTCACGTTATCTTACAGACTTCAAGCACTGGACAAAGCCAGGGATTAAAGTGTTGGGTGAGAGACTGTGGCCCAACCATTCTACAGCCACTGATACCTTTTCCCCGAGTAGTCCTGCTGAACTTACCTGATGTTCTCTTCCTCACTCTTCCCTGCTGTTTGTCTTCCTCTCTACATTTCCATAGTTAAAGCCCCACTGTACAAGGCACATGTACAATAGGTTCTGGCCAAGGACATTTCCAAATGATTTACAAATCCTGACCAACAGAATCCATTAACTGCATAAGGCTCTTTCACCATCCCTCCTCTACTGTCTTTATATGAAGTTTTGTAAATGTGTCTGTAAAGCCACCTTTCCTATTTTGCTTACTTACACAAAGAAGTCTAAGCAATCTTTCATTTTCATTTCCTAATTATCTATTTTCTGTGGACTGTTAATAACTATAAGAATACATATTTCTCCAAGAATATCTAGTTAATGCATGGATGCAAATTTTAAAACTGACATTGCTCATCCAAGTGGAGGCATACAAAAAGAGCAGACTTACCCTTTTCTTGATGAAGCAGCCATAGTTTAAAGAAAGTGATTTGAACACTTATTTATAAGTGTTATTTTTCAAAAGATACGCCTGGGATAGCAAAAAGCAAGTTCTTATAGGAGTAGGTGGAGATTTAGCTGTGCATTTCCTGCTGTTATTAGCACAAGTCATGTGGTTGAATCTCTGAATAATGCTTCAAACACAGCTGTTTACATCTTTTCTATAGAAGCATGTTAAGATGGAAAGGGATTTCATAGCCAGCTGTTGAATTCTCATAGACTAAAAGAATCAGTTAATGATCAAGCTCTATCTTGAGCCACAAAAAACTCAGAAATTTCTGACTATTACCATAGTAGGTCTAGACCAATGTTTGAGACCAATCCTTTATTTCTACTTTTAACAGCTAAATCAGAGTTACAGTTCCTGATACGAGTTTGCCACACTAAAGAAACTGTGCTGATTAGGGCTAAATCATGGTTTTTATGTTCCACTGCTCAGGAGGGGTCTAACTCCCTGGTCCACTCTGCACAAAGATCATCCTAGGGATCCATGATTTTAACTGAGAGGACTTATCTGCTTCATGGCAGCCCCCTTTAGCAGGCCAGTGAGGGACAGCAGAACTACAATCGCTTTTTGTTAGCCATGTTTTTTTGGTGAGGAAGCTCATAAGAAATAGAGAAAAGAGCTTGTGCAAGCAATGAAAAAGTAATATTTTTGCAAGCAACCTTGGAATTTCTCTTGTGTCTGCTGCAGGAGTAACCAGGCCTGTGACATGAATGGGACATGCCTACTATGCTCCAAGCCATTACACCAGCATGGAAAGGTACAATAATTCCTTCCAAAGCACAACAACGCAGAACAAGAGTGTGGCAGCCAAAGTGGACAGGATACTGCTGCCCATTCTCCAATGGTCAGGTGGCTTTTAAGTGAAGCGGCAATATAAAGTAACAAATATCACAAACTACCTTTGAAACCATTGTAATTGTGTTTAATAGGATAACCTAAGTTAGTGTGCAATCATTATCTTCAGTAATACTACTAGGAATTCAAAACAAACAGAAATAAATGTGGCTAGTTAAGCTTTGTCCCACTACGAGCCCACTGCAGGATTACAAAGCATGCAGTAAACACAAGAACAGATATTCAGGGTATGACTATGGATTTATCTGACCTTACAAACTTTACTTTTCAGTGGCTAATAGCATCTTTTTACTTTTTCCTTGAGGAAAATCCTTATAGGATGTTTATTTCCCTTCTATGTACTCCAGGAATCAGCAGCTGAGGGATTTCTAGAAGCTGTATCTAGACCCTCAGGCTTCTTGTCACTGAGGGAAACTCTCATCCCTGAACTTGTCAGTTATTTTTCTAAATCCATTTCCTGTCTGTAGCCTCTGGCAACATTCCACAACTACTACTATGCAATGTATGAAAAAATACCTCCTCTTGGTCTCTTTCAAACATGCTCATATTATTGCATCAGAGGCACTTTCTGATTTCTGTACTGTAAGAAACATAATCACCCCATTCACCTTCTCCACAGCACTTGTGACAACGGAGACCTCTGTCCTAACTTCATCCCCATGCTTCTTCAGCTGTCTCTGTCTATAAGAGCCTCTCCTAAAACAGACAGTGTTCCACATTTCTGATGAGACCTTTGCACTACTCTAAGCAACAACTCTACTGTGTCCAACCCTCTAATACATTGTAAAAGGAACCAAGCATTCTAGTTCTTGTATTCAAACAAATGCCTCAGCTTCTCTAATCTCACAATACCAAACCAAACCTGACAGACAGCCAAGAGCAGAGAGCACACCCCCACACTGACCTGCGCGGCACCACTGACACACGTTTGGGGACCCAGTTCAATCCAGAAAGGGGAGTGGGGGAAATCTGTTCCCTGCTTAGCTCTGAAGGAGAGAAGGGAAGCTCTCCTAAGAGGGTCATGCCATTCTGCTATGAAATGGTGGGATTCCAGAGGAACTGTTCCTCTATGGCACAGGATATCATCAGCAACTGGAGGTGTATACACTCATAAAACATCCAAGGAAGGTTGGTGCTTGTTTTTTTCTTTTTGGTTTGGTATTGTTTTGTTTTTTGTTCCTCAGCAATTCTCAGACTGAGTAAGAGGCCAATGACTCCAGGAGGCAACATTGCCCTCACACACATATAAATTTAGGCTGTGTTTGTTTTCCAAGACTAGACAGTGCTTATTAGACAAGATTAGATAGCAAGATTAGACAGGCTTGTTTTAGCAAACTGGTGAACATTAACTCACCTGAAGGCAGGAGTCACCATTCAGATGGCATAGAGTGGAAACAGTTAAGCTGCTGAGCTCCACTGAAATGAAGCAGGATCAATTCCTTTTATTAGAACAACTGTGTCCTTGGAAATCCTGGAACTGCGCAGCTCTGTCATGGGGGAACTCACTGCAGGACCAGGATCAGGTTCTGGTTATTACCTAGGAAAATGAAGAAACATAGTATTTAGAAACAACTCTGATTTTAAGTTTAGCATGAACCAGTGGCAGCTCTTCCAAAATTAATGTGTAGTTTCTTTAACAGAGTGATTGAAAGGGCTGTACAGTTTCCAGTCGTGGAGGTTTTTAAAGAGGAATTTACAAATGGAGTCCCTGCGTTTAGGCAAACGCCTCTGCTTCTCTGTCCCTAATCTCCCAGTATCAGGTAGAGGTTATTTGAACATGAGCATCTTTCAGAAGAATGGAAAAGATTTCTTCCAGCTCCATGGTTCTGCAACATAGGGAAATTATAGGCAACTACAATGAGGAGTGAAGTCATGACAGTTCTGGCACTGTACTTAAGAGTATTGTTAGGATTGGAACATGCTTCTTGAACAGTCAGTGTCTAACACATGGCAGATGTAAAAAAATTAAACAACACCAATAATATTCAATCAATCAAGTCAAGTCAAACTCTTGTTATTTGCAAAGGAAGCCACTATTTTTACTGTATCAGTGATTCCTACGGGTTATGCAAAAATGTAGAAACACAAAAGGAAGCATGTACTATGGTACTACTGGAGTGGTAAACTAGTATCTTAATAGTAATGTAAAACCATAAAACTGATTGTTCACATTTAATGGTAGATTTTTTTGCATCAGAATTATTTGAAATAAAAGTGAGAAAAAAGGAAAAAGAAAAATTTCATTCAGCATTTTAACTCAGCTTGGGTTGTACCCTGATTTAAACAGAACACTGTCATGGCCGGGGAGAATTTTACAGAAAAATAACCCGGTGTTATTTCTTCATATACATATATATATAAAACCTGAGGAAAATATATGTGCACCTGGAATAGCATAAATATTAAAAAGTATGGCTATACAGACAACGTACATGCATTGTACATCTGACATTCAAGCCATTCTTGCCATGTACAATTTAAAAAGATTACTTGAAAACCATCCTGATCCCTAGATGGTGCTATTCACTGCAGTAATGAGACAACCACAACTTATTACCAGTACACCCAGCACTTCAGGGACAAAAATTATTTCCTGGTTCAAAATTACGTAAGTTGAATATAGGTACTAAAAATGTTGTTTTACAGGATTTGCATTTGCCACGTGCCTTGGACCTGAGGCTCTAACTTCCTCATTTCCTGTAGATTATAAGAGTAATTCCATTAAAGCGGTAGAAATGAAACCAGGGTCAAGCACTGTCAGTTCACCAGGGATTGTGAGTAGCAGCATTTCCAACATCTTCCATCAGCTTCATCTCACTCCAAGCACAGCTGCCATTCAGTCTTCCTCATCCTTCACAGAAGCGAGGGTTACATACAATTTGCCAGCCCGTCCTCTTGCCCTGGCCTGCATCCCACAGCCGGCACCTCCCTGGGAAGCTCTGTCAGCAAGGCCAACAGTTTGTGCCCAACTCTGCAACCCCAGCCCTCAGCTGAGATGTGCTACATCAGACGGACCAACATGAGCTCAGGGATTTGGGCATCCAGCCCCACTGCACCCCATGGATGTGCCCAGCAGGATTTGGTCATCTGTTACACTTGCGTGACATCTGCAGTGACTCCAGTCCTGGCAGTGGAAGTGCTCTTAAGTTAGCTTGCACCTCTCCCACTAGATATAGGTCATCACAATATTAGGAGTGTTTGAGGAAATGGTGTTGAACTAAGGTGTATTAGGACCAGATTTCCCTCTGGCTCCCACATAGACTGCGTAACTGGTTTTGTGTAACCCATAAAATCTCCCAGGGTGGGATTCAAAGTTCATTGAAGTTAGAAGGAGTTCCTTTATTAGCTTTAAGTAAGTTTTACAGGGGACATTTTGGCTTCTGTTCTTTCCCCATAGGGTGGAAACGTGCCTATAACTGCACAACAAAGAAAAAAAAACCCCAATATTGAAGTTTCTCAGGCTAGTGAATACTAGTGAATAAATAGGAAGACCTAAATAAAAAATAGTATTATTTATTGTAATTTGTTGTGATTCTCTGCCTTTATAAAATAGTGGCTATATCTACCTAGTTGCTTCTGCATTTTGTTCCCATAAATGTAGTATTTGAGCACCTCACAAACATAAATGCTTGTCTAAAACTACAACGGGTTTTTTTAAGGCTTCTGAAAGTGATTAGATTGACAGCATGTGCTAGTAACTGTCTTAGTACAGACAGATACACAGCACATATCTGTTCCAATACACTTCGCATCAGATGCTCCAGGCATGAATTTCTTAAATGAAAAACAGCAACTGTGATGATCTGTCGACAAAACTTTAGGTGATGTTGTGATAAACAACTGCCCACCACAGCCTAAGCTGGCAATCTGAATTTGAACTCCAAGCATATATAAATTCTTTAACCCACTGAACTTCAGAAAGAGGTTTCACAGATCTCTGTTCCAGCCTTCATTTTGGCATGTTAATTTGTCTTTACACATTGGTGTTTCCTAATAATCTAGCCTGACATTTTGAAAACCTCCTGAAGGTTTGTCATCAGACACGAGAACCCCTGCATTCCTTCAGCATGTTTGAAAACTTCTGGTTAAGCTACAAACTTGTCATGATATACAAAACTCTTGATGAACATAGATTAAAATTTTCTGAAGAAAAGGGTGCCAAATGTTAAGCCCACGACAATGCCAAAGATAGGAATTAGATGAGAAAGAGGAGGAGTATCGTGTTAGAAAAGAGAGGCCAGGATTATCTTTGCAAGGTAGCAGGAGGGGAGTCCTTCATGGGAATTATACAAATTTAGTGTGGAGGAAAGATCAGAAGAAAGTCACAGCTGATCATGCTCTCTGTATCTCCCTGTTTGCGCAGCGATTTTGGAAGGAAGGATAGACAGAGGCTAAGAAAAAAAGCCATTACCCAATTGGCACATCGCAGATTAAAAAAAATCCCCAAATGGACAGGCTTAATTTCAATTTCAGGAGGAAATCAAAAGGCACATCCCTGACCCAATGGTTAATCCTTAACAGATTTCAATTTCCTGCCTCAGAGTCAAGGCATTAGGCCTCTTCAAAGGAAAAGCCACCAGAATTTCAGCAGAGGTGAACCTGTCCTGCCCCAGCTTCATTCTTGGCAACAGTGAAGCTTTTCTGGCTCTGTGCCACAACCCCCTCTGCCTCCCAACCAATCAAACCATCACTCTTTAGCAAATACTTTCCACTGAAAATTTCAGTCTCTTGATGTTCAGAGATCATGGACAGTAAGAGCTTATCAGGGAAGTGTCTGGCAACATTATTCAACAATGTTGTCAGCTGTCCTCGAGTAAGCCCTGGGTTGAAGTACCAGGATGCATTTTCTATACAGACAGACATGTAACTTACAGTAACTCTGAGCCCTCCAAAAGACCAACAACAATACTAAGTTCTTTGCATATTGGAAAGAGTTTTAAAATATTGTGGCACTGATTGATAGACAACCATAAGAGAGTATTGAAAAATATCAAGTGACCGAGGAGCCAAGCTTTTAAATAGAATAAAGCTGCGTGAAAATCTACCCCTACATCAGTTGGCCTTTTAACAAGATATTTTGGCAAAGAAGCTGAAAACAAAATAAGACCTTCTCCTGATTAACAGAAGTTTTATCCTTTGAGAAGTATTTTAGATGCCATTCTCAACACTTTTTGGTGAAATCCCAGACTTCAAAGGAATGCTATGACAATTCACTGCTAAATGACAATGGAATTCCTCTGTAATTGCACATTACATGAATCCACACTAATACAAGATAATTTCATTAGGCCTGTTACTATAATGAATACCAAATACAAAACATGGGTCCAGAGATCATTTTCCTAATCAGAAGTATCAGACCCCAGGAACTTTCAGAGAATAGGGCTATTAAAATGTAAATAGTTTCTTTGAAATTTAAATTGCCATTTTCAAAACCAGATGTTCTTCTTGATCATTCCCTGCATAGATTTCCAAAAACTGTACTCACAATTGCTAACTGAAAATCAACTCAATATTAGCCTCAGAAACTCTTCCTAATTTACATGAACAGTTTCATTAGAAAACACTGCTACATTTTATCAACTTGCAAATGGTAACACTCCACATCGGTTACTTTTGATGAGATGATTTAAAACTAAGAAATAAGAAATTATATTATAATGCATGCACATTTATCTCAACCAAGCTAAAACTATGTGCTGCGTTGGGGCAGGAAAATGTCTGGTATAACCTAAAAGCACTGAACAAGCTGGACAGAATACTATGTGTACCTGATAGTTTAACATATCACTTTAAAAACATGGAGTTGAAAGTTGCACAGTATCAATGTTATTCTTAATCTCTTCAGCTAGAAGTCACGAAGAAAACCTCATATTGTCACAAGACAGAACAGGTTCAAATTAAGGTTACTGTGGTCTGCAGTAAGTTCTAACAACAAAAATTGCACCACATATGAATGGGACACGTGTAACACACCTAACAGAATCACAGAATCACAGAATCGACTAGGTTGGAAAAGACCTCAGAGATCATCAAGTCCAACCCTTGGTCCAACTCCAGTCCATTGACTAGATCATGGCACTAAGTGCCATGTCCAATCTCAGTTTAAAAACCTCCAGGGACGGCGAGGCCACCACCTCCCTGGGCAGCCATTCCAATGCCTGACCACTCTCTCTGTAAAGAATTTCTTTTGAATATCCAGCCTAAATTTCCCCTGGCAGAGACACATTTCTATAAGCAGGTACACTCCAGCTGAAGAGGACAGTAGACGGGGAGACTGTGCCATATGCTCTTTGTATGAAGTTGATGCTAAAAATCCACTCTAAGGAGCTTTATTTTTATGAAGTGCCCCAAGACACTAAAATCAGGCACAATAATTCTGTAGGCCACACTAAGACATGATTCTGGCTCCCCGTTGCTTTTAGTCCATTATGTGTGTTATTTAATATAATTTGCAGAGCAATAGTTCTTTTAAGTTTTATTTTGTTAAGCACTGCTTTTCCTCAGACATCAGTAATTACAGCCTTCTAAGGCACTTCATCAAGAGTGACTTTTTATTGCTTAGCTTCCCTATCGATGGAAGAACTGAGTTCCCAGTGACCTTTGGGCTGATCCTTAACATTCCTGCTTCTTACAGCATGGGCACTTCTGCAAATTAAAGTCTTTAACTGTGCCTATACACAATATTTGCCTTAAAGGACAAAGGTTTGATAAGGGTCCACAATCACCACTTCTCTGTGCCCTAAAAATAACTTGAGCCCCAGTCTCCATGGTAACAGATACCACCAGTGAGCCCTATCTAATCTTTTTTACTGACAAGATGAACAGGAAAATCATAAGGCTTCTATGAAATCTCTCATTACTGCCAAAGTCTTACATCTCCTTTAATCCTCAGTTAATGGTGTGCAGTAAAGGGTGCTATGCCTACACACAGTTGTGTTTAAATACCATCCTGTGCTTTCACATTACAATACTGGAAATGCTAAGAACAATTCCCTTATATCTCCTATAGCATTAAAAATAGACTGAGGCACAAATCTCACTCTATTCTGTATCCGCAATGTAGTATAAAAGTCTCTAAAAGTCTCTGTAACTTGTTAGACCTGATGGAAACTTAGTGCTCCATGTGTTCTCAACTTCATGAGAGTAATTCAGTAATAAATAAATAAATAAATAAATCAGTAATAAGTCTTTTCACCTACATAAAAACCAGTCACTTTCTATCAGTAGACACCATACAGAGCATTTACCTGTAGAGCCTTTCTACCACTGCAGCTTTCCTCTGAAGAGAACTGGCCCCAGGGCAGCGGTGCAGCCTCTCCTCGGCCAGAGGAGTTGCAGTACCAGGTGGCCATTAAGCAGGCGGCTGAGCTGCGGTTCAAACCTTTTACTCGGCCAGACAATACTCTGTAGGAGAACACACTAACAGTTTCCTTTATTTGCTGGACAAAGTCTTGGTAGCCCTTAAAAATGCAGATACTGCTTTTGGTGCTTTGGAAAACCCCAGACTGCAAATTAAAGTTTTAGTTAGAGGAACATAACTTTTCATTTATTTTAACTGTATATGCTACCAGTAGCTGCGGATTAAAATTTCAACAAGAACTATAGTGCTATGTCTAAAAATGTCATGATCCTGCTTAATCTCAACCAAAAGGACAAATGTTAAACAGCCACTACATGCCGTGAAGTCTTGTTCAGCTCAGTGGCACCCCAGCAATTTCTGGGTACGGCTGGGGTACGGCTGGGTACGTACCCAGCAGATCCTGGGTACGGCTCTTTGCTTGCCACTGCAGTACGTCCTGCTGTTCTTTAAAACATGTGCCTCCGAAAAAACAGCAGGAATGGGCATCAGCTATGCAGCTACTTGTCTCCCAGGCAGGGATCCTTGTAACACTGGTCTTCTTTCCAGTCATCTCCCCACAGAATGGCCTATGGTTCTACTGCCGGAGGCAGAAGACATAGGATGAATCTGGCTGTAGAGCATTTGCCCTTAGGAAGAAACACAACGATCCAAACTCTAAAAAGCCATTAATTCCCGATTTCAGATCTCCGGCTCAAGTTTAATAAAGGCTCTCAGACTGTGCTACATAATTCACATGACATTCACAGGCAGAAGCCTCTGTACAAAGTTTTTCTTGGCTTTAAAGGTACAGGAACAAATCCTCAGGAAATAAACTCTAAATTGAGAGACACTGGGAGTGACTACTTGGGGGTCCTTTCTGGACGTCCTGAGGCATTAAGAACTCAAACATCTTTGAACAGTTGTTTAAGAAAGAAAACAGACAAAAAATATAATCAGAGAGAAAAGAAGAAAACCATTTTTTTTTTTTTTAACTTGACTCACTTTCGCACGGAAAGAGCAGCAAAACCAAACAAGAGCTCACAAGCAACATAAAATGACCTACAAGATGTAAGCAGCCTCTCCTGTAATTCATCTGTTGCATTCATTTATACTATAGATTCCAAAAGGTAGATCTCTTTTCTTACCATACATCTGTTCAGCACTCAACATTGCAGGAGCTCCATCACACGAGTAGTCACCAGGCTTGGGAATCACACAACTGAATAATGGCAGAGTTTCCAGCCCCTTCTGTGTCTCTTGGATTAAATTAAAGAAATGCAAGAAAGAGACAATATCTTCACATTCCCAGTCCTGACACAAAATACAGTCCCTGGAATCACTTCTATGAAATTTATTGCATGTAACACTACTCACCCTTATGGCTGCACAATTCTAGCTAAAAAAATCCAACAAACCTAAACACCAAAACAAACAACCAACCCCAGAACATTTACTGTTCTCCTTTGCTTTCACATCAACAACTAGGTTCTATTGTTTTCTACTTTCTTTGAAAGAGCTTAAATCTCAGCCACCGAATGTATAGTGAAAGAGATGCATTGATCAATGTCTTTCAGACTGGCAGCCAGAAAAGAGATACAATACATACTGTTTAAATAAACACTTATTTTAAAAAAACCTTCTGTTGGTAAATGGAAATGCTTGGGTAAGGGTTGTCATATGGGCTGTGAGTCCATTTCTATGATAAGCAAAGCTAATCTTTCTGATTTGAATTCAGTTAATGATAATCCACAAGGTTTTTAATCTAAGTGCCTCGTTCATCATTCCTACGTTACCTGAAGGTGCAGTCAAAAGCAAAGAAGAGATGCCATTAAAGCAGATGTGTTCTATATTGTCCTTTTAATGTACACTCAGCTCATTAACTTTGATTGGTGTCCCAGTGTGGGTCAGCTTCAAAACTATTAATATCGCAACCCTTTTCCTAACATGCACCAGATCCATCATTCACTTCATGCTGCTTTTTGTAAAAAGAAGATTTATGTCTTGGCCTGTATTGTTTGTTTTTAAACCCCTTCCTTTGCTGTACTCTGCTATTTAGCACATAGAGGGATCTGCCAAGGTTTGGCACAGCTAGGTGGGGACTGTCCTCCTGCAGCAACCACAAGAAAGAACCATTTAATTTCACCCATGTTTTAACAGGCATGATGAGATAAAAATGAGAGAAACCACATGAAAAATTACCAGCTTGCTTACTTATTGGATGAACTACGCTGATCTGCTTGCAAAGGTCCAGTGACTTCAGAGTCTGGAAAACCCTCACATACATTTAACCTATCCAGACTGTCAGTTCTACCATCTTCTAATAACATGGTCCAAAACACTCCAATATGATCCTTCATCTTCATCCAGTTAAACTTGATTCAATTTGTGCCTGACTTCTAGGTGAGTATTTCGGTTGAGTTTCTTTATGATGGGCATTAAAGTCTTGAAGAATACAAACAGTTAAAACCCAAGTACAATAGAATCTTACTCTTTTCTGCTCACTGACTCAGACAACTGAGTGTTTGCCTCTGCTGCTCCTTTTGCCATTGGGCTTCTGGTTTTTATTTCTACGCGTTTAGTGCACACATTTTCTCACACTTTGTCTAAAGCCAATGCACTCATTTTCAGGGAGACACCTCAGCAGCATATCTGAAGATTTGTACAAGCAACAAACATACTGCAGAAAAGTGAACTTTCAGTAATTCAGAAGTGATATGGCTCCAGCCCCTCCAGCGAACTAAGGGCCCACTGCACTTTCAACTGTATCTACAAAAGCAGTTGCATGGAGCAGTTCAGAAGCCTGACATGAACCTCAAGACTGGTAAGGAGCTCCACTTGAAGGTACTGAAGAACCTTTTGTGAGATCCAGACAAATCCAGCTAAGGCTTACTAAGCCACGGGACACGTAGGAGTCACCATTTGTGTATGTGTGGGAAGTCCCCTGTGCTTCATTAAAGTCACTCGTAAGATTAATTGTGTACTCCTACTTCCCTGCATTTATTTTTCTAAAGGCTGCAATTTGTACTGCTACAGCAGAATTGAATTAAAATACACTACAGCTTTTAATAACACTTTATTTCATATTCTGCCATGCTAGACAATCCCTTCTCGTGGTTCAAGCCAAGAATTAGGAGCAGTAAAACAAAATGTACCTAGGGTCCAATTTTCCACTCATCCTAAAATCTCAATTTTTTTCAACTAAAGTTTTAAAGGAACAGTTGGTCACTTAGAGATAGTAAGTCAATTGCAACTACAAAGAACTCAGATACCTCAAGCACTTGGCTTATACCCAAGTAATTACAGGTTGCAGAAAATTTGCAAGGGTGTAAGATGATCGTGTCTCAGTCTCACTCCAGATTTAAACATTTAAAGCTTTACGATATTATACAATTAAAAACACATACACATGGTCTTTCATCTGGCAGGTATCTATGTAAGCAAGGACAAAGCAAAGTCAATAAGGACAAAGAGATTTTGGGAAGAGATAACAGGGAAGGCTGAATGTTGGTTGTAAAAAAACAGTGATATAAGCCTCCAAGGTTTCTGGGACTGAAAGGACATACACAAGCCATATTCCCTGCCACCTGCTCCTAACAGCACACAGAGAAAATGAGGTCAGGAGCCAGCATACCTTGACAACACCATCTTTTAATGCCTCACAGGAGCAGGTTGTTCTTTGACTTCCCTTTTACAGTAATTGTTGTGCCAGAGACTGGCTTCATAATTATCTTGTATTCACGGGGTTTTTTTTGTCCTCTTTGACTCCACACAGAAAACTGGCTGTTGATTAGAACTTTATTCAAGAATCCCTTGGTATCCAACTCATCTGAAGCATGAGAAGGTAATTTAATTTTCACTATTCCAGTCCCACAGGCTACACTCTGGGGGACAAGAGGAAAGGAAGCAGTATGTGGGTTTCAGTTATCCTCCTTGTTAGCTTTAGCGATGCAAAAAAAAAAGAGATGAGCTATGAATGAATGCTGCCTTTTGCTGAGCTTATTCTCATTGGCTTACACTTCCTTTACGCCCAGGACACTCGTTTTAGTAGATTATGAGTTTCTTACATTGAATGTGTTGCCTTGTAACACAAAAGTAGCAGCAGAACATGGCTAGTCACTAAAACATCCCAGTATTTCATTATCCAACACGCAGTCAAAGGGGTCATAAACCCCTATTTTCAGCAAAAGGAAAGCAGCTTATTTTGTGGTGAGATGGAGGGGAACACCACCAAAGACAGACCCTATGAAATGCTACGTCAAACTCATTTTGCAGTGAGAGGATCTGACACAAAATGTCTCAGATTCAGACAGAAAACAGAGAGCCCGTATCTCAATTCAGTAAAGAACTGGATGTAATGATGAAAGAGTGTAATGTGTCCCACCAATGAGGCCACAAAACTTCTGCTTTCATTTATATTTGATAGCAAGTAAAGAACATTTTATCTGTGAAAGTTTTTCAGCAAATCCACTCCATGTGGACATACAAAAGAGAACTGGCTTTGCTATCAACAGAATAAAAGAAGTACTTGCTAAAAAAGAAACTCACGTAGGGCTGTGAGTTGTGCAAACCTTTCCCTTTGTGTTGAACAATCCCAGTGTCCATGTTTCCTGCCAAATTCTACTATTCCAATTTTGCACTTTAAACTATTTTTTCCATTCTCAAAAAGACTGACAGAAGTTTCTTGCAAACTGAGTCAAGTCTGAGACTGAAGGTCATACTGTAGGGAAGAGATCACAATTCTCTTTTTTAATAATGTTATTATAATTCACAAAACTCTGTCAGAAAGGCATGTGTAAGGTCACTGCTTGGTTTATGCAAATTGTGTTAATCTTTTTTTCTGTAAAACTGCTGCAATAACTTCAGAATGGTACATTATCATCTATGATTACAGAAACTGAGCTCTGTTTTGGTGCCTTCTGAGTTTCAAGTACCAACCAACAAGACCATGCAAGTAAATATTAATCAGCAGAAAGCAACTGCTGTTGAAGTTGAAGTGCTCTTGACTTAAGATGTAGATAACAACTGAGGTAGCAAATCTGATGCTTACTGGAAATTAGAATTGAGCATGTTTACAAAAGCGTCAGAGACAACTCCATAACACCACTGTTTAGATCCAGAGTTGATATTTGTTTCATCTTTCAGGGTTCAACTCAGGAACATCAGACAGTGCACAAAGGAGAAGTATCAATAAAGAGAATAACCTGAGGCCTTCTGAAAGCATCTGCAGGGTGACCCTATATAATCGCATTATGGTTTTTAAGCCAGACCTTCAACTGAGAAAAACTTGCCGATGATTAATTAAATCAATAGCACTATTTTTGTTTCACCTTACCTCAACATTTCTCTCTCTGTTTTGCAAAATAAAACATGACAAATTCCTTGATATGCATAGTAATTGAATAATCAGCTAATAGCATGAAATAGATATCCAGTGATATATGCCTGTCTGTTCATTAGCAGTAAGCATTTCCTGATACAAGTGACTGAGACCCAATTAGATAAATAATCTAAAATCAACTTTCTTCTCCCTTTCAAGAGACTGAACATGAGAGATGTCTGGACAAAAAAAACACAGCAAAAAACCACCCCACCCCCCCCCCCCGCAAAAAACAACCCACAACAAAAACCCCTCCAACATTCAGCAGTGATTAAACTGAAAATAAAATGTCTGTTCAAAAAGACTAGCTTGAACATGTGATTAGGAGGAAGTTAATTTCCTGAAATTTATAGGGTCTTGTAAAACCTATAGATGCACATCATGACTTAGATTAACTTTATTTCAAAGTGATATTGCCCAGAACGAAGGAGTTGTAGTTCTTTAATATCTTTTGGACTTGGTGCTTAGTGTTAAACAGGTTTTATGGACAGAAAAAATAATCCACTAATTTAACGTCTAGTCACTCACCTTGTCTTTGGTGACTGTTTAATATAAAGTGTATAAATAACATTATTAAAAAGGACAAATGACAAAAAAGTGAACCCACATGTGTTTTAATTTTCCTTTCTAGCTGCAAATTACGGCAGCTACCAAATGGCTGGCTCTCTGTAAGCTAACATCTTCTATAATACATACATGCTCCCCAGAAAATATACTGCCTTAACGTACACTTAGACTTTGATCACAAAGCCTCACAAGGCTTCACACTGTAAAATATGAAAGCACAACTTCCAATTGAGTCAGTCCCACCTTGCCCAACAACTCACCCCTCTTGCTGCAGTGACCACTATTTCAAAATTCTGTAAATTGCAACACATTTCTTTTCAAATGTATGTTTAAGACATACTTTGTTCCATTTTTCTTCACTGCTGGACCTTGTTCTGTATCCAGCCTTGATGTACATACTGAGCATCTTAGACAGTGAACACTGGTAAAACCTTAATGACATAACTAATAACACAGAAACTTGGCAGTTTTGGTTTTCCTTTTTTTTACTATGTATCATTTCTACTTGTCCTTTTAACTGGCATTTGTTCTTTAAAGACATGACATGCCATAAAAGCAGCTCAGTTTCAAAGTGTCTGTAATGACAGTTTGAACTCCCATACTTGACAATCCTTTAGACTAAGTACGGATTTCTGATAAAATCAGCGGCACTCTTGCTGCTGATTTCAACAAGATCAAGATTTCACTCTACCCCTGTTGGCTAACATGACTTAAAATGTGGGAAGGATTATTACAGTGATGAGCTATCATGTGGTTTAGCAAGTTTCCTTGCTATAAGGTCACCACAAATATTCCTCCACTGGATCTAGATACATTAAGATCCTCTTTCCCCCTGGGACAGTTAAGGGGACATTTTTTTAATGCGTTGCTGGTCCTCTGAGCACAGAGCAGCCTCACAACAGCCAAGAGAGTTTGCAGCATAAAGCACTGATCACAACTGCACTTAAATTCAGGTCACATTCTTTAGTTTTGCTGTCCCCATGAGGACTGGATATTTTTGATAAGGAGGACAGTGTATGATTGATATAATCGGTTGGTTCTATCACCCTGTGATTTAGACAAAGTCCCTTGAAGTCTGTATCTTAATTCCCACACCAGAATGCCTTTTGTGCTTGGCACTGTACATGCACAAACAATCCAAGCCTTGGGAAGTTTGCAAGTGGGAAAGATGAGCCAGTGGGTAAGAAGGGAAAGAGCCGCAGAGAGGTAACAGCATTTGTCAAGGTCACATAATCCCGCAGTGCAGATGTGGAAAGAAAACAGAAATTATACCTGGCCCACATGCTACTGATCTTCAGGCTAGGACAGAGCAGCTCCAGGGACCACGGAGGGCATGGTCTCAGTGCTGGGAGAGACCACTCCTCCACTCCTGACTTCAGAAATTTAAGAAATATTAGCCTTGACACACAAACCCCTGTAAGGTAATTCTTCAAGGTTTAAAAAAAATCCTCCAAAAGGGAAGTGTGTCAAGAACTGTCATAGCAGAAAACCTTCCCAGATTAATGAGAAACCTCTGTCTGTAATGCAGTAAGGGATTTCATCTGGATTAATGAGAATTAATGAGAAACCTCTGTCTGTAATGCAGTAAGGGATTTCATCTGGATCACACTGATTGCCATTAAATGAAATCATTAGCCTTGGTCCCTCTTCCAGACTGTATGGCAAGCCTGACAACCAATATATTTCCACTGAAGAACAAACTACAATATAAGGAAAGAATTTAACACAGTAATTTCCACTGCAAAAACTATTTCCTAGCCTAGGAAATCACTAACTCTTTACTAGACAGAGATGATTGCCAAATGCAGTGTGTGCTTATTCATATTGGGTGTTTCAAGAAATTTCACCATCTACAGACATGATATGAAGAGATTTACGTTATCTGAACATGACAGCAGCACAGAGTGAAAACAACAGAGGCTGCAGTCCTTTTAAGAACGCCTGGAAATCCTTTATCCCATTTTTCCGTAATTTTGGCTATTAACCTGATGTGCTAACATGCCTAGGTATACAGCCACAAAGGACTATGTCCCCTGTTAGTACAGAACAGCAGAGCTTTACTAAGGACACTGGAATGGCATCTATGGCTTGGCATGGTCCAGTATATACAGAGAGGACACAGGCCAATGGAAAGGAGCTTAGCAGCACTGTCATCTGTTTGCCAGGAGCAAAGTGCCGCAGCACACGCCAGCCTCCAGCCCACGGCAGCTGCCAGGCATGGCCAGCCTGAAAATGCAGCTCAACAATCTGTTAAGACTTTTCCATCCCAGTTTATCGATTAGCTTTGCATACAATGTATATAGCCCCTTCGGTAAGCTTTCATTCAACAGTGCAGAAAATTTACAAAATTGTGCATAAGTATATTGGTTAAGACCCATATTATTTTAGGTTTATTGGTAAGTTGCATTTACCTAGATATACTAAATATTCAGTGGAATTTTGTGAAGATTTAACATTTAGACAGAATGTACAATATCTGACATCACAGTAAACTGCACATTCAAGATGCAAGTTTTCTAATAATCTTGCTTGCTTTTCTGGTCCAAACAGTTCATAATACACCCATTCGGCTCTTGATGTGGCATTCATGTTAATTGAAGGTACAGAGAAACTATCAATAAAGACAAATGAGGACAGCCTTGTAACTAAAGAGGAGATATGGGTCCAAATTGAGCCCAAGTCAAACAAAGACCACAGAGATTCAGTATTAAGAAATTAACAGGCTTCGAAATCAGATTCAACATGTCTCAGCTTTGCCACTAATCGGCTTTGTCACACAGCAGCTGACAGCAAGTCACATCAATCCAGACTTTCAGAAGAACTTGACCCTCTAAAAGGAACTCAAGGAAGAGACTTCTGTGCTCCACTTGCAGTGCAATTCTCAAAATCGCATATAAAATCCAGAAAAAGTCTACTAGTAACATATTCTGTACCCCAGATGCCAAAATGTACTTCTGAATCTCTTTAGAGCCACCCAGATCTGACTAGATTTCAGAGGACAGATGTTATCTCCATGCAACTTCTCAGATGCTCAGTGAATCTCTAACACAAACAAGAGCAGCAGACTTGGCATAAATGTTGCAGCAGCCAATGTTTTCTACTTTACTAAAATATAAGCAAAGAAGAAGAGTATGTGGCTATAGAACTAGGTGCCTCAACCCCTTTTATATCAACAAAATATGGGTTACAACATTCCGCTAAAATTTGGCAGTCATGGACACTTCCTATGTTCCCAAAGAGCCAGATCACTGTGAGTAAAAGGTTAATATGAATTGAGGACAACCATGCTAGAAACTGTTCCACCTGGAGGGAAACAGAGATTATCTGGACAAAATATATGTCTGACTCTCCCATCTTACTGGACACCAACATTTTCTCACTTGAGCAACCAATAGTCACCTGAGACAGGGAATGGATTGAGGCCTGGAGCAGTTGAGCTGATTAACGGAGACAGCATTAGCCTAAGTATTCTGCTAGTTTTAATGGAAGGTGTAGATTCAAACAACCTGCACACTAAACCAGCCTGAAAAAAACACCAGCAAGTGACTCAGGGGAACAGGGATCATGAACGCAGTCTGAGTGCTCACCAGCACCGCTTCGGTACCACCAGCAGCTTTTCAGCAGAGCCGCAGCATATTGCCAACGCCAGTCACTCCGTAACTCTCAGTGAGCTCTCAGCAAAACAAGCTTGATGTTTGCTGCACTCACCCACAGGGAAATACTGCAGTGCAGACACGCAAGGTGCTTGTGAGAATTCAGAATACGCCTTGCACAGCCAAGAGCAGTCTCAGTGTCTTATTTAACTTTGGGCCACTGCTCATGGACTGATTAGGAGGTGCGAGTCCTCAGAGGGATGGGTGCTGCAGCTCCTGCCCTTCTGCCCAACTCCCTCCACGCCAGTAGGACAGAGGGTCAGACGTGGGGCAGCGGGGATGTCACACGTGTACTGTGATTTCTAACCTAACACAAACCAGAAAGAATGAATCTCCTTGAACAGGAGATGCTTAGTTTGTGCAGCTTTCCAAAGACACTCTGGACTTATGACTACTGTTGTTGTTTTGTTTTTCCTCTTGAAAGGAAGATATCTAAGGCTCTCCAAGGCCTCTGAATATGATATAACCTGCCTCATCCATTCTTAGTTCTCTAAAGCATTTACATGCTCTAGACAAGTATTTCATTAGCCCCACTGCAGGCTGGATCAGTAAAGCCAGCTTACCTGGAGCAATTCAACTAACAAGTGGGCTGCCTTTACCAGCAGGCAACTTTATGATCATTTATGTAGTATTCCTTTTATTCCATAAAAAGTATACCTAGAGAAAACAGAGCATTGCAGTAATATTAAATCATTGGTCTCCACTATGGTAAAAGCTTTAATGGCAGGCAGTGCTGAAAGATTTGGAGAAATAACAAGGGTTTTTGTTTGTGCAGTTTACTATTCCATATTTCAGTCTGACAGTCTGGAGAGATAAGAAAACAGAAAAGAAGGTAAATGTGAACAGAAAGCTCAGAGAAAAGTTAACTTCCATCTTTGTTTTGATGAGACTGACACCCACCAAAAAGGAGAGTTAAACATCCTTTCAGAAGAAGAATTTGTATTTTGCTGCAGGGAAATAGTCAACATCAACAGGAAAGGGATAATTTGCAAGATTAGGGATTGTTTGGCTTTAGGGCTTTCTGTGCCTTGTTAACATCCTCCTGTATCAGTCTGCTGTGGCCACAAAACTATTTCTGACACACTCTTTTATATATATATATATATATATATATATATATATTTATATATATATATATATTTATATTTATATTTATATTTATATTTATATTTATATTTATATTTATATTTATATTTATATCTATTTATATATATATATTCTGTTCACCAACAGTATAAGTAGCTTAAGCATAAGTAATGTCACAGACCTTCCATTTCCTATTAAATACACAAGCTATAAAATTAATAATATACTTTGTAGTTGGTGGCATTCGGTATGGTATATAATATGTAAACACAAAGAAACATTCCAAATAAAATCAGAAACTACACTGTTAATGCAAAATAAATGTAAACATCTTTAAGGACCAATTTGCTATTAATAATGCTGAGTGGCATCAGAACAGTCAGAATATTCAAGTCACAAAAGCTGCAGTAAAAATCTTGAGCTCTTTTTCTGGTCCAGCTATTTGGACTGTGAAATTCCTGACTTGAAATGAACGATCGCGTGCTGTCATGCTTCTAAAAAATTAAAAATCGATGAAGTGTATCAACTGCTTTTTACCAAAAGTAAAAATAACCCCCCTTGTGATATTTGGTAACTCAGAAAAGGTCAAGTGTTTCATGCAAATCAAACAATTATAAAGAAACCTTCTGCCAGTCCTTAAGCTATTCAAATGTAAAGATAATGCAGCAGGACAGGTTTTTTCCTTGCTTATCAAAGTTCAATTTTGTTTAAAACCTTTTTGTTGTCCTGGTTACCACAGCTTTGGGCTTCAACCTGGCTTCCTGCAGTTGTCCCCATTAAAATATAAAAAAATATGCCTGCTTTGATTTATAGCTTGTTCTAAGCTGAGTGAACCAAACAATGTCATCTCTTGTATCAGCTGACAAATTCTAGAGGTCTCATTTTATACTGTGTTCAAAGCCCAAGGTATAAGCATGTATATTTTTTTTTCTATAGCTGGATTCTCAGCCAGAAAAATCCAAGTACCAATTTTGCAGTCAGTACAGTTCAGCTTATTCAACGTTTGCCATCTAAAGCCATCTCTCCCCTTACACTACCCCATCACTGCACTTGACATATGACTTGAGCTCAGCAAGGACAGGGTTAACAGCAACTTTGAGGCATTAGCAGATTCAGTGACTCTTAAGGGAAGGACACACTGCTAAAGTACCCGTCCAACCAGGTGTACAGCAAGTATCTCTGTCCATACTGCCAAGCCAAGCACCACCAATGCCCCAACTAGAAAACCTAGAGTTGAACATGTTCTGCATCCCATATTCAATTCCACTCCTGTCCCACAGCATGGGAACTCCACAATAAATACTCTGTAACATACGATTTTAGCATTTCCTACGAAGAAAACAAGGCTGATTTGTCTGTCAAATATGACCAATGTGTTGTCTAAGCAAGCCACAGTGGGATGTACAGTGGACTTGAGACAAGCATCCCCCCAGCGGTGTCACTCAGAGACTGCTGGGACACCTGCCCTCTCCCTCCTGCTGTGCTTCTGAGCTCATCCAATACAAGCACCCAGTGAGGCCTATATCAAACCAGCTGTATTGAGAGCAAGCCCGTGTTCAAACACCTGCAGGAGGTAACACCTGGCTGGTCACTCGGGTGTCCAGCAGCCACAGGTTCCCCTGGAGACTCATAAAGGAAGTTTTGGGTTTGAGCTGCAGCAGCAAAAAGGGATTTGATCAGTTTGAACTGAGTCCACTGTATTGGCATTTCCATGTGCCACACAGACCAGAGAAAAGCTGTAAAATATATGTCAGTGACATTTTCAGTGTTCTGAAGTTTGAGTCATCAGTTATTTCCCTACTCCCTTGTTTATTGCCTCAATAACCCATGAAGGAAAGGTGAAAGGCCAACAAATGAAAACACTGAATATTAAAAAGGTTAAAGTATAGGATTATAAGGGCACTAAAAGTTTATACTTTTAGCTACTGATTGCACTGGAGACATCCGTGACATTGTCTTGTTTTCAACGCAATGAAGAGAAAGTGGAACAAAGAAACCTGTTCCTGTGGTAAAAACTCTAATGGAAATCAAGTGAAGCAAATTTAACTGTCTCTGTTTGCAATCTACAGAGGTCTACACCTCTTGAGATACAGCAAATGCATGGTCAGGGTGAGAGGATTAAACAGCCTTTAGTGACAATTCAGACAACTGATCCTCATATTGAGTGCAGTTCTCATGTATGTAATTTTAATTTTGAATATGTTATTGGATATGTGAATGCCAGATTATCCACTGTGGTTAAATAGGCTTGAAAACCTGACTTTCTGATACAGTGGATAATGCATTCCCATTTGACTCTCTGATCATTTCATTTTGTTTCCCAGGTGGCACAGAAGGGCTGCTTAAGGCACGGAGCTCAAAAGACACTCTGAATCTCAATGACTGACACTTGATGAGGAACAAAGCCTGCAAGAAGTGCTCCCTACAAGGACACACAACGCTCAGGACTGTGGAATTATTATTACTATTATTATTAATCACTCACCTAATAACGTATAGTAAAGTGAATTATCTCAACTACTCAAAAAAAATCAACCTTAGAGATCTGCTGAGGACAGAAAAATCAGTTAATGTAAGAATCATTTTGAACTTTAAAGTCAACTGAAACAGACATCAGGTTTTGCAAGAATTCTGGTTATATCACACTCACTGGTACTTTTCTTGTCAAATAGAAACAAAATAAATCTTAATAGCAGCATAAGGTTGTTACTTATGGTTTTACCATCTCAGTTTAATTACACAATTAGGATAAAACATGATGTACACCTACCAGTTGAGCTGGAAATTACACCTGTAATCTCAGTTTTGTTAACATACTTGAATGCCACTTAACATTCTGACTATACTAACCCTATACAGTACCAACATTAAATGGATTATGGGTAATGAAAGCAATTAAAAAATTCATTTTCAGTGAGGAACCATATTGGAATGTGAGAGTTGGAATGAGCAACTGATGCTGATCAATGTGTTTTATTCCACCTTAATCCACTGAAAGAAAAGTTAGCAGATGGCAGACAAATGAAAAGATGTGAATAAAATTCTGGGTATTTTTTGAGAGCACTTTGCGTTTAGGATGATAGGTCCAATTAAATATATTAATTTTTAAAAACAAAGCATTTCAGCCATAAACTGTGCTTTAGCCCTAGTTTCTCTTTAACAATACAGGACATACTTCAAAGGGAATTCATGTACTGTAAGTCGATTCTAAAAGTAATACAGCTCTAAGAGTGAATAGCGGTTGAATGTTATTGCCCCTAAATGCTGCTGGAGGACTCATATGACCACAGGTGTACAAAACAGCAGCACAGAGGAATTGACATTTTTAGGCTCATATACAGCAGAGCTGGAACAGCAATTGCATCCACTTCTCATGCCCACCTTTTGAAAATAGATTTTTAAAATATGTAAAAAGATTTCAGAGAAGAAAACTTCATTTGAAGACTGGGTAAAGTCAGAGAGAAGTGGGTTTTTTTTTTTTTTTTTTTAAAGACGGAGATAGATGAGCTTGGGGGAGAAAAACATCTAGTACTGAAAAGCTCATTAATTTGGTCAAAGGCAGTGTAACAAGAAACTGCAGGTAGAAGTTATGCCTGACAAATTCAAACTCTCCTTAAACACTGAGGGTAATTAACTAGTCACCAAAAAAAAAAAAAAAAAAAGGGAAGACCTTCTTGATTCATCCCTCCCCACCATTAATCCACAATTGCATTAGGCAAACCTCCTGCTTTAAAATCTCCTCAGCAGGTTTCACCCTCAAGGCCAACACAAAAAGCCACATTTTTTTGTTATATGTATATAAATAAAAACAAAAGGCCACCAGCTCAGTGGCTGTGACCTCCATCGTGGGCACCAGGGCTGCTCAGGGCAGGGTTCCCGAGGGAGCCGCGGCCCTGGCCGCCTCACAGCGCTGCCCCGGAGGGAAAGGTTTCTCCTCAGGAAAACAGCCCCACACTGCCTGCAGACTCACCAAGTTAAACCAGCACAAACCACAGGTTTCAAACGCTATCATATAATTTTTCACGATGTTTTCGAACACTTCCAAGAGCTCAGCACGAGCCTCTTGCAGCCTCCATCCCCGGGAGCTGCACACCGTATCGTTCCCCCTCAGCAAAATGGCGGCTACGAACAAAGCTACCACACTCCAAGCAACGTTAAGCTCAAGTTCATGTACAGGAGGGCGACTCTTTCAAGTGCTACTGAAAAGGCTGCTTTGCAAGGACAGTCTTCCAGAGCACTGGCCCATTCCTTCCGCACTCAGCAGCCAGAGGAAAGCTTTGGAGTTCTGTTTCTCCTTCATCCTCTCACCTGCCTTGTCCATTCATGCTTGAGGCTTCTGAGGAAAGGACTGTGCTCTAAGCTTTCATACTCCCTAACTGCAGCCTTAGGTAAACATGTTCTTTAAATATAACTTCCGAATATACTCTATTAATCTTTCACTTTAGAGCTTGACTTAACAGCAAAGCATAGCAAAATATACACGTGAAAATGTTAACTTTAATTCTGGTTCACGAGGCAAACTTTCAACTTACTATTT
The DNA here is from genome assembly GCF_964273445.1 of Streptopelia decaocto. Taxonomy (NCBI): domain Eukaryota; kingdom Metazoa; phylum Chordata; class Aves; order Columbiformes; family Columbidae; genus Streptopelia; species Streptopelia decaocto. The sequence continues at coordinate 23,294,107 of NC_138660.1, forward strand.
ATACAACCCAGCCAAAGACAGATGTATTTTAGTGATGTGTAAATTTATGAATGATACAAACTGAAAAGGTTCTTCACCAGCAGCTCCATTGAAAACTTCAGCTCTCAGTGAAATGAAAATGAAAAGTGAAAGGCATACGGTTACTACATTCGAAAACCTTTTTTGACAGCTCCTAGAAAGCTGATGTGGACATCCTAAGAGATTTTAAAAGAACATTATAAACTGAAATAGTGCCCATGGTCGTGCTATACTCTGGAACTATTGATTGTTCCCTTGTTCTTTTGTACTAAGACAGGAACACAAGGTCAAAACAGAAAACAAAACAAAACAATACTATATGTGTTGTATGTCTGACATACTGGAAGTTCTTATTTCTAACACACTGGACTGCAAACCGGAGTTGTAAGGCAAAAGTGCACATTGCAGTGAACTGTACCAGCTAAACTCATTTTCTAAATACAATATTCTGGAGCTGAAGGCTTTGTGTTGAATTTTGGGAAGCTGAGGATATATGGCTTGGGTATTAGTTTTCTCCTTTTGTATTGTATATCCATTTCTTAAATCTTACCTTTACTACTTTGTTTAAAAGTTGCTAAAAGCAATTGAATGCAATGACTTTTCATATCCATTGCTACCATTATCATCTATGATATAAAAGAGGATTTTAAGTTACCTTAATTAAAAGCACAAGTCAAGACTTTGAGTACATCTCTAACATGACTAAACTCAGAGGAAGGTGAATCAAGACTAGCAAATTAAGACAGAACCAAATACCATCCACTGGAGTTACACGCTGGCATTTTTAACATTTCAGCACCCAGCTCTTGCAAATCAGAAAACTTGAAAACATGGACCAAATGCAATTAGTGTGATTTTTACATGGCTTACAGCACTGCAAAAAAACAGTGCTGCACATGGGAGATCCAGCCCCTCCCCATTACAGCAGCCAGACTACCAGCACCATGACGAGGACCACCCTGTCCAAAGAAAGAGGTTGGTAAGAAACAGGTCTACTTTTGCTTTATATCAAATTGCACCTGCAGAGAAGTGTAGTTCAACTACATTTTATCAGTCGCAAGGATGCCATCAGGCTTATCCCATAGAGGCATCAGCAAGCCCGCAGCAGATGAGAGTGTCAGGAAAACAGCAGCAATCAAAGATGGAGATTTTAATGCCTACGGTTTTATAAGTGAAGATTCACAATGTTAGAAGAGCATTTTCAAGAACATTCAAAGCCACTGTAGCTTTGGAAAAACTAAACCAAGTAATGACTTCAACAGAACTGGTGCTTTTACATGTCCACCTTTCACCTGGAAAAGGGTATTTTTCCTGGTGACAATGATCAATGGAATTCCAGGTTTGACATTTCTTTCCCAGCAAGTATTTGGGTCTTGCAACAAACACAAGGGACTGGCAAAAGATAATTATTTTTAAAAAAAATCTTTACCAGAAAGAAATGAATGTCCAACTGGCTTCTGAATACTCTGGACTGTGTCTCTAAACCCTCAGCATATTAAATGTGGTGCCAGGTTCTCCAGGTTAACTGTGCAAATCCCATCATTACTAACACCAGGCTTGTTTGTGCAAAGAGTAAGAGTATGGAACAAAATCAGAAGCCTTCAAGTAGCCTCAAACATGAGATTAAGAATCTAAAGTATCTTATTCTACTGGGAAGAGGGAAGAAGAGAGATTACAGTATGAAAACAGTAAATTATATTGACACATTTAATTATTTGTGCACATACAATAAGAAAGGGAGGGAAACAACAGTGTGTATAGTCACAGTAGAAAGCCCCCCTATCCCCTAGAGCACCACAGCAAGGGTATCACAGATAATGAGACATCTGCTGATCAATGCGATACCCTCAGCCTGCTCATTTATGCATTAATGAAATGTGTGCAGCAGCTCACTCAGGTGATAAAGGCTCCCACAGGGGACTATGTCCAGAGGAAAACAAACGATCAAAATGAACAAAAGTGACTAGAGGAAGAAAAGGATGATGACATACAGCTAGGGGATAAGACAGACCCAACAGTGACACCATCCCATCTCTGTGTGCCCCCCTTCCTCTCCAGTAATTCACAGGAACAGCGAGGAAAAATCCCAACACACACACACACACACTTGAGTCTGTCTGCAGAAAAGCAGCCTGGATTTCACCCAGTCTAAGCCCCTTGATTTTAACAGTGTCCTGTCATGGATACTTCAGTTTAAGACAAAACACTCCTTGGAGTGGCTACTGAAACAATGTCAAAAGCCTGGCTCTAGCTTCAGAAACCACTGAGCACAATGTGCGCTTGGGAAGAACTCAGGCTGGCTCCAGTGGGTAACACCATTATCCATGAGCCCTGCTGACAGCACCAGGCCCACCACCTGCAGCCAGAAAGGAGCTGTGCGGAGCTCACACTCGGTCCAGCAACAAGCACAGTGGCCCCCAGACCTCGGAACTGCAGCCCCGCACCACTCCACGGGCAGCGCTGCCCAGCTGCAGTATGCTTGCTGTTCTCATCACCTCAAAAATAAACAATAAATAAACCAAACCCCAACAAACCATCTTATTGTCTCCTCCAGCTTCTGGAGAGAAAAGCAGCCTTCTGTGTATTCAGAGAAGCAGACGAGGTCTCCATCGGCAGCACGTATCCTGAATTTGCTATGGCACAAATACCTTTGTGCAGCACATGAGGGAATCACATTGCTGCATATGTAGGGTGTTGGTTTTTTGAAAAACTATTTGGTACCGTGTGAGGAAGATACAACTTGTCATTAGAGATCTCATGGTTTCTCACAAATGAGGTCAAGGTCAGTAATTTTGATCTCTATCTACATTCCAGCTAGGTTTCTGCTTGTTTAGTTTCATCCTTTAGCTACTGCCTGTGACAACCAGGCAGCTGTGCTGTGAAATAACACCATTTTAACACAAAAATAACTGCCCCAGCACTGGACTAATGACAGACCAAAACAGTTTTTAGAAGTACGTGGTAATGAAAAGCTCTTTAGAAGCAGATGACCATATAATAGAACTTGATTCTGAATATCAAGATGTCCTGAGGCTGTGTCCTAAACAGCAGCATAAGGTATCACTGATGTACCCACAGGCATACGCAAAACATACGTAATGCAGCATCATTTTCAGCAGAGCAGAGAGATAACAAATCTGCATGTGTAGGCTGTCAAAAGCAGTACAATTCATTTCACAATAAAAAGGAGAGAAGAGCGATATTCCCCATCTCACCCTGATGAAGCATTTTACAGCACCATAGGTGTACAGCACTGCACATGGAATTGTGCAGCTTGTTTTCCCTTTTAGAGAACAGTGCTGAGAAATAAGTAAAGTGTATCAGGTGTAAGGAAACAGAACTCATTTCTGAGTTGTATCATGAATGCATTTGCATGGCTTCCCAAATGAGAGAAATGAATCTGAGGAGGGTGAAAACCAGAATGGCTGAAGTTACAAGGAGACACTATCGGCATCAGCAAAAGGAGAATTTGCCCGCAGCTTCCCATCACTAAGTCTCTCCCAACTGACTGAAAGCTAAAGCAGCAGCTCCATTAGTGTTTTATTGAGTACACAAATCAATGTGAAATTCCATACGGTTTGCTGAGACATGAGCAGAAACGTGTTTGGGAATATTTATGCACATATATAGAGTGTATGTAAGTATACAGAGAGATAAGGGCCCCTCCTCTTCATCCAGATTTGCATGAAGTCGAACAGAATTGATGTGGTATTTTGCAGGGAACGTAGGAGGATTCACAGAGCCATGCCACTGAACTTGTCAGCTAAAATATTTCACTCTGTTATTGGAAATCATTATTCTCACTCTCTAGAAATCTCCTTGTATTTTGAGTCGTTTGTGAAGCAAATGGAACTGCACCAATAAAACCATTCAGAATATAAAGTGTCATGGTAAAAACATAACATATCTTGAGAATTAAACATCGGTATTGAGTTCCTCACTGGGTTAATCACTCTTGTACAAGTAGCAATATTTCTTCTTTGCAAACTCTCTTAAAACACATTTTTGTTACCACCTTCCTTCAAAAATCAAACTTGGAGAACATATTCTGTTTCAGTTGAGGGGAACTCATGACTTCCAGTATTCAGAAGTAGCTTTTGGTGACCACAGAAAGGGAAATTCCCTTTGCTTCACTTTCCCTGTGTTGCTCCCAATAGGGCGTCCTTGTAATTTCAGCCATTCTGGTTTTCACTCTCTGCTCAAAGTGTACATTTTTGTGTCTATGTTTGTCCTCTTTCTAAATAAATACTGCCTTATGATCAGGGAGTACACAAAACCAGCCCAAACTCAGAAAATGGCTGTGTACCTTTACCTACCACAGGGAGACACAAGTTGAAAACAGACTTTTTGCTTTTAAAAAGGTCCTTAGTGCTTCAAACCTACTAGTTGATCTGGGGATGCCTACTCAGATATTCCCCCAAACATTATAAGCCAGCTTCCACAGGACTTCAGAAGGTGGATTCGGCTCCTAAAACATTTTGAGGTAGCATTTCCATAAGTGACACACCGATCTATAGGGCTGTGCTGCTTCTTGGAGGGGGTTGGATACATATAGTAGAGCATATCTCCTTCACCACAGGCAGTGATCCAGCTCAGGCTGATCACTAAAATATTCACCATCTCCCTGTGACCATAACATGAGGAATCATGGCACCAGGGCTTGGGATGCTCAGCAAACCTGCCAAGCAGCAATCTGAACTGGGGCAGCTGGTGCTGTGTCTTCTGGAATTGAGGCCCCAGCTGAGAAGCAGCGCAGTGCAGCGGGAGCCGGGATCGCTCCCGCTCCCACCTGAAGCAGCTGGTGCTCTGACGCACGGTCTGGATCACAACAGAGCGCGGTAATCGCTGCCATTGCCACTTCGGACCACACAGTCTTCATTCATTTAATCACTACTGCAAGCAGCATCAGTATGTCGAAAAATAAGTCACTTGAATGAGGAGAAAGTTTCCAAATTCTATGTTTCTATTTCTTTTTAATAAAGCTCAGGCTTGCTAACAATATGCTGCAGCACAATAGAAAAATTCTCATTTATAAGAGAATGTAAAATCTATCTGGTGTGTGGGAAGAAGATAAGGGCTGTTTATCAACAGGAATAAAATGATTGAAATTGGAAATAAGGTGCTGGATATCCTTCATTTTCAGACTGCACAGCTGCAATTAGCAACACAAAGAAGGTATTCACCATTTCAAAAATCCTAGTGCATTGATGCATCTTGCTAAAACTATCTGCAATGAAAGGTTCTGCCTCAGAATACAATTAATTTTAAACATAGAAAAATTTAAATTCATTGTATTTAAAATAATATGCATCTATTTAAATGATGTATGTATTCTGGATACTTGCACACAAGTATATACGCCTGTACTTCTCTGTGATAGACTTCAGTCATTTTTATTTTCCATTAAATATCTATATAATTGACACCCAAAATTTTTTATCTCATTTCGTTCAGCATGCATGGTCATTTATAGATTTAGACACAAACACCATCTGAAGTGAGAATACAAAATAAAGCTTTTTTCCTTAATGTGCAAACTTAAAAACTCTTTCTATAATTTATTTTATAATTCCCTTTCTGCCACATTGTACTTGCATTTAATATCACTTCAGCTGAAGTACAATGTAAATTTCTCACCAAAATCCTTCATCTTCAGGAGAAATGTCTGTGTTTCCAGTCTTTGTATCTCCTATTTAGCATTTTTCAAATTAAATCTCTCCTAGATGAATCCAGTATATTGCTCAGCAGTTATTGAAATTTATGAACATGTTTAAGCTTTTTCATACTGCTGTTAACCATTATGATTGCCTCCTTTAAATCTTTCATTTTATAGCTCTCACTTCAGCAGACTGTATTGGTGACATTCATGAATTTCTCAGATCACAGCCGTGCCCGTACTGAACATCTCAGGGCAGGGTTTTGCTTCCAAAGCTGTTCCCTGGTTGTTGGCTTGAACCTCCTGCTCCATTGAATCCCCAAATGCTCTGTCATCAGGCTGGCAGAGGGCTCGTCTTTTGGGGAATTACCATCACAGTCTGCGGGCCAGACTATCACCTTTGCATCCACCATACTGAAAACCCACTTGCAGTTGTTCTCAACAACTCCAAATCCCGTCAGCCACCAGAGATGGAGGGATAATTGTTCTCTTTGCATGAGGAACGGCACCGGGGCAGAGATGTACAGCAGCAGAGCGAGTGTGACTTGGAAGCAGGAAGTTTCAATAAACAGCCACCATCTTCTTTCCTGAGGGGATATGTAGCCTGGCACCTGGCTCAAATCAGCCTGCAGCAGTGGTCCCACACAGCTCACAAAGCTTTTTCATTTCTTCCCATTACAGTATCCTCTCTCTTTGCTTAGTCAGCACTGGACTTTGGGGCAAGTCTGTCTCTGCGCACACCTCACAGCAGCCACAGCCACTACAGGAGCTCTGTCAGCAGCCCAAGTGACTGCAGGACCACAGCTCCCACCAGCCAGCTGGCCTGTCCCCACGTGTCCCCGAGGTGGCTCTGCTCCAGCAGCGGCTGGTGTCCCATGCTAATGGGCAGAAGCGCACTACCCCATGAATTGGTTATTTTATTAATAACATACACTAATTACAACACACACCTAGCCCAAAGCCGTGCATTTAAGACTTGGGTCAATCTACACATGACATGTGCACGTGACAACAGTACTGAATCCAAACTCAAACGGCTTTAAAGGTTTAGCCACTTCACAGTTAAGACACAGCTACCCCAATTTTCTTCTGCTTAAGATTTGGAGATTGGTATTTCTTGTTGAAAATGAGAAATTCTCATTAGTGGGGCTCAGAATACGCACAGTTTTTCAAACTATGATCTAAAAATCCCAAAGGACCGCAAAGGGTACATGAGGAAAGTCAAGTTTGCCATTGGGACACTTATGCTCACTTCCCAGACACCTGCATTACTTTCCCAGCAAACTCTCCAAACACAACACACACATGTGAACACAGGGCAGACTGTGGAAAAAAAAAATCAAAAAAATCAGACACGACTTGCCTGCTGGGTGAAAATGCCTCCACTGCTCTCACCGTTATGTTTCTCTTACAGCTGGAGTGAGTTTCCTTAAACACCAACTAAAAAGAGAAACTGAGCTGAAAATAATTCTGTGATCAAGCACGCGAGCAAGCTTGCCCAAATATCGGAGACGGAAGAGGAAGGCTGACCTTTCCAAAACACACAAAATCCTGGTTCTGTTCTCACTCATGCAACCGAATCCAGCGCTGATGAAGACACAAACTATACAACGAATAGAAATGCTTCCTTTCCTCCTCCCCGCATCTGTTAAACTATATATCTTCAGGGCAGGGACCACCTTAGCACACAAATGTATTCTTGTAGCTAGTCCTGCAGTGCAAACCCCTAGTCAGCATCTCTCCATCTTTAAAACACAGGCACGCATAGCTCCCAGCAAGAAAAAACAAATTCTATGCAAAAACTAGAGAGATTCTGTTACCAATTATTAGCAAATGTTATTTTTTTTCCTAAATATTAAGGATGTTTTATGCTAGGGATATAATATGTTAATTCATGCCCAGCTAAAGCAGGTGAAGCTGCAGTCTGTGGCTGACAATGCCATATATTTAGGAGCTGTGCATCAAAGCATTTAAAAACCCTTTTGTATTTGTACACACCTATAGGCAGATGCACACTGTACTGTCCCACAATTAAACATTCATTTACATTCTGAGACGATGCCTCTAAACTGGTAATCACACAGCAGTAGCCAACCAAAGAGCTCATCATCATGCTGTCTGTTTGCTTACAGCATAAATAACTGGAAGTCAAACAGGTGGAGGTGCAGCAAAGCTCACTGGGGGGAGGATAAAGAGGATAATAGTGGTTTAGGTGCAGTCTGTGTCTTCTGCTGAGCCCCTGGCCACCGACCCGCTGCTGTGCTGGCCGTGCTGCCCTCTGCAGCACATGTTCTCTGGCTCCCCAGAGCCCAGCAGTGGGGCTGAGCAGATCTGCTTGTGCGGGCAGCAACATCAGTTCCACCCCATTGCAGCTTTAAGCAGACATGACTTTAATCCAGCTGGAATCATAAAGAGAAAAGCCAGAACCTCAGAACTTGAACAAACAGTTCAGTGCCCAAGAGAACTACTTATGTGCAGAGTAACACAAAAGTCACGTTAGAAATGTCAACAACCCTGCACACCCTGCTTTGAGGCATGATTCATCCTTTCCTCCCCGCTGCACTTCCTGGGATGTTACTAGCCCTTACCTTAGTGTTGAATTTTTCCTGGTTACAAACACTTGTAACTCAGAAACAGAAGAAAAATTAAGTCTCAAATTTGTTTTTAGAAAGTAAATTAAAAATCAACATGACTGACTGTCACGCTAATTGTTAGTGATATTAAAACTGTGCCATTTTTCACAAGAACATTCTCTGTTTTTTCATGTGACACCACAGATACCTGGTAAAAGTATTTGGCAAGACCTGATGCTTATTTAAAACAATTTTTAGTAAGCTAATTTTTTTATTCTTTTCAGATTTCTTGCTAGGGTGAGTATAATTGCTACAGGTCATTTAACCACAGTTCAGTGGAAGCAAGAGCAAAGACCCTGCAGTGAAAGGACAAAGTGCAGCTGCTCTGTTCTGCTCAGACTCACTGTGATGCTCATTCAGTTGCTCTTTGAAAGCACGAAGATTCAGAGAAAAATAAACTGGCATGAGCATTTGCTGAATTAGAAGGTACTAACATTTTAAACAGTTTATTATTTTTCTAGGTGTGGCCATTTTACAAAAGTAAATCATTTAGGGGTTTAATACCAGAACAATGTGAGGTTTTCTTGCATAGTCACCTTATGCTCTGTGCCCAGAGGACCACACAGGTATGTAACCACTGGTGGTTTGCATGCACCAGGCACAACATTTATTTCATGTGAGCTCGACTTTGCTTTCTTAACTCACCAACCTGCCCACTCAGGAAAATGTTCTCTACAGTTTGTGCAGCTTTGCCTCTGACATCACCTTCATCACAAGGTGGTGACCAACCGTCCACACCCAGAGCATCCTGCGAGACGATGCAGCCCCAAAATATCTCCATGTGCTGTGGCTGTAGGTAGATACGTGCTAATTCTCATAGTCAAATTCCGTCACACAGGTAATAAAACTGACTGGGGAAAGTCCAGGAGGAAAACCAAGGCAACAAACCCAAAGGCACCAGAGCAAGATCACCAATGAGGCAACGCTGAGACCAGGGCTGCTTGTTTCACAGCTGCTGGGACGGGCAGACAGGCAGGAAGATCTGCACACAGTTCGCATCACCGCTCTCAGTTCATTGAATTCAATTCTAAGAATGAGTAGGGAATTCTCAGGCACAAGAAGTTAGAAGCTGCACATTTTTGAGGAATCTTTACTGATTGTTTGGTTCTGAAATGTTCGAAAAAATAATTAAAAAAGGTCAGTTAGAATAGACGGGTGACACGCTGCTTTCCTGGAAGTGAACACCACGCTACAACTTCCAGCATTAATCACAATGAAAGAACATATTATTAATGCAACTTCCTAACATAAGACTAATACCATATCAAGTACAGTATAGGTCAAACCAGTATTAATTGAAAGGTGCAGATGACTTGATTTTGAGAAGTCATCCATTTGGGGCTGCTGCCCATGGAATCTGAAGGCTGATAAACGGCACATTTTGGAAAAAAAATCGTCTCCTGGTAACTGGTCAAAAAGTATTGTAATTTGTAACTTACTATTAATGATTGTTAAACACCAGCATACAGATAAGCACCTGAGGCCCAAATCTACTTTAAATACATAAATCTAACTTCTGCTTAAATAAATTGGTATATCAGTGACTAAGGGCAGAATACACTTAGAATAGTGACATTTCTGAATAGAGAACCTCTTGTAGACAATCTTTAACCTACTTGCTTGTCAATTAGTCAGGAATTAGAATCAACATTTGTAATTCAGCTTCAGAAAAACGTATGTTTTGCAAGACTCTGGCCACCTCCTTTTCCTAGTCATCAAGTTCACGCACCCAGCACAAAATCACTGATTACAAGATACAGTCTTCCACAATTTTGACAAAGTTTCTTTTTGTTGGGAACCCCTGATCACAAGGTAGGTCTACTGTCCATAGGCTCTCCAGCACCATTACTGCAATCAGATTAACACCCTCCTGTTTGGAACAATACAGGGTATTTCACTGCCTTCAGATGCTGAAACAGAATTACAATCCCCAGGCGCAGGTAGAGCTGAGGTTCTGATTCAGTCAGGTGTTGCAATGTGCTCCTAAACCCAACATGGGGATTTTAGCAGCTTCAGAGTGCTTCGGTTGGCACTAACACACCTCCTGAATCAAAGCCTTGGACGCTTTTGCGACAGAAAGAGGATAATGGTGGGAACAACAGACACATGTAACTGCAGAGCTGAAAGCACAATGAAAAGCCAAACGTCCCTTAGGGACACAAGCACCAGCTAACACCACAATAATCCCATGGCCATCATCCTGAGCGTGTTCACCTGTCCAAGCCAGCGCCTTATGGAATAGACCCACATGGACCCAAAAGACACGTCTGTTCGACTAAGGCACACTGTTGGTTCATCAGCCATGTCAGGAATCCAGTGACTGCAGAATTCCCGCATTATGAGCAAGGAAAATGGATTTTTATTAATAATACTAACAGCAGCACAAAACCCTATAGAGTCTTTGCTGTTTAAAATAGCATGCTTACTCAACATCAGGGAAGGAAAGAGATCTACTATGCCCTGTCAATCACAAACCATAATTTATTACACGCCTGTTTGATTTTCTGAGTTAGTACAATTACATGCTGTTGCTTCTAAATACAATTTAAGCAAAGGCAGGTATCAAAAAATACCCACACACTCTGATTCATTGGTATGCCATGCAGCCGAAGACTTGTAGAAGCTGTTAATGATACATGAATTATGTATGCTACAGCTCAATATAACATTTGGTGTGATTTAAACAGCATGAACTTTTAGTGAAAGTCATTTTGATTCTGTGATGTATTACACTTCGAAAACCCTTAGCAGGAGGTGGGAATTGAATGATGTTCTCAGGAAGCTTTTATTTGTTAAGCATATACAATGCAGCTGCAACCAGATCCTAAGTAATGGCAAGGAGTGAAATGAAAGATCTGATATAAAATTAGGTCTCTGCACAAGCTGATTCTGAGTGTGTCAGTGAGGGAACAGGAAGGGGCAGAGGGAAAGAAAATGGGCAGGAATCAACCATTCCCCTTTTCTTCTGCAGGTGCTGAACTTCAAGCTACCATAGTAATATTTCTCATTTTAAACATCACTGTTCAACTGAATATTTCACTCTGCAACACCAACCAGTTGGCTCTCAGTCCTGTGATTAGGCTGCCATTTCAATAACGAAGCTATGAATCACTAGCAGAAAGCCAGCCAGTCGCTTAAGGAGGGTGAAAAAGGGATTTGCCTAAGTACATAACTCATTTTTAAAAAGTTAAATGCACAAAGGGGAAGAAAGATTAAAATAAAGGTGGATAATGTGATCCTTATTTTAATTTTCTGAGGTCCCCAAATTGTTTAGGGAGAATGTAAATACATACGAATGCAACAGCACTAATTTCTGATGCCCAATGAGAGTTTTAAGCAATGACCCATTTCCTACTTCCTATGTATCTATAGCAATCCTTCAGACGAAAGTATTACAAAGATGTACAAAATCTGTTCATGAACAAAGATCCTTCTTTACTAGCTCTATTATTACAAAATGTGGGGTTATTACTGTGGTATTATAAAGCAGCCCTTTCAGTGCACAAGCAAAATCAGTGACGCATTTTATTAAACACTACATGTTTGTAAGCACAGGAATTTCTGTCCTTATTATAATATTTTAGGTTTGTATTGTTTTCTTTTTGTTTTTTTCAAGAGCATTTAGCACTGGCCTATCTCCTCTATCACTTATTACAGTGATACATGCTCTTGGCATGCTAGTAGGTCCAGGAATAACCCAACAAACCATATTATTGAAAACCTTGTCTTGAAACCACCAGGCAATGACAGAAAACAAGTACTCCCCCTGTTTTATGGGTGGAAATTGAGGTGGTCTTCATCAATATCATTTAAATAACCTGCAAACTAGCAGAAAAATTAACCAAAATCTCTGACATGCCACTCCAATGGCTTTGATAAATAAGCTACTCCACTGTACGAAAGTTTAAATTTACTCATAAAGTAGGATTATTCTTTTTGGGTTGAGTTTGAACACATGGCAAGGGGTTTGACTGAATTAATCCCTTCTCCTGAAGTTTGAAACAGAAGTGGAAATGCTGTGATATTCTTACCTGTATTTATAAATTGCCACAAAGCATGACGCCAAAGACTGGCAGTTCTCTTTCCACACCAGCCCCTAGCAAGGGCAGCCTCTCTTAACCCTGAAGACAGGTTAGCCAGAGAATTACTGACACTTTTGTGTGCGGGATAACATTGCTTCAGCATAACCTACAAGGAGTTGGCCCTGAGCATAAATAGACATAAATAACACCTACAATTATCTTTCTACTAGAAATATGGTTATAGTCCCAAAAGGCAGAAGGGTGCAGAACCTTTACTCAATAAAATGAATCAGAGAATCACGGAATGGTTTGGGTTGGAATGGACATTAAAGATCATCTTGGTTCCAATCCAACATGTTCCACCAGACCAGGTTGCTCAGAGCCCCGTTCAGCCTGGCCCTGAACACAGCCAGGGATGGGGCAGCCACAGCTTCTTTCAGCCTGTGCCAGGGCCTCACTGTAAAGAATTTCTTCCTTATGTCTAATCTAAACCTACCCTCTTTCAGTTTGAATGCCCTTATAAAAAAGTCTCTCTCTACCTTACATCAAAAGAAAAAAACAATTCAATTCTAAGCTCCCCAGACCTAGAAATGTTCAAGGTACTCCCTGGAAAGGACAGTTCTCTAATGCTTTAGATACACACTTCAGAAAATCTGCCAAGATTTTTGCCAGACACAGCACCCAGTAAAGGATTAAACTGTTCATATGGTTACTTTCTCTATACACAGAGTTTCTAATTATAGGGAAGCCTTTTAAAATCAAATAAATATGAGTACAAGTAGATGTCAAAAAGAATCAGAGTAGTTGCTTGTACTGTTCAAAGAAAACAGAAATTCACTTAAGTGTGTCTATTCTTACAACACTTGGTAAAGGTTTGGGGTTTTGTTCAGTACAAACGCTTAGGGAATATGTGCAAAAAGACGTATTTTCTGCTTAAATTGAAAACTTCAAGATCTCAAAAAAATTATTGTTCTGTATCCCCCATGACACTGTTCAGAGACTCTGGATAGAGGAAGCTCCTTCTATTTCAATGATGCATCACATTCTAAACAGAACTCATTCAAAGAAAATAAAAATTGACATGGCCAATATTTTTGTCCTTTTTTCGGAAGAAAAACAATTGAACAGTAACCCTCAATTGCAGTAGATCATTACCCTGAAAGAGCACGCTATTTAGGCTCTTGGCTTGTTAAATTAATACATTTTTATTCTGACCATGGAGAGAGATGAAGTAATAAAAACTGCAGAGAGCACAAATATGATAGTAATACAATTGATTAGCAACAGCATTATGCTGCCTTCCAGAGTGATTCATGCACTGGATGCAATGTAAACATTTACAACTTGCAGTCGTCTTATATTACGATTGGAACTGTTCACACTGGCCAAAGTTTTTCAGAAATCTACCCAAGTTTATATTCAAAAAACCTTAACTTAGTCAGATATATGTCTCTAGATATATGTAATGACTTTAAGTTACCCAGGATAGCCCATTAAAATTAGCATGTTGAATTAGAACCTCATTATCCTGAAAAATATTGCCCATATATCTAATTTTACAGATCCTGTTTACCATTGTTCTCTTCTATCAAAACTAAAACAAGGTAGCAAATGCAACTACACTAATTGTTCTTATGTTTCAGCTACTGAATTAATATAATCTTCTCTTTGAAAAATACAGATTTCTGTTTGGGAACTCGAAGAAAAAAAGAACCGCAGAGAGAGATCAGGCTGACGTAAGAAAAGAGGTACAATAATACACACACATAGACTGAGATTAGACTGTTAGAGGGGGAAATACTGTAGAAATACAGTATTTATTACAGGCAAAATGCTGGACAGTACACGGGCCAAGGAGACCTCACTTAAACTGGCAGAGAAAAGGTGCAAAACTGTGTCTATTTATGTGCATTATTCTACTCTCTTTCTTTACTAAGATTGCACAGTGCATGAAAAATTGGATTTTTGAAAGGTGTGCTAATACACAACACATTTGTGCAGCGTTTGCAGTCTCTCAGGAGAGCCAGTGGGGCAGAAGGCAAAGAGCTGGACAGGACAAGAGGAGGCAGTGGGAAGACATGGGGGTCCAGCTGGTCTCTGCAAGATGCAAATTCCCAAGCTGCCCTTGGGAAAGCAAAAGTCCAGCCCTGTTACTGCAAAACCAGGAAGAAAACATTCTTCACCCTTGAACTGCATATTCCTTGGCATACAAATTCCTGTGAATATAGTTTCCAATACGAGAGGCACGTGTCAAACACATTGGCTGGATGTTATCACCATGGAATTCATGCAAAGAGACGCAGTGCCAGCACTACGATCGCTCAACTGTTCAAGTTATTTCTGCCCAGTGTGCAGTTAGGCTGAATTAGAAATGACTTGTGTTGAAGTGGTGATGCTGTAGTTCCCTCCAGACTAGGACGGTGTTTGTCAAGGTATTCAACACAGAAAAAACTCACAAGAGAGATATATAATATTGAGTATGGCAGCATTCCCCACTGGGCCACATAAAAGGATGGATTTCTTCTTTGTTTCCTAAGTCACCGTGTTCTAAACCCAACATGCTCAGTAACACGACTGAGATGCAGTAGAGGAAGGTGCCAAAATCGTTATAAGTACATACATCTTATCTGCAGCAGCATACAAATATAACTGCTGTCATGTTATGTTGTTAATATGACAGCCATCACAACTAGGAGAAAAAAAAACTGAATTTTTCTTCTAATATGAACTTTATCCAAAACCACTTCAGAAAAAGAAAAAAAAAAAATGACATTTCCACTTTTTTAAAAAGAAAAACCCCTAAGAAGCGGAGTTTTGACATGTTTCCTCCTGCATTTTCTCCTCCTTTGTCTCAGTGCAATAAAAACTCTGCAGAGACTATTTCTTTCACATCCTCCTTGCCGTTCTCCTCCTTCTGCCTTACCTTTTCCATTTTCAAAGCTTTGCCAACTTCAGTAGTTAGTGGCAGAAGGTGGCATTTCATTTTTCTTTTGTCTCTAACTTTCCCAAAGCTGGAGAAGTTTTGCAAAGTACGTGGGAGAACAGCGACAAAAGCTTGTCTAAATTTTCTTGTGTGTGTGTGTGCTCTGAAATACTCTGTTTGTTTCTTACTTATCTAAAAATGAAGATAAAAACCACTCTTAACTCAGAAACGCCTGTGTGAGCTCTGGGTGGAGGAGAAACACGCTGAACCCAGCAGAGCACTTAGACTGGAGTACAAAACCAGGCAGAAACCTCGCCCAGAAAAGCCCATGAAAAGGTGTTTCTTTCCCCTCTCATCATGCAACTGGAGCTGCAAATGAATATTGTCAGTGTTGTTTCAGAGGGATTCTTGATGCACTGACAACTTGGAAGAGTTACTAAACATAAGAAAAGTATCTGAAATTAGGCAAGATATAAGTTTTTGGAAAACAGCCAAAGCTATTCCTTCTACTGTTTCCCCTACAGCCAGTGGGGCAAGGCAGGTTGTTTTTGTTGTTGTTTGTGGTTTTATTTTCTCCTAAGGGTGATTTCAACTCATCCAAACATCTGTTTATCTGTTTTAGAAGAGGATAAATCAGGTTTTAAACATTCCCCTCTTCTTGCTGGAAACCAAGACTAAAAATCTAGGTTGAGATTGCTAAAGTTACCCAGGGTAAATCCTATCCTGAGTAACAAAATGAAGAGAAGGCAATATGGCAGGAATCTTCCTGCCACTGACAGGGCAAGTATTGCCTGCTGGAGAAAAGAGCAAAGAGAAGTGAATTTGCTTACAGCCCTATTCTGCGTTTCGGTGCTGGCTGTTAATGGAAGGACAGTGCTTTCAAGTATTAGTTCCACAACAGGAGATCATCTCAGTGGAAAGGATGGGGGAAGGTTTTCTTCCCAGGCTTCTGAAAAAATGACCTCTCAAAAAAAGAAATGTATGGGATGTATTACAAATCTAAAGACAGCTGATAAAGACTTGAAGGAGAAAAGGTTTGCTATTCCTTTTCCATCTTAACACTCTTTCCATGTTTTTCTTTCGCACCTTGTCCTCACAGCAAGACAGAAAATAACATAAACCCTGTAAGCCTTGAATTACACCTACTTTCTTTTAATTTTTGAAAAAGATGAGTTACCAGAATCAAATCCATTATTTTCAATTCTGTGAAAAAAAATCTGACTCTTTCTGTCACTTTGTTCCCAACCAAAGCTTGGGCACAACAAGCATCTCGCACCCTGGGGGTGCTATGAGCTGGCAGCAGCAGTTCACCAGCTTGAGAACAAGAAAACCCACTCAAAACAGGTGCTCATTGACAAGAACTTGTACAGCCCAGGCGACTGCAACCATCCATACAACGTATCTCAGTATCTCAGTCAACGTTGACCCGAAGCTGCCAAACACAACAGCAGGTCACAGGGAAAAAAGCCATGACTGAAAGCTGGAGAAGTAAAGCTAACAAGTCTACAGATGAAAACTGCTCACATGCTGTGCCCAGGGCTGAAACATATGGCAAAAACAAGGTTGCAAAGTGCCTGGAAAGCAAGGAAAAAATAAAAGCAGCTCCTCATCCAACCCTAATATGAGACGTCTTCTGCAAAGGCATCTCAAAGATCCTTACACAAACTGCTCTCATGAAAAACAGACAAAAAACACCAAAACATATCGACAAGCTCCAAAAACTCACGTGCTGCTGCTAAGCTGATGAAATTTAAAGCCACTCTACAAAGTAAAGAGCTGGGTGGTGGTGCTGGGGCACCTGAGCACACAGAGCTGGCTGGGGGAACTCGGAGCTCACACAGGTTTATGTGATTGAGTCCTATAGAGCTCACAGTGACCTCATGCTGAACCGTCCCTTGTGGCTTCAAGAGAATCTCACTTCCTACAGCACTTCAAGCTCTCCCCTAATAACCCTTAGGAAAATCTCAACCTTTTCCCACCCCCTTTCTTGGTTCTTGCAGGGAAGGGCAGGCAACATTATGGGAAAACAAAACACAAACCAGAGCATGATGTTGTGGGAATGCATTGGGAATCTTCAATATAACGTCAAGGAATGTGATATGCTGCAAGTGCTCTAAGAAACCAAGTTATATATACTGAAACAGCAGAAAGAACTCCCATCAGGTGCCTACAGCTAAATACAGAATTGCACAGTCACAGCAAGGAAATGTTGCTCTTCCCCTAGAGCTGAATATCAGCTCTGTGCTGCAACCAGCCGGGCTCGCACCCATTACCAGTGCCTCTTTGGTCATGGCAAAGTTTTAATATGAAATGTTTTTAGAAAAATTTTACAGGTCTGCCTGAGTAAAGAGTTTTGCACCAGTTAACGGCCAGCACTGAGCAGCAGCCCGTAAGGCGGGGAAGAACTCAGATACTGTTCTAGAGACAAAGATATTTGCTTCCTACTGAATTCTTAAAATAAAACCAAACCAAGCCCCAAATTAGCCCTGCAAGCTGCCCTCAACTCATTCCCTACGGTGAGCCAGCTTCAGCCCCTGCAAGCACCAACCCACCTGCTCCCTTCCTTGGGCCCCACACCCGGGCAGAGACACCAGCCTGGCACAGGGACCCTCCTGCCCCCTGCAGATCGGAGCTGCCCAGGGTAACCCATTGCTGTTCCCACACACAAGTGTGCAGCCTCAGCCCCTGGTCTGTCAGCAGCTGCCCAATTTACAGTTCTCCCAAGTAAAGAAGCAGATTCCCTTGTCCCAAAATAACAGAGAAATGACACGCTGCACAAAGAGTATCTCAGTCAATTTTTTCTCTACTATACACATTCTTCTGTTTGCAATTGCTGCACAGTTGAAAGAAGCACACAAAGTAGGAGAAGGAAGGGCATTATGGTATGCCATAGCAATTAAAAGCTACCAGTAGAGCTGACCTCTTTCCTACTGACACACACACACAGAGCTGGGTCCCTTTTTGGAAAGCAAGAAAGCAGCCTCCATTGGAAACAACTACCCATGTTTAATGTCAGAAAGTCTGCAAACAGCAGTTGTTAAATAAAGGCTTCTTTATTTACCCTTTAGTCATATTAAAAGATGCCAGAACTAGGGCTTGCTACTTAGGAGGAAAATAAAACAACTGTAAAATGCAAGAAAAGTTTTGTTTTCATCTAAACAGGCATAATAAATCCAAGTCTCAGATGATGCTTCTTAATTAATCTTGAACTAAATGCTCAAGACAGACAGGAACAAACAGCCTTTAGCAGAAGGTAGTTCTAACGAGGAAGGGAAGCAGCAAGCTGCTTCACACTACCCTCCCGCCACCAAAGCACCTTAATCCTTCCCCGCAGCAACCCCTGCTATTTTCAGCACAGTTTGCCATCTGCAGCAAACTGCACAGGAGTTTCACGATGAGCACAAAAGGCTTGGGAAGGAGACCAGCAAACCTGCTCCTTTGTCCAAATAATATAGTTGGGGACGACAATATTTTTAAACAAAGGCATGCAACACCTTTCTGAGGGCTCAGCAGCGTTCCTGAAACACTCCAAGGAGTGAATGCAGCAAGTGCCTGCTAAATTAGCTGTTCTGAGTAAAGTCTGTTTGTTTGTAAGGGCTGCACTGGCTTCCTTCTTGTAGGGAATATCTTATTTACAGCCTGATTTTTATTACCTGTTTAAAGTATGAACATAATAATAAAAAGGCTATGCAAATTCAGTTCACCAGAAGAAAAAAATATTAGAAGAGCACATTGATAATAACTACCTTGCTCTTGACATTAAATATTTTGCATGGATTTGCATCACATTTCAGCAGCAAGCTGATGCTGGATTAGGTTTGCATTACAGTAATTCTGGGTGACAGCAAGGATACACATGATGTAGGCAAAACTCAACTTGGATTCAGGAAACCAGATTTGTATTCCCATCCCTACCCAAGGCCCAGCACATGGCTTTGCATTTTAGGCTTTAATATAGTTACCTCTAAAAGTACAGAAAGAATAAATTACTTTGTAGAAACCTAGCAACACGTTGGAATGATAAGGACAACTGCTCTGAGTTGAAGTTAATTGTGTTAACCTGGAAATTTGGTAAAGAAACACAGTTGCTACCAGTGGGAGAGGGTAGGTTGTTAGGATCCATGGAACAGGTCCATAGCTCATGGCAAGAAACTTGGCCGTGGGACACACGGTGTTAACGGGAGCTGCAAAGAGTGGGGAGAAATGAGAGAACGGACATTCTTGTGATCTCTAGTCCCAGAGAACGCTGCGCCACTTTGTATGAGTTCCTACACACCAAATGCATAGTTTTAACCAAATTTCCCACAAGGGCTACTAATGACATTGTTCATTTTTGGTTATGCTAAAACCTCAGTGTCTGAAAGGCTGGAGCCCCAAGTGCTCCGAGCTGCAGCTGGGGTCACAGGACTGTGCCTGTCAACAGCTGACCTGTCACCAATCTGCTGTGAGAAGCCAGGGCAGTGTCACGTCAAATTAAGCAAACACAAATGAGCTGCCTTTTTTTCTGTGGGGGCCTAATCTGGCTCTCAGCTCTTCATCCAGAGAATGAAAATACCCACCACCCTATCACCTAATGGACGAGCTGAGGATCAATTAGCATTTGTGAAACACTTATCTGAAAATGATGAGTACCACAGAAAAGCCCGTAAGGAAATCAATACTTCTCTACTCAGAACAAGGTGTGAATAGCATGCAATAAATAAAGCATCGCACCAGACGTCTCATGGAGAGGCTTAAATGAAGCAAGACAGGCAGCCCTCTGGAGAGGAGTAACATTTATAGGCAGAAGAGGGAACCAGATGAAGGTAGGGAGCACACTTCAACTCTCTGCAAGTCTCTTTGCACCCTTGACAATGTTCATTTGTGGATTTGATATTTCCAGTGAAAGCTGTAAAGCAGATGGCTGAACTGACGGCAGTTGTGTCTCATCCCAGACAGGACCTGACTAAATGTCACCAGCACTGGCGTGGTTCTGTCAGGGTCTCGCTGCTAAATATCAAAGGCTACGGAAAGCAATATATTCCAGCTGCTTCAGAGCAGCTGGCAAAAGTCTTAGTTCAAAAGTAGGAAAAGGATGTGGTCAGTGAGAGGAGGGAGCACAGCTTCTGCAGGAACATCAGCAGCCTCCAGGGAAACCGAGATCAGGAGTGGCTCCGCAGTCAGGGGAAACAGAGGATGAGAACGGAGGAAAGTTACACCCAACGGCTGGTGTGGGCGCAGGGCCTGAGGCAGAGCAGAGCCACTACAGCACCAGCTCCACACTTCTGCCCTCCTCCCTCTTGAATTCAAAGCCAGAATCATATATGTGGATGTTTAGTTCAAGCCTGATGGAAGTTATTTCCATAGAGAATTTATTTTTCAGTCCATGAGCACACCCAGATGCAACTTGATCCTCTAAACATCTCTGTGTGCTGTGCTGGCAATAACTGCATTTTGGTAAGATTCAAATGCTTCTAGTACTACTTTTGTTGGAGAACATCGAACAAACTGCTCCAGGAATTATAGTGAGTCCAGGCTCATGGAACCCACTGGTTTTGCAAGGGTCAGAACACAATTCCAAGCCCACAACTATGAAGAGAGACAGTTCCGTCAGTGAGTATTGTGGCAATGGTAACTTCCATTTGGAGATGCATGCATTTCCCTGAGATGCTCAGAGGCTACAGGGTTTTTTATTATTTATTATAATATTAGGAAAGAAACAGAAGCATAGGAATGGAGTAGCAGAGACAATCCCGGTTACCTCACTGCACAAGAATTCTGCTGTTACTGTCACCAGTTTCCATTCGGACTCAAAAGCTGCATTTCATGTTTGCTTGAAACCAGAACTGTTAGCTAAAGCCAGGTCACATTGTAATCATGTTAAACAAGGCTTGATTTGTTGTACCTTTGGGCCTAGCCTTTCCTGTAACCCAAGCCTAAAAATTCACCCTCCTTAAGTCCACGTGTCTTGTGTTAGCTTGAGCGTATGTAAAAATCCATATGGATCCACTAATTAAAAGCATATGCTATGTGGGCATACACAAAGCTAATTATGACATGAAACACATTTCAAAGCATGAAGCCTTAGAACAGCCTTCATACGGCCTGCCTGAAGAGTTTGGTACCTTAAAAATATAAAATAGGTTTTAATATTTCTGGTATGAAACTCGATTCATGTGTGTGAATCCTAAGCAACCTCATACTGCAATTTAGAAGAATGTGCACACAGAGTCAAGCTCAGCTTTGATTGTCAATGACAGCCCACTGAATTCACCCCCACAAGACCAAACAAACGCAAGAAGTTTAGAAAAGACTCTTTGCTTTAGCCAACACACCAGGGTTTTGAAATCTGTATGCTAGTAGGGGTCAATGGCCAAAAATGAGATAATTTTATTCAATATATTGAGATGCCTTAAAAACCCAAATTCATCACTTGGAGTATATGCCAACATCGTGTAACAAAGAAACACAATTAACCCCTACCAACACTGGGAGAACTGAACAGAGTACATTGAGTATCAGAATGGAAACCCCAAAGTATTCTATTTTATATGTTTTTAAGGCTCTCAATGCAGTGTCTGGGCATATCACAGTCACACTCTCACTGCATAAACAGAAAATGACTTTCCGTGTTTTACAGGTGAAGAAGAAAGAGAGTTACATCTGCAGAGAGATGAAGTACTTAACCATTAAGAACCAGCTGTCATACACTTCAGAGGTCTGTCCAACTTTGGGGTCTGTACTGTCACTACATCAAAATCCCACCAAACTGGTCAAAACTGGTCATCTCCAAGTCCGAGGAGTCACTAACTACTCATACAACTATTACAAACACTCTGGCTCTTCAGAAGATGAATGGCTGCCCTACCATTGGGTTCTTACACAAGCTGGTATTATCTTCAGGGATGCTGATTTATGAGGAACAAAATAATTACATTTTGATTTAAACCCTGGAGCACTTCAGGTATTGCAATTCAAGCAAAGCATTTTGGGATGTCACAGAGCTCACACCATACTATAGATTTGTGTGTGTTTGAGAATCAATTATCATTAATATAACAACAAGTGCCAAGTGCTGTTCAAGCATATTTAACTCTAAAGTTCTGTTGGGGATGTTATAAAGCAACTTATATTCACTAAAACAAATCCCGTAACTCGTGCAATTATTTTCCAGTATTTCCAATTTAGTGGCTTTTGTTGTTGTTGGCTTTTGTGTGTTTGTCTGTTTTTTAAGGGGAAAAAAAATAACAAAGCTTTGGCAAAATAAAGAAAACAACCCGTAAGTGGAAGGATGACAACATCAAAAGCTGGAAAATCAAATTTAATAATCTGACTATTCTTTTCAAAGGAACTTCAGCAAATGGGATGATGAATTTTCAGTGAAGTTCTGTAAAATATTGTATCTCTTGCCCTTTAACATTTTAAAAATCTCTGACCTTTGGCTTTGTGCTGTTCCCACAGATACTCAGGCAAAGTGAAGCACTATTTCTATTTCTGGCAGTGCATATTCTTGTAAGGGATGCCTGGTGGTCCCACCATGCCAAGGCTTGCACGACCTGGATTCACCTCTCCACTTTGCTAGAACGAGTTTTTTAACTCCATTTCAGACTCCAGACTTAAGAGTGCAAGGAAAAGAAAGCAATATTGTTCTGGCTTAAGTGATCTAATTTGAACTATAGTGACTTCAGCAAAAATGTAATAAGAGCATAGTGGTCTCCTTATTCATCCTGTCCCTACAGCTTCATATCAAGTTTACTTATCTCACTAGTAATAAGCTGTGTTTTCTAAAAGTAAACTCCACTTAATATTTGAAAGTCAAGCCAGATTCATCCCAGTGCCTGAATAAATGATTCTGACCAAGACACACAGTGACCAAAGCCAGATCAGCTTCCTTAATGCTGGACTGCTACAGCACAAGACCAGTTTATATAAAAATGGTATTTTTTTCCTTATACAATTCAATTATCTGGTGCTGCTTTGATAACTCAAATTAGCCCAGAGTAAAGCAGGTGTGGCCAAAATTAAGAGGAGCACTTTGGAGGCCCTGATCCCAATTTGACTCTATTACTCAAACCTTGATTTATTTACAAATAACTCTGTGTGTCATAGGTAAGAGGTCCACAAATTCAACAATGAGAGGCAAAAGTCAGTTCCTTGCTTGCAGCTCGGTGGAATCTGCAGTGCCAGCAAACACGACCAGTGCAGTTGTCACTAAAGTGATATTTCTTACTATGCAACAGGGACCAAACTCTTCTTGCTTTCATGACAATATAAACCCAAGGAGTGCTGTTAATGTGATTTGTTTGTATCACATTGCTCAGAGAGCAGGACAGAGTATCTGGAGCAATTCTATTCTCTGAATTTCTCTGGCCTACAACTAGCACATGCTATTAGCTATTTAACCCAATTTCATCATTTTAGGAGATCAGAATGGCATCAGAAAACCACAGTTAATCAATTAACTGGATCCTCCCCCCTCTCTGATTTTAAATTTAAAATACTTCCTGAAACACCCGGCATCTTTGTTTTAATTAAAAATGTGTATTCCTCTGTCGGTTCTAACCTTTATTTCTTTTCATGTCAGCCCTGCAGGAGAGAGAAAGCACCTGAACATCTGTGAATGTGCCTCCTTGCTGCTGCTACAAATGATGCCAATTCTTCTCCCCTTCCCCCTCCGCTAAGTGCCCAGCCGGCTCTCCTTCTCAGAGAGCTTTTCACAAGCTGTTTGACAGAGAGGTCGTAAAGTGCAAGCCTGAATTTATGTAGTCTCTGTCCTGAAGGAAATTAAGGATTCCAAACTGAGAGAAGTCCTGCTTATCTCAAGGTGCTGTTCTGGCAGCACAAAAACACACCCCAGGTGATATCTACTCCTTCAAATTGCCTCTAAAAGTTATAGGCATCTAAAAATAGCCAACTACCTAATTCCTGTGATGTTAACAATCCCCATCAGAAAACAGTTCCTGAGCAATAGCTGTGCTCTAATGGCTTTTTCCTGCCTACCACTTCTAGTGTGCCTGGCACAGAAGGCAGAAAGCTCTCCCCTTCCATCTTATCACAAACAGAAGTATTGAAATTAATGCTCAACTGCCCTGTGCACTTACAGGTAACACTGGGTTACAAAAGCAAGGTAACTAGAGATCTAATTCCCTTTATCAGCACTGCCAAATGAGAAAGCAGTCAGACTCTGAGCTTCTTAAATACCGTTTGTCCTCCATGTAAAAATTCAACTGTCCTCACCAGGAGGACACCAATGTAGATGTATCTAAGAACATCTTTAACATTCAGTAACGAGGCATGGTTCTATACCATAGCTCAACCTACAGCTCCACAAAGGCAGCTGTTAAACATGGCACAGGACTTCTGTACTCTTCCAGTGCCTTGGTGCAGAAGAACAGATATTCATATGAAACAATTTAGAAAGTCAAAATGGTTGCAACTTCCAGTCAGTCTTCCCCAGAAAAGACCTGCTGCAGGACAGGGGATTACAGAATGTGGGAGAATAAGTTTATGGCACCCCAGCATAAACTATTCCACTATTTAAAGCTCAGCTAGTGGTTTGACTGGAGGAACCTTCAGATCTGTTCTCTGCCTAGAATTACTTGCTGTGCAGCAAACATCCATTACGAGTGCAGCGAAAATCTTCTGTGGGGCTGCACCTGAAGCTGTAAGATGAAGTACTCTATTCTGCTTGTATTGCAGCTTCTCTTTGCTGCACTATACCTCATTGCAAATTCCCCAAAAATCTATTCCAGTGTGATATACTTAGGGCCCTTATGGCAGTGCAGTGTTAGCTGCAAATGAAAGCCATTCTTCTCTTCTCCTCCCCATCCCCAGCCACGCTGACCCCAAGAGGGCCGGTCTTCATGCTGCTTGTCTCTACGTTTCAACAGAAAATAATTCACTGTATGAACTACAATTCCCTGAAGCCTGGAGTGAATCCTAAGGGCAAAGTCTATCTCCAGTAAACAGCACATGTCCCAAAAGGATTAAAAACTATTCTACAGCTTTAATCACACCTATGTATAAAAGTTACTTTTTAATTTCCTTTTTCTGCATAACTGATCTTCACATTTTTATATTCATTGCAAAAGAAGCTTCCGGTGTTTCATTTGCAAAGGTGACATCAACTGCATATCAAATTGAGTGCCGGCGGCTTTCTAGAATACACATGATTATACTTATATTCCAGGAGCTTCTTACACTTTTATTGGCTTCCTCTAATAATTTTTCCACACCTGTCTTTGCACTTACCATACCAACCAAGTATGGTTCCTGAATTATCGATTAATTGCTTTCCATATGAAACTGTTGTCTAGAAATTATCAGAATACTATAAATATATATTTTTATACCAAATAGCCAAGATATCTTGACAGTAAAGTTACTACATTAGTTGAGTAACAAGTGTGAGGCAGATTAACAAAAAAAATCAAATATATTCGAGCTACCACAGCAACATGCAACACCTATATAACACACAAATTTGTACTTCATTTTTTTAGTAGTATTTACACTTGTTAGGGAGCTTTCAGTTAGCTTTATATGGCAACTTGAGCTTTCTGCTTCGCCCCCTTACTAGAAAAATATGTTCAAAACAAAGAGACAAGTTTAATATTTCTTGCAAAATAGGGGTCACATTGCATTTCTGCAAAATCTGCACTCAAACGTTAAGAATAAGACACCGCAAGAAGCAACATCATCCATCATCAATGTAGATTAATGCTGTATATTACACTTGCTTTGCTCTTCTGGGCATTGAGAAAAACGTACATATTTCTCTGCTCTAGAAAATTGCTGATAGACTAATTGAGCAAGTTTAATCTAAAAACAAAAGGTCACCTGTGATAAATTTGAAAGTAGCAGCCCACTCTCAGAGTATCTGCTTTTATTTAAGAATAAAAATACACAGGCAGCATTTGAAAGAAATCTAAGCTTAGCAGATGCAATAGTCCGTATGTACGGCATAATTGATTACTGATGAACAGATATCCCATAATCACTATTGAGCCATTAAAAGTTGGACTACTTAAAAAAAATATGTAGTCAAAACTGTCCTACATGCTAAGAGTTTCTTTGCAGATTTCTTTTCACATCTGAAATTCAGTTCAACAGATACCTATGTCTGAAAGGTAAAAGGACCACAAAACACAAAGCCATAAGCCAAACCAAAACCAAACCCCACACCTCACAAGAATTAAACAGATAACTGCCAAAGGTATATACAAAGAGTGACAGCTGAGTATGAAGGTAAAAGATGATAGAAGCAGATCATTTGTAACAGTATTGGGAGGAAAATATTGTCTCTCAAAAGTGTCTTTACACACCAGCCTGCTCTTCACACTAACAGTGTCCCCAGAGTGAGCTGGACACTAAGAACAGGAACTAAGTACCACTTGTTCGTAGAACTATTTTTGTTTGCAATCTTTTCCTTAAAATAAAATTCTCCAATTTAAATGAAACAAGCAGCACTAGCATAACAGTGCAAAGTACTTCTAATAGAAGAACAAAATGGTATTACCCCCTTGGGATCAAATCCAGGTAAAATTGAGAGGCTTTGAAGAAGTAGATGGGAGTAAAACCAGTTGGCTGTGGTGAGAGCCCTGCCCAGAGCTGGGGGCCTGAGCCTGGAGTGGAACAGTGGAGCTGCAGCAATGCACACAGCGAAATTACTCCCCTCAAAAAACAACCTCAGTTTATCTGTTTCTTGGCAATCTAGTGAAGTCAGGAGATCTAGATCTTGATTGCTGACTGGAGAGAAGACACTAGTTTAGCCAAGTCTCTGATCAAATCCATTATGGTAATTCCAGTATTTCCCACAAGGCAGCTGCATGTCCATCACCTGCAAGAGCAATGAAGCATTGAACAAACAGGCAAGTGATGGTTTTGTTTTTCTTTTTTAAGAGAGGTTTGGCAAAATCATCAGCATCTTGCAGAATTACATTTGTGTAACTTCCAACTTTATTCAGATAAAAGCTGCATGTTAAGTTACGCTAAGCCTCAAACTTTTAGAGGGCTGTTTCTAATCTTCGCAGAACTTTGGTAAACATTTACACTTCAAAACTCAAAACTGTTTTGAGAATACTAATCACTCTGGTTCTGCTGCTATTGGCCTTAGTACAACGTTCTTTTTTCTGTGTATCATAAATCCCATATTACTGTTGTATAAACTCAGCCTTATCAGAGGCTTCCACTGGTGGATGAACAAAAAAACCCCCAGTGATTCCTGGAAAGGCTTTTTACAATAGCACGTGCTTCTCTTGACTGAAACAACTGCAGAATATAAATAGCAGTGCATCTGGAACCATTACTGCACTGGGTAACCAGCTCTACCTCACTAAAAGGTTGACAGTATCGCATTGTACAAAGAGACATGCATGAAAATAAAGTGTTGAAGCTTCATTTTAAAGCACAAACCCACTACTGAGTACCGAACACGCAGTCTGCAGCTCCTCAGGTGTGCACACTAGTTTAGGGTTTCTTATCCCTTTGAACTATATGAAATTCTGTGTCAGAAGAGCAAACAATCTGAAGCATAATTTCATCTTTAATTTGATCAACTCTTGCAGCATTTGAAAGAAATCTAAGCTTAGCAGATGCAATAGTCCTTATGTATGGTTTATGGTTTATCTTCTCAATAAAATGCTATCAGCTATGGATTTTTTCCACGTGCCCAGGTACCTTTCGCTGCATGTAGAGAATTAAAGGTGAACGATAAGAGAGAAAAAAGAGACTTTTAGCTAACACTAACCTTAAGATACATAGATTGATTCTTATTTTACAATAATTTTACAGTTACTTGTTAGGTAATTTTATATTTGGACAGAATGGGTACAAACCATGCCTACTGCTCGACCCTCAGTTTACTCTCGTAAGCCCTGGCTTGCGCTGCTGGGGCACCAGAGCAGCCACTGTCCGGGCTGCCAGGCCCATTTTGGAAAAGCTTCTCTCAGTTCTGCCAATCAAATTCTTATTAATAACCTCTAGAAGTATTTGGTGCTTAACTATTCCACTACGGATGATTCTTCAAAACTTACTTTTAACCTGACCTCAACATTTTTCTTGGGAAAAACACCTGACTATTACTTTATCTTCCTCTAGCTAATACTGTCATTGCCAGAAAAATAAAACAAAGGATACCTTACAGTTTTGATATGCCATATCTTAAGTATATTTCACATTAAGACCTGGATTCTTCTGCTTTTGTGCTTTATTGAGGTCCAATCCTGACACTAGACAGGCTGAGGATGTAAACCTGAACACCACGAGCACCGCAGTAAACACAGTTTCCATGAGAGAACAGCCATCCATTGCAGGCTTTGGGTTTCTGTCTGCACTGGTGCCAGAAAAAGCCTCAAGTCTACATATACTTTTACCCTGTGACACCTATTAAGAAATTAAAAGGCCCATACAGAAGCAAAAAAACCCCTAATTTTGATGCTACGATCTATAGCATTCCTGATACACATATGGCAACCCTAAGCTAAGGGACACTAAGGTGGTTTTTGTTTCAAGCATTTCACCTCATTTAATCACAGCTGTTAACTACACAGGCTGCTCTGATTAACTTCTCATAAGCAGATGTAGCGCAGATTTGATTATGCTGCTCTGGGTATTGAGCTGTGAATAAAGGAGGTACCTGAACCAAGGTGGGGTAAAAGGAAACACGATTCCACAGCTATCTTGACCCATTTGTTTCTGCAGACAGAAGAAACACTCCTTTGGATCCTCCTGCAATAAAGCAGTATTTAAAAAAAAAAAAAAAAAAGGTAAAGAAGTGTAAAACTAGAGGTGACAGCAAAAAAATCTAAAGGGAATGCAGCCTCTATTGAGTGTAAGCAAAATTATAAGGCAGGGTCTCCAGCTTGCCTGGAAACATGCGTATGTTGGCACATAATTTCCAAGCCTCGTTAGAGATAAGTGACAAAGAGGCTTTCATGTTCACAAAACCTTTACTCTGATTACAGCTCAAGCAGACCTGAGCTGAGCCAGGGAATATTAGGTCACACTTCCATTAAAAGCTGAAGCCACATTTTCAGATAGTTGCTCGGTTCTTCCTTCAACTCTACAGAAAAAGGGTAGGTGAAGGTGCATTTTCTTTTAAAAGGCCAAAACCGAATTGACTTCACAATTCCAAGCGCTAATCGATACTTGCATTAATTTTTATCTGACACATTTTAAAAGTGTGAAGAAAAAAAGCAGTGATTTCCTACTAAGTCTCTATAGCAGCTTTAAAAAAAAAAAAAAAAAAAAGCCACTGAATTCTTTCATAAAGGTCCCAGTAGGAATTCTCACTAAGTCCCTGGCAGCACTCAGGGCAACTGCTTTACATTCGGATACAGGGTCTCAAGCGTAAGGTCAGACTGACACACTGCGAGCTTCAGAGGTGCAAATCTGCAATTTGTACATTCAAAATAACACTTGTATGCATGATTTGTATGGATAAGGGCAGACTTGCCATTCACAGCTGAATCTAAACATTTTGCTTTTAGTCTGAACACTTTCCAGAAATGAGGATGAGTAATGCCTAAGATGAGACGCTGGTATTTCAACTAAATATTGATTACCTATCATAGTGTTATTTTCAACTAATGAGAAGGTCAATTCCCTCATAGGAAAGAGGATTTGGAAGCCTGTTTTGTGTCCAAATGATACATGATGCATGAAGACAGAAGAACACAATTGTGGTATTAGTAACCACAGAAGGGCAAATGTCAAAGTTAAAAATGAGTATATTTGTTCTGGTTTTTAAATGTAGGAATATTATAAAATCTAAAATCTACCCTAGTGTCTTAAGAAAGGACTGCTACCTCTAATACTTGCCTTATGGCACTCAAAATGAGTGTTTACTCCTCATCATCATGGTCACATTAACTTCTCATGTTCTTACTTGGAGCATTCTCCAATTTTTAGTATTGAGTATTAATTTTTACAAGTATTTCTTAGAATAAGTAATGCACTGTACACAGAGCATCCATTCAGGACATACATCCTCAACATATGTGCATTCAAAAAGCCCAGTTCATCCAAATCAGTTAGTGTCCCCGGCAGCTACAATCAATAGGCAGGATACCTGCAATTACCCACCGCGCTGCACCTGAACACTCTTGTGGACAAACAGGAATAAGATCCACCCAGACTCTCAGCCAGCTGGAAACCACCAATACTGAAGTCAAGCTACAGTCACCTTTGAATTAGGTAAGACTCATTCTGGACTCACCAAAGCACAGAGACCTCAATTTCAGGTTCATTACCTGATGAATGACAGGACAAGCAGTTTTCCATCAGGCTGAAAAAAACACGTACACAGCATTTACATCTTTAATAGTTCCAATTCAAGTGTTGGGATGGAAGACTGGTGTGGAACCTGTGTGGTTACATTTCAAAGAAGCTCAGTCACCAACAGGTCAGAGGGTACTTCAAGTGAGAAGTCAGATGGGTCATGTACCCACCTACACAGCTGCCACTCAGTGTTAGTTCTCACTGGGGGAGATGAAATAGAGAAGCTCACTGGAACAGTTTTACTACAAGGTGTAGCATATACACGGTGAGCTTGCACTAATGGAGAATGGGACGAAAACTCCTGGTGAACTACCCCACATCTCCCAAGCATATAGGCAAAAATATTAACTCTCAGACCAACAAATAGAGCAAGAGAACCACACATCCACCTAAATCTTCACACCAGGATATTTCTAACGTAGTGCTGGGAGAGGAAATAACCCATGAACAGCATCTAACAGAAGACGCACAAATCAGCAGGATGGTGGATACTAACTTAAGCAACAAATGAGTAGAAATATTAAGAGCTGCCTGGACAGCATCAGCTTTTAATAGAAAACTGTAACAGAACGCTAGGCTTGGCTGTCATCACTAAACTCAGGGATGATTTGCAACTTGTTTTTACTATAATAGTTAAACCATATACGTTTCTTAAGTATTTGGTGGCAGTTGAAGGCACTAACCCTGTGCTCCAAATGTCTGAGGTAAGCAGCACAATGACTGAGGTGGCGATGGCAGAATGGCAGTGTCCTACACTAGGTTGGAGCTACTACAGCCCTGACACTAGAGAAACACTAACTGTTCTTTGGGGTAACTACGTTCTGTATCTCTGTAGCTTTGGAAACACAACGTGAGCTCTTATGACAAGCAGCTAAATAAAGAAAAATTGTATTGCATAAGTATGTATCCAGCCTAAAAGATTGCTGCCAACACTGTCTACAGCCTTCCCGTCTGTAGAAGCTCCTGATTGTGTAATGTTAATGACACAAGGACTTCACACTTGTATCTATATCTATATATCTATATATCTATATATAGATATATATATCTAATCTACAGCATTTTTATTGAGAACATGCCTGTGTACTTTGGAAAGCAGACCTGAAAATTAACTATTTTTGTTCCTAATAACCTAGAAGGGAAATCTGTAGTGGTAGATACACAACTCAGATGGTGCTCATCTCACAAGAATTATCCTATTCATCCCAGTTAGATGATCTTCTACGAACAGACATGGTGCTGTGCTTTAACACATAGCTTTAAACCAGTATTCTGAATGAGAGGTGTTTGTTTAAAATCAAACAAACCCAAAAACCTACCGCAAAACAAACCCATCAGAAGTTTACTGATCTCTTTTCTTTTGTCCTGTCCCTGATCCATTCCTCCATCTTCACTGACTTGAGACAGTAATATTTTGCTAAGCAAGTCAGGATTGGACAGCCTTGTCTAATCCATCTGCCCCAATTAAATCCCTCTCCAAGGAAGCCATTTACAATCATCTTAGATAATGACAAATTACGCTTAGCTTAGAACCAATTTAAATAGCTTGGTTCAGATTAAATAGTATCTCATTCTACCCAATCAAAACTGCTTTGTTCCTAATGACTAATCAAAAAATGTTCTCAAAGATAATGTTCAGTAATCTTACGTTGTCAGTAATTTACACAAAAGTAGTCTGGAGCAACTGGGGGTTTTGCCACTGATTTGAATGGATATACAATTCATCATTTGAATCTTGAATATAAGATCTAGTGTTTTTTTCTGGAATTCTTATACTGAAACATAAATGCAATTATGTAAAAACAGCTTAACCAGGAGAAATTGAGTGAGATGAGAAAAATAACTCAGCTAAGAGTTAACTTCCTGCCTTTCATAGAACAAACTTTCAAAAGAACAAGATATGAAAAGATTAAAATAACAATATTTCAAAATAAGTACTGAACTAGCTATTTCTGGACATTAATATCACGGAGACAGCAACATTCAGTGAGTGCACCACCACACTAATTCTTAGCTTTATTTCTCATTACTGGATGATCTTGAAAGACCTGCCTCCCGTGTCCCTGTTCTGCTTAGGTATTTCATTTCCAAAATGGTGTGATAATATTAACCTCTCTTTTTTTGTAAACCATTTTGAGGTGAAGCATCATTCATTCTACATAAAGAATGGCAGAAAATACTACACTGAAATATTACCTTGCTAAAGATGCAAGTAAACCAGACCCTAGAGCAATTCTTGAAATGCTGAATATGAGAAAGACTGACCAGCAACTGCTGACTCTAACCTTAAAAAAAGCAAAAAGGCCCATAATAGAGGCTGAAGAGCTGCAGGTAAGACTGTCGTGCTTGGGGGACAGACTTACAGACCCTGTAACTGAGGAGCTGGTCAGCAAACATGTCAAAACGGAGAGCTTCAGATACAGAGATAAGCACAAAAGCATCATCCATTTATGCTTCCATGCCAGATCCAGTGAACGTGACTATCTGTGAGCTGAACTCAAAAAAAGCACTAAGCAATATGGATGCTGTTAGCAGGCAGGCCAACGCATGTTGCACTCCGAACCCTGAATCGCTTTCATCTTTCGAGACTCACTTCTGGCCACAGCCTGTGACCTCAGCCGTGCCCAGCACCACCTCCCGCCTGTGGGCAGCACAGGAGGAGAGCAGACGGGCAGCGCAGAGCGTGAATTGATCAGTCTGCAAAGATGACAATTACCAGAGAATAACTGGGTACGTGAACCAGCTGCATTTGGGGGTGTTCCTTACCATTTCATCCTAAAAAAATGTACAAAAAACTCTTTAAGACTCCTATTAGACCTGTGAGATTTTTCAGCAAACTGAGATCATCATGCCCACAGTATAAATTAAATCCATACAAGCATTTTTGGGCAACTGAATACAGAGAACAGAGACAAGCACAGCCACAGAGATGACAACAGGAATCCAATCCAGGTCTGATGGATTTTCAAAGGCAGGAGTGGACAGAGGCGTAAAGCAGGTGTCCATATTCACCAGGTTCTCAGCACGGGCACCTCGGTGCTGCAGAACTGTCAGGGACACTGTCTGACAGCTCGCGCCTCCCATCACAGCCCCCTCCAGCTTCAGGTCACAGGAAGTCAGCCGGTGCACACTATTTTAATCAGATTTTAATCAGTCTTTTTTACCTAGTGCTTCCTCTGCATATTTTTATGCTAAAATATTTTTCCTTTGAATTCTGCATTAATATTTAATTGATTTAATTTCCTGTTCTGTTGCTCTAATAGGTAACATCCTGATAATACTACTTTTTAAAGTCTCCAGATCACTGAAGCATCTTCTAGACCCTGAATGAATTTATTCTGCTCAGGAAGCAGAGGTTAAGAGACTTCCCATTGATCAGAGAGTTCTTTATATTAACCACTAAAGAATCATCTGCTTCAGCACAGCCCTGTTAGTAACAATACTCGGAACAAAAAGCTTTGCAAAGACTAAGGCAGCAGAGAGACCTGGAAAATTAGTCAAGGCTGATAAGCAGAGCTCTCTTAAAGAAAAGAAACCTTATTAATAGCTGCTACACAGCTGCAGCACCTATACTTAAGAATAATTATGTGGAAAACCACTGCCTTCCTACTAACTCCTCATGACAATCCATGTCTTGAGTGAGTTTGAGTCCACTTCAAAACACCTTACAGGGTTTGAAGTGAGTAAAACGTCCAACACAGAACATTATTAAATGTTATAATAATAAAAGATCACTCACCATTTTAGGATAATTTTGATAAATTGTTTTGTTTTGTTGAACTCAGAACTCAAGTCTTTTAAAAGATCTAAGGATATATGAAATGATTAATACAGAATGCTCACAGAGTGAAATAAATCCTTTGGTAACTCTTTGAAAGAAACTGTCACCAATAAGTTTTTGTATGTGTGTGGTGGGTTTTCCTTGTTCAGGTTTGGTTGCTTATAAAAAGAAAAAACACACTATCGCATGTCTTTGCAAATCATAAATGAACAGCTGTGAAAGGAGGGAAGACTGACAACCAAACCAAGCTGCTTTGTAGGGAAATCACGTCACCAGGTAATTGGTTCACTTAACTCCATCAAATAGGCCCCTCTGAATTCTGGATATACTTCAAAACACCCCTGAAAATGAATCTAAACTCTGTATTTCTTACAAAAGAAAGCGAGTCATGACAGGTCTGCAACTGTGCATAAGTACCAGACGTATAGATATGTTTATCAGGAATTCCAGAGCACAGGGCTTTTGGGCATGCAAAGGGAACACAAAATGTGCACCTGTCCTCCCTACATTTTTAAGTTGCCTTTATATAGAAAGCCTCAAATCATCTCTGTTACAAAATTCTCTACTTTTAAGGGTATTCTGGGAAATGAGTGTAACTTGACAGGAGAGACCTTCCTGTGAAGCTATTAATATCTACTGCTTCTTATGGATGTAAAATTTAACACAACTCTGCTGCTCTCCATGCAGTTTTATCTAGGCAAAAATGGTGTGATCTTTCCAAGAAGCTGAATATTTGAAGTTATTTCAGAAGTGCACACAAGTTGCATTTGTTTAATTTTGTACCTACAAAAGACTCACACCCTGCAACCCCTGCACACCGTTTCCAACTTGCCGCTCCATCCACGGTGCCAAGACAAAGGAAGAACAGACACTGCATTTCTACTGGTCTTACCATAACATACAAGGCACCAATTTCACCATCTTAAATTCTTTTATTATTTAGCCCACTAATATAAAGTTAATAGATACAAACTTAAGTGTCTACAGTTAGTGACATTTGGGGTTTTTTTAGGTTACTTAATAGCTGGGTTTCTTGAAAATTCTCCCACTTTCATTTTACTGCATATCAGAATACACATCCATATGCTATGTACCACTAACACTGAGCAAAGCAATCCCAAATCTAGGGCTAACAGAGGCTGGATCAATTCCACTGGCCCATAGTCAATTCCATTATGAAACTCATTTCATGACATTCGACTACGAAAGCCACAAATCTTCAGCACCTTCAGGCAACCACCTGATACCCGTGCCAATTCTAAAAAGTAAGAAAATATAAGAGCTCCTCACTTACTGCTACCCTGCTATCCACCTTCTATCATGTTTTCTAGTGGGGGACCGAGCCTCACAGAGGGACCAAGGCAGAGCACATCAGGCCTCCAGTATTCGTGTCAGATCAAGCCATAGTCACTGATCTTACCAAACAGAGCTGCAGTAGATCCTGTGTGAACAGAATGAAGCACCATATAAAATATCCATAACACATACAGATCTGATCTCATGAATTTTGGAGAAAGCTACAGCTGGACTAAATGGTTACAGATGGAAGAAATATGAAAGTAGGCTGAGAGAAGACATGGACCAACGTTAATATTTTCCTGCATACTGTGAGGTTATCCATGTAAAACACCAAGAGAAACAAATAAACAAACAAACAAACCAACCATCTTATCCTCTATGTTGGTAAATGCTTCCCCTCATAGCAGGCAAAACCAAGTGTTGTCACTTCTGAAATGATGTTGCGATCATGGCTTCTGCCAGCAACGCTTCTCGTCCAACCCCTTCCTTGGCAACCCCAAGCCAGCAGCCTGTCATACTCTTGCAGATAACTACTATTTTCTTTCCCTTTCCTAGTAAAACCTCTGGGCTTTTGCTTTGCCTAGGGTCACCCTTCATATCAAGAGTGGAGCAAATATTGCTGCCTTAGTTATTTGGGAAGTTATGGGAAGTGGCTGTTACATACCAGGTACTGTCTTCGTCTCATCCTCCACCTTCCCTTCACTCCTTTTTACCCCTTTATTTTCTTTTTTTTTTTTTTTTTTTGACTTGCAGTATTGCAGTGATGCTATGGTGTCATAATCCCACATGTACAAAGCAGTAGCATAAAATGAGATCGTATTAGTGAAGCATCTCCCTTAGAGGTATTTGGACTGCTGAGGCAACATTACTGCAACTAATCTAAACTTATGGAAGACCTAAGACATGAAAATCATGTTGATATCCACAGGCTTCCATCAGGATCTGGGCATCCATCACACTGCACTTGATGCAATCAAATATATCCACAAATGTATTCATAAATACCAAATCAGAAGGAACATACTGAACAACAGCCAGCACTTGGCTGCACCTGCACAGAATGTGCTAGTTAATATTTTTGAATATGACAGCAAACATTACAATGTAAATGTAAATATATTTAACTGACTCTGTATGCAGTGGGCTAGTATTTTCAAAGCACCTGGTACTCACTAAACTGTGTTCCCCACACAGAGGCTGACAAGTTTTGAAAAAAGTCCATCCCCCTTTTAATATCCCATTCACAGAGAGCTCTCTATATTTCAAAATGAATAATTTTCCAAGCTTCTTGAGGGTAAGCATATTAGCTACGAGATTTAGTATATTAACTGTGAGACCCTGGGATGAAAAACATATGAAACAAGTTTATTCTGAGTGGCCTGTCATCTGTTTGAAGTATGTTTAGACCACTGCTCCTTTCACTTAAAATTATTAAGAAAATATATAATTTTAATAGATATTAGTGCACTTATAATATCAAGTGCATTTTCAAATCAGTTAATGAATATTTAATTGGTATGAATAATTGTCATTAAGCACAGAAAACGGAAAAACAGCGATAAATGTTGTTTACCAAAACTGCTTTCCATTACATCATTTGTATTGCTTAACAGCAAGGAAAAACTATCGATTTATCCCTGTGACCATCTCTTCACCATTCTTAATTGCAAACAAACTTTAGCCTTTATCTTTTAGCTTGATCCACAGCATTTCATGGTTATTTTGAAGGGCATATTTTTACTTATATTTGAGATAAAAAATAGGATCTTTGAGTATTTCACTCAATTTCCACCAATTCTGACAAACAGAAGTGAACTCCAGGAAGGAAGAACATTATAAAACGCTCAGTGCTGGCCTCTCGCTGTCCCATTCACAGTTCATAACAACATTCACTCTCTGCTACAGTCCAAGCTGCAGGGAACCTCTCCATAATGGCATCTAAAAATCCCACTCCGAAGAATTACAGTTCCTATCAGGGAACAGCAATCTAAACCTACAGACGGGGTGTTGTACACAAGTCTGAAAGCAACAGACATAACTGAGCTTGGAGGCCTTGGTTATTTTAGCATTAAATTGCTATTCCCTGTAACCAGGCTGAGGAACATGGGGAACAGCACATATATGGAAGGCGTCTCTGCTACCTAAATAAAATCAGGTGGAAGCTGTTACTCCTTGTATTAAGATAAGTAATCTACAATTTTTTGCCTGGATTTCTAATAGTAAATTTATGTGAAGTATGGTCATTAACTTTAGTAGCCACTATTCCCCATTACCTGACAAAATAACAAATCACACCTTTGCAGGCACGAGGGGAGGCAGGGCACACAAAACTGATGAATATATATTTTAAACAGCTTTCTAGCACAGATCAGAAAGGCAGCTTGCCAAAACGTGTGCATACCACACAGCACTACTATCTATTGAGTACATTTAATACACCATCTGTCTTCAAATAAACTGGATTTAAGTTGTGCAGCATGGGATGGCTGTTCCAGGAAAATCTCCATTTAAAGCCAGCAGTTAGCAGAGCGCAGGAGATCAAAGAGTAGCTGTGCTGCTACACGATAGAGTGCAACTCTGGGACCAAAGGCAGCGACTGGGGACGGGTCCATCTAGAACAGCAATACAGTAGGAGTTCAAGACTTATTTCTAGCATCTATTTTTCTTTTCCCCTAGCAACTAATGTAACAGTCAATGTTTTTAATTCAAGAATACTCGAGATTATCGAGTTTGAATATTCAGGAAGAGGCCTGGGCATGTTTGACTAGGACATTGTGGTAGGAAAAAAACCTGCAAAGTCACAAGGACATCAACAGCAGAAGTAGGTGACTCAAAACTGTTCTGCTCTCTCCTACAACACATCCTCCATAAGCTTACACCTTGCTGTCCTTCTTAAATCATTCCCCTCAGGCTTATTTAATCGGTTTTATGTACAGGAGGAACACATTTGTAAATTCACCCCACCATTCCATGCCAATGAAGCATACACACTTGCATCTAATTAAGATCTAATCACCTTAAGACATAAACCAGGAATGAATTTCACCGACATATGCATTTCAACAGCAACAAGAGGCTCTGAGAAATGCTTGGGGTCCCCTGTATTAGTCTGTACACAAACACAGTCCCAAAAGCTCACCACCTAGAACAGCAGAACAGATGGGAAACACATCCAGATTAAGTGATTTCAAAGAATACTGAGACTGAGCTCTGAACTAAGCACAGATCTTGCAAGTCCCCAATGCATGTCTTTTCCACAGGATCATTTATTCTCTGTCAACAGAAACCTCTGCGTGAGCCAAAACCCAAACCAGAAGACAAATTAGTTTTCAGCCTGTAACTCAGGTCCTGGATGACAAATACAAGGTGTGATTTTATTTCTTAAAATAAAATATTGATTACACTTAAGGATTTCCATCCTTCCTCTTTCCAGTTTATTTAAAGTTAAGCCAAACTCTTAAAAGAACTATTAGAAAAACTACTTGATTATAGAAGTAGCTGATTAAATAACTGTTACTGCAATAACTGTTGTTTAATCACATCTGTGTAATTTCTCTCTGGAACATTTTTCTACCCTAAGCTGATATTTTACAAAAAAATTCTGAAATTCTAGAGAGTTTAGAATCTCAGCTTAAATCCAAGCTTCCACAATATCCTTCTTGTAAAATCCACATCTGTCCTGCATTTGGATCCAGATTAACTTCATAGGTAACCTTATTCAGTAAGCTCAGGCTACCTAGATATGCCATCTGCTTTTGTGGTAAAAACCTTAAGGTGCTACAAGTCAACCCATAGATGGCCCGTCCTTGTCATGTCCACATGAGGTGAGATGAGCAGACAGTGGACAGACAGAAACAGGATGCATGGACAAGCAGAGCTTATAACAAAAATACCTCAGCACTGAAATTCCTCAGCTACTCCAGCTGATAAATAACACAGTTGATTAGCAAATTTCATCTTGAAACTATTTACCAGGTATTTTTAATTTCTAATATCTTGTTCATCTCCTTCAGAGCCTGCCAATCTGGTTCTGCCACCCTCACCCCATTTATTTTTTTCTGTAAGACAGTACCCTTGATTTCAATAAAACTATTTGCACAATAAAGTATTACTCAGTGAGAAGGTCAAATCATATCTGAACACATAAAGATTCTTCTGTCAATACATTTTTCCAACAATTTCTTCATGAGGAACATAAGCTTTGGGAGTTGTGTTCACCACAGGCATTGCTGACCACCGGATAACAAATCATTCCCTGCTATTCATTACTAGACAAATCTACTTCCAGCAACAGAACTACAATGCCACACAATACCAGGCCATTAGGAAATAAGGCCAGCTCTTTAAAACACCTCAAATTCAACTAATGCTTTCACTGAAGTAATTCCTAAAGGCATCTTTTCCATTAAATACATTTCGACTATAGAATGAAAGAAACTGATCTAGGAAAAATCTCTAGATTAATGTTAAGCCTTTTTTTCCCTGCTATTATTCTGCATTTTTCTTTCATATTTCTGCAAGCACTCTTGCAATTTTTTGCCTATGCAGTCCTATTACAGAGCTCCCACAGCTCTCCTTGTGGCAGTTACCCACATGCATTGCGCACCCAGGGCACTAACAGCACACGTGGGCGAAACAGTCGTCTTTGCCCAGATATTAATGTATATTTGCACATATTTTATTTTTATCATCAATGTTTTGTTCACATTATCCTCACCTTGATTCTGTATGCAAAGGTGTAATATGGAAAGCAGCAGGACACATGCAGTTTGAGAGAAGAATTACACATATGCACTAGTTTAAGCACTCCCCTCCCTTGAGATACTCAATTTCAACTTGGACTGATAAGAATATGTTGAACAAATAGTGTGGTTTGATAACAGAACTTGAATGATTTTACGCTGTGCATCTCTGGCCCCATAAAGTCTTCTTGAAGTTTTTACAATGTTTATTTGAATATTTCAGCAATGGAACACTGTTTTACAACTTTCCTACTTGACTTAGTGCTCACTGTTTTATTTTGGGTACTATATTGCTGGTAGTTTTTGTTTACATAAAGTTGCTTCACTAAAGAAGAAGATGTATTTGAACTGCAACAGCCTGGAGTAGGAATAATTTTTCTCTTTCCTCTACCTTGTTCCCGCTTAAAATAATCTTGAGTTGCTTGAAAACAGAAGCAAATAAAAAGACAGATCACTGGTAAGAAATAAGCCTTGAAAGAAGTACTTCAGGTAAACAAACTTAAGGCTTGTTTTTCATATTGCAGGTTAAACTAATTTTCATGTCTAAATCTAATGTAATAAATTATTACATATCCAAAACATTTCTTAAACTTTGGGGACAATCACCCACAACTGGGGTGCTAATAAGAAAAGTGTTGCACAGATAATTATCTGTTGCATCTTCATACCTTTTTACTAGCCTCAAGAATAGGGCAACCATCAGACTTGGATCTTCCTGACGGGGCAGAACATGTAAAAACCCGATTTAGTAAGTTCCAGTACTTATGACTTGGACTGAAATGAGCCCTCTA
The DNA here is from genome assembly GCF_964273445.1 of Streptopelia decaocto. Classification (NCBI taxonomy): domain Eukaryota; kingdom Metazoa; phylum Chordata; class Aves; order Columbiformes; family Columbidae; genus Streptopelia; species Streptopelia decaocto. Next base: position 23,335,230 of record NC_138660.1, read on the forward strand.
TTAATAATACAGATTAAATCCTTTGTAAGCTTAAGTACTCAAAGGGTTTGTAGAAGTTTGGGCTTTTTTTAATGCTTCCTCACATTTACCTGTTTTACTGTACACAGCTTGACCTGATATTTCAAATAGCAGGAAAACCAGGCTCAAACTCACACTTGCACTTAACTGCATAACTCCAACATGCACGATTTTAAACCTCCAGATAAAAAGAAATCCCCAAGTCTACTGGCTGTCATCCACAAGCAGTTCTGGTACCAACTTATATGCAATGGCAAATGTGCTCTGGCAAGAGGGCACTGAACTATTATCCCTCTAGCATTGTCGCAAGCAAGACTAACATTAAATGATCCTAAATCATCTCTCCACAGCACCCGTGCCTTGCTCACACCAGCAGGTAGGGGTTAAGGAAAAAGGAAGCCACTTCTATCTTCCTCCCTGCCTCCTCTGCTCCCAGTACAGCAGCTATCTCTACGGATTTACAGTCTCTATATTCAAGTAAATAACTGACTTAGAGATGTAAATAATTGTCTTTAACATTGTTCTTGTAGAAGATTTTACTGAGTCTAAGAATAGTCATTCAAACACAGGCTAGAAAGAGCCACCCTCCTTGATAAACTTGGTACATAGATAAACTACCTTTACGTTATTTTTTGTTGTTTATATACAGCATTACAAACTTTGTACCCAAATTCTGGCCCTGTCTCTGCAGCTGAATGAGCTTGCCCCTATTTCACCCATGTCATGGTCTCCCTTTCAAAGGCTGGTCTCACCTTTTGAGAGAATTTCTTTTCCAGGATCACTTCTGGTTTTGTGGAAGGGCTGGCAGAAAGGAAATAGCATCTTCTCTATACTACTTTTGCTTACCAATAGTCTGATACACCTGATTCTTCCCAACATCGAACAGGCACCACAGAGAGATATGAGGCAGAAGTATGTGAAATGGAAACCTGCTGTGCAACAATATTATCAAGTAATGTATTTAAACACACAAGCAACTACATCTTGTTGCTATACCACGAGCTCACTTTTTCTCTTGTTATTACATCATTTACCTCAGACCAGGCAGCCACTTTCTGAGAGGAGTGATGGTGTGTTCCCAGAGTGCAGCTCCCTACCTGCCTTCACCTCCTTTCTTTGTCAACTCTTCCAAAAACCCGGAGGAAGCTGAACCTGTACAGAAGATGGAGAGTTCAGTTTAGCTGCATTACTCTTTTGTACTTTGGAAATGATTAATGGATTTTCTGGAACTGTTTACAGAAATGCTTAACTGTAAGCAAGTATTATAGTGGCTTAAGAAAGTACTAAATTCAAACTGAAGTAGAAATCCAAATATTAATCCTGTAGTAAGGACAGACACAATGCTGTGGAATTCAGTGGGCTTAATTTTAACTCAGTGAGTTCTAAAGCATGAAAGACACCACCAGCCAAGAGGATCTCTCACATTACTGCCCTAAAAGGGTAGAAATTTTAAATTAGCTGTAGCTGGGGGTGGGGAGACCAACTTGAACAAAGTCTAAGGCAATGGCGAACACACCCTCCAAGAGCGTTCACGGTATAATGTGCTGAACAGTCCCAAGTAGTAGCTAAAGATGGTCCAAAGCTTCTTGGAGACAAACTACAAGTAAATCATGGGTTATTATACCAGTCACTGCTCCATGCATGAGGCCAGCAGGTACAGAAGATGACTGACAAAGAAACCTTCCTCCTCCTCCCCATAAACAAGAACAGAACCCTGAACAAAAGAGGGTTGACAGTCCTGTTAATATAAATTACACCTGAAAAATATATATTTGCAACTGCTTCCCCTTGTGTAATACATTATCAACACTACTGGCATAATTCATTGCCTTCATCTGGTGACACAATGGAAAAATCATTTAATTAGACTGATCGAGGCAGAAAAAATAATAAATCTTACAAACAGAAGTTAAATGTTGGTGCTGTGCTTTGCTGTTCAAAGTATTTGAGAGATGCCACATGAGTTCTTGATTTTGAGCATGAGTGTTATTGCTCTGCAGAACCCAGTGTACGATTTGTTATTTGGTAGACATTTAGCTTCAGGAATGTATTTAAGGATACAGTATTTGAGATTGCAATCATCATATAATATAGAATAAAACTAAATAAAAAGGTAGACCAATGCATTTTTAATATTTCTAGATAATAATAAAGCACTAAAGCACTCATGGAATTAAGCAAAGAGATCCATAGGGAAAAGTCTAGAAAAAATATCCTGAGTTTCTATGAACTGGGTCACTCAACAACTGACCATCATTAATTATTACTATTGTATTACTTAAAGCCCAAGAGCGTCCTTTTTGCACTACAGGAATGTGTTTGTACTTCAGAGCTCATGACAGTGACAAAATGCAACAACTTTAGCATCTGATAAATATAAGATGGTAGAGACAACTCGGAGATGTAAGAGTGAAATATGGCACACATAGCAGCCTGCAGCGAGTGCTCTCCCAGCTGCTTGGGCTTTTACCTGAAGACCTTCAGTTAGATCATTTGGGTAGAGGAATATGATGGTATTCACAAGGCAGGCAGGAGGCAGCCAAGCAACCTGAGCGATCTGGGATGATAGAGCATTCCCAGACTGGAGCCCCTCACTCTGCCCTTTCACCATCTCGCAGCAGCCGGAAGAGTGAATCATCAGTGTTTTTGTTTTGATATGATATCTATGTCTTCGTTTACTTCCTCTCAACAGCCTAGAATTTTATAGACATCTGTCATGGCCTCCTCATGTATCCTCTGTGTGCAGCAAACTGACCTTGGTGTTTCCCACCCCTCCACATCAGCTGGTTAACACTTCCGAGCTGCCCTATGTGCACCTTCCCAGCTCTAACGCACCCGTGAGACAAATGTGCTCTTCCCTTCAAGTTATACATTCAAGGAGCAGCATATTGCATTTTCTAGTCTTTTCACAGTAATTCCTAACCTTCTATTATTCTTTTGGATGTTACTTACCCATTAAGCTGATATTTTAAGAATTACCTAAAATTATTAATAAATCTCTTTCATAAGCCATAATAACTAATTTAAACCCCATCAACACATACAGATATTAATATTTCGGACTGGTTTTCTCTCAACACTTTTCTTTGCATCTATCAACATTGAGTTTCATCTGGCATTTTATTTTTCTTTCATGATGTTTTCTGCAACTCTTTACACTCACAGCATCAGTGTCATTTTAACACTTTGGAATTACCCAAACTGTTTCCTTTGTAATTTTTCCAGTACTTTTTCCAGGTCAGTTATGAACTTAATGAATGCTACAAGTCTTAGTTACACTAGTAGTAATGAAATCTAGTCAATACCTGTAACTGTCTGGGGTTTTAACCTGTTTATTTACAGTGGATATCTAGCTTATATTCATCTACAAATGCTTATTCTGTAACTTTCGTAACTTCAGGAGCCTTCAGCAAAAAACTTTTCAAGCTTTTGGAAATACAAACACCACATCCAGCAGATCATTGTTCTCAATCTGCTCCTTCAAAGAGCTCTAACAGAACAACAATACTTCATCTTCCTCTACCAAGACATATTGAGTTTTTCCAACTGAAATAATATTCAGTCATAACTGAGAAATGTTATTATTTTCCCATTTCATAAAAATACGTCTTGGCTTAATATAAATTGCCAAAGGTAGTACCTCTGAGGAAGGATGCAATCTCTTCCGTCATGGGAATGCCATGATGAAACCTCAATGGTAAACACGGAATGACTCTCCTACTTGAATAATTAATAGAGCTTCTTCCTTCAAATAAAAATTCCCAGTCACTCCTCATAACATGATACACTCCAAGTCAAGCTGCTAGATGAACCTGGACAACAGAAAGGTACCGCACAGCTTCTCCGCTTACCATTTCTGCACAATACCACTACATATTATCCTGTAACCTTCAGGAACTGTATGGCTTAGAACCTGCACTAATGCATCATACTAGTTCATTTTAATCAACACTTACTGCCTAAAGGAACAGAAGCATCGTTTCTTATTATGACCAACATGCCTTCAAAGGGCTTGAGATTATTTTCCTACAAAAACCAAAAGTTCCAGCCCTTTGCTCTGAATAATTGCCTGAGATAATTGTCCTAAAATAGGATCTCAGTACACTTAATTGTGTTCAGGACACTGGTAGGAGGAATGACAATGGTAAGAAGAAATTAACACACAGCTCAGAACAATCATTACTTAATTTACAGAGCTTCGTGTTCTCTGCATAGCATGTGCTGAGTAACAACCAACTTCATTAAGCTAAAATGAATCTTTACTAAAGCAACAGTTTACAGAGCAGCTGCAGCCTGGTGTTCCTGACATGTGCACGTGGGTTGATTTTCAAATAATCCTGCTGTTCTTCAGCTTCTGTCCTCAAACTTACAACATCCAAAAATGGGAAAGTGTTAGAAGAGGATTCTCCAGGGCATCTCTTCCAACTTCTACCACGAAAAATACATTTAAATCCCTTTTCCATCAACTCTTCACAATAGTTAGTGCTGTCCTTAAAGAAGTGGTATTCAATGCCCTCAACTCCTTCAGCAATTAGAAACTTTATTTGCAACTCTAATATTTCTTATCTTGTTTGTAGCTGGTTGTTTTAAACCAGCAGCTGAAATACAGAACACCAGAACAAGAGTGATCTGTAATTGATGTTTTTCTTCCTGTCGAATCAAAGTTCAATTTGATGCTTCTTGAAAAGCCTTAAAACTACAACAGCTGTCAGCTTCTGCTTTTGATCTCCCTGCAAAAGAGTGACCGCTACCAGTTTTGTTAAAAACAACTTGATGATTGCCCCCTGCTCATGTTGTTTTGTCACGCTGTATACACAGCAAGCTAACTTTCAATCTGCCATTCCTCCCATTGTGCAAACAGCTCTATCTGCTGGGAATGTGCTAATCAGGCTCTGTAGGTCCGGCTCACACCATAAACACATGTCACAACAGCAAGCTGAATTTACCAATTTGCTTTCAATTCCTGCTGGTCTCTTCCTCCTCCAACTTCCAACTCCTGTTTCCATTTGAAACAAAACAGGTTTTCCAGCAGGAACTGGTATGTCTTATGCAAAAACAACCAACCAACCCACCTCAAAACCAAAACTAACTGAGCTGATTCTTTGCTAAGCATTCAATTCTCCTGTCTTTGAAAAATGCGTATGAACCAAACATTCCTGTGTTGAATCCACACACAAGTACGCGTGTTTCAGAACCCAGTCACAACCCAAAAGCACCAGTATCACCTGGGGAAAATGTCATTAGTTTACTGAAACACACCAACTTTTGGCATACTCTAGAGATTCCAGACCTCAGCGCCAGCGCTTGGCCCTTCGTTTTCTAGCTCTGGTGATTTTTAGTTAGTACTAGCACACACAATTTACTCAACATCCTCTGACCACCCTGCCTCCTTGTCCATCTGCTAAGCACCTTTAAATTCACCACAAACCCCTCTGCCAAGTACAATCACTCAATTTTTGTCAATATTCACACTGGATGCAGGACGTCTACTCTCTTGATCATCATTGTGGAAAACAAACCAAACCAAACCAAAAACAAACCCAGAGGTTTACCTCAAAACCAATTTAAATATTTAAAGGACAGGATCCTATTCCATCTGCCTCCTACATGAGAAGAACTTCCTCAGCCACATGAAACCTTAGTGCCTCAAGCCCATTAGAACCTACAAATGTAGAAGGAAACGCAAGCGTTATAGTATGAGATGGCACTCAGTCAGGCGTGCCCAAGGTTAACCACCACAAGTAATTCTCTTTTAAAAATCAATTGCATTAATGGGTGCACAAGGCAGTTGTTTTTAATTTGATAAACACATATAACTTCACTGGTGCTCCATATCTATGGAGCCCAGAGCAAGCATAACGTGGAGAATTTAGCTACAAAAGGGGCAAACCTGAAGAGGTGGAAAATCCCGACTGTCTGGACTGTGCTGCAGCCCTGTTCCTGGGGATGGCTGTGGGAGCCTTCCCGCCACACCGCTCCCTCAACAGCCTACATGGAATCGTAGGATCTTTTAGCTGAAAAAGCCCTTTAAGATCATGAAGTGAAACCATTAATTGCTCTGTGCTGGTCCCAGCCCAGAGCCCGGCCAAGGAGAACAGGGGCAGGGGCCCATGTGTGGGGAGGGGACACGGGTTCCACACTCCACAGAAATACAGCTGCACAGCACCACAGGTCACAGTTGTGTGGGTCTCCTGACAAGGATCTACTAGCAACTCAATTCCAAATTTTGCTAGGGACATAAACTAAACCCTAGAGAAGTAGCATTTGCAGTGTGCTGTGCCTCTAAATAAAATAATAAAGGTAACTAGCATAATTTAAAAAACTACTTGCAAACAAATTAAATGGTCTACCCTTCCTCCGCTGTGTTTTTTAAATCATTTTATTGTTGTCCTAAATTAGGCGAATAGTATCCCATTTCATCATAGCACCTGCTCTGGCATTGCTTACCGTTAACAAGCATATGAACAGCTTACTGAGGATTCCTCTATTCTAGCCCACAGATCACAATATTGCCTGGAAAAACCTATTCAGGTAAAATAGAACATCACATATTTTCCATTCTCTTTATAATGTCAGCTACAGTCTGGGTCTCTTCAGCTGTCTGTGTCGCACTTACCTGAACACTTTCCTCAAGGACTCCAATGACCTAGTTCCTTAAAACAATAAATGGATTTGCATAATGGGCTTTAAAATTGTCCATATTATTTGGTGGGAGTATAGAACATCTATTTCTGCCCATTTTTAAAGAAACTCACATAAGCACAAAGCATGATGAAATTTCTACAGCTTACAAGCATATTTCTGTTTCTGCATTTGCAGCTCATTAGTTCTCCTAGAGCTTGTCAAAAAAATCCTTGAGACTGACAGGGGAGGATTGACAGACATCTACAACAGCAACATTCACTTCCAGCATTTCAAAGTCAACTGCAGTTTAGTAAGCACTTCAAAAGATACAACTTTGTTGCACAAATAAATGAGTGACACATTTTAACTGTAAAAGTTGAGGAAAGTAATGTCAAGACAGAAGCTTGAATATCTGACTTTTCAAGGATTCGGTGTATTTGTTACCAAAGCTAAACCAGAGATATTGCAGAGAAATATACGGACAGGGAAAACAAGATGTTAGCAACACATTTAAATTACTAAAGAAAGGCTGAAGTATGTTGAAGTTTCTTCTGGCCAGAAGACTGAAACCTCAATGAGCATTTTGTGATGAACTCTGTTGATTTTTCTGCCATGTTATACAAGACTTAAACAAATAAACAACCACCAACAACAAAATCCAGACCTTTCTAACAATGATGCTCATAACTAACAGCATTTAAAACTTCATATGGCCATCCTCTATCAACTTCAAATGTACACCGCTAAGTGATATGTAGCGAAAACATAATAGACACAAATTTATTGTGATAAATAGCATGACTTAGGTAAAATTTTAAAAATTTTTCAAAAGCACCAAGTTGGAAGTTTTCCCCCACCTGGAAAAAACTCAGATCCTGATAAACAGCACTGTCTTGTAGCCTTGCTGATACCTCTCTCTCTAAGCTGAGGTCTGACAGAAGTGGGTAATACAGAAGGTACATTTCCAGGTGAATGAGATAGTGTGAAATCCAAATAGAATACACCCCTGCCAGAAAACATAACCAGACTGGCAGCTCACTTCACAGACTAGAAGAGCCTTCTGTTAGGAATTTCTTCAGGTCATTCCATCCCAGATAAATTTCCCCTATTTACTCAGAAATTTAATTTATTAAGAATCAGAAATAAGCCTTGATGTGACTACATATACTTCTTCATGTGTTACAAATCCAAAAGTGTTAAAAGCACAGACATTCACAGATAACATGATGCTGGAGAGCCCTCTGGACTGGCAATCACTACGCTGAGCTGCTGCCTGCCCGCGGGACAGTCACTGAACCTCCTCGAGCTTTATTCTCACCCACTTTGAAACTCCTACCTCCAAAGAGCTCACTCTCCTTCATAAGCGTACAGATGCTCGACAGGAAGGGAACCTGGTCTTGGTTGTAGCTGAGTACAGACAAAGACAAACCAGAAATTGTCTGGAGTCACTGGATTATGTAATACTGTAAAATTAATGCTTTAATACCAACTGAAGTAATCCAATCAAGGACTAAATCATATTATGGGAATTACACAACCAAACAATAGCAAGTTAATTGTAACTATCTGAAATCCCAATTTATTTACTACACATTGCTAATTTTCACATGAATGAGCTTCAGTTACAAGCCTCAAATATATCTTCGAGATACATTTGGAAAGATTCATAATGCATTTACTTCTTTACCTGTCAGTTCTTTAAAACTGAAGATAATGGTGTATGTCAATCATTTATTTAAATATAGGTCTAGTCAATTCACACAAAGCCCACTGATCTGCCAGGCAAGTCATCTTCTCTCTAGGCTGATGTGAAAGGGAACGTTTCTGCGAGCTGGGGTATGATTTTACAACTGCTGTCTGCTCTGGAACTCACCCCCTTTGGCTGTCTCTCCCTTCTGGACACTCAGAATAGTAAGTCCAAGTGGGACAACATGGACTGTAAAAGCCATCCTCGTATAACAGAACCAGATAGCAAAAAGATGAACGATGGCCCTCTTACCACAGTGGCCCTCTTCTAGCAGCCACCAGACTCTGGCCTCTTAGACACAGCCTTGATCCAACAGCAGAACCCTTGGTTTCCTCAAATTCAGAAAGCCGAGCAAGTATCAGAAAAGAGTGTATTAACAGCAAAACACAAACTCTGATAACACAGCTGTGCCACAGCTAAGAGTCCAGAAACTTTAAACTCTAGCTTCCCTAAATACAATGCTCAATATGCTGTACTATAATTAATTGCCTCATCTGCTTACAAACGTCACACAACTATTTTTGCTACTCTCTCAAATCTAAGAAAAATACATGTTCCATACATACAGTTACTTTGCTTAGCGTCTTTGAATCCACAAGCCTAATGGACATGCCATCTGTATCAGCAAAGCTTCAAGTACCAGATTGGATTTAGCTGAACAATTTCTTTGTTTTAAAGGTTCTCAGCAGATGCTGCAGATTGCTGCTTGCAAGTAGATAAGCCCAATTTGACAATAAGGGTGCTTAGTAAAAACAGCAACTACGGATCTCCCCCAAGGAACCCGCTCTAGAGCTCAGCCCTGCCTTGCCTGCTGCAGGGAGCTAAGAACCAAAAGCAAGACGGGGTCTCCTGAGAACAGAGCCCCATGACAGACTGGAATCTGTGCACACGTGGTGAGGCCACAGCATCACAAAAAGCCTACACAGAGAAAAATCGGGTTTTACCAAGGGAAAGTTTGTTTTATTTCATTCTGATCCCCAGATGAGAGACTCTCAACACATGATGAGAATACCAAGTAGTTCAGAGAACAGAGGAAGAATTGAGCTGTTTCTGGCATGTCCTTCCTTCACCTTCTCTCCGGGGGCCAACAGTCAAACACGGAGCTCAAAGCAGGGGACAATAAATCCCAGAGGGCTGCACATCTCCAGCTACATCTGTGGTGTGTCTTGAGCAGGTCACTGCTCCCCTGATGCAGGCACTTACCAAATATTTTTTTACGGAGCTTTACATCTGTGATCCTAATAGCAACTCACACCTGATTCTGTTCTTGACACTGTATCCATGTTGAATTTGTGCCTTGAGTGTGCTTTCCTTTGAGGAGGTGTTATGGGTATAAATGTACCTTAGCAAAGCAAATCTTTGAAACATACACTTTAAGAGAGTTTCAGGGCTCAGAGCAACAAAATGCACCTATAATATTCATAATTCAATCTCACCAATCATTCTGTAGTCTTGCAAAATGTCTGTGCTACAACCTACTTCAAGCTCGGCTGAGAAGCCTAATTCCTTCCTGGATATTCCATCAAGCAAGACACAGAGGAAACGAACGGGCATCTTTCCCTGATAATATCATGCATTTGTTTCAAAGGATTAACTTCATTTCAGTAGCTCCCCAATTCAGCTGCCTCAAGGCAATACTTATTTCCTGCACTTTGAATCGAGGACATTAATCTAGCATTCTGTATCACTGGACAAAAGCAATTTGAACAAACAGTGAAGACCTCAATTTTTGTTCATCTGAGCTGAAGCAAAAAAAAAAAATAATAAAGAATTACAGAAACAAGTCAGCGTACCTCCTACAAAATTACCATAAACTTGAATTCCTGGCCATACTGTGAGCTACACACATGGTACAGACATGGACTTTCTATAAGGACATGATAGGAAATTATGGATCTGTTTTAGACAACTTCCTGTAATCTACAGCAGCTCTCTAGAATTCAGGCCCTTGCTATAATGTTAAAATATGCTGACAATAGGATAACGCAAGACACCCTACTTTTCACACTTACTGTGTTAAAGATGCTAATCTTCCCGGAGAACTAGATGAGCAGTCCAAGGGAGAGACGTACAGTCTTTAGGAATGGAGACATTTTCTGCAAAAACATCTCTTGATGCTCCTACACCTTGATCCCTCTTTGGAGAGAACAAATCAGGAATTAAAATTCCATATGCTGTTTTCAGTAAATGTACAGCTAAGTCAACAGTTGCATTTGTTCTGTATCCCATCTCTTTGTGTTACTATGGCTTTACAGGGCCTTTGGGAAATTAAGAACCACCGTTTAAAAAGAGCTCAAGGCTAGACTTCCAAGCATAGGTAGTAGACGTCAGGCTAGACTTACTGTAGCTATGAAATGAGATTTACCTAAACTTCTTTCTCCAACCCGATATTCTTATGTTACTTCCACCACTATAAATTGATGTGCACATTTTATATTTGTATAAAACACAATCTGTAATTATATAAGTTTATGTAAGTTCAGAGGAATGCCTGCTACAAAGAAACCACTCATGCCACAGATATATATATCTCCTTCATTTCGGATAGGCACAGTCACGTAAACATAACCATAAGAAGGATCTTTATAACCACAAATGGCATTACTTGTTATTAATATAATTACACTGCCATAGGTGCAATTTTTACCTGTATCCACACCAGAATTTGGTTGTGATCATTATTAAAGTCAAATGGAGAAAAAAAAAAATAAGAGACTAAAACACTAAAAAAAAACCCCAAGCTGAACAAATTGTGCTAAAATTTCTAAATGGAAGCATAATCAGTGGAGTAACTAATGCTTTCATGTAGCACCTTCTATAGCCTTCCAGAACAGGTCTATGCAATATGATGATACAAACTAAACCAGCATTCGTGGTAATATTATTTCTGCTGAAAATGGAAGTTTCAAATAGACTACATGAACACCAGCAAGAATTACACAAACATACTGCTGACGAAAAAAAAAGTAGAAGACAAAACTTTAGATGCAGTTACCTTTACAGCAAAAAGTAAAAGCTAACCTAGGGAGTGATCAGCATTCAACCTTCCAATTATGTTTGAAATGTAATGGAAATAGTCTCCAGGGTATCCCAGCTGGATACATGAAAGTCTCAAACTCACAGCAGGGGCGAGATCTAAGTAGCCAGCTATTTCAACGACAGACAGAGAGATTCCGATGCGGAAGAACTAGGTCTGCAACGCCACTTGTTGCATTCTTGGTGCAGCCACACAGCTCCGCAACACAGTAACAGAAAATAAGCTTTGCGGTGAATTTGCAAGGCCTGAGGCCTGCCAGGCCTGCCCTGCCTACACCTCTCTCAACCTGCCACAGCTTTACTTGGTTTACCCATGACAGCAGCTTCTCTAATTGACAGGGTTACCTATGGCTAATCAGTTTCACTTCTGATTTGTGTGGTACCAGCACGACACAGAGAGAGAAAGGCCCGGTGTGACAGCAGAGGCCTGTGGGGATGGAGGATGTGGGGTCGAGGAGCACAGGCTTGGGGGACCTAAGTCAGGGCTGTGGACTAACAAAGAAAAACAAATATGGAAAAATACATTTGCAAATACATAAAAATTATCTTGAGTGGATCCAATATGAAAAATGAAAACATACAACAAAAGATAAACATCCTTTTCCTCCTGGGACTTCACCACTGCAACACTGGTATGAATGTACCAACCCTGGGAGGCGGAGGAGCAGTGCAAGGGGAGCACAGCACCCAGAGAAGGGGCAGAGGGAGAGGGAAGTGCACGTAGAACAGTTGTACCTGCATTGCTATTCTTCTTCTGTAACAATTAGATCTGGATTAACAATGGTTTGACTCTCAACGGTTCAGTTATACTAACAAAAAATTCTTGGCTTGATTTATAAGGTGTGCTTCCTCTATGCCCATAAGCAAGATTTTGAGCATTAGATAGAAATTACAACATTAACTAGAGACAGCTGAAGTTTTAGAAACTAAAAAAGTAAAGAAAACCACAACAGACCAAAACCCCTTTAAAACTGTGGTGCAACTTTCACTATTAAGCTATGGGTGGTCACAGTATTATTTTCAGAAGTGTGTCATTGAATGTGACTGTGATATCCTTCCCTTCCTCATGTTTTCCAACCATCCCTTAACTAATGCTGACAAAACCTTTTCTAAATTCCTTTCAATTTGCCAAGAGATTGGAGAAATTTTGTTAGAAAGGAAGATGTATATGTACAGCTTTGTCAAACTGTGAGATGAAAGAATATCAACAAAGCATATAAACAACAATAAAGAAAGTTAGGCTGGCCCAAAGATACAGCTGGAAGGGATAAATGAGGATGGATAGCGAGCAAAGCTTCTTGACAAATGAAAAGCATTTGGCTCTCTCTCAAGGAAACTACTGTGATCTCTGTTCCTCAAGAATTTTGAAACTAGGCTCAATAATGTGAGAGAAAACCATCTTGCGTTGGCAAGGAAACAAATTATATGGTCCTCCCTCTTCTAGTCCTGATTTCTATTTCTCAGAAGCATTGCATCAAGACACTGAACTAATATAATGTGTGTTCACTCGAGGCTGGAAATCATCTGCTTTGCTGCTGCATCGCTTACAGCTTTCAACAGAAATTCTAACTTCCCTGTACTGAACGGCGGGACCTGTTCCACATTAGAATTAGAAAACACCCAAACATTCTGTCTCCTAATGCAAGGAAAATGCTGTACTATCACCACTTGACTGATCACAGCTCAACAAGTCACGAGCTGTAAGTTTACAACTCAAGAGGTTTAGGCTTCAAATTGTCTGCAGTATTTTACCTGTGTAAAACACAAGCCTGTTGCTGGAGAATCAAAGTGTGAGAAGGAACTCTTGTGCTCAGTAAAGGCAAGAGTGGATTTTCCATTACTTAAAACTCGCAGGAAAGATTTTGCTGTTTAGTTTCTACAAGTGGTACATAGAAATAAACATCTATTTTTAAGTAGTAAAGAGCCTCACCAACATGATCCAGTGGTTTGTGGAACATAAGCATGTCCAGCATCTTTTGCCAGGGACTAGATATGGAATAATACCCTGGTTTAGAGTACAAGCTTTATTCCCACCCACCCAGCACAACATGGGAATGTGCACAGTGCAACAGGCACAGCCACACCAGCGCAACACATGTAACAGAGTTAACTGAGTCACCTGTGCCAGTCCTCTGTACAATTAGGGCAAGCCCATAGCAAACCTTGACAGCCACGTACCCGTTAACAGTGTTAATTGTACTACCAGATTTAACACACTGCTAGCAAACCTACTTGAGTTACACAGCTGGTTTCACTTTGATGCACGAACGCATTTCTCATGCTTTCTTCTGTGTTTCTCAACCTTGTTGCCTGAGCCTGCATGATAACAGATTTTCAGGGAAGTGTGATAGTCAATGCCAGCTGAAATTAACCCCATAGTTTAACTGAGAGGACTATAGCAGCTCCTCAGACAAGAAACTCATTTAAGACTTCTCTGTAGAAATCGTATCTGGGGAACTATACATTGGCACAGAAGATATGTCATTGAAGTAACCAAAAAAAGGTCCAAATTAAAATTCAACCATGACCTACATTCTCTGCTTACATTATCATTAACTAAGTTATCATGCGCTAATTCACACAGCTAATCCTGAACTCCCTGCTAAACATGTAAAATGTCCTCTTTGGTGAAAGGATAAAGCAACAGTGGCATGGCAAACAATTTCACTTGAATCTCCTGACAGAAATTTTTGAAACAATACAAAACTGTCAAGAGCCCCTCTTAAATATAGCTGCATCTTTTACTAGTTACAGGATCAGATTTTGTATGAGAACTTAAATATCTCTTAATGAAATTTGAGGTAGTGACTGAGATATATTAGGTGCTAAATATAACAATCCAAAGCAACTGAAGAGTTTTCCTAATTTGTGTTTAATAAAATCCTAGTTCTTTTTAACGAGCCTAATTTAAATCTTCATACTTAATGTGCTTAAAAAAAAGAAATCAATAAATATTGTAAAAATTGTGGCAGGTGCATCAGCCCCAAAGGTTATCGCTAAGGAATCTACTGAAAACAGTTTAGCACCATTTACTGCCACCATGACAAATATGACAGGTTTACAAATTAACACAATGAATACTTAATGTTAACATCCATGTTCTGTCAGGTCCTTCTGTGACTAATCGAAATGTAGCTTTGATTGCTGTGACTAATAAATAATCCTGGTTAATAAAATTGCTTTATCTTGTAATTATGGCAGTGTGAACCGTATCTTAAGAGTATCTCAATTCCAGCTGTTTCAGAGCCTCATCCATCAATCAATGATGAGTAACCCTCCTAAAAGTTCACAAGCAGAAGAAAAAGGACCCAGTGACCACCTGATGGACTAAAACAGCCCGCTGCCTCATCTCTCTCAGGAAGACCTTTTGAGCTTAGACCCAAACTCAGAATTGCACTGACAATCAGCAAAGCTCAGGAACACTCACTTCATAGAATATAGAACCATGGTAATAAAACAGGATCAAATTTTGAAGCGTAACGTGCAAACTCAGACCTGGCTTCCAGTTGTGTATGTTGGGAGCTACCATAACCCATTTGTTGGGATGAACACAGCAACCTTCCGAAGTTTTTGGAGAGAACAGTTACTGGGTTACAGAACCAGTAATCCAGTCTGAGACTTTGAGCATCAGGGGTGCGACTACAAGGCCGTGTATTATCCTGATTGCAGAGATATCGGACCCTGTCCTGTGAGGTAACTGATCCAGACACCTGAACAGCAGGTGAGTAACTCAGAACTGTGGATTTCCATGGGTGAAAAGGGTCAGTCTTGGACCCGTTCTGTTTGCCCAGTAAATTAAGTGAGAACTAGAGCATTCTGGCTTCAGAAGAGTTATGTGAACACACGATGAATGGTACCAACTATTGCTTCCTCCAGTCGCTATCCAAAATAAGCATGGTACTGACATTGTGCTAGAATTTCTCAATTTGAGCTAATACTGGAAAAATATCACAACCTATTAAGAAGTGAATTGTGGAGAGACAGACATATTACAATTACATGCAATTGTTCTGAAAACCCAGACTTAATTGTGTTGTTTTCCACTTATTCTAATACTCTTGGAATTCAGTGAATCTTTTATGTTCATAAAAAGGTAGTTACAGGCAAATAAACTGGCCCTTTTTGGTGTGGGGTGTAACAAGTAACCACTATCCTTTCTTCTTTATTACTGGGGCAAGCATGTTTCTTAAGCCACACTTCTTAATATTGCAACACAACAGCCAGCAGGGACTTCAGGCACTGTTTCCTTCCAATAACTTTAAGAACTGGAAAAGAGGAAAGAAGATCTCTCTCCAGTTTCCCAGCTGTACACAGGTGACTCAGTGTTGATCATGCCAGTGCCAGCATCGTACTTTACTGTCACTTTTAAAACTGCTGCTGTTCCAGTGCTAATCTTAAGTATTCTTCTCCAGGACTGCACAGAGTTTCTGATAGTAAAGATGATTAAAAGGGAGTCTCTACTCCTGCAGAAAGCACAGGAACCGTCAGCCTTTTAAATTCTAAAAATCAGGACAGAATTACTATGCAAACCAATACACAGCACAAGCTCCTAAGCGTGAGGGCAATACAGAAGGAAAAACTACTTCATTACCTGCTTGTCAAAACTAGAAGCCAAGACAAAGCAACTGGAGATTTGAAGACACAGGCACAGGGACACTGACCTCAGCAGGAGCCTGAATGGCAGGAAAGCATCAAGACTGTGGAGAATGGAGGCTGGACATGCAAACTGCTTCACTTTTATTATCAACCAAGGAGGAAGAACAGAATGAAAGCAGGTAAGAAATTGCAGTGCACTCCAGCAGGGTAGTGAAGGTCAAACTCAGCTAGAGACAATGCATTCTAATGAACATTTCCTCAACTCCTGGAAGATTAGATTCAGCACATCTTTAAATCCCACCAAGATATTAAACTGCTCCAAAAAAGAATCTGTCAGAGATGCAAACTGTAGAAATATCTTTTCTTATTTTCCTGGGAGAGCTTCTCAAGTGCAAGTGTCCAAAAAAGTCTTAGGACAAGCATCTATAATAAGAAAAAAATAGTTATCCTATGTAACAGGAATCACAAATGCAAGGAAACAGGGTTACAGTCAATACAATTCATACAAGAAATAAAATCTTCAAATTTGTGTTGACACACAAGTAGAAAGTCTTCTACTACTGCTCAGACCTGCTCATTTAAAAGCCAACATAGTGGGAGAGAAAAGATCCCTAAGCCACTGGATTAGAAGACCCACTGAATCTAAAAAGGACTAAAGTTTACACGCATTTATTCAGTACACACACATAGGTTTAGACCAGTACTAAATTGTCACTGTATAATCCCATTCATCAAAAGGACAAAAAAGGGAACCTCAAGCTCAACTGCAAGCACGTCTACCTTATAACTAAATTTTTCCTTGATACACACTACACACCATTACTAGGAAGTTAACGAACTAAAGAACCTACATTGGACTTTCTGACACTCTCCTGAAAACACAAAACCCCCAGGTTAAAGGAAGGTATGTTAAATGGAATTAAAACCAAGACCACCTTACAGACACACCTTTGAGCAATAAATGGCTTTAAAGTAGCAAATGCTTCAGCATCTGAGTCACATCTGCATCCACAGCTGGCCAGCTGCTCACATGGCTTTCCTGAGGTTGGTGTTCAGTGCCCTGCAAGACCAGACCCAGCACAAACTCAGAGGTAGATTTACAGAAAATGAACAGTTAAGAGCTTAAAACACTGTCAAACAAGCATGCAATATTAAAGAAAAAAAAAGCCAAACAAACAAAAACCTCTCATAAACCCAGAGATATGAAAATGAATCCCAATGGACTGTTTGTGCTGCTTTTGCCTTTGCTCTGTTTCAGGTGGGGTGGGTGACGTGGTGGGGAGCCGAGAGTGAGGAATGTGATAGATGAGATTAAACCAGCAGCAACTGAACTTCACTTCCAGTAAGATGGAGCACCCAGAAAGTGGTTTCTTCCCATTCCAGCTGTGTTTCCTGCAACTTGCATCCTAACACAAACTTAACAGTGATCTCGGGCTTCTAGAACAGCAGATTCTTTAGCATAGGGCATGTGGGACCAGTGGACTCTGGTTTTAGCAGCCTAAAGTCACTGGCTTTACACTGGGAGATGTATCCGCTATACCATTGCATACAGCACCTCATACCACACTGCCACGGGACCCACAGCATTTCTGATTGAGAATATCAACAGCTGAGGCTCAATTCACTGCTAGACTGACCCATTTTCAAGTGTTTCTAAGGAACAACTACAGAATGAACCTTTTTCAGGCCTTTCTGCTACACAGACCTAATGTCTGCTTAGGACACTGCAGCTAAAAGACCGAAACTCACATTTGTCAAGTTGCATTACTAAGCCAAATTAACATTCAAATAGTTCCTTTTTATGATGCTAGAACAGACAGCAATCTTGTGCAGGAAAACTCTCCTGTTTTTTTCAGCTGCTACTTTTTCCCCATTTAAAGCACTCAGGCATATTTTACCTTCAGGTATCACAGTTACAAAGTGTAATTAAAGAAGAGAGCTTAAAGAGCTTGAGAAATAAAATGCCTTCTCAAATGAAACACAAAAATTTCCAGATTATATTCCAGTAAAACTGATGCTTTCCATAGATATGTCTGTGGGAGAGGACATAAGAATGACTGATGGATGAGAACACACTGTAGGCACAACAGCTGACTGTGTCTCTTTATAGAAAAAAAACCCAATGAATGTAAGTTGTATGTACCACACAGAGTATCCCCAGTTGTTAATTTAGCTATAAAATGCTATTATGCTTTAGGTCTCCCAAGTCCCAGATTGTAAAGATGAAGAGACGGAAGGAAAACATGAGGTACCACTGTAGATGATGACTCCCAATCATTTGCTTCATTTCTCTTTGACCATGTCCAAACAACTTGAACCTAGAATGACTTGCAGCGACGAAAATTCACTCAAAAATTCACAGGCAGACAGCTGTCTACTATTACCTGCATGCTAAACACATGCTGCCATTTCAGCAAGCTAGATACATTTTGTTATTTTAATCTTCTCTTAAGTTAACATTTTCAGCCTTCACCACAAGCTGCCTGCAGGGTGGGACCACATTCAGCACAGCTATGAAACAAACACTTCCTTTCATATTGAACAGCTTTAATTTGAATTTTTCCTTCTTCAGTACAGCACAGGTCTTTAAGTGCCAGTTCTCGGTTTAAGAGCAGGCAGCCATGGCAGATAATTAGTACAAGGTCTGCCTGAGGGCTTTCCTGGGTAATCTGCAGCTCGACTGACCTATTAAAAAAATTATAGGGAAATAAGTCTGTGGTACCTAAAAGTAACGGGTGTTTGTTCAGTTCAGCGCTACTTAATTACTTTTCCTTTAGTTCAAAGTAAAAAGGAAATCATTTATTCTTCAAAACATTTCATGAGCTAATTTAAAATAATTGACTTCAAAAGAAAATATGAGGAAGAAAAATGTGAAATTCTTAGTATTTTCAAATGCAATAGCATCAAAAAATCACACCCCTGCTCTGCTCTATAGACAAAGGAAAGTTTCTCCTTTAAGTAGGATACAGGAATATAGCGAGTACACAGTATGTATACTCAGCACAGTTCAGGACGTATACTTCAAGAAAATAAATGGCATTACAGCTTAAATGATTGATAGGTTTATACTTAACATGCAGCTGTTTGGGTCTGCCATCCTCATTTAATTCCATTATCTAGTTACTAACAGTCATAAATGAGGCCAGAATCTGATTGAGGAAATCACATACTTCTACAAACATGTATTTGTAGAAGAGTTGCTTCGTGTACAGAGAGGATAAGCACAAATCCAATGATGGCAGCGGAAAGATTTCTGCGTACAGCCATCTGTATCCTCATCTTCTTCTTCATCGTTCTGAAATGATCAAGTGCAAGAAACTTGTTGTTGAAACATAATTTATTTCAGATTTAGAAGAAAGGTGAAACAGAACCAAAAATAAGAGCAGAAATTTACATAGACTATTCAATTTAGGCAGATCAGGAAGTTTCCTTCTGTTTGGAACTAGAAGAAAGTGAGAGCTGTTTCCTGGCATGCCCGTGCTCCCATCTGAAACCACATCTACCTGTGCTACTGTCATGGGCAAACTCATTAGAATAACAAAGACTAAGCTGGATGGAGACCTAAAAATATTTTAAATCTAAAAAGTATCTTTTCCCATTTCTACCACTTAAGTAGCAAGTAAGATAAATATTTACCGATTTTGGCACTAAAAATTCATTTTTTTGACATCTGGTTTCTGAGGCTTAAGAGACCGTACGGGGGAGAGGGTTTAGAGTGAACCAGTGCGCACTGCCTGCTTTGGTGGGTTCTGTTCCTCCTGTATTGTTGGCGAAGAGATACTGTTGTCAGAGCACAGAACAAAACTGCAGCTGCACAAGAAATAAGCATGTACGGAGATATATATATACACACAAACACACCAGTCCAGTGAGTTCTCAAAATGTAAATTTTAAAATGTGCATTTGCACAATATGAAATTGGAAGGTAGGATCCTTTAGTCCATAATGATAATTTAATTGCCAGGAAATACTTTCTGTATTCTTTGAGATAACTTCAGACTATTATATATGCTGCATCTAACCCCATAATGAATATGCTATATAGCAACTATGAGTGGCTCTACTGCCTGGAGCAAGAGGTAGAGTAATATAACCAATATTAAGTAAATCAAGAAAAAATAGATGCCTACCAGGGATAAGATCTAGTCTTCAGTGTGCAAGCTATACTAACTTAGCCATCACTCTAGTTTGGAAACATAACTTATGTCTCCAAAAGCAAAGCATTTGTGGTACATACCAGAGAAACAAACACATTGTTATTCAAGCTGAATGACCAAGCTGAGATACTGTCTGGACAGAGAGATGCCTCTATCAAGACTCTATTTCATAACAAATTCATTCTGCCCATTTGGTCAACATATTTCTCTTGTTTTCTGCAATGTGAATGGCCTGATTTACCCCTGAAACATGCTCTCAAAGTGAATTTGCAAGTGAAAGTAATGTGTGCAGAAAACATTTGTGTGCTTTTCCAATACAGGCAGAAAAAAACACCATATCACAACTTCTAGATTCCCTACTACAGGGCTGAATTCAGAGTTTGCCAGCAGCATACAGAAAGATATTAACAAAATACATGTGAAGAGGTGAAGGCAACTAAATAGCTCAGTGACATTCCTCAGGCAGGAAGAGGATTAATTTAATAAATGGCAGAGCTACCAACTTAGACTTGATGCGTAAGTGCCTTCTCTTTTCTTCACCAACTGCTGTTCAGCCAAAAAGTGCCTATTTCTACTCTTTACTCCACCTGCAATTACTGGTCTTTATTAGTTTGTGGTGCTGTTTTTTTAAAAAGTTGTTTTTATTGATACTTAGAGAAGTAATCTGAGATAAACATCTCTCAGATTTCCTACTCTAATGAAATGGAATCTAAAACAAATTTTAATAAAAATGATGTCCTCAAACATATTTACATCTGTTAAAGCTACATCTCTTCTGTACAAGTAGTTTTTGCCTTGTCAATCCAAATTCTGCAATTATGAAGAATTAAGAGCCTGGGGAAAGGCATCTGGAAAAAAACCAAAAGCCAACTTCAGGCCACACATAAGATCTTTGCAGCTGTTATTTAGGTTTAGTTTTCTGTTTAAATAAACTTATGCAAAGACAGTGTCCCCTTCTGCCTTTGAGCCTACCTACAGGTTTTCAAAGACTTACTTGAATAGTGTCATAGGAATCAAAGATAACGTGATTCCCATGAGTTTTAGCAAGACTGGTAGTCGGGTAGAGAAGGAAAGCATGTTCAGACTGAAAAAACCCTCCCCAATGCAGACTCCCCTTAAATACTTGGAAAGAAAAGTTTAACTTTGGAGGAGCGTCATAAAAGGCATAAAAATCATTAGGTGTCAACCCCACAACACATCCTTAAGAAAAATGGTGTTCAGGTATTTCTGCAACCACAACAACATCTTTTTTTCCATCCTTACAGTTCCTCCCAAACACGCTTCACTTCAAAAGGATCTGTAACGCTCGCACATCCTGGCTATTTCCATTGAAATGGCATCTAAAAGATGCTGAATCGATTTCACAAACAGAAATCTTGAACACAGAAACAGTATGTGAGCACAGCAGTGTCACAAGCACCCTGCAGATATTTCTTCACTTTCTGCTCAAAACCACTGTAATTAGTAGAGATTTGTGAAAACAAGGGTACAAAACTTGAAAAGGTTGAAGGCAGCAGCCCCCTCTGCCCTGGTGAAAAATGAAGCCATCAGCACACATGGAAAATCAAACTGTTCAAACACCAGGTAGCAGGACCAATACTAAAAACAGCAACCAAACATGCTGGATCAAATCTATACGCTTATTTCAGGTTTCATCTCAAGCCTGAGGAAGAGCAGCAGACTGTGATGGTAGACCCTATCTATTTTGGAAAACGTAGAGCAACCTCCTCCTTCCTGCCTCTTGCCCCAAGGGAAACAAGACTGCCCATGGCATGGTTAATGCCAGGAAGCTCAGGCTGACCAAGCCCTGAGCTCCTACCCCTCCACAAGCCACCAAGGCAACCATGACTTATGGGAAGTCAAACTGCTACTATGCAATACTTGACACACTGACAACTAAGGAGCTTGTGGAAGCAAATTAATCGTACTCTCCTGTTTGACAAACATGTTCCCAGCAATCAGATAGCCAGTACATAAGTGGTTGCACAGAGTATTAGTTCCTTAAATGCTTTGAGGCATTTTAAAGCATTATCAAGTTCCTGGACGTAAAACTATGGGTGCATAGTCTGGTATTTGAGCAATCAAGAATTCCATTCATTATTGCTCTGATTCAATGACCTTACACACATAATCAATGGCTAAACTGATAAATGGGAAGACTTCTTAAAAATCTGTTTCTTGAGTGCTGGAACTAAATGTTTTATTCTCGACAGCTGTGATTTATAATTTAGTGACAAGAACATTTGTTCCAGCTGTTCAGACCTATTCACACAGCAGAGAGGGAGCACGCTGTATTTCCAAAGCCAGACTACATTTGGATTGGGAACTGCTCGATTTATTTAGCATTTCAAGTTACTAGCGAGCTCAAAACAATCAGAAGACATTCTTAATGTTCATAATTAGAACACTCATCGTGGGAGCTATGCGGCTGCAGTTCTTTAAAGCTTTGGGAATAATAAAGTGCCAAAAAAAGTAAAACAAACTAGTGGCTTTTCATGTCAGGGCATAATTTTTTCATGTGGCTAAGTAATTTCCTCCATTTAATTGGAATGATTCACGCCACGTATGCTCTATGTCAGTGTTTCAACATTCAGTTCCCATGTTACTGAATCCGATCTTTCTAGGTCTAATAATCAACTTTTCTGTTGTTTCTTATTTTCATTTCCAGTTACAGCAAGCAAAATCTGGCTCAATCTTTTCCTGAGAAACCTTGGTCCAAAAAGCTGACAGCTTTTTCTGAAGCATTGGAATGAGAAGGACAATTTCTTATTTCCACTGAAAGTTAGATTTTGAGCACTCAGGAAACAATGCTTAGGCTTATTTTATCCAGAATTTCCTGCAATTCTTTTAATTTTCCCAACAGGAAATGGTACTTTGGACCAAAGTACCAAAAAGTTACCTTGTATCAACTATCGGATCCATTTAATTTTACACATAAAAATTTTTTTATTATTTCACTAAAGTAATCTAGTTAGTGATCAAACTAGATGTTCTTTCAAATATTTCAAGGTGTATGGATACTGCACTTGCTCACCTTTGTTCCCATAGCTCCCAAACTGCTTCTATGCTATCTAGGGAAACTAACATTAAACTTTTTAATGAGAAAAACAATTAGAAAAGAATCATTTGCACTGATTTATCTTTTAATACCTGTATTTCCATATTTGTTTCCTGCTTGGAAATTCAGCTATCTAATTAAATTGATACGTGTCAGGATTGAACCCACATTTGTCCACTGCTTTTGGAAATTACTGTCAAGAGATTACTTTGCATATTTAAGAAATGTACTGTGCAGTGATATGAGTAAGGATTTCCAAGGCTATTAAAGGTTTTTTTAAAAGTTCTATGATGTGGAAAAGAAATTAAAAGAAAAAAAAAATCACTCTGCATTGGAAATAAGCCAACTTCTAATCAACAGGGACTCAGGAAAAGCATGCAACTATTCCTGGTAGACAAATTGTAATATTTTTAACACCTCTTCATCTGAAATAGGTGGCACAGTAACAGGAGAATAGGGGTACAAAGACCTCAGCTCCAATCTCATCTCCAATGCAGCAAGAGAAGTCATGACCTTTGGTAGTGACCTGCACTCTTCATCTATGCTTCTAGGTTCACAACAGAAAAGTACATCAAAACCATCATTAGGACAAAATACCAATTTTCTTTTTACATAAAGAAGAATTATTGTGGTTTTTTTTCAGTATTAACCTTAAAGTTCAACATTCATTTCTCAGTTTCAGTTCGTGACAGTTCAGCCAGGACTGACTCTCCACATCTTAGGCCTTAAGGCCTAAAGCACTGATACAAGACCAATAATGACACTGAGGATTGTGATGCTAAATCCCACATTTGTTCAATGTTGAATCTCAACATGAAGGAAGTATCTTCAGTTGAAAATATTTGCAGAATTCCTCCTGCACTGGCTGAATTTGTGACACATTCAGAGTCCCAGGAGGGTGAAGGAAAGGAGTTTAAAAATCAGTCTGGGGTACGGCAAAGCGCCTCAGGGTGACTAGATGTCTTCTGTAAGGAGCAACAGAAGGAGTTTTTATTATAGTGTCAGCAGTAAGGAGCCACCTCTTCTCACAAAACTGCAGGTTCCCTTACCTCTCTCAGATTAGGGACTTTCACCTACTTGAAACAACATAAAATGGGAACTCAAGGATATGCAGGAGTGTGTTTCTAGATGTCCCAGCAGATAAAAACACCATTCCTAACAACAGACATGTGCCGGCATGTACTCTTAACTATTCCTTTAACTTTCTTGGTCTGTACCTGTACCATGTTCTAACCTTTCATGTCTGAAAGTAACATGAAAAGACTCTTCAAAGAAAAATTTCAATGCTTTCTGAGATTTTTCTTCCCCTCTACAGTTGTATATAAAGGGTCAGTATGTGCTTTGTCATTTAGCCCTTTGTTGCTTGGAATGGAAAAGCATAGCATTTTGATAAAGGCTGCTAGTGACCCAGCTTTAGTTGCAGTTGTTTTAATATTGTAAAAACATATGAGACTCTCTTTTATCTTTTGGCTTCTGTAGTCTTTTAGAATTATGCACAACATTTTGATTTTCAAAACACAGCTGAAAGCAAACCACAACGCATTGCAAACCCAAACACAGTGTTCCCAGTTCATTGCCTAGGGCTACAATTTCCTGTCTCCATCCCTCTTGCCCCAGCCAGGCTGTGGCAGCAGCATCTCTGCCAAGGGGGCTGGGGACCAGCTATTCACACCTGGCTCTGGAGATCCTCTTCACACCCTCCTCGCTGTTCTACTGCATGAAGCCTCTCTGAATTAACGACCAAAAAAAAAAAAAAAAATTGCAAGAATTTCTTACCCTGAATTAGTACTAAAGGTGATACAGGAATGGGAGGACAGTTCTACTGTTAATGTTTCAGTTTTGCTCTTATTGTCCTAACAACACTAATATTTGACATACCTGTTGGACCACTCCTGAACATCAAGAGAGCACCTTATCATAATCCAAGATACTGCTCAAGAACCAGGTCAGAGCCCACCCATCTCTCATTCAGGTTCCCTCCTCCCTCATATACATAATTTTGTTTATCTACGCCACATTTCTTCTGTTTTCCACTGCCTAGTCACTCAGTTAAACTAGTTTCTTATAAAATTCTTCATTCATCATTAATAATTCAAAGTTATTCAGGACAGCAATGAATGACATCAAGTATTCAACTCTCACTGCATCACTTATGCATATGCTGGCCACCATGGGTCCCAGAACAGACACATTTGCTAACTCATTAGAAAAGCTCCAGCATTTTGCACGGGCTGATTTCTCCTTGCAAAATCCAGGCTGACTCCTGACTCTGCAAGCAGAGTATCTCTTACGCAGTAATGCCATTCGCAATATAATGTTGACCAGCAAGTTTTTCTTGCACATCTCTCGAGCCCATCAGCCTGTGATTATCCGTATCGCCTTTTTAGAAAGTCATATCACATTTGCTGTCTTTCAGTCCCCAGGTACCAGAGTGCTTTTATGCAACAACACAGACAGTCTGGCTTTCTCATTCTTGAATTCCTCCAGAAATCTTGGGTTAATAACGTATTACTTGGCAACTTCTTCTATTTGATTCATAACTTCCCCTACCAACTCTTCAATTTGAAAGAGATTTTCTGATGAATTCTTCTTTAAGAAGTGTTCCAGCACAGGGAACTACCAATTCTTCACAATAAGCAACAGATGTAAAGAATTAATTTGTCATTTCCGAGCATCTACTAGCCCTAGAGATTGTTTTCTGGCAGGCTCCCTGATGTTGATGTTTTTGAAGATGTATTTCTTAAAAGTTTTGATGCCTTTTTCAAGTGGCCCTCTATCTAGTTTTCAGTCTGCCTCATTGCATTTTTACATTTTACAGTTTTTATAATCCTTTATGTTCTCCTCATTTAGATAAGGCTTTAAGCTTTAGAGGACTTGCTCTTGCTCTTGCTTTCAAAAGCAACCACCATGCTGCTATTAAGCGACGATGCTTCCCTTTTTGCCCTTTCTGAAGTGTTTCTCAATAGGGAAACATTTGTTCTCAGTCTCCAGTATCACATCCACACCATCTGTAACTTTCAGTTTCCTTTTTAACAGGCTAGCATGAGCTATTTCTCCAATTCCACACACCTCCTGAAGTGGAGCGTGGCTGTGGTAGATTATTTGGCTTCTCTTTGTCCTTCACAGATCCCAGAACTAATTAAAGTATTTCTGCTCTTAGGCTGACCTTCTGAACCAGGGCTGTGCACTATTCGGCACTAACTCACAAGTACCTTTTTTTGCTTAGAAAAGTAGAACTTATGCCACTATGAGAGGGCCAAAAGTGAGAAGAGTTTTCACAACACAACAGGGCAGCTCTGAATGCCGATACCACAGACAAGGCCTCCCTGAAACTCTGCAGGACAAACATCTCCCTGAGTCCTGCGACCAAAGCAGGCTCAGCCCTGCACACGTGTCCTACCTGGCACCAGTTAGCGAGGATGGTTATATTGAGGGTGCCTGGTGTAAGTGTTTGCTGGTTTCTTTACCAAGACATAAAGAATCAAAAAAACCTTTTAACCACTGTTTCTGTAAATTTGGAATGACATCACTTTTACTGAAGTTAGCAGAGTTATGCCAGCATCAAAGATGCAAGAGTGAACTTGTAAAGCCTGTGCGTACTGCTAAGCTTACTTCTGGATGTGCTTCCCCCTCTCTTCATAGCCTGCAGTCTTGCCACATCACACAGCACAAGAGCATTTGTAACAAACAGTGTCTGTACATATAGAAGACTGTGAATATGCTACCATACTGACTCTCAAGATGCAATTTGTATTTCTATCTCTGCCACAAACTTGCTATGTGACCTTGAGCAAGTCATCAGATCTCACTGACTCATACGGATATCTCTGAAAAAGAGTACTGCAAAGCTTTAATATCTGCCGATTATTATACGCATAAATCCTTATCATAATTTTCATCACTATTCTCATCACTTGCTATTTCACTTTCATTCCCGATATGAAGCAGAAAGCTCAGTGAAGATATACAAAATAGATACGGTTTCTGTGGAAAAAAAAAACCAAACATGGACTACATTTGCTGTGCCTCCAAGTTCTGCCAGACAAAGGTACCTTAAGAGTTGCTGTAAATAGACAAAACTCCACTGCAATGATCAGAGGTGGCGGTGATGCACCTGCTGAGGATGCAGTTCATCCTGCTTGCTACAATATTTGGCCACACAAAATGAAGAAGACATTGAAAAAAAAATAAACCGTCTTTTGTCAGGAGCACACTACTCAGACAATCTGGGGACACCAGGAACAGATGAAACAACAGTGACTTGGTCAGTCGTGCCTACTAGCCCAGTTAGCTCCAGAGCACACATCTGTTGAGACAGCCAGGCCAGCAGTTTGCTCCCTACTATGTCAAAAAAAGCTTCTTGCAATCTTTTATTTTGGTCTTTCCCAATACAAATTCCAAATGGATTTTTAATTGATTTAAATAATCTGCATTCCTCAGAAACCAGCAGTTGCAAACATGTGAGCTTCATATTTTCCAGGTCATTTTTATTTCATGTTACCAGAGGACAACTCATATGGAAAGCACAGAAAGCTCTTCTCTGGAAAAGGTACTGTCCTGGAAGTTGTGAGCAAACTGCTTTGTAAATGATCAAGCAAAAGTTCTGCTTCTAATCAGTGAGGCTCTGTTAAGCTGTTGATGCCAAGGCTCATTGTACACAACTGTAATTGCTGACCACACACTTAGCCAGAGGGATCACCCAACACTAAGGGAATTGGATATTCTAGATAGAAGAGACCAAAACACAAGCAAGAGCTCCTTGCCGAACCATCAGCTGTTAATACAATGAGAACAAAGCTCTAAATCTGCGTGGCGTTACACTTAATGCCACTCACATCAACAACGAGAAGTAGCTCACTGTGAACACTGATGTGCTGAATGCCACCTGAGGGAGGCAGGGACAGGCAGGATACTTTGCCTGCTCAGAAATTCCTGTGCAGAAATTCCAGCGGCATTTCTCAGCCCCAGAACCCGTTTATCAGTGCTGTGTTCTATGCAAAGGCTCATATCAGAAAGAGACTCTGTCTTTGGCTGTGTTTCAAAGCTTCCCTAGCTGAACACGGATTGTCTTTTTACCTACTCATTCACTGCTGTGATATCCACCTTCTCTGTTTGCTGAGGCTGAGTAAATCAAAATTAAAGTTCACACTCTTAAGTCCTCGATAAATTTTAAATTCCCCATGCTGTTCAGAAGGCTGTTCTTCCAATCAGTGACTTCACCGACCTCTCCTGACTCTACATACATGCAAGGAGATTAGATGCAAGCATAAAACAATCTTTAATAGAAGATTTTGTATGGCAAGTAAGAGTCTTTAAACACATTACAGAATGAGAAAATATCCCTCTTCTAGTACTCAAATATTTATGCAGGTTAAATATTTATGCACATACAACCCTGGAGTTCCGCACCGGTTTACCCCACATACTCAATGTGTGGGAGTTCAGCAACATACTTTTGTCAAGAGCTGTGGTTTTATGCCATATTTACCCATACAGAATCCACGTACCTCCTCTGGTATTCATAACAAATCAACCCAAACATTTCATATCCTGTAATATTGAAAGAAGTGGTTCTAGCCATGATGAATGTCAACATTACCTGAGAACCACCAGATGGTGCTGTTAAAGATGATATGTAAAGTTATTTCAAACTGATCATTTAATGAAGTAAGATAAAGAAACTGGTCTTAAAATGCTATTTTTTTAATTCTGTGTGTATTAAACCAGCAAGGCTGCTACTATGCCTTTCTTTTAAAAAGGAGAAAAGTTAATGCTGAGGGCAATACAGTCCATTAAAGCAGAAAAACTTTCAGCTAAAGCCTCTAGGAGGTAGACTGTGCATCAGCCAGCTACCAGGCACCAGCTTATTTGTTCTCTGCTCACTGCAAAGGAAAATCCTGAGAGCCAGCTTGAAACTCAAAGTTTATTCTTCCAACCCCTGAGCTTAGGAAAGAAACAAAACCTCTTTGCAGTGGGAACCCACAGCCCAACTTTGGAAGACAGGCAAGGAGGCTCTTGCCTCAGTCCTTTCAGAAGAGCAGCTCTCAGGAGGTTCCTCTCCTTGTGTACAACATTGCACGGGAAATTTAACCAAAAGTCTTTTTAGAGAGTATATCAATTACTCTGAAATGATGACTAGAAACCATGTTTCCAACCTTTCAGGCATCTACCCTCTTGTCCTTTCATACATGTGGACCACAAATCCCCAAATTCTTCAATAAGGGGGGAAGGGCACGCTACCAGCCCACAATGCCAGCAGCACACCGGGTAAGACAGTGGGGATACAAATTGATGCTCTCAGCTAGGAGAGACAGTCGCATTAAGGTCCCTCTGCTTCCCTCAGCCAAATATAAGAAACCATTTAAAAACACCCATGAGCAAACTGCAGAAGCAGGAGCCAGAGCAAGGCTGAGCGGGCTCCCTGCAGCAGCACAGTCCCCACCCCGCCGAGCTCCCCGGGTGCCGACGGGACGAGCCCCCGCTCCCCGCGCCGGCAGATGGGTGCAGCCCCTCAGGCCTGCCCAGGCTGGGCCAGCACACTGCCAGGGAGCAGAGATTTGGGTTTTGTAAATCCCTTCCAGAGGTTTGACAGCAGCCCTGCAGACTTCTCCAGAACAGCAACTTTAGGCACCTAAATTCTAGCCAGATCTCATGTCAGCGCTTATTTTGGGTTGTGTTTTTCTCACTTCAGAATAGAAACTTTGTATTAAAGGACAGCATTTTCCAAAGCCTGGAATGCATTGGCCCTCACCCAGTTATTTCAAACTGACTTCTTTTCTACCTTTTTTACGCCTCGACTTACCAAATAACAGATGTGAATATTTAATGAAAAACAAGTAGGTCATCCCCTTTTGCACCAGCATTATCAGATGAGTTCAAGCTGCATCAGATGACTACAAGCTGTGTATGTGAACACAAACAACCTCACTATTAGCAACCCTATGCCCAGGAAACCTGAAGTGCATGGATACAAAATAAACACAAGATTGTGAAACTGCCTTTGTTAGCATGATGGGTTTTAAAATTATGTAGGAAATGTAATCATCTCAGCTTCCAAACAGCTTACATGAGTTACGATGTTATGCAGCAGTTTAGCCACAGAACCACATATTTATTGCAGTTAAGAGAATCAGAGAGGCCAGGTTAGCTCATACTGCAAGAAATCTTTGACAGTTTACTCAGCGCCTTCTCTAACTTGTGATGGGAAGCCTGCAAACAGCTCATGACTGTATGTTCAAAAGCATGTATGTGTACTATAACGCATGTTGCTCAGCAACTGAAATGCTTTACTGATTGTGCGAGATGTTACATACTTGAATGAATTGCAGCCCTGGCTATTAACAATTTAATAATGGTTCTGTGAATTAGCATTAAATTACAGTGAATGTTACAGAAGAGGCTCTAATATTTACATTAGTGCCTAATGAGTTCCCCATAATTAATATAATTGCACTGAGCCACAGAAATTAATATTTTACCAATTATTGTAAAGAGCTATCCAATCTATGCGGAGATTTTTTGAAGACACCTTCCCACTAATGACAAAGAGGATTCCATAAAAGCACAGGCCCTGATGCTGCCCTGAGTTCTGCAGGGGTGAATTTCATTGCAGGATCAAGGCCTGGGTCCCCACTGAAATTTTAGAATAAATTCATTTACCCAATTTCCTAAGCATTCATATTAAGTTTACTTTAGAAATATTGCAACAAAAAGCAGAAAACCTATTAAGTTCTGTGCTTCACCTTAAGCGTGACTTCTCAGGTGGTGACAAACATGACTGAGATAAAACAGTCCAGGACAGGTGACACAGGTACCTACACAGCTTCAGTGGCAACTACAGAGATCCTACCAGAAGCAGTGAAATACACTGCTCATAGTTCCAGATAGCATGTTTTATAAGGCACAAGGGTTAAAAACAAAACCAAACAAAACCCAAACAAAGAAAACCACAGAGCTTTTCACACTTGCAAGGAATCTGCAACACTTCACTGTCCTAATTTCTGCAAGGCAGACTTTAGGGAGACACACAGATGCAGAGCCCCTTTGCAAGCCAGGTGTCCTCAGAAACCCCCTGGTGACACTGTAGGGACCATTACCTTGAGTAGCCATATTCAAACATGAGTCTAGTGCCTTTCTTTCCATTTTTCCAAATATTTTGTATTTGGAGATAGCTGACCCAATTTTCTAACTTGTTTGTTTAAAAGCTGTTTCACCTTCAATCAAAAGACAGATAACTTACCTCTCTTGCTTTGTCACGTTTAAATATGCACTGCTGTTTCACAAAACCTATACGAGAACTTCAGAGAGACTATTCTTCAGGGTAACTGATAGCGCTAAGGGCAAAAGGTTAAGCATGTAAGTCTTAGGTATTAAAGGATAATTAATCTTCTTGCATCCTCAGCCATCTCTGCTATGTCTTCAGACATTAGATCCAGTTCTTCTTACACCAGAGGGCAATTTAATGTTTTAAATAGTGCTAGAGAAGGCCAGCAGATAATAACCTTTCTTCCTCCCTATTCCCTGCTGCCAAAATCTTCTCAGAGTTATTTTCAGAGTAAACAAAAAACAAATAAAATTTGTCAGCCAGCCCACCCAGCATCACATCATAGTCTGACAAAGCCTGCCTTATGGTCAACAGGCAGACATAAAGACTTCGAGCTAAAACCTCAAGAGAAGAAGGTCTCAACTTTAAAGATACCTATACCCTACTAGTAAAACACTGTCCCTGTTGCACCAAAGCTAAACATCACCTTTGTGAAGGTGCCCACCTACTCAAGTATTGCTGGAATAGGCTGTTTTTCCCTCTCCACATGGCTCAGCACAGCTCTGCAGCATTGCTTGTAAGCACAAACACAAAACCCCAGGGAAACAAGCACAGCAACCAGTGATTTTCAAAGCAAAAAGCCCTTTGCTACCCAGCTCCTTTAAACCTGCTATCAAGTATTTCGCAAGTCTAGGTAGGCAGTCCATCAGGAGCTTGGCAAGTGTTCATCAGAGAAAGAGGTGGCAAAAAAGCCAACTGCCAATTGATCATACTTTCTTTCCATTATCCTTTTTCCCTCCCCAAAAATGTGTCTCATTCCTTCCAGTTCCTGTCCATCAAGCTCCATGGATGGCAGGGTCAAGCACAGCAAGAACCCACAACTGGAAATAGGAAACCGCGGGGGGAGAAAAACAGCTGGAACAAGCGTGAAACACGGGTATTTTCATCTTCCCATGGTAAACAAATAATTTTTGCCTTTTATTTCTTGACAATTACCAGTTGCAAGCATAAAACCTACATTACCCATCCTCAACTACTCAAGGATGTCCTTCAACACAGTTTTGGCAGTTCTCCTATTGGTATCCTTTGTGCAGTAATGTTTGACCCGGCTGCTGCAGCAGCAAATGTTACATTATTCCGCTGCTATTGGTACCAAAGACATTGAGTCCTGCCGCACTGTTTGCCTTAATGATTTCCCATGACAGCGAATGCTCCATACCGTTTATCTGTCATGATAAGTGTTTCTCAAACTCTTTTGAGTGTGTTTCTTTTCAACATCAGCAAGCATTCCCTTATTCTTATGCTGTAAGACACAGCAAATAGAACTGACCTGTTTTATGTGCCTCCTGTTATGTGTTCTCTTACTCAGGTGTGTACAAAAGATAGGCAAACCATTAGGAGAAAACATGAATCCAGGAAATGCTTGAAAAAATATGCAATTTATATCTACCTTTGCTGAAACCCTGGGACTGCCTAACATTTAAAAAATGGGATTAACAGCATTAGAAACAGCAGTTAAGCTAATAAATAGTTAACAGCTAATCAAAATGATAAGACATCCTTAAAGTCAGGGAACAGGGACCTTGATTGTAAAAGGCATCAATTTAGCAGTTCATTCTACCTCAGAGAAGGTCTGAAACAAAGCAAGGGGCACTGCAGAATCACAGAATCAACTGGGTTGGAAAAGACCTCAGAGATCATCAAGTCCAACCCCTGGTCCAACTCCAGTCCATTGACTAGATCATGGCACTAAGTGCCATGTCCAGTCTCAGTTTAAAAACCTCCAGGGCCAGTGAGTCCAGCACCTCCCTGGGCAGCCATTCCAATGCCTGACCGCTCCCTCTGGAAAGAATTTCTTTCGAATATCCAGCCTAAATTTCCCCTGGCAGAGTTGAAGCCCATGTCCCCTTGTCCTATTGCTAACTGCCTGGGAGAAGAGACCAATCCCCACCTGGCTAGAACTGCCCTTCAGGTAGTTCTAGAGAGTGCTGAGCTCACCTCTGAGCCTCCTCTTCTCCAGACTAAACAACCCCAGCTCCCTCAGCCTCTCCCCATAGGGCTTGTGTTCAAGTCCCTTTACCAGTCTTGTTGCTCTTCTCTGGACCCGCTCCAGCACTTCAATCTCTTTCCTGAACTGAGGGGCCCAGAACTGAACACAATACTCCAGGTGTGGCCTCCCCAGTGCAGAGTACAGGGGAAGGATCACTGCCCTTGTCCTGCTGACCACGCTAGTTTTGATACAGGACAGGATACCATTGGCCTTCTTGGCCACCCAGGCACACTGTTGGCTCATGTTGAGCTTCCTGTCAACTCGTGCCCCCAGGTCCCTTTCTGCCTGACTGCTCTCCGGCCACTCTGTGCCCAGCCTGTAGCGCTGCAGGGGGTTGTTGTGGCCAAAGTGCAGTGCATTAGGGAATGGCTACAAGCACAGGTGTACACCACACAGTCCAACACTGCAGAGGTGCACAAGTTTATATCCCTAAATAAGAGCAACCAAAGAAGCAAAATTGTTCCATCACCCCACGCAGCCAGACCAGCAGAGTTAGCCAGCCTAGGTGGGTTGTCATACTGAGACCATATTCTATAAAGCACAAGTATTATAGTTAGGCACAGCTGCTTCAATCAAACCAAATCACTTATACGCAAAACTCGATCAACACTTCTTACCACTGACAAAGCGAAAAGTCATGGTGCTCTTTTTGCCCAGGTCTGAGCTCCTTCCGCATAAACATAAAGCTCAGTAAGTGTCAGAAATTGTGGAAACAGGTTCAACTTGTTCCAGCTGCAGTATTACCCACATTTACAGTAGGAAAGGTAAATTCCCCTCGTTGTAAATTCATTATATCTAACGAAGGTTAAAAATATGCCTCAGACTAAGTTTATAAAGACATAAAAGCAGAATCTCCCCTCCCCACCTTGACAGTAACTTTCACAAAAACTTGCAGGAAACTAATCTTTTAAGACCTCTACCTCTGTCACATTTGATTGATACAATCCAGCAGTTCAAAATTACTAGGGGAGATGGACAGACACACATAGCAGAGAATCACAAATCCGTTTCCATAGTGAAGTGCATTAAAAATAGAAAGAACATGACACTGATGTTTCTTTTCCGATATTGCCACAGGGATTCTTCCAGGCACTGTATCCTGAAGCTCTAATTTCTTGTGAAATCTTACTATTTCAAAAGCAGTAGTAAGATCCTTCATAATTTTTATGCTGGAGAAAATAATTGGACCAAATTCCTGTATATCCAGGACAGATAAGATGGGGAAAATCTCCTATTGGATGCTTGAATATTTAATGTAGCTTGATTTACTAGCTACAATACCATAAGTGAATGGTCCATATGCATGTATTGTTATAGTATAGCTTAACTGTCAAACTGAAGTATTAGGCTACCTACAATTTGTCTCTTGCCTATTTGATATCCAGGGGAAAGGCAATACCTTCACATTTAGCTTTACTTGTACTTCGCAAGACTTTTATATTAAAAGTTGGGCAATAAAATACTGCTCAGAGAAAGTCTATTAATGAAGAGGAGTGTTAGAAGAGTTAGTTTCTGGGTTGCCAAGAGCCTTCTGCATAGGTACATACTAATTGAACACATCAATGTCTGTATGAGAACAGCAGGTTGAATTAAGAGCTACCTCTTCTGCTAACAAGCAGCCCCCAGCTCCGAAGCACCGTGCAGTACCCTGCATCAGCTATCTGTCCCCAGGGGCAAACGGCTGAAAACAGCCTCGTGACTCAGAAACCCCTTGCATATTTGGAACAAGCACTGACTCTTCGATGAAAATCTCAAATATTCACAGTGATGGCAGAGACAGCCAAGCTCCACAGAGGAGCCACTGGCTGCCCAGAAAGTGACTCTGGCCAGTCGTTAAGGAGCACCCAGAAAAGTGCAGACCGAATTCCTGCCCACAGTCTGGAGAGTCTGCATGGTTATTTTCTGAATACGTCAGCCCAGACAGGTAGCAATGAAGGCAAGGTTGCTGGTTGCCCTTCCCAACACACCTTCCAGAAGTGACAGCAAAGGTTTCTCAATGCTGTAGTCTGCAGATCAGTCTGCAAAACCTTGAACATTTCACATCTTTTCCTTTCCCTGAGAAAGGCAGTCATTTTTGTCTGCAAAAGTAAACCTGTTGTTTTGATCCATGCCTGTCACTTTAAAGTATGAATTCCACTCCTCCTTTATTTGTGTGTAGGAGTCCAGAAAAAAAGATTAAATACCTTCAATTGAAGTGTCCAGGCAGAACAACAAAGTGGCAGAGCCTCAGAACACCCAGATCAGAGCAGCTACAGCAATCAAGTGCAAAACTATAGGACTGACAAGCTCAGTGGGAGCAATACACAGAAACACTTCTGTAAAAGGTCACACTCCGCTTAAGTTTTAATCTTGCAACACGAAGCATTTTGGTAAAGTGTGGGAGACATGCTGGCCCATGATAAAACAGAAACAATCTTTTAAAGTTGTACTTTACCAAAAGCTGGCTTTCGCCTACTTTCAATAAAGTAATAATTTGTCTGGCTGCTAGCTGATGAAGCATAGAATATACAGAATATCAGAACAGAAAGCAACAGTCAATGAAGGGTAGATACTAGCAGCAACCCAACGGAAGCATCCCCCTTGTACTCAACAGATGCTGTTGCATACACACAGACAAAACGCTTGCTGAAAATATCTAATTTATTGGTGGTGTTTGCATTGGGTAATGCTTATTTATGGAATCAAATCTGTTGCTGTCCAGCTAGTGATGGGTGTCTCCACTGCAAGTGTCCTTGCAAAGGTGCCTTCAGCTGGAGAGGACTCCCCAAACCGTTCTGGAGGATTCTTACACCTCACTGGCACACCTACGTAACTACTCCAGCATAGGCATGACCCATTTATATTCATCACCTTACATTATGTACAAAATACCTCTTAGTTATCTTAGCCATGAACTTAGACTGTTCTACAAGACCACACCTACTGAGCAATATTGTATCCATCAAGTTATTTTAACTGATACAAGCCGTGTACCATTGCTAACGCAGACACACCGACCTTGCAAAGCATCCTCCTGATCTTGCTGTATGTGCATCTGGAAATGGGAGCACAAGGGAAATGCACAGATACAACTGGGTTTAAATTCTGCAGCCATTAGGCTGGATGGCGGGAGCACTGTTGGGCACTCAGCTCCCCTTCCTCACCCTGACTTGAGCTACCCAAGAATCTTTACAGATCACTTTGTCGCTTCCCAAATCACCTCAGTGTTGAAACAGAAAGCTAACGCTTTTTCTGACAAAAATGTTTTTTCTGAACCTCCTACGGGAGTAATGAGCTTCCTCTATTATGAAGGGACAAGTCAGCTGGAAGAAGCAATAAAAGAACTAATGCTATCTGATAAGACGGATTGCTATTGTTTGGGCTGTCCATCCACACATATTTGTCCAGAGCATATTTTTAGTAGTAGAAGCAATCTAGTTACAGATCACAGAACAGCCAAACTGCCAGAAAACATGGACTGACTTACCTTCATCAAAATAAATCACAACAGGTTTGGGGACTCCCATAACTCAGAAGCCAAGGGTGACCTTGAGGGAGAAGTTGATTAGAACTGTCACACAAAGCCCAGCATTATACTTCATGGCTAATGATGCCAATTTGCCAACTGAACCATGCCTGCCTGTGTCTGCACTGCAGTTCAGAGCTGAGATGTTGCTCCTAAATACTAACTGATAGAAGTCCAGCAGTCTGACCTGCCCCGCTTTGCATGAGGCTGTTCAACTAGTAGTGTTTGAAATGCTTCAAATAGAAACAGGAAGGAACCCAAAAGCAATGGGAAAGATTTAAAAATAAACAAACAAAAAAGAAAACAACTACACCCCAATCCAATTTGCTTTCCTCTTCTACCAGCTTATTTGGCCATGTATACCAGAAAATATACCAAACTTCTTAATATTAGGTACAAAAGACTAAATCCTCCCCTGGGCAGACATCAGCTTCAGCAGAACCCTCTGCCTTTGCCTGCAAAGTGCCTGCAGCTCGCAGGGTCCAAAGCCAATGGATTAGACCCAGCAGCACCGTGTCTGCCTGCAGCCGAGAGGGACAGCAAAGGCCACAGGGAAGCAGAGAGGCTTGGCAGGCTTCACGGTGGGAAATGCCAATGGCTCATTTGTACAAAAGGACTCAAAAGAGTTTCTGCTGGTGTGTTCTGATAATTTTGCAAAAAGTAAGCACTGTTATGCCAGCTCTGTGGATCCTGGTAGATGGAAAAGCATGAGAAGGCCCAGCATTTCAGCACTGGGGGCCCCCAGGCAGGACTGACCCCCTGCAGCAGGGCTGGGACCCGCAGGGTGACAAGCAGCAACTCCTCCCCACACCCTCCCAGGCTGCTCCTACAAAGAAGGTGCCCCAAGGTCCTTCCCTTCGAGGTGGCCTGTGCAGCAGGGACCCCGAGGCTCCAAGCCCAGTTCCTTCCCACCCAGCAGGAGGCAGAGCTTTTCAGCAGAAATATGTCATTATTCCTTCAGAAGTCATGTACATTTAAATAAAGGGCTTCAACTTCGGCAGTTTCACATTTTTCAAACAAAACCTGTTAAAGCAGCACATCCCCATGCAGGCTGAGTTACTCTTTCATGAGTGTTTTCCCTGTGAACGCCAAGCTCCATTAATGCATATTCCCAGACTTTACAGAAAGTTTCTGAGGTTGGCCTTCCCAAAGGCAAGTATTTCTGCTGAAAGTTTTGATCTCGAACCAGCTCAGTCATGTTTATGAAAGCTCAGCCTTGACAGAAGGAACTTGCTTTTCATCGCAGAGGAGACATTTTTTGAACAATGTGGGATAAGGATTAAAAAAAAAAGTATCAGAAAATTCCAACTGAGGAGATATGATGAAAAATGCACAAGTGAAAACTGGGTTTCTCCAGAAAGAGGAGACTGAAAAAGTATATTCAACATTTTGTAGTTTTGTTCCTAATGGTTTAGTGCCCTTAAGATAATCTTCTTTCTTATTTTCAGTGGGATTATACAAAGTGCAGGATCTTTTGAGGTGAATAACAAACAGGTCCTCTGCTGTCAAAAAGGCAAAGATGACTACTATATTCATCCCATCCAGGTAAGACACCAAATTTAAACCATAATCACCTGAACTTCCATAGCAGTC
This sequence comes from Streptopelia decaocto, assembly GCF_964273445.1. Classification (NCBI taxonomy): domain Eukaryota; kingdom Metazoa; phylum Chordata; class Aves; order Columbiformes; family Columbidae; genus Streptopelia; species Streptopelia decaocto. The sequence goes on from NC_138660.1 coordinate 23,373,877, forward strand.
AAAACAAGGAGAGGCTTCTCCAAGTGGCAATTCAAATTTTTGGTTCTTCCTAAAACCTCTGCCTACCCCAGAGGCAACTATGCTTTTTATTTAGGCATTTCAACTTGTCATGGGAGAGAATGAATTCAGATCACAGCCTACAGCCATCCTACTGTGGCATTATCCCAATTCTGAAATATCCAAAATATCTGAAGGGTGGTGGGGGAGGGGAAGGCGGGTGCAGAAAGACAGACAAAAAAGATAGAGACGACAAGGAGCCACTGGATAGAGGTCAGAAGTGGGAGACAAGACCTCAGGACCATTTTTTCATGCAATGCCAAGAACAGCGACAAGATTAAAACACCCTAATTAACGCTTCCTTGCATTTTGCTTAAAAACATCCAAGAAATATTCTTATGTCACTACATTAAGAAAGCACGTGGGCCATCTTCTGACAACAGAGCACACAAGTTGCCTAATGCTCCATTTGTTTTAACTTCCCTTTTCATAATTCATATATGCAGAGACCCAAGAGCAGATATTACCTACAGATAATTCCGTTGCTGCAGCCAATTTTGCCTTTCCATTATGATAAAGCCTGACATTTACACAGTGTTTAAGCAGGATGCCAGTGACTGCCAGCAGCGAACAAGATTCTCTCACTGTATTGGTGAGGGCAATTGGGCTGACCTTGGCTCAGGAGAAAAGTTAAAGTAAAAATACAAACTTCTTTACCTTCCCATTTGTGCTTCGGTAACAACCTGGCCTGCTAAAGACATAACCTGCAGGAGGTCTGGGAAGTGTGTTTAACCCCAGGGATATTTCCTAAATAGTTCCCAGCAAACAGTGGGGCTGGCTCTGTTCCTGAGCTTTGACAGTGCCCCGGCATAGTACCGATACCGAAATACAAAAAGAATTCAAAACTACTTTGCTGCTTTCTTGTTTCTCGAGTCAAACAAGGATCAAGGACAAACTTATTGGAACATACGCTCATCATATAATTTATCTATATTAGGCCTAGTGAAAATGGTTTCTTCTGCCTATTCCCGGCCTTCTTCAGCATCCCTAATGCTAATGGTGTCAGCCAGTTACTCCCCTGTGCTAGGAATTCATTATCACACTGTTCAGGCTGTTTATATGTTCAAACACTACAAAACAGACAAGACAGAGTATTAGCACCTATCTCCTAATTTGAGTAAAGTCCTTTCCTTAACAAGCTTTTCTCTGTTGTCAACAAGCTTTTCCTCAGGAAATAATGTTGTAATATTGTAACAAAGCCCTGCGTATGATCTTATTTTAAAATAATTGACTTTTTATTTATAAACTATATTTTATTTTATAACAAACCCTAGCTCAGTCACCTTCTCTCAAGCGTTAAGATTCACGTGTCCAAGTGGGGTGGCCAGCACCCAGAGGTGTTGACTCACGTGGTAGGAGATAACGTTGAGGACCAGGCCACTGAGTCCTTGTCCTGTCTCCTGTATCCTCCAGAATCCGCTGAGCATGGGCTGGGTCAGGATGTGCCTTCCACATCTTCAGGAGCTGACAGCAATTGTGATCTTCTTTGCCTCCATCCTGTTCACCCTTCTGCATCATTAGGACTTACTATCCTTCATCTCCTTATCTGGGTGTCCTCAAGAGTGTTTTCTGCTCTTGCCAGGGTGAGAACTGCTCCTTGTCTAGGCTACCCCTTGGTTTTCTCATCAGGGCTTCCTGAAAAGCTGCAGGTAGATGTGCCAGGATCTTGATAACCTGCTAATGCTGGAATCATCAACACCTGCCATTCCCATATCCCTTCCTTCTGGCACTTCCACATCTCAACCCTCCTATTCATAATGTTTTTTCTGTTATAAATTACCTTTCTACAGTGCAACTGCAGGAAATACAAGGAATTCAGTTACATCCATCATGAGGGCTGTGTTCTAGCTGGAGAGAAATATGTATATTAAATAAACAGACAGATTCTCTGTCTCTCCACCAGTGGGAAAGTTTCACTCAGTGCTGTACTTCCCTGCAAATCTTTTCTGAGTTCAACTGGCAGAGCACAGGTAAATGCTTTACCAATTGCACTGTCAACTGTTCCAGTATCAAAGCTTAACAGCAGCAGTCGCCTTTCAGTTGCACGATGCACTGCATTCCTGCCTTGCTGTTGGAACGGCGTGACAAAACGCACTGAAAGTTTGATTTAAAGACTTAACCTACATTTTCTTGACTAAAGCCATCAGTTCTCATTCTGTACTTGTTGGTCAACACAAATAATAAGGCTCTGCCTTCCTCACAGATTCCCTACACTTACCTAAACTACTCTGGATGTAAGTTATGTTTATTTTCCATCCCTGATCAAAGATATCCCATTGTTTCATCTAGGTTTTTTTGCAGGCCTCTTCAGATTTTGGAAAGCAAACTCAAGCACGCCCTATTTGGCATAGCTCTAAACAAGAAGGGAGCGGTACCTGCGTGCCTGGAGAAGAGGCACGCAGCCTTTGCCAGCTGCAGATGGAGCCTGCCAAGACAATTTTTCTTCCAGTTAGCACCTACAGAAATTGCCGCATCCCCTCTCCTCCTCCCAAGCCCTATGGGAGCACACTCACGTCCAATACAGATTTGTAAAAAGAGCATTCTGGCATGAAATGTCAGGCGAGTGTAACCCCAGAGATGAATCTGCCAGTTTTCTACTTTGCCACTCAGGTATATTGCCAAGAAATACCTCTGCTTCCCTCCATCTCAACGGAGCCCAAGGCATTGAATCTCTATCCAGATCCTACTGAACCCCTGGTCCGTAACAACTACCCTCTCCATCCAGGCCTACACTACTTCATTATCTCATTGCTTTGAATTAGCTGTCATCAGATTAAAAAAAACCTGTCGCCTCACATTTCTGATATGCTCAAAACCAAAATGATCTCAGACATTTTGGAAAACATACCCAAATCCAGATTCCTAGGCCTGACTTATACAGCTCTTCAACACACACCTGGAAGCTCAACTTGGAAGGGAAACTGAGTAAACTCAGTAAAGAAGAGCTAAGAATAATCAAACTGGGAATCCAAAATTGATTTTTTTCTTCTCTAACTCAAACCCCACATTACTGGAATGAAGAAACATCAACCCAAGGGCATTAGGAAAAGCTTTCAGATTTAGAAAGCAGTCATATGTTGCAGTTTCAAGTATTAAAGAGCCCATAAGCTGCAGTCTTATCTTCAAAACAGTAGCTGATGGTAGGTGTGCAGAAGAGAAAAATCATTAAAAGTATAACAAAATTAGGAATAGCTGCTCCTTAACTATTTCTTGTGTATATATCTGATACAGCATTTCCTCTCAAATCTTTGCCTCACTGAGCTTTCAGCCGCATTTCACTCAAAGCAGGGCAGTATCTCTGGGACGATGTATTTTCATTCTGCAATAGCTGGTAAATGTCCCAGGACTGCTCCCCTGCTTTTCTATAGGCACGGGGACACGTATAAGGTGTCACAAAGCAAGAAAGAGAGTGAGCCTGCAGTGCACAAGCTCTGAATACCTCTGGGTACGTGTTTGGGAGTGTGACACAAAGAAAGCCGGGCTTTTGTGCTGACTCCAGAGGCTGCAGCCCCATCTCTCCATCTCAGCCATGGCAACCACAGCTCACTCTGGACTGCTATTTACGGAGGGTCTATCTCCAATAAAAGCTTCATAAGACATAAAATCCCTTAACAGGCAGCTATCCAGGAGTCTACTTTTCGTAATAGGAACGCTTTAGAAATAGAAGGATTTTAGCCTCTTACAATGCCTTTGAATTTTAACATGATAAATCAACCTATTCTTCTGATCAGCGCTAAAAAGAACAAATCATTATCTCACAGAGAAAAAATAACTACGGTCACAAAGACCCAAACTCAAGTTCGAGTCACTCCAACCAACCCTGCACAGCAGGCTGACCATTTTGGTAGCGTCTTCAAATGGGTACTGCTGTGTTTCACATTAATATAACTCCCTGCTGGGGTTTGTCCTTGTGCCCTTGACTTCCCCAGCAGAACCTGGGGCTGCAGCTCCTCCACAGCTGGAGGTCACACTGGCCAGAATTAGCTGTCCCAGGAAGCAGATGGTTTGGAGCACATCAGATTGACACTCAGTTTGTCAAAGCTATTGGATGCCAGCAGCCTCCAGCCTCATTGTTCTAAGAGCTGGCAACAACAACAACAACAAGGAAAAAAAAAAAAAGCAAGCCCACAGAAAAACAATCTAAAAATAAGAGAATTGCAAAGGATGACAGTTAAAGGTAAATTATTTCCTGTACAGCGTAATTTCCATACAGAATAAGTTCCTGAAGAGGGACATTAAGCAAAGAATGCAACTATGTTTGGGAGATAAGTAGGCAATTTTCTAAAGATGAAGATGGTAGGCGCAGAGAGAAAAGAAAATAAAGCAAAGGAAAAGGACACACTCATCACTCAACAGCCTCTTTTCTTTTCAGAAGTGTTTCACACTTCTGTGAAACACTGATAGTATAATAACAATAAATGCAGCAGGGTTTCACCAAGAGGAAACAGTCTCTCCTAATGACTAAGAGCAAACCTGCTAAAGATGAACAACTACACAGCTTCTGAGGAAAACCACACACACTCTGCTGCAAGATGGGAGGAGGCACAGAGCCCAAGAACACAGGCTGCAGCACAGCGGCTCGGGCACAGCACGGCCCGTCTTGTGCTGAGCTGACTCTGCCAGCCCTCTCGGTTGGGCACTTGGCAGACGGGTGATGAGGAGCAAACCTGGGGCAGATCCTGCCTGGTGGCACCTGCACCACAGCACCTCTCGCCCTGCTGCCTTCAGACAGCTCAGCCCTGGCGGAGAAGAGCTACACAAATACTATTAGTATCAATAAAGCCTTCGTACTTACCAGCTGTCCAAGCCTTGCTCCCAGTCAAGCAGAATGAGGTCTCCTCTTTGCGTTTAGCAGACTGTGTCATTGACACTAGAAAACACTGCATTACTGTCCAAGAGCAGCGAGGGTTGGCTGCTCCCTCAGGGAAAGCAATTTGGGAGGCAGGGGTGACCCCAACATAGGCAGAGCCATCATCAACAGGGCAGTGCCCCCTCAGAGTCCAAGCGTCCATCAACTGTCCTGCGCATGGCATGCAATGAACCAGGCCCAAGGTCCATCCAGTCAAGGCTTCTTAGTGCCTCAGGCCAGGACACCTGCCTCTCCTCCCAGCCAGGTGTCCCCTCACCCATACACACACTGAAACTCGGGTGACCACGGACGGGGAGGCCCCTGGTGAGGCTGGTGGATCAGAGCATTCCTGGGATGCACCAGTCTGACATGCTGGATGGGACAATGGTCCCAGAGGAAGAGGTGCCACACAGTCTCCAGTCTGCGTTGTGCTCCAGGGATAAATAGTCAAAAGAGCAGCTGAGCACCCACCCATGTGAGATCCAGATGTAACAACATTCACTTGAGAAAACTCTGGCAAAATGCAGAACCTGGATTACGTATGGCAGTATTCCTGCAAGAACAAGCCCTCTGCTTCAATGAGTTCAAGCATCCTTTCCATCTCTGCTGGAGAAAGCGAGGACTTGTTTGCAGCAGGACTTCACACACTGAAGCACAGCAATGGGGAGGCATGGATGTAGATAACAGGCAGGATCCTTGGGGCACCAGTCCCATCTCCCCAGCTACACAGTGGTCTGCAAAAGCCACAGCATCCTCTCCATCTGTGAAGCAAGAATGAAGATAAATATCACTTTTCTGCAGTCTGAAAGTGCCTTTTGTCTATTTGAAAGACTTCTCCATACCTAACTAGTTAGCTTGCCATAACTCCAGCACCTTAAGCATCCCTGTTGGGACTGAAAATAAAATTCGGGTTTCAAACTGCTCTGTCAAACTCCTGAGAATCATCTGTCATTAGCTACAGCTAATTTAGCAAAGACATTTCTGTAGCCAGAACATTTAGTGCTGAGTGAGCGCCAACAGTTAATAGGAGTCGTCATCTTGTAGTAGGTGAACAATGTTCCGGATCTGTCAGCCCATGGAAGACAAAGCTTCCCTCTCTTGCAGGGGCAGACAAAAGATCACGTTTGTGTGCAACTCTAAGGGTGAGAGCCCCACGATGTACTTGGGGTTCTCACTCTCATTCAGTGTATCTTTGCAGTAGAACTGCTACCCAGGCAAGAAATTCACTAGCTGGTAGGATAACTGCTCTTCCCAAGGTTTCCCAGTTCATAACAAAAACCTTGTTAATATATTAAGCAGAGATAAAAGAAAGTCAGAAGTATTTGGCAGTGAGGAATTTAACTACAGAGATTTACATCAGTTAAATACGCAATCGAACCTGTTTACAGACCACTATGTGTCTGGCATTACCAATAAATCATATTCTGTTTCTTCCCTTTAATTGCCCTGACTGTGTTAACAAAATTAGAAGAGCCTAACAAAACAGAAATCGCAGATTATTTTGAAAACAAAATGAGCAGCCTGAGGTACTGTGGCATATTGCTGAGAGAACACAGGTGGCTCTGAGCCTCAAAAGGTAATGACTATCTATACGCTGTGCTATAGGGCTTGGTTGCACTTTGATGAAATACTCTGTCTACAAGCTGGCACAACACATTTGTTTTCAGAGCTATTAAAATCAGCAGTAGAAAACACCATTTTTATGAAAACCCACAGCAAGATAATAATTTACAGACCTATTGTATGAGCATAAGGGTTTTGTCCTTTGGGCTAAAACCTCATTATTTTTCATCTCATCCATTTGGATTTCTTTTTTACCTTAACAAACACAGGTGTAAAAATGTAAGTACCACTATGCAGTTACATCTAACAAACTGCATATTGCACAGACAGGTGCTGTGAAGGTGTTCTCGTCTATTATTGAAGGCGTTATTATCTGACTTCCAAGGTAACACATTGTACTGTGAGCTACACTTGTGCAGCTACCAACTTGTAGTGAACCACTGCAGTACAGTGAACAATTCATTAATTGCTATCAGGGCTGAGAAGAAGTTAAGCCTCCTGTGAAGGCACAAAGATATACTGAGATAACCATGTTCCATAGAGAGTTTTTCTGAAAATTAAAACATCATGTCTACAAAGGTTACTGATCAACAATCGAATTCTTCACTTAGGAAAGAATTACAATTTAAAACTTATCTGTATGATTTGCCCAATACTCTACAACTCATTTTCTGTAATATTTAGACGTTCTTCTAGAATCCAGGGAAATGGTGCTTCAGCCTCCCCATAGATCTTCTTGTCATTTTCGTGCAGCAGCAGGATTTTGTGCAGTGCTGCGGTACCTCATCCATACTTACCACTACAGTGCCTTAAAAAAAAAAAAAAAAAAAAAAAAAGCCTTCATGCTTGCAAGTTTATAGTTCACGTCTTTTCAACAGACCATTCCCTCTAGGATCTTGGTGCAGAAAATGAAAGAGGCTTCCTTGTGCCCTTTGAAAGCTTCAGCTGTAACCCCCCCCAAAAACAACTGAGTGTTCAGCACCCACAATTGAGGCAACCCCAGGGCACTCTAGAGATCTCCCAAAAGATACTTTTCATGATCCCTCCTGGGTGCTATGCACTGGTGTTAAACAACTCATCTCATTTTCCAAATAAATACGTTGTAGAAGTTTAAGGTTAGGCCACAGCTTTTAAGATCCTTTGCAGCTTCCCACCCTCCTCCCCGCATGGCTGCCCCTCTTCCTCCCCTTTTCTGCATCTGCCACCCCACTCTATTTTTGTCATGCTCACTAAACCTCTCAGGAAAAATTATCATCTCAGCCACCTGTTCTAAATTGCTCTGACAAGAGGCAGGGGTCTAAACAAGAGCACGATTCTATTCTAGGATCTATGTTCCTCATCATAACAGGAAGATACAGTCAAGCTCTTTCTGGACCAATGGAAATAGCTACTGGGGAAAAAAAAAAAATCAGTCTCCACGTCCCCTAAATCAGAAAAGAATATCCAGTGCTCCAAGAATACAGTTGGCAAAGTCAAGAATCAGAAATATTATTAGAATTTTCTTTTACTCCGTATTTATTCCAATTAGATGCATACAGATCAAATAGCCATTGCTGTTTCACCTGCTCTAGAGACGGAGCTGCAACTGCCTTTAAAAATAGCTAGAAAATATACCTAATTCTACTACAACATCGATCAAATCTCTGCTTAAATTTAACATGTAGCTTCTTACAGAAGTTTCCTCCAAAGAGTTCCAGAGGCACCACCCTACCCTAACTGTACACTAATTGAAAAAAAGTCATCTCTTCTCCAAAGCATGTTGTTCAATGCCATCAACCTCTCTAAAGAAGTATCATTTTAAAAGTAGTAGCATTTCTTTTGCACAAATGCCAAAAACCTACTTGTTTCAATTAAGGAAACGCAGCAAGGTCCATCTTGTCTATCACTCTAGCTCCTTCAGCATCTTACCTTTTGTAAAACAGAGAGTGAGGCCCCTTATTCAGTAAAGTATTTTATCATACATTGAGGTTCCACCAGAATCAAAACACTTCATTAAATCAGGGCCTATGTGGTTAATGATTTCTGCACTACCAAGAAGAACGTTGGACGACACCATTATTTTTCAGATTCAGGCAAATATTTGAACACAGTTCAACAAAAAAGCAGCCTCGATCTTCAGACCACAAAGAGATCCTTCTTCCTTCATTCAATTCACATACAGCAATAAAAGACTCGTATCCAAGGGATTTTACTTTGCCTGGTGGATAACACAACTGGGGTCAGGCAGTGACACAAGTGTGTCTTCATTGCATTTGACTCAGGTTCAACAAACTTGTGTGGATTCAGCTGTCAAAGGCATGGACGGTGTTAACGCTTCCATAAGGGCAGAGCACTGGGTCAGATCAAGGCAGCCGCCAGCTCGCAGCCACAGGACTGCACCCTTACAAACAATGAACACAGACAAATGTTACCTGTCGGTGCTCATCATCCCACTGGTTTGTCTGAACTTGGTAGATCTCAAGAATTACATTTAACAGAAAAAAGATAACCTTCTCCCCCTGCTCCCATCCAGATTATAATATATGAAATCAACTGAACAATCAGATGAAGCTTACAATTATTTTTTTTTGGGGGGGGGCGCTCAGAACCAATTTTCAATTTAACTATATGAAACGTGATTTGATGCAGCCTATTTAAATGAGCTCAACAGGAGAGTCACCTGGTGTAATTTGCTTGAGAATTATATCTTCCCACATCCTTCAGCAGCCCTGTCCTTCTCCATACCCACATACACTTTCTTAGCCATGTACAGAGTTGCTTTAAATAACAGAATATCATCTGTCAGAAAATCCATTAAAGCCACAATACATTAAAATGAATTTGCATATGCCAGACCCTCTGCAGTATCTCATTTCCTGACGTTCATTAGTTGCCATGCAAAGGCAGGTAAAACTGAAATTCAAAACAACAAATTATTGCTGGGTTGAATACTGAAAAGCTGTTCTTGAGAACTTGTGCAGATGCGGTAAACGAGAAAAGGTTTTGCTTTGTTTTAAGACATTGCTGGTAGGATTCCAAGGCAGAGGGACAGCTCACACCTATGTAAATAAGTAGCCCATTTGGGCTACTAGTATTTAAGCCATCTATTATCTAAGACTTAGATAGTCCTTAGATTCTAGGCACCATAGTACTCAGTAAGTACTTATCAAACTCACTCAGGATTTCAAGTAGCAGTACTGAAGATATTTCAGAACACTTTTCTCTCTATTATTCCTCAGAGCCTCAATCTTGCCCCCACAGACAAGAAGAAGAAAGAGGACTAACAGGAAGACATAAAAGCTGCGTCCCTCCCCATTGCAGCAAGGACAGGCATCAGCAACTCCAGCGTCAGCCAGCTCCCGATCTCCTGTATCAAACACATGGTGCTGTGAGCAGTTAAAGACCAGAGTAAATGGATTTATCCCAGGCAGGAGGAATAAAGCCAATTCAGTGTAATAATACAAACATGTCCAGACATTTAATAATAATCGGTTAGTGGGATAAGAATAGCTGTAAGCTATGGAGAATGTTGTATCTGGGATGCATTTTTACTCTCCTAAAAGTAATGCTGGGGCAATACATTTCATTTTATATCCAGTAGTAAATACCACTATGATTTACTGCAATTTCAAACAGAAGCAAGCAACTAACACACAGTGATATGTACCATCATCTGAGCATGAATTCATAATAACATTTAATCAGCCATTTGCTAGAAAAAGGATATCTGCCTGTTGGATTGCCTTTAATCAGTACTAACAGAATTAAAAAGAAACATATTTTGAAATGGAGATAAAATTAGATGTGCCATTAAACTGGTTCTCTCTCATGACTGAGACTTTGTGACTGCAGACACATCTGATGCGCCCAAGGGCCCATCCCCATTTTCCTTCCTGTCAGTTGGGGACTTTCCTTCAAGGATACTGGATCAGACTGGAACTGAAGTAGGATTGGATTTTATTTTTTCCTTTGAAAGCTCAACATACAGTCACACTGGGCCACGTTGTAGATGGCACTGTACACTTCCCATAATTAACTCTGTGCCTTCCCTTTATCCTTCACTTTTGGGGCTGTGCTAAAAAAAAAAAAAAGTAAAGTGATGTTTTCTCTTACCACTATAAGATTTACTTTTAACTAAAAAAAAAAACCAAAACAAAACAGATTGAAATTAGGCAAAAGGTAAAATACCTTAAAGTGTTAGAATATTTTGTGTCTTGTTAAATACATTGTGGAAAAGTTGATAGATTTCTTTATGTCCAACAAAGCAAACAAAGATATGAAGAATATTCCTAACCCTTGAGAAAGGATCCGAAAAAAACCCAAAAAGGTATTCAGACACAAGCAGATCCCCCTTTATTTGTTCTGACAGTTCATGCTCTGCCTTTCCAAACAAGCCAAACTTATACATTGATAAAGTCAAAACTCTAAAATATATGTAGGCACAGAAGCTGGACAGCAAGGAAGGTGGTGGGGTAGGCCTGTGCATCAGGGAGTGGTTTGACTGTCCAGAGCTGACAATGGTGACAACAGGCTGGAGTGTTTGTGGGTGAGAAGCAGGAGGAAGGCCAACAAGGCCAATATCCTGGTGGGAGTCTGTTACAGACCACCCAACCAGGGTGAAGAAGCAGACGAAATATTCTATAAGCAGCTGGGAGAAGTCTCATGATCTCTAGCACTTGTTCTCATGGGGCACTGGAACTTAGCAGATGTCTGCTGGAAATACAACAGCAGAACCAGCGAGGAGGTTCCTGGAGCACGTGGAAGAGAACAACCTGACACAGCTGGGGATGGAGCCAACTAGGGAAGACACCCACTGGACCTTTTTGTGAACAGAGAAGGACTTACGGGTAGTGTGATAGTCAGAGGCCATCTTGGGCATGGTGATCACAAAATGATACTTTTCTACTTTTGGAGAAGTCAGGAGGGGGAACAGCAGAACCATGGATTTCTGGAGGACAGCCTTTGACCTGTTTAGCAGACTGGTTGGCAGAGTCCCTTTCGAGGCAGCTCTGAAAGGCAAAAGAGTCCAGGAAGGCTGGACATTCTTCAAAAAGGAAATCTTCAAGGTGCAGGAGCTGTCCCCGTGTGCCAAAAGATGAGCTGGCGGGGAAGATGACCAGCCTGGCTGAGCAAAGAGCGTTGGCTGGAACTAGGGAAATAAAGGAGAGTTTATGACCTTCAGAAGAATGGGCAGGCAGTTCAGGAGGAATATGAAGACACAGTGAAGTTACACAGAAAGAAAATTAGAAGGGCCAAAGCCCAACTAGAGCTGAATATGCCTACTGCCATGAAAGTCAGCAAAAAATGTTCCTGTAAATACATGAGCAACAAAAGGAGGGCCAAGGAGAATCTGCATCCTTCACTGGATGCAAGGTAAACAGCAAGAAACGATGAGGAGAAGGCAGAGGTACTAAATGCCTTCTGCCTCAGTCTCCAACAGTAAGAGCAGTTGTGCTCCAGGTACCCAGCCCCCTGAGCCAGAAGGAAGCCCCAATAATCCCAGGGGAAATGGCTGGCAACCTGCTACACCACTTGGACACCCACAAGTCTATGGGGCCAGATGGGATACATCCAAGGGTTCTAAGGGAGCTGGCAGAGGTGCTCACCAAGCCACTTTCCACTATTTATCAGCAATCCTGGCTGACTGGGGAGGGTGGCAAATGTGACACCCATCTACAAGAAGGGCCAGAAGGCAGATTCAGGGACCTACAGGCCTGTCGGTCTGACCTCAGTGCTGGGGAAGGTCATGGAGCACTCATCCTGAGTGCCATCACGTGTAGATGAGCTCCTTTGCCTCCCTCCCTCTGCATTCCTCTGTCTGTAAAAAGCAGCTTTCACTTTCTTTGACAAGTGCTATCTAGAAATGTGCACTGAAAAAAGATATATCACTTACTAGTGCTTTGTATGACAAAATTATGTTGCTCCCAAAACCACAATAAAACTGGACTTCCTTGCCTATATAATTCACCTTTTTATGTCACATTCCCAAAGTTACGTGTTTTACCCATAAAACAAATGACATGGCTTTGATGGAGAATTCCTGAAAAATAATGTCTTAAAGCAATACAGCATTACAACTTCAGGTCCTTTATGTGAAGTCCCTATCTATATCCATAAATATTTAATTTAACTGAAAAGCTGTCAGATGTTACCTATGCTTCTAAGAGTCTCTGCTCTGTTGTTTTTTTCTAGACACATTTTGCTAAAAACCAAGAATTCTTGAGAACAGTTCACCTGGGATGGTACTCACATGTATCAAACTCTAGGAGAAGAAATACGATTTCTTCCATTTATTGCCATGAGAAACTTCCTATACTGTAGATACTGTATTTTGTGCGTGTGTTGTTTACACATTTGACATATGCAATACCACATCTTCATTACACTTACCCTTACATTACTCCAACTTGTATATAAGGACTGAAGTATTACCAGAGTTCAAAGCACAAAATCATTTCTTAATCTACATTAACATATAGCTTAACTGACTTTATATTGCCTTTTGGCAGCAGTACATCTACTGTATTTGTATTTTAGTTCACATGCCACTTTCAAGGCTCCAATATTTCACCACAATTACAAATTAATGAGATAGGTAGTCTCTGTTACAGAGATAGCAGCAATCTGTAAAAGGGTATTAAGAAAAGTAGTAATTTATTGGCTCATGAAGGTTCCAAGTGAGCAGTCACATTACCATGACAGCAGGTCAAGAGACTCATTAGCCAGCAGTTATAAGATAGACAACTCAGTATTTTTATAATAGCAGGATGTACAAGCAACATACACTTTAGGAAACACAATTACTGGGGCGCTGACATTCAATTTGATTGTATCTCCCAACCCACCTGAAGCCCCTGGGTACCTGTTGTGGGGGTGGCTCATTGCTGTGTGCCCCTACAAGGGGAAAGCTGTTCCAAACATCCAGCTTTGCTTCATACACTGCTATATTACAAAAAAAAAAGAAAGAGTGCAAACTGCAGAGAGATGAGCATCTGCTGCGCCCCTTAGCTGGGTACCCAATCCTCACAACAGCTGCATCCCTCATACCAGAACACCACAAACCTCAACCTGGAAGGAAAGGAAGCATGACCTGCATTTGAAATTTGGGAGTGGGGACAAGAAGAAGGGAAAGCAGATGATGGATGTAAAGAGGAAAAAATAATATATGTGTGTGGGCCTGGAGGAGAGATAGAGCATCAAGACAGCATTTACAAAATGCTCGTTCTCAAACTGAGGAGAAAGAGTGTTGAAAGCCTTCACCTTGGAAAAAATCCATGTATGACATGGTGCAAAACTGAATAAATTAACAAAAATGAAGGTGTTAGATCCTAATAAAATAAAGTGGTATGGTTCCAGTGATTCCAGTGATACTCTGCTGTTTTACACCCACTGAGGATGGCTCTAGTTCATTTTAAAAGACCTTCAGTTTCAAAGGAATGAAATTTACAGACGGTCTAAAGCTTCTTACTGCAATTCATTCACAGAGAGGGGAAACAGACTCAAATAACTTTGCAGCAATACACAGTTCTTGTATGAAACAGCAATGCCAAAAGGGTGACCAGATACCTTGTTTAAATTGGCTGAAGGTTTGGCTGGCATGTCTTGTCTCTCCCATCCTCCCTCTCTGGTCAGACACTCCACATCCTTTGTCTCCAGTACGAAGGATTAAAGCAGAGACATACAAGTGTTTTTGTCTAAATCAGATACGTAGAATGTAGTAATTGCCTCTGAATGTGCTTCATGACCGATATCAGCAAACACCTTAATTATTAATTGAATTTCTTCAAACTAACAGTATCAAAGCCTAATACATCAACTCTTATCACAACTGCAGCACTCCAAGACTTCAACATTATTTCTAATTAAACACATGGGTACCTATATGAAAAGAAAAGAACACGAGCTTGGTTATTTTCATGGATTTCTGATGTTCCCTAAATTTTGCAAGAAGCCATCTCTCTTAAGCACTGGGTTATTTCTCATTAAGAGCCAATTTATTTTTTTAATCAGAACATCAGATATTGCCTTCCCTTAGAAGTATTTTGCCCTAATTTTGGTCTCACCTAAAAATGGCAATGCTAAACTAGCATAAAAATCAGAGTGAGAACAGAATCACAACCAAATCCAGAGTCCAAAACCAAACAGACCTACAAAGGCTTCGTTCAGTTGATACCTGTATTATTCAGGCTTTTCATCAATCTCAGCTTTTAACGCTCATTCCCCTCAGTCACTTTTTTTCCACATAACACATCGTTACACTGTGGAGTTAATTGCCACAGGATGTTTGGAGGCCAAAGACATTTAACAGGTCAAAGAGATTACCAAATAGATGAACAGAAAACAGATTCATTGGGGAATACTGTCAAGAGTTCAATGCCAAGTTCAAGGTCCTCAAACTGAATGTCACTGGAAAGACCAATGCTCCCTCCTAGTCTGGCTCCTTCCTCTTGTACAAAGCCACTACTAGAGAACGTAACATGCTCCACAGCCCTGTGGTGTGACCCTCACAGCTGTCCCCTGTTCCTCATCTCTGTGCAGAATCACATTGCTGCTGCCATTCCTAAACATACAGGACAGCAGACTCAAAAGTGAAGGGACAGATGTTCAGCAACTGCAAGTTATAGGGGTAATACATAAACAAGGCAGTAAACTAAAGGAAGATTTTTTAAAAAAAAAGAGCAGCACAGTAACTGTAAAGTAAGTTTAGCTTTTTCTTGAAATCCTAGCGAAAAACAGCTACATTAGATGGAATACAGGTCAATCCAAAATTGCTGCTCCCACCTCAGTTGAATGCACCATCCAGGTCCAGGGCTACTATCTTGTCTCAGCAAAACCCCTGAGTCTTTGCACAATTTGAACGCAGACTTTCCATGAGAAGACGGGCTTCACCACAGCGGCAGTTTTTAAAATCTTACTGAACTGCTTCTCAAACCCTCTGTGTTTTGGGAGGAAAATGAGCCTGGTGATTTCCCTGGAGGGCAGTGGCAGTTGTGGCTGTCCCCAGTGGGTTCTGCTCCTCGTCTCCCAGCACCACAGCACAGAGGACACTGCCCTGGGAACAGAAAGCTTTGACAGCAAGCAGCAAATGCCATAACCCTGGTTTCTCATTTGTAGCGACCAATGAGTCCAAAATAGTCGCTTCATCTGCTCCTGAAGATCTCATTCACGTCAGCCACCTGGCTGGCAAAAAAAACCCCAACAGACTGTTGTCAGGACAGATGCTGCCCAAACCCTTGAAAGCCTCAACCAGAACAGCAGGCATAGCATCATGAGGTAGAAAACACTCTGTTTAAAGAATTTTTAATGAACTGGCTAGGCTCTAAAAGCATATATGGCAAATTATCCTCTCTTCTAATTCCATTACAAAAGAGAAATGTTCAATCACATTTATAAAAATAGCCTAGAAACATAACAATCTCTAATAAACCAAACCCATGGTGACAAGGAGCATTTTACTCTCATTCTGCAACATGAACTAAGAGATTAGTCCCCGACTCACTTCTCTTTCAAGCCAAGAATCCCGGAGTTCAGTGTTTGAAGAGGCATTTTCCAGGAGTTCTGCAGAACAATTCCAGTGAATCTTCAAATCAGTAATTACTTTAAGTCAGCAGAACTGCGTCTAATTATTCCAAAGTAGTTGTATGTATTTTCCTACATATTAGGATAAACTATTAGGATATTTACAAAACAAAACATAAATGGGCAAGTTACCGTCATTTTAGAAATATCCAGGTGAGCACTTGCAAATTTCAACAGAAAACACTTCAGTGTCTGCAGTTATACATTTCCTGCTCTTGATTCTTTGCTAACAATGCACACTTAAGTTTTTCAATAAATGTAATGCTAACAAGTAATACATTCCTCTTATAAGAAAACAGCCTGACTGACCTCTGTATGCCCACAACATTGAACCGAGCCAACCAGCTGACTGCTTCCAGCTGAAACCCTGTCCCCAGCCTGCAATCAAACACTAGAGAGGAACCTTCTGGGGCCTTGGAACAGCAGCCACAACGCAGACTTGGGGAAAAAACAAATACATAAAAAAATCTAGTGAGTACTGCCAATTGGTGGATTTCTTATTTCTGTTTTCCTTTGCCTCCAGCATTGTATCGTAAAACACACATTTCCATTTTCAGCTTTCCTATGCAATTAAACCGGGAAGGGCTTTTTGTTGTCATCTCTACAGGTACAGATCTTCACCCAAGCCTGAATTTACTGAGGCATCAAAAGAATGATCACACCTACACACATTTGGTTTGTATCCTTGCAACATCTTGTTTAAAAGAATAAAAGGCAAAATAGCCTGGACAAAATGCTTTTAATATATATGAACGTGACTCTATATATATACATACAGAGTCAAACAAAACCATACCAACACATACACCATGCCACGTATGCCAACACACATATATCACAGCCAAGTTTTAAGGCTGCATCTTAATAATAATTCAAATTAAGACAGTGAAACAAACATAGAATCACTTAGGTTGGAACAGACCTTTAAGATCATTGAATCCAACTGTAAACCTAAATGATAATGATAATGCAGTCAGCTCAGGTTTAACTACAATTTCTTCAGTTATAAGCTAGTGATGGGTGGACTTCAAAATCTCAGACATTTAGTAACAATTTCTGGCCAACACAGGCACTCTGTCATTAATCTCTTGCCCACCCTCAGTCCTCCCGTCTTTTTCCCCTCCTCCTGTACCTCTCATACTTACACCCACTTCTCTCTCTGACGTCTGTCATGACATTATCCGATTTTCTTTCACTTTCCTTTGTATCATGTTCCCCTTTCCTCCACACGGTAATAGAGGGATATCTTTCCAATAGCTGGAAGGAACAGATATAAAAACCCCTTTCTGAAGGCATTAAGCCTTTTGAGTATCACAAATTGCACTACAATGCTGTGCCGTTTACAAAGTTCAAAGAACTAGAGCTGGCACCCAGCATGGGAACTGAATATTTATTTCCCGGACAGAAATGTCCTCCTGGAAGTCTCTAGTAGGTCCCTCTGCCCTTATCCTGAAATCAGGGTAGACACATGGATGCTGACCTGCTGGGCTTTCCACCAAAATAAAACCAAAGGTGACCTGCAGAAGAGATTGGGCTTTGCATCCATAGTTGGCTCACAGATTTCTTTTAAAAGCCAATGGAGTGAGTGTGCATGAAATTTGAGAGAACTTCTGGCAAGCCTGGCTCACAGGGGAGCTTAAGCGCTCACCCTCCTTTAAAGGCTGGCCAAAGGACCCCAAGGTACAAATCACTTTCCACTCAACTCTTGTCATCTGGAAGGATGATAAAAGACAGCAGACTGAAGGAATCCCATGTGCTAAACCCCCTTTCAGCCTCATTCTTTATTCATCATTGTATCTGAAAAAAGTCAAATCCCAAATTGAGGCTGCTGCACATACAGAAACATCTTTGGCAGAGCAAAAGGAGCCCTCCACATGCATTAATATTTTGTGCTAATAGTTGTATGCAGAGATGCTAGGTAAATCAGAATTCCCATGCGCTCACACATACACACTGTCCCTGTCCTAGACAGCAACTGTATCCTGGCTGCTTCCATGCTCAACACAACATGTGCACAAACTGCAACCGTCTCTGCTTACATACATCATATAGGTTGGAGTTTTATGACATTTTCATGGAAATTCAGTTCAGTGCTCAATTTGCCCTTATTTAAGCACTAATTTCAGTGAAGTGGTTTAACAAAGCAATTATGAAAAAGAGGCTCTAATCTTGCACTGACTGAGTGGGGGAAAGCTCAGAATGTAGTAGACAGACTAACGATGTAAATGCAATAGAAGCTATGTGTTTCATGCTTAATGCATTCAGTTGGTAAGTGATTCAGTTATGAAAGTGACAGTTCAGCCTCCTTTTCTAAATGTATAACACCAATGAAACAACAAAACACTAACACCTCATGCAAGCTTTAATAATTATACTTAGCAACCTCTCTTGTTTCCGATACTTAACACTCACTCTTGTTTTCCTTCTTAATGTATGTTTATCCATTTTATTTAGAACTTCTCACTGTAAGATATAATCAGATACTTTAGAAAGCATTTTGCTATAATTGTAGTTAGTCAAGTTAAGTGCCACAATTTAAAATGGTTTAATGTTAATTCCACCTCCCCCCTCTACCAGAGCTGCAACTGAAGTGCCAGGCACTTCAAGATGCCTCCACCTACTAGAATCAGAATACACCAGTCCTACCAGCTTTTCAAAGCTTCTTTGGGTAGAAAATAAACATGAACACCCCAGGTACACATTTCCCAGGGCAAGGGTATACAGAAGAGACAAGTGATGAGAGAGAGTTTTAGGCTTGATAGTCATTTCTTGGGTAACCTACAGTGCCAGTAGAATTGGCAACATTCTTCTGCTCTTGAAAACAGGTAACATGACTGACAGAAATCTCTGAGATACTGTCAAAATGCTCAATCTTCTGCCCCTGAATCTGTGGAATTTTATGTAAGTTGAATACACAAAGGATTTAATGTCACTGTTGACTTATGAGTTTCAAATACCAACATTTTATTTTCCAAAGTTTAATCATGGCAGTTGTTCCAGAGACCAGTTTCTTCTCTTTGACAAGCTCCTCACTGACTTGCTATCATTTTTTCAGCTCTCTCCCGAACGCTCTCCTGGTTCCTCCTGTCCCCTCCCACGTGTGTTGCCCCAAGGTTGTACAGCGCACAGGGACAGCGCGGTGAGAACAAAACCAAACGGCTGCTCAGCACAGACAGAATCCAAGGGCTGAAGGAGCACGGAACAGAGTTCATGACAAATGGTTAGGAAAGATTTTTGGCCAGGGAGTACAGGCATTCACTGTGTGGACTTATTTTTCATCTTAGAGTATCCATTAGTAATAAAACAATAAAAGAACAGATGATACATAATTCTAGTGAAATAATTATCACAAGAGCAAATTAATTGATGGTAACGTCCAAAGCTCAGCTTAGTCTTTCTTCTGGTTGTCGCTCCCCAGTGCACCACAAGACATCTGCATTTTGTGGTGCTCACAAAAGGTTTGTGCTCCACAGTCAAGTATCACAGTGGCATAAAGCAATGTAATTCTTGTGATGCAAATGGAATGACTGCTGTTAAAGCCAAGGCAAACTCCATGTACAGTATAACTATGCAGCAACTGTGTTTAACACCAGAGAGGCAATGGTACACAATGAAAATAGCAGGATGCAAGGACATGCATACATTTCTCATAAGCCATCAAAAGAATAAACACTGCACTGGAAACCTTGAGCCATATAACCAGGTACTGATATATGGGTTTCAAGCAATCACTTAAGTAGCACAGTCAAGGGCAAATGAGTTAGATTTCCATCATCCAGCCAATGCAAACAGTACAGCATTCAACCAGAATGTGTATTTCTAACTTTGCTACACTGGCGGGCAGCTTCGTTGGGCCTCCCTGTTGCTAAAATACACAAGCCAGTGCAGCTCTGTGCCGGCTCATTGGACTGGGACAGCAATGTCTCCATAGGACAGCTGACATCCTCCAGTTCCAGAATATAGGGGAAAACTACAACTCCAAGATCCAGAATGGGTCCTCTGCTACCCAGGCTGTATCTTAAGAAAATGGATCTGTGACGTTCAGAGTCTATGAAATGTGCTCAGAAACTCTGGTTACTGGACAGCTCTGAAGGAGACTTGTCACTCCCCATTCCTGAACCCACCTGAGGTTTTAAACGAGAAAACATTGTTCTTCCTGTAAAAATATAATCACACAATGTGGGAAAGAAAAAGCATTTGAGAGAGGAGAGATGACAGCAATTCAATGTGAACACAGGCCGCTCCTTTCACTTATATAACCTCATCTCATTGTTTCATATGTCATCTCTTTATCTGTCTGGACTAGCTTCCTAAGCACAATGAAGTGAAAAATACATAGCGTGTCTGCAAATTAGCAAGAGGCTGTAACTGTACAGCCACAAAGGAATTTCCTTTGGTGCAAGATAAACTTGGATTTAACTCAAAAATCCCATTTTTCTTATGTTGGCTTTCATAAATTTTAAAACAATATAGTCTTACCATTAAATTCAATCTTGACTTATTCAGCAAGGTCTTTATCCTACACAGGTTTCATTAAGATAAGGCTGCTATTTTTGTTTAAAGAAAACATGACAGCAACAAATACAGCTATCCCTTTCTGGATTTTCATAAATCAAAGTTTCATTCAATATATTGACCTTTTGTAATCCTGCCCTCGATTCCAAGAGTGATGTCTAAACATGAACAGTAGGGAGAGAAGAGTCAAGGTAATATGCAAACTCACCAAACACTACAAGACAAGTCTGCCTGAAATCCACGAAGCTTTCAATGAATCAGAACAAAACTTCAAGTTTGGTCAGAAATATAAGAAATATACATGCTTCATACTAATTTTTGCTGAGGGAAATATCTAATTTTGATTTAATATGATTTTATATCTTATACAGGAAAAAAATTAGTTTTCACTTCTTAGGAGTCAGTTTGAATTTGAGTTCTTATGTTTACTATGATTCAGAGCCCCAAAAGAAGAGAGACTATATGAGTAAGAGAAGAAGTATTGTGCAGGAGGAAAGCTTGAGAGGAGTTTTACTGGGTCTGAAGTGTGTGATTGTGCCAGATAAACTGCCGAGTCCTGCAGTTCTGTAACCACGCTGACAAAACCAGAATGAGTAGGTATGCTCAAACGTTTAATGCTTTAGAACTTAAATGAAAATAAAAGCTTGTTGAGGTGAGTCCTGGTGGCAGGTATCTGCATAAGGAGAGAGGTGTCATATGAGAAAACCCAAATTCCCAGCACTTCAATATTCAGGGCTATTTGACTCAGCGGTTACCCATAAAGAGATTCCACTCAACACATGCAACAAATTTAAGTTACAAATCCATACCCATTTGATTTAAAATAAGTACCTAGGGAGAGTAAAGCAGCCTCCCTTGACAGAATTTGTTTCATTAAGGTTTTCTTAAACTTTACACAGCACAGTAGGCACGGTAATTTTATTTCTAAATGAGTTAAAACAGCTTTTGATCTGGTAGAGGCACTTAATTACGATCAGAAGGGCAAGAAACTAAAATATATATAAGTGTGCTGGGCAATCCATGTCATTTCAGTGTAATTATCCTACCTCAGGGTCAGCTCAAGTTGCTCCCACAAAAGCTAACTTCCTCTGAAGGGCCGTTTGTCATGGCTGCTTGGTTCTTAATCATCTCATCAGATCCACTGCTGCTCTGCCTGTCCCTGTGATCATTTTGAAGGTTTCAGGCCCCTTTACTGAAGTTCGTTATTAGTCCGCTCCATTCCAACTGCTATGCTGAAAATTTCCTAAAAAGCAAGAGCATTTAACAGTGTTTCAGCTGGTGCAGAAGAGTTCTGTTGAGGTAAAGTACTTGCCAAAAAAATAACCAAATCATATTAAAGGGCGAACCCTCATTTGATGTCATGTTACTAAACTCTGCAACACTCCAGATAAGCTTTTGGACCTAAGCTCTGCATCTGCAAACTGAAGGCAGCAATGTTGTATTTGTGTAGACTGCAGGTCACGTCTACTCAGTAAGGCTCCCAGTCTCTTCCACACCTGGTAAAGGGAACAATTCTTTATCCAGCTTCTCTAAGATTAATCCCCATCCTATTGTACCTCTGGAGTAACCACAGTCACTGCACACACAAAAGACTTATAGAAGAGCCTTTGGACAGGATTTCTGAAAGTGATTTTGAGCATGCCCAGTGAAGAATTATACAGAGGGGACTGGTTTGCCAGTGGCTGAGCACTAAACACTCTCAGGGTAGTGTCTTGAGCTGTTTCTAAAAGTGGGCTCAAACTCACAGACCCAAAGCAATGGTGTGCTACATGTGAGAGTCCGTTTTTAAAGGAAAGAGAGAGCACTGTCTGCTTACATCTCTGTACTTCTAAAAGGTCGTATTTCTAACACATTTTACAACAGCTGGGGAGACAGCAGTATGCACCACAGTTTCCCCAGCAGCCCGCCAGTACATCACGAACACAAGGATGGGTTTGTTAGCAATCCTTCGAAGACGGCAGCAAGAGCCATGAGATTTCCCTGGGCAATCTGGAGTCTCACTGCTGAAACACCAGTGCAGGGAAAGAACCGCGCTGAGGTACCATACCTCAGTAATAATGTATGGCTCAGTTTCAGTTTGCCAGCTTCACAGGTAGGTCATAATTTTTAATTACAGTATTGGTATTTAAGCTCTGCACACAGCAACTAAATTTCAGCTCTACAGTATGTGCCAGACTACCTCTCAGCAGCACTGAAAAAAAAAAAAGGAAAAAAAAATCAACCAGCTGCCTACTTGTTCACAGAAACAAGAAAACATCTATCAAGTCTTGGCACAAAAATTCTTATTTTTGTTTTTATCTATTTATTCTCCTAAAAGCATCACTGAAACTATTCACAAGATTCATAACCCACAAGTAAAACAATTTAAACCCACATCTGTAGACCAATATTAATTTACAGAAAACAGTAATTTACCTGAAGCCTACTTAGAAAAACACTTCTGCCCCAAAAGAACTAAAAAACATTGTTCAGTTGTTTACGCTTTCTAGGCATAGAACTGTATATGTATATAAAGAAGAACATGAGCACAAAGCCATCAGGAGACATTCTCAGAGGCAAATCCCCAATGCAAAGGCATCCATGGGTTATCTGCAAATAACACAGCCCTGAGCGCTCAGGTACAGCCCATGCTTTCCATTGCCCTGATCTTACAAGCGAAGCAGCACAGCAGAGGACAATACCACATTTGTTCAGCAAATCCAAGAGCTTAGAGCATCCTCAGAAGTTCTGTTTGCTTTAGGGGCAAAAGCTCTGTTCACTTTAGCTCTTTACCCCGAGCCTATGGAGACAGGCTGCCCAAGGACAAGCAACATCAGCACAACCCCATGGCGTCTGTGCAGAACTGGAGCAATGCCAGCAATGCAGAACAGCCTTGCAGGGCTCTCTGGCACAGAGAGTGAACAGAATCTGACCTTCAGGTCAACACTTCAGAAACATTTAAATCCCAGCGTTCTACCTGGCTTTCTGCTTTGTTGTGTCTATTATTCAATCACTACCCTGCTCAACTGAACAGGGGTTTGCTTGCGCCAGCCTATCTCACCTCGGTACCCTGTGAGCATCATACAGATGCATCTCCGTGAGGTTAAGTACCGTGAGGTTGTGGAGTCTCCTTCTCTGGAGACATTCAAACCCACCTGGACACCTTCCTGTGTAACCTCATCTAAGTGTTCCTGCTCCGGCGGGGGGGATTGCCCTGGACTAGCTTTTGAGGTCCCTTTGACAATCCCTGACATTCTGGGATTCTGTGTGAACTCAGCAATGGTAAAAGGCACCCCCAGGTGTTTTTTTGACAGAAATGTAATCCTTTCAGGGAAGGAGTTTCTCCACCCAAAACTCATTAAAGAACTTTCTGAAACTCAAATTAATCTGCAAGGGCCATAACTCAGAAAATAAATGAACCGGGCTCCTGTCCCAGCCCCATTCAAATGTAGATCAGTGTTCAATGAGATAGCACTCAAACCAGACCTTACTTATAGGGATT
Source organism: Streptopelia decaocto (assembly GCF_964273445.1). Taxonomy (NCBI): domain Eukaryota; kingdom Metazoa; phylum Chordata; class Aves; order Columbiformes; family Columbidae; genus Streptopelia; species Streptopelia decaocto. The sequence goes on from NC_138660.1 coordinate 23,397,900, forward strand.
TGGCTATAGGATGCTATTTACACACTTCAGTGTCTCAAACCCAAGAGGTGGCTGATCCAGCCCCTTCCCCACTGCTTCCCCCAGGGAGGGGAAGGAATTGCCCTCAGAGGCACTGTGGCACATACCAGGTTCCCATCTCCTCCTGCTCTTCTGAAAGGCCCAAACCAGCAAGGAGCCTCTGCACCCCCCCCAGTGACCTCCAGCTGCTCCACAAACACCTCCCTAGACCATGGCCCCCCTCCAACCTCATGCCTATCTGTGAATGAGACCCAGAAACATATGTGCTGCCATCATGACTTTGTGATCTGAGTTTCCCTACTAGACTTCTCTCCTCTACAAATCTCCATCCCACATCTTTGCTTGCTCTACACAAGAAAGTGCCATAAGATCATCATCACCCACCACAGACTGCTCCAATTAGTCATAAGGCAGCTCCATCATAATGGCTAATTGGCTCCATTAGCTATTCTCAGTTGAGATCATTATCTGAATAATCTTTGCTTGTTCTTTTCTGTTTATGATTTTGCACTGAACCAGCATAGCTATTTCCTGAAACACTTTTTTGTTCTTGCTGATTCTGTATTCCAATAGCATCTAGAGCAGCTCACATTAATAGAATCTGCAGATTTTCTGATTTCTTTAACTTTTCAGGAGCTGGCTCACAGTGTAATTCAGCTGAACTGACCTTGTTTAGCTTCAAATGGGGAACAGGCACCAATTCCTAACTTGTACTTTACACTAAAAAACTTATTCCATTAGCAAAGGAAAACTGATTCTTTTTTTATCTCCGATCTGGGATGTATTCTGTGCTCAGCAAGATGCCTGAAACTGAACAAAAGTGACAGGAGTATAAGGCTTTAGTGCAACACACACAATTTTCTTTTTATCTCCAGTCATAGAGATATTTAAGTAGAGTCAATACATGGAAATACCAAGGAGTGTTTAGAGCCACCATTCATGCTCAGAGCTGTGAATTAGCAGAATAAAAAGTCTAAATACTAAACTCCACTGATTGAATGTGATGCCCTCAAATCAGATCTGGATTGTGTGATCTACAGTGACACAGAGCCCCGGTACTCCTCAGTCGAGCGTCACAACCCAGGCACTGCCATGGGGCTGGAGGAGATACCAGCACACTTGGTCCTTCCATCAGGAAATTCATCCCAGCACCCCAGTGCTTCTCATGAGCCAGGCAATAGGATACGACACCGCTTGCTGCGGCAAAGTCAAGTTCAGTACAGGAGCCTCTTTTATCGTGGTAGGTACTTATGAGAAGTTTCAAAGAATGTTCTTAATTTCTCACCCTAGTTTTATGAGAGATAGTCACAGAGCTTTCCTGAAGAAATAACTGCACTCCAGACCTTGCAGAACTGCACTTCTGTGCCAGGAATCGTGAGTGACAGAATGGAAAGACGTTCTTCACATGCAGGGTGACGACACAGACATGTCAGTGTGGGTTTGAGTCCACTTCCAATGTAAAGATCAGGCCTACAGCCACATTCCTGTACCTTTTACCTGTTACGTCTCATGAACTTCATTTGCTAAGTGTCTTGTAGGTGCACAGATCCACTCGAGTGCACTCAAATACAGATATTCAGGGCAAGATCTTTGAAGCCATTCTGTATCCAGAACTACTCTTAGTAATAAGCAAAGATGCTCACTGCAGAAGTAAAGCTGGGGGTCTCTGAAATGTAAGTGAACAAGCACTTGTCAAAAATTGACTCATACTTCAAATACTCAAGGTCACTAACTGTTCACATGGCTTCCCAAGGTAGCCAATGGCCAGTTCAAGCCCAACAGCCACACAATCAGAAACTCTTTCTTCCAGCAGCCCCAAATCCTTTCCCACCACCAGGCTCACAGTTAGGATTCCTTAACTTGCAGGGAGACATCTGCCAGTCTGGAAGGAAAATCCTAAATTCAGAACTGCCAGCTCTGCATCTTTCGCATCTCAGATAAAACATTTCTTTCTCCCTGCTAGTTTACCAGTTACACAGGCAAGCAGCTTCCCCCAAAAGCCAGCCAATCTCCTTCATATCCTCAGGGATCTCCTTGACCTTGATGTCTACACAAAATTTCAGGGTGAGGCCTCCACTGACCCGCATGTTAAATGTCAAAGAGCAAAGTCCTGGAGCATCTCTGGGGTTCAGGCAAACATGGGGCAAAACCACTTCTTTTCTGGGGTGATATAAACCCCATCATTTCACACAATAGCCTAGAGAGAAGGGAGGCGATATAAAGCAAGGAAATAGTTACATACCCCTAACAAACAGAACTAATTATTCCATGGAGAGGTTCCAAAGGGTGTCAGGCTGCACATCCAGGAGAACAAGGCATTGATCAGCAGAAATTATTAAAAAAGAAAAGCAAGATTGTGCACTGAAAAGCCAAAAGAGAGAAAGCCATGGACACTGATCAAGCACTAACAACATGGACCCAGGAAAAGCCACAGACTACTGCTTTTCAGTGAGCTTTCTGTGTCCAGGGACACAGGCCTTTGTAAATTCTTTATAAATACATCGGACTGTATCAAAGTCATCCTTAACTTACCAATTTCTCATCTTAAGTGCAACAACTGACAGAAAACCTCCCTCCCCAGACTCTTTTATTAGCTTCTTAGGTCAAGAGAGGCCACAACAATAATTCTAGCCTCAGCAAGGAGATGATACCTTGTGCTAGAAAACATTACTTGAATCAGGATTGAAGGGACAATGCTTTTCTAGCAGCAGCTAGGTATAAGAGGACCTGAACTTTTTTTCTTATTAAGTATAGGATGTTTCACACTCTTTTGCTATTAACAGATTGATATGTGTTCTTGTCCCACATTTGTAACATGTATTTATATAAAGAGTCTGGCTGACTGATTTGCTCAGGATTTAAATTGTACAGGAAAATCACTGATTTTTATCTTATTTATAATACCTGACAAAGTAAGTACCATGATGCTAACAGAGAGATGACGGCAGGATTTTGCTATTGTAAGGCTTGCCTTCTTTTGTCAGCAAGCACTGACTGAAGGCACATTGCCCATTTATTCAGGGGAGAAAAAGAAGAAGAAAAAAAAGAACAAACTGGGGACTAAGATAAGCATTTTGCACAGCATCATAGAGCAGATCAGTGGCAAAAGATCTTGCCACATGTTAATCTCAGTTCTTTGTAATTTAGCCCTGTTCTTTGTCTCTGAGCTCAGGAACAGGGGCAGTTCATTGCCTGTGATCCTTGTGTGGAGGGAGAATCCCCTACTTGCTTGTGGGGTGACCCCGCACAGCAGGGATAGCCCCATCATCCCCAGCCCTGTCCATGCAGTCAGCTGGTGGCCAAAGGCCAGTAGCCCTGGAGCAGAAACACAGTGCCTGCACCCCCCTCACTGCACAACAGCGCTTAGCTACCTTGGGACCACCGAAAATATAAGTTCCCTGCTTCAGTTAACCAAGTAACACAATTCATTATCTTCATTAGAAACACAAATTCCCACTAAGCTGGGAGACATCACATCCTGAAGTAGGATATTAACAGTGAAGTGTGAGCACACAGAGCCATAGAGTACACGCTGTGCTCAGGCTGAGATGCCCCAGCCTTCACGTGCCCTTCAGGTAGAGAGGCACAGGTGGGAATGAGCCCCAAACCTCAGCTGCACTGGCATGCCTGTGGGAAGAACACCAAACTGGGTGCAGAACCTGCCTCACACTTGTGTTAAAAGAAATGAAAACATTTGAACATCCAGAGGCAAAAGCCTTTCTTTAAAAATTAGGCAGTTTAGACACTAACAAAATAAAGATAGGGATATAACCGTGAGAAATTATCTTCTCCCCAAACCTTTCCCCAGTTTCCTACACACTTTGAAAGGAAGAAGCTACACAAGACAAAACTGATATCCTATACTCTGATGGATGGACGCACACACATGAGAGACAGTCCATTTAGAAACTGAGTGTATGTGTCTGTGTGCGTGTGCATATCAGAAAACAAACAAAAAATCCCTAAGAGAACTGCAGATACAGGATTAAATGAAAGCAGTCTCAAGGAAAACCATAGCATTATTACTACTGCTTTGGTTCAAAGCTTACCAACTATGCTGCTACAGCAGAAGTTTCTGGCAGTGGTGTTCTGTTCAGTGAGATTCTTGGTCCTCCCAATGGTTTTGACTTTCCTCACCCAGCTGCCATAGGCCACTCTAGGGTAGATTGGGTGATTCTTGCTCAAAACAAGCATTAATTAATTCCTCAGAGATAAAAGTATTAGGCCCCTTCACTCATCCTAAGAGAAGCATTTCATTCTGCAAAAATCACACACAGTGAAAAAAAGAAAAAGTTGATTCATCTGCAATGCAGCTAACCCTGAATTGCTTATTTGCACCATCAAACTATGTGCAACTATGTGCCAACTTGCTATTTTGGCTAACTATATGACTTTCAGAGTAAAGATTTTTCTTACAAAGCACTGAAAGAAGGGTAGCAGACCTATCGCCTTCTGCATATTTCATATTACATATAATTAGTCTCTGAATTCAGAGATGTCGGAGAAAATTATATCCACTTATGGCAAAGCTGCATCTGGCCCCAGAAAACAACCAGATTTGTGGAGAAGGCAAATCTTGCTATCTCTGCTTTCTGCCCTCTGCTACTAGTGTCCAAATGAAAATTAGCAAAGGAACAAGATCTATTGGCAGTACTGAAAAGTACATGTATTCAAACTGTCCAACATTATTAAACATAAGAATAAAACCATTTGAGATGGAATCAAATTCCCTGCTGGGTAGAAAGGCTATTCATAGGCATCCAGGGAGAATTTCCACTGTAACTCCAGAATCGTACAGCTTCAAATTGTCTCATTTGAGATGTTTAAATAACAGAGTCCCCTGAGCTTTTCTATTCTGCTCAGTGTGCATTAGTACGATAGCCAAAGAAAAACTCAACACGCAAAGGATTAAGATACACTATTTCCTCACAAATACAAGGGAATGTGGAAAATGCCTGAAGGTGAGAATGTCTTGCCCTTGTCTTTATAGCTTGTGAGCAATCAGTATGGCTGTTGATGTTCAATACTGAATTTCAGGAAAAGCACAAAGTACAATTAAGTCACCAAAAAAAAACTGGAGAATATCCAGGGTTTAATTACCATCATATCAGATTTCTAAATGCTGATGAGAGCAAGTGTCAAACAAAAAGAACTGCATGCAATGTAGCACACTTCAGGGACTGTCTGTTCACAAGCTTGATGAGTGCCCAGCAAACTGACTACAAGCAGGAATTACAGAGATTAAATACACTGAAGAAAAACAGAGCCATTAATTTCCATGGATTCCAAACAATTCAAACACAAACAAGAAATTCAGTGGTGTCCTGTGAAAACATGATACAAGAGCAGATAGAATGAGAATCAGAGAACAAAGATCAGTTGGATTAAGCATAAACCAAATTCCCTCCTTTCATGTGAAGGACAAGATCTGTCAGACAGCCTTTGACAAATGCTTCCCCAATTACATTAGCATTTGGACCCCACTATACCTAGACAATCTAACCACATTCCAGTCTACACTGTTTCAAGCTTATGCATACAGAAAGACAGCCTTTGATCTGAAAGGAACTGAGAGGGACAAGACAAACAGTACAGGAAATGTAAGTGTCCATATCTTTTTCATTTGAGCAACAAAGTGTGGAGATATGATGTCTCTGTCAAATAGAGACAGCTGTGTAGCTGAACCGCGCTGTGGATTGTTTCAAAATGTGTCTGTGTTACAGTCACAAAGCCCAACCCTGCACCTTGTAGGAAGATCATATACAGGAGATCAAAAACAAATACAAGAAGTACGTACAGAGCTTCCCAAGAGCAAACCCAGTATCTTTAACTGAAGACATTTTCACAGACAACTCAAAAGTTTGATATTATGTTATCCTATATTTTTAAGTAATTCTGCTTAAAATGTAATCAGCAAACTTTCACTGTCGATACACTGAGACATCGCTCAACATGGCAGTCTGAAAGGTGGGTTTTGCAATTTAATTTGGGCTAACTTCTGCAGCAGCATCATTATCCCAACCTTCAGTCTGATAGGATGTGTTCCGCTCTCCGCTGTCACAAACACCTCAGAACACTGGACACAACAGCCCATAGAGAGCTGGACTTGTAAAGGAATAAATTTATTTAAGGTGTGCAGAATGCAGGATTGGCAATTCAGCATAAAGGGCCTGTAAATGTCCAGAATTGTAGGAAATAACTCTTGGATCTCAACAGTTGTGCAGAACTTTCAAACAAGAATTTGCTCCTGTGTGCCTGCAATCATCCAAAATGCTGTAACACAGAATTCTTACAGGAAGAGCTACAGCACAGTGATTTTGGTCAGGCACAGCTTCAAAATCCATTTTCTTTTTTAATAGCTTGATCGATCCCTGGAGAAAACATTGCGATACCTTACCATATCCTCCTCTCTAGAGCTACCGAACGCCTGTCCAAAAGTGGCACTTGAGGATTTAGTTTATCCATGGCTGCGGTATCGCTCTAGTGTCTTTTAATAGTAATCAGCCTGATCTCTCACTAGAGGAAAAAGGTGAGACCAACACCTCTTCCTTGATACAACCCCACACTGACACAAAAGGTCTTGTGGGTCAGCACACCCTCACCGCACTGCAACTCAGACCTTTTTGGTTCAGACAAGACAAGGCCAAAACACACACCAGCACCAGAGCTGCTTTACAGACATGGAACAGAGGCACTCAGAGGGCATGAGGCCTGTCCTTTGGCCTTTCAAAGTCTGCAGCTAAGGCCAGAGCAAATCAATAAATTCAACAATTCATTTAATAAACATTTGATCCAAATTTTGCTTCTTCCAGATTGTTCCAAACAACTGAGGAACTCCTGACTTCAAACAGATCAGCGAAGCCAACGAAGCTCCCGGCTATGCCATGAGCAGGGGTTTAGGACAGGCCTATTTACCTCTTGTCAAGGTGATTTATCTTCTCCCTGCGAGGTACTAATACAAGTACTCATGGATGAAATATGGGAAGGGGTCTCATATTCCTCTTCAGTACCTTTGTAGAGTATTGCTTTCCAATCTACAATTAACTCCAGAGAGGAGTGTAAGGAACATTTTGTCCCCAAACACCAGCTCTGCTGACACAACACTGCTCACCCTCCTCACTGCAAGCACCTCAGAGCTGTTCTTTATACCTGTGACAGCTAAATCAGTTCTTAAGACCACAAACCATAGCAAAACCCCCAGACCCCTGTTAAGGAGTTTTAACAGCACAAGTTTTGGTCATCTCTCTCCATACAACTCCCTGGTGTCAACCTCATACAGCAAAAAGCCGGGGAATGAGGGCAACCCTCATTTCATTAGGTGCAATGACTTGTCCCATGTCATGGAATAAATAAAAAGCAAGAAAAACTCCATGTCTGAAGAAAAGAATGCCTACAGACAACCCTCTAAAAGGTGCTTGTTTTACTGGCTTAAATTCAACACATCTAGTGGATTTAGTACTTCCCCCCACCCCCAACTCTTTCATTAGACTACAGGTAAAGCTCCATCATATTTGCTTCTTTCCTTCAGTACTGATAAAAGAACCTCCAGGACTTTTAATTTTTAATGTCATTCCCATGGACATGAAGTAACTGTGCTTTCACACCTGCATTTTTGGATAATTATAAAGCAGGAATTCTCCCCATATGGCTGAGATCAAGTCATTTATCATGTCACCGTGTTCAGGGAATTCTTCCTCTCCTGCTAGGAAATTAACAGTCTGTTTTCATTTCCCTCGAGCCTTTAGGAAGAGATGATGACTTAAATTTCAAACTTCTGATTAATGTCACTTCCTTCAATGTAACGTACAAAACCATAGAAAAATAATAAGTCAACAATAAAGGACAAGCTTTATCAATTATTTAAACACTATTCACACATGAAAGATTCAAAGACACTGAGTATCTTCTTATGCCCAATGGAATACCGTGTTATGAAAGCACCAGAGCCATAAATCAAGTCTCTACCTGCTCCATGAAGTGATTTAATTTTGGATTTTTGAGTCACTTAAAATTATGGTGAAAATGTGATCTCAGCCATCATAGGTTAATAGTAATAGGAAGTTATCAAATGCTGAATTGTATATTCTGAGCATCTGTTCACATGAGGTTTTACACTTGCCCCTCTTATACCTTCAGAGAGATGCGCACACGCTTCATTTATATAATGCAGCATATGTATAGGACTTGGATCAAATCTAGGTCAGAAAAGAGCAGCTTACTCAGATGATTGTCAGTGCCATCACTTCACATCCAGCCCCCCAGGGAACTGCAAAAATATCCAATATAAAACCTGCAAGTGCTGATCAGGGCCACTATTGCTTACCTGTCTGTGGTAGACATCAGACAGAACAGCTGTAAACATCAGAACTTCCTAGGCTAGAGCCATTTTAAAGCACCTCAAGATCTTTCTGAGATTGGATTGTGAATAAAAGATGTTACAAAGGCAGACAAAGTGAAGATCAACAAATCATCAGACAAGAGATATTAAGGCAGGAGTTCTGGAAGAACTCAAGGATGAAATGGCTCAGACTCTCAGCTGTGATATCTTGCCTCTTGATCAAAAATCACCCTGGTGCTGAGGTGATAATACAAAACCTTGAAAAAACAAGCAAACTATGGACTAATAAGTCAAATGACTCTAAAGCAAATGAATAGAAGCTACTGTACATAAATCGATTTGTGATATATAAATAAATGTAACATTTGGGGAAAAAACCAAACACAGCTTCATAAAGGGAAGTCAAGGTGCACAGCCCTACTGAAATTCCCTAAACAAGTCAGGAAGATGAGGGAAATGAAGTTTCTGTGGTAGACTTGGACTTCCCAAAAGCAGGTACCCATAGCAGCAGCATTTAAGGAAATGAAGCAGCCTTATAATCAGAAGCAAGGGTCTCACATGGATAAATAATTGATCAAAAGACAGAAAAAAGAGTAGGAACTAGTCATGTCTTGTGGCAGGGAAGTCACTAGGAGTCCCACAAATGCATTCATACTGCTATCTGGGTCCTTCAAAATTTTCACACATGTTCTGGATATGAATGTGAACAGCATTGTTTGCTGATACCAGGTTGCTCTGGGTGGTAAATAAGGGACCATTGTGAGCAACTATGGAATAGTATTGTGGAGAAGACTTGTCTGGGCTATGAAATGATAGATGAATTTCAGTGTAATAAATGTGAAATTCAGTGTAATAGATGTAAAGTTTGGTGAGCTCAGGTTACAAACCCCATGCTGACTGAAAGCCAGATAAAATGACTTTAATCTTGCAATAAGCTGCCTATAAGAAGTTAGACTGGCAGAAAAATCCAGAGCTGGAGTTGTCACCTTCCCCTAAATGTCATCTTCCAGAAAGACAGATGCTGTTGAATACTTGGAAACTGCTGGAAATACTCCTTGGATATCCAGATACTGCTAGAAGTGGAGATATCTAAACTGCACATTGGACACCAAGCAATCTCCACCACAGTGGCCAGGAATGGACATAGTTCCCTCCTGCCCTTTATTAGCAATTAGGGAAGGGAGGACCAACTCAGGGAACTGAACTCAGCTGACTGGTTCAAGGGGATGCTCATGCAAGCCATGGCAGGCCTAAAGAAGTCAGTTTTCAAAATGTTTGAGTCACAACACAGCATCTCCTACCACCCACATAAGTAAAAAGCTGCAGGATTAAACTCTACAGGAAGAAACGCAGGAATTGGCCCATCAATTACTCCACATTTTCCACATTACCTCTCTAAGCCACCCAGGGGCAATTCCCCTCCCTGTTACGCGGCTGCTGCTTTCACACAAATTCTGGATAACTGACCAGAATTTGACCCTGAAACGCTCTTCCACATTTGCAATCTCAATTGCAAACACATGGTGAGCATGTACTTTTGGTTTTAATTAGTTTCTCACTTTTTGGAGGTCATTTGTGTGCTCTCAACTTGAAATGCTATGCATATCATTACCTCAGAGGGTGGCCTGTATGAAGTTCAGTGGTATATTAGATCTAAGTCCTGCAAGAGAACAAGACAGCACCACACACAGGGGTGTTTTCAGAAGCAAGAATTTGCCGCTGAGCAGAGTGCACCAAATATGCATTTGATGTTACCTTCTCATGAAGAACTGAGGTGTTTTTTTTTTCCTCCCATCACCTTTGTAATTGTCGCAATTAAAGCAAAAGAAGTGTAAGATTTCAGGACTGAAGCCACCGTTAAGCGTTTGTGTTAAATTGCATCAACTTACTGCACTAGGAATTGCCTGTGTGTGCTCATACAATGACAGGCTTCACTGCATAATGAGACAGTAAAGAACGTCTTTAACTTCTCTAACTTTCCGGTGTTTTTACTTTGCTGGGTAAGGTTCCTATCATACTGTTACAAAGAAATGCTCAGAGGCAACTTTTCTTGTCATTAATTTGGGTGAAAGCTAGACATATGATAGACTAACCTCTGGAACTTGAAATGAGTTGGTACAGTCCAAGTTTCCACACAAAATTGTACCACTAATGAACTTTTGAAGAATAAACACTCCCACATCAGGATTTCCAGTGGTCTGAGGAACAGCTTACTAAAGTCTATTTCAGGATGTCAGGCATCAGCACTTGTGCAGACAACCTAGATGGGATGCTGAGACACCCCTCGAGTCTTCCTCCTGCTGCACAGAAGGACAAGCACTTTCAAGACTCAAGGCTGAAGACTTGGACTGAACTGTCTGCAAAGCTTGTCACAAGTATGTGACACTGTCAGAATGCTCAGCTTACACATCTGCAGAACATTCTGCTGCTGAGATGGGGGTAGGAAATACCACCCTGGCCTCAGATGTGGGTTCAGATATTCCAAGATTTAGCAGGTTTTTCTTTTTCTCTGTATTTACCCTTTTCATTCTTTGACCAAACATTCCCAATCAGTTCTTTTACACTGGCTTTGTATCTTTGTTACAGGGTGATGATGGACCACATGAGCCTCCTGCCTCCGAGCTGCCAAGAAATGGATGTTGCATCTCAGTCTCCCCACTGTGCTGCCACATGTGCACATTTGAGAATCAGGCCAGAGAGAAGAAACAAAGCTCAGGGGCATTTCAACAGAAACATGTTTCACCAATGCTTAGAGAAGACAAAGTGTTAAGAAGATTATTACTTTTATAGACAGACCCGCTGGTAGAGTTATTAGCAGAGTTGCTAACTGCCAAAGGAGCACCTACTACATTAAAAAAACTAACATAAACACCAGCCAAACCACCATAGTTCATGTAAACATCTAATAGACCTGAATATACTGGAAAAGTGGGACGACTTACAGAGTATTAACAAACAGTTCCCAGCACCTTTGTCAAATATTTAGCCTTGATTTTCAAAGCCTTATTTTCTTTCTTCCCTAAGAAATTACTCAAGAGTTAATACATCAAATAAATCAATAAAAGTTCAACAGCAGATCTTAAATTCAGATGTCTATAACGTACAAAAAGGTTTAAACTTCATTAGTCTCTGCTTCTATATATTTGGATACACTGCTGCTCTGTATTTTAAGCCCAAATCACATGTGCCCCGCTCAGCCAACATTTCGGCTTAGCTCTGCCCTTGTATTTCCCAGCTCACTGCGGTCTCTGACTCACAGCTCTCTCATTTTATACTCAACACTCCCACAAGTTCTGTGATATATTAGATTTAAGTCAGGCAATAGGACAGAGAAAGGAATGGACCTGGTATACCCAGAGAGAATATTTAAACTAAAAATAATTACATTTAAACCACATTGGCAGCTGGAGCTGTAGTAATTAAAATAAGGTTAATTTTGCACATTAAAAAACCTGTTCTTTATTTTCATTGCAGGAAACCACCTACTCTGAACATTAATAATGCCTTTCAGCTACTGACCTGGCTGGAAACCAACATACGGCCAACTGCCACAAGTTCTGAGCACTTGGCTCAAGATTTTTCCACCAGGGTTACTTGTAGCACTTGTGCTCCCCAGCAGCGAACCTGAAGACAGGGGATTATCGCAAGGAGCAGAACCTCCAAAACAAGCCACTGTGGGATTTGGGGAATGTATTAAAAGTTGTAGCATTACAATAGGTCATTTCCTGGCTGAAAGCATTACCTGGACAGTGCTGCTGCACACAGAAAATACCTATAGAAAACACTGAATAGTGACAAAAGTCCTTTAAGACTAGTAGTCAAAGACGACCAACAAAAAATCATTTTAAATGCTTGCAATACATCCAGATTCTATGTTGGTCAAACACACATACACCTGCCTAAGCAAAGAACAGCTCTGGTTATCTAAGTTCTGTTCAGGTACCAACCACAAATAGTAAACTGAAAAAAAATAATTTAAAAAAAGTAGAAGTGTTATATCATGTTGGTTTTGAGGTATTCAAAAACAAGCACCCAAAAAAATGCTACACCCTAATTTAAGACACAGTTGGACATATTTAAAGCATTACTGAACAGCTACATCTCCTCTAGAAAGATCAAGAGCTTTATTTCCCAAGCCTGTCTCCAGGATGGCATTTCAACAGCTAAACCACTGGCCTGACTTGTATCATTTTTCCAAACAGGGTCCAAGCGATGGGCTTTAAGAAACACATCACGGAATCAAATGTGAGTGCTGTAGCCATCTTTCGAGGGTACAAAAAGTGCCACAGAGCCAGCAGCCTCCCTCCAGGATTTCCCTGCCAATGCACAGGGTGCCTTCTACTGCACCCGTGTGTCACCCGGGTACCACGGGGAGCCCCTCGCACCCACACCCCAGCCTGCCACGTCCAAAACTCTTCTTGCCTTCACCTGTGGCCAGCAAATACAAAGCAACAGTGCAAAAGCCAGCAAGAATAAGGCAGTTTTGGTATGGCCCCACTCATGGTGGGAGGGCAGCAGGGACGAGTGTTCGCCCCCACCTCGCTGCTTTCCTTGGCATCAGCCTTGGCCTCCTGTGTGCTGCCCTGCACATCTTGGCAAATCCTGTGTAGTGCTAGACCCAGAGAGTCTGAACAAGATCAAAATAGCTTCAATTAATGCCATTTCCACTCATTTCCATAAGATTAGTATCTCGCTCTATAAACGACTTTTCAACATAGGAAAAATAGTTCCTACCAACAGTGTGTAGTGCCACAGATAACTAACACGAAAAATGTAATTCAACACAGGCACCGACTAAGAAAATAATCAGTTTTTCCACTCAGATGCTTCCTGATATTGCTTATGATGCTTTTTTTTCTTGTGAGATGTGGTGTTCATAATAAATAATTTAAAGATTTAATGTTCACTGGCTCCTTTGTCATCAGCAACCCTTGAATTGCCAAGTGAAAATATTTCATTTTTTGGTATTCTGTAAAAAGACCATATATTTGTCAACAATTTTATAACTCTTAGCAGTGTTCCATGAATATCATCAGCATTGGATCCTCTCTCAAAGACCTACTATATAAAAAAAAAAGAAAAAAAAGCAAGTCTGATGATTCCCTTTTTCTCTTTATTCCAGCAACACTATTTGTGCTGCTATCATTAAGGGTCTGTCAGCATTTTTATTAGAAACCACTACTCCAGGGGTTTATAACTCAGCAGTAAAAATTCACTCCAGAATGAAACTTGTCATGCAAGGGAGCTCTTATTTAAGCCCAAATGTCAGAAAATTATATTTATACATTTTAGAAGTTATTTTAAAGCACTTTCAACTGTTCAAGCAATTGGACGATGTCACTGAAGGATAATTTGAGCCCCAGCATTGCAAAAGAACTTGCTGAATGTGACATTCAGAAATAATTTCCTAAAGCTTGTGGCCACCATGTGACTACAGGGCCAAAATCTATATATGTCCATTTTTAATGAGTGTCTTAAGACACACAGTATATTATCAACAGTACTTAAATCTCTCATCAACCTCAGTTGCTGTCTACTCAGAGCTAAAGCAAATCCTTCATATCATTCTGGTTTTATCAAAGATGACCACTCAACACAGTTTCACATTGCTCAGAGTTTCAGAGCCTCTTAGGAAATTCAGCACTCAGGTCCTGCTGCGCTTCAGCACATTCTTCAGTAGAAGCCCAGCTTCTTTGTTCTTTTGTAATTCCTAGCCTAAGCTATCCAAATAAATATTTTTGGAAAAACAGCAGAAGTAAATCTTCCATGACCTTGAATAATTCCATGTTTTCTTTATTGTTCTTTGCAATACAGGGAAATTACTGAAAGCAACTAATTGCAACAAATGAGTTATTCTTGTAGCTCCCACAGCTTGGCAGAGTCTGCAAAGGATGATGGGGAAAGGGATCCCTGCAGGCAGGGACACTGGAGCACTGCAAATGTGCAAGTCACAGCTGAGAGTGCAGGGAACAAACCTGACCCCGGGCCAAGTGTGGAAAGCACTATACCCAGCTAAAGCTCTGCTACCACTGGTGCTGGTGTACTTGGAGCCGAACAAATTCAGGGTGGGAATGAATGAATAGGGGTGAGAGGCGGAAACACAGCAGGAGATGAGATGGGGGACCTGTGGCTCAGTGATTCGTGTGTGCTATATAAAATGCAGGGGAACCCGGGAGATAAATGAGCAAAGCAACTTTTTGGAAAATGGCTGAAGATCTGAAAAAAGAAAAGCTTGAAAATGTGGATGGGCCCCTTGTTTGGGAAATTTTAGGAGTGGATTGAAAGGCAGACTCCTTGCCATATTTGGATTTTGAAATGTGGTTCCTCTGTTAAAGAAATGTGGTCATGCTGCATCTATTATATAGGATAGAGTGTGGGCAGACAGACATTTTGCTGGGCAGAACAGCCAAAGAACAGAAACAGAAAGACAGGACAACGCTGAAACACTCCTGCTAGTCAAAGAGGCACATAAGTTCCCCAAGAGGACTAGCTTAACAGTTCTATAGCTCTGAGACATTTCAATATTCAAACAGCAAACTACATTCTGAACCTTCACTCTGAAAGCAGCAGGACACTCTGGATAAAAACTTCAAGTGGTTCCCATTTTGTGCCATAACGTCTATTTGATGAACTCATATCGCCAACTGAGCTCTGTAGTGTCCCCAACGTGCTTCATGCAAGGGCATCACTGCAGCTGGGCTGTCAGGAGAGATTGCAAGTTATGGAACAACTACATTTAATACAAAATGCCCGTTCGGCCAAGGTCGGGTTTTGTAGGGTAATGGGAGAAATTGCTTCTTAAAAGATGCCTTATTCTGAAATGTGGCCAATAACATTCCGGTCCATAATTCCTCCAGAAAAACTTTTAGCTCTTTTCAAGAACAAGTTACTGGAGTTGCACCACTTGTGACTTAATTAATTCTCTTTATTGCTCATTAAACTGGAAATCTGGTCATTTTAAATGGAAGGGAGCTTTGAGCAAACGATCTCCTTTTACAGCAATTCTTGATTTGTCTTAGACCAAAACTGTTCCTTATGCAGCTGTAATCTATAGTAACTGTTGTCTGACAGGAGCCTTTTAACCGAAATTGCTCCTATTACTGCTGTAATAAAATCAGTTTAGAAGATGAAGAGGATGGCTTTATGGGTTCATCCTTTACTCCCCCCTCTTTAGGTGAGATTTCTATCTACTTTGTAACACATTAAAATATTCAAATCAGAGGTTTTCATGGCAGCTACCACAATCAGGCAAACCCTCTGAAAGGAGACAAGGTGGGTGAAGCAGCAGCCTTGCTGCCACAGAACAAAAATTGTTGAGGAACATTACAGCCAGAACAGACAAGGCAAGAGGCTGGAAGCAGCACTGACCTGAGGGAAGACTGGTAAAGTGAAATGCTCATTAAAAAAAAAAAAAAAAAAAGAAAATCAGACCTCAGAACTAGCAAGCATTTCAGCAGCTTTAATTTGTGTTCTTGCTTTTTGAATGCAAAGCAGAACATGAGCTTGAAGGGCAGCATGACCAGCTGAGAACAGAGAGGGATTCCTTCATGCAAACCAGCCACGTTCAGAGAGCACTCCAGAGTACACTGGGATCATCAGGAGTTGCATTTCTGGCTGAGTTTATACATTACTAAATGTCATTTAAGTTAATTGCTTTAATTTTATTGGCAAACAGAAGGGTGTCCTAACATTGATTATAATTACTGTGGAACCCCCGTTATTGCCTGCCAGTTTAGCACTTGAGTAACTTCAGCCAGTCTGCTGACAGTATATGCCCAGGAGCATCATTAAAGCCTTCCCAGTTCTTCCCAGAAACAGTTTTGTGGCCTTGAAGATCCAGTATTTATGCCAAACAGAAGCATAAATGTGTTTTTCTCTCTTCTAGAGCACTTCCATGCAGCATCTACTACACAGTGGAATTTATAGCTTAGCACACACAATCTCTTCTGGGAGGGTGGACGGTTTCCCTGAGGCTCTAGAACAACATAGGGAGAACACTAAGCCCATTCAGATAAAATTACCTGAACCATAGCTCTGTTCTTGAGTCCAACAAACTTTAAAAGAATGAAGCACTTATATTACAAAGAAACTAAGCACATGTTTTACCTCTAAGTATATGCTGAAAACTCGCTGGCATTGGTTTAATTGCTGGATTTAACAGGATTGACTTCAGTGTATACTTAAATATTTTACTGAACTGGGAATGTTGCAGATCTCGTTTAAACATGAAAAGGTTTTAGAAAGGAGCCAGGTGTACAGTAGTTATGAGCTTCTGAAACTTCTACCTACTGATGTGGAATTGACAGAAATGAGCTACAACCTAAACTCCCTTTGATTTCTACTGAAAATTCAATTGTTAATGAAGTCAATTTGACAATAACTTCCATAACTTAGAGCTTAGCAAATGAAAGCAGATTCTAGAGATCTTCCACCTCCCTGTAAGCTCTGCAAAGCTTATTAATCTGTGGGTGGTATACTAACAGCTTACAAAGAAGCACATTCTTAAAACATTTTGAAAAAATTGATTTGCTGCAAATGCTACAGATTAGGAACAAGTCTCAGACATATGTTCAAACCCACAGTTTCCTTACTGAAACAACCACATCTTCTGAAAATTATCCATACTAGGTGGTCTACGCCTTTTCTACAAACTGTCAAATATCTAACTATTCAGGTATGTATTTGAGGATCTGTCTTTTAATCCATGAAGCAGAATCATGGAAGAGTTTGGGTTGGAAGGGATCTTCCAAGGTCATCTAGTCCAACCCCCTGCCATGAGCAGGAAACATCTTCAATACAGTAGCTTTGTGTTCTTATAATGTTGAGTATGTAATAATTGTCCCTTCATCCCTGTCCCATAAGTCAAATGCACGCCTCCCAGGTATCCATCCTAACAAAAGTCTTCCTGCAGTCAACTTGCACTACACCAGTTCAGCTCCTCTATGTAAACAGCAGTGTGGCAGATATGCCATTTCAGGCACCTAAAAGCACTAAAATAAAAAGGAGAGGAACATGGCAACCCCCCTGAGCTCTCACAGTCTCAGTCGGGGCGGGCACTGCATTTCTCTGTAACTCTTCCGCAGGGCTTTGCCCAGCAGCAACACAAGCTGCTGTTTTCCACTGGAATGGGCTGTACTTGCCTGGGTTACCTCGGGCAGTCCGAGTGCCTGTGGTTCAGCTATTTATTCAGTTGTGTCTGTAGTTCTGTCTCAACAAAGGAATGTTTACCTGCTATTTTTTTCTTTTTCACTAAGATGGTGATAAGAAAAACTTAGCTAAGAAGAAACTCCAAAGGCAAAACAGTAAAAATAATGGTGTTGGCAACGTTGTCCTAAACATTATATTTCTTCATCCCTTCCCTTCTCAGGATTAGTGTTTTGGAAGAACATAAAATGCACATCAGGCTGCCAACTCTGAGTGATTTCAACAGGCCCACTAAACATCCTAGGCCTGGAACAGAGAGAAATCCCCAGTGCTCACCCGCTGGAATTCAGACAAAGCTCCTTTAATGTCCTTTGGAGGCAGCCAGAGGGAGGCTGGACACTGGCATCCAACCCAGGGGTGGTTTCATGTCCAGAGGAGCCTGGGTGTTGCTGTTAGTGATTTCCCTGGGCTGGAAATCAGATCCTGACCACAGTGAAAGCTGTTCTGCATACCGCACAGACAGCCAGAAAGGAAAAGCAAGGGGGGCAACAAGGCTCAGGGTGCCCAGCCTGACCCCCAGCAGCTCTAACCACCCACAAACATGCGCTTGCTCTCCAGGTCATTTCACTTGCATAACAACCCCTTCACCTTAATGTATACATATAGAAGATATAGAGTGTGTTGTATCTACTAGATATTATTATATAAATTATATACATATATATTATTATATATATTTTCTTTAACCATTTAAACATACCATTTCTATTAATAAAGAAAACCAGCTCTCATCATTCATCATACCCAATGTACAGAGGTATTCAATGAAGCAATTTTCCTCCAAAACCATTAAAAACTGTCCTGTTCCTTCACCGATCTATAAATCAGACATTTCAAAAATACCAGCAATCAAGTTTTCCCTGCTTTCTGGTAAAACCAGCCACCAAACATGACTTTAAAAAGAATATTAGCAAGTAGGTCATCAAGTAGTTTTATTTTTAGATATATTTTTAACACTCATAAAGAGCTCAGCAGATCCTCACCTATAAAAATTCCTGATGCTTCCATGTTACTGCTATCAATTAGAGACATCTTCAAAGTGCAGAAGATAATTATAATTATTAGCATTTCTAATAAAATGATTAAGCTGGAGATATTTTTGGAATGGTGCAAACTACCACTGATCAGCTATATCACACCATCTCTGATCACTCAAAAAGTGTGCAAAATGGGAACATGCAGAAATGCTGATAACTGTGTGTTAGGAAGATATATCATCATCATCTTGTTTGTCCAACCTAGAAATAACAGTGCCAGAATGCCTGCAGATGTATTTCCCTGTTATGACACAAAGTCACAGACAGTGGCTCAAGGAGAACAGTTCTTGTTCAAATCAAAATTAGAAAGTCTGAATTCAAAAGCCCAGCTCAGCTGAAATGCCAGCTTTTTCCTATGACCTTGTAATATCAACTATTTGGTAAAACAGAAAATAATTATCTACACTAGATCTGCTTTGTCTACATAGGGTCTAAGTGGATGAAGAGAGTTAAATGAAATAGAGATTAGGTCCTTGGACCAAACTGTCTGAGGTCAGTGAGTTATTCTGCACTGGTGAAGCACCTTGCACAGCAAAGCCTGGACCAAAAGGTGGTCAGAGTGTCTAAGTGGTATGAAGGGATGAAGGTGGCATGAAAGGATGAGGTGGCAACCCTCCTGCTAATCTCTCCTTCATTTCAGCCTTTCCTAACCAGTTAACATCAGAAAGACAAAAGAATAAAACAAAATCCTGCAAAGAGCTGCAAGCAGAGAGCCCCAAATTCTCAAAGCTAGTTCCCACACCAAATACTTCATTTTAACTCTCTTCCCTCAGGGAGTGGGACTTCCACACATGTAGGCCTATGCTAACTACTTCTTAATAAAACACCACCACCACCACCCAACCAAAAAAACCCCACCACAACCAACCAACCAACCAACCCCAAACAAAAACAACAAAAGAACCACCACCACAACAACAAACAACAAACCACCAAACAGATACAAAAATGATCACCAAATATTTAGGATGCTTATTCAGAATATATGATGCCATAAGCATTTTGATTAACCAGTTCTGGAAAGTCCTATATTAAAGCATGCCCTCCTGAAGTTAGGTCAATAGTCACTCTTTATCCTCCTCCAGACTTGCCTGTTTGCCAGTGGTGCCTGCACAGCTGTTACCAGCCCCTGGCTCGGATCTGGGGGCAGGTACATGTTCTTTCTGCTCTTTATACTCAATTATTACGTTTTCCTAACCGCTCCTTCTTTTTAGAGTACGCTAGACAGTGTCAAGAAAACGCACCGCTCCCACAGTTAGTGGTAACAAGCAGATGGAACATTAGTAAGCTAGAATCTTAAAATTTAAAACTATGAAAAGATATACATCTGTTCTTATTTTTTGCTCCTGTAAAACATGAGGAGAATGGGAGGAATTTGGAGGATGAGAACCAGAATCATATGGCATCCATCAAAATGCATATGGTTTCTCTCTTATCTTTGTCTCTACAGTATATAAATAAATGAAATCGATCCTAGTACTGCTGCATATAAATAACCGTAGGATGACAGTATTAGGCCAATTACTACAACCAGTTACAGACTAAAAGAAGGTGGCACTTTTCTTGTTATGTCCCTCAGCTCTCCAGTAATAAAACTGGGTCATATCCAGTCTTTTCCAGCTGCAGTTATATCAGTATGCGAGATGTTGGGTGGTATGTACCACTCACATCATTCTGCTCACAACGTGATCTTGATCTTACAGTTTCAACACAATCAGCTCTGCTCCTAAGTCTACTAGTTAGTTACAGATCCCCACTTTTCCTTCCAGTGCCTGTTTAATCTCATAATAGGGAAAATGCTAAATACCTCATGAGTTTAAATGAACCCAACGGTTACACTGGGCCTATCCAACTGAACTGCCATTTTCATTCCTAATGAGCACCTTTATAGCTTGCAACAAGGAGCAAGTTGTCCTTCGAGGTATCCTATCCCACGGGGAGATGGCCTGAGCTCTTACATTGAGTTACTCTGCATTTGGTTTCATTTGCACATTTAATGGATTTATTTACCTGCTCATGCTTTAGCACACTCCACTCTAGGAAATGCTAAAATCAAAAGGATAATAAAATATCACATTATCCCACTACATCCTTCTCTTCCCACCACCAAAGGTTGTAATGAGTTGAATGTAAACTCAAATTTTTATATCTAATTATATTGGACGACATATGAGGAAAGGTACAAAGGATTTCTACACATCTCTGGGAAACACTTTACTGAACTGGAATTCACTGCTTGCTTTGCTCTCTCATCCCTGCCTTTGTCCTCCCGTTGCAATTGCTTCCCTAGCCCACGTAAATTTGATTAGTTTTGAGTTAGTAACTGAGAAAACTCTATGAAAAACTGCATCCTGATTTGTACTAAAAAGCTGATCACAGTAAAAACACCAAGATCCTAATGACATTTTCACTAAATATTTTCAGTATTATGAAAGTATCTGTGAGGTACATTCAAGAGCATCAAAGCATAACTGCCAAGCAATGTGAACCTACAGTAAGTGCTTGGGACTGACACAGAAGAAAAATCAGAGCCTATTACCAATCTGTGCTCCTCTGCCAGCTTCTGCTTCTCCGGTGCTAAAGCAATCCTGGCTGCGTTTGCAGAATCTACACTCCCCAGCACAGCGGCACAGGTTAACACAGACATCCCATGGTGGGGAACTCACAAGGTTTAGAAAAGTAGATTCAATTGTTGATCTCTGCTCTCTTGTTCATGTTCCACTCATACTCCACCATCCCACATCAGAACAACATGGTTCTTGTACATGTCACACGACTTTTCAGTTCTGGCCTCCAAAGAATCCTGAACAGTGGTGCAAGACTGAAGGATTAAAGAAAAAAAGGCTGCTGCAGTTTCTTCTCCCTCACCCAACCCCAACCATGGCTTGTTTATGACTAAGTTCAATTTATTGCAGAAGTTCAATCTATTCCAGAATATTCTTGTGGCAACATGAGCTGAAAACTGGCAATTCTGGCTAATAACTCAGTTTTGGATCAGAGCTCTGGTTTTGTTTCATACTCTGCTCAGCTGTCACGGTCCATGAGCTGCTCTAACCAGCCTTCCCCAGACCTGCCCAGGCGAGGATCACAGGATTTTCATTACAGAAACCTGCACTTGTGACAATGTGACACCCTTGAAATGTGTACCGTGTGTGAAATTTTCCAATAAATTCCTCTCCACTAAGCAGCTTGGAGACTGCTAGAAAATTCCCTCAGAGAAGTGAACAGTCTTTAGGGGAAGTTTTTATTCACAGAATATCTGACGTGAACCAGTGGCATCCTCCTCCAACTTCACCCTCTAGTAGTTTTACTTATCACAGAGGGCACCTTTTACAGTTTAAGCACTAGAGTTGTAATAGGAAAGGAGTTTGGACTCTATATAACCTTCAAATGCTTAGCATTTCAATATTCTATATCACACTTGTAAGTCATGCTTTTAAATCTTTCATTAATCTTCCAAATTCACTCCTACTGCTAAAATTAAGCATGTGTTTTAGGGTAAGAAAAGGGATTTGCACAGGTTTTTATGTTTAATTATTCCAAAAAGCAAATTAGAAGACTCTAAGAGATTGTTAGCTTTGTTTCCTATTCAAACATTTGGGTGCCCAAGTAGGAATCCAGAGTCCCCCTGTGATGAAGGCTGCATGTATTAAATATTCTGACAGTGACTCAGTGCAACCCTACTACAGCAGACAATCTAATACCTGGGCTTTCACAGCTCTCCGCATGAGAAAATTTTAATGTAAGACAATGCAGAAATTGAAGATTAAAATATTCAGCATATTCATACACACACTTTACCTGTCTCTTGCTAATCAACAGCAAAAACAGCGGTCAGCACTTTGGCCAGGGCAGGACTACATCAATTATTGCCTTATTAGCATTTACAAAGAAAGGATGAGGCCAAGATGAAAGAACATAAATAACAAGAAGGAAAATTGTAAAGAAGAACAGCAGTGAGAGGCTCATATTCCACCAGATGCTGAGCTAGCTATTGAGCTACATTCAACCTTGATGAATCCTATTAAATCCCATAAAATTCCCATTCCTAGGAAGGGATATGAGAAATAAATTTGTGCTTTGGTAAACCTAAAATATAGTTTCATAATGACTAAAGTACTTGTTCCCTCATCCATGCACTGTAATTCTGGCTCGTATGAACATGCATAAGTCTAATAACCAAACACGCAAAGTGTCATTAGCTTTAGACTGATCAAATGAGGGCAGCTGGGTATAGCAAAAGCAGAGGGGAAGCCATCCCCAGCACACCAAGGCTGCTCCTTGCCTGGGCTCTCCACCCCACAGCAGCAGCGTCACTGCAGCTGACAACGTGAAATGAATGGCACTGCAACAGGGACCCTGGGCTTACCAGGGCTCCTCGCAGAAGAAATTGGTTCTGCTAGTTTGCTTATTACATGGTAAAGCTTTTGAAGTAATTCAAAATGCCTTCACATTTTCTTAACAGCACAAATTAAAAAGCTCCAGATTCTTCGATACACAGTCTTTCAGTTCTACTTGGAAGAAGAAAAAAGGGATTTAAAGCAGTGTTTGCAAAAGTTGCAGCCCAGCGCTTGGGGTCCCACACCCACACTGCTGTGTGATGGGCACCAACAGACCCTGCCCTGGTTTAATCCTGCTCCTGTTCTTCACTCAGGCTGTTGAATCTGAGGTCATTGCCATATAATATGTCAAATAATTATCTGAATAATTTCCTGAATAAGTTATTGACACTCACTGTTATGGGTCAAGAAAGTGCACAGCATTAAAGTGTGCCCAGAGTACTAAAAGTATTTCCATATCCTTAGTCTTTTATAAAAAAAGAAAGTCAAAAGAGAAAAAAAAAACAAAAACCAACAACAAAACTACAGTACAACATGCTAAAGTGCAGCTTCCAACAAAACACGCATGAGAAGGCACAAGACCTTTGTAAGTGCTTTTACCACCCTCATGAAATGCTCTGCCATCATGTAGCATAATTACAACATGTCAGCTAAATATTTTATCAGCACTGCAGAAAATACAGACAATTCTCTACCATCAGGCATACAGAGCCATAATTTAATGCCAAAAATTAAAAGCAAAACCAAAATAAGACTATTTGAAGAATCCCATGAACTGCACTGAAGGAATGAAACCTTCCCACCAGTCTTTTTACCTGTTCTTCAGCAAAAAGTCTTATAGTTTAAAAAAGCGTCATGTAACATGGCTGAATAGCCAAGCCAAGAGAAACCAAAGGGAGAAAAGAATTCTGTAGACAACCGACCCCCACTGAACAGGCCAAGTCCAGTTAGATATTCAGTGCCAGTTTCCTTTTTGCACCTCATGGACACAGGAGATGGCTCAGATGTAAACCAGACATGATCTAATAAGGTGGCTACTGGCCAATGAAACAGAGGCTCCTATAGAGATGCACGAAGCTTGGAACTGTGCGCTCCATGAACGCAGCACTTTTGTAGATGCTCATGTTCGACATCAAGGGGCCTTAAGAAGAAAGCAACACGAGCGAGCATTGCAAAGCCACTCAGAGAAGGACAGTAATAACTACTAGCTTTGTTCAAACAATTCTTCTTGAGTTATTGGAAATATACTTACTGGCAGGAAAAACAGAAAAAGTCATAAAGACTCGAATTCAACAAGACCTTCCACCCAGGCTTAATTGTGAGAGTTTTCATTGATGCCCCAGTGCTACTGAAGTTCAGACAGAAAAATGGAATTTTCAGCTCTATGTGTGTGATTGCTGGTGCTTGGAGAAAAACAAGACAACAGGTTTTCGCTGGGGAAGCCACTAGTTGAGGTCTCCCAATAATAACTGTATTTTACATGTACAATGCATATTAGTTCGGATGTTTGTGTCAAGAAAAAACAACTTGTTTTCAGACCAACTGTGGCGTTCCCAAAGAGTTATTTGAAAAATAGGGATTTGACTTGTAAAGTAGTATGGAAAAAAAATACAGCAGTGAATGAAAATGGGAAAAGTTTGGAATTCCATTATGACACTTTTACAGTCATTCAAGCTACAGCTGCACTGATTAGTATTTATGATCAGATTATCTTTCCCTTCCAAAACAGTATATTTCATAATAATTTCAGAAGACAATATGCAGATACCATATGGTCCCATGAACATCTGCAGCCCATAGCCATCTCTGTCAGAAGCACAAAATGTCACTATGAGATTGCCCAGGAGTTTCCATCTGATCTGTTGCCTCAGGGATTGAAACAGCAATAACAATAAAGGGAACCGTGAGTGTTGTTTAATGTTTTCCAATGGATCGTGCACATTAGAAACAGTAATTAATGATTTGGTTTATAATGCTTCAGGGAGTTGCTGTCCAACAAAGTAATGTAAGTAATTTAAATTTGCAATAAAGTTTAAGTGCGCAGGCATTTCATGGCACCATACAGCACTGATTTGCCAGAGGAAAAACACACTGTTATTGCAGCCACATCCAGATAACCCACAGAGAAAACCATATCAACCCCTTAAGTGATTTGATTACACTCCCTTACTGTGCAACGGTCTTCAAAGGCATATTCAAACCCAAACACACCTCACTAAAAGACCACAGGAGCAAAAAGCCAGAAGAAGAATTATAGAACTCTTTTTTACTCTTTTAAGACATAACTGCAGCCCTCTCCTCCAAAATACATCTCCCAACACTTGTAATTGTCATTATTATTCTATTTCAAAAAATGCCTGTATCACTTTACCCATAGCACTGCAAGAAACTAAAAATCAGATGCATGAAATAAGCTATATAAGAGAGAACCTCCTTCACCCAAACTTCCTCTTGCCTTTTTCCACATACTTCAGAGCTGCGAGCAGAAATTTCTAACTACTACCTCTTTGTCTGCAGCCCTAGAACTCTTACTGTTGCCTTCCTAAGAACACGTGCAAAGATAACAGGGCAGCACAGGGACTGGGCTGGAACACTTTTTCATGATCTCAAGCTTTTCACTGCCAAAGGGATGCTCTGAAGTTTGGCTGTAAACATGAAACCATTTAAAATACCCTATCCAAACACAAAACATAGGTACTTCACCTCAACACCTCAAACTGCCTTGTGGCACTTTGCCTTTCACATTCCTACTCCACATTCTTGTTGCTCTTCTTTTCCAGTGCATTTCTGCTGACCTGACCAGAAAAGTCCTTTAAAACAGCTGTTTAGAAGCCAGTAAGCATGATCTGAAGTATTTTCAAAGGAAACTAAATATATTTTAGTCATGTATAAGAATTTCACTGGAATACGTTTCCGCAGCCTTGGTCAAATTATTTTTAAATGTCAGGTTAATAGTAGTTCTAGTTTTTAATGAAAAAAATAAGAGTTTAAATGAAAAGTTTGAAACTCCTGCAGTAAATTCTTAAGCACCTTGAATGGGCGAGTATTTGTCAACACCATCAGAGGTGACATACTCAGCCCTGCTTGCCTCTGATAGTACACCAATATCTCTGAATAAAATTACCCTTGCATCTCTAAAAGCTGACAAAGATGTACTGATGGATTAAAAAAAAACCAGTAAATATTTCTCTCTCAAAGCAGTTAACAGGGAGTTACTCTTCCCAGCATACCTCACCTGCAGCAAAAGAGCTTTCATCCAGCTTAGGTTTTTTGGAAGCATCCTCATAATCCTGCAATGTGAAGTCATTTCCATCTTTCATGTGTTACTTCTCCTGTCTCCAGCAATTTCTTCAAAGTCAATGCATCGAGCTGCACTATTTCAGCAATAGTTATGTGGGCAACTGCACTTACATGCCAAGAGGTACCACGTCCTAGGGTCTTGTGTCCCCAATGCCCACATGCGCATCATCATTCTCTTCAAGAACTGCAGGCAGGACATGGCCACACTCCCCTGACAGGGAACATGTGCCCCATGAAAAAGGTAACGCCATTCCACAACCCAAATGCGAAAAGATACATCATTGGAAAACACTGCTGACAGAAACAAAACTACTCTTGCCTTGTCCTCTACAGCAAACAGCATTAAAAGAGAATGACCACTTCTTCCACAGTGCATCCCCCTGGAGCAACAATGCTTTCACTGCCATATTTAATGGCTAATCTTGGGAGCTTGAGGGATAACAAGCAAACAAATTACTCTAATTTTTGACATTTCTGAAAAATTAATATAATTGAGTGTAACGCATAAATTAGGACCCTGAACACAAACTGAAGTTCACTTTGCTCGTGTCCCTTATTCCAATGACTTGCATCCTGCTCTGGAACAGCCAAAGCTGAGCTGCGTTAACAGAGCTGCGCTATGCATGCACTTGCAGCCGCCCTCACTCACCTCCCAGCTTCCTGCTGTGTTGGGCATCAAGTTATTAGCCTGATCCAACACATTTTACAATTCAAGTCCTACTAGGAGAGCAGGAGCTACTCCCAACTTCATATAAAGTCAAAGGGAATTTTTCCACTTGTATAAGCAGGATGACAACTCTGCCAACATGAACACTATTAAGATTGTTGATCTATTTTACACCACAGAAACTCAGCCATATGTGGCCAGAACATAATCATTATTATATACAATAGGCACCTATGGATTGGACATCAAGACTCTTTTAACTTCTAAAGCACAAGGAAGTTTAGCCAATAAAAATACTCTATTAGTGAGACAGGACTGGCATAAGGACAACCTTCTTACAACAATGTGCAAAAGTATCATTAGGGGCTTAGTTCTAGTTTTTAAAGTGTCTGCTGTAGGAGCTGGGGGCAGGATTTGCTCTGTCTTGGCTCTTGAGAATCACTTGTCACAAACCAAGAAATACAGCAGTCCCTGGAGATCACTCTTGTAGCACACAGAGGAAGCGTCTATCTGTGTTATCCTGTACATTCAGCATCTTCTTTCTGAATTAGGATTAGCAAACCAGAGCACAGCAGCTTGCCATGAATGCAACAGACAGCCAGTTAAACTTTGCTGCCTCGTATGTATCTTGCTCTGCCTATAAATCTGATGCTGCAGGAGATGTGTTTCTGTACACTTGTTGCAAACCACTGCAGAACATCCTGTTTCTTTCTTGTGTCAGTGAATAATCGTAAACATCCATCAAAAATTAAATAGTATGGGAGCTAATCAGGCATTACTATCATTCAGATAGTAGCAATTCATGCTTGTTCCATAAAAATCTATGCTTTATAAAGTATGTATAGTTTTGTGCTTTATGTCTGCAGCCAATATGCACATGAATTATTAATGTGCTATAAAATCAGTATATTTTGGGGGGAAAAATGAACTACCCAAAGCATTTTCATATAAATGACTGCAATTTAACTTTGAAAAACATTTCATTTTTCAACACTCTGCTCACTTCAAATTGAAGTCTGTACATCAGATTTGGCCAAGCATGTCACAAGAAACCTCACACTTATAAATGATTAACCCATGAAGATCCAGCCTGGATTAAACATAAAAGCAGCAGCCACACAACACCAGGCAGATACCGCTCACCCTCCTGAGTTTTTAACAAGTTTTTGCATGAGTGGCTCCAGAAAGCTGAAGCCACTTCCCATAATGCTCAGATGGTCTGTTTAGCACGAGTACATCACTGCTCTTCCGCACGGCTGCTCTAAGCTGAGCACCAGGAAAACCATCCAAAGTCAATGTCTGGCCCATCAGCCATGTGCTGTCACCATGGGAAGGCAAGGGTGGCTTAGCTGGGCTGGCAACAACAATTCCCTGTGTTCTCTCACACTCAGCTCTCAGCACCAAACAGCTTAACTTGATTTGGAGAAAATGATTTGAGTATCTAAAAAGCATCCTTACATTCCTGAGAGACTACTGTAGATGATATGTTCTCTTCTTCCAGCCCCCCTCTTGTCCATCCAGGATCAGCAACCCCACACATCTCTGAGGAAGAGGAATCTAATCTTTCATCAAATAAATGCCCCAAATCATTCAGCATTGTTAAAGACTACTATGCATGTAATAGGAAGAGCTGTGGGATACCAGGTAAATTAATTATCTTTGTTGCCTTGCTTCCTTCAGCCGAAGACTGAACTGAGTATCTGATGGCAAGGTATCACAAACAGCTATCAAGAAAGCAACCACAATAAATAATTGCAGATTCTTCTATAGAGAAGTAAAGAAAACAGATTAAACTAACTGATTCAAAATTCACACACTAAACTTGCAGGTGAATGCTCTAATTCAAAATGGAAGTAAATCAAACCGGATGTAAAACTATGTCTGCAACAGCAGGAGCTGGGCTGTCCGACCTTGGAGGTTCTTCAAAGAAATCATTTCAGACAGAAGGTGCAACAATGCTCCGAATACCTCCACTCCACTCAGGACTTCCTGCAGATCCTTCCGCTCAGTTCCCACAACAGGCTTCCTCAATTAGCAATCTGTTATACCCAAGATCCAAAGATGAATCACGCATCTGGACACAGCTGTGTCAGATGGCATTCTTTAAAATACTCCTTGGGTAGATGAAATGTGCAAAACTACGTAGGTGAGAATTTATTTCAAGCAGGTTCCTGCCACCAGAATGAGTATTCAACAGGTAGGAACCACTTCAGCTTCCACAATGCAGATGGTTGTAGAATTCAAGAAACAGAGGAAAACTCAGTTTGAAAGTCTGCTTGTTAGAAAATTCATTGAATGCAATTTAGTGGTTAAAAACCTACATATTATGTACACTTCAAAAGATGATTCAGTAATAACGGTGATATAAAAGTTTTATGCACAGCTTTAGCTTCAGAAGAGCTCCTACATTATAAGATCAATGTTCAGAGGGATTTTCAGCAGATAAAATAACACTTCTATCTATAAGGAAAGCTTTGTCCAGTTTAACTAGTTCAGCTTACAGTTCTCAGTGTATTTCTTTTCTGCCCTCTAGCCTTCAACACAGAACTATGTACATAAGTGATCTTTCCTTAAACCCAAAACCATTACTGTTTTAAAAACGTGAAGCCTCTATCTGCATAAGCTTCTAAAGCATTTAAGCTTTTGTTTCCCAAGAACAACATACACACAAAGTAAAGCCACGAATTTAGAAGATTAAACAAAGTCAGAGAAACTGAGATTCTGTGATTAAAAATAAGCAAAGCTATCAATCTTCACTCTGCTTTTTAAACATTAAATCAAAAGACCATAAATTGTGAACTCCTTCTCACTCTTTACAGCCCAATACAAAACTTTCCAACAACGTGAAC
Organism: Streptopelia decaocto; assembly: GCF_964273445.1. Lineage (NCBI taxonomy): Eukaryota > Metazoa > Chordata > Aves > Columbiformes > Columbidae > Streptopelia > Streptopelia decaocto. The sequence continues at coordinate 23,427,653 of NC_138660.1, forward strand.
TGTAATTCATTCCTTATCAGAAAAAGAAACCCCCACCACAGTCAGTAAGCACCCTGTTTGTGCAGAAAATAAAGTATTACCCAGTCAGCACAACTACTTTCAGAGGTTGGAGAAAATACATCTTCTGTCTGCATATTCTCTTTCCTCTACACATTCAAATTATCTTTTTATTTTGCTATTTGGCCTTCAGAGCCATCAGGGCAGGGATCACTTCACATGTACACACAGTGCTCAGTACAACTGAACCTCATTCAATCAAGGTTGTACTCAAAAACGCTACGCAACTTATCATATATGAAATATGTCACTTTTTTCCAGAAATTAAAAAAAAAAAAAAAGTTAGAGGAAAATTCACTATTGCAATTCACCTGCTCAGGAAAGAGGAAAAGAGAAAAAAAAGTGGCCTTTGTGCAGACACAAGAGGAGTCCTATGAGCATTTTCTCACAGAGACAGCTGTGGTGTAAGTGACTGCTGCACAGCCGGGCAGAGCAGGAGCCAAGGCTGTCTGTATCCCAGCAAAGGGCTGGTGATCCTCCTTCTAATCCTCAAAGGGTGACAAATCTGTAGATTTCCACTTGAAAAGGAAACAAACTGTTCTAAGGAGCAGCTGCTAAGCAATAGGTATAGGAATTCTTTGATTTCTGCAGGTGAGAAATGGAGAACTCAACATTGTTAGAGTGAAATGACCTTGTGGCTCACCAGCAAACCAAGAAGGCTGAGCTATTTCTGACCAAGGGCTGAAAGGGCTGTGGAACACATTCTGCTGAGGAGAGGCCACTTCAGCCAAAAGGGGTGTCCTGAAAGCAACCAAAAGTCTCACAGCCACAAGGGAGCTGAAAGTCCATTTCCTTCCAGCTTCTTATGTCAAGTTGAATGGTCCTTTTTGAATGCTTTGATACTTCTAAAATGTGCTGTCTTATCAATGGAGATTCCTCCTCCCAACTGTCAGACATGAACTTCTCAAGGGAACTTGCACTTTTGACTGCAAATCGGCTCTCCAGTTCTGCTAAGGAGCCTTGGGGATCCACACTGTTTTCCTACATTTAGCAGTGCAAAAATAAGGGCTCTTCCTGCTCGCAGCATGGATTTGGAGAGGGTTTCATGATGGTTCCGTGATGCAATTCTATCCAAGTAGATAACTGCTCCTTCCCACGGGAAGACAACAATCGGGCGCAGAATGCCAGCAGCTCCTGCACACGCCTCTAACTCTGAACTGAGGCCACTGGACAAGCATCCGCCTGCACACAGAGGCAGCAGAGGGAACCCAGGAGCTCCCTGGCAGACAGGAGATGCTGCAATGGACGCTTTACCAAGATGGAATTTTGCTTTGGGCGACATTAACAATGTGCATGGCGTGCTTGGTCATCCCCAGTGAGTCGAGTTTCATTTCATGAAATTATTTCTCATTTTAATTGAATGCAGCAGCCTATGATCAATAAAGGCAAGTGTTATCTTCACTGCTGATCACTAACTCACCAAGATGCCAGCCTTCTACCAATAACACTAACGGGCGGGGTTTGTCTGATTGTTTTTAATGTATGCTAAAAAATGGAAATTGAACAAAGCTCTTTCTCCATACCTTGAAATAAGCCATTAGATGACTGCCACTCGTATCTCTGCATCATTATACATCCCAATTTATTTCAAGATCCTGTAACCGCGTAAGAAGTTTCTAGACAGAAAACAGCTCTCATTGACACACAGGATCAAAAGTGTAATATGACATACATAACTCTGTATTAGAGCTCCATCCAGTAATCTCCAAGTTTGATTCAGGTAGGATTTAGACTGCAATATCAAACTGTCGTTCTAGGAGAGGGTAAAAGCAGTTGCAGATACCTACTATGAAAGCAAAGAGAACTGGAGTCATAGATGCAAAGCACTGAGTTGGTAATGGCTCCATTCTGCCAATTCAACATTAAAAGAAAATAAATTGAAGAGTAACTTAATGCTAGCTTTCTATCCAGTCCAGCACAACATGATTTCACAAACTTTGTCAGAAGAAACACTACCGGCTGCTTTGAATAGTCCCTCAGACATAATATACCCACACCTAATCTAGACAAAGTCAGTACCATTGAGTGAACTGCTATTGCAAAAATACAGTAACGATAGCGGAATTACAGTTTCAGGAAAGCAAAATAAAGCGCTAATGACTAACTCTGCTAGCTAAGGATTCCTAGACACAAGGCACAGAAGACTCGGGACACGATGAAACTGTCCAGCAGTATCTAAGTGCGGCTGCTGCGGCACAGAGCTCAGCGCTGCCACAGAGCCCAAGCAAAGAGCAGACACGTGCGGGACTGGCACACGGTGAATCCTGCATTCACGGGGATTGGATTTCACACACACCACTCTCATGGATCGGTTAAGTATGTTTTCTCTCAGATATCCTCCCTTAAGGGCTCTTCATCTTGTGTGTGGATCAGAGAAAGTTCTCTGAATGCATTTGAGACATATTGATTAAAGAAGTATTTACAAATACAGGACCAAAGCCAACTGGAAACAAAACCGAAGGTTTTCAGTGAGCACTGGATTTAGCTAGTCCTTGTCAACAATAACATTTTCTATCCCTTTTTCCTCATTTGCTATAAATTTTGATTCATGGCTGTATCCTGTAAATGGAAATATTTGGAATTAAGAAGATGAAATAAAATACCATATTTTAAATATGCAAGATAGAGTTTATAGCGCTTTTTTTCCATTGGCATCTTGTCAACATAAAATAAAAAAGCTCAGGAAATCTAAATGAGAAAAGCCTCACTCACATACTTTATCAGTGAAGAATTTCCATGGCAATACTGCTTTGAAGCTAAATGGTTTTATTTATAGACAAAGCAGTTTTCATAGTTCATTTGCATTTTTTCCGGATTACCACAACCATACATGATCAGTTATTAAGATCTACAGATATTATCTGTGCAGAGCCAGCAATTCACTTAAATATTTAAAATAGGAAATGATAAATAAATTAAGTGCTTATGCAACTTGCCATACTCACAACAGGCTGCAAGGGAATGGAGTCATCTCCAGAGCAGAGTCCAGCACTGTATAGTAGTACAGAATGAGCTAATATGGTCACTGTGTAGAAATATGCAATAGAAATGTTGTGAGCGGTATGAATGGGGAGTGAAAGGGAGGCAGGGGTGTGGAAGCATCAGAAGGAACAGCAGAAGAAGGAATGGGGGGTGGGTGCTCACAGCAGGTCATGATCAAACAAATCTGCCATCAACTTCCCAGAGACTCCAGATGAGATAAATGGAGAATACTGAAATAGAGACTGAATCCATTAGGAGGTGGTGGTGGGAAGACAAAGAATTAAGGAAGAGCCAAGAAAACAACCAGATAAGCAAATCCTAATGATGGAGAGAAGCGAGACACAACAGACAAAAGGATCACAATCGCTGTGAGCTCCTAAAGGGTATAAGAGGCACGTGCAAAGCCATCCCACACTCAACAAGCCGGAAAGGATGCAGGATACATCACAAGAACTAGATACTCGCAGTATCTTGGTCTCCTGCTTTGTGTCCAGGATTCCTGGCCAAGGCACAATGGACACCTTGGTGCTGGATGCTGGCCTGCCCACTTGGACACAGGCATCTTGGTGCTTACAAGAGCGTGAGCGAACCAGTATTTGTTTTAAAATACAATCACCTTCTCCCATTTATAACATTAATTGCTATACCTTCCCTTAGAGAACTATAAAAGGCAGTTTCAGCTGTTGTCTTCAACCTTGCTACGGGGTAAGGAGGAAGGAAAGAACAGTCCACAAAGTACTTCCTCCCATCGAAAACAAAAGCAATAAAGATGCGGAAATCTAACAAGAAATGTGCTTTCAGTATTTATTTCTTGGCAGAACCACTGTCAGTTGCTTTAGCAGAGGCAGATAACACAAAGTGTTTTATTTGGAGAAACCTGTAATTTAGCTCAGATATTTGAGAGATGCCTGCAGCTCTGCAAGAAAGTTCTTTGCTAGTACTCCTAATAAATATTTACACATAGTTAATCTCTCATCAAAATAACTCTGTCACTGAAGCCCTCAAATAGGCGATTTTGTTAAGGAGCACTATGCCCAAAAAAATAGAGAAGGCTCAAGAAAAAAAGGCCTCTGCTTCCCCCGAGCTGGACCGCAGACAGGCCACCCGGAAGCAGTCAATGTACAGCACACTCCAGCCTTTATTTCACACAAGCCAGGACTTAAAACCGCACCAGCCAGGATGGAAAGGCAACTGTCAACAGGAATATATCCTCCAAACAGGACTCACCAGTAAGGACACAGCTACACCCTCTGAGGCACAAATGGTACAGGTACTGTCAGGTAAACTGGGATGCCCCACAGAGCAGCCCAGTCCCACCAGAGCCAGCAGTGCAGGCCCTGCTGCTCCCAGTGATCCCACAGTCACACCCAGCAACATTAACTTCTCTTTGCTTGCTGCAGTCCCCTGGCCAGCAAATGCTGCAGTCAGCCAAGTGCAAAATTAACACTTTGCCCCAGCCAGCCAGCAGCACAGCTGGTCAATGCTCTTCAAACAAGGCAGAAAACCAAGAAACATTGAGCAGCCTCTTGTTTGCTACCAGCATAGATACCACTTCTGACAATTCCTGGTTCAGTCCTTCCTCTTTTACAGGAACCGTAAGACACTTCCACATTTCATTTATACAGTTTAAAACCAGGGCTGCCTTGTATTTGCCATGAAGAAGAGGCAGAGTGAGAACAGTAATATTCTGGGTATCACACCAACAGAGTAGCCTAGTGTCAGGGCAGGTAGCCCACCTCAAATCAGAACACACAAATCCCATTTCTTCTTCCCTTCAATACACAATTTCTTTCAGTCTAGAGGGTTTCACCCTTGATTTGTTGATGGAGGAAAGGTTGCTGATGTTGACATAGTGAGATCAATGATTCTCCCACTGGTATTAGACATATCAGAAGGGGAAACTAACTGCAACTCTTGATGGACACAATGTACATACCTACCTTACAGCCAGCATAAGGGACTACTCAGGGTATTTGACCCTGTTTATTGTATTTAAAGAAGTGTCCAAGAACCAAAGAGCTGCTTTCAGACTCACCAGCTCATATAGCCAAAAATTAAGTGAAAATCATCAACTGTAGAAATCTTACAAGAATTTAATACACACCATAGGGCCATCCAAAATCTCATGAAAACAACACATACTCTTCAGCTCCAATAACCATATTACTGGAAATAGATTTTGCACAATCCTCCTTCAAACAGCCATTTAAAACCCAGGCTTAAAGGAGATTATGCTGTTTTCTGATTTAAGCTGAAAGAGAAGCTTGTTCCAGTCATCTGGGGGTTCCAGAGGCAAAAGCTCATCTGCCAAATTCCCTCTTTATCCTAGTACAATGTACAGCATCTAAATTGTGATGATAATCTTGAAGCAAAATTACTTTCCTTTCAAAGATAATGTCTAAATCAGTTTCTGAGGCTTTTCAGGCTTTTCTAGGGATTGTTTCAACTTTGGTCTAACAGTGATATGATGTTGCCTGATCTGCTTGATCTATGAAAAGCGATTTACTTCAGTATCAGCAGTACAGATAACCCTTCTGGAAACCTTCATCTTGCACCCAAAACACAGAGGCCAGTCAGCTTCTTACAGGTACAAGCTGCAGACAAGGGAAAAACTGAAAGCACAGTCTAATGAGGTATTGCCGTAGGACGTAAATTCAGCATTTATCTCCAGTTCTGCTGCCCACTCCATGCATTTCCCTGGTCTCATCTACCCCCTCACTTGCAGAGAATTGGCTGGGTCCATGCCTGGCTGCTCCCTATGAAGGATTTTGATACTTATGCAGCTATTGTGGTTCAGTTGTTGCCATTTGCTCCAGAAAAGCTGAGAAAGAAGCCATGTTCCTGTGTAGCAGCAGTGGCCAAGTCAGGTGGAGCCAATGGCACAGGCCACAGACTTGTTTTCTGCATTACACCCTATTAATCAGAAACACAAACCCTTTTGCTTCCAGGCAAGTTAAGCTAACTCCACATGATCGAGTATGGCAGAACCCATGTCTCACACAGGTTCTCATCATGCTAGCATCACAGGAAGGAAATGTGACAAATCCCACATGAATCTCCAGGTCTGATGGATACCAAAAGCTGTTGAGACAGACTAAAGTAGGAACTACAGCCTGTGTTGTTCCTCACACCACTTCTTTGCAATTTCCTCTATTAGTTTTGCTATTTTATACTGTGAAAATGAAAAAGCTAAAGAGAGTATGTACAGTGGATCCTAACAAGTTCACTTATCCAAAATTTCAGATACCATACGCCTCTCAGACACTGCCATACCAACTGGGGTCTCCATTGACACACATTTTTCTTGCTGTTATCGCAGTTCGGATACTTGCATTTCCAAACTCTAGCCTCTGTTTCTCACAATTATTAACACTTGATGAAAAGGCAACAAGAATGTATAATACACTACATGAGAAATTAAAAGGCAACACAGAGGAAAACTGCTAATGGTTAAATGCATCATTATGCCCAGCAATATTACACAATTAACAAATTTAATCATTTAACACTAACACTTCAAACTTCCATTAAATGTGTAATTTCATATATGAAATAATTATTCATTTATCAATAGGAGATGACTCTACTTCAGCACAAAAGTAAGAAATACAATTAGGTGCAGCAAGGCAGAACGAATTTCTGGAAGTCAGATGGGATGGAGCTGTGTGTGCAACTCTTCTGTAAGGCCTTGCTGTCAAGCTCATAATTCTCACAGGACAATGCCTCTAAATATCTTGGGTCATTAGCAAAATTACATAGCTAATGAAGGGCAAATTAATGGAGCTCTGGAACATTTTATAAGCCTGTAAGAACAGCTACTTGTTATACATCACTAAGAAATAATTGCAGCAGAGTCAGTCTCACGAACTCATTAAGTTTTAACAATAGGAACTGGGCAAGCTGATCCCCAAGGAACATCTCATCTGGCTGTGTGGCTCCTCTGTCCCCAGGCTTGCTAGGTGACTGGAAAAGGGGGATAGGAAGATGAGATTCAGGTTTACAATACAGTCCCCACTGTTGAGGGCAGGGAATCTGAGAAGCCCAAGTCACCTGCCTTAGGGCAAACCACATCTGGAGCCTGTCAAAGGACTCTGCACAAATACTGAATGATATCTCACTAAATCAATCATTTCCCTGCGGAGAACCTTCAGGAGAAATCATGAAGAGCAGCACATCTTAAATCAGGATGAGTTTTAGCCATACCAAAAGAGGTCTGTAACTGGTTTGAAAATTAGCATTTTCAGTATCACTTCACAAAGCAACATACAAGTAGTTGAAAGAGAAAAGAAGCTAAAGACAGAACTTCCATATAAAGGCTTTAACAAGTTATGTAGTTTTGTTGGATTTCCCCAAAGCCCCAGCCTGTTTCAGTCCAGCTCATCTAGAGGAGGCCCTGTTTTTCAGAGTTCTTGGCTGAGTTGGTGGTATTCACCACCCAAGTTAGAATTTTCATGATTTAAAACTCACTTAAGCACCTGAAAAAGCACATCTTCATCTGACATACTCCACTGTGAGCACATTGTAGAGAGGAGTAAAAGCAGAGTTATTCAAAGTCCTGCTGCATTGATTTGAACTCAAAATGGAAGCCAACATCTTGAAAGTCAGCCCACCAAATATGATCCAAAATGTGTTTGGATTAGAGCTGTACTGCAGAATAAATATAACCACTAAACTCAAACTTTCTATAGTATTTGGCTTTTCTCATTGCCCTAACATCCAAGCTCCATCCTCCTATTACCACAAACACCTGGTCAAGGCAGCCTCACAACCAAAAACCAAAATATCTTCTGGTTTAAGTATTTTCAGTGATTTTCTGCAAATGTTTTCACATGTGGCCCCTACAAATGCATTTCTCCAAGTAGCCTCTATTAAACCTAGTGATTCACAGAAAATTATGCCCTCAAATAAGGTGAGTAGTAAGGAATTACTTTCCTTTAAAAAAAGACAAACAAACAAAAAAGGCAAACCAAACCCACTAGCCACTGCTAGTGACAAGAGCCTGGTAAATGTATCACTCTTAGTGACTCTTAATATTTTGAAAGAAATACAGACTGTTAGTACAAAACACTGAAGTGATGCTAAAGCGGATCCAAATTTCTCCTATGTTTGAGGTGCAGCAATATTTCTAAAGGGGGGAAAAAAATAAAAATTATTAATTCATGCCATTCAATCTAGGAGGAGTTGAGAACGAACTGCTAGCTCGCATGGCCTCCTCACGTCCCCAAACTGATACTTAAGGATACTGGAAAAAGTGCATTCCACACTCACCGCCTTGTGACACCCCAGTGAAACTGCAATGAATTGGCAAGTGATCAATAAAGTTGAAAAAAAAAAATAATCAGGTGAGATAGTCGAAGTCTTAAGATTTTGAAGAAAAACAAGAGCATACAGGACAAGCATGTAACATAACATTTATGTTTAAAACAGCACTGTCCAACTAGACTGGATCTAAAGGTCTCAGAGGCCCCTGTGGGAATTCCCTGAAGAAAAATGTAAAAAATTTCAACTGGAAGGTGAGGAATCTTTTGTTTTCTCCATATATGTCAGCTGGTTCACATATATCTATTAAAATCTCATGTATGTAGCTTAACAGACCTTTTAAAAAAGACTAACAACACAATAGTGAAGTTATTCTGCAATCCACATCAATGGCTGATCTCCAGAGCTCCCAGCTTTAACATCTCCCTGTGGCAATAAGTTTCATAGTCTAATTTAATACTATGTTGTCTTTACTAATTTCATTAAAGCTCCTTATTGAGTTCATACCAAAACTGCTGCCTCCTGCTTTCAGCACTCTTCCTGAATCTTGTGCAGTTTTTAAACGTTAGACATTACATAATTTCATCTTAACCACCTAATGAACTGTAAAGGACTCCTATATAAAACAGTCCTTTGCGACTAAGGAAAGACTCCACAGGACCATAAAACAGGAACCGTGGCAAATAATGATTCATTTTTCAGCCTCCAGGAACACTGATGGTTTCACTGCAGTCCACAGAGGAGCCATACACGCTGCTTTGCTGAATTCCTGACTGACTCTGCAGTCACATTTATCACATGGGGCAAAGGTGAACTGCAGCAACATTACTGGATGCCTTTGCTTGACACACTGACTTCCAATTTGCAATTTGATTTGGTTTCTACCAGCCCGTGTTTTCACATTGCAATGTACTTTTTTAGTTGCAATTGAGACTAATGCTTTTCACATACTATGACAAAGAGTAACAGAGAATAAATGAACAATTTTCTTGCTGGGCCAGTATCAGTACATCTCAATTCAGTCTGGACTCATAACATTTATAATAGAATTGAGCAGTGCAAGATCTGCTACTCATATAGTGTAGTAAGTAGGTCAGTGTCTGGTGAGTAGGTTTTATGTTCTTTCTCTAAGCATATATCACATTTGGAATGTCTTAGTCCATTTCTCTTGGCCCCATTATGTGCTGGCTGCTTTTGTTCCTGCACAAGCATTATACAAATACAACAGATATATGTTAGCCAGATGTTAGGTCCATGAGCTATTTCCAAGGTTTGCAATGCTATCCATGGTATGTAGCACACTGTCACTTCAAAGGATGGCTTGGTGAATAGAAGCACTACATGAAGCTGAGTTAAGGCTCAGCCCTCACATGCTGGAGAGCGGTGTCTGTCCCTGGTGCAACTAGAGTATAGGTGACCACTCAAGCTATTAACCTGGACCAGGTTCTTTAAAATGGTGCAAGGGTTGCTTCTTACCATGTGTTCTCCGATAAGAGGTAATACATATGACATAACTTCAAGCATCAACCCTGAAGAATGAATTTCAGTCTCTCCGCATAAAGGATGGAGAGCTGCAGGCTGTTCCAGGGGGCAATTTGATTTCACCAGACAATGGTTACTTTATCACTGTGTCCATACATCACATTTCTTCAAATGAAAAGTCAGATTTTCAGGGACTCTTAATTACAAATTGAAATCTGCTTTTTATCAATACAGACAGCGCAAGATAAAGTTAAATTAGCTGTTTTGTTGAACACTTATGCTAGAAAATAGTATTTTTTCAGAAATAAATTAAGAGAAGATCATAATCAAAGCTGAATTAATTTAAAAGATGAATGCCACTTTTCACACATCAAGTATTAATCTATTAGTAGCTCCTGTGAAATCAATTGGGGTCCTTGAAAGGTGTAACAATACTCTGCACAAGTGGGGAAAGTATAGCTGGATCCTTTTAAATGGAGTACATATTTGTGAAGAGTATTTTATCCCACTACATGGTTATACTAAAATATTTACACAATTAGTAAGAGACTCAACAGGAGATATTTTTTTCCCCCTCAGCTGCAGGATATTGAAGAACTTTCAAATATATTCAAATGTAAATATAAGATCCAATTCCATCAAGAGAAATCCAAATCTACCACTGATTGTACATAATGTTTGGTACACGCACTGACGTCTCAGCAGCATTCCCTTTTCCAGATTGCAGCAGCTACTGCAAACACAATTAGCAGACTCTAATTTCATTGCACAAACACTGTAGTAAAAATCCAACAAAGCCTGCTGGAACACGCTTGTTAAAAACAGCCCCGGATGCCCCAGAGCACCCGTGCTGAAGGCACTGTGAGTGCTCTGCTGCCAGCATCACCTCTCTCACCTCTATGTTCCTCCACCTCTACATGCCTTAAAAAGTTCACAGCTTCTGCATTTTGTCTGTTGTTTTCAATCCCCGAGGCTGGCATCCCTAAACAGAAGACATAATTGGTGAAGCAGAATTCTAAACCTATATAAATTGAAATAACTAATTTCAGATCAGCTGAGAACATGGTTAGGAAGTCCAAACCTTCTTCCTGGTGGAGCTTCATTCTCTCTGCAGAAGGAACCCCAGTAGCACAGAAATGCCAAAGGCACATGAGAAGATACCTCTACAATGCTAAATCTCTGCAACTCCCCTGCACAAACAGATGCAGCTGCCCCCCAAAACTAGGCTTACATGATCATTATGAAATAATCCAGTCCAACAAGATGAAACACTTCCCCATCTATTTTTCAGCACATCATGATCTTTGAAGCGCTTTTAAAAGTCCACCCAGCCCTCACTGCAGCTTCCTGTAAAGAATGGCTGGAAGAACCCCGAACTTAAGGAAACTATAGCTAATGAGTACTAATGAGCTGAAGATCACCGAGAGGCTTATTTCAAGACTAAGAGTAGAACCGGAAGATCCTGATTACGAGCAGCATCAAACAACCCTCTGTATCAGAAGCTATTCTGACCTGAGGAGAGGAGTTGCATGAAGGTGCATTTACAGACTTGGGGTCCCTCCGTCTGAATCATCTCTTCACGTGAAGTGTATCTTTCAGACAGGAGAACCAAGCCCTCAGGGGAAAAAAAAACAAAGAAAACCACTTTCAGTTTTAATGCCTAAGACCATATAACAAGCATAAAGTCCATACCTGTAAGGCAAGCTCTAGTTCCAGGAACTGTTTCCCTGGTTCAAAAACAAGGTGGACTGGGGAGATAGCTGCCTATGCACATCTGCACAGCACACTCATTCCATGGACCGTGATCTGCACACTCAAAACCCAGCAAAGCAACTGGGCTTTTGGAAAGAAAAAAAAAAGTTTGGAAAATACAGAGATAGGCTTGTTTTTGAGACAGTGAGCTATAAAAGACTTCTTTCAACTCCTGCCACAGAATTCCCACCTGAAACTGGGTAAGTTTCTTGTACTGCACGACACCTGCTATTTTAAAAATGTATATCTCTGGTCTATAAAAATCATGAAGGTTCCAATGCAGGACATGATCTAAAACGTGTCCATGGGCATCACTCCCCCTCCCTGTGCCCCAGGTAAACAAGCAACCTCCAGCTTAGACCGCTTGGTATCATGTAGTTATCCCCACCAGCAGTGTTCTGACTTGAGATAAGCAGTCATAATGTGTTCTGGTGATGTACAGGGTGTTCTGAATGGTCAGCAACACACTATGCTGATATAAGGTTTCTCTAGAATAGCCGAAGTTATTTAAATGCTGGATCAGGAAATCTGAGCACAACTACAATTTTAGAAAGCAACTCCAAAAAACAGTGCTTCCTTATCCAATGCGTCTGTCAAGAGTTCCAGAGTTATTTTTTTGACAAGATTAAATTGGGGGCCTATCTTCTGCTCCTGTCAATACCGTGCAAAGCTTTGGGAGAAAGTCAAATGTCACCTTCTGCTGAACAATTTGCAAACGTGTGGTTCTGTCACAGCAGATATTAAGGGAATCACCCAGGATATCACAACAACTTAGTAAGCCATCTGGGAGAAAATGTAACTCACTGAGATGTGGCAGTAGCTTTCTGCAGAGTGGCTGTACTGTCACCATGGAACAGGTGTGGTGCTTCCACCGGGCAGCTTGCTTCTATGGCGACCTGCTCCTATGGTGACCGCAGACTACTATGATGCAGCAGATGCAGTCACAACCTGACCCAGTCCCTAACTGGGGCTGCCTCTGCACCTTGAAAAATGCTCTGCTGTCTGCAGCAGTGACCAGACCTGGACTGGGCAGCTGGCTGTCTGCTTTTGGCAAACCTGCTCTTTCTCCTGCGCAGGACCTTTGGCAGTACCAACTTCAGAAGGATTTCTTCCCTCCATGAAGTTTCTTCCCAGCTGGTACTACACCAGAGGCAGATTTAGGAGATAAAGTAACCTCCTCTGTTTCAGCAGTGAGACAAGGTAATTTAATGGGGGCTGGACCATAGCCCAAGGCACATAATCATTTATATAGGATGGGCTCCCCCTATATAAATAAGAGTTTTTATATAGGCTTTGGCTACAGAAGCACAAGTCTCTAGGGTTGGCACCAAATGATTTAACTTTGCTCACTTGTGCACCATCTTAACTGTCCAGACACAAGATGAAGACAAAAACTGACATTCAACATGGTGAATCAGACAAGTATCACTAGAGTTCCCAAGGAGAGGCTCACACAGAGCAAATAAATGGAGAAAAAAAAAAAAAGACCAGGAGCAGGCCTGTCTCCCTGTTCTGACATGGGAGCACCATCCATCTCGAGAGAGAGAGAGAGACAAGGCAGTACGACCTCTCTGCCCCAGTTCTGAAAGTGCATTGGATCATTCCTAAGGTAATTTTATTTATTTATTATCTCCTACCAGCAGTCTTCACCCCATGTGGTTGTGATGGTATCTGCAGAAAATCACTGAGCTATACAAGAACTACAGCAGCAACAAGGGACCCCTTTAGGAGCCTTTCTTGTGATGCTGTGTAAGTCAGTCCTGTCAGAAAGGTTAGAGACATTCACCCAAGGCACATCATTAGGTACAGTAGACAGGATTCAGCCTAAAATCCTGTGTGAAGTAGGCAAATGTACCTGCCTCTTTCCAAGACAAGCCCTGGGATTTAGTAAACTCCACCTCACCTAAATAAAAAGCAGCAAAATGTTTATCTGTGCTTAAACTGCTTGTTCTACCCTGCCAGCTGCAGCTGCTTGGGAAGTGTTGACTATGCTTGTGGGGACAGGCTGAGCAAGCGCTAATGAATGGAAGAAAAAATGCTCTGGGAAATTCCCCATGTGCAAGTGTCTCACAGCAGCTTGGAGCAGCTCTGCTCTGCAGCAGCCCAGTGCTTGCCAGGGCAAGCAGCCAGCTTCCCACTAGATCACTCCAAATACTCACCCGAGAGACAGTTAAACCTACCTTCACAGTTGCAGTATTCCCCGTCTCAAAGCCTGGCACCTACACAGTACCTACTTATCTTTTGTGTTGCAGTCATCTTATCTATTTTGCTATCTCTCTGTTGAGACAACAACTCCAAGAAACAAGCCTTTTAGCTTGAATGCACCAACTCAAAGAATTGCTGCAAATCACTGCACAGTCTTTACTTCCTCCTGTATGGTTATGAGGAACCAGTTGGGCCCCTCAAAAATTCTTCTGTGTCTTGTATTAAAATACAATAAAATATTAATGTATCCTGATCATCAATTTATAAATAGGAGAAATCTCTTCAAAGTATGCCATGTCGGGGGCAAGAGAGTCAGGCCCACTGTTTGCTGTTCTGTATAGAACCAAGGGTGGCTGACTGTGGCTAAGGTACAAATTGTCACCTACACTGGCTTATTTGGTCTTTTTGCAGCACTTAACCCCAGCTGAATCGGTAAGAAATAGCAGCGAATATATTTCTGTATGCAGGGAAAATACAGAGAAAAGGAATGATGCTGTAAACAAGGCAACAGGGTTCAAATGTGTAGCTTTCCTGATGAATACCAGTTCTGTTCCAAGGACAGGTAAGCATAACCATCTCATCATCTAGAAGGTCAGCACCCAAAAGTGAGGGAGATCTCCCAGGCTATGACTGTCTCAGGCAGACCGGTTCACTATGTCCGTGTTCTAAGTCAGCTGGACATGAATCAGGCCTGAAGGATGAACTCTACAGACACAGTTAAATGCTGAGCCTTGACTACGAAGTGTTAGATATTAATAGATCTGCCTGGGCTTAACATTGTGCTGACATGAGCTGCTGCATGAGCTCCGGGCACAGTTGGCTCCAAGTAAAGCAAGCTGACACATACCTGCAGAACACCGCAAATATCACAGCAGTGACAAGAGCAAGCTGTCTTCTGCTTCAGTGCGCCGCATCACCCAGAAGAGCACAGGTCCATTCTCTCCCAGCCTCAAGTTACTCAAGAGGCTTCATTTCTTGCAAGTTATCGTATTATTGTTAAACAGACTTTGCTGTGAGGTTCTCCTAGAAATGAAACCAAAGATATCAAAGCAACTTGTCCTGCCTGGTAGACCTCACTTAGCTCTCAGTTTTATTCACTTCTGAATCACTCTTTGAAGAATCAAGTTAAACATTAGAGTAACCCCATAGTTACACATCTGAAGAATCTGCTCTTAACTATGAAATTCAGAGAATGAATGCAAAAGGCAGTTTAATGCCTAAACAGGCAGTCATATGCATATATAAGTGAGATTTAGTGCATGCTTTTGGTTTACTGGTTGCCAATTTCTAGAAATTGTGATGATAGAAAGAAAAAAACAACAGGAAAGAATGAAAAGCTATAAGAAGTGGCTCAGAAAGGTGAATCTGGACAACATGGTTATCAGAAACCATTTGAATTAAAACAGTTACAAGTGGGCTTTTATCTTTTTAACTTCTTACATCTTCCTGCATCCCAGTGTTAATTCAGTAACCCACACTGTGAGGCTGCTGTTTACACCTACAAACAATTTATTTTGCTAACACATTAAATGAAGTGTCTGAAATAACCTTTTAAATTAGTTTAAATAGAATCATTGTTACATCATCAATAAATTTCAGTATATTCCACAGCAGAAAATTTACTTGGTATTTTGACTATTATCTCTAGCATATTTTGCAAAAGAAATTGAGGTGTGACTTGATAAAATACATTCAAATAGCTAAGGTGTTTCTGCAGCTCATTTCATTAAAGAAAATAACTGTTCAATATTAATTAGCATATCTACTACATGCCATTGTTTGACTCAACGATCATCCTTTAGGTAAATGTATTTGCTTTTGGAAGTAAACCACAAATCTGATAGAACAACTTAACTTACAGCCATAGCATATATGAACTACAATAGCATCCTTGCAGCTGCAAGCTTGCAACAGCCAGCATGAATATAAAAGAAAACTATTATATACTGCTTCCTACAGAACAGGGAGTGCTGACAGTGTCTTGGGGGAGAGCACAAGTTGAGAAGCGCCCTGAAAGAACTCAGTTAACTGGCTTGTTAAACATTTGCCCCTCTAGGACACATTGCAAGCACCTCTGGGAACAAATTTTCTAGAAGTCGATCACCATTCAGGTATGTAACAAACTCCTGATTTCTAAAGATACATAGCACTAGTCTAAAACGAAAAACAGATCAGACAAAATTATTATGCTAAACTCTTGAGTAGAGGCAGGATATCAATTCAGAAGCAGGTGTGGGGAAAGAGTTAAGTGAAGCCCAAATTACTCACAAACACCCCATCTGTCATATTATCACCCTCAGTGCAGGGCTCTTACTCTTACAGCTTTTGTTCTCTAGTCCTGTTGACCTAATTTCCAATAAATGGGGTAAAACTACTTGGCAGCCCTTGTTGAATAAGCTGGAGATGTTTAGCTCCAGGCTTGTCACTAGATACACACACAGTACAGGCCTTCTGCATTGATCACTGAACAAAGTATTGATGTGAAATTAGAAGTTGTTCTACAAAGCTGACAGGCACAGCATACACAGCAGTTGTAAGCAAAACCCGAGTATCAACAGAACCAGTATTCCAGTCTGCACATATCATAAGGCTGAGAAAGGGTCTGTTTTGGCCATGACAAACAGGGCTACAGAACAGCAGTTTCCAGTCTACTTGACATGGGCCTCACTGGCACTCTGTTGTCCTTCCTATCTGTAATCTGCCTTTTCCACCTCAACTCCTTTCCTCTCTTTGCATCTCAACTCTTCTCCCAATCACGGAAGAAGCAGAACAGCTCCAGCCCGTCCATAGCACCGTTTATCCCTGTCCTCCCACCAAGCCAGAGCTAAAGCCAAATCTCTTGGTCCTGCATGGACTCTCTCCAGCTCACCTGCAATGAGAGCCAAGAGCATGCTCCACAGAAGATGGGAATGAAGGAGCACAGGGCTTTGTGAGGCCCCTGTAGCAGGCAGACAGGGGGTCAGAGCACCTGCCGTCTTCTTATGCTGGTGCATCTGAGTAGTTGTGAGCTCTGCCACAGCCTGCTGCTCACCACAACTATCTGCATCGGTATAGTATCTTGTACAAAGGCCTCGTCCTAAAGGAAACTCTAAGGCTTAAATGCAGCCTGAATAGTAACAGTTAAAAAAGAGTTTAGGGATGTATTTATTAGAACTCTTATTTCCACAGACCTTAATTAAGTCAGTCTGGCAATATCTTTTTATTGGTGCCCAACAGTTTGCAAGAGTGACTAAGATCCAGCAACAAGTTAGTATTCAAAACTCCCATCAGCAGCAGCATGAGAGGGGACCCAGCACAGGACCAGCTCCCTGGTTAAGACTGTAACATCACAAGCCACAAACCTGACTGATACTCAGAGAAAAGCTGCCAGTAAAAGCAAGGTTTCAAGTTTTCACCAACCATAACCCAAAACTACCCAATAAAATAATCACCTTTGTAGTGACTATTATGGTGAAAGAAGCAGTGGGGGAGTAAGCAAAACCCTCCACCTCTGAGGGAAAGCAGCTCCTCTGACTGGAGTTAACCATCCAGTGCAATAACACACAGTTTACCAAAGCATCAGGTTGAGCTGCTATTTTCACAGATAATTTCACAGCAATAAGAAAATCACACTGATTAGATCCCTGCACCATTTTCTAGACAATAATATGCACATTTGCTTAATAGCAACTGTGCTACTTGATTGTCAGGAAGCATCATCCTCTACAGCTAAATCAGAACCACCACCAGGCATCCACGGCAGCCAACAACCTGGCAGCATCTTTTGCTGCTCAGTGACCATGGAAATGGGGCCAGGTTCCTCACACCATCTGCTGCAGAGGAGAGGTGAGCACTTGGGACTGTTGGTTCAAAGCACCATTAGATGGAAGACATGCAATTCGCATGGAAGTAATCACATTTTAAAAAAACAATCAAAGTTGGAAATAAAAGTCGAGAAGAGAAATCTTCACTCCAAATTCAAGATCTTTTGGTCTCACAGAATAAACCCTGACTTTTATTACCAAAGCATTACTTTTGGGTACTTACACTCACTTATTCTGTGCTAGGGATTACCAACACTAATTACCAACACTGAGAAAACAGCTTTGACTAGAGCTGACTGGGAAATTAGAAGTATCTTTGGTTTCACACCAGATTTCAATGGGCAGCAAGAAGCCCAGAAAAGCAAATAGTCTGAAGCCTTTTGATTCCAAGCCAGACTTGAACCTGGGTTTCCCCTATTGTGCAGAAGACATCACAACTTAGGTGCTTTTCACCCCATCGCTCGTTATCCCCTACTCTTTTCCTGAGAAACTCGCCTATGAAGGTCAGCTCAGCACTAACTGTGCTTCCACGAGTGTCAGGGCCAAAGCTGTTTTCCATCGAATAGCAGACAAGTCAAAGCTCAGCCTCTTCAGTCGCTGTAAAAAGCTACTTCTCTCTTCGCTTATATGGGTTTACCATCTATACAGTTACACATCTAAAAGCAAATTCACAGTCCTGCTTTAGGACAGCTGTTGCAAATAGAAGGCCCATCTTCTACAGACCAGCCTTGGGATGATGTTGACAGGTTGGAGCTATGCTTGACAATAAAACAAACAGGACCATTTCCAGTAGTGTCATCTGGTCAGGCCCATGCAGTCTCTCTCAAGACCTAATAAGACTAAGATAGCAGGAATTTCAATTTGGGCCTAAAGAAACTTGGCTCCTAGCTTCATTTATAGCCTCACACCATTAAATACACAGATAGTGCACATAATGTAACTTACTTGCCTGTTTTCCATGCCAACTCTCAGCACAGAATTAATGTTTTGATGGAATAATAAACCTCTCAAAATCTGAGCTGATAACGGACAGTCACATTAGATGCCGAAATTATAGCAGCATGAACAGCCTTGCAATAATCAACCCTGCAACTGCCAAAATGTTTTCATTGTTCATTAACTGGAACCTTTTTTGCATTGCTAATCCTAATGAACTGCCATTCTCATTACCATTCCAAGCACTGTCTGTAGCACATCTCTGCATTTCTCTTCCACCCAAACATACACTCTCGCTCAACTGGCAGTCTGCTAATGCATTAAAAGCACAGAAATGGCTGCTTTAACACAACTTTAATAAATCCACAGTGCAAGCACCTTTAGGGAAAGTTCAGTTCAGACTTCAAGAACTTTTGTTTAAGTAGAAAAACAGAAGGTCTTTTATTGAAAAGACCATTATGGTAGAGTTCAAGTTCCAACTCCAAAATCCATTGAAGCTAATGGGAGTCTGCATTGATTTCTGTGTACATCGAAGTGCTTTAACTCCCTCCCTTCCTCTTCTGCTCCTCCCAAAGCATGAATAAGTGAATCCAGAAATTTCTCTTGGGGAGCAGTAACAATGTCTGTGTGGGAAAGGCTCTGCGCTTTAATGTGCTGAATTACCAATGCCATTTCCTCTACTCTGTCTCCACAGCGGCAGCACTCAAAGAGCTTAAAGCATCCCGCAATTCTGCTCAGTCTATGAGCCAGGTTCTTCCTTTGCTAAATTTATAAAGAAAATTTCTGCACAAAATTTGCCACAGGCTCTGAAAAGCTGCTTGTTTGCAAGCAAGAAGGAGCAGCCCAGAGCCACTCACATAGCATCCATGTTCTGTGGAGAAAGCAACACTACAAAAAAGATTCTTCTATATCAACAGACCTCAGTTCAGGCATTAAGTAGCTTATTCATTAAGGAAAATAGATATTTTCACCTCACACTCAATCGAGTAAATATAAATGAGTCAATAACTTAATAGGGGACAGCTCGCTCACATAACCAATGAGAGAAGTTCTATGAAAGGAAAGCTAGACATGGAGCCTGGTTTATTTTCAGTGTGACCCTCTTGTTTTCAAGTACAACAGCCCTGAAACAGAGGAGGTTAACAGAGTATTAGGAATTTCAGCCTTGAACCACTGTTTTGTTCAGAGAGACAGTTGTTTACTTCAGCTGTAAAGCAGGGAATATATTTCTCACCCCTTCTCAAAAGAAATTGCATCTCTAGAGAACATCACATGTGAAGCAGTAGTATGTAATGTTCAGAGATTTAGCATCTCATAAGTTGTTCTATGACAGAAACCTTCAACATTAAAATAACTCCAAATGGATCTATGAGCAGAAGCAAATACAGAGGTATAACATTTCAACTTTTCTTCAATATCATTGCATAAACAACTAAATACTCGTTCCACATTGACAAAGTATCTCCACACTCTGACAAAGGCTCTGAACTCATTAATTAAGGACGTTTTTTTATGTGGAGACAGCTAAACTCTCTTTTACTAAAGCCCGCATTATTTAATTTATTCCATCTGATGACTCTTAAAGCAGCAAGAAATGTTCTACGCGAGCATAAAGAATTATTTTTTCTTTCTTGTCCTCACTTCTCTCATCTCCAGGGCTCAAATAAAGTGTTTCTTTATAATTTCCAATATATAACACACTTCTCTGAACAGTGAAATGCACTGAATATCCTACATTCCTTTGAGATGCTGTACCTGGAAAACCAAAGCAGCACCAAGTACTTCCTCCACACTGACCACCTCCAACTTGTAGAAACCTCATTAGTGCCAAGACTCAAGAAAAATCTTTTAAAAATATAGTTGCACTTTTAAGTTGGATAAAGAGAAAATAATTCCCCTCTATAAGTCAGGAAAGTCCCATAAATCCTCACCTCAAATTCTCATCAACTCCCAGAGACTTGGTATCAGACATTTAGGCACTTAAACTGTTATTTAGAAATTTCCTAACACAAACCACCTATTTCAGTACTCCTCAAATAGTATGGTATAAGGAAACAGCAGAAGATGATCTAGAAAATTCTGTTACTGCCAAGGTCTGAAAAACTGGTGATGACCCAGCCTCTTATCTTTTTGAAGCATCCTGTCCTTGTACTACAATCCTAAGTCCCTTTACACAGCATTCCTAATCTAAAATCCAACAAAATCTACCCATTCACTATAAAAGCTCAAGCAGCCCAGAACAGCTAGGTTTGAACTAGTCTCAGAAGGCAGACAATTTGACACCAGGCTAAAAGTCACATGAAAGAAAATTTTCAAGCAGCTTCAAAACCACATGCAGAGAGTGGTTTACATTCTCTTCCCCAAAGATCTTTTAGCTTCAATAGGCAAGAGTAACGGTTGACTTGGATTTGGCCGAGGCCAGAAAGACATGAAACACAAACTTTCAAGAATTTATGCTTATGAAACTCATTAGAACATATGGAATCTTCCAAGGCCTCAAGAAATTATCTAGTACATTTCAGTTTGAAACCAGTTTCTACCCAGTCACAACTAAGTTTATTATGCAAACCTCATAACACAAACATAGCAGCACCAATATAACCTTGATAGAACAATATTGCTACTAAGTATTCATCATATTCCTAAACAAAAACAAAACTGTGTCATGTTCAGCCTACTACACTTCCATAGATAGATAGATGAAGGTTTCAGTAAGGACAAAACTAGCCCTTGGCAATGCTGCACTCATTAACTGAGAGTTATGTAGTTCACAGATGCTGAAGAAAGAGGTCAACATTGGGTATAATTCATTGTAAGTCTTTGGGGACCTTTGTCTTCAGACAAAGGATTAAACCATATTCTCCAGAAATATTATAGACACTAGCTGTTGAGAAATTCTGCAGTTAACATATAATAATCTTTACATTTGTGCAGTACTTCTCTTTTTTCTTTTTTTAACCAGTTGTATAGCTGAGATCTAGAAGAACTAAAAATATAATGGGACCAGCACATACAATCTGTGGACATTTCATCTCTGCTGCCAAGGGCAGACAAAGCCTGGCCGCACTGCAGCAAAAAAACTACTCAGTGAAGCAGAACGCTCCATCTCAGTGAAACTCAGCTGATTATAGGCTTGAATAAGCCCTGTAATAACAGAGTTGTATGAC
This sequence comes from Streptopelia decaocto, assembly GCF_964273445.1. Classification (NCBI taxonomy): domain Eukaryota; kingdom Metazoa; phylum Chordata; class Aves; order Columbiformes; family Columbidae; genus Streptopelia; species Streptopelia decaocto. The sequence continues at coordinate 23,449,296 of NC_138660.1, forward strand.
AACCACAGGGTAGACCAGGCAGGGACCACCTTGACCTTCACTAACTGGAATCCAATAGTCAATTATCCGTCCATCTGACGCAGGAAGCTAATTTCTGCTTGTATTGTTTCATGATGTGAAATTCTTAGGTTAGAGTAAAAGCAGCCCTGAGATAACTAATGACCTTGCTCCAGCTGTACCTGAAAGACATCCTTTTTTGGCCTTGACTTTGGCTCACACCGACACTAGTGACCGGCATGAGCTTCAGGAAGACACACAGATAAAAACCGTATGACCTTATTTCAGACTAACACAAGAGCACTGAAAGGCAGCCCAGCCTGTGTCTGTGTTCCTAGGAGAGAGGACACAAGCAGCTGTTCCTGGGGCACCACTCCAGGTTTCCCCAGAGAGCCCAGTGCACATTTCAGCTCTCACAGATGTACATGTGTTTCCACAGGCTTCTTTCCATATTCCTTGGACTGTAAGGAACTACTTGGAACGTTCCTTCACCTCCACTAAGGAGGTGGAGACATTTGATTTTCAATTCCTGTCCTTATCCACAGACCTTGAAATACACTAAGAAATTTGAGTTGTGTTACATTTTCCTGTCTAAACCTCAAAAACCTGTGGAGTGTATTTCATACATGGAATGCTGCTTCCAGGACAGTACTAAGCTACAGGATAAGGTTACCCATGGTGCCAAGCTTGATGCTGCAGGAGCCAGTTTTTAACTAGTCAGAAGCCATAACTATAGTTACACTTTTTTTCCAATAGTTCAGTGCTTGTCCCAAGTTTCCCAGGGCTTTTTCCAACTAATTTCCTGTGAATAAGCCTGAAAAAAAAATCTGCCAAGTAATTAATCCAGCTTTTGGCTGCCCAGCTTTAAGTGTGTAGCCAGTACATATGGGAAATGGATACTTTCTGTACTTGAACCAGCTGCTCAGAAATTAGGAACAATCCAGTATACGCGGTCCCTTACACTTCTAATTCAAACATCAACCTCACCGCTGCTAATCTTCTGTCTCCGGTTCTTATAACATAATCATGAAAAGGCCACGCTTGGCTTCATCAGTTAAATATTTCAATTCCCAGTCACACTGAAAATACAGCCATTTTCCATGGCATTGTAGCAGAAGCAAAATTGACAATTACACTGATGTTCTGTTTATCATACAAACGTAACCCCTAAGATCTGCAGTTAAGAAAGGAGTGTTTATTTTTCTCATGCAGAAACACAAAGCATATCATTAGGCAATTTACAGTTATTGACAGAAACTACACATATTAATCTTTTGCTAAAACCTCTGAAATACACACTCCCAAAATAAGAGAAATCCTACCAGCTCTTGAAATAGGTGTTTCATCCACATTATTTAGACAATTCACATCACAGTTGGAGAATGAACACTAGTTTGTGAATTTAAGTATATATTTCCCTTCAAAATTGGAAATGTTTTACTATTGGAACATGAACAGAGGGAAGAAAGGAAATGACAATTATTTAAATAAAATCAGGACAAAGTGCGTAAAATGCGATTGGCTATATGCAACATGTTGTCCACTTTGTTCACACATATTTTGAGGATTCACTAGTTCACTAGTTAGAATGACATGACCTTATTCAAGGAGTAAATGAGGGAGATATGTCTGTTTTCTAGATAGGTGAGCAGCATCACTAAAACTTACAAAAATTTTTTAACCTTTTTTTTAAATCAAGAATATAAGCTCTTCTATCCCATAGTGCAATTTCAAGAAGAGACCAAGCACACAGTAAAACACAATGTGATACAATGTGATACTTACCCTAAGGGTTTTGGCAAAGGATGTCTTAAGATGTCTTCATAAACACTCAGCATCCAGTGAGATCATTTACATCTCTGTAGAAATACAGAAGCCCATATCCAAAATATTTGCTGGAAGCAGAACTCTCTCTTGATTTTCACCATAGGAAAATGGTCTTTAAAGACTCTGAAATCCTCATTCAAAAAGCAGATGGATGATCTAGGTCAAGGCAAGTTTCAGAGACAGTCACTTAGGGTTTACCCTTGGGTCAGACTGCTTGGAAGCCACCAGCTTGTGGAGATCATGAAGAAGCCAGATGTTCTATCCAAGGAAAATTTTCTGTCCTTCACCATCTGCATCATATTAGTGTCTAAGGGGGGAAAGAACCAAGGTTCTGTTACAGAAGGAATAAGTTACTCAGAAATACAGGAGAAAGTGACATGGAAGTTAAAATAAATATCTTCCTTCACATGGAAAGATTGGCTAACCCTTTCCTATTTTAACAAGCTAACATTTAAAGAACAGTTAACACCTATATTTTTCACACGTTTCTCTTTCAAATATACAAATTACTATATATATGACCTTTCCCTTGAGTTAAAAAAATATATATATAATTTTACTTTTATTTCAAGTCATACAAGTACAAATAGTAAGTTGTTCTTTCTCATTCCACGGAGAGAACTCAGAGAGGCCTTGCAGGTCAGTCATGAGAGATGTGAACATCCTCTTTCTTTTGGATTCTTTGGGTTCAAGTTACTTGCTCTCTCTATTCACTTCTATTTTTTAGTTTAGGCACAAACTGACTGATCTGCACAACTACCAAAAATTCCTTTTGGATTCCGACACACTGCTTATAACAATAATGCTACTGTCTAGACTTCTCATGGAAATGCTTATAGCACCAGGTTATGGTATACAAAGGGTCCTTGGGCCTCAATATCCATTCTTACTAGGTTTGACTGAATGCTGAAGTGAGCACATATCAGCACATAGAGATTCAAGCCTTTCCATCTTGTTCTCAGTTTGATACGGAGCATAACACAGAAAACTCAAGAAAAAAAACTGCTGGAATTAAAATAAAAGTTGCAAAGGGCTGAGTCGTCTTCTTACTTCCATCATTAAAGGCAACACAAGAGCAGATGCAGATTATTTCACTGTCACGGAAACCGTATATGTGTCTGCTTCTAGGTCTGATGCATATGCAATGCACAACTACTCTCCTGCACAGAGGAAACTCACTGGAAACCTTGTGCCTATGAAATACGTTGAATAGGAAATATATATCTTTAGGCAATGCAGATAACAGTAAGGGGAGTTGTTGGACTCCCATCATAGCAATCGCACGTGAATTTAATGATACAGGGAACAGAACAGAAATCACAAATCATATTGAGTTGCTTCTTTCTTTACAGCCCTGGGCACCAAGATGCAACTTGAAGCAACCGTGCTCATGTTAATAAGTTTTTTGGCTTCAGAAAGCATCAAATTCTAATGCACAAAGATAAAGAACAAGCATTGGCTTTAGAAAGTCATGTTGTATGCCAGAGGTAGCACATGCTGACCTAAACCTTTAAGACAGGAACACATTTGAACACAAATGAGTGTCACTTTAGTTTACACTGAAGTTACAGTGAGTCCTATCAGTATCACCCAGGGATGCAAGACCCTCTGCAGGGTCAAGGGAAGCCACACACCTCCTTGAGCACGTCTCCCAGTTTGCTCTCAAGCACTGTGAACACTAAACACCAAATGTGGACAAAGCACAAGCTTGGAGAACAAGCGTTGCTAATAAATTCCATCCATAGGCCTGGACATACCAGATTATCTAGAAAAGACAACAATTATGTTCTATACAGGAACTCATTAAAATCAATGTGGAATGGACTCATAACTAGATAAGGCTCAGTGTCATAGATTCTGACTGGCAGTGGCTAAGTGAGACAGAGAAATTTCCTCACAGCCAATACAATTCTATTCCATTAAAATCACAGTAGATTCAGGCTCCTAAAATATGCACAGGAGACTACAACCTCAAGTACCGCTGAATAAAACATACTCCACAGTTATGTTTTGCCTTTTTTTATTGCTTCCAAATGCACCTCTCAAAAACCAAGCTTCAGACACCACACTATGCAATAATAGTCAGGGGACAGAGGCTCTAGGTTATTAAATACTGCAAGGGAAACATGACCAGACTGGGGAAAGTGGATTCAAAAACAATACATGGAGAAAGCAAAACTAATTAGAAGGCCAATAGCAGACTCCTGTTGCAGAAGGCACAATAGTCTTAGTGGGACAGCTGACGAATTTCCTATAGCACCAAGTCTAGGAGAGCTGCTCAGATGGCCACGGTACGTCCCTGTCCACAGCACCGCAAAGCTTTTCCAGCCAAGGAAGATGTGTATTCTGGTCACCGGCTGTGGTGGGGAAGAAATGGGAAAAGAGGCACTGCCTACCCGCTTTCACATCCACAGCAGCAAGAATGAACGCAAGTACACAATCCATTCCCATTCAGCTGCTGCACTACAGCAGTTAAATTACTTCCATATCAGTACCCACAATTACCTAATTCTTTCCTGTTCTACCTGATCTGGCACCTAACACCAAGAAATCTGTTTGTGGAATAACTCAATAAAGGTGGGTAGCCAAGAGTTCATAGCATTCAGAAGTGTTAGACAAGAATGTAGCATATATTCTTCCCATGATTACTGTATTGAAAACGTGTACAGAAGCATGGCTAGAAGCCTCCAAACTCAGGATTTGAATATTCCAAGTTGCACAAATGTGCCACATATTTTCAAAGGATTAAGCATCTTCACACCACCAGCTCATAATTACTTCTTCTAGCTGACTATCAAGTTCACTCATCCATGTTTGTTCTCTGTACAATGACTTCAAACTGTAAAAAATATATCTCTTTGTAATTGTGTAACATTTATATAGGAAGTTTCACGTCTTTCTTGATTAACAGGAACATGTAGTATACACTAGCAACTGGATATTTTTAAGAAACGTCAAGACAAATCCACACCTTTAGGACATGACTACACCCCTCTTGTGCAGCAGTTCTGTATAGCAGTACACCTCCACTGTTTGGTACCAGAAGCAGCAAATCCCGATTATGTTCCATACAAGGAGCATAATCAAATAGAAACATAAGAGCAAAGGTTTGGTTTTGCCTGAGACGAAATAACTTTGCAAGTAAAGTTCTAGAGATCTGACAAATATGAAATAGCACCTAATCTAACAGTAGCTGTATTTTCCACTTAGTGACAGTCCTACTCAAATCCCAGTGAAATGAAACACTGACAAAACACTGAATTATGACAGAAGGTCTCATACAGGTAAAACTAATCAGAGATCTCCTTAAACACATTTTCCCCTGAGTTAAAACATTGTGTTCCACCAGTCAGCTGGAACACACAAAGCAAGGAGCATCAAACATGTCCGTAGCACAGCCCAGTGCTCAGAGCTGCCCGCAGAGACATGCCCAGCTGGAGGGGTCACCCACAGCACAATCTCCCAAAGCATGAAGATCAGCAAACCTGCCAGCAGAGCATTTGCCTTCACTGAGTGATGCTGTTCTGAGTGGATGCAGAACCCCAGCCACCATTACCGCTGTGAACATCTCTATCACTAGCAGCAGAAACAGAGCCTCATCACAGCCGTAACCAGGGCAAGCTGAGAACAAAACCTGTCAGCCTTAAGTCCAGCTTCCTCGCGTGCTTTTGACCATTGATACCACCATTCAATTTTGATGCACAGTGACTGCTGTTTAAAAATTAGGCTGGGAAAAAAAAAGACATCTGTTGATCCACCTGAACTTTAGTTGATAAAAGCAAAGCATTTCAAGCCTAATCTCAATCTCAAAAGCTGTCTGATTCGGATATGTGAGAGTCTCCTTTTCACAACTGTTATAATTCAAGTCAATCTGAGCTCTACAAGATTCCTATTAAAGAGATGGTAAATGATTTAATTTGACATTTACAGAACACACTTGTCTGAACTCAGGCACTGTGCATGCCTTCACCTCTTCCCCCGCCAGGGCTTCTGACTGCTTCTGTTCTCAAGTTTAGACTTTCCCAACTGGTCCAGGTCAGTGTCCTATTAAACACTCTTGGGGTTCAAAAGACATTTTATCAACTTGAAACCAAGTCTCAGGTCTCAAGATGTGGCAAAGTTGCATGGTGCTACTCATAAAGCTTAAAAGCACAGCCTTAAAGCTCAGATGTGTCTAACAATTAAGACAGCTGAGGAACAAAAGACCCCAAAACCTGAGTGAAATCAGGGTCTACTTAATCTAATACTCCAAGAATGGGCAGGATCAGGCACTTCATACAATCTGCTTTAAAAATGCATAACTTTCAAGTGGGTTGCATCTGTCAAATAATTTGTCATGTTAGAAAGTGACACTCTAGACCAGGAAGTCTGTATTTAATGAATTACCAATAGTAATTACTTAGCAAGAATGGAATTCTTTTCCCTCTGACATATGGTCTTAGATAAGAGACTTACTACATTCAGTCATTGAAAAAGTAGACTTAATTATCCAGCATACAGAATTAGAGGGCTTGCTTTAATATGAAACATATGCTGGGATGCAGAGGCATCACATGGTTACTTTGTTTTGGAATTTCTTGTTACAGTTACCCTCACATTGGAATTAAACTCTAGAGTAAGGGTAAACTACAAAATTTCTCATTCATGTTGGCTCTTTGGTTGTTTCTTTTTCTCCTGTTTTCTAAGTGCATTTTAAAACATTCTGACAGACACACATCTTGCTTCAAACAAACTCCAGACCTTTCCAAAGCAGAATTGTACTTAAAAAAAAAAATGTAAAAACCACTTCAATTTACTGCAGAACATTTATGCTCAAATGCAGGACATTTTTTAAGTAGAGGTCCAGCTTTGTAACTGAGTTTGCCAGTCAGGTTAAATCAAGTCACAGGAGTCAGATTCCCCTTAGTTTTCAGAGTACATTTCAGATCACCCTGCATGTTCAACAAGAAAAGTGAGTAGAAGTTAAAACGACAGATTGTTCGCAGCAACATTAAGAATGCTGAATGCTGTAAAGCTTTTCATTTCAAGACTTGCAACCAGATAGTGTCTTCAGGCCATCACAGGGAGGACACTGCAAGGTACCAAGAGTCCCGCAAGGCACTCAAAGTGCCTGGGGGATCCCAGGGATCATATGCTCCAAGAGCAGCCTTCCAGAAGAGATGGGGTGTGCTTTGATACCCCCTGAGTTTCAGATACTGTTGAAACTGCCATTAAGTAGCATCAGCAGCCAAGAATTTTTTGGTTTCTTCCCTGTTCCACTATTCAGTCTGCTGTGTGGATCTTCAATTTCCACACTGATAAAGTAGCATGCCTCATCTCACACAGAGGTTAGCAGCTTCTTTAGTTCAAACTGTGGTGGAAAACTCAGAGTCCTTTTATCCTTAAGCAAACGGTTGCAAGCCTGGAGGTCACAAATGTGTCTGTTTTCCCAAATAAAAGAGACAACAGCTCCGGATTTCTCAATTTATTTTGGGACAATTGATTTAACTTAGTGGCAAGCACCATTGGCAAAATAGCTCCTAGAAATCCAATAATGGGAGCACTAAACCATTATGTGCCTCCCACTAGTAAGCTAAGCCTCTCAGGCCCTTAACCATTCAGTCCAGGCTTCAACCTGCCACCTGTACTATTCAGAGCAGAGAGGGTATTTAGAGTCAGATGAGCTGCTACAGAGCAGGACCTTACTCACTGCCAAGCAAAGCCTCTCTCCAGAGCTTCGACACAAACCACAGCACCCAGTTTGAAGCTTCCAGAATGGTCCCTGAGGAACACATCCAGAGAACCGGTCCTGAGCCCACATATCTCAGGCGCTCTAGGCAGAGCTAGAGGCCTCACTTTGGGCACTTGCACTAACTTGCGTAGGAGCAGTTGTGGATCTCTGGTCACTTCCATTCAGACCACCTGGCGGTTCTATGAAGTAATTAGTTTGATTTGCATAATACCTGCTCTGCAATATATCCTTGGACCTTTACTAGCTCGTTGACTTTCTCCTGTCCCCCATCAAACACTGCAGCCTTGTGGAGTCCATTCCTTGAGACTTTTTCTTTGCAAGAGGGAAGAAAGCAAAGGTGGTTCGGCTCCATCCAGTGGAGCTCCAAGTACAAGGTGCTTCAAAAAGATGGACCAAATTTCAAGGCAGCATATTTCACTATGGCAACATGTTACAATTACACATAAATTTACGAATGGTTTAATGAGTTATCAAGTTTTAGTAGCGTTTTTATAATCCTATGAAACTCCATACCCCATCCTTTCAAATGGTAACTGTTTTATTCATGGGCAGTTCATGGTTGCAGTGGTTTCCAATTGGATCCCTGTCTTTGAAACACCCTGTAGCGTGTTTGGCTTACTGACTGTATTTTCCCTTTCAAAACTAAACTGGAATACCATAGAGAACAGAACGCAGCACTCTTGCCTTGGGCTGTTCCACAGACATGCTGTTGGAGTTCTTTTGGATGTTCTGTACACCTGTGCAGGTGGCCAACGGATTTACCATACAAATGTGTTATAACCAGATCTAATCTGCTTTAATCCACGGAAGTACTGAGGAATGGCACATCCAGAGCACAAAACATGGACTGAACCTTTGCAATTAAGCCCAACATCCACAAACAGATAAGTGTTTCTAAATGGACAGCACTGTTTTGGCTGCCATATTTGGCACAGTTGCCAAAAAATCCCAAACTCCCCTGTTTACTGTCATTGGGAATGTTGAACTCCAGGTCTATTTTGCAGGGGAAGGCACTATGCTTTCCTCAGTTCAGCAGGTAGGAAGCAAGAAAAACTTTCCAAACAATGCTCAAAATGGGAATTTAACAGTCAACACGCTTCTGCTTCCTAAGGCTGTATCTCTAGACTTTGAAGTGGTGATTACTTTTAAAAAACCTCATTTTATACGCTTGCCAACAGATCTCCACATAGATTGCAAATTAACTAGCACAGAAAGCTGTAACTAGGGTCCTTGTTAGCACACAGTCATTTCCAGTACCTCTCTCCAGGTTCCTAGATTATTACTCAAGCACCTAACTAAATCCACCATCATAATTAAGCTCCTTCTTTTAACTTGAGACCCTATAAAATTCTGGTGTAGTTTATGTCAGCAATCTGTTTGTGCCTTATGTTCTGACTGAAGGACAGGTTTGGTTTTTCTAAGAATTTGTTATTTGAATTTTGTTTTTTGCAAACCAAACCCAGCAGTGTAAAGCATTTGGCTTCATTTTATCCTAGACCAAGCTTAGCTTTAGTCCTTCTTTGATTTTCAGTGTCAAACAGGGCAAAGACTGTCCTTCAGGATTATCAGAGCCAACAGATATTAGCTAGAGGAAGAGGAGGGAAGAGAAACAAAGTGCACACACCAAATCAGCACCTCTGTCTGTGTAGCGAGTCTGACTCTGGATCTCCCATTTTCCAGAAAAAGAGCACTCTAGCTTTTGGATCGCTAATGAGTGTCTAGAAGCAAACCCCAAAATATTTGATTTGGGTGAAAAATAGCCACAAAAAGAATGAAAATTTTATCAAAACCTACTGAACTGAAACTTCTTGTGCTCCCATACAAACTGCCCTAAATGCTTTCAAGTTCAGATTAGCACACTCCAAAAGAAGGTTCAAATACCTGCCAAGATATGGCATTGCTGAGTCCAGGGTGGCAGTTCAAAAGGTCACACATGAGCTTGCAGGTGCTTTCAGATTTCACATGAAGCAACTCTTTGTGATCCATACTGCAGGTCTCATAGCATCAACATTCACCCTGCTTCCTCTCAAACTTATTTAGGCTGCTCCTTGAGAAGTTCTTGTACAGCTGTGCAGGAGAGAAAGAGAGGAATAACATACAATTTTTTTTAAAAAGCTGGGTTTTGTCCCATATTAAAATGATGCTTCCAGTCAGTCACTGAAAATCTTTAGCCCTCGAATCTGGCTCATGCCAAACATGTTGTGTAGTCAGAAGGTAAAAATAGGAGCTATGGAAAAAGCAGCCTCCAGCGTATGCAAAGAGATCTCAGGGTACAGGTTTGGAGTTCAGTGCTGGGGTAAATAAAGGGTTTGCTTCTGCATCATCTCATTTTTGCCACTTCCCATATAGGAGGCAGCAGATGGAAAGTGATCTGGGCATTAAAATGCTACCTACGTCAGGATTTTAGGCTTTCATGCAGTGTCTCAGTTAATCAAAGTTTTGCTATAAAATTCAGGCGGCAATGCTCAAAGCCAAGTCAAGTCATAAAAAACGAGCTGATTAATTTCCCTCTAATTTGTATGATAATTAAAATTCCAACTTTTAATTCTGTTAATTGTCCTCCCACAAGGAGGTTGATTGGGCTTCGCTAATACATGCTGTGAAAATGCACTTCCCACAGGTCTGTCTTTGTTTCCTTTAAAATGTAAGGCTTTTACATAATTATCCCTTAACTTCTATAGATAAATGTAAGCTTATCTCTGGCCTGTTTTGACACAAGCCCCTGTGTAATTTAAGCTGTGTCCATAAATCAAATGCTGAAAGTCATTAGGTGTTTCATCAGAACATTGTGCCAGTGTGTGGTTCTCTGTGCCTTTTAATGAGCAATTAAACTTGCAAAAGATACAGGGGAAAAAAACCCCACAAACCTCAAGTAAAAAAAAATACACATCCATCCTCTCCTGGAAGTCAGATAGCTCTGAAATGAACTGGAAAAAGACAAAATATTTGATATGGTAGACATGCTGCTGTCTTTTCACCTGCTTTCCACAATCCCAACCAACAAACTGCATAGAAGAGCAGGCAGAGGAGAGGGGAGCAGGGCTGGCACCTGCTAAAGCTGCACTCAACCCATGAGCTTGTGCTTCTCTGATTAACTACAAAGTAAACTAATCCTTTTTTTGATACACCTTAACGAAAAATCTTACCAGTCCCTTGCTGTACAATACTTCTTTGTACACAGTAAAGTCCTGCCCTGCATGAATACAATATGACCACGCAAAGAACTAAAAAACCTCAAGAGTCATCTGTGGCCACAGTTCGCCTCTAGACACGTTCAGATGTCCAGTCTACAAACTAAAACTTGCAGGCTAACAAACAACAAGCACATTCTAAAAAATATCAGCACACTGGCTTCAATAAATGCTCCAAGGTCATAGTCCTAAGCAAAAAAAACCAAACTCCTGAATGTGAGAGTATTCAACAGATTTCAAGCTGGACAATCATATCCTTTTCCTCACAATTCTTCCTGGCCACAAAGTTACGATTATTTTCCATTTCATTTAGCACTGACTCAGTTGCATCACAAGTACAGATACATGAAGAACACAAAAAGTATTACACAAATACACCTTGTCCATCAGCAGAGTATTTGGGCAGTTATAACATGGGCTAAATCAAGAAATAACCTTACCAAACAGACCAGCATGTAAAAAAAAAACCTTATAGAACTAAAAGATTTTAATCAGTTCTTTTTTTGCATGGACAAGTATTGAGATGAGGCTAGTAAATTCATCTTCTGCAATCTAGCAGTTCTGCCTGGTATCAGCCTTCATACAGGCTCTTTCTGTTCCTCAGAATAAGAAATGATGACATGCCTTCTGGCCTTTCATGGGTTTGCATTTTTTTCTGCTTCCCTGGCTTATGCCTTGCAGTATATAAGTGGACACCACATCACACTGATACCACATCAAAAAGTCTCTGTAGCTGTCAGGATTTTCACTGTTGGGATAGATGCTTAAGGTTCCATTCACCAAGGGGACGCTGGCAGCTCCGGCACTGCCCTGTTCCCATTTAAACCCTCCAAGTGACAATTCCCGTATTTCAAATAGGCCCAACAGTGACGGTGGGACTGGGGTGAGAGGAAACAGCAGCCAGCACACAGCTCTCCCCTGTTCTCTTCAACCTCAGCACCACACACTGTTACACTGTGTAAGAAAACTAAACTTTTAGGTCCAGACTCCTTATCTGGGTCTTTTTCCATCTTCCAGAGCCATTCCTTTGACAAAGCAAAATCCATTAAATCTTGTTTTCCATAGAGAATCACACTTTCTATATAGCAATTTACCCTTCATTTAACATATTGTGTGGGTCAACAATACCAAGACAAAGCAAAAAGTAAAAGGGGGCAAGGAAGCTTTTGCATTTATTACCCTTTGACTCAAACTAATACAGGAATGTGCTAAGTGCATTACACTAATCATATAGCCCAAACCTTAGCAGATAAGACAAGAAAATCAATTGTAATTTCTTGGGCTGTTTTCTCATATATTCTCAACCTGTTAGCAGCCATTTCTTTTTTGAGAGCAGCCAATGAATATTTAATGTTGGAGTGTACTGCCAATTTTATCTGCCAGCTAATGAAAAAGCTGCTTGGTCATGGGTGTAAGAGAAGAGGTCTATTTTAGCCTGCGTGGCTGGCTGGCCGTAATCAGAAGTATGACAATTTTAAATTGGGAGATTAATGGATAATTTGGAATCACTGTCATTCTGACACAGCCAGTGACCTTTTCAAATTGACAGATAGCTCCATTTCACCCCAGCCACCTACAACAAGAGATTGTATCAAACAATTGGACCTAAATGCCAGGCTTAAAGGAGGCCAGGCATAGAGATGTGGCAGGGCAGTTTATAAATAAAATAGGGCTCCCACAGACTAATGAAATAGTTAGGAGGGCCATCCATCCAGCAGTTCAATTCTCACTTTTTAGCTACTGCAGCATTAGCAAAGTAAAACGGACTGATGGCCAAAAGAAGAATGCTCGGCACTATCTTCTCCAGCAAGGAAAACGGTACGGCTGAAACACCGAACCATCTAGGCCCTGTCTGAAATTATGTTATGAAAACATGTGAAATAGGTGAAAGAAAAATTCTGTGGATATCTGTACCCATCCTGTGATACTGGGCAGTACTGCTTCAGTAGTAACATACAGAGACACGTAAATCACTTGTGAGAAAAAGAAAATCAAAAACTAAATCAATAAATAAACAGAAAAACTAATTTCCTCCTAGAGACAAGATTTGATCAAGAAGCCTTAAATAATGCACCTGAGAAGTTATTGCTAAACAAAAAAATATTTTATGCAAAGTTGTGAGATCTGTTCCTCAATATGCTCTCTCCCCTCATCTTTCACAGTTTGATTCAGAGTATTAAAGTCTCATCTTACAACATGACTTCAGAAGTCTCGTTTATAAATAAGAAAGCCCAAGATAAGTTGTCTTTTGAAAAACTTGGCATGCCAGTGTGCATTAAGAACACACTAAGCGGAGAAATTTATTCAAAGGGTGTACTCTCACATTAATTTGGAATTGGATTTTATAAATCGTTTCTGTACATAAGGCTTTATTTTAGCTAGCAGAAGTTAGCTAGATGTGGATTAGCATTTCCTTTGAGTGCCACATCAGCTGTCACATAACACCATGTACTGATTTGTTTGTTTTCAGGAAGAGGAATGGCTGGCATGTCAGGCCAGCCAGCCCACCTTCCCAGCGATCGCTGCTGGAACATCTACATTTGCCTCCCAAGCTTCTCCAGCCTCTTACCCTTATTGTCACAAGTAGCCTCTGAGCAGTGATTTTAAATCACTGAAGACTTACCAGCCATTTTCCAAATTTGGTTTCCCACCGAACACTGCTCTTCAGGGGAAACCAAAGACTGCCCTGGAAGCAAGATGGGGATGTTGCAAAGGAATCTATCACTTTCCAGCTGATGGAAAAGGCTGTGTGAGGTGTGTGCACAGCAGCACCCACACTGACCAAAGGTCTCACAGTAACTCCAGGGTCAGCAGCGATCATCATCTGCTACAGCTCATTTCAGCTTGGGTCCTCAGATCATTAATATACTTGTGCCCAGCATTACTCCATCTCAGGTGCAGAAATAAGCTAAATGATCATAAGAAGGTAATGCAGACGTAAAATATCCCGTCCTTCCAGATGGGGAAAATATGCCAGCAAAGCTGCAATAAGATCAGCACATTTGAAAAATCAGCCTACTTAGTTATTAGTGCAAATATGGAATGAAGTGCCCATGCAGAAGCAACGCTTTCCCCCCCAAAAAAAAGGCTTAAAAAACGGATAATGCACTTATGAAACACAAATAACAAATTCCTAACTAGCTACATACCATTTCACCTGTCTGCTGCAGAACAGCCATCAAGTGTAATATCTACGAAATTTAGCCATAGAGAACAAGTGATGCACAGACAGTTTCACAATTAAATGTGCCAAGTCTACTCTAATGTATTTAGCAAGGTCATAATTATCCATTATTTGTGAGCACACCGAGAAATCCCAGCTAACACACTGGAAGACTTGTAGTTTTTCAGAACTGTCTTAGTATTTTCAAATTGCAGCATTATTTCTGGAAGTAGGAAATGTTTCATAGATAAATAAGGGAAAATATGGGGTAAATTCATCATAACATTGTGATAAATGAGTTACATATTCAACATGCACTAAATCTTGTAGGTAAACTAGGGATGAGTAAGTGCAGTAATTATTATGAGTAACAGAAATAGGAAAACTCCATGGTTTTGATCAAGTGATAAGCTCTCCAGTACACAGTAGTAATCAGAAAGTTATGCTGGACTGACACTGTGCTAGATCTCAAAATAAAACAAATCCCACAGAAGAACTAGCACAAAAAACGCTCAGATCCAATGCAGTGGGCATTGCAGCTGTCAGAATTAAACAGAAATCACTGTGTTGTGTCTCACTGATTCCATCCCGCCTGTGCACCCGAGAACAGAACTGACACCAGCCATCCATAGAAGGTCTGAAGCAAAACAACTGAGTCTGTCATTTCAATACTTGCATTTAAATGCCACTTCTCAGTAAATGTAAGACAGATAATTCTGAAATTGGAAACGGTTCAAACTGATGATTTTCTTTTTACTCCATGACTAAAAGCAGGGAATTATTTTCACTGCAAAACCAAGGAGGAGTACTTGTGGCACTCCAACGTTGTGCCACTAGAAGCATTAATTCAAAGTCACGCAACTAGAAAATAGGCCACTACAGCCAAACCGCTTCTTTTAGAAACAGAATGAAGACAGTTGGCTGCTAGCAGGTTACAGAATCACACTTTTAATTCTATATTATTGAGACTGGAAATTGTCTCTTTTCCTGTGTAACTGAGTAAAGCATTTTTGAAATGTCAACTTGTCCTGGTTCTGTTAAAAACAAGTTTCTCTTTCAGTGAATGTTGCCTGTCAGCTAAAGCCTTCACATTAACTGCATTTTCCTGGAGAACCAGACACATGTTTTGGTAAACCTAGCAATGGAATGCAAACTTATTGATAAGCATGGATGGACGTCTCGCGAGAGGGGCGATGAGAAACAAGTAACCAAGAAACTGACCAACAGTGTATAACATTCCATTCATGTGAATACTTCATATAAAAGTGGGAGATCACGAGGATCTCGTCCCTTTGCCCTTTTGCCTTTGCTTTTTCCCTTCTGCTTATGGCCGACATTAGGAGAGGACCTTGCTAGTCATCCCTGAGAACTGAGGCCAGTGAGAGACTGAATCCAGCTCCGGTTGGCTGCAGAGTCTAATCTAGGACTTTGGTGGCCGGCTCTGCAGTTGCTGAGACTTTCAAGATTGGTTTTGTATTATTTTGTATTATTTTCTCTATTCTTATTAGTAGCATTAGTAAAACATTGTTAACTTTTCCAACTCTCTTCTCTCTGTCCTTCTTTTCCTCCCGATTGCCTGTCCTGAGTGGGAAGGGGGGAGAAGGAGGGGCAAAAGGGGGAAGTGGGGGGGGAGAGGGGGTTAACAATACATCTGCCAGGGTTTTGTCACCCCGCAATCTTAACCCTCGACACAACTGAAGTAACACCTGAAATAATCTGGCACCCCATTTACATCACAATTTTGCAGAATAGATCTACGGCATAGAATGACTTCAGTTTTGTAATGATTTTTTGAATTTGATGGCCTCTGAAAATAATCCCGTCTCAAGTAGGCTGGAAGTCTGATTTGCTATTACTGGAGTACCAAAACAGGTTTTGAAGAGGAAAAACTGGAACAAATCTTCCAGGTCAGACAGATTCCACTGTATTTACAAAAGAAAAAGGGAAAAGTAAAAAAGAACAAACAAGAGACCCAAGCAAGAAACTCTAAACAACCAACAACCCCACACTAGAGAATGTTGGTCAAGTTGTCTGGTACCTACCAGGCTCCATCCCTCGCCCAAGTGCTTGGTGACACAGATCAACTATATATTTTGCAAAAACACTGCCTGGAATTTTAAATTGGGCATCTAAAATTAGAGGCAGCTTGAATATCCTGTCTAAAATGGACTAAATCAGCACACTATCAAATTAGTCACTGCCAAATTTAACAACTTCAGCTGAAGTACCCCGTGAAAACAGCACTACATGAACTCATGTCATAGCGGGTTAATTCCATGTTGTCTCCTCGAGGGAGGAGTGAACAGGGCTATGCCAAAGTTCGCTGTGATGATGGCAACTACATATTGTCTATTGTGACCCACTCCTGCAGGCACATTATCTCTGCACTGGTATCCTGGAAAATGCCGTGTTCAAAGTGACTGTTTGATGTTGCCCTTTTACTTTTAAGTGCCATATTAGCATGCAGCAACTCTTCTCCACAAGTCCACATCTGAAAGGTGTGTTTCTTTTCCTTTCCAGTACCTCGATGTAAAGGAATAGGGATGCGAAAAGTATCATGTTGCTAATCAAGCAGATGCTTTCACACCCTGGGCACACTACTTCGTGATGTCAGTACAATTCCTCAGACAGTAAAAAATGATTTTAAGAACAGATTAAAATAATGGAGCCAGATGTAAAATTAATTCCACTGGAAAAGCACTTTGGAGATTTCGTACACATGTTGAAGTGCAGCAGCATTTTTAAAGATACAAAACAACACAAGGAGAAGTTAATTTTTGGCTTTTTTGTAATTTTTGGAAGCAGAGAAGAATGAGATTCTTTTCAGATCTCACTTTTCATGAAATGTTACCAGCATTTTTAGCTATTAATTTGAACCCCATCAGTTACCATTCCAAGGGAAGCCAATCGCGGATCTACTCATCTTAATGTTCCGGAGTTATGAATTATAGCAAAACAATTTACTTCATAAGAAAGAGAGCAACTTGTTAAGTCTTAGAGCACAATGTTCTCCTAGAGAACTAAAAAATGTGATACTATTTCACTTACACAAAAACACAAAAAACCCCAATGAAATTAAAAACATTTCAAAAAGATTTTTTTTCCCTTTTGATATTTAATGGGTATTTTTATTGCCACACAATATAAGTCACTCTCTGAATACATCTGACAGGGTATTCCTTTCTATGTTGATAGAAGATAACATTCTGAATTAGAAATCACAAAAAAATGAAGGTTTTCAGCACTTTTGTGTAGCATTTCAGCATAATATTCCAAAACCAGCCTTTTTTTTTTTCCTTATGGCAAAATGATGATCTTTTTAAGGATCCTGTACAAGCCTCAATTTACTGACAAATCAGGAAGCCCTGACTGTTTCAGACACTATCTTATTGGGTCTAAAATTCAGCCCTCAGATGAAGTTCTGGAAAGCAACTGAAAAAACAAACAAAAAACAAACCAAACCAAACACAGACAGACACAAAACCTCCTGACTTTCATTGTGAAAGGTAAATGAGAAATGAGGCAGCAATAAGCCTGCACAAGATGGGACCTCCCGGCTCTTCAGGAGAGTGGAACGTGTCCTGCCCAGGAGGGGCTGCTGTGCTGGGAGGCAATAAAGAGAACCCAGCTGAGCACCAGTAAATTCACACCCGCTTTCCCCTGGTCACTACAGGCTTCATGTAACAACTTGCTTTAGAATTCAAAACTTCCATAGATAAGAAGAAACACAACTCAGCAATTAACTCTTTTCCTACTATACTTATAATTTAATTAGCATTTTACAAGGATTGTTAGTTAAGATCAAGAAACATCTTTCTGCTTCTCTGAAAATGAACTTATTCTTTCATGTGGGATTTGGAAACACGAGCAAATCCCTAAGCATTTTCAGTTGCAATCCCTAAGTGCGAAGCCAACCACACCAGGGCTCCCTCCCAGCCTGGCAATCAGCTTAGTGTC
This sequence comes from Streptopelia decaocto, assembly GCF_964273445.1. Lineage (NCBI taxonomy): Eukaryota > Metazoa > Chordata > Aves > Columbiformes > Columbidae > Streptopelia > Streptopelia decaocto. The sequence goes on from NC_138660.1 coordinate 23,467,162, forward strand.
CTGGTGCCTTGAGTCAAAACCCGAATCAAGCCAGAAGCACATCAGATCCTAATTTCGGCTGGCGTTTTGCAAGACTTGGCTAAGTCATTTGACCTCGTCATGCCTCACAACACAGCTTGAAAGATTCTTGGAAAGCCAGTGATTCAATGTGAAGCAGATGCTTCACATAAACAGATTTTTCCTGGGTAGGTATGTGTGCCCATTAAGAATCATTCACTGAGAGACTATACTGGTGGGAAACAACTTCGTAAGCTCTAAAGCCAAGGTACAAGATTTCACATTCTGCCACAGTAATTAAAAAAACCAAATCACTCTGGCTAGGCAGATTTATTAGTTTCAATAATTATGATTGCATCATTTTTCTACAGTAGCTATTACATATGTAAAATAACTTCAGAATTTTTGATGAAAACTATGTCCACGCCATCACACAACACAATTCCTACTAAAGTCAACAGGCTTTACTCTCAAAAAATCCCTCTTATTTTGGCCATATTTTATTTTTCTCCTGAGATATGCATGTTTGCAATTCCAGGACACTTTACTCTCTATTTAAAATATTCTCCAATGGAAGTCCTCTTAAAGCAATCCAGAAGCATGGCTGTTCTTGACCACTATAGAGAACACATCTAGCAAAGAGGGAAAGATGTAAAAAAATATATTAATGGAAATAAATTGAGAGCACTGAGTCTTAATGCATATAACAGGTTTTAAGCTACATGGAAAATGGATTGACAGAGAAATAAGGCTGTCCACTAGGAATCAAGGATGAAGGTAGTAAAGGCCAAATCAAATTGAGCCCAACTGCTGGCTGATGCTGTGTGCCCTTTCACAACACATAATAGCAGCCCTGGTGGTAAGTGGGAACCCTCTCTTCACACTTCTTGCTAAAGGGCTTCCCACAATTCATAGAAACACAGAAGACGGGCAGTTTGGTGGCATTTATTGGAGCAGAGCTCCTAGCAAAGACCCCTCTCCAGGTGGAGTGAAAATGGGATGGGTATATACCCCATTTAGCTGGAATATGCATCAAATCTGACCTATAAAATTACACAAAAGCCACTTTGGGAACTTGAAGATGTGAAGCAAAAAAAATCCTACCAAAACAAAAACAACAACAATGAAACAAAAAACCCAAAACAACAACAACAAAAACCCACCCAAAACCACACACAAAAAACCCAAAACCACACACTACTCTGAAAACAAGACACCAAATAGTCATCAATTCAAAAATACCAAGAGTGGAGCATCCAAATAGTTTTGTGGTTTGGCCTTTACATTCCTGGCTACTTGTAGCAGCATTGTTGATCTCCAAGCGAAGAGGAATTTTCCAAATGCGTTCCAGAGCAGAAGAGCAGCAGCAGCAGGCGCCTGCCCTCTCCTGCATCACCCCGTGCCGGAAAGCTGCCCTAGACCTGGGGAACGAACCCTCACCTGACTGTGCTTCACTGTCTGTCATTACAGACACAGAGTTTATTAATCAAAAGCTTCTGGCAAACTGTGCAGCTTTTCACAGCACAGATTAATCGGCTTTAGCCTGGTCACAGCACTACTATCTGCAAAATCAAGATTGTCGTGTTTAATCAAAAATACAAATACATTAGGTGTATAGTCATCTTGTAATCTAAGATTTAGCAGAACCAAACAATTTAAAAAACAAAACTAACCATACACTGAACAGAATGCATCAGCTCCCAATAAAACACAGTGCCCAACTCCTACTGTCAGAACTAGTTGAACTAGTTGTTATTGTGTTCTTTAGAAAATAAGTAAATCAGACAAATCATTACATTACCCCAGTTATTTTTAAAATATTATTTTTAGCACAGGACTTGAAGCTTATTGGAGGAGGTCAGGAATGATGCTGCCTCTGACAACTCACTGTTTCCTCCCCCTGCCTTTAGTTCTAATTACCAGTTGAGGAAGAATTCAGGCTAAATTTATTATAACGATGCCCACTAGAGAATTCCCTCCTCTGACTCATGAGCAATGCCTGCACTCATTCCCCTCTTCATGCAAACGTAAGTCCAAAAATAGACCAAAACACACTCCATGGATTGGAGACTCTGCCCCAGGAGCCTCATGCCACACTAATGAAATCAATGGGAAACTCACCACTAAGTTCAAACCAATCTAAGATCAAGCACAGAATTATCTTCTAAGATTTCATACATATAAGCTTGCAGAAGATCTGAAATTGCTTTACAGCCTTCAATAAATTAAGCCCAACATTGTTCCTATGAAGGCAGAAGGATTCTAAAATGTTTTTCAAAGGAAGCTATTTATTTGCTACCTAATTGTGCATGAGAACTTTGCTTCATTTTTTTCCCCCATAATCTACATCTGTCACAATATGATTGTGACAAAGCGGTTTCCAAAAGATCAGGCTCAAATTTTCTAACACTGTGGCCTGTATAACTATAGATGTCAACCTAGAAGAAAAATCAATGGTCACACATGGAAATGCAATTGTTTCTGACTTCACCAAATCATCCACAAAAACATTTACAGCAGACAGGGCAGTTACTATGCTCTCTGCAGAGTTCATTTTTCCTTCTGCTACAACAGAATTTGTCCTTGTTACTTTGTATTTGCGTTGCAGCAAACTCAAGACTACCTGGTTTTATGTTTGGTTTTGTTGTGGGTTTTTCTTGTGGTGTTTGTTTTTTCCTCCCCTAATGTACACCTCTCCATCCTTTAACCAACTGTCATGGCACCGCAATGATTTGGGGTCATTCCGTACATTCTCATGCTAATAAGATACACAGTTCATAATCTCATGAAATAACATTTGACACTCAATTTATAAGCCCCAAATAGGATGTTTAATAGTAGATATTATCCATCAGTCCCATTTTACATCATACCCGTCATTAACTATTATTGCAAATAATCTAGTGGAATAGTGGAAGCGCCATGGAAAATTACAGATACAAGATACAGATACAAGTTTAGTAAAGCAGATCATGATCCAATTCCTTTAACCAAGATAAAAGCTTTTCACATAATCTACATAGGCTTTGCTTCCTTGGTCACCTAGACTAGGAAAGAATTAAGGTAGAAATCATATTTCAAGTGTAAGAAATGATCCACCTTGAAACTGAGGCAATTGCCAAGGAGCCATTTACTAATACTATGAGAGCAGATGTTAGAGTATAACACATGTTACAGGGCTACAAACAAAAAAGTAAAATTCTGAAGTATTCAGCCAGATGCTGCTTGCTCTCAGTTTATTTTTTTATAACTTCATGATAGGTTGTTCCTTTTCAAAACAGAATTAAGAGACCTGCCTTGTTACTAATGTCCGTAGTGCCAGTGGGAAATTTGGTGCTTAAATTTTTGTCCAACACTTGGCAGTGCTTTGAAAGCTTCAGTGAAATCCTTTCACACCACCTTTGGGAACACACCTGAACCTGTTGGGCCCTGAAAATACAAGGTATCTGGCAACAAAAATATCAAGGAGAGCCCAAAAAGACATGGAGCCATCAGGTGCTGCTTGTGAAAACGGGTAAATATCTTCAACAGCATGGACAACAGCACAGAGCGAACCGTCGGCATGTGCATGGACTAGACAGAGCTAGAGGGATGGCTCATGGACTGACTGCAGATCAGCAGAGCCCTGACAAACAAGGACAACAGGCTGATATGCATCACACACTTCAAAGTCAAATGCAAAAAGCTGAGCTTAAGACACAACCTCATGTACTGCCCCAGGTTAGGTAACAACAGTGGCAGTGGCCAGGTAACAGCAGTGGCCAGGTAACAGCAGTGGCCAGGTAACAGCAGTGCAGAGAAGGACTTGCAGACAATCTGTTGAGCCAACACTCAAACCATACGCAACCCAAAAAAATTCCTCCATAAAACATCATACTAATGCATTTTTTAATTAAGCAGCATCATATTTAGCAGATAGTGAGTGGGTTGCCAGGTCACTGGATGCAGCAAAAGTTTCCAGCAGCAAACAAGGTTTTGCTGTGGATAAATAACTATCACCAAAAGTCAGCAAAATCTCATAATTTTATTCTGTTTCATGTAAAACTAAAGGCAAAACCTGGCTTTTTGCTTACCTTCTGGAATCCCTTGCATACAGCTCCTAGACAATACTCCCAACAAGACAAGAAATATCCTGCTTCAGGAAAGTAAAAGAGGCTTTTCTTATTGAAACCATGCTATTGTTTGCTTCAATAACCCACCCTGGCAGCCCCTCTACCATCTCTCAGTCAATACCAGAACAGGAGTTTTAACCTCAACTAACCAAAGCTCTTCTACCTTTCAAACCCGTAAAACACCAGCTCAGCAGTAGCAGCCCAAGATGATCATGGGCAGCGAGCTCCCAGCCCAGGTGTCACACTTAGTTCAGCAATTTTTGGAGCAATCTGCAACCTTTCCAAAATAAAGGCTTGGAACTTCTTAAAGCTGGAATTTCCAGATTAGGGAAAAAAAAAAATGGGGGGGGGATGGAAGCCAAATCAGCTTTTTTTTTTTTACCACCTCAGAAAAAATTACACTAATCATGACATTGTTTCAAATAATAAATGAAACACTGTAGAAATTAATAGGAAACCTAGGCGCATGTGCATATTTCACATTTTCCATTTGTTACACAGAAGGAAAAAAGAATGACAGTATTTCAACCTCTGTACAGAAGAGTGCATACTCTAGTGGCCAGATTTTGAACAACTACTATCTGATAACCTAAAAGAAACACTACCTTATTTGGATAAACGGACAAAAATTCAACGTCACAATCTTAAATTAAGCCATGTGCATCAGAATGACATCTGAATAGGATTAAAGAGAGCTAAAGTGCAGAGAGCTGATTTATATCAACTCAAGAAATCACCAAGTCCATTACAGTCATAAGACACACCATCATGTACTAGAAAAAAATGTGCATAATTTAGCAGCTATATATTTTGAAGGCACGCCTTCCTATGCCATTTTACGCAACTACAGAAAGTAACAGTTTTGAACACACATACTACACCAGAAATACATGAAGAACGGGATAAGCAAATTAAACAAAAAAACCCCACAAACAACAGAATGAAGCAACTTAGTGTGCCTGTTAACTTGAAAGCCTCAATTCATCAGAGAAAGAAGGATGACCAGCTTTCACTCCAAGGGTCCCTAATGCCCCAGTGCAAGAAAAACTGGGGCAGTTAAGACTCAGCAGAAATAACAGTCAACTGCACATAAATTCAAGAGGTGAGAACACTAGATTTAGGTTGAAGTATTTCAGCTGCAGGGTAGAGAGAAGGATGTGTTTAGTCTGGAGGCAGGGAACATCACTTTTTGGTTCCACAGTGTCTTTTATCCTTATATTGATAGGGAATGTAAAAAACACTGAAAGACCTGGCCTTTTTGTCTTCTGTTCAGAGATAAGCCGAGACCACTGCTTTGGATCACCTTGTCTGAGCTTACACAAAACAGAGACCACAGCACTTGCCCAAATTACTTTTTGTTTAAACTCAAATTCATTGCCAGATTCTGCATTTTACAGCTACCAATTAACATCATGTCAAAATTTCTAAGACATTAATTGGCTATCAGGTTTGGGGTTTTTTTTGCAGTAGTATGTAACAATAAGAAGTTTAAGCCTAACTGAAATGCATTTTACTATGAATTAGTTGAATACAGCACTGCTGATGAAGCTTTCCGATACTCACTAGAGGAGAAGCAAGCTTCTATTTCTGTAAGAAGCATTTTGTTCAAATGATCCCTGCCAGGTTCTGCAACATTTCAGGTCATGTGCCAGCAGGGAGTACAGGCTTAGGGAAAAAGCAGCAGTCCTGCGGCTGGGGAGGTCTCTCCCTGGCTAAGTCAGTAGGAACTACATATACTCAAAAAGAAAGTGCCCTGGATAACAGGGCTGCTCTTCAGCATTGTCAGTTATTTTCTGTATTTACCTGCAGCTATAAACACTTGAAAAATGCCTGCAAAATGATAGTAGGGGCTGATTTCCATGGAAAACATCAGCTCTGTTTCTTAATGGAGATTCTCTCTTGACGCCGCCCAGAATAGGAAGCTGGTACCTTGCACTCAGATGTGGCAGTTCTGGCCGCAGTTCCACGGCTGGTGACAGATTGTCCTCCTGTGAAACTCCACACAACTCGGTGACTTGTACACTCTTCCTCATTGCTCCTCTCAGTATCTCATGTCTTTAGCCAGGAGACTGTGTCACTGGGTTCCTAAAGCACCTGTGATCTACCACAGTACAAAGACACACATTCCATTCTCTGCACAGTTTCCTTCATTTGGTAGAGTCATCTCTTTATAATAGATAAAGTATGACATGTTATCATGACTTGTCAATAACAACCAGTCAATACAGTGTGTTCTTGCCTGAATGCTGAAGCACTATGTTGCACTTATATGTTAAGCTTTCTATTTTCAAAGTCAAATTGGGAAATGAATTTCAGGTCTACTGAATAATGTGATCTGTGGGATATATCCTTTAAATAGTTATTGCATTGATTTCTCAGCATAACAAGTATCTTTCAGTTTGAGGAAGCCCCAGTAGGTAAGAAGGCAGCTCCCCACTTCTCCCAGCACCACAACTCATACTTGGAAAATCACACATGAAAATTCATTACTGCAGGTTTCCACCGATTCTGTCACTCAAGAAGTGAAGCCTGAACCATGCCCTGCAATCAGCCTTGTCCTTTTAGTCTTCCTGTAAAGATTTACTGCATTATTTTTTTCATTGTATCCTTCTGTTGTCAATATTGTAACAGAATTCAGCAGCAGAGTGCACATCACATATCAAACTCTCCTTCCAGTTTGGGATTAGATGTCCTTAAAACGTTATACTTTCACTACTGGAAATACATCATGTTCCAGTTGTGCCCAATGAAATGCTACATAAACATAGAGAAGATTGATGGAAATCCAGCACTAACAAAGTCCAAAAGAACAAATAAATGATCTTCATATTTGGCTGGAAAAAAATTCTCAGGAGAGGAGACTTGAACTGTCATTCTTGGTTGATCTTAGATTTCTTATATTCCAGTGTTATTCCCATACCAAATAAACATATTTTAGCACACTTAACCACACATCAGGATAATAACTTCATCTCACTTTTTTCTGAATAGGAAAATCAAGTTTTCTTCAACTCAAAAAAATGCTTTTGTCCCCCTCCTTTCCTATTTGGCAAAGATCAGGCCTACCAAACCAACTTTACATTAATTTTGCTGCCTCAAGACATCCCCAGGCTTCTTGCTACTTCAGACACTAGGTTCAGAGAATCACTTGGAACCAGAACTCTAAACATTAATACTGCAGAATTGACTATCAGCTGAACTGAGGGGCTGACTGATTAAGAGCAATATGGAAGAATCTAAATTAACCCAAGTAAACACATTATATGTATATCTGTGTTTGTGCAGGGTGAAATAACTAAGCTTTCCCTGAACTTTTCCCTGAACTCAGTTACCTACAGGGTCTTTGGTTTCAGATTTTTCCACACCCAGCTGGCAAAAATCCCTCATTTGCAAACTCAAAGCTGAATTGATACACTTGAGCTCACTTTGTGCCATATGGTTCAGTTTCTCAAGTTTGGTCTTCTGTGCACAGAGTCTGAGTGGGGGGTTTGCTATTCTTAGCACTTGTGCCTGACAAAAAGCTTGTTTTCTGCAGAGTTGTAGCAGAAAGATCCCAAAAAAGCTCCAAGACCACCAGATTACAAGTTCTGCAGCGTGCACTGCTCTGATGGCTTTGAGCTCAAAAGCGCAGCTCAGGCTGGTAGTGCACGTGTTGTGTTGACCCAGGGCTCCACACATGCACTGAAATGAGCTCTTGCTTCTCCTTGGCAACAATAATCTAATAAAAAAAGACACAGTGTCTTATAAACAGATTGTTACACTTTTGAAGAAGTCCCCAAGGGCCAGGAAATTTGACCCAGATTGACATTTCCAGGCATATCAAATTTTAAAATACATTATCTAGCATCTCTATCGAAATACGTATCACTTGCTTACACAAACCGCATGTCACCTCAGCCGTTTCACAGTATTCTGAACTGGCCAGTGGCAGGGTGACAAGGGGCAACTTGAAATAAGGTTGCACTGTGGTTGCTAACAGGAAAACAGAATGAATTTACATATTTTTAAAGCAGATTCAACTGCTGTATTTGTTCCCTATTTGTATAAAATCACCTATACAAATAAAAAATAAGCTTACAAAAAGAAAAAATTATTTAGAGGGATATTACAAAATTAGAAGTGCTATAAAAGAATAGGGATCAATTTTTCAGTCTGTCCCAAAGCAAGAGAAGGAGGTCATCAAATGAAGCTGCATGCTACAAGCTAAAATTAACAAATGAGAGGAACATTCAGACAACATACAATCCATCTTAGATAAAAATCACATTAGTCTAACCTATCTCAACCATTCATTTTTGGGCTTTCAGCTAATTACACTAGTGCAAGATCATTAAGTTAATTAGGTTTAGAAGACCAAGAGCATCTCACTTCCAGATCAATCTGATTAATCCACATTGAATACCTTTAGGGATCATCGTTTTGTTCACGAGGATGATCGTCCTTGGCCAGTGCAGGATCTTTCCACAAACCATTCTTTCCCTAGCCACCATTCAATATTGCTTTCTTCCACAAACAAAATATTCATAAACTGCAATTAGATACTGTGACTCATGACCTAGTGATGTTATTTTTTCAACTTCTGGGAGTTTCTAAAACAGTAAATTTCCCAACTTGCTCATCACATTTGCTTTGATTAGACCTGCAATTTAGGAACAGAGCCCAGAATCTCTCCCTCCCATGTCTCAGCAAGGTCTGATACCTTCCTGGTTTATGGCATTATGCCCTCTTTAAAACAACTGAAAACTGCAGAGCTGCCAAATTGCCTTCTCACATGATGAGCTCAGCTCCAAATCTGTCCTCCACCATACCCAGCTCTTAATGTTACTGATCAGAGGTTTCTCTCCTCTCTCCTGCTGTTGCAAATACATTTCAGATGTTTTTTCCCTACAAAAGTGTTCGCTGTAGAAGAAAATACAAATGAAACTTTCCACCTCAAATTTGTAAATATCAGAGACACTTATAACAATATGGTAGAAAAGTATATTTTGGATAAGAGAGGTTCCTTGCATTTCACTTCAGATAACTATTTGTAATTTCTAGTTCATTTTACAGATCGCTTCATGTTCTGCAGTTGCAAAACACAGCCGTGCAATTATTACACTGCAGAATCTAAAAATCCAGCTGTACCCACCAAGACCCAGCTGTCAAGACATGTTTAGAAGGAACTATTGGAATTAATGGAGTTGCACACTTAAATACTGCAATGAAACTGGGGTCAAATTTCAGACAAGAATTAATACAACAGAGAAGCTAAAACCACTCAAGAGGAAAGTTCTCCACAGCTTTGGCTTCACTGCCACAGTGCTGTGACCCTTGGGATGTTATCAATGCTTGAGAATGTCGGGGTAAGTCTCATTACAGAGCAATCTGCATGAAATTCAGTGACCTGTGATACCAAGTAGATCAGACTAGACAATCTGATTATGTCTTCTGTAAACCCTCTAAGAGAGATGGATTAGATCCTCCGGTGAAAGATGTGACAGGGCCCCCCACTGCTCTTAGACCAGAGGTCTCGCCATCAGCGCTTCCCAGACATAAATGAAAGCCAAACTCTCAGTCGTCCCTGCAAGTTGCCAATATTATTTTCTTCTTGAACAGTAAGCACCAGAAAGAAACTTGGAATTTCTGTTCTTCGTAATTCTGCTGGAATCAAGTGGAAAAGATCAGAATTTGTGTTATTGGGAATTCAGGTACAAATCAGCAAAGGTGGGATACTCCACTTGGCAGAGTGCCCTTGAATTAAAGGGAATCTGTAAAAGGAGTTGCTCTCAGTACAAGTTATTCAGGTTTGTCCCCCTAATTCTGCACTGCCAGGAACAAGATAAAGACACATTTTGCTTCTCAGTTAATGTATGGTGCTAGTGATCCTTGACTCTCCCATCATCAAGTTTCTTATTCATCATAAACAGAAGTTCCTATATGCAGCCCTATTTTTATTGTAAGCAACATAAAAGAGTCTTGTAAGAGAGTCTCCTGGCAAATGGAAAATGGTGGAAGGACATTTACTACATTTGGCAAAAAGTATAGGGTGTGTTACTATACAGATATGATTTCAAGTACATTCAAAGCAGAAAGAGATAGGCCAGTGCACTAAAAGGTTGAAAGGACAATGAAGTATGAAAGATCCACAGAGCAGAAGCTGTGAATTACAACAGCCACCTAGTTTTAAAACACTTATTGAAAGAATTGCCTGAGTTTTCTAGGATACTCTAAAAATTAAACCTCAGCAAAACAAGACAACCTGTATTTCTATGAGACAGAACAACTGTCCTGTTCCACTTAGATTTCCTCCTTTTTAGAAAAAAAATATAGAAAAGAAAGCTGTTGGAATCAGGCCAGTTTACTACTAGAAATCCAAGTCTGCAGACACCAGTTACCTGCAGAGGATGGAGGACGCTCCACTGGGCAGTGGACCTTGGAGACAGCAACCACTGCTCCAGACAGAAGACAAACTGCTGCTAGAACCAAATAAAGCTGAAAACGAATATGAAGAAAATAAAGTGTTTCACAGGGAAATCCACAGTAAAGGGAGGCTCCAGAGACAAAATTCCTGCTGCAGCCTTGTTTCAACAGATTATAACTGTACAGACCTGACAAGAATGGGGACCCACCAAAGCTGTTCCCGCAAGCAACCCGTGTGGATTCCGCTACTTTTAATGGCGCAGTTCAGAGCTCACAGTTCACCTTGTCTGAAACAACGTGACTGAAGGCAATAAAGAATAGTTTTACAGACACTACCTGACTGCAGCATCCCTCAGATCTCATTTTAGCTTGCTTACAAGGATTGGCGATCAAACCTATTTCTCCTACCTGTGCAGTTCTAAGGTTGGGTAATCAGTTAACAGTGCAAAGACAACAACATGGCAACATTTTTCATAGGGTGGGCAACATGGAACATTTTTTCTCTGTGACCAAGTTAAACATGCACAATTTTGTTTTTGGTAGCAAAAGAGAAAAGGGAAAACTGTCCTAACTAGATGAATAATGCATCCCAGCTGGCTGGGCCTATGCTGGTGTACTTTGCCAAGTGTGGTCAGGCGTCAGTCACACTCGTGCTGTGAGTCACCACAAGCCAACCTTTCTCAAGAAGAAGCTCTTCAGGCCTGTGTCAAGCAGCAGAATTTATCAGTATGAGTATAGCTGTGCTCTTAAGTTCTTACTTCATCAACTCAGACCACTTGTCCCAGGCTCACCAGGAATCAAACCAGGCCTCCACACACAAAAGGAGCAGCACAAAACTCCTCTGACTATCTACCCACCTTCTTGAGATTATTGTTCTCAATGATGCTCCTGCCCATCCTGAGCAGCCCTGAGGTACCCAATGCCAAGAGCAGCCCAAGCTGACTGGACAAGGAATTGGTGACCAGGCCCAATGGTCTACATCTAAACTAAAGTTCAACTTATGGCTTGGACTCTGTGCCCTTTAAAGTATTTTCCTGTATCACTGCATTCCAAGAAAACAAGTGAGCAAATGGGGAAAGGCAAACAGTGGAGGCACTGATTACACTAGTCTATTTCTGATATTCCTAATGTGCTTAGTGACATCATCCATCACAGCCAGATGTTAGAGATTGAAATTGAACAAATTAAAAGCCTGGTTTTTGCCCTAGGCATATTTTGCTTTGTAGTGCATCTCATTAGTGTGGTTTCCTTTAACGGCTCATTTAGATTTTGGCCTGAAAATTAGAAATTAAGCAAAAGCTAATTTAAGCAAACATTTTTGTACAGCCACTTGCTGGCACCCCAGAACTTAAGGGGCTTGAGAAGGGTAGAGAAATAAGGGCTTTCTGTTTATCAACCTCACCACAAATTTTTTGATGCTAAAATGTTTAGGTTCTAAATACTGCAAAGGGAATATTTATTTTCTTAAGAAATACTTCCATGAGAATTTAGAGGTCTGAGGTTGATATATCTACCCTCGGTGGCCAATTTTAATTGGCAATATCCCTTTAAAAACAAAGGGCCCTAGCTCTAAAGAGGTGCTTTGAATGAGAAAACAAATTTGGTTTTGAGAAGTTCAGATGCCTGGAACCTGACATATTCAAAGCAGAAGGAGCTTTCCCCAAGAGAATAAGCTTCCAAAGAAACTGAAGGAAAGGCCAACAGGGTGTGGGGAAGGAATCTTAAGAACCAAATGGAAAGCTTCCAAGGTCTGTGTACATGTGAGAATCAAGTCTTAAGATTACAAAACAATAAATACTGTATTTTTCTTTTCTGTGAAGCTCATCAGCCTTAAATTGAAGATGCTTAACCCAAACACGTAGTGTTTTTTCCAGTGAAGCAAACAAAACTCTCACCCTTCTGGTTTCCTTATATATCAGACAGACCCTCACAATTACATTCCAGATACTTCACTGTTTTACAATAACAACACATGATCCTAAAGATGCTCCATGGGACTTAAGTGTTTAATGCTGCTGAACTTTTCTCCATATGCTGCCACTGCAGAAGCATTTATTTCCTCAACAGTTTAAGTGATAGAAGCAGCATCTTCCAAACAATGATCATCTTAAGTACAAGATACACAACTTGTTTCACGTTCCTTATAGTATCCAGGAAATTCCACAAGACCATGGAAATCCAGTTCAGGGCTGATGCTCTGGAGGATCAGTTGAGAACAAAATAGCTAATTGCACAGAAAGCTGAGGTTTTTCCCATCCATGGCATAAGTAAAATTGTTTCTATTTCTACAGAAGATCAAATGGCAAAAAAATGTTTTCACAGTAGTACAAAGTTGTGTGCACAGAGAATATTTCTTTGTTTGGGTATGCAGTACAACATTTTCAATCTGCATTAATTTATCCAAATCAGGAAGCTACTTGTAAGTGGTCCCAGCTATCAGCTCCCCGCCCCTGCCTCACGAATTTATCTTGGTGAAAAGCAATCGCTCTCTTCAGAAGAAAACTCCTTCAAAGAGACATTCCTGCACCTGAAATCCCACTTGCACAATTTCCAACTTCAAAAAAAAGCCTCAAATATCTGTCAGATTTTAAGTCACATAGAAGAACAGAAAAGATGAAGTCAAAAGCCTTTAACTGTTGACTACCTTTAATGCAGAGGTATTGCAGACAAGAAGAGACTTATTTACAAAAGCTTTTACACAATATCAGTGTAGTATTGATGAAACATCCTCCCACACATCACATGCCTAGAGGCACCACAGATTGCTTTGTAGCAGCCTGAAAGTATGCTATCAAATTTCATAGCTGGGAGTTATTCTTGTGTTGCCAAAGGGTCTCCTCTCTGAGAAAATAAACTGTGCATCAACCCCAGAGGTGGCACGAAACTGCACTAAGGAGAGGGGACCTTACGCAGCTCCAGCTGAAGAGCTGGACCTGTTAACGTGTCATTTCCATCCTCAGCCTCACACTGAACACAGGAACTGATCCAGGAACAACAGAAATTCATTCCTCAAAGTTTTAAGGAATAGCTCTTTCAAGCCAGATCTACATAGCAAGGGCAGTCCTGCAAGGTTCTTCCAAAACTCCAGTTTAAGCTGTAGAGGGCATTTCCATGCAGGATTTGGGAGGGTCAGGAAACACAGACAGTACCGAAAAGAACAAAAGTTGAGCTCACTTCTTGTCCAAATTTTCTCTGCTATGCTTAAAGGAAAATAAGACAAGTAGAGCTTGCCAATATTTTTTCCTTATTACATTGTCTTAAAAAATCCACAGTTTGATATCTAAATTATTCATATATTTGGACTCAACACAAAGAGTTCAAGGAAAAACACAGTTCCGAAGTTTGTTGGGTTTTTTTCTTACTTTATTTTTCTTAATAAAACATTTTGGATATTCTCCCCAAAGCTGTTTATTTTATATCTTAAAAATAAGACAAAATGTTTTCATTTTAAAAATATTCCTTTAATGTCTGAACATTCTGGATTAACTAGAAAGGACCATCCACCAGTTTCATAGCCAAATAATAGCAACAAAAACCCCTACCATTTCAATAGCTCTAAAGAATCTGTATTAGACAGATCATGTCCAGCACTTTTGGGAGACACGTTACGAGAAAAGCTGGAGGAGAGCTACCTACAAGTAAAGCCATAACCATCAAGCTGTCTGTCAGTGCTGTCACAGCCTGGCAGGCTGTTGTGACAGTGACACTTGGTGACACTGGGATTTGGAGCAGGGAGGTCCCTGCACTGAAGCAACCTCAGATGGACGAGGGACATTGCACGTGACAAGTTTCCCATCACACAAGTGTGGTGTGGGGTTTCTTAGTGGCTCCAACAGCAGTACCCCATCTTGGTAACTTTTTAAAGACACTGACAGAGTAATTTAAAAGGCTCAAAGTAAATAGGTGATGGAAATAGGGTCTGAGAATTGATTCAGAAGGAGCCTTGTTGGTTTCATGGTTTGGAAAAGTATTTTAGAGGTTTCATGCAGCAAGCCCATTCACTGAAACTTGCAAGTTAAATTCTGTAAATCCAGACCTTGTGCTGAACACACAAATTCCCTTCAAACATTCTTGTGTAACTGGAATAGCCTTTAGATACAAGCAGTGTGTCCCCCAAAGGTTGTCTGATTTATTACCATTTATTATCAGTTGCATAAAAAAGATTATCTCCCTAAAACTTTTTGTCATCTTAAAGTCTGAGGCATGCCTGTACTTAAGGTAGCTGAGGGGGGGGGAAGGTCAAATTATTCACAAGTTTGAATTAAATTAAGCGCTGTGTTTGCTCTGGGATTTAATTGTAAAGTTCCCACTAAGAGTAATGTGAGCTGTGGGGATAGCACATCACATTGAAAATTTATCTGCCACTGTATCAGCAGAGATGCTGCAAAAACCAGGTGTGCATGACACCTCAGTTTGAGCCAGAACCGCAAATGTGCCAATTGCAAAGTAATTCCACGTGTGACAGTACAAAGAGCAGCAGCCAATGGTTTGGCTGTTCCAGGGTCAGGGTCCTGTCCCATGGTTCAAAGCTTAGGCCACACAGTCTCTTTGCATTGTTCTCCTTTTGCATGTTTAGATCTTCTTCATGAATGTATTTCCTGCCATTAACACCACACAACTTTGAATGTTGCTTTCCAGCCTCTAGCATGTGGCACAGAGCAGAAACATGTTAATGCCAACAGCTGGTAACCCAATTTTGATTTATACTGGTGAAAAACAGGCACCAAGTTTCAGTATGGAATGGGTACAACTAAGACACCCAGTGTCTCCAGCACTGAACTCCTCCAGAGTGGTAACAAATGTGAATTGGTTTGCTATCAATTTGGCATAATATTGCATGAAGATAAGTTTTTAGGAATATCAGTACTTTAAAAAGGGTTTCTAATACCTATTTTTTTTGGAAGTGTCTTTTTAATGGATTTTGGTCTGTAACTTAGCAATTTGCATTTATACATGGAGCTATTTAAAACTCTTAAACAAGCTTTTAATCTTAATTCCATTGAACAGAAGGGAGGCAACAACTTCATATTAGATCAGGGTGAGGGACCCATAAACAGTAAGCAGCTGCATTTATTTTTTAGAAAGATCTCGCCTGTTTTCTGCTCACAGATTGCTCTAAAACCATATCCCCACTCAATTCCCAGTCTGGCAGACTTCTAAAGCCAGTTACATTAAAGGTTCAGACTTAGTTAATCAGGCAGACAGCACCACTGTCCCTGTAGCTCTTCTAACTTCTAATCAAAACCATTCTACAGTTCCTCATTTAGATACAGATGAGAAATACCAGATTTCTACAAAACCACAGAGAAATCTCAGCAGCTGTTAGTTTCTAGATTAGTGAAATATAATTGGAAGGTAGGTGCTGATCCCAACTCATTAGCAGAACCTGCACAAACACTGTGGGTGACTGCCTGCCTTGCTCCTCGGTGCAAACGGACCATTAAAGAAACACTTTCTGAAGACCAGAGATAACAGAGGTCACCAGCATTAGGATCAAGGTTCCAGATAATCTTCAAATTAAAGGCCTTCAGGTACAATCAAGTGCAGCTGGCACACATCTGAGTGATAATCTAAACATAATCCGCAAACTGAATTCTGAATTAATTATAACACTAAGGGACTACAAGATTACTGAGCTCCTAATTACTGAATTTGATTACCCTGAAAACAGGGTAGCTATTCACTTAATCTTATCACTTCAGTGCTGCTTTGGACACACACGGCTTTGTCGAACTGGTGTTCTATCTCAAATTATTTCTCTGCAAGTTTCAGCACACAGCAGCAACCTTGGCTGAAAAACCTGAAAACTTGACAGGTGGGTAAACTATCCAAATATTTTTGTTCTTCCAAATATCAATTTCTCAGAATAGGCTGCCTCATAAGTATGCCACCATGCTCCACTAAATCCTGCATAATGAAACAACAGTCACATTCTTCCAGTGCACTGGCTTTTGTTATTACCCGCTCCATCTTAAACTGATAGCACTAAGAAAGAACAGGCAAGGCAAAAGCAGCAATTTAAATAAAAATCTAGGAAGATGCAGGTTTGATTAACATCAGTTTTAGATTACTCACAACTGGTTTACCCAGGCCTAATGCAACTATTTTACTCTATTATAAAGTTAGTTAGTTGCCTGCTAGTGAAATTCTCTACATCTGCAAATAAAAAGTCTGTTCTCTTCACACGTCCCAGAACTGAGAGAAGCATACTGCTTAAAAAGAAATGACCCAGAAACACAGCAAAATGATGTTCTGTTTGGTTTTGGAAGTTAATTTGTTGCAAAGAAGCTTGTTAGTATATTTAAAATAAACCCACATTAGATTCATGTCACTTATGACTTGTAATACAGAACTATGAAGACACTATTTTCATGAACACATTACATCGTGCATTCATCTTCCTTCTTCCATCTAAAATCTAAGACAAGACCTCCATCTAAAATTTCTCATGTATCATAATGGGAGTTGCTCTTCTATTTATACCCTTCTCTTCCAAGAGAAGATTTTTTTTTTAAAGAAAAAACTCTGGCTGTCCAAAACACAGCAACATACCATGCTATGTCCAAGTCCCCTGGATAACAGTGTGGCAAACTTATCATCAGCTGATCTCCAGAAACCTAATCATTTCCTTTAAGATTTGACAGAAGCATTTCATTAAACAAAGGTAGAAATCTGCCTCAAATTGCTACCCAAGCAACAATTTTTCAATAAATAGATGAGCACTTAATTAGCAATACATCTTCATTTAAAGCAGAAGGTAAGCTATGCTAAAGTACTTTCTTGCTACACACACCATTTCATTTCCACATTTTTCCCTCATTCCAGTCTCGGTTCCCACTGATTTATAGTACTTTCTTCCTCACAGGTAATATGAAACACTGTCATAAAAGTGCACTGAAAGAGCTGGGGATGAAAAAGGGATGTCACAAATGGGTCCCAAGGGTGCCGACGAGTCCTGCATTCAAACGCAAGAGATGAGGACTAAGATTTTGGCAGAGCTGCACTTGCCCATTTTTTGAGAGTACTATGAACTGTGCTGTTCATACTCTGTTCATTTCAAGGCATCCTCCCTGCAAGCTCTTTCAGAAAAGCAGTAACCTGGTTGATACAAGAAATACCTTTATTTTATTAACCAAGAGATAGTTTTCCTGAGTTTTTTGTTTTTGTTTTGTACAGCATCCCCTTTACCTGGAAATGAAAGTCTGAAAGTTTTAGTCTGAAATCACCTGTTTTCAAAATTTAATTCAAGGCAGAATCCGGAAAGTGCATTAAGTGCCATACAAATGTACAGTTACTAAATCCCCTGCAAAAATTTACTATCTTAAAACAAGATAAAGAAGGTATAGTTTATAACAAATCCACAATTATTCTTTCCACAGGCAAGAAATACTAGCATGAAGAAACCAGGATTTGTCCAAGGCTATGAGAAGTTTTAGAACAGATCCAAGGAAATAAATCAAATCTCCTGAGATCTAATTCACTACCAAATTTTCAGGAAACATGTTAGCAGTATACACAAACACATTTCTTTAAAAACACTTCAGAAGACTTTTATGGGCTCTCCCTTCAAATGAAAAAACACAGAAAGATGCTTCCTACCATGCCCCCCACCTTTTTTTTTTCACCTCACCATGTTTTTATATTCTGGAATTGTTCGATTTGAGCATTGTTCATTATTTAAAAAGAAATAAACTTTGGCAAAGTAAGTGTTCTTAGAATGAATCTCAAACTAGATCAAGTTTGTCAAGTCTCCAGGGCATAAACATGGAAATAAAATGCACTTGAAACTAAGCAAACAAAAATATAAATATACTGTAAAAGAAGCATGGCCCTTGTGCTCATAAAATTAAAAAAAAAAAAAAAAGGCAAATGCTATCAGCAGGTTCATCCTCTTAGACTGTCGAAACACTCCACATCTCTGAACTGGCAACCAAGAATTCACGCCCCATCTCTGAATCCCATGATGATCCCTTCAGCTTCACTCACTGCAATTCAATACCCTTCACAGCAACCACAAGCCTGGGGCTCAAACATCCAGCTCCAGATCTCAGACAGTGCCACCCCAGGCGGATCCGCAGTCTCGGCGGTTCAGCTCAGCCACCACAGCTACAAGCAGGACTGATGACGGGAGACGTGCACCCACGCGTGGGCTGAAACCTTGACTTTTTCCTCTGCAAGAAGCGCACATGCAAGTCAGAGAGTTGCTGGAGGTTACTCCTAGTAAGTAAAGGAAACATCTGTACCCAAGCAAGACCATCCTCTGGGTTCAAACCCTGTTTCTTTCTCCCCTGACCCTGAGGATCCTGGTGGACATCAAATGAACATGGGCCAGCCACAAAGATGTATCCTGGGCAGCGTTCAGCAGAGGTTGCCAGTAGGTCAAGGGAGATGAGCTCTGCCTTCTATGCAGCACTCGGGAGGCCATACCTGGAGTGCTGGGTCCCATTCTAGGCTACACAGTACAGCAGAGACACAAACATACTGGAAAGAGTCCAACAAAGGGCCACTGAGATGATTAAGGTAGTGGAGCACCTCACATGAGAACAGGCTGAGAAAACTGGGACTGCTCTCTCTGGAGAAGGCTCAGGCTCTCACCAATAGATATAAATATCTGAATGGAAGGTGTTGAGAAGATGGAGCCAGACTCCTTCCAATAGTGCCCAGTGAAAGGAGAGCAGTCAATGGGCACAAACAAAAACATAAAATGTATCGCATGTAAGGAAACATTTTTACTATAAGGGCGACCAGCACAGGTTGCCCATGGAGGTCACGGAGTCTCCAGCCTTGGAGGTATTCAAAAGTCATCTGGACATGGTTCCAGGCAACTGGCTCTGGGTGGCCCTGCCTGAGCCTCCCTGCTGAGGGACAGAATGGCCTCCAGATGGTCCTTCCACCCTCAATCACTCAGTGATACATCTCAGCATCCTTGCTCTTTCTGAAGCTGAAAAATGGAAATCGCACCCTCAGATACTTCAAATTACTTCAAGAAAAAACAACTTTGGTGTCTGATGCTAAGAACTGCTGCATATATTCAGTTTTGTTAAGTACAACAAAAGTTTATGTATGTGCAACAGCCCACTTTCACTCACCTACAGGCTTGAGGTCTTACATATACACGCACTATTAAGAATTGCACAAGCCTTAGCAAATGGCAAGGTAGAGTCTACCTTGGTCTCTTGCACTCCCATGCTGGGCAGCAGCGAGCTGAAGGTCAGTTAGAGCCAAGACACACACCATGAGTACCACATGGGAAGCAGTGCACTGCCTCAGGCCGGTGTAATGAGCCAGGAGTTCCATCACAACAGGAAAGAGAAGCAGCCAGGCTGCACAGATGTGTTCCTTCAGGCTCCTCTGACCTATCTGGAAGAATTCACCTTGCCCACACTAGACAACTTAACACGCAGTCACATGTAACTTACATAAAGCAACGCCCTATAACACGGGGCTTCACAAATATTGAAAGTGCCGAAGTGTTTAAAATTATATATTCCAGAAGCAGCGTAAGGTGTAAAAAGCCCCATTTTGCACTGCTTTGCATCTCCAGCAGCCACTTAAACCAGGACTAAGTAGAATTATCTATACCAACTTCATATACATTCTGAATGAAAAGTGAGCCCAGTAAGGACCATAAGAGTAATAATCAGTCTGAACAACACATTGTTTGTGCTTAATGCTCATTTTGTCCCCATTTGTCATTTAAATGCTTATGTGACCAGTGACAGCAACACACCAGATCACTCGTTAAACAGGAGCAACTTCCTTTTCAAACCTGAGCAAGAAGCAATGTCAACAAGGTAGCAGAGGTTGTAAAGAAACACACCTCTCTGCACAATCACACTTCCCTAAACAGCGGCTAAGAAGTTTTTAAAATTCAAATTAGAACTCCAGATAGTAACAAATTGTTACAACTAGAAAACCTTTCGGCCCAGTACTTTAATTTGAAGATGACATATAGTTTAATATTGGTGCTATAAAATATCAGTGCTGCTTTTAACTTGCTGTGCTGCTTTCCCATCAGATTTACTGCAATGGAATTGAACCAGGGTCATAAAGAGCATGAGTAGTTAAAGAAATTCTATTTGATCCTGGAAATAGTTTCAGAATGGACAATTAAACCCATTTTTCCAGCAACTTAGATAGTCTCAGCAGTCAGTGTTGTAATTTGTTGTAATGTCTACCACACATGAAATATCGTGGCTATCAGCTTCTAGCTTTTTAATGGTGTGATGCTCACAAGAGCTCTTTAATAAAGCCAAGTATAAAAGAAACGAGAAGAGAGAACATTTTTCATTTTCATTTTTCAAAACTGAAAAATCCTCATTATCTTGAGATGAAAGGTACCACTAAGACTTGAATATTGTCTATGATATACAAATCAAACATTCCTACACTAAAATGCTTATCTCAGAGTGACATTAATATAAGCATAACTTAATGACACCAAGTAGGACTGGATATGGATCAAACAAGACTTTCAAGAAGTCTTCTCCTGTAGACTGGGCATGAGGTTGGGACAGAAACATCTGGAAGGAACATTTTGTTCCTCCCTGACAATCTCTGTTCTCCTAATCAAAAGAGACAGGAAGCTTGGTGTATGAGGAATTATTTTATATATATATATATATATACACACACATGTAATACATATATACATGTGCATATATAATACTACAGAGTCAGCTTCCAAGCCTGAAACTCTTTGTAGTAACAGATGAAATTCAATGGGAGAGAACACAAGAGGGAATGCCAGACTGAATTAGTGGGGACAGTTATACCATGTGTTGGTGTCACTCAGGAGGGTCACACTCTAAGCCTATAGACTGTGAAAGATATTTGAGGTAGATTGTAAGAGGAAAGGTTTTAACTGGAACTGACAAGCTGTTATAATCAGGCCTATCTGAATGAGCAGCTACTGCTTTAGAAATATTTACTGCGTATACTCTGAAGCCCATGTAGTTAACAGGACTGAGTCAGATTTTTGTAACAATTCCAGTTTAGAATAACTCCAAGTCACACCAGATGAACAGATCAGAATCTGTCCTTTTATAAGTGACATATTCAGCAGCTTGTTTAGTAACGTGCCTGACATACAAGGCTTCTGGCAGCACAAAACCTTTCATCTCCTGTTGTCCTCTCCAGCTCAAGGATGCATCATAGCTCAACTACACTCTGAGTTGGTCAGGTGGCCAAGCCATCTCTGTCTCCTGATGGGAAACACCACCAAAGAGTAATATCCCCCAGCGTGGTTCATAGGTTACCTATTATCAAGTACTGCAATGGTCAGGCACGATGCTGTAAATTCAAAGAGCTGTAACCTGTGTGGAATGCAAAGACAAAACACAGCTGTCATTGTCAGGCCTTCAGCTCTCCCAGAACAGATTTGCATCCCCCTGACTTTAGATCAGAAGTTTAATTTCGTTTCTTTTAAGTGCAGCATCTTGGATTGCCCTAGAGCTACTTCCAACTCTCATCTGATGTTTGGATGGGGTTCAATATTAAAAGGGCACGTTATCAACTCCTGACATCCAGGGAGATAACTGTGCCTGGAGAATTTTCATTCCCCATGTCAGGACAAAAAAAAATACAATCTTGAGTATGTTGAGAGATACAATATTAAATAGCAGTCTCCATGAATGATTTCAAGGCTCTGACTGCTTGGTGGCTCCAGCCATGTATTGCAGAATCTAAATTTATCATTAAAAGCCATAACCTTTAGTTAAAGAAAATCTAAGGATCAAAACAGCAAAGCAAAGGTTTGATAATTTCAACACTGTCTTCCGTGTAACATCAGACGCTAATTTGGCTCTGCACCTCCTGCAACCTGTGAGTTGACTGAAAATGAGACTTTCGCCACAGATATTATAGCCACCAAGTAAGTGGCAAAGACTAGCTCTTACAAACATACTTAGTTTCAACTTGTCCATCTTCACCATTCAGCACACAATTTTGTCACATTTAGCAAAGGCAGCACAACCGGACTACAGCCACGAGGTTTCCTCACGTAACACATGTGCACGCACCCCAGTCATGCCGCTGGTTACGTACATGCACTCACAAGCAGAAAGTAAAATGCCAGTGTCTGTGTCTGCAGGACGTGAAAAGTCCCTGCTCCTTCAGCTAAATATTAGAACAGATGACACCATCAGTTAATTTGAAAGCTATAACTACCTAAGCATTAGTATCCAAGCTGCCATGCTTATTCCTTAAACCTCTTCTACCCTTCACGACTGCTCCATTTTTCAAGGCTCAAAGACTCCAGTTTAACGCAATAAAGAACAGAATAAAACCAGTCTAAAGAAAAATCAAAATGATAAAACTAATTCACTGCCCTATTTCAGCATATTGGAACACTTATTTTTAAAACTAACAGCTCTGATTCAAAATCTCTAATTTACTGTGACATACAAAAGCCAGGATCTACTCAGTCTTAGATTCTAGTGTTCTACAATGCCCCCCACCCCCAGTGGCCAGAGTATTAAGAACTGTAGGCAAACACCAAAACCTAGAGGAATCAAGGAACAAGAGGAACTACAGCGGTCAGTCTGACGCTTACCAAGCAAGCTATAAGCCAAAGCATTGACAAAGTTTTTCAAGGCCAGAATTCAGAAAGCAGCTAAACATGTATTTGGATGAGTTACTAGCAGAACTCTTTTGCAAAAAAATTTGCAAGGAAGACTTTTGAGAAGTTCAGGATCTTGCTGGAGGATGCATTAAGGGCTTTGCAACCACTATGTGACTTCAGTACTGTTCACACTAGTGCTGGGAAGACTGAGATGAGGCTTTACTAACTTTATGCATTAACTTTAGTCTTTGCAAGACTCTTCTATTCAGAATATTTGTCCTTGACAATAGCCACATCCCCCATGTAGATAAAAGCTTTCATCAAAGGCTGAGTTGGTTCTGCAAGTCAGCAATAAGACGCTGCCTGCCTGGTATCATGTACAATGAAGATACATACTTACACTGTGAAGCATGACAGAGTTTCCATCAGAGACAGGACCTCATCTTACTAGACACCACAAAAAATGCTTAACCAGTCCTTCACCTGCTGCTTCAGTGTGCTCCGTAACTGAATTCCCCTGCTTCCCACTTCACATTCACTGATCATTTTCTTTCTAAGCTAATCACACTTGCGATGTTTAAAGTCATATCACATTTTTCACCCTTGTCTGTTTGTGTGGGCTTGAAATTGAACAAAGAATTTCTCATACTCACTTAAAGAATATTTTATTTCTCTTATCTTAGTCGTATGCATTAGGAGAGCGATAAAGTAGTCTACTATCAGCACTTCGCTTAATATTTAGATCAGATCACGTTAACTGGCAAGGCAGAAGCAGAACTTCCAGATGAGATCATTAAAAATGATGCTGATGAATGCCAAGGAAATGCATTCTAAACAGGTCTCACTATCACACGTGGACTATCATGAGCAAATCTAAACTATACACATTGCCAGCTTTCCTTTTAATAACCTAGATACTGATCTGTGTGTTTGCTCATCCTGTCCTACCAAAGTGCTCTATTTTCTATGGAATCCTACCTTATCTGAGAATCCTGCCTAGCTCTGGCCTCAATCCATCATTACTTTTAGTGAGTTTAGCAATCTGAAACATGTTAGACTGACAGTCCTGGAGAATCAGCTTAATACATCATTGTTTAGGTACATGATAAATAAGCAATCATTACAGTCAAGTGTAGCCTCAGCTCTATTTTGAAATGTCATCTTCTGGGATGGGTTCTCTACAGGCTGTTTAATGGATTCACAGAAAAATGTAAACAGAGTAAAAGGAAAGAAAAATGTAGTTGTGTGCAGATTATAGTGTGATTCCAGTTTGAGCATGTATTAAATATAAATTAAAATACAAAGCTCCATGAAAATGTATGTTACAGAGCAAGGCACTCAGAAGACAAGAAACTAGAAAGCTAAGGTCGGACCCAGTGTGAAAAATGCCAGCCACAGCTTTCAGTATTGGATTCTATATGCACATTTGGGCCCTGGGCCAGCACAGAGCTGAAAGGGAACTTCTCTGAGGTGTTACACCCAGCACACACCACCACTGCGTCTGGCTGGATTAAGTTCTACTTGTGTTAGTACCACAACTGAAGTATGGGCTTACCTAGGGTGATTAGGAAAACATATCATGTGAGAAAGTTAAAAATTGTCAGGTATGGCAGGGACTTGGACAGACATAACAAATTCAGCCTTACCTTTGTCACTTCTCCAGAGCTTTTGACAACCCTTGAAACAGCAGCCTCTGGTCAAAAGCATTGTGTCTTCACCTCTGCAGAACAATAAAAACACATCACACTGTGATATTTTATTACTGACATCCTTTCCCACAAAAGGCGAAAGAAAGTCATGGTGGATCTAAATATGTAATTCTGCATGTAATACAATAGCTGCACCATTGTACAATTTATAATTTAAAATACAGTTTTCAGCAAGATTACGTCTCAACTATTCCACTTATCTTGATAAGGAAAGAGCTGCAAAGCATGTACTGCCCTTACAAAAGCATAACTGATAATAAATACTGTATACAGAAAAGAATTTGCTGAAAACTTTTAAAACACTTCAAAAAATGTCATTAGAGTATGACCTTCTGTCTTTCTTTGTAGCAGTATGATTGTGTCAGAGAAAAAATGAATCCCTTTCCAATTTACTTATTTACTAGTAGCTTCGCAGATTTTCATTTTGTTGACACCAACCAACCTGCACCTAAAAATGATAAAAAAGCACATCCATTCTGCTTCTCCCACTAGCTTATTCTAATGCATATGAGGGCAATTACTTCTTGACAACTCTCTGATGAATAACTGTGCTCTTTGCTAAGCTTGTCACATTGATCACTGGCCAGCAATACAATTAATAAAGTATTGCTGTCCACATTGCACATTAATAACTAGCCTGAACTAGAGGTGGCAAGCCTGATAGATCCAGTGCATTTTAATCTTTCATACCCTGCCAGCTCAGAAGATGAAAGGAAATCTCCAAGACGATCTCCACATGCCAGCACTGGGTTCCATGACATCCCAGTCAGGGTTACAAACTTGAGACCTAATATTTCATCAGTGCAACTCAGTTGGATGTTACAAGCTTCATTTCCAAACATCACACTGCCTTGTGGCCAAAGCATTATTTATTTCTCCTTCCTATTTACACTTCTGAAAGGTAGAATTGATTAAAATTGTCACTTCAAGCAGAATTCATTAGAAAATAATGGTAATAAATTCAGTGGACTCTGAAGTGTTGCTTAATAATTCCATAACATTTAAAATAGAAACAATCAATCTAGGAAAGGTCCCACCTCTCCAATAGTGAAAAAGACGAACTAGAGCTTGGTCATGGGCAGCAAGTCTGGAGCTTTCCCCCAACATTTTACACCAATTTTAATTGCTGCTTTTGGAGTTGTCCCAAGACACAGGCTTGAAGCAGAATATTTTTTGATTTCTAGGATATATTATGATCTGTTCTTTCAGTCAAGTCCTCAGAAGACAATAAGTTCATTTGATACAATAATATTCTAAAGAACCCCACAAAATTGCTCTGTCAATTCTTGGAACTATCTGTGCTTCCATTTTACATTATGAGAACACTTCAACCACGTCTCAGACCTCAGACCAACACCCACATTACCCACACACATCAGGTTCTCTCCTGCTGTGTGTCCTCAGCTCTGCACAGCTTCCAGTTACATGGGGCTGATTGTTTCTGGCAGCCCCAAGGAAATAAGGCACAGTAGAGATTCTCCACCGGAATCAAATAATAATTCTTCAATTGCATAAGCTTTACTAAGCAGAAGCAATACTGAGGTTGTCCCACAGCTAAGACTGTCCACCTTCAAAGTGCAGTTCAAATCTTTTGTATTTCATTTCCAGCTCTAGAGATTTTGTAATAACAACTGGGTCAGAACTGTTCTAACCAATACAGCTCTACAGAGAAACACAAGGACCTTCATAGGTTTTAAGTCAGGAAAAAAATTGCCAAAACCACAAAAAAAATACTAGCAAAACTCAGACTATCTAATCAATCCACTCAGTTGAAATTCCTCCTTAATTGTTTTGCTAATGAGTAAAAATGTAATTTAATATGAGAACTTCAGTTCCAGAGGATAACATGTGGCCAGCTAAAGACGACAAAAATACCAAATATCTAAAAACATTTTCTTTCATAAGAAGATATGCCAAGTATTTGGAACTGTTTGACAAAAATTATACAAATCAGTCACTGCCCCCCAAAAAAAAGAGGATATATCACATCATTCAACATGGACTGAGGACTGTTGCCAATATATTTGCTCAGTACTTCAAAGGTGCATTTTTCAAAGCTGAAGAAAAAAAATAGTGCAATGACAAAGAGAGAACACACAAGCCCAAGGCAAACTCAGACCTCTAAGTAAATACTATAATCCAAAGATTGCAACTCCTTGATCAAAAGGATCAGTTTATTCAAAAGACAAAAAAAAGGCATCAAAATGGGGGTGGTAGGAAGTACTACACACTGGAATACTCACAGACTACCAAAAATACTTAAAGAACTTAACACCAATACATCAATACCATGCTGGCACCAACATACCAAGCACTAGGTTAAGGGCCATTCAGTGGAGGAAAACCCACAAACAAGACTGGCCAGGCAGGAATGTGTCACCAAGGTTGTGTCCTCTTGCACACTGACCCCACGCTGCTCTTGCAAGCACTGATGGTTAGACACCTCAAAGTAAATTAAGAAGCAGAGAGGATTCCTAGGGAGGCACAATTCATAGAATGGTTTGGGTTGGAAGGGACATTAAAGCTCATCTAGTTCCTCCCCCTGTCACGGGCAGGGACACCTTCCACCAGACCAGGTTGCTCAGAGCCCCGTCCAGCCTGGCCCTGAACACAGCCAGGGATGGGGCAGCCACAGCTTCTCTGGGCAGGCTGTGCCCCACCACCCACATGGGGAAGAATTTCTTCCATACATCTCACCTCAATCTCCTTTCTCTCACTTTAGAGCCATTATCCCTTGTCCTATCACTACAGGACCTTGTAAAAAGTCACTCTCCAAGACTTCTCTAAAATCCACTATATCATTTCACTAACGCAACCATAACACTTCCAGAAATTGAAGTAACCTCCCTGTCTGGCACTGATACAGACCACGCTTTGCTTAGATTTCTAAACAAGTCTCAAGTGAGCTATACCTGCATTGCCCCACATCGCAGATATTCTCTCACTGCTCTCCGATTTATAAGGGCTTCGGCTGGAGGGCCCAGTGAAGGCAGGTGGAGGGGGCTGTCTGACACGCCGCTGTGTAAAACCATTCCAAATCTCTCTCAAGTGTTTCCTAAGAGCACCAGGTTGTTTCAGCACACCACCTCAGGTGGAGGCCAGATCAGCACTGAAGTCTGTGTTCCAGCTGATAAGCACAGTCCCACTGAAATACCCGCTCCTCAGGTTGTCAAGGTACAGAAAGCCTTAGGATAAAGCTTCCTAGGCAACCTAAAGTGCTGTGGTCCTATCTCAAGGTTATGGCTGACAGCAACCTGCTCAGCTGTAGAGAGAGATTTGCTGTCTATTAGACTATCTCATTGTGAGCTAAGCCCAGCTCACAGCCCAGGGATGTATTATATCCATAGGCAGTTTACTCAAGATGTTCTCAGCCTCCTAATAGCCCGTTCTGTCTTCAACACCTTGCTTCACACTGCCAGGAATGGAAGCTGTGCCATAAGGCTGTCTTGCTATGAGATTCTTAATTATGCTTTATTTTGTCTTTGGTTTCAAGGACACGTTTAACACACTTAGGCTAACACAATAGGATATCTTATTTGTCTGTTTACATTACATTATATTAAAAGTGACACAGAAGAACCACTGTGGATTTTAGAAGCTTCTTCACATTCTGTTTTAATAGAAAAGTTTAGTAAGGGAATCTTGACTTTCAATAATGAAATGAAAGTTTATCGAAGTGGCATAATATACTGACAGTAGATTGAACCACAGTTTGCACTTAATTACAAAGGTGGCTTTCATAAGATTACCTATGCAAATTAGTTGCCTCTCTCCTATGTGTTGAAGGATTACAGGATCAAAAGACATCTGTTTTGTAAATTGTGAACAGAAAGATATCAGCACCCAGCCATAACACCAGTTAAAATCATCTGTTAGGAGTGTGCCTAAAAGCATTTTCCTTACAACACACCACTTTCCCAGCTTAATGTATCAGTTCAGCTGCAGACATCCATTCTACCATGAAATTTAGCATGCAGCAAACTCATTTGGGGAAAATGGTATGCATGTCAAATATCACTAGGAAGGATATCATGGGAAACAATCTCATAATGGCCCACTGAGGATGGATAGATAGGAGCTGGCAGAAGGTATGACCGAACTGACATTCCTCTAAGGTGGCAGAAGCCTCAGGAAAAAAAACACAGAAATACCTGGAATTTAACACCTAGAGGTTGTGCTATCAAGTGCTGGCAGCACAAGCAATATTAGAGCAGCAGGAACTGGTGAGGTAGCCTAACAATAAATGCTGGACTTAAGAAAACAGCGACTGTTGGTGGGAACCATTATCCATCCACTTGGGAGTTACACCATCAAATGCCAAGTGGCAAAGACCCATATGCAATTCTATATAGCCTGTTCTACTTATTTTGCCACTTTTTCCCCCTCCCCAAGGGAAGAGAAACAAAATTTGCCCTTAGGGAGCCAAGCACTAAAAGCAACATTTAAAAACTTTTCAAAGGAAGGTGTTAAAACAAGCAAATTTGTTTGGTTTTTTTAGTTTTAGAAAGGTCTGTTAAAATCAGTTGTCATAGCAGGAAAAGTCTCCAAACACTATCTAGTAGTCACCCTTTGAATAGTCAGAGGAATATTTTTTCAATTAAGTCTTCAGAGCAAGAAAACTTAATGCAGTGGTAAAAAGTGAGACTGAACTAACCAGTGTTGTCCTACCTGCTCTCCACAAGCCCCAACATGAATAGGTTCTGTCAGCTCACTGGTAAGTTTGTCGCACTGTTCCACTCAAGATTCTTTTTGTAGGGACCCAATTTTTAATCTATGATGTGCTCATTCAAAGCAATCCACTGTTACTGGGAAGGCATGGCCTTGACAGGAGTTCATAGGCATTTAATAGAATGTTTGGGACCTACTCTAGTTAAAGCAGGCAAAGAAGGAGTGGCAATGTATGTTTTGAGTTAGTTTAGCTGTTCAGTTAAGTAAGTTACCATTTGTTTCAAATAGGAATAAACAATAAAATAGGATAATCAAATAGCAGAACCTTTATCAAACATCCTCTCTCTGCTGGAAAGTAACAGATCACAGTAACAGCAGATTCCCACTAAGCCACTTGTGCTGTCAGTTCTGTGCTTTGAAACTGATGCTTAAGACTCCTCAAAGTCTGAGGTAGCTTAGACATTGGCAGGCACTCTAGTACAGCTGCTACAAAAGTGTGTTTTCAAAGCTGCTGCCATATGCAAAGAACTGAGATGCAGAAGGTACCTCCCTCTTTGACTGGGACCTGCAGTCACTAAGAGCTATGTTCTTCAAAGGTATTAAAATGCAGAATGAAGTACAGCACCTTACTGCCATAGGGCTTGGTTCCCCAATGGCAAGACTAGTCTCAGTTTCACCAGGGCTTAGTGAGGCCTGATGTGAGGGATGACTGACAGATACAATGTGCAATAACACGAAGGTATCTGGAAGCAGCTGGGATGAGAGTAGCACAGAGAAGGAAAGCATATTTTTGAAAACACATGCTTTCCAGCAGCAGCTGAAGTTGATCAGTGCTATCCTCCAAGGTCTCACTCAAGTGACTTTTGGTGAACAGAAGCCTTTACTGGTGATAGGAAGTCTTCTGTCCAGAAAAATTCCCCTCTGGAGAGATCATTGGAGAAAGACCTTCAGGAGTCTGTTGCAGCCCCACTTTGGAACACCCTGGTGATAGCCTGACCAGCCAGACATGTTAGCTGAGCAGCCAGAAAATGAAAAGATGGGAGCAAAATCCAGGGTCAGTCAGGTACCCAGTCAGGGAGGTGCCGCCTGAAATCTTTGCCTTGGTGTCTTGGGATGAGGGAGGCCATGGGCAATGTAAGGAACAGTTAACATACCTGAAAGGGAGAAGACTAACTGCAGACAGAGACTCAAAAGCAATAAGATCAAGCAGGTATCCGAGCCTGTGTTGTGTACTAGTCACTGAGCCTCTGTTAACAGCTGGGGAATGAAGAATAAAATTAAACTAAAATGACACAAGCCAGTTTCTGTGCAAAAAGGGCATGTGCTGGTTCAGATAGCTAAGAAGAACACAGCACCCACATTACAAACTGGAATTGTCCATTCTGTCAACCAAATTTAGCTCAGAATCAGCCAGAAGCAGTAAAATAAGTGCTCTATATTTAGTGCCAATGATTCACTATAAATTGTGATACACTTGTTCATGTATGCTGCTTACTGTTTTACAGAGTTGCACTGAAAGGTGCCCCTACACACACTGAGATGCCTCTGCACAAAGTCTTGCTTAAAAAAAATATAGACATATATATATATATACACACATATATATACACACACACACATATATATATATACACATATATATATATAAATATATAGGCACACTGCCCTTGCTGTACCAACATTCTCCCTGCTGTCCCCTCTCAAACAGTCTATCCTCAGGGGTCTGCCAAACCCTGGCACACACCCTTTCCAACGTTACCAGTTTGCCTTGATCTCAGCCCACAGAGAACCACAGCCCTGCAGGGACCTTTCAATATGGGAGGTATTCAACTGGCCTAAAATATTACAGCACCTCACTGCAATACATCAGGTAAAGGCCATGACTGACTGTTTTTTCCACTGCTTTGCTCATGCTGCCCTGTTCTATACCTTTGCTTCAACAGCCTAAGGGAAGGATTGCAGCCAGGAGGAAAAGCTCTACAACACATCATTTTTTCTTCCAAACAAAATGGATACTGTCTTCAAAAGTGTAGTGGTAGAAGTCAGAGCAAAACTTTTTGGTTCTTTGATAAAAACATCCTAAAAATACATACAGTATATGTGTTGTTTTGAACAGCTCAGCAGCTGCAAGTTGACTGTAGGCAGTCCTGAAAGTCAAAGTGAGGGAAAGAAAAAAAAACAAAACCAAAAAACCACACCAAAACCACACAAACAAGAAACTGAAAACAACTCCAAATAGCTCCTCAGATAGTCTGGACAGCTACTCAAGCACACTAACTGTAAAAGAGACTGGACATAGAAGGGTCCATAAGTGCACACTCCACCCAATACTTACAACTCAGTTAAACAAACGTAACAGTGAAAGGGTAATGTGTAGATAACAAACACAGATAATTAACATTGTTAAAGAAGATAAAGTTAAAAAAATGCACATAGTGGGAAGACTGAAAATTATCCACTTTCTTAAGAGACTGGTATTTGGACAGAACGTTGCAGCATGGCTGGGGGCAGGCAGTGTGGGGCTGCAGTGGAACAGCAGGTGCCTTCCCCTGCACTTGGCCTTAAAAGCATTTGTTGGTGAAGGGCTGGACACTTCACCCACAGAAAGATGCATGTTGGGGGGGGTGTCTGTAAGAATGCTCATTACAGGACAATACAAAATCCTTGAAAACTCACGTGATCTTTGTTTTTCTTTAGGTGACAAACTAGGATTTAATTCTCAAGGTTCTCACAAATCAGTATCACTGACTCATGCCTTAACCTAAAAATCTTGCCTCTTGATAAATCTTAAATATTCACATTTTGTGGAGGACCATCTGCCAAGACAACAAAATTTAAGTAATTAAAGTTACAGATCTCTGTCTCAAAAGAGAAGAGACTCACAAATGAAATTAGTTAAACCAAAACAATGAGGAGTAAAAGCAAGTCAGTCCTGACTACTAATGGCTAAGATCTAGCACTTCATTCTGCTGCGCTATTAGTCATTTAATTAATGACTGTTTATTCTGGTGAATAGCTGGATCGCCTCTGGACCTGCCAGTGTACCATGGTCCAGCAACCCCAAATACTAATACCCAGCCCA
Source organism: Streptopelia decaocto (assembly GCF_964273445.1). NCBI lineage: Eukaryota > Metazoa > Chordata > Aves > Columbiformes > Columbidae > Streptopelia > Streptopelia decaocto. The sequence continues at coordinate 23,499,694 of NC_138660.1, forward strand.
GAGCCACAGATCATTGCTGCTCAGTCCACATGTGGAGATAGAAAGGAAAGGACAGGTCATGGATGGAGCTGTTCTTTATCCAAATGGAGCACGTCCAATGCCCAGAATCCACTATCAGTTTAGGCTTCTTTTCTGTCACTATTTTTAACACTTGTTCCCTATAAATATATACAGGCACCATTTAAAAGCCACTTTTGTTCAAAGAAATGGAACACAACGGCAGGAAGGCATTAGGCAGTAACGCACCAGGGCAAATGATACGTAAAGGAAGCCTGCCAAAACTAGTTTTTCCTCCTTTTCTGTAAAGCAGAATTTTTTTCCTTAAGCAGTCTCACTTGATGGCTTACATGAGTGTACAGTAAAGAGACAAAAATCTTCATTTTATTTTCCACTCCTTCGGGCTGTCATCAGCTTCACTGCCATGACACCAAATCTCCTTTTACGCTGCTGTGTGCACACACAACTGTCAAACGCCGCAGGGCCCAGCGGCCAGGGCAGTACTCCAGCAGAACTCCCATGGCTCCAGGCCCTGGTGCTCTTTGTGAGGAATGCAGCACTGACTGCAGCACTACACAAGACATTTTCCTTATTTTTTCCCCAGGGCTGTAACCATCAGAATCTACAAGTTTTACTTCGTGCCTCATCCATATGTGGTTTTCCTCTCCAATTTATCATGCACATAATAGAAGCATGCCCCTAAACTAAGTATCTCAAGTCAGGTACAGTAATACAACACAACACAAATACAAGTTGTCTTTATCTTGCCAGGACCACACAATGTGGAAAAGGTTTTTATGGCTCCAGATGTCTGTATTATTGTATATAAAATAAAAGCAGCATTATTTCTAGTTTCACTGGACAACTGACTGGATGTGATGTATCCTCATAGGAAACAGTTCTTCAAAAAGACCATTTTCACTTGAGTCTCAAAAAAAAAAATATGAACCTACTGCTAAAAATCTGTTTTGAGGCCCTGCAACATAAATTAAGTTAGCACAGCAGGGCTTGCACTGTAATAATTTAACTTGTCAGTTCACATCATTGATTGACTTGAAGAATTCACGGGGCTTAACTGATCAATATTAAATGGTTTGGATGGCTCTGCAGGAATAGCCCAGTCTTAATTTGAGGTCAGTTCTTATTCCTTTTAAGTCTCATTAGCAAAACCCAACATAAATCCAAAGATGGGAAGACAAAAGCAGAAATATTAGTATCAACAGCAAGGCCAGCATGATAAAGCAAAATAATGTGTTGTTCAGTTGAACCGCTTGCAGCCCACAGCAATTTCTTCAGGTCTCTGGCATGGAACACAAAAGCTTATGGAACCACTGACAATAAGGAGGAAGAGTCCTGGTTTCTAGGAACCATATTCTCTTTAGTTTGCATTGAAAATCAACCACCAGACCAGATTCTCAGCTGGCACAGAAAGGCTTCATTCTAATGAATTCTGCAGACAAGGCCAATTTCCATCAACTGAGGTGCTGAAACAGCACACCTGAACAACTGTTGCCCTTCACCTCTCATTTTCTCAAGCAACTCCCTGACTGCCTGTCCCATCTCGTGACATAGTACAACATACTGCAGAGACAGAAGGCAATTCAGAGTGAGATGACTACCACCAAGAGCAGCACAGCAACAGCAGCCTTGGCACAGAGCCCCTGACAAGTCCCATCTTAAAGCCCAGCGCTGCAGAGCTACCCCTGGAGTCCCAGCCTCCAGTGCCAGAAGGCAGCACAGCTTCAGGGAAGCCAGAGCTACACAAACTGGGGATCACTGTTCAGTTACCACCTTAAAAGTTATCTTTAGAGGCGGGGCAGTTCTGCCCAAAGTATGGAGAAGTCCCTTCGAAAACCTGTTTATCCACTGTGCAAGAGACTGAAGAGCGCTGCTTTAGTCTTTCCTTCCAAACAGCTACATTTAATCATTCCCAAAGGAAAGGACCTCCCCAGTCCAAAATGTCCAGTGTCTTACTGAATGTCTGAGCAACGCAGCAATATGCAAACTTCACTAAAAATCAGTGACAGAACTGAAGTTTTACTCAGCTTAAGATGTCAGAAGTGCCTCCAGATGGAAAAATTCTTAAGAATTAGAACTCATGGCCCACTACCTTCAACGCCCACCATGCAATTGTCTTAACATGGAATCCAAGAAGGAATCTAACATAGTAAGTAGTTGTGAATGCTGACTTGCAGGAAAAACTTGCTATGAAGCCAAACGAAGTAGTACCACATGCACCCAGGAATGCAGACAGGGTCATCAGCCTGCCAACAGATGCTTCTGCAGCAGAGGGTAAAACTGAAGAAACATATGAAGCCCATCTATTCGAAGAGCCAGTTCAAGGCCAAGTCTGCAAACCATGCAGCTGTAAAAAAAAAAAAAAAAAAAAGAAATAATCCAACTCCACAAATTCAAAGACTAAAACCACTTATCTCTAGAGGGAGGCAGTGAAAAGCAATAGTGCATGGCAGTGAACAACATCATGTTGGAAAACTGAATGCATTCAACAATCCTCCTGTTTTCCCCATTTACTTGTTCCATCAATCTATGTGAGACAAAAGATCTGCCTCACAGCTGAGACACTCAGATCCTCAGAGAATATATCCTCAGCCTGATTAAAAGACAATTACACAGGATGGAAAGAATGACTTCTGTGGACTGTTATTCAGGTGCACAGGCAACACTAACTGGGGGTTACAGAAGTGTCCGAGCTTCGAAGGAAGAGATCTTCCTTAAAAACAGAGCTGGGCATCAGCTGCAGCTAGTCAACTCCAAGAGAATTTTGTAAGCATCACTGCATCCAAGCCCTTGATTTTCCATTGCCCAAGACTGAGTTAACATTTTAACAGGAAGGCCACAGAAGCATTTAAAAAAACCAAACAAACAGACCCCCCCCCCCCCCAAACCACGACAGCATCAAATACACACACAACTTTAACTTTTGTAATTCCATATGTAAGAGAAGCACATTCAAGATATGCTTCAAGGTGCCTGCTTCCAATTTCAACTTGGATAGGCTGTTTACTCTGTTGCAGACCAACTGTGAAGCTACAGAAAGATTGCTGAAAGCACCTCTGAAATATCACTTTGCCCAGCTAAATCAAACATCATTTGTTTTCTGAAGTAAGACTGATGAAATTATTTTGATGATCAGAGTGGCTAGTGCTGTAAATGAGCGTAGTTTCAGTCCCTGACATTAAAAATGTGGTTTCATCCCACAGCAGTATTCACAGCTCAATGAGTATGTAATTTTTCAACTATACGAGGACAAAAACCCCCACACCCACAACCACACACACCACACAGCAAACATGTTGCAGGTGGTACAGAAAGAACATTCTGAGAAAGCCAGATCTCTACAACATTCAGATGGGTACCATTTTAATTCAGATAAAAATCAATGCTTTGATAATTAACTTTGCACCATCACTACTTTCACAGACTTAGAGATGTCAGCTGCTATTCTAAACTGTTTTCTTATTAACACAATATCTACATCTGACAATCCATTTCCTCTGTCTTTATCGCCACAAAATCCATCCCAGTCACAGCTGATCTATACTGTTCTCTCAGCCTCTGCTACCTATACCTATACACAAACTGCTTCATGCAGCAGATTGACAAAAATACAGGTTATTCCCCCCTGCTAAGTGTTAACATTTGTTCCAAATTTTGAACAAGGTATACTGACCTCAGTGCCTCAGCTCTCCCAGCAATTCACATGTAATACAGGCATGATATGAAATGGACTATCACTTCTTAGCAATACTTGCAACAAGAAAAGGGTATGGGGACCTCATCATAAACCTCTCATGGTTAAGATGTAGAACAAGGCATGAGTAACCTCATACACATCCACTTCTCAGGTGAAACAATTCCACAATACACAGATTTCTAATCTTTCACATAAATACAGGGCAGCATAAAGTGTTTAACACCACAGAACACAAAGGTCATTCAAACACACCACTCAAAGGCAAGTTTTTGTAAAGGGATTTTACTCTCAAGGAAAAAGGCTTCTCCTGGTAAACAGCACTTCCTCCTCAATTTATTTCGCCTGAACCAAATGTTGCACTTAAGAAAGAAATCAGAAAGGAAGTTTTCATTTCTCAACATAAAAGCTTCGACATGCATAGTTTAAGACACAGAAACATGACTTCTAATATGTAGGCACCTTTACAGAAATAAGAACTTTCATATGACAGATTTTCACTGGTTGACTTTGTTCAGAACTCTCACTGTGGAACGTCCCCTCATCAGATACCTGCTGTGATGTTTTCTGTAACAGAGGAAAGTAAGTTGGCTTTTTCCTTACACGTCTCATATCCATAGCTTTCATCCTGCTTTTTATTGAATCAGTGCTAATAAATAAATAAGACTCAAAGGAGACATGCAGCAATGTAAAACATCTGAATATCTCCTCACTACTACTCCCAAACCTACAAGTTAAGACTGTTCACAGTTTAAAAGAGTTGTGATTATATGGATCAAGAGTAATCAAACTCCTGGCAGTAGAGCATTCATCACGAACCACTTCAACCGCATACATTGCTTTTTTTTTTTTTTTTTTAAGATACTGTGTTATCAATCAAGTACTAATGCATTTTGCTTCATATTCCCAGCTTTACTCCTTACATCTGGCTGGCACTACTACAATACAGTCCTAAAAGACCCCTAGCATGTATGAAGGACCCACTCCTCCAGGTGTTACTATTTATCCTGTCATCCACACATAATGGTGCTGAGGTATAGTTTATTTACTGTCAATACTGTTTGCATCAATTCATTTTCAGTGAACAATATATCTTTTTCAAGTTCCTATTCAGCACATTGTCCTTAAAGTCATACAACAGAGAAGGGAACAAATCAACAGCATCTAATCTAAGCACAGCTCAGTTCTGGGCTTCTGGTTAAAAGAAAATGAAGTAGTTACCAGCCACCTTGTTTTACACACTATCAAACATGGCTAAACACGCTTTACCTTTCAATACAGTAAACCAGACCAAATAAAACACTTCAAAATATGATAGTACAAAAAATAAAAACTCCATTAAGTTCTACAGTATAATCTAAAAATAAAGTAGTTCTACAGATAATTAACAGATTTCCATATTTATAAGAAATGGCACATATGGGGATAATAGCACAAATGGAAGTACCACTTTCCTATTAATATGGAAATTCAGAAATTATTGGAGTTATCTGTTATAAATCAACCTTCTCATTTTTTTGCTGATGGAAATGCCATTTATGCACTACATTAAGTTCCAAAATTCCTAATGCAAATCCCCTTTTACTTTGATAAATCAGTGTAATGGCTGTCATGCTTATCCTCAATTTTAGCAGTTGTGCTCTTAGATTAAAGTGGGCCAAATCAATACTTGGTGCAATATCACTAAATGTTTTGGAATTAGAGCAAGGAAGGATTTGCTCTCACAACCTTGTCGTTTGCTTAGTTCAGCAGCCCAGAACAGATGCTGCACAGCCACGAAATAGCTGCACTGTGCATGTGAACTGACCAAAGCGTGCCTTGGCATTCCGAGGCAATGTTTCATGTGGTTACAGTGTAGGAACAACTTAGTGGAAAATGTCAAGAACATGAGATTTTTTTCAAGGCTTTGTTTTTATAGCAAGGACTGGACATTGCTTGAGATTCAGGGTGACGTTAGCCCATGCTGTCCCATATATGAGTGCAGAAGCAGATGCCTTCTTGAGGAGCGCAAGAACTCCGTCCATACCTTATCTGGCAACCAGCCTGCAGATGTTGAAATCACAGCATATTCTGGCACTCTAAGCATGCTTCCTCTTTCCCAAAAGTGCTTAAACATTTCTGCAACACTGGCAGCATTGACTGAGTTGACTTGAGATAACAGCTTATACCAGGACGTAATACAGGTCATCTCCTACTTGTGAATGAACTCAATGCAATGAGTTCTCTTTAACAGAAAAGGTAATCATTATTTTGATGCTTAGTGTTGCTCCCCTGGTTTCTCCATGTGTAGAACTTTTGCTTTCTGAAATGAACACCACAATCCACCTGGCTTAGTAATTTGCTGCTCTAAATTAAGGGGAATCCTCAGCTTTTTGACACCATGCTTGTATTTAGCTACTCATAAGGTGAAGCACAAATAGGGCAACAAAAAGCTCAAAAGTTTTCATGCTTCCCAATGGGCCTTCACACATAGAGAATGACATGTCTCCAAAGATGAGGCTAATTTAATCAAATCTGGGAAAAGAATCCCATCAGGCGTTTTCAGGTGTCACCTGCTTGCTGCACAGCCTGTGAGAAGCCAGTTGCCTGGACTAACATTCTGAAAATACCACACTGTGGGAAGCAGCAGCAGCCCAATGTGAGCACTAACTCCCTTCCCCATTTTCCTGTAGCACTAATTCACACATAAAAGGTGAAATGCTAAAGCTGCATCCATCAACATCAGCTTCACAAAATGGTCTCTATGGGGGACTGTTTCACTCTTAAAAATTCAAATAACATGCTGCTGCTTCTAGTAAGGCATTGGTAAGCATCAATGAGAAAAGATGGCTCTCAGCTGTTATGAGGATAGTTATAACTCCCAGTAAGTCAACTAGAAGAAAATTGACTTTTATCCTATGTATTAAGTTCTAAGAGCATGTCAGGATCTTTAGAGGACTCTTAGTCTACCTGCTCAGAAGTAGAACTCTTCCATCAATGTCTTCACCTCCTTCCAGACTCCGCAGTCTCTTCAACACAGTCCAGACAGCACAGAGGAGGCAGGTGGGATGGACAGCCTGAGGGTGCTTTGCAGCCCTGTACAGATGCATTCTCTCTGTCAAACCAGTTCCACATGCAAGGCAGCAAACAGCACCAAAACCCAACCAGCCACACGCTCGCCACCACTCCATACCTAGGTCAAGAATCCCATGAGTCCCTTTATACACTCCTGCCACCCTGGGTGTGTTTTGACAGTGTGACTTCCCAAGTTCAGCCATTACATTTCCCCAAAGTAATTTCAAATACTTCTAAAGCCATGTTCACATTTGGATTTTGGAAGATGTAGAAAACTGCTCCAGCACAGGTTAATGGCAGCCATAAACCCTGCCGATAGCTCCTGCTCACTGTGAGCCAGGAAGAGTCCTCAGCCACCATTCACATGGCTTCTCCTACCACAGCACTCGACAGAAAAGCACAAGCCAGAGCTTAAAGGCCAAACAGAAAATTGCAGGATGATGACATGAATAATTTGTTTCAGTAATTTAGTAACACTGGTTTGTTGTGATTATTGCCACCAACTCCCTTCATATTTACAACTGCGATCTTTTTAACATCTGAATAATTTATATCCAGTGATCAGTGATGCATGTGTCAGAAAAATCAGGAAAATTAGTTCCTCTAGTGTTCTCTCATTTTAAGAGAACATATTTTCCTCTCCAATTATATTGTTTCTCTGTGGTTTGCACTTTGAATAAACAAAATTACCACGCCAAGATATTCTGAATATCCATCTTGAATGGAAGCAGCAAGACAACCCACACTGGAGATGTAGCCATAAAGACAAACTGTAAGACATGACAATACATTCCACCTTCCATTCAAGAATCCAAAAAATGTCAAGTTTAGAAGAACTGTATTTCACCAGGGTACAAATTCATACTATGCTGCAGTTAGAAAAAAACCCCCACCACACACACACACAAAACACACAAACGCACATAACCCCCAACAAAATAAAACAGAGACTTCCCCTATGTACACAGAGCTCCTAAGCATACTATACAATAAACTGAACAAGAGAAGGAGATAAGGAAGAAAAATAACACCTTGTGATACTCGCTTTAACCGCATACAGCCATTGCAGGCAAAAGCGATCTTGAAGAATTTCAAGGGGAGGCTTCACAGATGCCAGAATAACAGGTGTGCTACAAATATTGCAAGGTACACCAGTAGACAAATGGGAGATTGGTAGCACTAAAACTGAAAAAAAATGGAAAATAGGGCAAGACAATTTTTATAAAAGGATTTTAAAGCCTGGGGCAAAATACCAAAGGATCTTTCAGTAGCCATCCTGTGGGCTGACATCCTCTACAAACTCTCTGAGGCAAAGATGAATATGCACTGAAGATTGCAATACACATGCTGAAGACTTCCAAGTAACTGCAATCAAGGAGTCCAATACAGTTTGGGGAAAAGATAACAGAAATCGGTGATTTCAATTTAACATGAGGCATGTCTGACAAACTCAGTTTCACAAAAGAAAGTGGATCTATGAAACAGAGCCCAATTTAATCAAGCTGCATTCACGGCAAGCTAGGCTGGAGGGAGCTTTTCTTAAGAGATGGCAATATCTGGAATGAAGTTGACAGCAAGACGCTTAAGGGACTCAGCAAAAATGCCTATTCCAGCCTAGAGCTGTAATACCAAGGTTTCCACTGAACAGCCCAAATACAGTGTGCGCATTGCATTACAGCTTTGCTTCTGCAAGATGGAGATACATACAGAGACAAACTGACCTCCAGGGAACTCCTGCGGGCGCAGCGCCTCACACAAGCTACAATCTTCCCAGTTCCATCAAGGTGTTTTAAAATTAAAACAAGCACTGAAAATCCCCAAGGTCTGCCTTCCCCTCTACCCATGCAGCAAACTAGCACAAGGTTTGTGCATCGTACCTCAGAAAACCACCATCCCAGCAGAAGGTTGCACAATATTCCCCACTCCCAGCCAAGTGACAGACCCGAGTCAGTGCCAATCGCCTCTCAGGAAAGGCAGAGATGGGGACAACAGTTGCTCTGGCCAGGACCAGGCTCCTCTCATGGTCAAGATGAAGTATATAAATGCCTTTTGACTTGACCCTCACAGATAGTCCTACAGTCTCCTCCTCTCTGCAAGGCTTAGATCTAACCTCAGTTGTATATTCTGGAAGGCACTTCTCAGTTAGCACTGGCCTGCTTTGAGACAACAAAGCATTATGGAGAGGTCAATCAAGTTCCTATAAATACAATTTCCAGAGACTAACAAGCTGTAGAAGGTGCTCTCAGAAATTCTTTATATAGATATATTAGGGGAAGCATTAAGGTATGATCCTGCTACATTCACAAAGCAGGAGAGTTTCAGCGAGTTGCAAAGAAAGCAGATTAAGATGCTTATGCTTTAACAAATGAAAATCCTGAAAAAAGCACACTGACCCTACACAAACTCTAATATAACAAATGGAAAAGCAAAATACAAGATGTGTGGCCTAACAGCTGTAGTACTTTGAGCTGCCAAAGCCAAAACTTATAGAATATTCTTCTTGCTGATTGAATTCAGTAAAACACACTTCAACATCTGCTAGAACAAGATGTTTGTTTACCATATTCCCCTACAAAATGGAATGATGTTTCTTACCTAATGTACTGAAGAATTTTTAGATGAAAGAGGGATGTTTATGAGATACATGCAGGGTATAATTGAAAGAATATTTCCGGATAAAGATACCATATGTTTTGTATTTCCATTGAAACTATAAATATCTCTATAACAGTTTGAGGCCATAAATACCATGATTGGGAAGAGTTTTATGCATTTGCTTAAGGCTTTTATTACTTTCAATTATCAGTTTGCTAACAGCATCTCATTTTCCTCCCACTACATAGCAGTATTCCCAAGGATAAATTCTGAGATGTCAATAAGATCACCGAAATGTCTACAGAACTGAGCAGCGCTGGGGCTCATGAACCAATCTGGTTTCCACAAAACACAGATAGAAATTCCACCCCCACTCCCAAATGTCATATGCTCTCTACAGTATGTGACCAGCAAGATTTATTTGCTGCCTCAGTTGCAGGATATGAGAGGGAAAGCCTTAAAAATGCAAACGTCCAGAAAGTTCCAGCTGCATGGCAGAGCCATGTCATATAATTCTTCCTTAACAGTACACTGGCAGGAATAGGGGGATGTGAACATAGAGAAAGAAATCTAAGCTCCTAGAGACAGAAATGATGATGTCTTGCAAGAGAATATAAACTCTTAGTTGCTCTATAGAAAATAATAAAATACAAACATGTAGAACTGTTTTCCAGATCTTATCATTAGAATAATTTTTTCTCCCCCTATGAACAGGACAAACCACTAGCATTCTAGAGAAGAATAACAATTCCACTTTTTTTTGAATGTAGTACAAGTGCTCTGTTTGCTCATCAGTCCTGTTAAAATATGATTTGTGCATTACCTTTCCATTCCCCTCAGAAAGATGTGGTCGTAACACTAAAGAATCAAGAATCTTTTCAACCTTTGCTTATTTCTTTGCCAGCTTAACTTACAACAACACTGAAGTTTCATGTAGTTAAATTAGACAATGTTCCTACACAATTAATACAAACATTGCAATTTATATGTGCACTGTTCCATGGTCCCAAGTGTTATTCAGATGCTCAAACATTAAAACAGGGCTTAAGAGCTGAAGAATTCAACAGTATGCATCTGTCCAATACAGAAACTATTGAAATCAGCTGAACGAGTGCACAGTTGTGTGCTTCACTGAAATTTTACTAATGCCACTATAGCATGACGTATTTGGAGCCCTGCTGCTCTCTCAGTTTTGCACAAAGATCACCACATGTCCAGACCTTTACCAGATGAAAACAGCAAGTGTACCATAGCATTCCGCCAGCTCAGGGCCCTGAGTGACGTCAAGAACTCCACCGCTTGGGAAGACAACATCTTCCCAAACTGTTTCACCATCAGAGTTTTACGGGTATTTTCTTCAAACTACACAGAGGGGGAAAAAAAAAAAAAAAGGTAGGAAAATATCTATTCCTGGAACTGAAGCCCAAATTTCACAAAATACTTCTGCCATAATCAACAGCAAGCGAGGAATTTAAATAGGATTCAAAGTATAAGAACAAAATTCTCTGAGGCTGTACCCTACAGCACCAGTTTAAGTATTCAGGAACTCAAGACATAATATGCAAAGCTCACTTCCCAAACAGTGCAAAACTCTCTGCATTTTTTTTCTTTTTTTACTTTCTTCAATAATGTATTAATTTCAGGTAACAGTATAGGACCATAACAGGGATAAAACCATTTATACACATGTATGTTCCTAATGTAAGAGTTACTCACCATCTACTTGTTAAAAACAAATCCTGCCACCACTGCTCAGACCAAATAGCAACTTTGTAAGTTGCTCTTGATTTACTACTGCTCTAAGTACTACTGGATCATGAGGACACCATATTTTGACCTCACCATTTTAGGTTTTTATCTAATGTTTAGATCCCATTGGAACAGAGCTCCCACACAGTCTGAGCTGTGCAGGGATGTGATGCCACTGCAAAGCAACAAGCAGCATCCCAGCCTGGGATGTCTGTCTTTTTGGAGTCCACAGGAACAATCAAAGCAAGACAAATATCAGTGGAATGTTTTGAAGAGGACTGCCAAGCACTGCAATGGAGAAACAACACCTGGTTTGGGACAGAACTCTTCTCACACTGATTTACACAAGGTTTACAATCACCGCATAAAAACAAAACAAAACCAAACAGGAAAAGCCCTTTGAAACAGTGATTTTCCAGGCTAGCCTAAGTTCCTAGGAAAGATCTGCTTGACTAAACTTACCTAATAGTGGTAATTACAATTGGGTTATTGCTGAGCTCAGCCCAGAGCTCACTGGGACAGGAACAGCTGCTGAATCCCTGCACCTTCTGCCTCACAGCTTCCCAGGAACTACAAGATCTGCAAGGTGTGGAAAACGCTCCCGTTCAAGGGCAGAAAAGATGATCCCCACAGCAGACTGGGTCCTACACTTTCAGTGAGCCAAGATCCTCTACTCTAACCTCTAAGACACCAAATAGCAATCATGTGTGTAAATCAGCACTTGTAATAAAGAGCCAAGGAGGACAGTCATACAAAGGCTGAAGTAAATGATCTGTGCTCTATCTTGCTAGATGCATAATTACAGTGCTGCACACCCAGATGAAAACACATGTACAGAATCAACTTAATGTGAAAAATTAAAGAGACCCAAGTGAGCACAGAAGGCTGGACACACAGGTTGACAAAGAGACTCCCCACAGATCTCAAGTTGAAGTTATTACCATTACTCTTGGTCTCCTTCCACAGCTAAAGACACTTCTGGAACTACCCACAGCAGCAGCAAAGCAGTGGGTTTTTGTGTAGGAACTGTTCACTTCACATGACTGTCACACCAAAAACACCTGGAGAATATTTGCTCTCACAGTAAGGAATGACACCAACACAGACTCCAAAAAGCCAAGCCTAAACAAGCTGTTTCTGACATTTTCCTGGTGGCCCAGGACCAACCTGGAGAGTTATGAAGAACACAAGAGAGAGCCCTGTTGCCTATCAAATACATTTCATGGGACTGGAAACCACCACCCACAGCTAGATACATTCTGGACACGTGTGTGACAGCTGCCTTAGCTAAACATCATTCCACTCAGCCCTTCCCTGTACAAGCTTGAATCCAGGCTAAAATCAGCAGGATCTTCTGAATTCACAGCTGATGCTGAGGAGGAAATGAGTCCTGAACACCTATAGCTAGGCAGAGCTCACACAAAGGTCAAGTCTAACACAGCTCTGAGCCACTGATCTGATTTCCTGTACTTTAGTTTCCTACACAACGGTGAAGAAGAATTTTTACACTCTTTCTTATATTAAGCCCACCTGAAGGGATTACAGTCTTTCAAAGTAGGCTCTTTAAGTAATATTTCAAAACATTTTCTGTCAATTTTCTGTCTACTTGATGTAATTCATGGCCATGCCAGCATATTTCCCAAGCTTTTCTTCCCTCCATCAGTTGTTGCAGTCCCTTATTATAAGGCCCAGTCTTCATACCATTGTGTTATGAACCGAACCTACAGCTCCTCTGTGCTCAAAGCACACAAGCAATATCACATACCTGATCAGCATCTATGCACAGATATACCTGCCTTGAAGAAAAAAACCCCAAGTCTGCATTAATCAAACTGCTGATGATCCAGTGCTTATCAAGGACTGGTCCTTTTAAGCAGAGATAAGTGCTTAAGACCCAGCATCCCAGAAAGCCAGTGCCACTCACTGCACAGGACTGTGAGCTGCCTAGGTGAAGGGTGCTAACAATTCAACAGGACAAAAAGGAGGTTTCATAGAAAGCTATAAACTCACAACAGAGAAAAAGACTAAAATAATAATAAAAAAATACTTATATGCCATTATAACCATCCATCCTTACAATTAAATAAAACCAACAAAACAAAAATACAACAACACACACCAACACAAAAAAAAACAAAAACCCATCACACACAACAAACTTTTTGCCTTATGTGGACTGCTCTTTGGAAAAAAATATAAGGTAAACGCCAAGTCATTTTATTTCTCTTTAATGCAGCAGTAGTGTCCTACCCAGAATTCTAGGGCAGAACTAGGTAGGCTGAAGGCGAAGTTAGTTGTAAAGTACTCAAACAATCAGTTCCAAATGTAGATTGAAAGAGGAAGAGCCAGTGAGAAAACTAGAGATTACCAACCAGATCCGGGCATTTGGACCTCGGAACAAGATGTGTCCATATACAGCTGCCATCTTTGTCAGGATAATGATAGAACTTACACTGCATTACTGAGAATGCTTTGGTATTCTGTGGCTACAGCCTACCGGAATAGTTATCCCTTCATTTTAACTGAGTCCCTCATGTTTTCTTAAAAATAACACTGGAGACAAGCCAAACAGGAAATAGAATTTCTAGATCTGCCAAAATACCATTTCATTAGCTTGTATATTGAGGAAAAACCACGTGTTGTTTTTCTTGCTTGAGGCTGTTATACAGTTCCTACACAAAAAAATTTATACCCTGTAAAATAGGTGCAAAACAGAAAGAATGGCTGCTTACCATATACAGTCATTGTGCTAAATCCAGAGTGCACACATTTTTCAGGACATATTATTTCTATTCATCACTGTGCAAAACTTGACATTGCAAAACTTAGTATTGCAACTGCCTCAGTGTGATGCCCTAAGGAACGTTACCATATTGTCATCCATTATGCCAGGTTAATCATCTGGAAGGAGCTTGTTCCTGTAAAAACATCAGAGTAAAGATCAGACTCTCATGGTCATTTGTGGCAATTAGACTGGAGATGGAACAGGCCTAGGAAAACCTGAGGTCTGAGACAAACAATGAAAGAGTATCTTTGAGAATTCTTTTGAGTCATTGTTGCACAGCAATTTTGGCTTCAATATACATGGCTTTGAACAAGTCTTCCTTTAAGAATGGTATTTATGAAAGCACTAACTCAACAGTACAGATTGAGTACATCATTGATCCACTTGCAAGGCTCTTGCAGAACTAATTTACTCTGTTAAAGAACTCCTAACAGGTGAAAAAAAATGAGCTTTAAAACATACTGAATTGAAAATGTACATTTTTCTAGGCTTTCCATCTGTGGATCAGGAAGCTTCATGCAAGCAGAGGCACTTTTAAAACAGTATTTATCTGCCTAGCAACTACCATCTTGGTATCAGAATCGGTTGTATATTATATCATAAGTAATTACATAAAACATACAATGGCACATGGATGGTCAGGATAGTCAAAGAACTAACAGAAGTTCTCCAACTGAAAAAAGATTGCTTGCTGTAATTACAGTACTGTGAATAAGAATGCTTATCTTTTCCCATTTAAATCTGGAGCTCCTCATACAATCTTTTTTAGTGCAGTATAATATTACTTTTTAATGGCCAATACCTCTTACTGCCTCCAGAGAAGATACAGCTCCAGTACTGAATATAAATTTAGGACGGCATATAAGAGATACTACCTGACTCAGTTAATGCTCTAAAAATCGGGATCAACTGACAGGTGAAACTTCCTTTTCACCCATTTTTTCCTAAGATTTGCTCAGTACTGAATGCTTTCACATAGGATGCCACTAGCTCTAAGGAGTTCTTCACTACTGCAGCTAAGAACAAAGCGGTACATTTGGGAGCAGACTTGAGCTATTCCACATGGTTTTTGCGCCTTAGACTAAGAAACAGACAACACTAACAGTCATGACTAATATATAAACTAGAAATACTTACCCTTACCTAAAAGTAAAGCTATCACATTTCTAAAGGCTTTTATTTTGAGAAACTTAAGTAACCAATTCAGAAGTCTGGAAGGGTGCAGGGGGGGGCAGGGGGAACCACATTTAGAGTATCTATATTCAAGTCTTCAGGTACAGAGGGGTCATGCCAGGATATAAGTACATAATACACTGAGATAAACAGGCTTACACCAACCCATATCTTCCCTATGCTAGCAAATCCACCTATAAGGATGCAAAGACATTGCTTTGCAAAAGCAATTTTGTGGAATAGCCCCAGAACTAGCACAGGAGAGACAGACAAATGGAAAGCTCTCTGCTTCATGTGCTTGGAACCCAGAAACAACAGAGGACTATCAGTAAATGTGCTTTTTCACATCAAAATGCCAAAGTTAGCACTTAAGGATTGAAATTAGCAATTGCAAATCCCAGGAGAGATGGTAAGAGAAGCCATGCCTTGGACAAAATTGTTTTTCATTCAACAGTGACTGGCTTTAAATAACTTCCACTGTTGATGCTGAAGATAAAATTATAATAGTTTCTTCTTAATAACTGCAGGTCAAAGTTACAGCTTTAGCACTGACTTCTGAATATGCAAGCTGAATAACTTCTAGAGAGACTTGGTCAAGCAGAAGTTTTAAACGATTGCTTGATATATCACAATCATAGCTCCATCTATCATGTGTGTATTACAGTGAAGTCAAACTATATATAAAAACATCAATGATTGATGTAGTTGAACATTAGGAGTTGAGGATGTTTGCCTTGCTTTGCAACACACTAATGTGTCTGAAAGATTATTTAATCTATTAAACAGCTGGCTGGGGTGAAAAGGAGAACAGATTCTCTTTTCCTGGATGACACTATACCTTCCACTTCAGTGATTCACTGCTCTTAGCCCTGAGAGAACAGGCTTCTTTCCTGGCTTAAACAGATTTGTGAAGTATACAGCAATACTGGTGATCTCTGCTCAAAATTGCTCCCCTTATCCTGCTTCCTCCTCAACTCAGCCAGGCTGTTAAAAATATCCATAAGCAACCATAGACACTTCTATTATTATTTATAACTTTGTTGGGAAAAAGCTTTTTTTTCAGTCCTTCAAAGATTTGGGGAAAGGCCACACATTTAAGCTGTAACTATTCAAGAGATAAGTATGTTTTCTGTGTTTTCCATATTATCTACCACACCAGGAATTCACTGCTACAAATATTTCACTATTGCTAGTGAAAGATTCAGTCACAAGATGTTTCAGCACAAATTAGAGGAAAGTAGGGTATTTAAAGCACGATTTTTTGACTTTCAGATACTACTCTAAAAGTGCTTCTTAATGACATATTTACATGCTTGATACTAAAATAAGAACTAGCCAAAACATCTGCATTTTTAATCAAAAAGATTGACCCAGTTTTTAATCACACAATCTGGCTAAAAACTTCATGCTTTTCAAAGAACATGGTGCTTTCTCAAGTTGTTTAAATTTACATTCAATTTGGCTCATTTTTCGCTCTCATTTTTCAGTCTTCCTTTCTACTGCTTCCCTTTTAAAGGAACTGAATGATGTGTTAAATGCAAAAGCCAAGTAACATTTCAACCTGAAATTCACTTGAAAGATTTATCAAAGACTTTGCAAAAATAAGTGGTTCATAACCACTTCCGTAAGTTATTTTAAAATGTTTCCTCTATACATACTTATATACATGTACACACACTATATATAGTACAGAACATATGGCTGAGGGTACCTCATTTTCATAGCTCCATATCTATAGTACCATCTTCACAACTTCATTATACCCCCATAGAAAAATCACAGCAACATATCCAAGATCACACAGGATTCTTGAATAGTGAACACTGAATCCAAGTATCAGAGACATCAGGGCTCTCTTGGACGTTTCTTCCCTACTGATAATAGACAATTTCAGCCTGTCAATCTGAATCAGTGAAAGATTTCCAGGAGCAGCTATTCCAGGGAATACAAATAACTTCATTCTCTATTTATCAGTTAATTTGCTCTGAAGGTAGTTTCTCATCTTAAAGAGCTTTGCAGAGGTGAGTTTAAGCTCCTACTTTGTTTTAGATGACACACTTTAATCTTTCTCTGCAAATAGAAGCATGACACCAATGGCAGGAATACAAATGCCACACGTTCTTTCTGGAATCAGAGGGAACATCTGGAGAAGCTGATAAAGGCAAAGACTGCAGCATCAGCACCATTGGGGATTAGATTGCTGCTGCTTTGGAACCCATTATAGAGTTTCTACATGGGAAGCTATATTTATAAAATACTAATGCCTCTTTTAATAGGGTCTAGTTAGTCATATGCTGGTTGATAATGACAGCATTTTCAGCCTATAAAGAGGAAACAAAGCTGGGAGGTAATACAGAATACAGGTTGAGAGCTCACCGAAATCTCTTCAACCACACTGGTTTTGTCAGGTGGGGCACTAAAGGAATACGACTGAAAGCAAAACCAAGGAACAGTAGACAACAAGATAATTATCCAAGGAAAGCAATTTCAGCAAGAAATCATAATTTCTGAGAAAAAGGAATTAATAAGCATCGATGTCTTTCCAAGTCCTTCGGGACAAATGGCATGATTACAAAAACAGCTACTCTCTAATTAATGGTAGATTAGATTCTGACCTTAGTGTTTGTCAAAACTAAGAAAACTGAAGTTTGCTTTCAAGTCACCATCCAAGCCACTGAAGTGACAGGCTCTGTATATGCCTGGTCAAACATAGTTCCAGCCCTGACACTTGTGAGGTGTGGTTGTTCTGCTTTCTGTTAGTCAGCCTCCTACTTAGTCCCAAGTGGAAGAACCACGAGATCACTGTTCTGAGGAACCAAAAAAAAACCATCTAAATAGGACAGTGGAAGCCAGCCCCTGTGACATCTATACTCAACCGTTACACATACAATGCATAGACAGACAGTAAAACCAAGCACGTCAGTATAAACACGCACTTTGAATATTTAATTCATACAAGTTCAGTGTTTTTCCCCAGATGTCTCTGTTAGAAGGAGATCAGGAACTTATCACACAGCTGAGAGGGCAATGCAGCCCATCCTGACAGAGATGCTCCTTGCACTCTGGTGATGCATGCCGTCCCAGAGAGGAGGAAAATAGGGCACTGTTTCCTCCAAGCACACTGTGTTTATAGTGCATGAAATTAAAACATAGACATTGTCCTTCCTTCATTTGGAAATTTTCTGAGCTTCAGGGGGAACTACATAGTCATCAGCCAAAGCTATGTAATAGCATGACCTGTTCTTAACTTGCTAAATTTGAAATACAAATGCTTGCTTTAAGTATTTGCTTACATCATTTAGCATCTTCCTGTTATGACAGTTACTTGCTGTGACTCAGATTACTGTCAACCTTCTGTTGTTCTCAGGGTTGTGGGTTTTTTGCTGCAAGTCAGTTACTTCACAGCAGCTAAGTTCCAAAGAAACAAATATGCGCTTCTGCCACCCCTGCTCATGTAGTGTTTACCTGGAGTAACACAATGGGATTGATGGGATAGATTGAGGTACGGTGAAGGGCTGGTTGAATGGGATTCTAATACAACTTAACATGAATGAAAATCAAAACAGTGGCATCTGGATTTCAGTTCATGCCTCATTCAGCACTATTCAAGTGGAAACCACAATGGTTTTTATGCAGGCTATAAAAAATTGAAATTGTTTTTTTACTGTGACTTCATGCTGAATATTTAATACTTATAGACAAACTGCAGGTAAACACTCATGGAAGACATTTTCTATGATTGTTCAAGAACAGGAGATATTCTGGGGTGTGCCAACACAAGTCTGTTTCTGAAAAATCAATAAATTATAAAAATGAGTGTGGATAAACTACACTTCAATATTTATTAATATTTTTGCAAGAGTTTTATGCTTTTAATTTGAAATATTAAAAGCTTAATTTGTTGCCATGAAAAATAGGAAAGATATTTTTATATACTTCCATTTTCACTTTTTTTTAATATTTTCATCTGCTTTCACACTATAAAAAGCACAGGGACTCTTCTGACATTATACAAAGGTCACTCAATGCAGTCAAATACTATGATGAAATAAACTATAAATCTTACTTCAAATATTTGACTTCAACTTCCTGAACTCTGAGATGCAGAAAGACTGGCCTGAATGTACTACACCTATTTTTACAGCTTCACCACGTAAAGTCACAGTGTCTCCCAAGTACACAGCGCTTTCAGATACACTGAAAGTATCAGTGCTGCAAGCTACGCAGATTCACAATGATCTTTGACATGAGCTTATGACAAATTAGACTTAAAAATTAAATACTGAACCAAGTCAAGTTCTGCTGCAGACCAGAGTAGACCATTCAGATACACAGAGTTCTCTTTGCTCTGCAGTTTTTGTCACCAGGTACTAGAGCAGACAGACAGACCTTCTGGATAGGCAGATTTTTTTAGAATAAAATGTATTTCTGCATTGTCCATTCAACATGAAACAGCATTAATGGAAAACTCTTTTTAAATCCACATTAATAGAAAAAGAAGCAGACTTAGACTGTTATTATTTCCTAGCATCTTCAAGGAAGAAACTTGACAAGCTGCTCAAAAGTCTCAGTTTGCGTCTATTTCTGCCCCACAACACACGGGGTGGCACAGGGTGCCTGACACAAAGCTCAGATCAGGTTATCCCCAGTGGTTCAGCCAGTTTTGAATTGTGCTCTAAACCAGGGACTGTTCACTGCCTTTAAAGAGCACCCAGTCACAACACACAACAAAAGCATTCAAGCAGCAAGCAATGGCATAGAGAACTGGCGTCAGTTTTCACAAAACATGCCAAAACCACTGAGTTTTATCAGGAAGAGGGTAAGGATAGTTTTCTAGATCTTAAATTATGCTTGCCTTGTGAGGTAAATAAGAACAGACTGAGTACGCAAGCATTTGGAAAAGTCATCAGCTCTTCAGGAGTTCTGATCTGAATGGCATGTGCACCTGGTTGGGATCCTTATACAAGGTTTACATCACAAAACCGTCTCAGTCTTGCTTCCTTCTGAGTACTCTGCTGCAGGTTTGATTTAGAGCACACTTTACCTGGGAAATCCAGGTTGCAGGCACCTCACCCGGGTATCCAACAGCTTCCTTTCATCTTATTCAAGTAAGTTGGCCTTGAATATCTTGCTGTTGAATCTGCACTTGCAGCTATAAGCTAGCAACTCCTGCTGATTTGATGGAGCACCTCTTCTCACACTGGACTAGCCTGGGACCTGAATTTTCAAGTACTCCGCTTTCTTAGCAGCTGAGCACCATCCAGACATTGCTGCTTCAACTCATTCTCAGGTTCTCCTTGGGAAAGTTTGCAGTGAGTGGCAGCCACTAATATCCTCCTGCCATAACTAGCATTTTACTTCACTGGATACTATGGTTCTTGATTGCACCTTGACCCTCAACTGGATAGATCTGCCACAGTCCAAGGACTCTGAAAAGCACACTGCAAAAGCTCACTGTTGTACAGATCTGCAAAAATAACTTCCCCCCCCAACTAAAGTACTTTCACGCCTTTCAGGCCCTCCTTGTTGCTCAGCCTGAGGTTTTTCTGTCCGCAAAACACTGTGACCGCAGTATGTGAATAAAGCATCTAAGCCAAAGTACAGGTCCCTATAGCTGGCAGTGTCCTAATACTTTTCTTGTCTTGGCAAAAATTAGCTCCTTCTAGACCACCCCATTCAGAAAGCCTTGGACAATGAGTTCCCTTTAATTTAATTTTAGCATATTCATATTTATGAAATAGGTATTATACTAATGTCTGCTTGTATTGTCCCTTAGCTGCATCCAAAGATGAAGTGTGACAAGGTTCCTATCAGCTCACAGCTGATAAAAAGCACAGCAACTATTTATTGTACGTGACTCAAAAAGCAGCATTCACAGTTTGCACAAAGATTCCATTAAGTATCACAGAAGGGTGATGAAGTTCAGGCAGCACAAAAGGAGCATCCCTCCCTGTGAAATGGCCTTGTTGGCATCCTAGAGTCTGATTCAGTATTGTGTAATTAAAACAAGTTGCCTTTTAAATAGCTTCTGGTACATCATCATGCAGCCACACAGGGTCTGTATGGTTGAAAAGCAGAACAAAGTTATATAGAACTTGCAAGAGCTGGCAATCTGATCACTAGTTTGTACTTTCCTCATCCACTGTCCTGCAGATGAAGGTTGATCTAGATGGTGCACTGCTGGCCAAGAAGTCCATTGTCAATAGTTTTGCCTAGAAGGCCTCTCAAAGGAAGTATCATTATAATAATAGGTCAGCTAAAAAAAGGTTAAAAAATTCCCTTGCTTTAAAATGTTCTCAAGTCCCCTTACACAGCTGCTTTCTCATAAAACACTTCATTTTAGCAGGTGGTTACAGCTGTTTAAGGCTTAGAGTTTATTATATAATCAAAAATTCAATTCTGCTTGAACACTAGCCATAGAAATCATTGGCTTTTATGCAAGATTTCAATGTACCCCTAGAAAAGGAAAGACTTGGACCTTAAACAGCTAATCCTTGTTCTTGATATTTTATTTTGCAGTGTTATTATCATACTGGTCATATTAGTACAAATATTCAAACAAATTAATTTCTGCACTAGCAATCTGCACTATTTGTAGAAATGGTGAGAAGTTCTCAGGCCATCAAGTGAACTTGACAGTAACCACATAGTTGATGCCACAAAGCTGTATGACATGGACTTCAAACACTTGGAAAGAGAGCACTGGCTTTACTTTGTAATTACCCACCAACTTGTTGCCTTCTAGCCTCAAGCCTGAAAACTCCTCGTGTCAGTTAAAACTGTTTCATTACATTGTCTGTCCTATAGCTCTTCTAATCTCCTGCACAAATATCAACTACTCAATCTGCCCCATGTGGTATCTGATGCCTGAGGCAGACGAGGTAAATCACATGCACAGCACAATAATTTTTTTATTACGGTTTCTGTTTTAAAGCCCTACATACACCACCTGTGGTAGAAGGGTCTGAAATGCTATTCTTGCCCCTGGAGAAACCTAGAGGTGGAGTATCTCGTTTTGGAAGGCAGAAGCTTAGCTGGTCATCACAGGGTAATCCAGTTCAAAAGGTCTAGAGCGGACTACTGGGCATCCCCAAATGAGGAAAGTGGGTGAATTCATCACTGTACCAAACCTTGAAGTGCTTACTTTACATATTACACCAAAGGATCCAGTCACAATTCATAGATCTTTTCCAGAAATACATTCCCATATTGGCACTATGGGAAGAATATGGGCTAGCTACTTCTCAAAGTTTAAGGTAAACAATAGGCAGGTGGCTCTTTCAAATTCCCTGATTTGGCTCCTCCATCATATAAAACCAGCATCTGACAGTGCGTCTGCTCCACAGCCACAGTGTGCTGTACGAGACAGTCTGCTCTGGAGGAAATAGGTTGGACTTGCTGGTGTTCTGTGTTCTTGAGGCAGTTCCCAAAGTGGGATGAAAGCTCATCCACATTCGAAAGCCTTAGCAAAATCTGCCTTGGATTTAGTTCTACAGGAAAGAATATCTCAGTCTTAAAGTATAGGGCTATGTCCATACATTTGCACTTTTTCTGCTTAGTTGTGCCAGAAGCCCTTAAAACTAGACCTTTACCAGAACAGGTAATTCCCTTGCGTAACAGAAATCCAGTATCCGTCCCACTTCACACTCAGCAAGGCTGCACCAGTGTGCTTGGCAATCGACCTGGGAGAAAGACGCTGATGAATAATGAATGACTGTAAGAGCTTTTGAACAGGACTGCTTAACTGAGATGACAACAGATAAATTTGCATGCCCGCACATCTTTTCAAATACCATGTTTAGCAGTTTGTTCCATGCAGTTTTCTTTGCCTCATGTAGGTATTTAGGGAGAATGCAGGAAAGAGCATAGTGAGGACAATGGGGAATCTTTCAGTCTGACACAAATCACTTAATGTATGTAGATGTCACTTGAAACATCACCTTCAAGGAAACAAACTAAAGCATTCTACTGCATTCAGAGAAGTGGAGACATGACAGTATCTTCTTACATTAGAAACAGTCTTAAGCTAGCTAGAAGTTCAGGCTCCTGAACATAAATGATTTTCAGATATATAATATGAATAGTTCCCAGATTTAAGGACCCAAACAACATGTCTCCATCTTTTAGCTTATACAGAATATGTTATAAAATTCCATTTCACTGTTTAATATGGTTACTGTGGATCAGTTCTGATATGTAGCAACCTCTAACATCTACAGCCTTTCAAAAATCAGACACATGCTACTTCTGTGGTTTGGAATGCAACTGCTCTCCATACTGTAATATACACTTATTTCCAAGGAACTCTTCTCCGAAGTTCACTTTGTCCATTACTCTTCTAAGCCCACTTACATATTGCAAAACTAAATTTGCTGTCTCTACCTAACTGCCAGTTCTCTCTGCAATGGATGCATTTCTTTCTTTCATGTACCAGTCCTTATCTTTCATCCTCTCCAAAGGGAGATGTTCAGTTCTTCCTAATTTCACTTACTATTTCTTTTTTTTTTTTTTCCCAAGAAATTCCTTCAAATGAAAGCAACGTTACTGAGATACATCTTCACACTGCTCCCCTGAAACACACCTGCTCCCATTTTGCTCCAATGGTGTGTTTTCTAATAACTGATTTTAAATAGATTGTGAAGGGAATTCACACACTTGCCTAGAATACAATGATTTATTGGGTTAGTAAGATATAAATAATAATGTCCTAGAAAGCATATTAATAGCCATAAACACTTATAGCTGTGTTTAGGCATTGAAAAATTAAGTGGGTAAAATAAGGTCCCACAACATTGCATTTTTGTCTCTGAACACATCCTTTCTTGAATACAACCATTTGCTCTCACAGATAAGCACTTCTGAACACAAATTGGGGTTCCATCCCAATACATATTTCTACAGACTGTACTTCAAGTTCATCTCAACACAATCTTCTTTTAGCATCAATTTGCTATCATGTAGTTGGTTCTAATCAGTCTAATTAGAGTCCACTTTCTGAGGAAATATGACCTGGCAATAGAATGTAGCCCTTCCACTTCGACAAAATCCAAGGCAAAACTATCCCTGTTCAGAAATGCACCAAATCTCACCCTATAAAGCTGTTCCAGTTCAGAGTTCTGCTTAAAACCTTGTCTGGGTTGACTGTTGATTTGGTTTCAGTAACTCTCATTCAAGAAAATCCAATCGCAGACTGTGCTGCACCTTCTTTTATTTTAATCAAAAATATTGATAGGTTGAAGAGACTCCATCGTTCCAACAGCGCTTCATTAATCACTATGCATCTAGAAAGGCTGTTGAAGAACACTACTCAGTCTGTGAACTTCAAATGGAACCAACAGCAATGATCACTCACGTTAAGATTTTGGGAGAAGTCATCCCACTTGCTAAAAAGGATGCTGCCCTTCATTGTCATGTACATTTCATACATCTCTCCTTACAACTTTCATTAAAGACCCAGATATTCTAGTCACTTTTCCAAGTTCACCTCAGCGCACACTGTTCAAATCAACCTCTTGTCTCCCTTCCTCTTCTGTACACATGCAACCTCATGGATGTCTGTATAAGGCTGAACTCTCATTGTAGCATTACAGGCTCAGTCAGCCTCCCTGTATTTGTTGCCCACAGATTATTTGGTCCCGTCTGAGACAGTAATGCACTAGCAACTGCAGAAAGTAAGTTGGGCACTGCCAGGCTCTCAGAAGACTCTGGAACCACCGAGAGGTTTAAGATGCTACATTACTGATTCCCTTATGCAAAAAGTCTCTGCATTTCCTCACCTTTCTTTAGCTTGAGTAAAGAGTATTTGCCCACTTCTCCTACATGAGGGGAGAGTGGAATATGGGGAAAAAAGTGCCTTTTGTCCATCCCAAGGCAGAGATACTTTCAGCCCAAGGCTCTGATATTATAGAGAAATTGGAAGTTATTTCCCAGTTTCACTATTGCAACAGGCAAGGTTCTTTTAGAGAGAAAGTGTCTTCTTTTTCCAACAGAAAATATGGAAAAGTTTATTTCACTGGGCCCTGAAGCTCCTAAATGGGAACACAAGGCTACATGACTTGACCATAATCTCTGGTACACCTGAATGCAGAAGCATGACTGAATCTTCCTTCACATGGCACCTTACAATGCTAGTTTGTCCTCGGTGAACCGAGCTTGTCTGAGTAGTTCTCCTAATGCCAGTTTGTGGAGGACAACACTAACAGAGCAGTTTTGAAACTGTATCCTAATAATGCACATGTGTGATATCCATGCATTTCAGAGTGGCAATTCTGACACTGAAATCTGACCAGGGACAGTGGCAAAACTGAGGAGACCAGGCAAATTTAGTAATTTGTCTTACGCAATACCATTTTGTTAAGGCTGTGAGGGTTGTTCAGAGACAGAAAGATGGACTGAAATGGATGGCACACTAGAAAATAAAAGCCATTACTCAGTGTACAGGTCCAATTCACTTTACAGAGCAGTCTTCATTTGATCTGACTATAGTTGGATAAATTTACTTTTGCAGATAAGAGCAAGTAGTCAATTTCATAACACAAATCAGGCCTCATTAGGATGATAGCACATTGGTGATAGGCTCTAGGCCCTCTGACCTTACCTTCCTGCCCATTTTTCACAGGAATCTCTGCTTAGCCTTCTGTCAGCACCCTATCAACCCCAGCTTAAGAGCTCCAATGACACAGCCTCAGCTACTCCCTCGAGTCACTAACACACACTATTATGACATCAGATTCTTACTCTGATGTCTAGCCTAGACTTCAACCCCTATCTGCTAATGTGAAACAAACCAGAATCTTGGCTCATGTGAGAGGGGAACATTACTTACTTGTTTCTGAACAGTTAAAATTTCCTGTCTTTGTAAGGTAAGGTATCTTCTCCAAGTATGTTTTATCACATGTCCCTTATTCAGAATTAAGTATGCCTCCTCTAACACTGGGACCATTTTACACTATTCCAATCAGTTTGAATGTTCAGAATTTAAGTAGCTGAACTTATCTTCAGATTTCCACTCAAAATCTGAGAAGCACTCCTTGGCTGATCCTTTATTTTGCCTGAGCAAGGTCTCTGAAATCTTCGACCTCTTATGCTGCTACTTCAAGCTCTCCTTGAAAGAGCTGGTTGCTAAAGCTGGCTGGCCTGCCTGGGACTTCTAGGGCAAGCAGAACAATCACAGGTCTGCAAGAGAAGACAGACCTGTTTTTAAATTACACAACTGTTACTTCTGCATGGAGTTGATTCGCACAAATCCTCCTCTGTGTTATACTACTAGTAGACTAAATATTTGCCAGAGAGCAGCAATATTCATTTTCTGAGGTCTTCTAGCTCAGTGATACCTACCAGGCAAAATATTCTATCTGGGAAATAATTAACAGTAAGGTTGGCGTAGACTCATGTGGCAAAGAATAATTTTTTAGAAGTCTATTCTTTGGGGCTTCTTTGAAGGTAACTCCTCCATAAGAGTAGGAACAGCCCTCACCTTCCCATGAATAAGAAATCACCTTTGACAGGTCTGCCTAAGCTCTCCCACCACCAGTGTTCAGTCTCACGCTTAAATCTGCTACCAATGGATTCATTTTTTCAGCACAAGTGAGTTTAGCTTTTGTGAAGATAGATGGATAGAGATCTCTCCAGAAAGGTAACCAGAATTCTCAGTACAGAAACACAGAAACACTCAGCACAGAACCACTCCGTTAACAGGCAACTCTGGAGAAAAATTCAGAAGCTTGTGCCACTGCAGCAACCTACAGTTATTCTAAACATGGGGAACTCTTCAAACTCTTCCTGTCGCCTTGTCATTGACTAGCTAGCATATTAGCTATTAGTTATACAGCTTAAAACACATATTAGAGCCCTGACTGCTAAAAGCTGTTTTAAGATGACTCCAGTGCTCCTTTAGGTTTCTGCACCGGCAAAACCAGACAATTCAAGGTATTTTACTCATTCTGGGGTGCATCTTCCAAAGGATTCTGCATTTAATTTCCCCTTTCACTAAACCCAGCATTTAAAGGGTTTCTGTCAGCTAATTACCAGATATCACAGAGTAATTTCAGAGAAATCCAAAGGCTGCCACCACAGCTATCACAAATATTAGTCACTACTGACCTGACTCGATTAAAGCCAGTGACAAAAGACTAAGAGTCTTAATCCTTTACCCCCAAGCTGCCCAGCTCAGTGTTACAAACGAAGATAAAAGACCAGTCAGACTGACACATTTTTTTGTGGTATTCCTCATCTTAAGGTTTGTTTGTATATATCGCCTTTTGTTTTGACTGTGCTGTTGCTGCATATGCCTCATTTTTATCCTAAAGTACTGCTAGTTTTCCTTTTAGCTTCCTGATTTTAGGAAATTGTCCTTTTGTTTCTTGTCAGATGAGCTCATTTTGTCCCCAGTTGCTAATTTTTATCTGTCCTGCATTTTGGACTAGTTATATGTTACCACCTGACAATAAAATCACTTTTTTCTGTGCTATTTTATCTCCAAAACACTTCAGGAAATGAAAAACCTTAATGACAGGTAATAGTAATATCTTTTGAAACAGCTATGGCAAAGTCAACCAAACACGGCTATTTATGCCACTTATTTGCTTCTTGTACTGATTGAAGCAGCAACTGTGGTCCTGTTTCCAATTCTATACTGCCTTCCACTTGCAAACAATGGGTAGAGGGAAGATGTGTGTGTTGTGGTGAGGCCAAACAATAAATAACTCAAACAGGAGAACTAATAAAAGTCCAAAGAACTGAAATGTTTCCACCCAAGTAACAAATTACATAGGCAAAGTCTCAACCAGCCTAGTTATGTGTTTACCTTGATCCAGACTTAAAAATCTCAGTTTTATTAATAGGTTATGCAGCAGCTTTCTGCATTTATTAATAGCCCTGCAAAGCTGTCTCAACAGGACTGTGCAGATAGCTGCCAAAGAAAAGGTCCACTGCAAAGAAGCCACACATGAGAAATCCCATCTTAGCAAGATGAGCACCCATGGAGCTCTGCAATCAGGGGCTATCAGCAGCTCACAGGTTCCAACTTTAAGATTTCCGGGTGATAAGCACATAATCTACCAAACACACATTCCATATAATTAAACATTAATGGATAATCTAACACCACCTACCCAGTGGGGTCCGAAATCCATTAAAGCCTGTCTCTTAGAAAGTACGGCCCAAACACATTTTACATGCAAATCTACAGCCAAGCTCCCTGTAACAATAGCACAAAGTGAGTTTTGCTTGATGAAATACTTTGTGATCCTGTATCAACACAGCCATATGCTGCAGCATAGAGTGATGCACAGTATCCTCTGCCTTCGGGCATCTCACACACAGTAAGGTGCTTGCACAATGCATTGCAAATGCTCCCATAACATCCATTCAACTTGAGGTAGAACATTTAATATGAGAATGTAACTAAGAGGAATACGTACAAAGTTCAGCATTATAACAATTAAAAAAGAAAAGATGTCTAAAATACTAGAAGTTCTAGAGCTGACATTTAAAATACCAGGTAAGCTGACTTCAAGGAATCAGGTCATAATTTAAAAATACCTTTATAAGTAGCTTATTAAAGTCCAATAAAATGAATAGCAGCTTTAAGCATATTATAAACACAAGTAGCAGAGGTTAAAGGTGGTGTGCAAAAAAGGGCTAAGTGGTTATAAGCCATGACTAAAGTACTCCAACTTGAAAAGCTAATTTAAATATAAGTAATAAGAGCATCTTTTAATACATATTAATTACAAGCATTAATATTAGTGTCCATAAATCATAAGACATGTCTTCTTGGGGGATTTGCAGATGGATTAGCCCAGTCAAGTGGTGGGTCAAACCACTTTGCAGAGTCAGGCTAGAGAAACTGGTCCCGAAAAGCTGCTTTCTATGTATTGCTGTGATTTCAGGGGCATGTCCCAAGACAGTCTGTGCTACAGGAAGCTGGCCTATGGATTATTTCTCCAGAAGACCAAGAATACGGAGAATGAACTTCTGAGCATGAAGGGATTATAGAAATCAGATTATCACCACCTGCACAGCCTACTCTTAATTTTCAGAAGAAAGTAGGAAGGTTAATAGCTAGCAGAGAAAGAGGACCCAGGCTCTCACACCAACTAGTTCAGACTGAATACACCAGCAACCTCAGAAAACAGTTTTCTACGGATAGAGGATGTTCAGGAACAAAGCCATTTGCTGGGTTTAGAGGAAAAGTGGGCATTCAGTGCATGCTTGCTCTGGAGAGCAGAGCAATTCAAGCTCAGAAGCACCGATTTCCTGCCCTCACAGCTTTTACCTGGTACACTGTGAGGTAGGGAAGCTCACTGCCAAGGGCAGCCTCATGGCGAATGGTGCATGCTGGAGGTAAAGGAGACTGGAAAGGACAAAGCCAGGTCACTGTCAAAGACAATGCACTCGGTGCACCACCTTGAGCTGCCATTTAAATATATGAGTCAGCCTGGCAATAGCACCTCTCCAAGGATGACCTTCTCAGTGTTGCATAATGTAGTAGAAGCATCTCTATTTCTATAAATAAATAGAAATGTGTTGTGAAGTCTATGCAAATTATTTTCAAGCTTTTCAAATATAAAGCCACTTAAACTTGTCTGCAGCAATCTAGCTTGTCAGTGCTTTCCAGCTAAAGGGTGAATGTCAAACCAAGATCTTGGTGGTGTTTAATCCTCCATACTTCTGGTATAAGATATTATTGCTTAGTTGGAAAAATGATAAAAAATTTTACTTCCTCAGGCACTTATTATAGCTGAAATAGTCTGTAGACAGTAAACATAGCTTCAAGAACTATGTTCTGGAGACTTATTTTAAAAGTCAGGATACAGACCTAGTTCTGTCCATCAGGATACCAGATTTGTCCAACTGCTTCTCTTAAGAAAATATTTTTTTTGCTTGTATTGTGTTAAGCGCAATGGGAAAGGGTAGATGGGTATTTACACAAGGAATGAAAAGGGCAAACTTAAGGTGCAGACATAACAAAATACCACAAAATAAGAGCTCCTGCCACTACACATTCACTTCTCTATAATCATCACAAGCAGCCTACAAATTCCTGAAAACTAAGACTGAGTTTAGGCTGTGCAGCTCAGGAAGAACACGGCTATAAGGATCCTGCAGATCTAACAGCAGCACTTCACCTACCTGAGCAAGGGCTCAATCTACTGCATCCCTAATTCCCCCAGCATTCATAGGGAGGTTCTCCCACCACTTCAGTCCACAAAGACAGAGAACAATTCACATCTCCAAAGCACAATTTTAGTCTGCATGCAGGTTGGACAGATGTGGCTGCTCTGGCTGTAGATACATTTAGAAAGCCCTTATAGCAAGAACCTAGGAATATTAGTCTTTAAGCAAACACTCTAGTGTAGAGTCTTGATTACAGAAACTCAGGATTAGAAAGACACTGGTTATGCTTGAGCTGCTGCTGGTCTCTGGGTTATATGAAGTATTACTTTGATCCTTGGGCAAGTAGATTTGCTTTTGAGCCAGGGCCTCACTTTAGTCAGACCTTGGACATCTTACAACTTCAAGCAACTCTTGGAGAAGGAACGTGGGAAGCTTCAGGACTCATTAGCAAAGTTTCATGCCTACTCATGAGGGAGGCCTCACCAGTTTAAGTGCTGCCTTGAGGCATGCCTGCTGCAGTCACAGATATGGCTAATATAAAGATATCCAAGTTAAATTTACACCACAGTTGGTACCAGGCTACCCAGTCTAGCCAAGATAGCACAAAGCTCTGCATGAGCTAACTTGCCTGGCAGGCCTCTGGGCAGATCTTAAACTCTCTTAAAATACACTTCCCTCAGTTCTTCCAATACACTGTGTGGGAAGAATATGCCTCCCAGTAACTCAACTGTTAAGTGGATTTGTATGCATACCTCCCACACAACTTGAACATTTAGAGAACTTCCCACCATAGCCTCTCCTATATATGTATCTTGCTGTGTTAGCTCAATGACTATTTCAGAGTTTTTTCCTTCTCTGAGGCTGTGCTAGGTCAGTCTCTGGCTTGTTGCTAACTGGCTATCTGCTGCAGAAGAGCTATTATATAGTTTTACCCTTTTGAACTACTCTATCCACAAAATGCAGAGTGGAAAAAAACTACCTTAAAATCCATACCACTGTTATTTCAAGGCTGAGATTTTGCAATCATGTAGCAAGCACAGAGGCAGAAGGCTCCCTTCCTCCAGCATCCCTTCTGGGCACTGCATCTTTGTCTTTACCGTATTTCAAAGAGAAACCACACTAAGACAGGCTTATATTGTGTTCTACCCTCACCCCTGCATTGACCAGAAAAAGAGAATTGGTTCAGTGGTGGTACCAAAAGAAATCCAATAGCAAAATGGTGGCTTTGAAACGCTCCACAAGTCAGCCAGGATTAAATGATGCAAAGTATACTGCAAAACTGGAATACTCAAGTCATGGGAAAATGACTTTAATGATGTTGCCACAGAAGATCAGCTAAAATCAAATGAATTATGGCTTTCCATCTGCTGTTGCTCATGAACCTGTAAAAGGGCTTCTTTGAGACATACATTTAAAGGGCAGACAGCAAACCACATTATTTTATTCTTTAAATGTAAATTTAATGCATTGATTTAGCTAATTCTAATCATGTTGTTTGCAAAGATTTTATCTATTTGCAACACCAAGCTTACTATTACATTTCTTGGTAGCATGTATGCTGCTAGTACACATCTGGCACATAAACTGCAGATGAACAATCACAGATGGCATAAAATACCTAAGCAAATGGTTTGCCCAAATATAGATGTGGATGAAATGACTCAGAGCACATTGCTGGCAAAGTTTTACAAGCATGTGAAACTGTACATGAAATTTCTTTGCAAATAACTTTCAGGCTAATGCCTTTACCCAATGCTTAAGGAAACCTTCAACACCTGGATTAAATCAACCACCTGGATTAAATTGATATGACTTTAAATTTCATATGGTGTCCAGATATTAGATTTCTAAAGACAACCTCCTGAAGGACAAATGTTCATAACTCAAGTGCTTTTTTACTTGCCATTGCACATGCATCGACCATAGTTACACAGACAAGCTGAGTGAACAGTTTGTCTTTAGATGACCCAATATGTCTCTGTATTTTACTACTGTACACAAATTGTACATACTTAACATTATGTGGTTTTGAACAGTCTGTCCCAAATGTTTAAGCACACTTGAAACAAAGGTAATTATAATACATACACACTAAATATTTTCACCTGTGCTAACATGTGAAATGATGAGGAAAGCTGAAAGCACACGGCTAAAAATAAATGTAAACATAAATACCTTTCTCAAAGAATGTTTTGAGTTTAGTGTTCACCATCTGCTGTACACTTTGTTTCTTCTGTTCCTTCATCTCTTAAAAGATTACAATAATTTTATTTTAAACGTAAATCCTATTAAATAAACTCTTCAGTATACAATGTCTCTGATCAAAATCTATTGACAGTCCAAAAAAAAATCCCCAAACAAAAAACCAAACACTGTGGGAGAGCTGTGCCTGAGGTTCCAGGATTCTGTTCTTAATGAAAGGCCTTACTCCAAGGGTGGTTCGTTCTTTGGGAGAAACGGCACAACTCCCATCTGGTTGCCATGCTGCAGCAATTTAGCAGAAGGGATAACGGATGCTGGGACTCCAAACTGCTCCCACACTCCTTTCCCTGTCTCTAAAGGGAGTTGCACAGAGCCATCGCTGAACTGTTAATGGGTGCAAGATGTGTATTTCTACAACACTGAAGACTGTGAGCATGTGGAGGAAATGAGGGGTGGCAAGGCTTTTACAGCTAAAGGAACCACTTAAAATTCTGTTCATATTCAACTAATGTGTACTTTACTCCCTTCTCTCACTACTGAGGCATCTGTCTTCTTTCTCATCCTCTCTATGTGGCCACAAAAAGGCCTCAAACACAAAACAGACTAGCAAAGCCTGTGGAATGAACCATAATTGTTCCCTATCCACTACTGGTCCCCTGGGAAAGATTCAGATCAAACACAGTACAAACCTGGATAAAACACTGCTCACAGCAATCAAGCAGACACTAAATGTGTTGAAAACAGACACACCTGTGTGGATTTCTCGGCCAACCAGATCTTCAGTAGGCACCATAATCTACACTGGCTTATCTTTGCAGCACCATCTCTCTACCTGTCAGCCCTAAGCAGGGACTAACACTGAAGACAGGGACTGTACAGAAAGCTCTCTGGTTTCAAACACCAGCATGCGAGACGCAGAAGGACTGGGAAAGGAGCACAAGTGGTCTCAAAATCTGCCTGCCAGGGAACAATTAAAACACTTGGACTATATGAGATCCTGTTATCTGGATTTATGCAGGTAAAGCAAGATAAAATAATTAATGCATCCATCCATCCATCCACAAAGAAGTTTGAAAGGATACTCTGTGAACCATTTCATAGTGTCCACTTAAATTTTGCAAGAAATAAAATTTGAGCTTTCTGCAAGTGGTATTAAAAAAAACCACAGTAAATTTAGTTATCATTTCTCACTACTGCAAGAAGAAAAAACCTCAGCTGTTTATTCCCAGAGAAGCAATGGAAGGTGCAAGTTGGTTCAACCACATATATCATCTTTTGATTAGATTTAACCCATACAGCTGCTTCCCTCTGGCTGGTGAAATTCCACAATAAATGTAGTACTGTATTAAACAGTGACAAGCTGTAGTCAAACTCAACTCCTCTTGGTGCTAAAACTAATGGTGGATTTCCTCCATTTTCCCCAGGATTGGTCTGTGATATTGCTATTTTTACAACAGGAAAAAAAAAAATGAATCCTTCCAGAAACAATCCCAACTTTAGTCATGCCTGTAAAGTTATGAGGAACGATACAATTTAAATATTAACAGTGCATGTAATAGAGTTGCTCACCCATGCTTCCTACTTCCTGACATGACAGCATCCTATGTAATTTAAGCAATGCTGCGTGTTCTCAGCAACCAGATGGCAGTAAAGAATTCTGCAGCATTTTCTGCTATTTCAGTCTGGGGAATTGCACTTTTATTCCATGAACTCTACTTCCTTGGCTCCAGCTAGGACAGCTCTGGCTTTTACATGCTTTCAGTGCAGAGTACTTCGCATGACCTCCTTGAAAACCAACACTGTCTCACTGAGCACCATCTGTTGGGAGGTGCTCTTCTAAGCAGACTATGTGCTTGGTTATATCACGTCCACAGATTTTGTTGTGCTGTTGCTGTGGGTATCACTAAGCCAGTGAGGCTTCCCCAGCCTATGAAGTGGCAAAGCTCTGCACAGAAATGTCATCCCAGGAACTACCTTAATGCCACTGTTCTTCAGCTCTTCTCATGGTTCTTGGGCTGCTGTGAGCTCCCTGCAAGGCCAGCTCTGGAGAAGGGCTGAAACTCCAACAGAGATCATGCTGAGACAAGGAGCAGCTCCTCTGCCAAACAACCTCTTGCCACCCTCCCCCAGCATTTCTAGTAATACAATACTCTTCTGCAGATACCACCCGAAGTCACCAACATTTTAAATAAATACTTGATATTACAGCCAAAGCTACCAAATTACTGACTTAGCTTGGTTTCTGCAAGAGAACACAAATGTAATTTTGTAAGGCATCCAACTACTTGTAGAAGAACAAGAATTTAGCATGTGCAGAAATTAGTATAAACATTCATCCTCTGGGACATGAGAAAACCATAGTGATTTTCAACTGTGCAACTAGCTTTTTTAAATGAATGCATTACAAGCTGATTATGAAGCCAGTACTTTGGCAGAGAAACACTGTCTCAAATCAGCATAGGTTTCATCTTCTCAGGCAGAAGTCTATCTTAAGATTTTTAAAAAATTACTGAATTATTGGAACACTCTTCATAAATATGTACAGATTTTCCTAAAATCTGCATGCTTTTAGAATGAAGCATTTATATGCTTGAAATTTAATAAACAGTGTGAAAAGAATTCCAGTTATATTCCCCAGTTATCCTGGGCTGTCTGAAAATCTTAGTCACAGAAATTACATTATGTCCAGGAGTAAATGACGTATCACATTTCTTTGAAAGCAGCACATAACCAAACCCTCCTCAGCAGCTGCAAATCCATTTCTGCTGAAACTAATTTTTATTTAGATTTTTTCACTATAAATTTCTCAAGAGATAAGTGGATTTACTGGTAACATGGCTCTTTGTAAAATAGTAGGAAAAGCTAAAGGAATTCTGTTGTCTGTTCTGTGTTGCTGTAACCTAGCCCCAATACAGAGATATGGAGTTGCAGTCAGATTCCCCAGAAGTCGTAAGTATCTGTGTTGAGGTTAATTCTTCATAATCCTCCAAGTCCCATGCCTGGCTTGCCAGAGCTCCTCCTTACAACCCTGTGCCAAAAGCAGAGCAGCTCAGAAATGCCATCTACTACTTCCATCAAATCAAGTTAACAGATTTACTCACTGACACCTGCCAGTACCATGTTTTAACTGGTGCTGCTTAATTCCCTACTGTTCCAAGCATTACTTGTAATGAAGAAACTTTACAAAAATATATTAAATCCCTCTGCAATGTCCATTATCGCATTAGGTCACTTTTGCCCCTGCAATACTCCTGCAAAACAGCATTTAGAAGTTCACTCCTAGAGAACTATTTTAACACTAAAAACCCTGCAAAAAAATACCATATAAAATAACATGTGGAAAAGGTCCTGTCAGACACCTGGGAAGAAAAGTCTGGTGAAGTGACCTGGCACTAATCTGGGAGTGATAATTAAGAGAGAAGAGAGACGGAGCCAGACGGTCCTTTCCAGCTTTCGGGGGGATAAAATCAGCCAGGAGGTGCACAGGAGCCCCTGGGTGTTCTCAGTCCCTCAGCGCAGCTCAGAGGGAAGGACCTTCCCCAGGGTCCTAAGTATACATATCTATACACCTTCCAAAAAAACCCAAGATATTTTGCACATAAAGTTTTCCAGCACCGTTGGTGTATTTACAGGTTTAAATTAACAATAATACATCTGGAATACTCAAAATTGAGATGTAAAAATCCTGATTTACAGGTTGAGCAGGTGAGATTTTAGTGTCTTAGCCACTTACACTAGCTGTACAATTTATTGACTGGACCTTTTCTTTTTCATTTCTGAAAATTGATGCTATTATGTGTTTCCATTACTCTACCAATACTATCTCCTACACCAGTAGGTCTTGCCATGAAACACTTTCTATCAATCCTCTTGTAAAATTGCCTCAATTCCAGCTCCTGCTTGCCACTAAATAAATGAATTAATGACTGAATAAAGCAGAATCTCAAAGAGACATCAAACACGTCATCTGATGCTGTGCTTAAAACCAGCAGCGATGAGTGCACTTAATCCATTGTTAAGAAAATAAACAATGAGAGTTAGAGAAGTTTAAATAAAGCTCCAGTAAGGCTTTACATTATCCAGTAATGCCGAGTCACAATACATTCTTGCTAGCCTCTTCATTATAGCATCATTCCAAAACTCAAAGTTAGGAGTAGAAACCATGTAGGTCTACGCAACTTTATATTTGGATAACAAAAAATGAATGCTTGGAAAATACGGTGAAAGGAAGAAAGCTTATAGAGAAAAATGAAAAATGAGCTCCAAAGAATGCATCATTTCCTAAAGTAGTTCTTGTATTTGCTCCACAGACAATATAGTGCTACCTTAGGGTTCGCTTTATGTGCATTGTTATATTACTTCTTCACCAAGAGTGGTAATGTCCCTTTTATGAAATATTCAGAGAAAATTATATTGCTGCAGCCTACAACTGGAGGCTATAAAACTTGCTAATGTAACAAGGAATATTGCAGTTATCTCGATAATTGGAACTTCAATTAGCATGTTAATACAGTTAACAGTAAGCCTAAAACTTGTTCAAACTAAGGCAACTGTAAACAAACTCCTGGGCTCTGTGAGAAGTGTTGCAGCACATCCCGAAGGTCACACACAGGGAAGAGCTGTGCAATCGTGACGCCTGTTCCCACTCAGCGCTGCAGATGCTTGAAGCCCTGATATGAAAAGGCTGTACCAAAGCATTACTGTTTATAGTTGTGTTCATTTTGTTTGCTTCCTGGCTTAATAGCTTACATCACTGTTACTGATTTTCAGCCCAGAACTCCTGAAAGCATCACCAAGTTTACATGTTTTCACAGAAATAACATTCTCTAGAACTATCACTGTTTTCAGAAAGGCTGTTTAGTGTCAGTGCTGAAGAGAGATTTTTGGGATTTAAGAAATATCTGAAAGCAAATGAGCTCCAAACTCGTAAGACCTTCACACATGGCTACTAGTTGAAAGAAGTGTGAATGTAGACTTCTTTTGTTTTTTTCACAAATTTTGACACGTGGCTAAGTTGGTTTAGCAAGTGCTCCTCGATATTTAGAATAATTTAGATTACAAGGCCAAGATGCAAAAGTTACCAGCAACACCCACAAGCAAGTGCAATCTTCCCACCTGAATCTCGCTGTGCTGATAACTGG
The DNA here is from genome assembly GCF_964273445.1 of Streptopelia decaocto. NCBI lineage: Eukaryota > Metazoa > Chordata > Aves > Columbiformes > Columbidae > Streptopelia > Streptopelia decaocto. The sequence goes on from NC_138660.1 coordinate 23,537,222, forward strand.
CTCTGGCATTTTTTACTGTCTCTTAGATTTAGAGCTACTGTATTGTATTTCTGCTCCTGAGGACAGCCAAGATGAATAGTGCTCAGTCCCTCCTTTCACTGTTTCATCTGTGTCCTCACAACTTTCAGCTCTGTATCCAAACACTGCTTATTCTGAAATTACTACCATGGCTGAATTTTGTCCAGAAAATCTTTAGTCTCAGCCAGAGAGTTAGAATAAATACCCAACCCTGAAAAATCAACAGGTGATTGGATGGCAAGCTACTGGTATGCATGGAAACTTTATCATGGTATCAGTGAAGTTTTACTGAAATTCCTCATTACTAGCCCCGATCTTAAAAAGGAAGCTGGTGAGTTAGTTCTGGAAGAGGACTGCAGAAAGACTGAGCAGTGGTAGGAATCAAAGCAAGGCCTCCTGTATCTCGGTTCACTGCTTTCATCTCAGAATAGACCATGCAACAAGAACTCTGCAAAGGGAGTGAGACTCCAGCTGTCTGCGTCACATTTGAGGGCCAGGGTCAGCTAAAGCGTACCAAGCAGCATTGCCACACAGCAAGCCTCTGGCACCCAGTAATACCTCTGCTTCATGAACAGCCCTGCTGATTGGACTTGTAAAATAAGAGAACAAGCACAGGATTCACCATCTGGCCCTTTGTGGATACTCACAAGGCAATAAAACTGCTGTTCCTGAGGAAAATTTAATTTTATGACTTGTTAATGGTTTTAGATCTCAAACTTACCATTTGCACTAATGCTCATTAAATTTAATATTAAGCCTGGCTTGCTAGTTGTATTGCCACATTTTTCTTGTCAGAAATAAATCCAACTGTTTCGAGCTTGCTCAGTCCCCATCGTCCAGACCAAACAGTCTTATTTGTGGCCATTATTAACTTATTGGAGAACAAGAATGCACAACTGGACATCACTATGGAAATAAGTTTGAGATAATAGTCCTACAGAAGCATGGGGTCAGAGAAGTGGTGAAATTTCTGTGTAAAGATCTGAAAACAGGGTTTATACATTCAACACCTGCAGCATGCCTGGGTTTTAATCTCACTTCAGCTGACTAGACAATAGAGCTGAACATGGGATCTAAACAAAGAATTGGAAAACACCTTTATAAAAGTCTTAAACCAGGGGTGTCAAACTCATTTTCACCAGGGGCCACATCAGCCTCGCTGTTGCCTTCCAAGGGCTGAAAGCAATTTTAGGACTGTAGAAATGTAGAAGTAGTTATATTTCTACAGTCCTAAAATTACATTTGGTCCTTGGAAGGCAACAGTGAGGCTGATGTGGCCCCTGGTGAAAATGAGTTTGACATCCATCTTAAACCATGGCTAGTGAAGCATTGATCAATAATGCCATTTGAATGATTGTACCTCCCACATTTCTTTATTACCTATTCTTCAGATACTGGCAATTAATTGTCCCTTGTATTGATCCAGTCTGTCTCTACCACTTTGCTTGATGAGCTGTTACAGCATTGCCAGCATTTGTTATGTTACCAGTTATAGTCACCCTATTTGTGCTTTGAATGGGTTTGTCTGTAGCTAGCAAATGATTTTCCAGCTTCAGCTGCCACTGAATAACAGAAGACTAAGTCAGGAAGATGCTGGCCTCACTTTTATTTTTCTCCTTCCTGTAACTCTCCTTTGAACACAATCCTTTATTTTCAGCTGTAAAAGCCATTATTTTTATCTACATTGAGAATGTCGTGCCAGAGCCTTTTTTTGAAGTGCAAATGGATAACTTATTCCCTGCTATACGATACCTCTAAGTAGTATGGGGTGGAAGTTTTCTCAGGAAAATGACCTGCTGATAATTTTCATTAATTATTAAATTCCATTTAATAAGAGGTCCTTCAAAATTTAGCATACCTGCAACAGTGGCTTTTCCATTTCTCACTATAGGCAGTGTGTAGAAGTGCAGCAGAGTCAACTTAAAGGTAAGGCTGAGCAGAGAAAGCTCATTCCTTGCTCCTTCTGAAGGACAGGCAGAGCCTTATGAGTGTGCTCCAAAAATAAACTCTGAAACAACTTAAAACTTCATCCGATTTTTGTGTCCTCCTTCTGGATGCTTAAGTGAAACATAACATACTATTCCAGCTCCAAGGGCTATAAGTCAACCTTCTCTTAGCTTCCAGGTAGATCAATCTGCAACAAACAAAATTCTGCTATCCAACTCAGTGGGAGCATGAACTTAATCATCTGAGTTAGTAAGTACTTGGTCTTCCTCAAGTCTCTATAGTATCCACTGATTATAAACAGCCCGCTACACTTATCTTGATCTAATTTAGTTTTCAAAGTGAATCTGTGAGAAGGGAAATACTAGATAACCAAGATATCAACTTCAATTTCATCACTTGTTTGTCCCTGCCACTGCAGGCATACTAAGAATGTGAGCATGAAATTATTCAGCAAGGGTACCATGGAGACCATCAGCAATGCTGAACCCCATGGATAGCTCAAGAAAGCAAAAGAAATTTGCTCTATAATAATGCTTGTTATGCTCTATGTAGTACATCTTCAACAGCTCTAAAATTGCTCTTTCCCATAACCTAGCAAGATTATTGAGAATATTGTAAAAAGCTGAGAAAATACTAATGATAGCAAAAGGAATGTCTGCATGTGAATATTTTTCCTTTGCGAAGTATTATCTGAAGTGCTACCATCTAAAAAAGAAAAAAAAGAAAAAAAAAAAGATTTAAGGCCCAAAGGTCAGATTCCTCCACAGCTTATTTTTAAAACTCAGCTTCTCCTCCAGTCTTTCAGGTCCCACTACACATCTGGAGTTATTAAAAAAAATGAATTCATTTTAGCAATTCCCACAGGAATATTAGACATAGTAAGATTCGTTCACTCTCTTTGTCATGAACACTACCCTGGCCCTCTTGCTTAAGTACAGACTCATTCTCACTAAAGAACACAAACCTTTCTGTCCAGCACTTTCTCCCACAAGAGATGCGCCATGGCAGAGGGTTAGCTCATTTTGTCCCGTCTTCATGACAGAAGAGTCAAGGTCATTTCACCATGCACAAATGCTGTACAAAATGTCTGGCAGTACGTGATTTCTGACATCTGAAGCAGCACTCCAATTCTGCTAATGTGAGCAGTTGTACTGCATTTTTTGCCAAGGCCTGAATTAGCCTCTGAACAGACCAAGAAACAGCAGCCAGAATGCAGTAGTTTCTTCCACATTCTAACATCTGCCTTACCCACTCTCTGCAGGCCTTCCACATCTGAACCAAAGCCTGGAAACAGCCTGCACATGTTCACAGTGTTATGTTAGAGCCCTACCCCACTCACTGATAAGCTGTCTGGCTGAGCTGAATCAAGGAAAGGTCCACTAAAAATGAACCAAAAAGCAGACCACCGATTTTATAGAATTCCCCACTGCAAGCCACTCTCTTCCCAAATTCTGAGCCACTTCATTTTGATCAACTTGTTTACATTGGCCTTTAGCTATACATTAAAAATATGCCAAAGTGTCCATCCATATCCCACAAAAGTAATTAAATGTAAAAGCAAAGGACGGCTTACAATTCTTAATACAGTTCCAGGACTGTATACACATTTGGCATCATATTTTACTGCAGGTTGGCAACTGAACTTCTGTTTCAAGTGCTGAGTTTCCTGCAAGTAAGAATACAGCCAGTGAAGGAAGGTAATCACAACTTCCTAATAGTAGCAGAAACCTTCACATTCAGCCTACGGCAGCTACACACCAGTAGATCAAACCTCATCTATACTAGTAACCCTGTGGAGTAAGTTTTTTGCTAGTATGCACAATTTCACATGAAATGTTTTAATTTGTAAATGTAACTTGATATTAAGCTCCTGTCTGCCTATTAAAAAAACCCAAAGCATTCAAATGAAGCCTTAAGTCCAGGAATGCTGCATTTTAAACCTTCAGTATCGTGGAAAAAAAAAAAAAAAAAAAAAGACCAGCTTTTATCCAAGTAAACTTCAATTTGTACCCCCTTCTTCTCCTATAAAATAGAAATAATTCCAGAGAAGCAAAAGAGTATTTAAAAGGTTATTTTTGTAAGGGCTTCCATAGTGCCATGTTATAGAAATACTGCAGAGAAAACCCTGTTTTCAGAAAAGTTCGAAAGGCATTAAGTCAGAGACCTACACACTGAATATTGTGATAACAATTCTAAATGCGTACCTAATTCAGTGAGCAACGTTTGACTCAAGTGAAGCCCTGTAACTGAAGGACAGACCTTTTTATACTTCTGCCTTCTCTGTAGAATAACAGTCCTTCCTTTTGAGTGGGTCTTCATACTAAGTCACAGCACCAGGTTCTCTATTCTCATCACACTGCACCTAACTCCAAAATAGCCTGTAAGAACCTAAGAGCTTCCTTCAGAGAACAGAAAGCTAATTTCTGGTTTGCTGTTCTTTAAAGTAGCAATGCTAATTGAGCCAGCACATGAAATTCCACTTACACATAAGCTTGTATTAAATGTCCCCTTGGTTTTCATTCCTAGATATTTATCAAAACGCAGTTCAGGGTGGCAAGAGACATGCCCTCATTTTATCAGTCAACCACATATGCTGAAAGGTATGATACATTCTCCCTCTAAAAGCCACTTCTGTCTCTGGGTGGCCTCTGCCCTAAGAAATAAAGGGACACTGATTCTGCATCATTGTTTGCACAGGTACACTATCAAATTCAGGGATGGACATTTAATGGTTCCCTTAGCAACAAACCTTATCAGCATTCTTTGAATACAAAGAGAGAATATTTTTTCCTATAGAAGAGTTCCTTCTGCTTAACAGCAGCAGACAGAAGACCATTTTCAAATTGCTTCTTTGCACACTGTTCTTTTTATTTCAGGCTACATATTAAGAAAATAATGGTACAGTTCAAGTACTTTGAAAGCAAAGATAGAAGCTCTGAGCTACAGGTTACAGGACTCCCACTGCACTGTTATCCCCATTTGTGGGGATGTCTTAGGCCATATTATTTCACTCAGCCACTGCACAGCACAACCCTACGAACGCCTGCTGGAGCCCACCTGAGCAGATAATGAACACAGGAGCAGAGGCAGGAATGGCTACGTTGAAGGCAGGAATCTCTCATGCTGGCTTTGTTGTTGGAAGCATTGTAATGTCAAACTGCACCTTAATCAGTTCCACCTAGTGAAGACAAGCCTTGCATCAGAATGAAAGCCCAGAATTCACTTCAAGCAGAAATGTAGATTTTAAATCAAGACAGCATCTCTCTCTTCAGCATCAACCCAATCTTTAAAAAACAAGAAGATAGGTTCTTCCTACACAGGTGTCATTGATGTTTACATTCTCAGCACACTCCCTCCTTGTTTAGGGATTTGATTGAATAGCTCTCATCAGCAGGCCACTGCAGTGGCATATGATTATACCTCTCTTTATTTCTTCAACTTAATTGTAATTGTGGATTTTTGTTTTTAATGCACAACAGCCAAGCATATGGACACATCCTTTCAGCAGCTGGGTTAATGTTGCTTTCACCTCTGTTTTGCTCTTCCAAAGCATTTCCCTTTGTAACTGATGGAAATGCACCAAGATGCTGCTCTGAACACAAAGCCCTCTTCAAATCTCACTGCCTAATGCTGCATTCCTAAGTACAAACTAAATAAAATAAAATAAAGACAGATTCTTAACTGCTTCTGAATGCTAAGCCTCATGCTGAGTGGAAGCATTCTGTGCATCTGACAGCATGGATGCTTTTTGCACATTTTAATTTCAGAGCACTTAAGATGCAAGCCATACCTGCAACTGTCAATGTCACAGAGTGCACTGACCCCTAGGCTGGAGGCTGTCACACATGAAGCTGGATGAACAAACCAGCTCATCACATGTATCGGCACATCATTTTCATGTCTCCAGATGGTGACATTTGTTCCCTCCTACACAAAGCAGGACTACGGATGCAGGGAACATCTAAGGCAAAGAACAGAAACAGCGTTCTGGCCAGGTAGACACAAAACCCGTTTTCTGACACACTGGAAAAAACATTATTGCCTATGTTTCAGTAATTTTGCTGCTGACAAGAACAAAACATGCTGGCAGAAGCGAGAAGGAGCTGTATGAACTCATCACTGCCCAGAAACCAGAATACAGCTGGCAGGTCTAATTTCAGTGCACTAGCCCTGCCAGTGCCCTGTTAAACCAGCCAGCTCTTGTGCCAAGGAAAGTAATGCAGAAAGAACTTTTGCTAGAAGCTGATATGAATTTCACATGAGAATGCAGAAGTACACAAAATGGTAGAAGACTAATTAAGTAGCTGGGTCTAACCTCAATCATATTTCATGAACAAACAAAAACGCAGGGAGAACTTGTGTAGTCGGCCCTGCCAGAGCATTGAGAGACCCTTTGCCTCCACTCTGGGAAGTCTCAAGTGAGATTTCTCTTCACCTTCCAAGCATCCCTGAACTATAAGATACAGTTAAAATACATAAGATGCTCCATCAAAGCCTTATTATAGTAGCTACAGAGATAAACAGGATAGAAAACAATGTTACAAATTAAGAGCAGTGTCCAGCCTTCACTTTGAGCTCAGGACCTCCCAAATCACTGTGTCTGATTAGACTCCTGTTGGAGTGTGTAGAAAGGAGATTGAGTCAATGTCAAATGATCAAAGAGCACTACCAGTCTTCTAGTTGTCTATAGAATGCTGGTTTTGACAATAAGCATCAAAAGGCAGACCTTGCAATATAGCAGAGTTGCTCAGAAATGGGAACTCAAACAGAAGTACTAGAGCCATATTTCTTAACAGCTCAAACAGAATATTTCTGTGTAAGTGCTCCTTAAATGAGGTCAGCCAGCCCTTCTTTCATTCCAACATATAACCACTAGAACTGGGACATTCCTGAGGAATACTTCTCTAACCTGTCCTCAGAAATACCTACAGCTTTCTTGAGCAATGCTTTCTTGTGCTTCTTGGTTACCAGAGGATATAAGCCACTTACTAGGTGATACCAGTTCTCTTCTTTCTCTGCGTGTTTTAAAAGCAGAAAAAATATTCAAGGAAGAAAGCAAAGTGCCAAGTACCACATGAGCACAGAAGCGTGAACATGACTAACGCCAGTATATGCTGGTTCTATGTCATCAGAACACAAGCAACAACAAATAACCACCCTACACAGCTAAATGAAAATTTCAAGAACCTTTTGATATTTATCAGATAATAGGAACGAGGAGTTTAGACATGGACCTCCAATTAGTAACACAGTTCAAATCTACGCAGTGACGTTTGCAGCAGCAACTCCCATCGATACCATGTTCGAGGAACAGAATTATGATCCCTCTATTTCTGACTTTGCAACACTAAACTCAGCCACTAAATGTCTTCCAGTTTTGCCAGACTTCAGAAGACTTAATACACTTTGAAAGACACTGTCTGCTGTGCTATTTTTTTTTAATTATTTTTGTGAAACAGAAGGCATTGGTAAGAAAACAGCAAGTCTTAACAACAGCTTTGGCAAATTTACACCTTGAGCTACCTGGAGTTTCTCCTAAAAACACGTTGCCAGAGCTACATAAGATTCACCTTTAAAAACAGACATGGAAGCCAAAGAGATGCAAAATTGTGAAACTATTTTGCCACTTTCTTTTTCAGGCAGCCTTTCTCCAAGCACAAAGCTTAGCATGCCTATTTATAGAAAAGGTGTCCAACTCCCTCAGATATAGCACCAATTAGTATATCCTTCAATTGATGTTAAATTAACAGATTATATGCTATGATCTGTTTAATCATCATATTTATATAAAAATCTAACAGGCCTAAGGCTCAGTTTGTATTGCATTCGTCACTTTCAAATCAAAAATATTGGACTACTGTCTGATTTTTAAAAAAATCTCTTGCTGTGTAGTATATAAGGCTGCTTTGTTTATCATATTTCCATTGAAGCTCAATTGGAATAGTGTGGATAAATGCATCCAGTCACCAGCTGTTAGCATCTAGGCAAAAGTAATGCAATTAGAAAATATTAAATACCTTCCCTTTTACAGTAGTCTAATCCAAAATACCTGATTTAACAATTATATTTTTCCTGACAAAAACATTACACTAGAAAAGGTGTTGTTTCTGCAAGGTTATACAAACTTAACAAAATTACATATAAAACTCTGGCTTTATTTACATGCATTGATTTTATTAGACCTCTTGACTTCAAGAAAAATGCATTAGTTGGAATTAAATTTGCTCCACTTACAGCATAATTGATTTCAGAAAGGTATTGAGTTTTGTTTGATATGCTGTGACTTCCAGATAAACTTGTTAGGCCAAACTTGTAAAAAAACATGCACATGAATGCACTGGCAGCAGCAGAAGCTCAGCAGAATGCAGTTCCCCAGTCACCCACCATAAATAGTGTGAGGTCAATACAGAACCGCACAAAAGTGAAAATCACAACCCAAGAAGCCCTATTTCCTTCAGAAGTGCGGATTTTTAATAAGTTAAATATATCACCCTAAATGCAGGGTTAGGAGTTTCTCTTCCTGGACTAACGTGTTGGCTACAAAACTGTTTATAAACATCTCAGACATGACAAATCTTGTGTTCTAAGGAAGAAAAGCAAAGAATGAGACACTTTAGGAAACCTGTTAATTTCAACGTGAAGGTTAATATAATCATATATGGGCACCTCAAAAGTGAAGCTAGAAGTATAGTTTGTCTTTCACATATCCAAATCTTCTAGGTATATCCTAATTGCCTCTTAATTTGCTCCAAATATTAAGGGCTAGCAACTTTCTGTAAAGACATCATCACACATACCAGCTTTCAATTCAGGTTTACCTGATTACAGAATTTTTAATAACAGAAAACAGAAATTACCACTTAAATTTTGCTACAGTGGTACATCTTCAATGTATAAATACACAAGCCAAAGCACACAGATCTCCGTAACTACTTGCCAATGTGACATTCAGTAATATTATTCCAACTGAATAAAAGCTACAAAACCTCCATACATGAGCTATAGATTCATGCAGCACACTGTGTCTTATAGACTGCTATTTAATTTTTCTAGTGTGAAATTTGGAACCCTCACCTAGTAGTGTCTGTCATTCAGTGACAACCTCCAACAAAAATGCATCCCACTCAGCCAAACAAGCCTCAAACTTCCAAGCTAGTTTTTAAACACAGCACTTTTCTGATTTCTAATAAAAGCCTCCCAAAGCAAGTCCTGCTTTTCTAAATTTCCGGGAAACATTAAAAAAAAAAAAAAAAATCTGAGTGATCTACACTGCTGTTTACCATCAGCTAATTGTTTTCTACTTTTTTTTTTGTTGCTTCCATGTAAAATCTGAAACACAGAAATCACATGACGTTTATAAAATACACAAAACAAATAATTCTCCTTCTCTATATGCTCAATTTTCAGCCAAAACTGACCTAATACAACTCAGTTCATCAGTTTATAGTATGGGCTGAGATTGAAGTGTTCACCAAAATTTGTCTCAGTCTAGTGCAAATATTTTTCCCCATTTTGTTGCCAAAAATACTCAGATACATACAAGTCTTGTTCACATGCGAAATGCATGTTTTACCTTAGATTATCACCTACAGTAAGGTATCACTAAGTTATATCCATCCCAAAAGAAGTCTTCTATTTAAATTCTTCAGTGCACTTTAGGGGCAGTAGGCCTAAACTTCATTTCAGATGCAGAAGCATCAATGTGCTTCCCTAAAAAGCATCACAGTATAATTTTGTTTGCAGATACTGCAAATCACTTCAGCCAAAAAAAAAAAATCTTGTACAGAGACGAGAGACCTGTTTTGCTTTCTTTCATGTAATGTCACAGATTGCATTATTAGCTGTAGTCCCATGGATGGACTCCAGTGCACTAATGGCTCCACAGTCTGTGGCCCAGAGAGCTCCAAAGTGCAAAGGTGTCACTTCAGCAACTGTTTTCCAGCACTGCTTTTACTAAAAATTCATCGCAATTGGAGCACTTCTAGAGTTTACAGAGTTAATTTTAATGTCCTCTAGTTAGCAGAGCAAGGACATAACTGGTATCATGCCTATTCTATTTCTCAACATATTTTGCTTTCAGTGAGATCTATATGTATTGGAAAACAATACCTTCACTGAGTAAACTACATTGCTATTGCAAGCAATATGCAGTGTGTTCCAACCATCATATTTATATGGAAATTAGACTTCCTTTCAGAAAGGCATGTTTCCATAAACTCCAGTCGCTGTCCACTGAACCTAGACATTTCCCTTAAAATCAATGCATTTAAATCTGAAATAATATTTTCAGCTTGTGCCTTCCTTCAGAAGTAGTTTTACTAAAGCAGGGTCTGGTTACCAGTTACAGACTGACCTTCTTCCTGAAAACAAATTGAAGCAAATGGATTACTCTGCCATTTTACATTGCACAACATTCTATAATGAAAGCTGATCAGAGTATGACTGAAGCTTCGCACAATCAATTCATTTTAATCCCTCACAAACTTCAACATAAAAACAACACTAAAAAGGCAGTCAGGAAAGCAAGCTACAAAGTCCCAAAGGCACTCAAGTTTTTCGGGTTACTAAACAAATTAAGTTTTCCAGTTTTACTTACTAGATAACTCACAGTTCCAATAAATGAATTCAAAACTCAGCCCCTTGCAAGATGACAAAAGGTGAAACAATTCTTCAGCACAATCAGGAGTTTGATACAAGACCAGTGGCAGTGAAAGGTGGCTTCACAACAGAGTGAATTTTCCTTATTCTAAATGTCGAGGGCCCGGTAGAAAACAAGAGAGTTCTCAGCTGCTGCACTCAGAGAGATTCCAGCAGCACAGATGACCCAAGTTTAGGAAAATCAAAGCAAAAACGCTTGCTCACCTGACTTAGAGCAAGCAGGTAAAATGAGGATAGTCAGTTTGTAACCCAAATCACAACAATACTTCAGTTCTTCTGCATAGAGAAATGGGAGAGGAATCAGCTGTCAGCCCAGTTACATCCAAATATTAGAGCAGTTTTGCATCTTCCCAAGACAGAGAACTGCACTCAATTGTTGTTCAACTTCACAGTTAAAGCATTTCTTAAATAACTCTCAGAACACAGAGGCAGATTTTTACAATATGCCAGAGAAAATGGCTTCTGCTTCTTTTTAAGAAGGAATATTTTAGGAGATGACTTTGAGTCCAATTGGCTTACTGGAGTTTAATGAGCAATGACACACTGCTGCAAACAGAAATGTGACAGAATAGCATTGAGTTGAATACAAGTATAAGCAACATGTTGCTTTGCTCCTCTTATACTGTTTTACTGTACAAATCAAATAATATATTTTGCTTAAGTCCATCACTATTCCTTGCCTTCCTTCACATTGTATTTGGACAAGTAGATTTGCCCAAGAGCCACAAATCCTACTTCCTGCTATTTTATTTGTCTTCCTTTTGAGATCAAAACACAATACCACTGCTTTAAGTAAGAGCAATGTTTCCACTTTAACAATCTCATTTACCTATTCCTATGTCAAAGGAGTAAAACAAAGCAGAGGCCTATACAGAAATATTGCCTAATTTGGATTATGGTTTGTCCACAGTCACTTATTAGCTTTTCAATACTAAGGTGACCAGACAAGTTAACAGAAGCACAGCTTGACATCTGCCCAAACAGTTCTTATCCACACAGGTGAAAACACAAGGTCATGTTTTTATATCAGCCAGGTACTCACCGCACAAGCAGGGGACTTGCAGACAACTGTGATATACTTGAAACAAATTTCTTCATGTTTGGAAAGTCAGGACAATACCAGGAAACTACTACAGCCAGCTGCTTGGCAGAGACTCTTGGCCAAGTGTCTCAGTAGAATGGGAATATAAACTATTCGTGTTCTGATCAACAGTTTCCTACCTTTGGAATCTATTTGAGGTCATGAGGAATAGTTTTACATTCACTACAGAAACTAAAGACCAAGAAATCACTTTTATTAACAGCATTTTACTATTACAAAGCACTTTGTGTACTGTACTCGGGGCATCTTTTAACATCCAAATAGAATCTACACTGCTTTGAGTCTCACTGAAATTGCTTCCAGAGTTCTTGCCATCCTTGTCATCTCTTTCTTGATGGCTCAATTTTTCAGCAGTCTTTACATATATGGAGCCATCACTCCAGATTGGGGACAATTTTAAAACTAATTTGCTAGGTTTGCCAACATGCTAAGCATCACATCAGATACCTTCCTGGATATAGTACCTCTACATAACATATGTCAATACATAATACACACACTACAATGCATATTACAATAATATTTTTGTAATTAGGCTGGTGATAAACAATGCAAGACTACTGATATATTTACAAGCAGATTTGAATTCTACCAGCATACAAGCTATTAACACACACAGAGCAATGGCAAAGGCCCACACCTGCTCTTAAGCAACATGCCAGCCCTCCCCAGTGGAAAGATATCCATATCAAGAGTGTCTCTGGCAGGAGAACATGACAAAATATACACAGTCAAGATAGAAAGCAGACTGACTTTCTAGAAAAAGCTGAAAGTTTAGCAATAAGCCTAGCACAAAAGCAAAGCAACAGCCAATTGGGACTGACAGAAGATATCTATGATTGGGATGGAGTCTAAGGCAGATTAGGTTAAAGACAGGAAACAGTGTGAGGGAAGAGAGCACTACATGTAAAATGCAGGTTTAGGCCTTGACCTGCTTGAAATAGGAATTAAACTTGAGACATATCACCACCATTCAACATTAGCCATTTCAAAATTCAACTTATCTACCAAGCACAAAGTTTTAGTCATTGCACACAGCTATTCCCCAGGCCTGGACATCAGCCAGCCAGTCTGAAAGCAGCAGGCTTATCTAAGGCTATTTTCAACCACTGACATCTTGTGACAACAGGGAGGAAGGAGTAGCAGGGGGAAAAAATCACTGAACAGGTTTTCTTGTGATAGTCTGCAAGCCTTTTGTGCCTTCATACAGTTCAGCTGCTAGCTGGAACATAGACTGCAGCTCCTAATTTAGTTTCTGGCCTTTTTAAACTACCCACAGCTTCCATATAACTAGTTTGCACTGAAATAGCCCAAAATCTGGATTTTAAAAAAGGGCAGCATAAACCCAGCTGGGGCAAACTTGCATTTGTTAACAGGGAGATGACTTCTGTTCTCTCGGCTCAGTGCTGCTAAGTTTTAACAAAACATACTTGTATGTTTAAGTAAAACATGAGAGCATAGTTGGATATTTGGGAAAAGGTATACAAGGTAGTGGCAGAAAGCTATACAATTTTATATCCCTGCCATTTTCATACACTTTGTTATGCTTAAGTAAAAATATTTTTGTGACACTGACTTTAAGTGAACTTTCCAGAAGACAGCAGCCACTGGTCAGCGACCCACCACTATCAAGCACACAACTATTAACAGCCAGATGATTCTGCTCTGCAAGAAGATATATTTTCAGAAGCAAAAAACCTCACAACTACCAGAATACAAAACCATCCAGTTTCATTATTCTAGCAATTGATGCTTCATTATGGTAAACATGTTAACGCTTTAATCCTTTAAAGAAACATTTTATTAAAGGGTAAGAGAGTATGCATGATAGCTTAAAACATTTCATCAGTCCTAATCCATAGGGTAGAAGCAAAAATTTGTCTTCAAAGTGGCTCAGGCTTTTAAGAGAGAGGCATGAATCCTACTTATGCCCTTATCAGATCGTGGCCAGAATGAGCAGCAGCTCTACAGGTGACACATCCAGGCGCACAATGGCTCTGGCCATGCAGTCCGTCCCCGCAGCAGAGCTCTGCTGCCCATGCTCCAAGATGAGTCATTTTAAAATCAGCAACTAATGGAAATGCCTTCCTCCCAGCAAGGCAGCATGACACCCCTTCCCACATAATGCTTCTTCCATCACTTGATATTTAGGGCTAAATCAGCAGGTTGGTTCTGGTACTGCAGAGCATAGTATTTATACACATTATGCAAGTCCTCAGGCTAGTTTGCCAGCCTATTTTGCTGTAACCTGTGCTCTCCTTCACTCAGAGAAAAATCTTTTCTTTAAGCTAATAGGAAAGGCATGCTTCTTCCGTACTCTTCTGCTCTTTGGCAGCAGCATCACCAAATCGTAGAATCTCTTTGAAGCAGACAACTGAATCAGGAAGAAAAATAGTGTTAAAAACCCTGATCCTGACATAAACACATAAATCATTATTTTACTTCAGTGTGAAAATGGTCATGTAAATCACACATAAAGTTTCATTCCCTCATGGAGCATATTTTATAGAACAGCAGAACACAAGGAACAAAACAGCATTCCAAAGTCAAGACTATTCTGATGCACACCCAGCAGAACAAGTCCAAACTACTTCCTATGAATCAGTTCTAGTTTAAGAATTCAAAGAAAGAATTCATGAGACTCTTAAATACCCCTTGCTAAATAAGCTAGTATTAAATGAGGTAGCTTTAGCTCTAGACAGATTTTCATATTACTTTGACCAGTGTTAATGAAGTACATAACTGAGATTGTTAGGCATTTGATATCAATCAGAAAAGCAACTGTGACACATTCCAGTCTTATCAAAGGTCAAATAACACATACAGTCTAATGCAGGGATGTCAAACTTGTTCACCATGGCCCACATCAGCCTCACAGTTGCCTTCCAAGGGCCGAATATAATGTTAGGCGTATATAAATGTAGGAGTAGTTAGAGTTATACAGTCCTAAAATTACATTTGGCCCTTGGAAGGCAACCGCGAGGCTGATGTGGCCCCCAGTGAAAATGAGTTTGACGTCCCTGGTCTAATGCTCCGAAACAAAATCAAGGATCCCTTCCACAAAAATTAGTGATCTCCGTATATGTCCTACATCAACAATACACATACTCTGAAAAGTACAGAATACTCTGCTTTTGGCTGAGCTACAGCCAAAATTCAAGCTTCTGAAGAATTACTTGCATTCAAACAAGAAATGCACAACACGTGGATTTAGATAAAGCAAAAAAAAAAAAAAAAGTATTAACCCAATTAGTTTCTCTGGCATTATAAGCACTGCAAAGTTGGAGATATATGGAAATAAGGATCCAGGGAGGTTATACAATCTCCATCCTCAGGTGTATCCAAAACCTGACTGGACAAGTTGCAGCCTGATCTTACTGAATCTGAGCAGAGGACATGACAGAGCAGACAGGTGACAACATGCAGACATCCCTACAAATTCAAGCTACTCCACGACTTCCAAACTGAAAGTTAAAGCTCTACATCTCTCATTCTGAGGATATTTATGCTTAGAAGCAAAATATGACGAAGGGTAAGAACCTTTCAACTTTTCTTTCCAGTCCTTATACCAGTCTAATCAGTTCTATATACTACAACACACACCTCCTTGTGACAGACACTGAACTCCCTCAGACTCTTACCATTCCAGTAAGCTTGCAGGGCCTTTGGCTCTGAAAAGCACCAGCTGAACACATGACTCTTTAACAGGGAAAAGCCTCTATGCCTAGAACTCTTTGGGGCTCCATGTCCAACAGTAGAGGTGGGATGTGATACTACTCATGCCAAAGACTGGCATCTGTGGCACTTTGTTAAACATCCTCATCAGTACAATTGTCCTACACGATCCAAAGGCTAGATGAAAAAATATTTCCTGCACTGTAGAACCGAGAGAAGAAATAGGAAGTATAATGCTAATATCACTAGTCTGATCAGATGAGTAAGCTCCACATTAGCAAAAGCAAGTTTCTTAGGTCAAACTATTACAAAGAAATTTTGCAAGATCATGAAATAAGAAGGAATGCTGCTACATGAACTGAATTGCAAGTTTGGAGCAAGTTCCTTGTGAACCACGACTAAGTGTTTTGAGGTACCTGCCCGCACAACTGTACTCTTTGTAAGATGTCTCACATGTTTTTCATGTTTCATACGTTACCTGTGGAAATGTCCAAATAACACCAAATCATTTTGTTTAGAGAGCTGCCATGTTTCAATTCAAATCTCAGACTGAAGCACAAGGTCTTAGGTCTCAGTAGTAAGCAGAGCTAGGTCTTTCCATCATCCCCATCTAAAAAATATGCAGCAGCTTCACTCACTGACAAATTAAGTTTGACAACCTATTTCTATAATTCCATGTCACAGATTTAAAAGTAAAAAAAAAAAAAAAAAGAAACCTGTCCATAACTTGGATAAATACCCAAGTTTAACAGACAACGTTTTGCTGCAGGAAGTCAGATCAAAGGTCTATGCAGTATCTTTTCTCTCCAACATCAGCCAACAGCTTTAGCCATTGGCATCCAGGACATCCTGATGCCAATTTTATTGCTTCACTCTCCTGAACAGATTTTCCATCTATAAGCTAATTGCCATTTGCAGAGCACTTAAGCAGAATACTCTTTTTTTTTTTAAAAAAAAAAAGCATGGATACTAGCAGAATGATGTGGTATTTCACTAATGACCTCTTTCTGTTGACAAAACCAATCTTTGCTTTCTGTTCTTTAACTAGACATTTATTCATATGAACACTAATCCTCTGACAAGACAGCAATTCTAGGAGCTCTTGAATGGCTTTAGCTACTGCAGTTTTGGACACCTGAGCCATCTATAACAGCCCTTGCCTACATAATCACTGAGTAAACATGGTATCTTCTGATTAGCGTTTAAGACTTGTGAGAATACAGAAGCACAGAACAAAAGTCAGTCTAGTAGGGAACATTTGACAGTGAACCCTGTAGCCTTGAATACGGTATTTTCCTTGCTCTGCCATTTTGATCGCGAGCTCTTTCAAACTCCCACCAACCTTCACAGAACACCCATGTTTAGTGTCAGCCGAGACTTGTAGAACAGCAAGAAATAGCGCTTGCTTGAGACCTTTTGCTGCAACTTACACAGCTACACCCTAAAGGCCATTGACTTATACAGCATTTACATAGAGGTTATTAAAGGCCAAATTCTCTTGCCTGGGGATAATTAAGATACCCTATTGAAGGCCTATCAACCTGTGACCAGTTGCTGATTTTCCAGTGGCAATAACAGCTATATGTTACAGAATATTTGGGAGGGAATGCACAAAAAAACAAGTCAACAGCTCAAATCTTCCACAGCAGAACAGGATTACATCATGGTTCAGTACAGAAGGGGCAGTTACAGCAACAATTTGATAAGGCCAAGAACCAACTTAATATCTCAGCATATCTTCAGGACACCCTTATCTCTCTGCTCAGAATTTTACAAAAACATTAATTTTCTGCACTCTCAATAATCAGCTTATAGCTCTCCCTTCGCCACACAGTAGCTCAAATGCCTTAGTGATTAGTCAACTCTCCAAAGTAAATGGAGTAGTAGGGACTGGAGTTTGTCTGAAACATCTTGATAAAGCCAACTCCACTCAAAGAACATTAGAAGCAAAACAACAGTGGACATTTTTATTATCAGAAGAATAATTAAATGCAAGCTGCATTTAGTCCTGCATCTGAGAAATCAATTGGATCTTCTCTTTTTATCTCAGTTTACTTTATTACATGAGTGCTGCTGACTTCGAGACATCAAGGCGCAGAATCAAAGGGCAAAAAGCCTTCATTAAAGTGGTTTAAGTTAAATCCTTCTAACAAAGAAAAAAGCCAATGCAAGACATGTCAGACATGAGGCTGCTATTTGTTTTCTGTCTCACTGTGATGCAATATAACAGCCACACAAACAAGGCATTTATTATGAGTCTACCTTGTTTTGCACCCCTCCACAATTATTTAGGCATAAACTATAAGAAAATGTAAGAGGACATATCTGCTCAGAGATGTGAAAGATACTTCTAGAAGTATCCCAGCCTACTTAGTCTTTTTCCATCTTTGAGTCTGACCAAAGCTGATATGCACAAGCAAACTTTATTTTTAAGGAGAGAATGATTTCTATGCAGATGCAAACTAGTTCCCATGGAGTTTTGAACAAAAATATTTATATTAAATGCATACAACTTCATTTATTCTCCGTGTAGGTCTGGCTGTGTTAACAGATGCATTAAAATACCCATTTCAGATGGACAGTTTCTATTTGCCTCAGCACTCTCTACAGGCAACAACTCGTTTTTAGTTGAAATTATACACCATTTGCATTGTGTTATTCAAAATTAGCTCTAACCTTGGACTTTAGTGTTTTCCATCTTCCTGTACCAGAAAAGAAACTCACTTTTCCATGGGAACAAAAAACCTGCTGTAGCTTTCTGCATACTTAAAAAAAATTTGATTCCATAAACTAGAAAACACAGGTCTCCAGAGAAAAAAAATTGCCTTGATTAGCATGTATATGGCTCTGTCTACTTGAAGACATATGAATACACGCACAGGCAAGAGCTGTCATAAACTACAAGTGAATTTTGTTTACCAAATTTGGACAATCAGTCCATTTCTAGCTGAGGAAAAGGAAAGACAGGGAAAAAAAAAAGCTGATTCCTGTTACTTTAACAAAGCATGTACTTTATCACAGTATCACAGTATGTTTGGGATTGGAAGGGACCTCAAAAGATCATCTAGTCCAATCCCCCTGCTGGAGCAGGAACACCTAGGTGAGGTCGCACAGGAACATGTCCAGGTGGCTTTGAATGTCTCCAGAGAAGGAGACTCCACCACTTCCCTGGGCAGCCTGTTCCAGTGCTCTGTCACCCTCACTGAGAAGAAGTTTCTTCTCAAATTTAAGTGGAACCTCTTGTGTTCCAGCTTGATCCCATTACCCCTTGTCCTATCATTGTTTGCCACCGAGAAGAGCCTGGCTCCATCCCCATGGCACTCACCCTTTATATATTTATAAACATTAATAAGGTCCCCCCTTAGTCTCCTCTTCTCCAAACTAAAGAGACCCAGCTCCCTCAGCCTTTCTTCATAAGGGAGGTGCTCCACTCCCTTAATCATCTTGGTTGCCCTACGCTGGACCCTCTCCAGCAGTTCCCTGTCCTTCTTGAACTGAGGGGCCCAGAACTGGACACAATATTCCAGATGTGGTCTCACCAGGGCGGAGTAGAGGGGAAGGAGGACCTCTCTTGACCTACTAACCACCCCCCTTCTAATACACCCAAGGATGCCATTGGCCTTCCTGGCCACAAGGGCACAGTGCTGGCTCATGGTCATCCTGTTGTCCACCAGGACCCCCAGGTCCCTTTCCCCTACACTGCTCTCTAATATGTAATCTCCCAACCTATACTGGAACCTGGGGTTGTTCCTTTCAGCAAAGTTAAAAGGCTGAACAATATAGGCAGAAGAATATTCAACTCATGTCATTCAAGTTGAAAAAAAAGACCGAAATCATAAAAGGGCTTATCACCCAGAAGACCCTGTGCATGCACAAAGCAGTTAATTAAGCTTTGTCCAGGCTGGTGCTCATATTTGCACTAGAAAGGCTGTATGAGTGTTCCAAAGGAAGCAACCCATGCTAGGGGGAAAAGAAGAAAGGCATTTCTGCTGTGTAACAGAGGCATGGAATTCCCCCCCTGGGGTCAGGGCCAGGCACCCAGTGTTCTTGAGGTGTCCTGCTGCAGCACAAAGCTCTCAACAGAACTCTAGACTTTAACTTCACCTAAGACTAGAAGAAACAGGGCTAAAATGCACTCTGCTCTCTGTTACGCTTTGCCTTTAGGGGCTGTCACATGGAAGCATGGCATGAACTTCAGATGCTGCCCCTCATCATGTGTTAGTATTTCCTCACCAGACAGCCCTCAGTAGTGCTGCAGACAGATACCCCAGCCATCCCCAGCTTCTTGTTCAAAAAGGTCCAGTAGCAACCCTTCTGCAGAGTAGTACTGCTGCTACCACACAGCCCCCAGGAACAGCCAGGCACCTTCACAACATACTAACACACAAGGTAGATACACTCAGTAAATCTAAAGCACCTTGACACATTTAAATTAGCTAAAGCAATAGAAGTTAATCTCCTCTTACTTGGTATTTCAAATATTTCCACACAATAATGCAAGATCCAGCTCACTCATTTTCTTATCACAAGTGCTGGTGTGCTAGAGGAGTCATTTAGTTAAAAAAACCCTGAAGCTTAATTGACTTGCAAGGCCACATAATGCATCTGAACTGTGCATTGGTTCTTGGCTGATGGCACTTAAGGACTCCAAATAAAATGTGCTCTGGATTTAGGAACAAGATTCTCCATAAGGTTTAGATTATACATCATCCCAACAGTTGAAGAATAAGTAAAATGCAGTCATAATCCTACCTTAATTCCCCTAAGTGTTTAGACAGTACTATCGGGGGGCTGCATAGTTACATAAATCACAGATTAATAACCACGCAAGAGGACAGAGAAGGTTGATAAAACCAGTTACACCTTTGCATCTTTGTAAAGCAACACTGAAAACAAAACCCTCTGATTTTGAGTCATTTCTTGCTGCTTCATTTTTAACCAGGGCCATGCGTGTTATTTAGTGCTTGAATGGTTGCACTAATAGAACTGCACTGTGCTAGCTGAATGAGATTTTCCTCATTGTGAACACCAATGGCTGGAACAGTTGGGCTAATCTGAGTTAACCTATACAGTATAAAAACACTTGAGTCCATGAATACAAGATGACATTAACACAGATTCTTCGTGAGCTAACTCAGATACTGTAAAAGCTCATTGGAAGTAGGAAGGAGAATTAATTCAAAAATTTCAACAGGAAAAATCACCCAACCTACATTTATATTTAGAGGCAGCTGTAATTTGTGTGCATGAATGCTACCTAATTCTCTGGTAAAATTCTGACAGGGAAAAAAAAGCCCAAAAGGGAAAAAAAAATATAACCATCCTAAGGATGTCAGCAAGAGGTCAGCCTTCTTCAGGTAGAAATTCTAGGTGAAAACTAAACATCGCCAGAAGGCATTGAACCAGCTTAGCAGTGGAGTTTAATTGTTCCATGTAATTGCTCCATATTCTAAGCTTGAAACTGAAGCAGAAACATGAAGGACACTATACTTGCTGAAAAGAACTGTGACAATCCCTTTATTTGCAGTGAACCAGGGAAAAAAAAAAAAAGATATCTGCTTTTGAAATGGCTTCAGTAGCAGTCTGTTATTGTTTTACAACACATAAAACAAGGTAGATCCCAGTGGAATAATTTACTACATTCTCAAAAACAAAAAAAAAAAAAAAAAAAAAAACACCATAAAAATTCCAGCTCCAAGCAGCCTAAGAATAACCGGTGTTCTTTGCTTCTTACTTCAGAGTCTGTCTTGCTGATATTTGTCACACAGCAGCTGACACTACTGCTTCTAAAACTGTACCTCTCTAGGAAAAGTGCAGGAATAGGAGCATTTCAGAGCTTCTTTTACAAACAAGAGCAGCCACTTCTTTAACCAGAGACCACCTTCCTCCTCTCATGAAGAAATCCATTGTTTGCTGCTCTGATGACCAAAATAAGTGTCTCAGATCTCCAGGGTGATACTCTACCACGCATCAGCACACTGATCTCCGAACCCTTAAGGAACATTCCCTTCCTCCTCCCTCTGAGGACTGAACATTCATATACTCAGCCCTTAGATTAGCTCTTTCCTTAGAATTCCACTTAAAATTACCTAAACTGCCAGTTTTGGTGATCAATTGTCTCTGAGTTCAATTGCTCTTTAAAAGATCCTGTTGTGAAAAATGAAGCCAGAGTGTTCACCTTGTTCCAGGGGAACATTTGGACACCTAATTCTAAAAGCTGTCACTTAAGTTTTCACAGGTGAGGACACATCACATACTCAGTAAGAACTGAACAGCTTACCATCCACAGCCCTGTCATTAAAGCATATTTACAACCCCACTAGCAGAGCCAAGCACTTTGTGTATTAGATACTTCACAAATACTAATTTAAGTCATATGATGAATGGTCTGTAAGGGTATTTCAGGCCACGGATTTTTAAGTCTCAGTTTCAACTGTTGTTTCTATTGCCATTTATGAGTTGTGGGGCTTTTGAAAAATCTGTATTACCTAGAACATATACAATTATCCCATCCTTCCTGGATGACCCCTAAACTTGCTAGGAGATTCCTAAACCGTGAGGACAGTTCAGCATAAATCCTTGCACAAACACAGTTGCAGAAATCACTGGGTATATTCCAACTAGCCTGAAAACGTGGTTTCTTTGTTTCAGGCTGTTTACTAAGAGCTTTTAGAGACCAGGTGATCAGGATACACAGACACTTGGCCCTATCCCCCATATAACCACATGAGTAGAAGCAAAGAAGGAGGAAAAAGATAACAGAAGAGTTGTTGTCATATTTTTAAAGTATCTTTCAATATTATAAGGACTTTACACAGATGACATTGTTCCTTGCAGCAAGGCTGGCAAGTCAATTGACCTATATATTTTTCCCCTGCTTTAAATTCAGCTCAAATCATCTGAGAAAGATTATGGGAACATAAAGTCTTAGGATATCCATAAGAAGGAAACAGGCAACAGGATAGAGCAGTAACTAAAGCACATACAGTTACACCTGCTATAAGGGGTCCGGTGTAGTAATTATAAAAAGATGTACTATTAACCAATTAGATTTTCTGAAAAGGAGGAACTTGATCACATTTGTGATACAAAGTGGGAAACTGATTATGATTTGACATTTATTTGCTCAGCACAAGGTCACCAATGAGATTAAGAGACAGTGAAAGGAAGAACAAGGAAGAAAATTAAATTGAGTTCTGAAATATCCAAAAGTTTTAGAATTTAAAACCATGCAAATAAGTTACTGAAAAATGTAACTGGATAACATTAAATCTACAGTACAGTATTAGAACTTGGAGCCAAGAATTCAGAAGTCAGGAAAGACCCAGACCAAGTTACAACAACATACGCAGCTACAAATCATCCCTTGTCTGTTTGTAGACAATAAGTTAGTTCTTAATTACATAATCAGTTTGTTTTCTTTTTCATTAAGAGAAGCCATACCTCCCTGAGTGCACAATGAATAGATATAAGCCTAGTACCTTTGGTCTTAACAATAACTAAACACAGCTCCATCCCTTTCAGTAAGTGGAATTCTCCCTAAACCAGTGCTTTTCTGATCGGGGGGGTGGGATATCCCAGCTTTTTCTTTACTACTGGGCAATAGTTTACTGTACAGGGAACACAAACTATCTGCAAGTCAACAGTTAGTCAAACACCCCACATCTTCTGTGTTCATAATCAGCAGAAATTGAATTCAGGAATTTCTGCTACTATGCTGAACAGAAGATTGAACTCTAGACAGTGCAGTGGGGGGGTTTATTCACTTCTACCAAGGAGTAACTTAGAGAACTGAACATTTACCTAGCGTATCAGGAAAAGACAAACCTCAAGGTCACTTTCTAATAGTGGAACACAGTCATAGTCAGCATCTTCCAGAATGAAGACTGCTAATATTAGTTACATAGCTGTTAGAGAACAGAAAGGATACACTTGTTTCTATCTCTAAGTGAACCACAATCAGGACAAAAGTCTTCACATATATAGGGGTATTGCATTTATAAACCTAAAAAAAACACTACTATTCTATTTTGTGGCAAACCAGTAATCCCTATATTTCCATTCTCTTCTTTTAGGAAAAAATTATTTTATTTGAGAAAACTACTTATCCCTTTGAGAAGACTGAGAAAAGGTACAGTTTGAAATGTAATTATGCATGAAGAGTTACTGTGTTTTTCACATTGCTGCTCCACCATTTCATTAGGCTTCCCTGATTTTTGTACAGTGACAATTGTCCTCTACTTCAAAGAAGCCAGGCACTTAAAGAGCATTTGCCCTGACTTGTTTATTTTATTCTTGTTTACCTTGTTTAAACAGAACTCTTAAGAGCAAAAACTGTTACGCATATCTGCAACCCTTTCATTTGGAGTGCAATTCAACTTGGAGTCAAGGTACTATGGCAAAACAAGTTAATGTCTCCTACCTTGCACAGGTGGCACACCACAGCAAATCTCACTCTTGTTTACACCAAAAAAAAAAACCTGCACAGGTAGTCTTACCATAAGGTAACTATGAGGATTGATGTTAGAAGACATTGACTCATTGTGTGTCTTAAAACATCCTAAATTGGGAGACAGTCTGAAGAAACATTGAGACTTGCACAAACGCTACCTTATCAACTGACCTCTATTTTTGTGAGGGGGGAAAAAAAAAAAAAACAGCAACTTGTGTTCAATGAATTTGATGCAGCTCCTTAAAGTTTCAGTAGCTCTTCTGTAGGTTCTTGAGAGGAAGCCAGAGAGAAACTGGGATTCTTCAGAAATAAATAGCTGCCACAGAAGTGGAACAAAAGTTGGGCTTAGCTCTCTGAGACTACCGAAGAGGTTAGTTTTTGGCTGAAGGAAAAGGGTGAAGGTTTGGCTGAACAGTATTTTATCTGAATTGGTTCTCTCAAACCAACTATAAATCAAGGCTTTGAATAGTGTACTAGTGAGTATAAAATACAGAGACATAAATCAAGACTTGAACACTGTACCTGTGAGTATAAAACACTTGATGTTGTACAAGTCAAGGCTCAAAAACCGTCTGTATGAAAAGCTTGGAGAGATAAATGGTAGCACTTGAGCACTGACTGTATGGAATATAAAACACTAGGGTTATATGTCTCATTTTGACATTAGTTCTTGAAGAAGTGTACATCACAATTGCCAACCCAAAATGAAATACCTGAATCTTATACCTGGCTGCTGAGATGGTGAGCACTTCAAAACTCATTTCCTGCATGCAGTCTTCTTACAAATGTATTTCTTCATGTGTACTTTACATGGAATAGAGGGAATGTTCTTTTGATATCAGAACGAGCTTGTATATTTCAGTATCAAACATAATCAGCATTTCTTGGGTAATTTAAACATACTACGTTGAAGTAATGTGGTTACTTTTCATCTCCTTAAAAGGTGACAATTTTTCAGCTGGGGAATGTGTTGACCTGATCTTTGTAGACAATCTATTTTGAAGAGGGATTGTGATTTGCTTTCCAAGCAGTTTAACTAACAGTTATTTTAAATTTTCTTTCTGTGGGAGGTGTTGTTGGACTGCTCTGCTGAAAGATACTGATCAGGGATTTTATCTTTAGGTGCCCCTATTGATACAGAGTAATTCAACTGCTTGTAAGGACCCCGTATGACAATTACTACAGCATTGCAAATTCTAGGTGGAATCTGACTGAATAGAACAAATGTAAACATCATTTAATTACTAAGCCTGATTCACAGTCTCATGATTCAGGCATTGTAAAAGTCGTTGGTCTCCCTGAAGCGCCAGAAGTGTCAATAGAGGAGGCATCATTAATTTGTCTGGTTTTAATTCATTATTTTTTCCCTTTTTACATCCCCCACCTTTGGTACACTGGTCACTTCCTGCTAGTCTATTCCTCCCTAGAGGCTGGTTCCATCTTTCTAAGACCTTAATGTTCTGCAATACAAGTGAGACAATGGCTTCCAGACCAGTATTGGGGGAATGGAACTGGAAATCTGCAAAGCCAAAAATTCCATTTACTACAACTTCAGCAAAGGTGCAGCTAAGCACCAACAGTTGGAAAGTGCAACTGCCAAGGTGTTCTGTGTCTGGGGCCCAGAGGCGAATGCCTACGATTTAAATATCCCAGGTGGGAGACTGGTTACATAAGGATGCCTGCTTGCAAAATATTGCTAAATGCAGCTTGCAAAGTCCAATGCTGCTCTTCCCTTGAGCCAGATCCACAGCAGCTGGTTAGTGTCATTGCACAGCTGTCACTGTCACTAGCTTCAGTGGAGCCAGGACACTTCACAGCAGCTGCTGCATATCTGCCCCAAGGGGAGAGAGTGTGGGGGGAAGAGCTGCCTATCCTCAAATGGCTCTTCTCTTCATCTCCCACCTTGCAACAGGGAACCACTACTCTCATGCTCTGCTAGGTAATATCGCAGGTGCAGCATTATTCTCACTAGACCTTGTGTTGCTATGTACTCTGCGTTGAACACGCTGGCACAGACCAAGGTAACATCCACAGTGTGGCTGGATGGTTCTCCTGCCCACACCAGAAGGAAGTTTCCAAGCTCCTTGAGCACAGGGCTGTCTTCGGGAGCTCCTTTAACTGCATCAAGTAAGAGTCCTGAGGGGGACCTCAGTATTTGGCATGTAACTACAGTTACATCTCTTTCTGGATGCAGCAGTTTACCAATATGTAGAAGAGGGCTGAACCAAAAGCTCTCTCACAATGCAACACTCAAGGGGTGGAACCCAGTAGTCATATGGGCAGGGGCATACATACACAACTGTAGATTAAGCAAGTGAGACAGCATTTAAGACCGTTAATGCCTTAAACAGCTCGTATGGTTTTTCATAATTACATAGAGTGGTTGGATTTTCTAGATTCCTTGAAAATTGCAAAACATCATTCTGGTTTGTTTGACACATTTTTGCTGTAGACAGTTTCAAAATTCCAGAGACTAAACAGCCAACAAGAACAAGATCTACAGAAAGGACTGAACCTTGCTGACATCAATTTAAATATGAGCAAAGTCTCCTGAATTCTCCTGCCTTATGAGAAGAAGATTTATAAAACATTTCAGGTAGAACAACTCCCCTTCTAAGCACTCAGCAGCAGAAGCAGAGGCATGAAAGAATATGCAACAGAATTCAATAGCAAGAAATCTAATAACATAAATTGGTTTGCACTTTGATGTTAGTAAGCAGACCATTTACACTCTGCTTTGCACATAGAGCACAATGTCTTTCATGATAATGAATAAACACATCTGCAGAACAAACTGCAAATTGAAAATAAATAAAAAAAATACAGTATCGGAGAAATAAAATGCAGTAATGCATGATTTAATAGAAGGAAACAATTTCACCCTGTGGCTTATCTTTGGTTTTCCTGTATAAATTGACCAGACACTAAAACATCAGAAAGCATGTCCCAGGGACAAAAATTTCCAGATCAAAGATGTTACAGAATGCTCCAGGGACCCTGGCTTGCAAAGAACACTGGAATTTGAAACAGCAGATAATAGGCTGGGTTTAAAGGGGCTGATAGCTGAATATTTACCTGTACAAAAGTATATGATGAGTCAACCTTAGCTGCAACCGGTTTGTACCGTTTCACAAGTGCAAGAAAACAGTGCCAACCTTCACAAAGCTAAATGTAAGACAAGGTCCAGCGTCATTAGCATATTTATGTTGTTTACAGGACATCCAGTTATCAGTGCTGCAAGTGATAAAAACCATTATTTATTTTTTTCAATCTGCACTGGGGATAAAGTTGTACAATCTGGTCCTAACATTAAAAAACAAGGCCTGTATAAATTCACATCTCCAACCTGCACCAAATTTCATCTTGAAACCTTCTGCTCCTTTTCTAGTCTAGGGGAGAAAGCAATAACAACACACAGATATCACCATGAAGAACTAACAGCCTTCAACTCCAATTCTGGTGTCCCTTTGCCATCTTAAACTTCTGATTAGTCCTTTGGCACCTCCTGTATTTAAACAGCAGCTGTTTCTTTTCATGCATTTTGTAGAGCTCCTTCCAAAACCATCTCCATGAATACTGCCCAAGCTCATGTTCAGCAGGCAGTTTCTAATTAACCCTTAACCTTCATCAAGCTATGCAGGCATTCTGTCTGAACCAGTGCAGTCTCCCCAGTATGTATCTGCAATCAGCATGTTACATATACAGCCATACAACCACTGTGCTGCTTTGGGGCTCAGTTAAAAATGCTTCCTGATCTCATCTACATCAACTTCTGCTGTTCCAGGAACCCTTTACAGAAAACGGATGAGTAGAAGATAACAACCTACTTCAGTCTCACTTGTTTCTCAGTCTTTAGAAAACTCCCTCTGATGCAATACATGCATTGAGAGCAAAGGATCCAAGTCACATTTAAAGCAGGCTGGTTGGCAAATCACATTTGACAGCCAGCAAGGGATGGAAACGCAAGTCCTTACCACACACCAGGTTCCCTAATGCTGTCAACTATCACGTCACCAAAACTGCCAGCACCAACAGACAAACTAATCTAACATTTTCCATGCTTAAGACCCCACTTAATCACTTTTCCCTTTCCCAAGTCATTTAGGATTACATTTCCCACAAAGAACACCTCAGACTTGGGGCTTTTCTTCAAACAACGCTGAAAGAGCTTATTTGCTCAATGAAAAAATAATGTTTTGTCAACATTTTTGAACAACTGTTAAGTCAAAAAGCTTTCTATCCATCTGCTCTTGAGCAGAGACTGGAAGTTATCAAGCTGTCAGGAATGTTTCTTTTTCAGCCCTATAAAAATCTTTCAAGTTTGGCAGTGTTAAGCCTCTATAAAGCTGCAGCTTGCCCATGCTCTGAACTGACAGGTTAGAATCTGGCAGCTCCATTTCCTGAAGTTGCCATCTGCCCTCATCATCCTTCAATCCAAGAATTAGTGACATTTTTTTCATAGTTGCTGTTTTCAGTGCCTATCAAGCTGGATTAAGAAAAACAAGACTGGATTTATGCATATTTGTACTCATATCAAAGTTCTGGCTGTCTGAACACTGGAGAAAGTGCAAGTCCATTCAAAAACAGACTTTGTGAACTGTAAATCAGAGTACAAGTCCAAAGCTAACTTTCTCAACTGCACCTTCCTGTTCCTTTATGCATTCAAATCACCTTCAGTTCTTTCAAAAACCAAGACAGGCTGCATTTAGTCACTTGGTATCCCACAAAGTATCCATGCAATGGACACCAATACAAGGCTGCAACTCATCAAGCAAATTCTTCGATTTCTGTTTTAACTGTTTGGTACACAGAAGAGCTTTGAAAAATGCAATAAAATTCTACAGCAAAATAAGTGGTAGTCAGCCTTTATTTCAATGCATGCAGTTAAACTCAGTTACATGCACACACAGTTTCAGGGAGAGAATTACTGATGACAACAACATGTATTACTAATTACACAACTGCTTTAATCAGCTCTTGTCAGCTTGTGCTTATGTTGCTCAGCAAGTCTCTCAGCTTAACATCATTTTAAAATAATTTATAAAAGTTGTACCTATTTTTTACTGGAGAGGAAGGGAAGACATGGGCCACATCTTCAAATTACTGCACTTAAACATGAGTTTGCATAGTATTGATTGCTAGTTATTCACCTGACCATAACTCTGAAAATGTGGTTTTCTGCTTCACAGAAATATGGGATATTGTGCTAGCCAATGAGCACAAGCAACATTGCCATTATATATATGTAACGTGACGAAAATCAATCTATACCCATTATGAACAGCATTAGGCACCATTGAGAATTCTCAGGAAAGCAGGTTCCCACAGAGCAAGGCTGCATTACCTGCGGCCAACAGATTTGCAAACAGCTCACCAAAACTCATAACAGCACAAGCAAGATTAAAATATCACCTCTCCCTCCTAACTCCATTTCACATCCAACACTTACTGTGTTGTGACAAGACCAGCTAGCTTCATATCTAGGTTCAATAACTTGATAACAGTAGTTTTTCCCCTTTCCAAACTTTCAACAGGGCATTTAGGAAGAATAACATGCAAGTTTCTTCTTGTTTAAACACATACATTGACAAAAACAGTAAGGTCTCGTTACGTAAAATGAAATAATATCACTTCATGATTCCAGAGCAAGTCCTCAGAAAAGACTGTATGTAAAAGAGTTCAGTTATTTTATTCTAGCTTCAGTCTCAAATTTGTCTTCTTCACACTCTTAATATGGCTAGAGCCACATCTTGCCCTCAGATACCTCCTGAGAACACAGCTTTCAGTTTCAAGAAGAAAACAGCAGCAGAGACCAACAATGCAAAGTTCCTCTAAATCCAGAAGGATGAATGAACAAAACCTAAACTGAAAGCCTGGATTCCAGATGCTAAGGGGTTTTTGTTTGGGTTTTTTTTTGTGTGTGTGTAATTGTTTTTTTGGTTTGTTTTTTAAATTAAGAGAGTGAGTGGCCTCACTCCTTTTTACTGTTACGGAATTCTCTTGTCAATAGTGAATCTAGGTAGAATACGAAAAAAAGACCCAAATAAAAGTAAATCTGCAAGTCAGCTGTCCTTGTGACTTTATTACTAGAACCACACACATCAGGTGGACATCAATGGTGCCACACCAGCCCCTTCTATGTAGCAGTTCTCTTCCATCATGAAAACAATGCACAAAATTAAGCACAGAGTTTGCTTGCAACGAGTAACATCTGCTGATGAAAAAAATGTCTCTCTCAGCTAACGAAAATGCCTCCTGTGCTTCAACAAAGTATTTCTACAAGGTTATAATTTTTAAGCTTTGAATAAATTAGGTTTCCTATCACACCTTCTCTTCCCTCTCTCACATGGCTTCAGCCTGAGTAAGGACACGAAATCTACACAACCTACAGGCAGGATCAGCATCCAGAACTGAAAGGTTCTCCTCTTTGCATCACTCTATACACAGGATTAGATGTGTACCTATATGTTGACAAAAGATCTACAGCTCTTATCATCACTCATATCTGTTTAGAACAGGAAAGAGCTCAGGGAAAGTATAAGATTTAACAGTCAGCATGAAGCATAGCACTTTTTTTTTGTCCTTAGCTTGTGGCCAGACCAGGGAAAATGGTTTGGATTCAATGTTGTCCACCAAAAATAGACAGTCCCTGTTTTTCTTTTGAACGCAGGAGCTAGACATATGGTCCCATACCCAAAGCATCTCAAGTTAATACAAGTTAATTCTTTCCTGCTCCACAGAAATTTAATCAAAGAATAATGATAAATACTAGAGGAAACATTTGCACCTCCAAGGGCCTGTAGTAAACCTGCTTGGAAGCTCCAGAAAAACTAACACAAATGCAAGCACAAATTCACAGAATCACAGAATCGACTGGGTTGGAAAAGACCTCAGAGATCGAGTCCAACCCTTGGTCCAACTCTAGTCCGTTTATTAGATCATGGCACTAAGTGCCATGTCCAATCTCAGTTTAAAAACCTCCAGGGACGGCGAGTCCACCACCTCCCTGGGCAGGCCATTCCAATGCCTGACCACTCTCTCTGTAAAGAATTTCTTTCTAATATCCAGCCTAAATTTCCCCTGGCAGAGTTGAAGCCCATGCCCCCTTGTCCCATTGCTAACTGCCTGGGAGAAGAGCCCAATCCCCACCTGGCTATAACTTCCCTTCAGGTAGTTATAGAGAGTGCTGAGCTCACCTCTAAGCCTCCTCTTCTCTAGACTAAACAACCCCAGCTCCCTCAGCCTCTCCCCATAGGTCTTATGCTCAAGT
Source organism: Streptopelia decaocto (assembly GCF_964273445.1). Taxonomy (NCBI): domain Eukaryota; kingdom Metazoa; phylum Chordata; class Aves; order Columbiformes; family Columbidae; genus Streptopelia; species Streptopelia decaocto. The sequence goes on from NC_138660.1 coordinate 23,568,344, forward strand.
CCCTTCACCAGTCTTGTTGCTCTTCTCTGGACTCGCTCCAGCACTTCAACGTCTTTCCTGAACTGAGGGGCCCAGAACTGAACACAATACTCCAGGTGTGGCCTCACCAATGCAGAGTACAGGGGAAGGATCACTTCCCTTGTCCTGCTAACCACGCTATTTTTGATACAGGACAGGATACTATTGGCCTTCTTGGCCACCTGGGCACACTGATGGCTCATGTTGAGCTTCCTGTCAATTAGTACCCCCAGGTCCCTTTCTGTCTGACTGCTCTCCAGCCACTCTGCACCCAGCCTGTAGCGCTGCAGGGGGTTGTTGTGACCAAAGTGCAGCACCCGGCACTTGGCCTTATTGAACTTCATCCCATTGGAATCAGCCCATTTTTCCAGTCTGTCCAGATCCCTCTGCAGAGCCCTCCTGCCTTCCAGCAGGTCGACACTCCCTCCCAACTTGGTGTCATCAGCAAATTTGCTGATGATGGTCTCAATCCCTTCATCTAAATCGTCAATAAAGATGTTAAATAGGACTGGACCCAACACCGACCCCTGGGGAACACCACTAGTGACTGGCCGCCAGCTAGATGCAGCCCAATTCACCAGCACTCTCTGGGCCCGGCCTTCCAGCCAGTTCTTAAACCAGCAGAGAGTGCACTTGTCCAAGCCATGGGCTACCAGCTTTTGCAGGAGTATATTATGGGAGACAGTGTCAAAGGCCTTGCTGAAGTCCAGATAGACCACATCCACAGCTTTCCCCTCATCCACCAGGTGAGTTACCTGATCATAAAAGGAGATCAGGTTGGTCAGACAGGACCTGCCCCTCCTAAACCCATGCTGGGTGGGTCTGATCCCTTGTCCATCCTGAAGGTGCTGTGTGATTTCATTCAGGATGATCTGCTCCATAACCCTGCCAGGCACTGAGGTCAGGCTGACAGGTCTGTAGTTGCCAGGGTCAGCTTTGCAGCCCTTTTTGTGGACTGGGGTAACATTGGCCAATTTCCAATCATATGGGACCTCCCCAGTGAGCCAGGACTGTTGGAAGATGATGGAGAGAGGCTTGGCAAGTTCTTCTGCTAGCTCCCTCATCACCCTAGGATGGATCCCGTCTGGTCCCATTGACTTGTGAGGATCCAGATGGCTCAGTAAATCACCGACTATTTCCTCCTGGAATACAAGGGGCCTATTTGGGTTCCTATCTCTGTCAACCACCTCCAGACATGAGTTGTCCTGAGGGCCACCTGTCTTACTGGTAAAAACTGAGGCAAAGTAGGTATTAAGTACCTCAGCTTTCTCCTCATCTTTGTTAACTATATTTCCCTCAGAGTCCAACAGAGAATGGAGATTTTCCTTGCCCCTCCTTTTGTTGTTAACATATTTGAAGAAGGACTTTTTATTATCCCTGACAGAATTGGCCAAATTAACTTCAAATTGCACTTTTGTTTCCCTGATTTTTTTTCTGCATGATCTAGCTATTTCCATAAATTCTTCATAAGTAGCCAGCCCTTTTTTCCACAGTCGGTAAAGTCTCTTTTTATTTCTGATTTCATTCAGAATCTCCCTGTTTAGCCAAGCCGGTTGTCTTCCCCGCCGGCTAGCCTTTCGGCACACTGGTATAGCCTGTTCCTATGCACTCAAAACCTCCTCATAGAGCGGGCATGGCTGAAGTGCTAGCATGGATAGTAAGATCAGTTAGTTGACCCACACATATGGAGAAGCTTCACACCTTGACTTCTCTCTTCTGAAAACAAACAAACAAAGCAATAAAAAGTAAAAAACCACCACAAATTTTGCTGCACAGGTCTTAGCTTGATCTTTTCTGGATTGGAGCTCAGGAAACACCATGTCAAGCACAAAGCTGATGACTGATAAGTTATGTGACCTTGGGTAAATCACTCCATTTTCACACCTTGGTCTTCCTCACACCCACTTTTCACCTATTATGTTCTTTTAATATGCCTATTTACAATGTCCAAAGAAAATCAGGTCATCATCAAGCTCTAACATCGGGTTGAGCCTTAAGGCATTTTAACACTGTTTTTATTCAGACAAATTCATTTTTAGTTAATGAGTGCTTGAAGACTGTTGAGACCAACTGAACTACAAGAAAATGCAAACCTGCTTTCTTGAGAAACATCTAAAGTTTCCTGAGCTGAGTATAGAGTAGTGAGAAATCTCCAAATCACAATGATTTGTAAAATTGTTTCTTTAATTCCTACATGTTTGAGTATGTTGTTTGTTAGCTGTTGCAGTTTAAACTGTTTCATTAAGTTATTTTTATTATCCCTTTGGAATGTTCCACAATTACTATATAGAGGTTAAAGGATTTTATTAATCACATGTGATTAATTTTGGTGCAAAGATGTATTTGCGTAAATTAAGAAATATTTTGAATTATTCATAGAATACATTGGCTTTACTCCCTTATGATCCCATTTACAGAGGAATCAAACCTATAATAAACTCAATAGCACAACAGGTACTTCATTAGGCTGTTATAGGTACCTCATATTATCATGTCCAAGACCCTTAATCTTTTATTTGATCTCTCTCACAAATCCCTCTGAGGTAAGAAAATGCTATTATGCCAGTTTTAAAGGTCAGAATTTGAGGCAAATAAACTAAATTGCCAAGTCCCACCTGGGCTGTTCCAGTCTGATTTCTTGAACAGGATAGAAAATCCCCTTCTGTTTTTTAACCAGTACATTTGTACAGGACCCTGAATCTGCTTGCCAAATTTCACTTGCAAATCAGGGTCTTCAGCTGACATTACTAAAATATTATGTATATTTAGTATATATACTTTTAATATATTATTAAAACATCATTATAACCTTATTTATATTTAGTATATTTATATATATATTTATACACACACACACACAAACACACTCCCCCCTCCAGTGGTATTTTCCATTTCTAGTCCTGACTGGAGGTTGAATACCCAAAGACCATGAATTCTATCACACTCTTCTTCCAGGTGGTCTATTAATCATCCTGTTACTTCAGACTTTTAGAATGAATCCTGTGAAAATTTGAGACAAAGGAAGAAAATACATAACAAAGATATTATGAAGATAAAGCACACAAATTACTGTTAAAGTTTATCACCTCAGAAGGAAATAGTATCAAATCAGCAAGACACAGTAAGCATGAATTGGACTAAGGTAGGCACAGTACGTTCTCAGCAGCTTAATATCACATTTCCAAAAGCTGGCTGTTCATTAACTCCACTACTTGCAGTGCAAGGCAAGAACTAGAAGACTGGCCTCAAGTTGCCAATTCAAGGTCACATAATGTTTTTAAGAACTCAGCTCAGATCTCCTCTGATTCCAGAATCACAGGTCTTGGTCTTAAGATGGCACTTCTAGAAAACTTTACCTTCAAGGAATCATTTTTTCACCGTTTGGAAAGCTCCTCATTTAAATTCTTGAAATATTTTGGAAACACCATGGGCAGGACACCTTTATACCATAACCCAGGATGTGGAAAAGGGCTGCTTCAGACAACTATTAATGATTAAGCAGTTCAAAACTACTCCCTGAATAATCTGTGTCATTGGTATTTACAGGCAGCCCAGCAGAAGTTCTCATTCCAGCTGTTCCCTCCATGCAACTAAGAAAGTGACTGCACAGAGAAAGCATGCTGCACACTGCAGCAAATACAGTGGGAACAAGGAGCATAATTGGTCCATCACTTTCAGTGCCAGGAATGTTCCATTTCATTTTGCTTAACTGACAGAAATCAGCATTCATTCAGAAAAGTAGACTGACGCATGAAGTCTGACTTCCACTCAGATTCTGTGAAAGGAGAAGAAAGGGGCAAGGTGGTAGTGAGTGAAAACAGAGACACTAACCAGCAGCACAGCAGAAAATAAATAAGCAAATTATTTTCCTCTGTGTCTTATCACACTACCTTCTAATAACACAGAGCATGCACAAAGCCTCCAAGTGTTAGTCATTGTCATACAATCAAAGAAATTTCATCAGATGCCAATCTCCTCTTTCCCTAATACATTATTGGAACTCCAAGATCCTAATCATTTGCCCTGCTTTTTTTTTTTCCTTCCTTGTGAGGGTATGAGTAACAAAACAATTCCCATGCCTCTCTGCCAGTGCAAGATTATTCTTGCCTTTCTTGTTTTTTAATTCATCAATAGCTATCTGCTTAATAGAGCAAGTCCTCAGTGACAATTCAGGAAACTAAATTGGTGCATTTCAGTAACTACTTTTGTCGCAGAGATTCATTTGCCTACTCATTTGAAACACCTTCACACCTCACAGAGTATTACCTGCTGGCAGCCAGGGTACTTCAGGACCTGAAGCACTTGTACAGACATGGGCCCCTGTCTCCTGACTAGGAAATGTTCCCTAGAAAGACAGGCATGTTGATTTGTTCAGTGCTTGCATAACACAGTCTTTACGCTTTTCTTCGGTCAATTATAAAACCAAAACCCCTACAGCAGGAGTTTCTTGACCACTTCACAGAAATAATCTGAAGAATTTCAGTGATATTTCAGTCTTGTCTATATACTTTGTACAATGAAAGCCTGAAGCTGTTGGAGTTCTGCTTGGAGTTCAGTGGTGAAGGTAATTCAACAAAACATCAGCATCTGGTCATCATTTTAGCCAGGACAGGTTTAATATAATAACTTATCTATTTATTACTACTACTTCTATCAGTAGCAGCAAAGGTGTTTTCTTGGGGTTTCTTGGGTTTGTTTCGTTGTTTTTTGTTTCCTTAGAGGGGTGGGTTTGTTTTGTTTTGGGAGTTTTTGTTTGGTTGGTTTTTGAAGCAATATACCTACTTCAGTGTCTCACAGTTCTTCCTTAGTGAATGCTTTATTACTTCAGAAATTCAAGAATTATTAGAAGTACCATTTATTAATTATACCAAAATCTAAAAGTAAAACAAAATAGCAGCTGGAATCAGTGGGTTTATAGCAGTAGGCTTATCTGCAAAAGTAAAGCCCCTTTCCCATGCAGTCAAAAAGGAATTCAAGGGTAATCACAGACTAATTGTAAAAGCCCAACTCAAGGCATTAGTCCTTGCAAGAGATGTGTCTTCAACAGTAGTTAATCATAGGCTGGTTTAGCCAAGGTAAATATTCCTTCTTTTCTGAGATGGAATATAGCTATTAGGTTTTTTCAAGAATAAATTGTGATAAATTCTAAACCACTCTTTAGTTTTACAATTAGAGAGGTATGTGTGTATATATATATATATATATACACATATACACACACATCTCAAACAACTGAAGTTTTCAGAACTTTGAGGAAGCCAAGATGTAGGATCCCCTTTAAGTACCCTTCTCTGCATTCAGAAGTTTCAAATTAGTTTCATATCACAGTGAGACCAACTTATATTACATATCTGATTTACACATCAGAACATCATTGCATTATAAATTTGAGATTGCTCTAAAGGTAAGAGCAATGAGAATAGATTGTACTTGGTAGAAATTGTTGCTCTTTTAATGACGAACATACTCATGCATATGTACCGTACTGTTGCAGAAATGCAGCTTACCATACAGCTTTAGAACACAAGTCCAACTAGACTATTTAGATTGTATGTTAAATGCCTTCATTTTCTTGTATAGTTTCAAGTTCGAGGACCATTGCTCTAGACTAAAGACAAATTGAAAAGCATTGAACCATTTTGTTCATTCACTTATTGTCAAATGAATTAAATTATGCCTTTTCTGCTTATTTTCCTAAGTGGCTTTTCTGTCTCCAAATCTCTACAGCAGCAACTACAGCCACTTAAGGGTACAAGGCAGGTATGAGTTGTTAGGAGCAGAGGAAAGGGAGGGCTAAAACTACTTGTTCCATAGGTTTAGCAACTGCTGCTTGTCTGCCAAGTCACATTCTCCAGACTCAAAATTTCTCTTTGAGGTGTTTATAAATAGCCCACCCTTTACAGTTTTATCAGTTTCCCATATGCTGTTTCTGACTTTACCATTTCAATCTTCAAATTTATTCTGGAGATTTTAGGATAGCAGAGGTTTCACAAAGCAAAAAAAAAATATTGTACATCTCCCTCCTCCCCTGGTACTGTTGGATAACCACACTGCCAGGACTTCATCTGATGGGGGCTGTTGACTTGTGTCAATATATGTTGGTCTCAAATTGAGGGAAACTAAACAATTGTTTCTAATCTAAGTCAGGCACCGGAGGGCATTTGACCTCAGTGGTGTGAGTCCGGGATACACCAGAACTCACTATAGTTGCTCAGGTTTTGTGGGTAGAAGACTATATACACAAGTTCCTCAAAAAAAGCCTGCCTCACAGGCACTGTTCTGTCTTTTCATGAAGGGTGACAACAGCTTGTTAACATTAACTGAGCAGATCCTGAAAGAACACCGCAGAACTGTTCAGTGTTAAAGCAGGCAATTCCCAAAGACAAATTCTGAAACAAGGCTATGGTCATATACTGTACTACATAGTCTTCCCTCATAATAAAACCTTCCAATTGATCCTCCTTAACTCCTTTCAACAGGTCTCTCTCATATGTCATGCATCTCATACCTCAGATGGTTTTACCAATCCTTTGAATTCTTACATTGACTATCACCAAGTGTAAACATCACTAACAAAATAAAGTAGCACTCTTCGCTAGAAAGGAAACAAGATAGAGGTCGGTAGTTAGTTTATAGGGTGACTTCTGTGCTACCCTGGGGTAATCAATAGAAGATCTCCTGAGAAAAGCCAAATTCCACATATCAAAAGCATTTATCAAAGATTTATTTAGACAAATTCTCACAAGTATTTAGAACCCTCATGCTGTTGCTCTGATACACTGTAGTACTATAGAAACTGTCTTATTAAAATCTCAATGTTTTACTGTTGGCCTACAGGCCACCAGTTGTTCCCTACACACACACTACAGCAAGGCACAAAACACCAACAGCAAACAAAGCCACCCAGCCTTGTCATGACTGCCACCCGCCTGTTTACTCCAACAGGTTCTTCAGCAACAAAGAACTCCACTGACAGCATTGAGCAGCACCATACTACTGGCCTCTGATCTCTGGGGAGAAGAAATGGTCCATGATCCAGTTACTGCCTACTTAGTATCAAGGAAAGGCAGAAACACTGGAATGAGGTAAAATTTGGCCTTTCAAAGATACTGGTTATCCATGTTCTTTGCCCAACAAACTGATATGCTTTGGAGTACACAGTATCTGAAACTGTTTTAACAATGGCCTCCTTCAGAGAAATATTCTTGATTAATTTTAAGCATTCCTAATGGGCAGCTGCACTGAAGTCTGCCAGAGGCCAAGATATGCACTTACTGAAAACACTATTTGTCTTTCCAGACCGAAAACCAATGGTTACCAATTTCTGTGCAAATTCTCAGATTTATTTCCATTGAAACTGTATATACAAAATATACCAAAAGAGAACAAAAGCAGAGATCAAACTCCAGTTTTCATCCTTTTGCCGCCCTTTGCTAGAAAATCAGAAGGGAATCTGAAACTCAAGTGATCAAGTGAGTTGTAAAGCATTAAAACCCACTTATCTGCCTACAGATACCACTTTTGAACTAGTTTTGACTTCTAAATCTTATGGGAATAAAAGGGGTAAAGCTAGGATTAGATCCAAGAATGTGTGGCATGTTCCCTTGGTACCAAAATACTGCAGTTCTTCAGCCAGCCAGGTTACCCTTAGAGCAATATAGACTTATTGGGGGAATCCAAGATCAACAGATACTTCATAAGCAGCAACATTCCAAATTTAAACAATTATTCCCCCCAATCCCTGCCTAGCTATTGAAAGAAGGGACCACCTTCAGAAGATTTTTCTTTAAAGGAATAATGTGTATCAATACAAAGGTGGAAAATCCTGAAGTTGTGATTACGGTGACAGTGTCACATCCCAGCATATCACATAGCTTGCTTCTGTGGATGCCAGTTTGGATCAATTTACCCTTGCCTTTAACACAGCATTACCTCAGCACAAGACTACTCCAGTCAAAATTATGTTTTTGTCTATAAAGAATGATCTGAGAATTTATAGGAGACTAGTTGTATTGTTAGAGGTAATTTGATGATCTAATATCACAAGTATTTCTTGAAATCATAAACCATGTTGCCTATCATCCAGCAAACGACTTAATAGAAAACCTGTGGTAAACACTGTCCCTAGGCCTTCTTTGCCTCTAAGCTGAAACAATGGTTTGACTTTACACACATGCAAATTAACAAGCTTCTCCTGCAAGCATTCACAAGCTGTAACAAGAATCCTCACAGGTCCACTGAATGCAGCAGTTCATTTATATGACCAGTTTTAACTGTAGACTTCGCAGAACAAGAAGCTGTGAACCCTTGACTTGCTTGGAACAGCAGTCTCAGGAAAGCAACACTAAGAGAAATTCCCACTCCTAGCAAAACCTGTGGCATGATACTGACTACAGAGCTCCAGCAACTCAGCCAAACTTTGCAAGGGTTTCCCTTAACTAGGCAGACATAGCTGGCTTGGGTGCTCACCTGACAACCACATATGCCAAGGCCCACATCCATTAAGGGCTATGGTCCTAAGAAAAACATGGCTTCACAGAACCATCATTAAATAAAGTCTCAGACATCCCATAAAAGAAAAACATCATTGAAAAAATACCTCATGGTTTCAATGTCCTCAGTTCATCCTATACAGTTGGATCTAAATTTACTTTCTGTATCACAGTATTTCTGATTCAGCACACTTGTATTCCATATAAATAGTATCATTCTTGATATAAGTAAATTTTTCTGAGATTCTTTAATTGATATACAGCCACTTAGGTCCACTGCATTAGAAATAGTTTGCCACACATGTTTTATGAATCATCCCTCAAGTAGCAAGTATTTTCTGAAAGAGAAGATTTGGCCCTTGTACTGTGAAGCCAACCTAATTTTGGATAATCAAAAGAGGCACCGTAGATTCGCTGATTGGCCACAGAAGTGTTTCTAGTAATCTGACAACTAATGATGGAATCATACACATATCTGAACACAATTTAAACTTTGCTCCAACCACTGCCAAAAACACCACAGGTTAAAATGAAGTTAGAATATCTTCATCCAGCTCATGTTAGCAGCAGCAGCACAGAAGGAACTAACAGATTTTAATAGTGTATGTGTAGTCCAGATTGTTGTGAAGAAAACCTTCAACAGGTATCCAAAGAAAACGGTAACAGGACATGTAGCAGAGAACTAGGGGAGCACAGTAGCAGACAACTTTTTACTTATGAACAACAATATTTTTCAAGCATTCAAATTTTACAAAGGTTTCATATAACGTGTGTGCAAAGCGGGAAGCACACCTGGCAAGTATACTAAGGTTTATCTTTCCCAAGAGGAAGAGTAGACATGGCCTGGACTTCAAAAAAAGTTTGCTGCTGTTGCTTAAGTTGCTCGGTGCAAGATATAATGCAAAAATGAAACACTTCCATTGATGTTGTGTGCAACCCTAAGTTCTTGATTACTTGTTGCTGTGCTTTATGTATCACCTAATCAATATGCCCTTCCTATCACACCTAGTTATCGCAGAACCACAGCACATTAGCCTGCTCCAGAGCTATACAACTCCTTCAGTGACCACATAGGTATTCTAGGAGCAATGACTGACTTTCCTCTTAGAAGCCGAGCTAGGCTTTGTATCAAATGAAAGCAACTCCAGCTTTCAGCTAACCATTTTGTCTGCAAGGGAAGAGTACACAGGTATTTGCAGAAAAAGCAAACCAACCTAACAAGCTCATACAATAAGACGGTCTCATCAACTGGCTGGTGAAATGAGGGGGCAATATGAAAGACTAGGCAGTTCTCACCTGTGCAAAAGCTGGAACTACTTTCTAAGCACTTTTTCATATGGTGAAAATGCATGTTGTTAAGACAGGCCTAAACTGTAGCACACAAAAATAGCTGCTATGACAAAGCCAAATAATTTCCTTAACTTATTTGAATTGGTGTAGTAGAAATCAAAGTAGATGAGTTAATGCTTTCCATGGCTTTGATTCAGGTAAGCTAAGATCTTAAAGGTGCTTCACTCATTCCATCTAATATAGTACTGACAGACCAGCTTATCTAGAAGCTAGGCAAGAAGGCTAATAATAGATATCATAGGAGCACAATCACTAAAACTAATGATACAGAGAAATGTAAAGAGGTTAATCTCAAAACCTTATTTCAGTGATCAGGAGGTTACACACCTGTAGTCATTTGAACAGTCAGTGACTGAGGTCACAGCAAGGCAGAGTTGAGAATAATGGAAGGTTTAATGGTTGCAAGGGTTTAAGAATCATGCCATGGTATAAGCAAAGACGGTTGATGTAATTCTGCAGGCAGTTTGACCTAGATGTTGAAAAAAGTGTATGGTGATGAGGAAATCTCAGTCTAACCCTGAATTTCTGACTTCCTTCGCAAGTATTAGTTTCTCTGCAGCAAGCTTTATCACAGCTATCAGAGTGTATAGACTGAAGTTGTTTTACAAAAAAATAATCTTGACAGATGGCTAAACAGGGTATATAGGGTATCTGTATTTGACAGTATATGAAATAGCAAAGCAAATACAAGTGAACTACAATGATTAACAACAGAAGAGAATCTGTAAATAGAATAGTTTCTGCAACACAGTCATGAGGGATCACTGAACTCTTTCAATCATATAACCTCTACAGGAAAAAAGTAGCAAAATACATGAAAATTCCATGCAGTCTGAATAGATAGGGGAGGTCCAAACCCACTAAAACTATACTCACACAGAGTAGGTTTGAACTGCTATGCTTCCTAGATCTCCAGGATGAGCACACAAACTCAGAGATAATTGGGCAAGCAAGGGTAACTCTACAAGGAGAGTAAGTACAGTGAACTACCCAAGTAGCTTTTTCTGCAGTATTTGAAATGTATTAACACCAGCTACAACAGGGTGACAGTCTTCCTATGCCTTAAATATTATGCTTGCTAGAAAATAAAATAAACTATTCCCTAGTTTACTGCTTGTATGACAAAATTAACTGTAGTCCAGGTAACAGACAGCTAGAATTTTTGACTTAATGAAGTAAAACTCACAGCCAAGAGTCACTGATAAAGGGAAACTGCACTATGAGGGCCTCCTGTATCACTAGCCCTGTTGTTTCAGGCAGCCATGAAATACAGCTGCTTGTCTAAATGTTCCACATCACAATCAACTGGTTTTGGGCCACTCAGACATGAAAAAAATTGTTCTCAAGTCAAACAACTGTCAGGCAGGAGTCTTCAAACTTGGCAACAAATGTGTCTTCCTACTTGTTTGCACCTCCATGTTCTTGGGCTCTCTTACCAGTTCCTCTCATTACACCTTTTCTGTTCTCAGAATTATCCCTAATGTTTTACAGTCCACAATCCACCATTTATTTCACTAAGCTGAACATTCCAAACAAGACATTCTTCTCTTCATTAACCAGATCTGTTCCCTGTAATATCTTAACAGCTTTTCTCCTAATTTAGTCTCATTCTACTTCAGCACTGGGAAATAGTTCACCAAAACATGTACATCATATTCAATATAAGAATCTCAGAGATTTTAATACAATTGCACTAATTCTTTCCACGCTCCCTTAATAGTGTCAACCTAGATTCAGTGAGGCAGTTATTCTCAGTCAAGTTCTACATCATACTAACTGCTTAAACTCCTCCACTTCAGAAGCAAAAATGATCAAATCCAGCTCAACTATTTCCCTAAATTCCTACGTTTTCATTGAAAAATTGCATGATGAGAGATGTTCCCATCTCAACTAATCTCCCTCAACATATAGCTGTATGCAGTGACAGTAACACTGGTGCTGAATTAAGTTGTCCCAGGCTCACTACACAGCCAACTGGCACACTCAGAGGGCAGTTTGATGACACTTTGTGTTATGGGACAGGAGGATGTGCTGGCTGACATGGTACAACATGAGAATTGCATCATGTCAGATCCAGTGGGAGTAAAATAAGCAGCCTTCATTCCTAAGCAGGCATTACCAGATAATTATTCATGATGAAGATAAAGGGCCAGTGGCACAGCACTAATTTCTGCCCATGGTCAAGTTTTCCTGTCCTGAAAATAATTATCATTGCTCTACAGCTACATGGGAAATGCTTATTTAATTCATCTAAGATCAGTAACTCATCACAATCAATAAGCTTTTTCCACAAGTGAAACAGATAGATGTGACTCTAGGCCTAAAGCCAATTCTACTGTTCTCATTAATTTTTTCACATTTCAAGTCAGTTTCACAGAGGGAAAAAAAAAAAGTTACCAGACCTCCTTTCTATCCCATGTAGCTGTGCCACTGTACTAAGCATATAAGCTTCCCTATGCCTCCTATATGCAAGGAAATGGTCCTGTGGATTAGGATCTAAGACACTCAGTTACTTTGGTGATGTGGATTAGGATCTCAGACTTTGAATTACTCTGATGGCAGGACTGGAGGAAAGCAAGTAGTGAAGTGGTGTGTATTCTCAAGTGCCATGTTTCTGCAAATCACAATACGAATTAGGAATGCCAGAGCTAAATGACAAAACGCGTAAATGCTAGCTACACCTCCATCCATTACTGAGGAGAACTAACTTCCACTGCAAGAGAAGGTAGTTCTAAATGTTCCAGTTACTATTTTAACAAACTGAGGATGAGGCAGTAGAACACAAAACAGAGAATAAGTATTTGGAATACAGTTCTCCAAAGAAACCTGTAATTTTTTGTTAAATCATAGAAGCAGATACTCCAGTATCCACCAGGTTGGCAGCAAAAATGTAGCTGTTGGTAAACAGTGACAAAGGAACTTATTTCTACTATACATCCACTTGCATAACAGTCATACCACAAATAGCATCAGACAAAAATAATTTTTGACTGAAAGTTTATTTTAAGATTACATTTATTTGATAAATGTGTATTGACTTCAAGATAATCCTGGAAGGAAAGGCAATGGCTGAATACAAATAAAATAATGTGCACTTCATACACAGAAGACTGGAAATTAGTTGCCAGCCACTTCAGAAAGTGTTTCCCCTGAAAGTGAGCTCTAGAAAGCTTTAAGCAGCCCAGGTGTGATCTAAGTTGGCAGGACTTGCAGGTTATACTGGCTAAAAATCTAATGCAAGGAATTTACCAAAATACCCATTCTCAAACACATTGAAAGCCTGTTCATATTTCATGTGCATAGGTACAGTACCTGTAAAGACAAAACTGTTTTATTATCCCTCTTTGAAATTTTTACACAAGCAATTTAAAGAAAAATATTTCTGCACAAACAGCTGTCTATTAATCACTGGGTCAACCTCTCAGCTGGTACAGAGTAGAAAGCCACCAAACAAGTCAGCTGCAGCCACTGCTCATATGACAAAAGGTGAAACAAGTGACAATTCTAAATACCAGAATTATACTTGACATTTCTAAATCATAACAGGAGGTTCTTTTTTTCCCCCTCTAAATTCACAAGAGCATACTTTCAACAAAGAAGCAGCATATATTGTTGAGGAGATAAAGTGAATAACAGAGTTCCCACAAACTGACTAGCTGTTCATTCCTCCAAGTACAGACTCTGATGCTGATCCAGACAGGAAGAGACCAGGACTGATTGACTTTGACAAATGTAAGCTATTCAACATATGCTGGCAGGAAATGTTTACATCAGTCAACCACACTTCTGCCAGGACTGCTAAACATCTTGTCAGTCTACACCATGAATGTAGTTAACACAAAGTAAAATAGAATGCAGGGGAACAAATTTGAATAGATTACTCTAACTGGAGCTAACAGTATTTTTCAAAACCTAGGCACCAAATGCTAAGGCAGATCAAGATCCCTTGAGACTCAGTCCTTCTCTGTACCACCATCCCCTCTGAGTCAGTAATGTGGATACCGGCCTCTAGACAAATCTTTCTAAATAAAAGTGACCTAAACTCTACTGCCTTAAAAATATTAAATCAGCTACATTAGCCTATTAGCCTCACACAGCAGGACAGAAGGCCTCACCACATATCTTGCCTAGTCTGCAGAGATTATTATGCTTTGAGGATGCTTCTATTGTCCAGAGGCAAATATGCTACATTAACTGGGAGCACAACCCCCTCTGCCAAGGACACTCCACCTGAGGGGTGCAAATCTATTCCCTCTGCTGCTTCACCTAGTACTTTATACTCAAGTCCCCTCTTCCTAACCTTATTATACAAAAAGGTGATATTGCAAAAACCCACTGCAGCACTAAGAACAGGAAGACCCTGACCAAATTAGATTCTAGATGTATGGAGCCATACCCCTCCCAACAGAGGAGGATGTAAAAAGCTGACATACCATTTCAGGATCAGGTCTCTGCCATCATCAGCAAGTGACCTAAGGCCCCTGTCCCACACAATTGAATGAACCCACTACAGGTGCTATCTTTAAATAGGAATTACTTAAGGTTAATGGCTGGCTGTATCTGCTGACAGCATTTTTTTTAAAAACACACACATAATGCACGATAAGCAGTGTTCAGAGGAAGATAAAAATAGCTCTGTATCAAAGAGGCTGGTTCTTTATTTGCCTCCAAGGGCAAATGAACATGCTGGTCTTGCATGTAAGCAAATCACTTTTTCTTTTATAAAAATGTTTCATCAATTCTCTTGCACATAAATATCTGCCAATATCAGTACTCATAGCAAAACACATAGAAGAAATCCTCCTTAGCCAGAAGCTATAATATTACCAATTTTCAATTAAAGGTCTGCCTGAAATAATATAATACTTTTTTGTGACAGTGGACAGAAATGACCATTTGCCAAGACTCCAAAAGACAGTAAAGACTGTGACATCCAGCTGTTCTGTATTTGATGAAGCTATTTTATGTGACTAGGTGATGTCACAGTGTGATATCTCCTCATGACATGAGTAAGGGAAGTGACCGGAGCTCTAGCCAGTTAAAAGACAGAACATTTAGTGAACATAGCAAGCAAGCTCAGTCCTGTAGCCACTGTCTCTTAGGGAAGAGGGATCAGACTAAGGATCTAGAGGTGTTTTGGGGACTTAAGATAAACACTGGTGAGAATCTGACCAGAAAGTAGACTTTTCCAACCCTGAGCAGACAAGGACAGTCAGCCTCTGGAGTTTCCAGGGAAAAGGGAAACAGCGCATTGTGCCAAAAATAGCAAGATGTGATCTACATGACAAATCTGATAAGGAGTTACCTATACTACTAGGCCAGTACCACCAGGAGTTGATGAATTAAGAGACAAACCCACACAGTGATAAACTGAGTTACTACCATTTTCAAATGAGCCTCATATGCCTGCCTTCTCTGCATCCAGGTGTCTTACCTAGCCAGACATTTAGACTGAACTTAAACTTGTAACTGAAGCCTGGGGCCACTGAGGATCAGATCCAGTCTTCAGCAGACAGCTTAAACAACAAGCTACAAGGGGTTAGGTACGCAACTCAGTACTTGTTCTAAGAGTGGTTAGTTTTCAGGTTTTAGGATTTTGCTAGATTGACAATCTGTCACTCAAAGGCAGTAATTTTTATTAAGGCTAAGTGTAACTACTACCCATGGCTCCATGTTCTGGTAATAGCACCTGAGATTACTTTCTGCAACAACCTTGAATTAACTCTGGTTATTTTTTAAGCTTGCATAGAACATACCACTATGAAAGCAGATGTTCCTTCTGCATTAGTGTTTCTCAGAAGCTCTTTGGAGGCTACCCAGGGAACTTCACAGCATACAGGTACATGACAAAAACCTGGGTAAACCTAGAGAAGCCCACAAATAAAGCTCCCTAGAGAGTGCTCAGGTGCCTCACAGGTGGAAAGAAACAGCATGTGATAAGACTAGCAAGATTCCTCAAGTAAAAGTGCTAGGAGAACCAAAGCTGCAAATAATAATGGTAAGGGGTAAAAGGGAAGAGGACCAGTTGCATTCTGGCTGCTTTTGCACAGGCTTTGATCAGATACTTACATAATTCTATGGATAACACTCCCCAGCCCCTCACCTGCTCTGAATGCTGACTTATCACTCTATAAAGCTTTGTATAGTAATTTTGCATTATATCTGATATCTGGGCTAAACCACCTTTGAAAAACGAGGCATACTTGTACTAAAGGAAGGAAACAAAGTTTATTGGGTTTTTTGAAGGTGTCAGACAGCATGTTAAGAGACAAGAGTAAAAGCAAACTCAGATTTTCAAAGAGTTGTGTGAATATACCTCAAAGGCTCTTAAAGTATAGCTGCTTCAGATAAAAGGCAACAGTCTTCAAGCATTAATAACCAACTAAAAGATAAACAACAAAGTAAGAAGGAGAGCTATTTTTCATGATAAAATAAGTTTACTAGTGTGGTCCCAGACAGAGCTATGCTGGAACATACACTATTCAAAGTATTCAGAAGTGATCTGAAAAATGCTGTGAGAACTAGAGAAAAATGGAGACTAAAGTGACATATTAACATTTTCTGTATAAATTTTTATCTAGTGCCTTTCCAGTTCTTATTTCAATATGGGTATAACAGAACTAAGCCAGTACAAGAAAAACAGGAAGGATCAAAGATATGTATCAATTCAGGTTAGATTACAGACTAGAAACATGTCACCTGGAGAGAAGATATGAGAATGTTACACTATGAACAGGTTCAACAGGGCATAGCTAGTATTTCATAATTTTACTTGCATGCCTTTTGCTAGTATCACAGGTTTAAAAATTCAGAAAGCACTTTTTGACACCATAACCTCACTAAAATGTACTGCTATAAAAGGTTGTGAACAAAGGCTTACATAATTTTTTTTTCTTTTCCTCTTCCGTGACTTTGCCTAAATACCATCTCTGCATATTCAGTTCTTACACGCAGATTAAAGGATGCCAGTCTTTTACATTGCTCTGAAGTATCTTTGTCTGAATCACCAAAACTGTTCTTAGAGTAATGTCCTGTAGTTAACTTTCAAAAACTGTCTATAGCTGGAAACCTTCTAGCTCCTACATTAAATCTAGCAGTGAAAACTGAGGTTCACAAACAAGCTTCCTAAGACACCAAAGCTTCAGACTAAGGCTATGAGTTTCCATGGGAGGTGGATATGCATGGCTGCCTGCAAAGTCACCTTAGCTCTGGCCTTGGACACCACACGAAATTTTGAAAGGCTTACTGGATAGGCCTACATCTAACCCTTTCTTCTCAGTTTTTCCCCCAATTTCTAGCAAGTTCTTCAGGATCTAACTGCAAACTAGTTCACCGATGGCTTGAGGAGGAGTTCTGGGCAGCTACTATAGAATGGCACACACTAATCCTCACAATCTTACCCAGAAATCTTCCAGGAATGCTATGGACTTCCAAGATGTACTTGATTGTGCTGCTGCAAATATTAATAAGCTAGGAACCAAAACTATTTTCACTACTGTATTCATGGAGCATGATAGAGAGGCATGATAAATATAACAGGACAAATAGTGATCTTACCTTTTTCAGTTAAAGAGGTTATGGTATTTCAGCCTAATAGAATACATATGGGATTGATGCAGATGAGCCTCTTAAGTGCTTTTCTCCAGAAGTGAGGCAGTCCTAGTAGAAAAGTCTCCTCTCTATTTGGTTCTCAAATGTAAAAGCCAGAAGGAAAAAGGTAATAAAGCCACACCATTGCTAGGTCAACAACAATATACTACCACCTACCTCTTGAATAAGAAACATTAAAAGATTGTTACGATTTTTTAATTTTTGTACTACCCAAGTGGTTTGACACAGATCTAGAAACATTTCAGTCCACCTGAAGAGCACCTCTCCTCTTGACTGTTATTGTGCAGGTCATGGTCAATATTTCTTCTTTCTTTCAGCAATAAATCCTCTTGCCTTCATGCAATATAGAGTTTGGTAAAGCATTCACAGTTCAAGATCCTTTTCAGCTCCAAGTGTGTTGAGAATACTTTACAAATTCAACTTGCTACCTTCAAAACCCTGCCAGGCAGCCTTTAAGCCAGCCCTACCAACAAAGCTGATTCCTGTTAGTAAACACAATTTCTGTAGTGGGTAAGAAGTCACTGGTACAGAACTTGTCATCCTTGTCATTGCCATTTTCCAAGCTGCTTCTCTACAAGTTCTCTTTTTTTTTTTTTTCCGTATATATACACACACTGCAGTCATACAACCAACTCTGAACAAGCTCCCTCGGGTACTAGTGCAGAACTCCAGGAGGGCTGCTTTGCCTCACTTCCAGGGTCCTTCCTGTTACAAGTCCTATACGGTCAGAGAAAGCTGTTCATATACCTTGTTGCTAAATTACAGCAGCATTAACATGCCCACTTTAACCTAAGAACATGTGTTATGTTCAAGCTCTTCCTACACAAAACTCTTCAGATTAAATCTGAATCAAGACAACACAGGAGGTAAGGACTGCACGCAAGTTGGCCCACGTGGTTAAGTACAACCATGTCAAATCTCCTTCAGTAACATAGTGTCTTCATTGACCAGAGTTCATGAAATGAAAAGTAGCCAGAGTAATCATCATTATTTGTGGCTCATACTTGGCAATACAATAAAGAGCTACTGTTTATATTCGAGAAGTCATGGAAGCCCAGCTCACCTCCAAATGTAAACACTAGACCTTAACTGCAGACATCCTTTAAATACCTGCAAACAACAATTGCCATGATCTTTGCTTCCCAAGTACTTCTCAAATTAAGAGCTGACTAGCACAAAATCTCAAGCCATTTAAGACACTAAGAGCAGTTTCAAAATAGTACCAGAACTATTGATTTAGGATACACCATGTGCTATCAATGCTTCAGTGCAGCTAGCTTAGCTCAGATGCTACTAGCAGAGCACCCTCTTCAAGCTTACCTGTGTCCGTATCACTTCCTCCAGTACGTAAGGGGTTAGGAAGGCACAGGAAAACGGACTTTCACTGTAAAGGTGCTACCCCAAAGCATACATTTAACATCAGGATAAGGAGCATCTGACAGGCTCTGCTGGCCTCAGAAAAGTGAGGATAACATCTCTCTTGCCTATTTTTGCATCCTGTGCACCCATTCCTCAGTACTTTTTCATATCAATGGGAAAGGCTGAAGGAATATTAACATAATAAGGCTCTGATTTTCAGCCTGGCTTTTCCTGGATAAAAAACCAAAATGGTGCATATGGTAGAGTAGAAGCAGCACAGCTGAATATGCAGCTCTGTCAGGAAAAGTAAAAAAATCCAGCTCAACTCAAGACAGTGCATTTCCCTTTAACTCAAACACGGAGTTTCCACCTACTACAGATCAACATTTATGAATCTTCTACATTATTTCTATTAGCCTACCCAAATTTTAGCCCTCTAGCTATTTTTTTTTCAGTATGAATGCTGGATACAACAAGAGTTCACACAGGTATTTCTTTCACTTTTCACAGACTCCATTAGCCTGGTTTCTAACAGTCTTCGTTATTCTAAAAATAGTCTTGCCACAGGTCAACTCTATCAATTTATTAGGATTATCTTCTCATGTCCCATACTCCTTTCCTTTCATTCCTCCAGAATAAGAAATGACACCTTCCCCAGAAAATCTCCCAGGTTCAGAGATTTGTTTAATTCACACATAAGACAAGCAGCTACACAACCCTTTTGATATCCTGTGCTAACACAATGTTCTGCTTCAGCTTTCAGGATTGGGAAAGGACAGAGAGGCTCTAGGCAAATGCAATAGCAACAACCCCATGTTACAGGTGGACTTGTCATTGCATGACACCTCAAACCACACAAATATAGTATTCTTTCTCCTCCCAGCTGACACAAAGCATGTGCATCAGCAAAGCATCCAGCTGTGACCTCTTTCACCCTAAGGTGTCCTCATCAAAGACACAAGCATTCAGCACACATGTGGTCACAGGGGAGTGACTACTGGAACCATAATAATGATCTTATAGGTAATATCTAGATTTAGAAAAGATTGTCTCCTGTTAAGATATGGGCTACATGACTATTTCAAACAGTCCGTAATCTCCTGTAATGCAAAAGGTACATGACACCTTCCTTCCTTGAACAGCCATCTGAAAACAGGAGTAACTACACCTAAGACAGCATTGGTATTCACTCTAGCAGCTCTCTTGATGGTAACTTTCACAAAATATAACAACATCAAAGAACATTTATTTTAGAGCCTTTTTCATTTGAATAAAGGTAGTTTTCCCTTTGAATAAATAAAAGAGAACTAGGAACTAGGCAAGAGAAATCCAACTACATTGTTTAGTATAACAGCAACTCAACCATGTAGCTAATAGCATGGTACCAACTTAGAACAGCACACAATTTTGAACAGTGCGGTCATCTCCGGTACTTAGAACTGGGCTGCCAGCAAATCTAGCTGAAAGCTTGCTTTTACATAATTATTTCACTGAATGACAAACCCAAAATCTCCTATTGGATTTAATGTGATCAGCCAGTTAATAGCAACAACAAAGGCGAGAGGTCATTTCAATTGAACTCATTATCTGTTATGCTCTTCCTAGCCACTGCCAGTCCTCTTCCTAAAGGGTCTACACCTGCTCCTGGCAAGAAGTCTAAGTATTAAGTGCAGTACACAAGCCTGGAGCCAGGTCTAAATCCCCTAAGTGACTGGGATGACTTCTTTATTAAAACCAACTTTCAACAGAGACTGCTGCGGCAAGCTTGCCACAGTACAATAGTTCCTAGGAAGATATGGTTTAGTGCTTATCCAGCTGGCCACTGAGCAGTCTGTTACTTGTGGATTTACTTGCCATTCCTATGGGCTAGCAAACCAAACAGGTCTGAGCAGCAGCTAGGTTCCACTTCCAACTGTGCCTCACTAGGACAGACTCCAAAGCCAGGCTTTTTATTTAACCACCTTCCTAGAAGACTTCTCCCGGTGATTTACTACATTCGTAATATACATAATAAAATACATGGGTTTATATTTTTGCTTCGTACATTTAATACAGTATCAGAAAAAATGATAACCCCAGCACAACAGTAGGATCTTTTTAACTGCATTCACTAAATATCCAATTTATCAACATAATATTGAACTAGTTACAAAACATTCCTTCTCCTCACCTGAACTTGCCCCTATGTAGATAGCCTGTTTCAGGTTGGACAGAGTCCTCTCAAACCCTATTAACTCATAGTATCAAGGAACTTGCTCTACTGTGGGGCACAAACACCTCTACTAAATTATCAACATCAAGTTCCTAATCCACCAATTACCCTTCCCTGGTTAGTACTTCATATGCCTGATACCTAGAAAATCATTATGCTCATATGCCTTAACTTTTGTGTCCTCTCAAGAGACATACCAAGCACTGCAGAAACTTGCAGAAAGCAAGTGTTCGTTCCTCCTTGCTGCCATCAGCTTAGCACACTTGGCTTCTGACACTAGATGTGATTTATTGGCTTGTGCTTTATTTAAAACACACAGGATTCCAGATTGTCTGTATACAGGGCATACCACATAAGCTTTTAAAATTGAGTGTAAACACAGATTACAAATACAGATGCCCAAGATGAACCATTGTGAAGCTGCTAACCATTTGCTTGTACTTAGTGGGTAATGTGGGGCAGCATCTCTACAGAACACATTCCCAAATTATTGTGACAGTCACACAGTCAATCCTTTACAGAGGCCCAGCTGACCAGGCAGTAGCTGTTAGAGATCTGTTACCTAATGCTACATGAGATACTATTTCCAAATTACAGAAGCAGCCATTCCTGCTGTGGGTAACTATGAAATTCCCACTTAATGCATGTTAATTGGATTATTATTTTAAAGACATGCTCACTGCCCCTACATTAATAACAAACGAGTTCTCTCTAATTATTATTAGAGTAACTCCCATACAAATTAATGATTAGGCCATTAAGACTAGGCAGCTGAATTGCCATTAATGCTCACATTTGAGTGAATTAGCTAATAAAGTGACATTATATAATAAAAGGAAATTCCCTTATGCATTACTGAATTCCTTCACTCATACCAAAAGCATACAACAAATGTCTGTTAAGCACTTCTTCCTTTTATTAAGTATTAAGCTGAAATTACTCATTATCAACTGGAAAAAAATGATTACAAAAAGCTGCATTTTTAAGTTTTGTCTATTTGTAGGTAGTGCTAAAGTGCAATTTTTAAACCAATGCTGAAATAGCATAACATAACAGTCACAGACTTAATATAATCAGAATAACTTTGTGTTTTAGAAATAATTCTACATACAACAGTACCAAATAATAGATCTTATGTGATAGCCATTGCAGGATTTTCTATATGTCTAGGAGTACTAAATCAATACAAACTACATTTTTTCAAAGGGATGCAACTTAATCACCATTAACAGTATGTTAAAATTATACCACTGCACATTTACTAATAAATTTGCATGAATGAATTATAACCAAGGTAGAAAATCTCTTCATTGCTAATCAGCACACACACTGACACAGCTGGGAGTCACACATTCTGCAGTCACTCAATAACTTTAAAAAAACCCAAAACATAGTGTATAGGTTCATTTCATATAGCTCACAGCTCTAAGTCTGGCCCCGAGGTTCCTCTTTATCTGCTTTGGACTGAGCTTTCCTAGTCTCCTAAGCATGGACATTTTAAAATGTAACACACTGATAGAAATTGGAAGCCCCTTCCCTGTGCCACCCCCACCTTCAACCTATTTCTTTCCAGTCTCAGTTTTAGATCATGATTAGTGTATCCCAAATAGAGTTTCAAACATTACCTTCCTGAGCAAACCCCATTACCTTTACATTTCTACATTATGAAAACTAGAAATTGCCAGAAATATGCAGTTGCTCTGCAGAAACCAAGATCCATTAATTTTCCAGGCAGAATACCCATGAACTAGAACATATAAAAGATACATAGCTCTGGATATGATTACTATGCGCTTCAGTGCAGAGGGAGTAAAATTCCCCTAGCATTAATTTAAGTGATCATACTGCTCAGCGTAGCAAAACTACATCATTTGATATTAATGCCCTTAACACTGATATTAAAATCACCCAAATAATGTGATTGAAAATGTTCAATAGCTCTTTCAAGAATGAAGAGTAGCAATGGTCAACATTTTCTACTGCTTTTTGAAAACATATGTTTATATACAGATTACCTAGTAAAGCAACTTCAGTTTAGCACACTATTCATATACACGTGCAACTGTAGCCAAATGCATAAATCAGTGAACTATATGCATGGTTTATTAGATCTGGTATGCTCAGCAGTTTGCAAGACCAAGAATTAACTGTGTAGACTGTTTTCCTAACTAGTCACCACAGCAGTAGAATAATAGATGTGTTTTACATACTTCAGCTGGGTACAAGAAAAGCAGAAAAAAACCCACACAATGTTAAGTGGAAAAATGTAAGTGCTCTTATGTAAGTGACACACTGGAATACACTCAAATTATGCAGATACAACTGTAGTTTAGTCCATTTACTTACCTGTTTAATAAAGGCACCTCAGAAAACTGTCCAACCTACCTGACATCATCAAGGAGCTTATATTAGTGCTAAAGAAAGACATTCTCGTTACTGGCTTGGTTACAAGTACTACTTTAAGATTTTTGTTTCTTCCCTTTTCCTGCATGAAATACAAGTTCCATACCTTTTATCCACACATCTACTGCAGTGTCTTCTATTATTCTTCACAGTCTGAGCAATGCAAGCTTGGGAAAACCAGTTCAAGTACAACCTAAACACTCAAATCTGCAAATAAGTGAAAACAACAGCAGCACTTAACTACTGTAACTTCTTTTCTCAATATGGAAGAAAACAACAATCACCTCTACATTAAGTGAGTGGTTCACATTGCTGGGTGTAAACCATTCTACTGCTTCGCTACCGTAGAAAAGGATCAAATACCATTTGAAAAGCACCAGACATTACAGAATCACAAAATGGCTGGGGTTGGAGAGGAACTCGGGATATCATTTAATGCAACCCAGCTAGTAAAGCACCATTACCTAGGAGTAACTCCAGTGCTTCAGCCACAGCTCCTTGTTATTCTATCTCAAATGATAAAGCTTACAGTACAGTAAATATGAACTATTCAGCCCTCCCCCATCACCCAAAAAGCCAAATGTCAGCATTTTGCCCCAGCACAGTCCATACTGAACCACTGACTGCAGGGACACCCACTTGTGCTCTGCTCTCTCTCGGGAAATTTTCAGGGGTAATTTCACAGAGGACTCGAGGCAGCTAATACTGCTTCAGTACCTTAGCCTCCCTACCACAACCAACACATTAAAGGTATAAAACAGAGTTTTTAGTTTCACAGCTGTAGCTGATACAAAGCCCCTCGGGGAGCAGCATCCCTGTAGCACTCAACTCAATTAGGGCAGCACAACAAAGCCCCACAAACGGGCCAAACAATGAGCCCCAGGAGAGCCCCGCACACCGCAAAACTCCCGGAACTTTACCTTAGTGACGAAAACAACTCCAGACAAAGACAAGAAGACGTAACAAACAGCCGCTACAGGCGTCAAGCGCGAGCACGTGGCGAGCTCCACCAGCGCCGCGAGAGCAGCATCGCACAATAGGAAAGCAGGGGATCCGCCGCGTGCGCAACTTACGGTGCGCGGCGGCAGCGCCCCCTGCCGATCCGCGCATTAAAAGCGGGCGAAGGGGAACGAGCCTTAATTTTAGGGGCTGCAGCAGAGCGAGACGGGTGGGCGCGAGGTCGCTGTCAGGTGACCGCGGTGCAGGGGCTTCCCGCTTTTCCAAAAACTAGGGAAATGCGGCTGTCCGCAGCGCCGTGTGTGCTGCCGTGGGCTCTCGGTGGCGATACAGTCTTATGGAGGAGTGCTGGGGCCACGTTGGAGCAATGCCTTGAAGGTAACAGGGCATGCTTACTCACTAACTGCTGCTCGAAGCTCTTAAGTCTGTTCTTACTCTCTAACTAATAATAGCAATTAAAAGTTAAAGTCAACAAAAGCTTATTTTTTATGGACCTCTTTCATATATTTTTTTTTTCATATAAACAGATAGCAGTGAGCTTTTGCTTGTTCCTTAAATGAGGAGTAGAAGAGGTTCTCTGGAAAATACTGACTTCATACTGATGGCCACTTTGTTCTGCAGCGAACAGTCCAGGACTGCCCAGCTGGGGCCTACTGTCAGGCTTCAAATTTGCATTGTTTGTAGAGTTCAAGTCTGGTCTTTTGTAGCTGTTGTCAGAATGTGTATCTGCCCTCTACTGACAGTGGGGAAATCCTGCTGGGAAGAAGAGGGTGGGGAGTAGGAAAGGGTTCAAAGCAATTTTTCATTGGAAGACTTTTCCTTTTTCGACCCATTGAAAAGGAAACATAGGAAGATCATCTTATCTTACTAGAACTTGAAATCTAAATTAGTGCTAAGAGCTGGGTGAGCTGAAGGTCTTTATTTTAGCATTCCTTCTCTAATAAAGGCTTGTGTTTAGTATGCTGGTTACTTTGGTGTAAATTGTTAATGTCCTTCCCACCCTCTCCCAGTCAAAGGCAACATCCAGACATAGGACAGCTGAGGAAATAATTGAGCTACTGCAAGTCAAGACTAGTTAGGTCCCTACTACTATAACCTGAATGACTCACTGCAACTAGAACTTTGCAGGATTTTTGTGGCTGACTTGATATAAAAATCTCATAATTTGATGGTGTCTCTGTATCTGTTGTTGGACTACCATGCTTCATGTGCAAGTAGAAGAACTAAAAATCAAAAACCCCCTCAATGAGGAAGAAAAGCATAAGACTCCAGAGAGTAAAAAGCAGTGTGTTCTGTGCAAAATAATAAATGTATTTTATTTTGGATTTCTGGAAGCTTGTGTGGCAGGGGAAGATAAGGGATTCTTTGGGGAGAACTAAAGGGGTCTATGCATCACCCATAATGTTTCATCAAAGCTGTGGAAGGGAGAGCAGAAGCCTTTATGCAGTGTTTCTACTAATAGGCAGTTTCATCTGCCCTGATGTTACCTTTCCCAAAGCTAAGACTTCCTTCTATTTTGATGACGAATGAAGCTAAAGCAGTTTTGATGATGATGAAGCTAAAGCAGTTTTCCTATTGTCCTTGTCAATTTTATAAAAAGCAAGAGAGGTTCTTGGATTGAATTATAGTCTGCATATTCTGTTTCAGGGCCTGTCCCTGTTCTTGGAAACCTTTTGCTGAAGACTTAGTGCATATTGACATGTGTGCCAGCCTGAGAGGCCTGGGCAGTTTGACCACCATGGTGGTCACTAATGGTGACTTTCCATAATGGATTTGTGGGAAGGGGTTCAAGCACAGCATTCCAGTCTGGGAAACTTGTCTTGTGGACTGGCAAAGTTGCTAGTAGTTGGCAGTCAAGGCAATTTGTTTGAACTTCTGTCGAAATCAAATCAGCTTCACAGTCAAATGGGTATCTGTGACAAGAAAAAGAGAAGCTCATGCTGAAGTGGCCAAATTTTAAGTCTTCTAATAGAGATTATTTTGAATTTGGGATGTGATAGAGCTAGGTTCACTGCTACCAGCCTCAATACGGTAAAACGCCTTATATATTTTCTTAATTGCTCATTAAATATTGGGCTATGATGGTTGTCCTCAGTATAAGTAAGCTGTGATTTGGCTGGCACCTCTATATGCAAGTAGAGTATAAGTATTAGTAAACTCTATTTCTTGACTATAAATAAATACATGTGAAAAGTTGGCATATTAAAGGATGACAAAATTGAAAATTAGGGGAATGTGGGGTTTTTTTGAACTTCAGAGTAGGACACGAAATATTGGCCTTCTTCCTTCCAAGAGCTCCATTGAAGTCTAGCTTCCTCTTGCATCCAACCTACCTTAGTTGCTGCATTCTTTCTGGAATTTTTGTAAGACTTATCAAAGATCAGAACCGTACAGTTGTATAAATGGTAATCCTTGCATGTCTTTGTTATATTGGCGAGAAAAGGAGATGATACTTGAGAAAGGTGTGTTCAGGATGTCCATTTGCAACAGTACTAAGTCAGTCTTTGACAGTACCAGAGCAAACAAATTCTGTTAAACTGACTTGTAGTATGCAGTATTATAAAATTTGTATCTGTAGCTGAAGTGTACAAGCAAATGTCTTGTTTGAGGCAGATGTTTCTAGAAAGAAGGCTTTTCTGAGAAACAAGGGAAAGCAGATTTGGAGAATAAAAGGTCAGCTGAAAAGAGGTCTGAGTGCCAGGCATGGGATATTGATTTTTGCTTATTTATGTAAAATCATTCTTAATGTGTTCTCTTCAACCACTGACAAGGCTTACTCTAATCACTGTCTGAAGAAAATGAATGGGAGGCTACCAAAAAGCTGTAATATGGAAAAGATTCTTTCTTAAGGGAATAAAAGGTTTTGATTGTGATTAAAGGTGCTTTTACTGACTGAGTGTTCATGTAGGTGTAATTTCTAATTACTTTAATTATCTCATCAGGTTTATAAAGCTGCAGCTCTTTTAATCACCTGCAGAACTTATAAAATTAATTTTCAAGATTAATTAGGAAACTTTTAGCCAGGAATATAAAGCTATAGTTCTCCTGTGGTTATTATGTACAGTTATGTTTCTGACCTTAATCTTCATTGACTCCATATGAAACACCGCACAAGCTTGTCAGATTAAGAAATCCATTTATTTTTCAAGAAAAAAAGCCTGTGTTTTGTGGCCTTTTAAGGTCATAATGATTCAATTTTTATTTTGGTACTGTATTGCTACAGAAATTCACCTAGTGGATCCTGTGCCAAACAATTACCTTCTGGTTATATTCCCTTCAAATATTTTGGTTTGTCTACTTTACCTTTATGTATGTTCCTGCTGTGAACCTCACAATGAGGAGGCAGCAATTTGGTACAGACTGGCCCCTCTGGAGTTCACTTGTTCCTTGTTGTATCAGGTGCATTTTCATACTTATGTTCTGGCAAGTGAGATTTCTGGGTGTAGTTTATCAGCTTCAAGTGAAGTGTAAGGCTTCCCAAAGACTAAGTAGCCATATTGACTGGGTGTAGAAGAATTTAGCTTAAAGGCTAGAGGGTAAGTAAAGTTTAGTTTCAGCAGGCTAGAGGTAGTTGAGGGATTCTGTAAGCAGCAGTACAAGATGTGGGGAGGGGTGTTGAGAAGTGGGAAAACACAAGTCTGATTCTTGAAGCTCTGGAAGTTTAGCTGTAAAAGAGGTTTGATGTTGTAAAGGCTGGGAGGAGCATCAAATAGGTGTTATTCTGCACAGAATTCTTTATGTACATGAAGTTCTTGTTGTGCTGATACAGTTGAATTATGCAGAAAATGTGGTGTCTTTTACCTTTACAGCCAAGG
Source organism: Streptopelia decaocto (assembly GCF_964273445.1). NCBI lineage: Eukaryota > Metazoa > Chordata > Aves > Columbiformes > Columbidae > Streptopelia > Streptopelia decaocto. The sequence continues at coordinate 23,596,561 of NC_138660.1, forward strand.
CAAAGCACTTATATTACAGAACAGCCGGAAAGTCCTGACTTAGTTTGTAGGCTGCTAGGAAAAATGTGGTTTTAGTTTTCAGTACAGGTTGCCTCTCCAAATTTTAATTTGAAGTATTATGGAACTTAAAAACCTAGAATATTGTGGAATACTTGAGCTGTTTGTGGTGTTTGGATTTAAGCCCAGATTCTGCTGCTATTTGGTCAGATTGTCAAAAAGCTAATGCCTTCAATAAAGACAGGATTGATCCTTTATATAATTGAGAATATTACATTCATACTGAAGATTTTGTAGAAGTATATGCAACATTTATTTGGATAATTTAAGAATTCATTGTGATTAATGACACTTCCATGAAGAGCAGACAATTTCATTGGTTAGAAAGGCTGCAAGAGTAGTTATTGGTGTTTGGCCTAGATCTGGAGAGGTCTGAGGAAGAAAAACCTGACTCCCTGTTTTAATGGAATCCATTGTGTGGCTTAAAGCTGTCAGAATCCTGATGAATTATGTTTGCAAGAAGAGTAAGTGATTCATTTCCAATCCATTACAGAATGTTATATTGATTCTAGTGCTGGCATGTAGTATCTATAAAACTTCTCAGTAGGTATGGAAATCTACATTGCAAATGAAGATTTAATAACTGTTATGCAGAAATCACAAGTAAATTAAACTGCTCTTAGAAAGATTTTAAATCTCAATTGACTTATGCTTTCTCCATGGCAGGGTTCATGCTGTCTAGTACTCTAAAATACCAATTAATGTCTCCACTTTATTACAGTTAGTACATATCCATTATAAATTTGCCAAATGTTTCTTAAAATGATCTGTCCTGAATATCTGTGGCTTTTGGAAGGAAAGAGATTTGAAATTACTAGATAAAACAAAAGCACACAGATATACACACTAAGATAATGTTATCTAATGACTACAAAACTTCAAGGGAATGCTGCTCTCTGTTTTTGTAACCATGCTGATATATCTGTGGCTTTTTGAACCAGATATAACCTTACTGCTAATTATTTGTAGAGTCCCTTTGGACTGCAGGGAAAAGCTTTTGCTTTAGTAGCTATTGATCCAGAGGACCAGTTGAGTGTGAGATCTGGGGTTTTATGCTAGGGAAGGAAGCTGTGTTCACCCTTGGCTTAAAAAACCCTGCCTGATGTTTTGCAAGCACTGGTTCCATTTCATGCTCTGTCACAGACTTTCTTTGTCGTTAGGAGCATCTGATCAGGTCTGTATGACATCTGTTGTGTTACAGGAAGATAGAGCGAGAGTAACATGGGATGAGTTCTGTGCCCAAATTTCAAATGGGCTGAAGTTTTGCTAACGAAGCGTCCCTCCCTTTCTAGGAGCACCATGCAACAAACTCCATCGTCTTAACCAGAAATGGAAAAATATACAGAAAATAAATGTGGAAGTGATTGATGGAACCTAAATAGGTACTGGGTCTGTTAGACATCCCCTGTATAATGTTAGGGACTTATTTTCCACACCTTTATTTTTTTACCCATTAAGCAGAGGTAGGACCTTTCATTGGTTTCTTATATTTCATATTTAGAGGTTAAACGTAAAGAGGCGCAGAATCTTTCTGCTAACACAGAGCTGTGGGGGTTTAATCTGAGGTATCTGCTTATGTAATATGAATGATAAACAGGGGTTTTGTTGAGCCAACTTGACAATGCCAGCAGGACTGAAGGACCACTTCTAAGGTTTGCATACTAGAACTTTGTGTGCCTCTGTAAAGACACATTTTTCTATATCTATTTTAATGCTAGATAAGTTTTATTCCAGTGAATATAAAATTAAGTACTATCCTGAAGCTCTGTTCTAGGAAGTGTGCATGCTACTAACAGTAATGCCAGAGGTTTCCATGTTATTTTTAAGTTAATTCCAAACAAATCCATTATTTGCCAGTTTCTCTTTCTACTCTGTCACTCTTTTACAACAGAAGTCCTCTAATTGTGTGTGTTTATAGACTGAATCTTTTAGTCAATAAATGTTTTTATTGACTTGCAGGGTGTTCAATATTTGGTTAACATTAAAATGGCTGGCTTATGGGAGAGCTCTGAGAAATGACTGAGCCCTATAAAATGGACAGATAAATGTTTGCGAGCTCTGAACTGTTGACAGAAAAATAGGTTGAGAGGTTTAGTTGGCTGTGGTTTTACTCTCCTTTTGCCCCTGGTGTAAATCATAACTCTACCCTGCTTTTTTTTTTGTCAAAAGGATAAAGATTTTCAATTCAGTATTTTTCTGTCATTAACTCTTTTGGAGTAAGTGAGTTTAAGTGTGACATTTTATGGTAGTTTGAGCATTATGTTGTAATGACATTAATCTGTGTGACTTAGGGAACCAATAGGTGCAGCATGAACTCTCTCAAACAAGAATGCTCTTTAGAGACAGCAGTGATCTAGGATTTGAGCTCAGGGCAAACCACTGAAGCAACTGTTCCACTGTGAAGCGTGAAAATACTGCTCATTCCTTCCTGTGGAGCATGGTATTTCCAGAAAACACGAAAAAACAAGTTAGAATTTCTAGTGTTATGCTGATGAACTTTACAGCTTGAATCAACTGGGATAAATGACGAGTGAAGAAACAGCTTAGAAAAACATGTAGCAGATTTGGAAAATTAAATGGACAGCCATATGTAAAAAGGATTGTTGAGCTTTCTGAGCAACTTGAATGACACTTGGCTACTTTTATATTGAGGACAGCTCATACAGAAGTTCAGATCTGTGTCAGTTCTGTCTTTTTCAATAGATTGAAAGCAGGTGAAGAAAGCAGGTACTACATTACCAGCTCACCACATCAAGAGAGCCATGTAAAAGCAACAAAGTAGAGTTGAGTTTGTGACCTAGCCTGTGTCATGATGCAAGATGTGTCTTAAGCATGTGCATCTTGATAGGGTGTAAAAGAAAAGCTATAAGTTGGCTCAGAAACATGGAGCGACAGCCCGTGCTCATTGCAGGGGGGTTGGACTAGATGACCTCTGAAGGTCCCTTCCAACCTGAACCATTCTATCATTCTATGGCAGTAAATAAGGCTTTATAAAGCCTAATTTGAAACTTGATGTAATGTCACTTTAAATTTAGAGATGCTGATTTCTTCAAATTTCACAGCTAGAAGAGTATCTTGGCTGGACTTTACAAAACAGGTCAAGCTAAACATTAGAAATCATGATGTAGTGAATGCATGATTTTAATAATTTCAAGAAGATTAGTAGTTTTAATGGAGATGCACAGCTACTGAAACAATTAGGTGAACAAAAATGGAAGGCGCATTATTCAAAATTCAGCAGTACTGCAAACCAGTGTTGCATCAGTGTTGATACTGGCTTATATTACAAATTTTATGAAATTTAAAGGAATTTTCCCAAACTTTTTTGGTCATAAAACAAACAAAAAAACCCCAAAACCACACACACACAAAAAAACCCACAAACAAACAAAAAACCCACAAAACCCACAACCAAAAAACACTAGTGCTCTGAACTGTAAAGTGGTAACAAGGGTATTTGTGGCCAGGTTACATCATTTAGCTTCCTTGATGTGCAGAGATTGAACGCCGTCAGAGACAGCAATTGTGAATAAAGCATGGGCATGTAAATTTTAAAGCTTTTAAAAATTATTATTAAAAAATGAGCTGTCTACTGTGCAAGTGCAACAGGAAAGGATTGAAGGAGGTGGTGGTTGTTGTAAGCAAATAGTACTGAGACTTTGTGGCTGATGGATATTTAACCTTTACTTTGGCGCCTTCAGTGTGAATAAAATGAGTCAGGTTCTGTCCTATGACCACCATGTGCCAATATCAACAGCAAAGTAACTCTAAAATTGGCTTAGCTTTTATTTTTTCTGAAAGGAGATTTTCCTATCTCATTGTAATTCTGAACACTTCATTTTGTTAGCATTGCTTCTCCAGTGTGGCCACCAGAACTCAATAGTGGGGAAAAAAGGATGGACACTTGAAAATTTTGTCACTTCCAAATTCCAAGATACCACTGAAACACTTATATTTTAAAAAGATTTTACCATGACTTTCCACTATGTGACTGACTGCCATTTGCTGTTACAGGCAACAGTGCAGTGCAACTATATTGGTGCATTTAGCGTAGTATCTTAAAAACTCAACTAGCTAAATACAATTTAACAGGGAATAGTAAGTTCTAACTGATGTACAGTATTTTGAAGGTTAATTCTAAGCCAATCAGTGTTTATTGTGAAGGTAAAACTTACTTCATGCATGCTTTGTGTATTTTTTCCACTTGCTGCTCATGAGGACAGATTTAGAAGAACACTTCAAATTGATTTTATTACTCTGTGTAACCATGGGGAAATAGCCTGAGCCAGGACTGTTCTGTACAAGCAGTTACAGAAGATTCAGTTGTTTTGCATTTCTGCATTAGATGTTCCTGAATTTCCAGCTTGTACTTTCTGCTAGAAGCTGCATTCAGATTTTACCCAGTCATTGGAAAGATATATGGGGCTTAACTGTTATGCCCTGAGTCTAGGCCTCTGTCAGTAGGTAAAGTATTGATAGGCCAAATTCAGCAGTGAGTACTTAAATAGCAGAGTTCAACTAATCTGAAAATCCTGTGTAGCATTCTGGATATTCTTTGAGGATTTTTCCCGCTAGGGATTTCCTGTGCTGATGAAATAGTAATTGTCACCCACAAGTTTTGTTTTGAATTTTCTGCCAGGGCCTCTTGCTGAATCTCTGGAGTGAAACAACTTATGAAAATAACCTAGGTTATAGACCTTATGTTTAAAAAATATTGAGGTACCAGATTCCCACTGATCAGTGGGGTCTAAATGCCTATAATAGTGATATTTTCCTAACCATTATTCTAATTAGTTATTTTATACTTTGTTCATTTTTTATCCATATAGTTTGTGCCACTGGGTTGCCATCAAGGTGTGGAAAATGTTTCCTGCCTGGCTGCTTTACCTTCATACTTCTCAGTTGGGAAAAATGGAGACTTGCCAGCTCAAAAGATGTGCCTGAGGTCTGCTCCCAACACAACGGCTTCTGTTTGTGGAGTGGCTTCTTAGGGAAGGAGGTTCTTTAGATATCATAGGTTAAAGCAGCTGTTCATGGTTCTTGCAGAATCAATATTCACGTAAGGAACGTCATAATAAACTTCACAGAATTCTCCCACTTGCCAAAGTATAAGCTTAGTATAGGGAAGAATCTTCCCTACGCAAAGGCTGCCAAAAAAACAATTGCCTGAGTCCCTAAGCAGAAAATATTACTTTTCAGGTGGCTGGGGCGGTATCACAGACAATTAACAGGATACTGAGAACAGAGTTTAAAAAGAAAATTGCCATGGAACATCTACTGTACCAAGAGTGGTCATACTCTGTGCTTGAAGTAGGGATTTAATTTACACTTAATGAGTTTTTTGCATGCTAGTTAAAATTACATTGATTAGAAATATGTTTGGTTTATCAACTGTGCTGCAGGAGAAGCATTTACTACATAGCTGTTGAAGTGACTTTTTTCGATCAATTGATATTTCATGTTCAATAATAAAAAAAGATGTCATCTAAATGCAGAGTTCATCCTACTTAGCACTCAAAATCAAATGCTTTCTGAAAATGTTTATCAGAACTTCTCACTGTGACTTGTGGCTAATTTCATCAAATGGTAAGATTTTTTCCTTTCACCTGTGTCTGCAGCAGATAAAATTCTGGGAGGGATATGTTGCTTAATTAACCCTGTAATTCTTACATCTGGGTTAATTAGCATCTAAATTAGTGTTGCTTGTGCATTATATGCTTGGTGCTGTACTCTGTTTTACACAATTTGTGTCTCTGCAGCTAAGGTATTTCTGCTAGCTTAAATGGTTTTGTTGTTCCGATATGGATGTATTACATTTTTCCTCTGCCTTACGTGCACCTCCTAGAGTTCTAGTTACATAACATTTCACCTGATAAATAGTATATCTGAGTGTTCAGAGAATGAACAAGATCCTGATTGCCCTGGGTATGTATCTGAACAAGCTTGGAATCCTAATTTGATCACCATCTACATTATGATGAATGGGACCCACATCCAGTTGTGGCTGGTAGGATTTAAATGTGCCCAATTTTTTTCTTGATTGGGATACCTTAGTCAGGCTACATTGAGCTATTCAAACCTGCAACCTCTACTTACACTTGAGCTATTAATTTAATTATGTTTTTCAGAAAAGTTGACTGGAAAATCGCTGGATTGTTCAGAAACATCCATATTCATAATAGAGATGAGAAAAATGGAAAACACTCAAAATACAACTTTGCCATCATATCAGAATGTGAAAGCTACAAATAGAGGCTTCTGACACCAGGAGACCAGCATAGAAAGGTATAGCCTTTGAACTCCTTCATTACTTTAATCTAAGCTTGCTATCACCTCTCTGATGGATAGTTTGGAGATGTTAAAGTTAAAAGGGTTAAATAAAAAACAGAATATTTAACAGGGTTGTATTATGTGGTTTGAGTTTCCAGGAAGGATCTTTGCTCCAAAGGGAAATAATTCAAAACCCTCTGCATTGTGAATGTAGAATCCAAGCACCCAAGACTCTATTACTGTTGGAATGTTGGATGGCTGTAAAGAATTTAGTTGTTCATTGAAATGCAGAAAGTCTCCAGGCTTTTCTGGGATATGCAGTATGTGGTTAAGGTAGTGTCTTGTAAAATCTGTCTTATTCTGTTATTTATGGCAGCCAGATCAATATGTCTGTAGAAATTAAGGCTCCTCTCCTTTACGGAACAAGGCTCTTTGTAATATACAGCAGTAAGTTGTTAAAAGTCCAAACTCAAAGCTGAGTGACATGCAGTGTCCCTGTAGGCAGTCTGTACCAGCTTATGAAGTCCATGGGCTAAATTAATGCCTCTGAGAGGTGTGGAAGGATTGGTTTGGGAGAAGGATTTGAATGTTGAGTAGGGCCATTTGGGTTTTCATAATGTACTCCTTGCCTGGATGGCTTAATGCAATTCCCTTCTGTCAGTTAACTTAGTTTAGCATTTGAGTCCAGGCATAGCGTGCTGAGCAGCTGCAAGAAGCTGAACTCCTCTAGAATTGAAGAAGGAATGGGAGCCAGACAGGAAGACTTTCCCTCTGGGGGAAATGAAGATGTGTTATCAACTACTGAAAGTGCAGGGCAGGTCTGTCACACCACAGGCCTGTATTTGGATCCTTCCTGCTATAGCCTTACCGTGCAACATTTAGCTAGTATTTAGTCTGGATTTTCAAACACACTTTTTGCAACCTGATGCCTAAAGCTGAGGCACTTGCAGCTAGCCATCAACTTGAATTAAAACATTTAAGACAGCCTATATGAGAGATCTAAACTTTTATTTTCTGTGGTGGTTTCTTAGCTGTGCTTCCAACTTTGCAGAAATTGAATGTTTTACCTGGAGATAGCTTGGCTGAAAGGACTAAAAGAGTGTTTTCTTCACAAGCTCTTCCTAATTTAGGAGTACCATTTGGAAATTTGTTTCTTGAGTTGTATGCTGTGTAATTTCTACCCCAGAGACAACTGTCATGCTGTTGCCCTTTCTAAAACCAATCTGTTTCTGAATACAAATAGCAGAAATGAAATTTTTCTAAACATCCTTGTTAGAGGAATTTGCTCTGCGAGATGCAAATATTCTAATTTATTTCAGTGCATACGTGTTAAGAATCATGAAAACTCTCCTTTGGCTTGGTTTTGGTTAGTGGAATCTGTTATTAAATTTTCCAAAACCTCCTTGTTTGGTAGAACAACAAAAAAAACCCCTTTTATTCAAGCTAATGCCTAAAATATTGCTGTATACATATACTAATACGCCTTATTATAATATATTGCACTGATATAAAGCCAGTCTTGAATAAAGTTCTTAATTCAAATAATGTGTAAATCAAATGCTCATTATAGCTCTAAGGAGTACCTTTAAAGATGACCAGCCCACACAGCTTGCATTATCTAACTACTTATAAGTAGATACAAAAAAAAGGTAGGACTTAATGTTAAGCACAAGCTGAGAAACATGGCTTTTAATCTTTTTTCCATTCCAAACAATGTGTCAGTTTCAGGTCAAACATAACTATGATGAATAGTTTCCATGTTGATCACAAGGGAAGACTTTAATCACAGAGGCTCCTGAAAGCAGTTTATGAATTAGTTCACAAGCAAAATAGCTGTTTTCCAAGTTTGTTTCAGTATCAGGAAGGCCAAATCTGTGTTCTGGGTTTCCAGCAATGAGAAGGCACACTCTTGATTTGCTTTAGTAGAGTGGTTTTATGGGTTACAGGACTTAATAAATAGAGGCTTCTAGTCATGGACCTCTTCAGTCAATTCTTAAGAACATAGCATGAGTTTATAGTTTTCAAACCACAAACCTTTAGAGTGATTAAATTGTGCTCAAAGTATAGTCATCTTGCAACAGATTTTTCTTTTGGCTTGTTGATGATGCAATACTAAAACCAAAACAACATCAAAAGAAAAAAAAAAACCACTGTGTAAGGATACTGCAAAGTCTAAACCAGTGCTGAAATAGAGTTAAAATTATTTCCTTATTATATCTGTGAAAAATATTAAAAAATCCTAATGCATTATTCATTATGCACATATTAACTCTGGATGACATCAGACCAATTGAGAAGCAATTTGATGAAAATATTGTCTAGGAAACCACACACCATTCCCCTTAACCACTGAAATGAAATAAGCTAGCAGACAAATACTCAACATGGGTATTTTATCCACTTTTCTGTAACTGATCAAAACCAAGCTGTGAAGCATGGGAAAACTGAAATCAGTCTATTGTGCAGGAAATCTGTGCACAGTATGAAAAAGATGTGCCTATGTCTATGCACAGCATTACTGACATACTTACTGTTCTTGAGGTTACTGCTGAGACTCCTTACTATGAACAATCAAAGATAAGCTCTTTGCCAAAATATAATGGTTTGAGCCCAGTTTTCCATACCTGAGCATCTACTTAAATCTGTTTTGGTTTTGTTATTGTTTCTGGAGCTAAACTTAGAAACCTTATTGCTGTTATGATGTAGTGTGGAGGTTGCTGTTGTGATGTAGTGCGGAGGAAGCGGGAGAGATGCAGTTGATGGGAGGTCGGAAGAAGGTGGTGAGCAGGGAGGAAGAGCTAATGGTGCAGTGTCTAGACTTAGTCATTGAACTACTCATTCCAGCTTGGGGGAGCAAGCTGTGGATGCAAAACATGAGTGATCTATTCTGACTTTTGTGACTTAGTTCTGTTTCAGGTTGTATGTCTGCTCAAGTGGGGGCTACGAAGCCACCTGATACACAGAGCTAAATCTTCCTGCCAATGTGAGGGAAATCCCAGATGGTGAACAGCTGGCTGTGATAATGCCCCAGGTTTTTCTTCTTTTTTGGAGAGATGCTGGAGGGTTGTTACCAGCTGTTGTCACTGGGAGCAGCTGACAAACTGTTTTTCATCTCTTATTTTTAGCCTTGCCCTGAATATAGTGTAGTTGGATGCAAAGATTAAATTCAACTCTTCTCTTGGTGTTTTAATTGTGTCTGTGAATCACAATATATTCCATTCATTACAGAATGAGGAAATATGCATTGTTGATTTCTAATACAGAAGTTATTAATACTATGCCAGAGCCTTAGCAGGGATAACTTGCTTTGTTACTAGTGAGTCAGGCTGCATCGGCATATGTACGTCACTACTTAAATCAGGTGAATTGGTAAGAAAGCCGAAGTGAAGGATGGTAGGATACAGCTAGCAACTTGAATATTTCTGCATGAAATGATCTTTTCCACACAGTGGTTCACCACATTGTTGGTATAGTTGCAATGCAGTGGCTGAAAATGTTGTAAGTTACTAACATAATGAGTTTCTCTGTCTTATGCAGCTGGGAATCAGAGTATGGTGATAAATTATTCCCTTAAGCAGTTTGAACCTAAAATCCACTATAATGAGGCAAAAAAATTACCTTATTCCTGAAGTGTGAATTAGAAAAGCAGCTTTTTTTTTTTCTTTTGAGGAGCTCCTGTAAGGCAGTGATGCTGAACCACAGACATGAGTACTGTGTTTGATACTGAATGTTTGGGAAGATAAGGAGGTAATTTTTTTTAAGGCTGACACCAGGTACTGTGGTTTCTAGGAAGATATGAGCTTTTGCAGAGTAAACGAGAATAACTAAAAAAGGCTGATAAATGGTGTTAAAAGATTCGACTAACAGTTGCATCCTGCAGTATTTGGTAACCTTTTTCTTTATAACTTTACTGCAAAGCTGAAGTACACATGAAAATTATAGTGCTTATTATAAAAAACATGGAGAGCACAGTGGTAAAGTACAGAAATAACACAGCATAGCTGGAATGAAAACTGTCACAAAAATCTGCCCCCCTGTGCAAAGCTTGCCCAGGAGGAAATAAGGAAACTGAAGTAACTACTGCTATGCAGAGTGTTGCCTTATCACATAGAGCAGTAGGTAGTACTGACTGTCACGGTTTTGCATATCTTCCTATTTTTTTTCTAGTATGAGACTGGTCATTCAGACTAGACAGCATTAAATGGCAGCTTAGCTTTCTACTGGGTGAGGATTTGTGTCCCTGAGCATTAGTTTAGACCTATAAGGGCATATATCAGGAGCTGTGGGAAAGTAAGAGAAAAATAGAGCTGTAAATCTTCTGGCACTCATGTATTTTCACTGTGTAATTACTGTTATTTGCTGTGTATTCAGCACTTTTACAGGAATCAGATAAGGTGGTTAGTGTTGGGGGTTAGGTATTTAAGAATTACCCAGGGAAAGCTTTGATCTATTGAGAATTCTTTTGTACTGCAGTGGGAGTAGTAAAAAGATTAATCATGAATCCTCTGAGTTGAAGCTAAAAATATGTACATGATGTAGATGTTTCCCTTGACCACTTCTTAATCCATTTATTAATTAAAATGACAGAATATCCTAGCACCTGACTGGTAGCTATGCATTTTGAAATTACAAATAGGATCCCAACACGGCTTGCCAAAATACTGCTTAAAAGATACCAGTAGGATGGCTTATCCACTGGGATTTTGTCTCCTATAGCTTGTACTTCCGTAGCTTTCTGAACACAAGTGTGTAAAAAGACTTTGGAGAAAAGATGTGAAAATTTTACTTGGACAATATCATTCACTTTAAAAACAAGGGTAGGTGATTCCACAAGGTACAGAACTAATGAATTGTCCAAGTTTTGCTTGATCAACCCAGTAATAGAAGGCTGATTACTGAAGTAGGTGTTCTTATATTGATGTACATTGGAGAGAATTACCACTTTTTAAAGTAATACTTACATAGAAATGAGTGTCACTGGAACAAAAACTAATTCGGGAGCTAAAACATTGTTATCTTGCAGTGAAGCAATTGCAATAAATACGGAACTGGGTTTCTGTGAAGGGATTTATGATTTATCTTCACTAAAATATGAACAATCCTATTTACTGTATTTATTAGGAAGATCTATTTTTTTTATCCCAGAGTAAAATAATTTGAAGGCTTTAATATTACTGTGAATAGAGGCAAAGTCCTCCATCTGATAGTGAAAATTCATAGCAAAGGAGCTTCCTTGATTTTAATTTTGGTGAGTTTGGTGTGTGTCATTTACTTAAAGCCCTTTTATTTGTGGACTGTTCTTACATGCAGGATCATTAAGCATTGGAGATATTGGAGATTATTTTTTATGCCTGTTGAAGTAGTTTAAAATATTCCATATATCTAGGTAATACCAGTAGGCTCTTATTTTAAACTGTATGTGATACTTAAGCCTTCCAGTAAGCTTTAATGATAAATGCAAAACTAATGGAACTGACCTGCACAAACCATTTGATTCTCTTTTCCTAGGCTGCTTTTTCTAGTTCAGAGGAGAGGAAGATTTTTTGGGGGGCATGAATTCTAATGATAAATTTATGTATTGAGGAAATGTAAATTCTGAGTATACATACATTAATAGATGTATGGCTTGATGTCCAGTTCTGATCAAGCTTCACTGTGTCGTTCAGGTAGCCAAATGGGACCATAAAATTCTAGAGCTGGACACTTAGAGATTCTTCCTCTCTGCCAACCCTCCCTCATCCAACACTATGCAAATTTAGGAGGCAAAGTGAATAGAGGGAAAAGGAAAATGGAGTTTTGAAAGCAAGATGGAGCAGGAAGTGTTGCTGGAATTTTGCTTGACCTTGATAAGAGTCAGATTTGACAATGCAAATGAGTCCCGAAAATGTTCCAACTTGAAGTGAGATGTTTGCTTCTGTGTGCAAGTTTAATGTCAAAAAGTGGTCCTGTGTAGTGCATGCAAATCAGAAGCTGACCTCTCTGATGAGGATCATGTGTCCAGGCTTAGGCAGCTTCAGAGCTAATCAGATGAAATGGGCAGGTGACTTGAAGTGCTCAAAATGAGCTCCCCTTCCACCCCATTCTATGGGTGCTTCTACTCTAAGTCTGAAAAAGTCTTACCTGTTGTTGCGTAAAGAGCTATTGCAGAGCTCTGTTCTGTTCACCTTAGTTGGATGGGATAATGCCCAAGGGGTGGTTTCCAGGACTTTAGGCAGGAAAGAGGTGAGGATTGTGTAGCGGGGCTGTCAGACTGCTTGGGTCAGCAGTACCCAACAGTAGAGCCCCAGTTTGAGTGATGTCCTTGTGCTGCCAGAACTTAGATTCATCAGAATTTACCTGTGAGTGGTGTCATGTTCACAATTAATTTCCATGTGCCCTTAAGTGGCAACCGAGAAGTGTTGACACTTAGCCTCATGTTGATATCAGTCCCCAGATACTTGAGTGAGACAGGACATGTGCCTTGTGGTTTTTGATCTTGGTTGTTTTTGCTGTATGGCCAGGAGCAGAGCTCTGCTCAGGAAAATACTTATAGATATGGCCAGCTATAAGTGTGCAACCAAAGAGTGTTAATGGGTGTACTTAAAAACATGTCTGAAATACCTTCCTGAATGAGGATGTTAAACAACCCTGCCTATGATGCATATGGTTTATTTAGAAAGCAGCGATATAGGTAGCTATGTACCTGTTTACTTCTAAGGGATGTTAAAGTGAAATATTCTAGTACTGTTTTAGTGATAGTCAGTTCTGATGTCCAAACTTATATTAAAGCACTGAAGCAAAATGTAATATGATCTACATACTAGCTTGCAAAATATTAAGTACAGAGCTAAACAAAACAGATACATAGTGACAGTGTTCTTGGGAATTTTCTTAGCGTTTAAAAATATATCTATGCCTGTTAGGTGCACAATATGTGCAACTATTGCAATGATGTTTCATCCTTAAAAGCAGTAACAGAGCAAGGGGATAAACTAAATGAAGTCATGGCATGCAAATTAATTTTGTGCATTTCTTTTAGAAAATAATTGAATTTTAAGAAAGTAATTAAGTTTATTACCTACTGAATAGTCTTGGAGGACAGACAGCTGAAAATTCAAGTATTGGCTGTTTTGACATTTGTGTTGGCATGAAACCCCAATTAAATAGATCTAGTGTTACAGCTATGACTCAGCAGCATTCCCTTAAAGGAAATTGTGGCAATGCATTTTATTAATACAGTTGATTTCATTTTTTCAATGGGATACCTAAGTGGGGTCACATGAACTTGAGAGTTTAATAAGGAGTTCTCCATTTGTTCAGGGCCTTGGAACAGAAATACTCCAAGGGTTTGCACTGTTCTTGATGTTGTTTTAGCTGACTGACCTTGAAAAATACTGCAACAAAACACACGTGGCTGAGCAATTTCCATGTGCTTTGGATTTGGTTTGTGTTACAAATTCTTGACTCTGATAAACTGAAACAAATTTGAGCTGCGTTTCACCCCCTCAAAACTTTACAGACCTTTTTTTATGTAAGTTTAAGTTGTCCAGCAAAAGGGCAGTGGGCATTGAACACGCTTGAAATTACCCAATAATAGCTGTTACCAGGTTTTTCAGCTTTCTGGATCTCCTGTTAAGAGGTTAGTGTGTTGTACTGTTCCAGAGAAGTCTTACATGTACATCCCTCCTGAGTTCCGTTAGGGCCCCTGTCAAGCCCTTTTGCAAATGCAGCTCTCTTGTCTCTAGTTGGCAAGCACAGAGCTGCAAGGCACCAAGGTGATTTCTCAGGCCTCTTCTGATTCCTGTGATCCTGGAACAGAGCTGATCTACATTGGCCCTTATGTCACTGATCTCAGGCTGGTTCGGGCTGTGCACCAGTTGTCCAAAGCACAAAGAAGTAATTGCAGATAGTTAAGGGTCAAGTGATGCTGCATCACCTGCAGCAAGAGCATCTTTACAAGGCTCTACTCTGTGTTGATTCCCATGGGTTTAGAGCTACGGCTTATCAGTGGGGTATCTGGGTTGTATCCTGTTCTCCATGCTGATTTTTACTTTTGTTGTAGTGTGGGTCAAGCTGCAGAGCTGTCCTTAACCCATTTATGCAGGGTACAAGTTATTTCAGATCACTTTCACGACATTTCCTAAAATTCATATTGTTAAGAGGGTAGAGTCAGCTCTTGATGGCTGCTTTCTGTCACGACACAAAAGCCTGTACTAGCTTTGCTTTGACCTGCTTGAAGACCTGCAAGAATTTGCTTTTTATGTGCTGCATACCTTTGGACATGGCCATAACTAAATATACAGTGGCTAAATTTGGACGCAGTAAGACAAAAGGGCTACAGAAGCCAAACTCCCCAGCATCCCCCTTGTGAATTAATCTGGAAACAATGTTGCTCCAGCATCTGCCAAAGTCCTGAATGGAGATCTGATGTCTTCCCTAAGGGATACAATTTAATAGGAGATCCAGAGCTGAACCACCCAGTAGCTTTTAATTCATCAACTACTTTTCCAGGAATTATGTGGTTCCTCATTCATGCAATGCAAGTAGAGCAGATATTCCTTTCCCCATTCTGCTCCTCCAGTTCAGCCTGAACTGCACCAGTGTGTATCCACAGTTTAAGAACCAAACTACAAGGAAACAGTCTTCTGTGTGTATTAAGGGCTCTTGGCCAGACATTTGTGGAATGTTGTTTTGGGGTCTGTGAAACACATTTTTATCAGCAGTTTACTTATAAGCATGAATGATGAATTCGCTCATTTCAGTAAGTGTTCATAGCATATTTAAACAATTACTCTCACCCAGGAATGGGCAACAACAGTTTTCTGGAGCAGCAGGGAATTCTTGAGCATGGAGATACATGTCTCTGATTATGGTGTGAATTCCTGAGTATCTTTTTTAACTGATAAGGATTTCTGTAGTAGTGTAAAAACCAAACTCCTTCATTTCTTGAGATGACAGGGCTGTTGAGTGCCAGTTCAACAACAGTGTGATCAGTTTGGGAAATCTGATTATTGTTATAGATTAAACAAATGGAATCAGACTTTGTCCTGAATTGTTCCTCATTATTACTTCTATAGAATTGGACTCTTTGGTTGTCTAGTAGGATTCCTACCTGGAAGTGTTTAACATTATCAAAAACCTGGCTACTAAACTAAGTAGGATACATCCTCACTAGTGACCAGTTGTATGACACAAAAGCCACAGATGTGGCTTTGGGGCTCTGCCTCTGCAACTTTTTTTGTGGATACTTGTCCAGTGGATGAACTTTAAAGTTCATGTTATTTCAAGTTTCCTAATCCAGCTGGCAGTATTTACAGTAACTCTGAGAAATAAAATACCACTATTAATCATTCTTGTAAAAACAGAGCTTTCTGAATCTGTTTAGTCCATTTCTTGTCTGAAAGCTGGAGTTGCCCTTGCTACAAAAGCGAATTAGTCTTATTGTTCTTAGTTGTTTGTTTTTTGTTTTTTTTTTTTGTTTGTCCTAGTTTATAAGATTAATTACAGAACTGATTCTCTGTTCTTTATGAATGAGTTGGATATACTACATCATTCTAGATTGTGGTGTGAGTGATCCTTACACCTTCTTCCCTCTAGAGTTAGAGCATAACTTTGAGAGGGTTGAAATGTTCTGTTTTCCCTGAAATTCTGAAAGAAGAGAGCAGAGTTGCCTGGTTTATTTGGAACCCTGTATGCTTGGAAAACAGGTAGACTAACGGTTTACAATAATTACTACTGTAAAATTAAAATGTTTTCTGAATTAGATGGTTACCAACTGGGTGACCAGGCAGTGGTGTGGCAGAGATCATCTGCCCAAGCTGACAGGTTTCTGCTGTAGCTCTGAGTCCTCTGTGCACTGCAAACTGAGATTGAATTGTGAACCTGTTTTGTATTTAGTTGATGTATGGTCTTGGAATTCCTTAAGTAATAACTAAGGTGCTTAAACGCATGTTCTTCCTGCTAAATAATGATCTTGGAAACTTGCTATTAATAACTTCAGCTTTTGCTTTCACTTATTTCTGCACTGTAATGAATAGCCTGAATATAAATATTCTCAATTTGAACTTATTGATTAATTTACTGTTTGAAAGTGATAGAGATCTGCCACATAACACAAAAAATCAGTATTTCTGCTAATTATTTGGCTAAAATCTCTCAAAGGGAAAAGGCATGCTAGCAAATTGACTGGCCAGCATTGGTGTCTGCTCAGACTGTGCATATAGCATATTCTGAAATGCTATTGCCTCATGGGAGCTGTAACAATGTTCCTATTGTGTTCTGCTCAAATATAAAATTTCTCTCCATTCCCAGGTTCTGCACTGAAGGGCTGAGCAGGAAAGGTCGTGCAGCTGTGAAAGGGACAGCAGCCAAACTTTGTTCTGTGCTTGAGCTGATTAAACTGCTGCTGCCTCCAGAGGACTCAGCCCCTGGCTCTGAGACCTGTTTGTTCAAGTGGTGGTTTCTGGAGACCTTTAAAGGCTTTTTAGTTGCATGCATGGAAAAGTAGTATTAGAAAAGTAATGTATCAGAACAGCTGGAAGCTGACCAGCTAGAGTAGGGCTCCTTTGGCCTGGCCAGTTCTCCACAAATCCCCAGCAATGTAATAAGCTACTCTGTCGTAGTCCCTGGCACAGGCCACTGCAGAAAGATTATAACTGCAACTCTAGTTCTTATAATTCAACCATTTTTGGAAGTAGAAACTTCAGGAGGTATATAAACAACATAAGAACCTCAGTATCTTTTCATTAGAAACACCCTGAAGACTCGGTTTCTCTTTTGAAGGTGCACAACAGCTTTTTGCCCTAACTTCTTGAAAATAGTTCAGTGAGGGACATATTCTTACAGAAACTACTAAATACAGGCATGATGCAAAATTAAGGTCTAGTATTAAGAAACGCTGTGGTCTCATCCTTTTCTGTGGAAAGAAGAATCAGTTTTGTGTACACGCTGTTGAATGCAGGCTTGCTGACAGGCAGGTGGGGACAGCAGCTAACAGAGCAACTTTTTTCTATGTTGTCTTGAACAATACCTGATAACTGAGTTATCAAGCAGATTAGAAACAGGGCTGCTAGCCTTTGGAGACCTTCAAAAGAAACATCTTAGTATCATGGTTCAAATAGCAATTTTTTTCCTTAGTGATTGACAAGTTCAGTTGTCTCTGTACTATTTGTGCTCTTCTGCAAAACCTGTTTTCATTTAATTCTAGACCCTTCTGAACAATTGTTTTGGTCTCAGAATAAAACAGAACTAGAAGATAGCTCATGGTGCAAAAAATACAGCAAGGCTGGATAATGACTTGCATGAGGGAGCCAAGGTTTCCTCTACTCCAAGGGCTGGAAACAATCCTGAAAAAGGGTGCACATAGTAAAATGGATCACATGTATTAGTCTTCCTTACATGCCTGTTTGGTTTGTCTTCATAAGTCTTTAAGATAGTGCCTTTAATTCAACTTGCAATCAGGAAGAAATTTTTTTCCAGATTTAAGTAGGAGGGTCTGTCCTATAAAGATGTAAGGAGATGAACTGTGCAGCATCCAACCTCAGCCTCTCCTGCTCTCTCCTTGTGATAAAAACCTGACAGTCCACTGAGGACTGGCTTGAATGTATTGAATTCTGACACTGAATACAAGAAGGTATGAATGAAACTTAATCTTGAGCAGGTCATTAGATTTATTGGCTTATGTTGACCTTAAACTCTGACACTGTCACATGTGTCTTTGATTAAAAATACTGCATGAAAATACTTTATCTGACACTGTCTTTTAAGTGTTAATCTTCTGTTATCATTAGGCTTTATCTGCTGCCACCACCCTTTCTGGAGGAGCATAATTACCTTCCAGAGTACCATTAATCATGATCTTACCTTAGGAACTGTTCAATCCTAGCTCTGCAAAAGAGAAATTTGAAATTGAAGCTTAAATCTCAAGGTACTTAAGCCTCTGACTTAGGCAACAGAGCAGCATGTATTTTTAACTAGAAGTTATTTCAGAGTAGCAAGTAGCACTTCCCAAATTTATCACATCCCTGTTGATGTGTGCTGATTTCAAAGAAAGATTGGCAAAAATCCAATAAATCAACACTAACTTTTCTGAAGTCCCTGTTGTAAGGCTTCAAATGTAGATGACTCAGGGCTGCTGTGTGTTGTGCCTCTGTCAGCTTGTTTATGAACGTGTTACTGTCGGCATCTGGGAGTTTGGCAGGTACAGAAAAACAGCCTGAACCACAAGGACCAAGTTCAGCAAACTGACTTATCAGTTTTCAGTGGTTTTTGGGGACCTACCAGAGGGCTCCACAGGGAGGAGCGTAGTGTAGAAAATGACCTGGTGAAGTAGCATCAGGTTCCACTGCTGTCTTGCTGTGTTCATCCATGAAATTCAGCCCTGCTAGAAAACTTTTCTCTGCACAAAAAGCTGAACTGTCATAAAGAATCTAGCTGTGGTTTAAATAATGAAAAAGCAGCTTGCTTATAGTGTAGATGGGCTCTGGCATGAGGCAGAGTTAATGAACGTTCCTGTGCTGTCTGATAACTGTTTGGCTCAAAAGCATATAGCACACTTCTTTAAAGACGACTACAGACAAATAGCTAACCTTGCAGGAGTTTCTTCTGCACATCAAGTATCTCAGAATTGGCCTGTTAAAATAGATGGATGCTCAGGAAGGATATGGACCTGTATGGAAACTGAATATGATAATTCTTGCACTGCTGAGTTTTTTCCCTTCTGAGAAGATGAATATGATAAAAGGAGGTAGCAAGGAGAAATCTGGTATTGTACACTTGATGGAAGGGGCACTGGGGCAGAAACCTAGTGATAAACATACACCACAACTGGGATCGAATTCCTGTGATGCAGCTGAATTCCTCGTGTAGGATCATAAGTATGCTGAATGTGTCTCTGGTGCCAGTTTTTAGCCAGCAGACCCTGTAAAGCCTCTGCTGATTTGAGGCGCGCAATTGCAAGTGCAATTGCAAGCTGATTTGGCCCATGTAAACAAAGCTGTGCATGCAGGCTGCAATCAAGTGAGCACATGTGCACAGCTGTGTTTATCTGACACTTAGCAAATCAGGATTTTATTTCTAAATAACATGCTGACAAGAACAAGGTCATGGAAATCTTCCTATTAGCACTTAGAAGGAAATATGTATTTTTAGAATGTCACATTAAGAGCTTGGAAATTAAGATTCTGATTTCTCACAAAGAATTGTTTTTTCAGTGTTTAAACCTTGACTTAAATGTACCCAACTACAGGACCACAAAGAATATAGCTAGAAAAAGCCTCATTTAGGTAATGAATTGACTTATAATAAATAAAACCTTGCCTAACACTCACCTTAGACTATCAAAGCAAAGTGTTACCAGCAAAATGTATGAGCTTGATTATGACATGTCTGATTCATTGCAGAGGGCTTCTGTTTCTTTTTGATTTCACTGGAGTTGAAAGGCTACAGCCTCTGAAGTTGAAAACCTTGAACACTGGATGTCATTCATGGCAATAAGGGGTATGTAAGAGTTTCTTGAGGTTCTGTTGTGAACTCAACTCTTAATTGAGATTTCTGAATGCCCTCTGGAATGCAAGATGGACCACGGTCTTTCAGTAGTTGATTTTAAAAAATCGCTTCCTCTAGCTGGCAACATATCAGCAATACAGGCAGTGAGTGACAGGTGTAAGGACTGCTGACAGCCTGCAGGCTAGTTTTAAAAGCTTATTTAGTACATTATTCATAGAAGGGGTGGAACATCACCTTGTTATAGAATCATAGAATACCAGGTTGGAAGGGACCTCAAGTGTGGGCCCAACATACCCAATGTGGCCCAACCACTCTTGGCAGAAGCATGGTCTAGATAAGATGGCCTAGCACCCTGTTCAGCTGTATTGTAAAAGTGCTCGGTGTTGGTGATTCCAGCACTTCCCTGGTGAGATTATTCCCATGGCTGATTGTTCTCACTGTGACAAAATGAGAACCAAGGGGGCTGGCAAGAGGTTTTTCCTATCAGACCAAACCCAAGACATTGGATAATAACTGCCTTACATGGAATCTAAAATAAATATGGTCTCTTAAAATAAAAACAAATGGTCTGTATGGCTATTAATAAATTCTTCCCCCTCCCTCACATATATTTATTATGTGACATCTTCATATCTGTGCTATACAAAGTTCTAGTTCAGCTTTTTTAGATATTTACATAACAGGACAGAGAAGGTCCTTTAGACTGAAGGAGATGAAAACCATATGGAATGGCTCATCTATTTGCTAAGAAATGGGTTACCAAGTAGAATAAGCGAAGCTGATGTGAGTGAGTAAGCATAAACTGTGCATAAATATTCTTAAAATGGGATACCATTTGTCTGGAGGTATTGAAAATCATGTGTTATGTCCAGATCCAAACATAATAAACAAATGCATGCATCTATCTCTCCTGGGCAACAAACTATGAAGTAAGATCTTTTCTTCTATCAAGTAGAGAATCTTTGGTAGTGAACTTTCCCAGGTAATTCTATGCAATGAAATAACTACATTTGCTGCCTATCTGTGCCTGAGAAAAGGGAGGAGGGTGATCATTTGTTTCCCATTTCAACATACTGTTGTGTTACAGACGAAATTTCCAGTCTCTTTCGTTCTACCAAAATATCTTCTTACTGAAATGGAGTTAAAGCAGACTCAGGAAAAGGTATTTGGTATATTTTTAGTTACAGTTTTAAGTTTCCAACTCAGTCCTAGGTGGACAACAACAAATCTAGTACATACCCAATATTAGTGGTTGCATCATTCAAGAGGACTCTGTTTACCTTTCTGTGCTGAAATTCAAGTTCTGTTCTTTTTCCTGCTTCTTCCCCCCACCAGTGGAACCCAGTGTAGTTTCCAAGGGTGATATATTGAGCCAAGTCTATCTAGGGAACTGGCCTTGGAAGTTACAGATAGTAGCTTAACCAAGCTATTAAATTTAAGGGATGTAACCCCAGAAAGAAAACTTAATCTTTCAAGATCCCATACTTTAAAAGCAGTAATCTTATGCAAGCTTCTAGTGATTGAGTCCAGTATAAGAGGTTTGCTAGTAAATTGGAATAAGTTATAAAACTTGAGAACAAGCTGCAAAACATTCTGAGTTAAACTTGCGTTTGGTTCTTCACATGAAATGCATCACTCTTTAGGGCACTTCTTCAGGTCACGTTTGCCTTGTGCATCTGTAATGCTGTAGCTGATACATTAACAGATTGGATCCTGAGATGGTGTAACTTGCCCTACTTTATAGGGTGGGCTTAGGTTATACAAGATGAACGTTTAAGTTCATCTATGCTAGGCTTACAGGAAGAAAAAGTAAGTTAACTGAAGAACTAGAAATATTAATGATGGCACTTGGCCTTGTGAAGGAGCTATTTTAGATCATTTTTTAAAAGTTCAGTTTCTCAGGGTTTTTTTCACGTTAAGCACAGTGTAGTACCTCTTGCTGGGGAACTGTGAATCTTCCCACTTTCTGATAATGAAGTGTCTAGCCCTGCAGGTTACAAACTACTGGCAATTAAATTGGATTTTTAAAATATCTGTCCCACATGCATATTTTCAGCTCATTAAATATTTGAAGTTTGCCTTTAAAATAGCAATGCTCTCAGTAGCTGCTGGAGGGGGCTACTCACTGTGTCAGACTGGATTCCAGCAAGTGAAGTTGGCCTTGAAATGTCACAGTGATGCCAAATGGAGAAGTGAAGTTCCTGACTTTCGGAGAATGTACTGAGCTGTTTGTCGGAAGCCAAGTGATATTCTTTGGCACAGAATAGGAACTTTCTGGAAGGCAGAAGTAGCACAGTGTGGGGCCTCTAGCTATCCACTTGGCAAAACTCTTGTGACCTTTGTTTCTATCTCTTATTTCCAGTCCTTGGCCAAGGTTCCTGTATTCTGATGTAGCTTCTCTGCTCTTCCTCTCTCCCGCCCTTTGTGCAGTTGTGATGGTGGAGACCAACCACAAAAGGGACCCCTGCAAAGGGGCAGCAGCTCTCGTTTTTCAGATTATTTATAAACTTCCACCTCCCTCCCTCACAGCAAGTTTTCAGTCCTGTGAAGAACAGCCCAGGGGTGTCAAACTCATTTTCATGGGGGGCAACATCACCCTCATGGTTGCTTTCAAAGGGCTGACTGTAATTTTAGGACTGTGTAAATGGAGGATTAGTTACCTCACAACCGTGAAGCTGATGTGGCCCCTGGTGAAAATGAGTTTGATGCCCGTGGAATAGCATGTCATGTCACACTGCCATGGCTGTGTGGCTGTGGCTTAATCCCTCTTGGAGAAGGACTCTGTTTCCATCTTGACTGGTCCTTAAATAAGAGTAAAATAATACTAAAAAGTAAAAAATCCTAAAACCATAAAGGAGGTCCTTCAGACTGCAGGGTCTGTGCAAAAGGCATGTGTTTGCATTTATGAGAATGAGATGATTCCCTTTGGTTTAAAGCTCGAAGACAAAGCAGCTCTGTGGCCTTCTTGGGGAAGAACAGTTAAGTATTTAATATTAGAGGAACACAGTACCAGCTTGGTCTTGAAAATAGCTCAACCCAACTCTAAAAATAATTCAGTTTCAGCAAATTAGAGGAAAAAAAAAAAAAAGAAAAAAATAGGGAGGGGAAAAAACTAACAAAAAAGCCTTGATCTATATTGTTTCAAGTCTGACTAAATTTTATAAGGAAGATAACAGCTCTGCAGTGCAAAGGTTTGAACAAATTAATTCTAAATGTCTGTTACCTAATTGAGAAATCCCTACTGTGTCACCTGGAAACTTAAAATGCTGTTGCTGGTATCTTCTCTACTTTGCAGCTTTGATAGAGCTGTCAGTAAAGAATCGGCACTCTAATTGCAGTTATATAAGGTCTTAATGTTTGAGCTACAACGTTTATTACCACTTTTGGGCTTTAATACACAAAAGCAGGAAGCAAAGTAGTTTTGGCAGCAGATTGGGCAGAAGGTTAATGGCATAGTGAACATACAGGCAGAGAGAACCAAGGGCTGTTCAACAGTGTGTGTTGGTTATAGGAGCATAGGATAATATTTGTGTATAGGTCATGCTGTTGTGGAAAAACTATTCCTTTAGATTAGCTATGTCAAACAGTATGAATACTGTAAGGATTGAATAACTGTGGTATCCCTGCTTTTAATATGAGTTTATGCAGTTTTCATAACTCTTTAATGAAGCTTGTTCCTCCTTGCCTGACCCTATATTGTCAAGTGTATGAGAAATGCCAGAGTGAACTTTGAAGGTATGCAGTTAATAGAAAAAAGGATTAATGTGGTCCACAAAGACTCCTCTAACATATACTGTAAAAAACAGTAAATATCACAAGTTACCCTTATTCAACATAAAAAAAAAAAAAGCTTAAAAGCTTTAATGTTTTGAATAGCCTACTCTGTTCTCTTGTAACTGATTAACAATATCGAATTTCAGTAAATCAATCATTTTGGCAAGCATATAGAAGTAGAGGTAAAATATAGACTAAAATACCAGCCATAAGAAAAAAAATACCATTTAAAATTTTTTTCTGCATATGTGGCTATATTTAGTAATAATCCAGTGCTTCTTGCATATGGTGAATGATACTTCGATCCAATTTGTTTCTGATTTAGAGGCCAGTGGGTCATTCCTGTATCCTGCATTCTGTTGCTTCCCAAGACCTGAAATACAGTGTTTTAAGGTAATTAATCTGTAAAATTAGAACCTCTTCAATCTCTGCATTTCTTGTAAAGAGAAGCAAGTACAAAAATAGGCCTGATGCTTTAATATGAACTTCATTTTCATGGCTTTCCAATTCCATTATGAGAATGAAAATCAGCAAACTCAAGGGAGCTGAATTACAGGTACGTCACACCTACCAAACCCTTCTGTTGCATCAGAAACTGCAGAAGGCTCTCCTACAACATCATACTGCAACAGCTCAATCCCAAATATTATATAAAAAACCTCTATGCATATTTTAATGTGTATATCCTTAAAGCAGAGGGGGTTTGTTTTGTTTTTTAAAACAATGCCCAGGAAATTAGGTGTAACTGACTCATGGAAGTAAATGGAACTGCTCTCTTCAGTGTTTGCTCTCCTATATGCTTATAGGAGGCTTAACTACTTTATGAGAAACTAATTTAGGCATATGTACAAATGAAGTGGACAATTCAGGGGAGATAAAAGGAGGAGCCTGGAAGTTTGGGAAGATACATGTGTGCTCTGTAGTTGCTGAATGAAAGAGCAGAAAGGCAAATATCAAAACACCTTTACTGGAGTCCACTTGAAAAAGTATAGGGTCATGATCAATTGGAGCCATGAGCTCTACAAGGAGAGCAGCAGTTCAAGTAACTTGAAGTTCTCTAAGGGAATCTTCTGGATAAAGTACTTAATATTGTCTTCAAATACAGCTCCTGAGTTATTTCAAAAATAAGTTTGTCATGTTCTGAAAAAAATGTAAATTAAATTTTACTTAACCTATACAGTACAGATTTGCATAGATGAGTGAAAGTAACTGAATCATCATTCAAGACACTTGCATTGTTGGAGAGCTTTTAAAAGGTGTTTCAATTCAGTTCTGTGTTCCTTTCAGTTCAACTCACCTGAGGCTTCCTCTGCTCTAGAGAAAATATTAGAATCTATGTGACTAGAAAAATCCTGTAGCATTTTCCAGGCCACTTGTTGTGCAATCAAAAATCAAGTAAAAGAATAAAAAAATCACTCGTTGAGGCAGATGTCAAAACAATTTTACAGGCTTTTCCGTATGTCCCAAACAAACCAATTCTCCATTTCAGAGGGACTGCATGTAGGAATTGGGTGAATATGAACATGTGTATTGGGCTGGAGCCTGATGAAAAACCAAAGTTGCTACATTGATTGGTATTTGACTCTGTGTGAGCAGTTGCAGATCAGTTTAACCTGCAGAGCACAGTAAATGAGGAATTAATTTCAGTAGGTGTCCAAAATGGGTTAAAGCATGCTGAGTGCTATACACAAAAAAAAACCCCACCCCACCACTGTGAAAAATGACCGATTTTTCTTATCTGTAAATGCCAGGATTTAATAGCAAGTGACTCCCATGTGAATTAAAATAAAAAATCTCCATGAAAATCAGGCAGGCAGGAGAGGGAAGATTATGCCAAACTGCCAGTCATGTGGCACTGAATGATGTCTGGTACCAGTAGTAATATTTATTGGCTAATCCTGAACTCCATATTCTCTTAAAAACCATGAAGAGTGGTTTATTACAATACAGAACTGTATATGCTGCCATAAACTGTAGGAGTTGCTAAAATGTGAATACTGATAAGCAAAACCTATCAAGAGCAATAAATTACACTTTAGTCCAATTTTCATGTGAAATATTAACTTTCTTGGTACCAGGGCCTTTTTAAAAATAGGACAATGTTCTTCAGAAAGTTTTGGTGGAGAAGAATAGTGAAGAGAAGGAATTATGTAGGAATTAGGTACTTGAATTATTCTTCCCAAAGCCTCAGGTAGAACAGACAAGTAACAACAAGTTAGCACAAGTCATCAAAGTTTGGGTGTCTTGTGCTATAGGATTCATTATTCACTATTACCTGCTCTACTGTATGTTTTTATCTCACAGTCAATGCAAAGTAATTTCCTATAAAAATTTTAATCCAATGTATATGGAAGGGTAGTTCAGCATTGGGATAGCTTTATAGGTTCTCTTTTTCCTGATCTAGAACCTAAATAGTTAAAAATTAAGGCAGTTTCTTAAGTACCAATGTGGTTTCCTACAAATACATTCCTCATACTTCTCCTTCTAGGACAAAACAGTTCTTAAACCTACCGTTCTTCTAAGCAGTGTAGGAAAACATCTCAGAAGAACAGCATTTTTCTTAATAAGCAGTATCCCAGAATGGACAGGGTATTTTGGTTCAATCCTCCCTGCTGTGAATGGAATAATTATGTTCTCTGCCTTCTATGATTTATTATGTTAATAGTACTTAGAAATGCTTACTTTTATATTAATTTAATTTGCGGTTCAAGCAGGAGAGGGTACCTTTGGGTTCCATCCCAGGCATTAGTCCCTTAGCATGTATTTACCATATGAATTTTTCAAATAACAAGGTTAAATACATTTTTTGGCTGCTGAACTGACTAAAATCCTGCTTCCTTTTGAGTTGAAAACATTAAGTGGGCTCATCTAAACTAGTACACAGTTGCGTTGTGCATGGTTTGTAACACCATTGCAACTTCTAATCTGTTGGTAACTCTTAACAGATAAGCCTGTGTCATTTAGTTTTGCTCTGAAGACAACTGATAGCGGAAAACACATTAGTTTAGCCAACCATCCTGGTTTGGATTTTTATCCTCTAGGGGCTGCATTGTACCTCTGCTTGCAACAAGTGGGGGAAAATAGTTAGTGTTTGGAGGTGTTGTACTGAGGAAACTTAAAAGTACCAGTGAAGAGACAATTTTAATGCATTCCCAGGACTGCTTATTGGAGGCCACGTGAGTCAAATGTGCTGTGTAATCCTGGGCTTCTTTTCTCACTTCAGTCCAAATCACTGCTACAAGTTTTGTGTTTTTAGTGACAGATGACAAGTGGCATCACAGTTAAGATTCTAAAAGGGAATTATTCCATGGTACTCAAATAAAAAGACACTACTGTGATCATACAGTGGTTTGGTATCTGACGTGTGCCTGTATCTTTTGTCCCCTTCCTGGCCGGTGGCATTCATCTGCCCAGCTAAGTTCAAGTGCAGAATTGCTATTTGTGGAGTCTGTGCAAATCTGGCTTTTTCTCAGGTTACAGAATCACGTCCTTATGGAAGAATATGGGAAGAGGTTGAGGGTTGGTGTTCCCTCTCCCTCATAAAGTCACATCTGCAAGGAACAGCTTCTGTATCACATGTGCAAACAGAAACTTGGTGTTGGATGAACCTTTTCTTCTCCCAAGTATTCATCCCAAAATATTAAATAAAATCACAGAGGCAGGAGGATGTTAGATATTTTTGGCCCTTATTGAGTTAGGGATGATAAAACTACTATCTGGACTGGTTTCTTTGGAATTATTGTATTTATTTGTTTCCCTTCTGTTGCTGTTCAGTGCTTCTATTCAGGGTGGCATTTCATTGGCGCTTTTCTGGTAAATGCCAAATCAAACAAGCAGCAGAAGCATTTTGGTGTGAAGTGAGTAGTTTTGGTGTTTAGGAATAAATCACTTTTGAATTGAGATAGTATCAAGGTGAGTGAATTCAGAACTCTTCAGTAAGTCATGATCTACAGGGTGCTGAGGCTCAAGTATCTTATAAAAACATTAACTTCTTTTCATAAATATGAAGAAGTTTGATAACCCTACACATTGTAGTTTGAGTTCTGGGACTAGACAAATCATCATTAGGAATACAGCTTTTTTTTTTTTTTTTTGCACAGGAACTTTAGAAAATTTTTTTCTCTCCTATTATGGGTTGAAAAGACTGAAGTTAGGGACAAAGAGACTGTTGTGGCTATGCCTTCCAGAACCTGGTGCACTCTTTGAGACAGGGGTGGAATGAAATGCATAATGTCCCATTTTTATTTAGTGGTGGCTGGCACTGAAGTCTGGCTTTACACTCTGGAGCACAGTGAAAACTTGAAAATATGAAGATGATTTTATTGTAGCTATACTGAATGTATAACCTTTAACAATGAATTCAGTAAACTCAAAGATTAAATTGTCCGATTTAGTTACATCTTGCCAGAATGCACTGGTCTTTACTCTCCCAGACACTTCAAATAAGTTCTAACATTATTAAATATATTCATCGTTTTTATCAACATGATACCAGACTGCTTGTACACTTGCCTGAGGAGAAATGACATTTTGGGTAGGATTTTTCTTTTCAAGTTCAGTCAGACTTTTCTAATTTTAAAGTACAATACTGGAGAGAATAATTGCTGTCTATGTGCATAGTGCACTACATGTGACTTGACATTTGACTCCATATGCAAGAAATACTCAGCTGGAGTGTCATGTCAACACTGCATGCAAGGTAAAATATGTTAAGCAAATAAAAATGTCATTAAATAATAGGCTTCTCCAAATAATAAACTGGCTGCATATCGAAGTTAAGTGTTTAAGAGTTGCTTAGTGTAGTGTTATTAATTATACCTAGGGGGGTGAAGGCTCTGTGGTAACCCACAGGCAGTGTTGTGACATTGTCACTTTGCCGTTGTGTAGACCTGGAAGAACCACAGGTAAACAGGTTTCCTGTATCCTGTTTCTCACTATGTTTGCTTCTCCCACATGCTCTTGGCAGTCTTTCTGGCTTTAACCATTTTCATGTGTGAAAATTACTGCTTGGTTGTCCTTCTGTTGGCCCTCTGCTCTTTGCTTCCTTGTCTCCCTCCCAATCCAACAAAATCTTTGGATAGTCAGAAGGTGCAGTTCATTTGCCATTTACTTGGCTGGGATGATAACTCTCCAGAAGTGTCGAAGTTTTGTGGCAGAGTAATAAGACAACAGCACACAATGGTATTACTTGCAGTCCCATGGACAGAAGACAATATTGATGAATTCTCAAGGGCACTAGCCAGCTTTCCCCCGCTCCATCGGTCACAAACAAGTACAACAGTATTAGACCTGTCAAGGAACAACCAGGCAAATGAGGAGATCACTCAGTGTCAGTGACAAGATTCTGAGTTTGGTGGCAAAGCAACACAAGGAATAAGGATGGCTTGATAATGAAAGTGCATAAGCAGCACTTGAGGCAATCAGAAAAGCATGTGGGAATGAGAATGAGCTGCTGTCATAGTATCTCCTTTGTAGTGATGAGAAGCAGGGACTGAGACATGGAGTTTCATAATTACAAGCTTGAGAAAGTGTTCCAGGCTATGAGCTGCAGAGAGTCAAATCACCTGGAAATACAAACACCATGAAATCAGCTTGATGGTACCTGCATGCTCCAAAAATATTTGGAACAGTTCCTGGAAGAAGAACGTATGCACCATAGGCCACCACATCGGCAGCAGTGAGGGCTTTCAAGCTACAGCTTATCTTTTAAATACCAGGAACAAATTCACCAACTTTTACAGACCTGCCTCTAATGTTTATCTTACTTGGCCAACAAAAGTATAAATGTAATAAACTCATTCTAGCAGCAGAGAATTTTCTTTGTGTAATCAATTTAAAGATCTACAGTTCAGTGCATCGCATTAAGTGAGTTCAACAGAAGTGGTGCTGTCCTGCCGAAATGAAATTCTGCTCCGCAGATTATTTTTAAAAGAAACGGTGATAGTAGTATAATGATTTGAAGAAGCTACTGGCATATAGAAGACCCAGACGTAAGAGCTACTTCAGCTGGTTCATCCACAAACTTACAGGAAACAAAATCTACTTCACTCCAGAGCAGGGACTCACAGTTTCCTTGCTATGGACAAAACTACTTGCCACAGAACTGCATTTGCACAGACCTAAGCCACACCACCAACAGCAGCAATCACATTTCTACCTGCAAGATCAGACCATTCAGAATGAACCATTTAATTACAACCCAGGACACTATAGGGGAAAAGCTGATGTACTGTAGGATTATGAATAATTACTGTCACAGTTTTCATCAGTTTGTGGAAAAATCATTTTGGAACACAAGGCCATGCCCAGTACATAAATATTTCTGCAGGCTCAACACTCCCATAACATTTATTTTGTAATTGCAGGTTGGAGGAGGCATGGCTCAATGTTAACCTGATTAAGATCTTTTATTTCTCTTGCAGCGGCCATATCTTAATACCATATAATTGCAAATAAGATAACGTCAGATGCCAATATGTTTTTGGCAATGCATCAGTCCTATGTCCTAGATATAAGTGCCAGGATTTGTGATGTTACTTGTAGACCTACATGTGTAATTCTAGAAATAACACTCTGTTACAGCTGAGTTGTATGGCAAAGTGCTTCTGCAAGCAGTGACAACCAAGTATCCCTGAAAGGTGAGTGACAGGAGGAGCTGATGCTGCCAGGAAATGCACCAGGGAGCATGTTGACAAAAACTAACACTAATTGTTGTATTTCATTCTGAGGTCAGAGCATTTCTTTTAATTCTGAGCAGTTGTGTTATGTAGACTTGAATGTTCAGTCTGATGTTGAACAGTGCAGACATGAAGTCTTTTTGCATACCAATACAAGGTATAAAAAAAAAAAAAAAAAAGCCTGGAAGTAAGAGCAAGACTGATGTTGCATTAATAAGCCCAGTCCTGGCAGATGACTCAGCTAATTCTATATTGCTGCCAGAGAGGCTTGGTCAAAAGAATGTTTATGGCTTAAAAAGTTAGTTTGTTCTATGAATTGCATATTTCTGCAAGCAATTACAAAGCAGAATTAAGTTAAGAATCGTGGTATCGTACCCTTACATACTATAAATTGACATTTAAAGTTTCAAGGCTTTTGGATATGGATGAGCATCTTGGCTTCTTGCATCCAAGTTCTGGAACTATGTTACCATAGTTAAACTGAAAAGTAATTTATGCTATAGTACTCAAAGTCACGACTGTTATTTGCCACAATTTGAAATCCGTATGGTTCAGGATTGTTCCACCCTCTGAAGTTATGACTAAGGTGACTGGCTTTGCCTTATTCTCATCTAAGGTAATGTACTGGCACCATGACTGTCTCCAGAGAAAAAATGTTATCTCCTAGTGAGTCAGTGGTGGCCTTTTTGTTCCATCTCTTTTGGAATGAGTCATGGTGCTTGCATCCCTCCAGTGTGTGTGTCAGCTGGCCTGCTGCTCAGAGAAGATTTTAAGGGAAGAGTGGAAAGGGTTCTGTTTTAAGACAGTGATGGCAGGAAACAGCGTGGCTCTGTAATCAGAAAACAAGAGAAAAAGGTTTGTATTTGTTTTAATGGCAGTTTCACCAGTGAATGATAAAGACCTTGGATAAATCCCTGTTTATCTGTACCTGTATTCCCATCTATGGAATGGAAATAATAGCATATTATTTAACCATATTAAAGCAGATTAAGAAACTCAGTTCTATCTCACTTTGTCCCTGATTCTAGCACTATTACTTGGAAATCAGCAAAACATAGCATAGTGAGTGCTTGTGCTTTCCAGCTGTATAAAGATACAACTTCTGTTTACCCTCTTGATTTTTTTAAGTTGGGGCATTTGAAAAAAACAAAATGGGTAAAGAAATTGGAAGGTGGAGTGTGGCTCACAAACTGCCTGCAGTCTCAACCACATTCCCCTCCAGTGACTTATATGTCCTGGGTGATTCTCTGTATTAAATCAGAAATAGATGGATTGCATCTGTCTCCTGTGAACTTATGAATCTGCATAGTTGCATATGCACTCTGCAGTGACAGTGAAGACTTGGAGATGCTGATACTGACAGTGGTGTCTTAAAAGATCAGAATGAAGAGGTGAATCAGAGTTCTATGGGCTGTTGGAAGGGAAGGAGGAATTGTCATGAATCTGTTCAAAGGTGCCAGAAACTCCCACACTTGTGGTGTGTTTTCAGTAGGACTGAATCTCTGTGTTTAATGAAAAAGCTGATATGCTTCTAACATGGAAGTAGGAAGGAAGTGACAGGGAACTAGAAATAATTGTGTGGATGATGCAATGCAAGAAAAAGATGAGTGAACTCAAAGGAAATTTGTGTCATGCTGTCTTCCCACTCCCTCTAAATATACTTGTAAAACACATACTGTGTATTTTGATGCCTGAAAGGGAAAGGTCATTCATCTTCAGGTTCTGTGCACATGATTAGTTTGGTTTCTGCTTATGCTCCCCTTGGAAACTACTTAAGCATCTGTGAGAACAGCTACAAGAGAGCATTGCTGGTAACAACCATGCGATCTGCTGGAGTTGCACCCCTGTGTGTGTGTGAACAGGAGATGCGTGGCAGATACCTGATGCGTGTCTCTCTACCTCCCACAGCTCCCTAAACCTTCTTGGCTGGAGTAGCTGCTGCTTTGAAGATGAGATCATGTTCTGTGTTTCCCAGCCTCTGGTTCCTTGCTGATTGTTCTGTTAGGCTCTCTTTCAGCAGTCAGCGCTTACAGAGCTTTCAAAATTTGCTTTCATTTCCTGTATCTTTTGTTTTCTGCTTTCCAAGGTGGAAATTGAGAGTTGTATATGTTTGCATTGCAAGTAACTCATTAAAATATTTTTTAGAGGTTAGACATCAGTGTATGAAGTGAAATGGTGCAATTAGAAGTGTAAAGGGAGATTATTTTACTGTATGATTTTCATAAATTGCTTAGAAATATCCCTATTGTCTCTGAACAGCGGATATTCTAGCTATGATGATGGAATTTCCTGTGGGAAGGACAAGCTGCATCCATTCCACAGATGATAAAGCTGACTTGACAAGAGGGTTCTCTTTTGACAAAGGTCTCCTGTTGACACCTGGAGTTTTGTTAAACACTGCGGTATCAGCTAGAGAGGTGTGTAATTTTCATGTTAGACCACCCCTCTTAGACGGGCAAAACTTTGTAGGATTGACTTATGGTGCTGCAGTGACATTATTGGCATGGGTCATTAGTTGCTGCTGTAGTGTTGTTGTTTTCACAAAGTCGAACATTATGTAGGTTAGTGGAGCTGGTAACCCTCTGGCCACTTCTAACCTTCTCTTCTGTGTATATCAGAGTGTATATATTTGAGGTATAGTTATTATAAAACGCCACAGCTTGCCTCTGCTTGAAAAAGAAAGTTTCTGAGAGAAAGTAAATGAACAACATATGAATTTAAAATATAACCCATTTTCACACCATAGCTTTGTTTCAGAAAGCACATTAAGTCACTTCCAAGGGAATAACACACAAAGAACCATTTTTATTTAGCTAGTTACATGAATTCCATTTTAATATTTCCATTAACCATCTTAAACTTGGCACTGCAAAGTAATAAAATCCACCAAATATTGACAGATAGAAAAGTAAATGCCACCCAGCCATGACAAGCTGTTTTTCAGCCAACCTCCTGGAGATAGGCTGCTATCATAATTTATTTATATATTAAGGCGCATGATTTTTACTGCTAGTTATTCCCTTCTAGCAATTAAGGCAAAGCTGATAAAATCTTTGTTAGGTCAACATTTGTTTGTTAACTTTTGAAAACTCATAGCTAAAAATCTTTCTGGCCTCCACACTGGGAAGAAGAGGATGAAGCTTCTCTTGTAGATGTGACACCAAGTCAGACACAAATGGAAGAAAAGGGAAGGGGTCAACAGGGACGTGTGGGCACCACCAGACCCTAGCCTGGTTCCTGCAGGTGCTCCTGGAGCACCAGGGGTGAATATCTGAATGAATCATGGAGTGAAACAGTTTGGTCTTAGCTTCTAATTGGCCCTTATCTTTCTTTGTCAGCTTGGCAGCTCCTCTGTTTAGGATTTGAGAATATTGTTGAGTCTGTGTATGGGAGGAGGGCCACAAGGCTGGATGAAACCTGAAAGGTTTGGTGCACTCAACTAGTGATCTTACATGTTCTGCTCAGTAGCTTCTAGCTACAGAGGGGAACGGACTTCGGCATATGCTAATGTCAAGGGCAAATTAGCACTTATCATGTATTAAAAGACAAAATCCTTCATTTTTCAAGAGTTACTAATTATGGACCCCACACTTGGCTGCTTCATCTTGCGGTAGACTTAAAATATTTAAATAATGAATATGGCTTTTATACACATTAAAGAAATATTTTCTGAATTGTAAATATTTGAAAGGTAGAACACATCTGTTTAAAGGCACCTCATGTTTTTCTGGATTCAAGGCTAGAACTTCAGCTGATGGTAACACAGTTCCAGAGAGTCTGTATCAGCTGAGAAACTGCCCTTTTTAGTTAGTGTTCGCCTGAGAATCATAATAAATAGTGTTTTCTGTCAAGTATAAGTGCTTTCTACTGTGTAATTGTATAAGGAGACAACTAATCCTTGGGGAGGGCACACTTTAAAAAAGGGTCTGTATAGCATATATGGGGAGAACACGTTTCCTGGCCTTTGGACAGTGACATTGACTCCGTCAGCAACACTTAAGTAGCTGATAATCTCAATTTTGAGTAGTGCATACAGTGTTTTGTCACATGCCCTGTGTGCCATGCTTTCTGGGAAGGCATGTTATGCTGCTTAATATGATTGTCCAGATAAAAACGTAAAAGGATCTGTGTATTAATTAAATGTTTTAGTGAATAATTTTTTTAAACTCCATTTAAAAAAAGAAATCCACACACCAGAATGTCTGTCAAGATATAACTTTATTCCTTGAGAACAAAACTTGTGACTCAAATAAGGTGAAGAGTCTAAATACAAATGGAAATCCTGGGATAAACTTTGCAATATATTAAACTCTGACTCAGTGTGATGTGCATATGGAGGCAGGAATGAGGCCTCTGTGTCTTCACTACTAGGCCATGAATTTCATAGAACTGAGATGCTACTAAAACAGAAATTGTTTTAGCTGTGTAAAATTTTATGACTGTGCTGGTTTTAAGCAGTTAATTCATCCTTTCAGGCTATGTAATCTTTAACAAAACTGCATAGGGTACTTCTTTTACTAATGTATTTAGCACTATTAGGTTTCCTGATTATAATTATTATTCCTAATTATGCTTTTCCCAAATTTTGCAGTTGATTTTGCTCTACACTATATATTTAGTTTTCAGTCAATTTTAAGGTTACTTTTAAAGGATCCAATGGTTTCATGTACAAAGAGAAGGAAAGGCATAAAAGTGCCAGTTCACTGCTCCAGAAACAATTTTGGAAATTTGTTGTCTACGCACTGAATCCTTAAATTGTCTCAATGAGCCCTGCTGACTTCATACCCTGAATGAATGGATCTCTTTTGAACCTGCAAATCTTATGGCTAGCAAAACCAAGTTATATTTTTTTAGCCAAAATAGAACTTCATAAAACTACCGTTTTGTAATTTACTTTTGAGCCGCAGTAGCTCCAGTCACTGTAGAATTGTAAAATATGGTCTGGCTTAGGTTCGATAAAACGAAGTGAGTGAAGTGTTAATTTGATAACTGTGTGATTCATCTGAGTACTAAAGCACAGTAGGGCATGTGTTACTCTACCAGAACAGGCCACCTCGGGGTGTCGTGATGGTGTCATACCCTCAGCCACCCAGGGCACAGTAATGTGCAGTGAAGTGTGCCCAGAGGGTCCTGCTACAGCCGTAATGGAGGGTTCTGTCACAGCTGTTTTCCTTCTATGAGATGGACTGTTGTGCCTTAACTGTGCTTTGAAAAATATTTTCAGTACGCACAAATCTCGTTTAATATAGCTATATGCAGGGACAGAGTACATATGAGGGAAGCAGAAACTGCATTTTTTGTTTTCCACCCTTTCTAAAGGTTCCTACTTGAATTTAAAAAAAATAAAATAAAAAGAGGGGTTCAGGAATAAGGCCTTTAACTGAATTCTTAATAATAGTAAAAGAATTACTTGTCATAAGATAGCAGACACTTTCCATTAATTTTACAGAAAAGGCCCATAATCTAGAAGTACCAAAACTTCAGTTTGGTACTATGATTAAGAAAGGTGGCAGCACAAGTGTGTTACTTCCATAGTCTTAAAATCCTGATTTGTTGATGCTATTCATATGAGAGGCACCTGTCAAATGGCAGAGGTTCCACTGACAGCTTTGGAACTTTGTATAAATCACATATCAGGACCGTAGCCCAATGTAGCCATTGATTTTTTTTATTTTTTTTTTTCTTCTTCTCCGGGGTGTGTAAGTAATCTTCTTTGGTTTTCTTCTCCACCTTCAGTCTCCTTTTAGCATTATTTATCTTTGCTCTTTGGAATTTAATGTTCTTGTCACATTTTTACAAAAGCCTCTTTCTGTTCACTACTACCACAAGCATCTACCTGACCAAGCTCTGAGTGCCTGCAGAAGCACCTCAGGGCCCTTTGTTTCTGTTCCTATTAATAGGTAAGTTGGTAGCAGGGAGCTGTGAAGACATCACTCTGCTCTCAGCATTTCTGAGGATCATCTCTTGCTTCATGATGCCATTCACAAGAACAGAAAGCTGCGGCCCAGCACTTGTGGCTTACAGTCTTTTCAAGAGACCAAGAGGTGGAATTCATAGATATTCAAGGACCATATGGTGGCTCTCCTGTCTGACTTGTCCATTCTGTAAATTCTGTCATTGCACTTTAGGATTGCATCCTTGAGAAACCTTTTGGGCAACTGCCCTGCTATAAGCAAACTGCTTGAAATCCTTAATTGCAAGACACATTTCCTACTGAATTTCTGCAGTGAATCAGGGACAGGTAGATGCTGTTAGGAATGGATAGTATTTCTTTCTCTTCATGTTAGTGTACTTGTTAAGAGATATTCCAAAAGTTCATGCTCTCATGTGACACCATTTTTGTATGGTGGTATAGAGGGAGAGTGAGCAAGTTGTATCAAACACTATCTGCAACTGTTTGTAATGCAACCATATGTAGCTCCTGCTGTAAATGTGTCATTGGCCTCAAAACCAGACTAGAAAATATGCAACAGCACCTCTTGTTACAAGATCTCTGTCCTTCACCCACCCTACCAGCACTGCTGCTACTAGCTGACCAAAGACATTTTTTAATTACAATACTAAATTTGAAGCTTGGCCTATCATGTTCTAACAATATGATTACTAAACCATAATTGCGTGACTGTTACCATCAGCCTTACACATTGCTCAGTGTTTGAAATGGATTTTATAATTGAATAACAAAGCACAACAAGGCAAAGCATGTGTTGGCAAACTGTAAAAGCAATGATCTCATGACTGCTATGATTCCAAGATGAATATTCTTCTCTGAGGTTGTCTGTATGCTATTGTTAAAAAATTTAACTGTGAGAAGTCTGGCAAGAGGAATTTAGTTTGTGCTGCTAGGCAATCAAGTCAGCCTTCAACTAAAGTTGGTTTTCTCTTAATGATGTTTTAAGGAGGCTGCTAGTGTCTCTTTTTTTTTTTTTTTAACTTGTCCTGAGGCTCCCATCAGTTGGTAAGCTGCTTCAAAAGTTCAAGAGAATAGCTCAGTTTTCAGAAGACTGCTAATCCTGGTGTGTGGTACCTTCACTGTGCTTTTGACAAAATCAGTTTGATTTTGTAGCTGCTTTTATACTAATGGATCTCTACTATTCATGGAACACCATTGACTACATCGTTTATTTTACTGCAATACCTAGGATCTT
Organism: Streptopelia decaocto; assembly: GCF_964273445.1. NCBI lineage: Eukaryota > Metazoa > Chordata > Aves > Columbiformes > Columbidae > Streptopelia > Streptopelia decaocto. The sequence continues at coordinate 23,633,972 of NC_138660.1, forward strand.
ACCTGTCGACAAGCCTATTGTGTCAAGCACTTTGTAAACAGAATAAAAAGATCGGGCTCACAATAATTCATGTTAGCCTTTTTGTAACAGACACTTGCTTTACTGTTATTGCAACAGGAATTTTTCCAGTCACTGGCCAGCTCTGTACAGGCATAAGGAAATAATTTCCTGTTATCTCTTCACACAGGCAAAAAGAAGCAGCCTGAGAGGGATCATAAGGAGGAGAGGGGCAGCTCAAGATACTGAGCTCCTTATCATTCTTCTCTTTATATTAGCAAGCCACCATTCCTTCTGCCATCCCCAGCTTTGCCAGCTTCTTGCAATCATACTGTTCCCATATTCATCTCATTGCAGCTTCTTGATACAAATGCTAACTCAGATTTATAGTTCCATACAGGCCAAGGTGCTTCTGTTCCTCACTGGAAGGAGGTGAAACAAAAACAGCATAGACCACCAACACCTTACAATAGACCATCAAAAATTAAAGAAAACTTGCTAGCAGGCAAGATTTACATTCAGATTTTTGAGGTTTGGCCCTTACTTCCAAACACAGATGACAGAAAACTCCTACCATTGCAGCTCAGTTTTTGAATAAGGTCTTAAGTCTTCTAGGGTCTAAATTTGTGTAGCTCAAGTGACTTTTGTACTCATTAATACTGTAAAAGACAAGCATCTATTCTGGCATGAAGAAAAAATGCTGGTCCAAGACAGACTGGTATCATAGGCAAGGAAATGTTGAAAGGGGGGCTTAAACTGCGGAAAATCTTCTTCCAGAAAGAAAGGATAATCTTTTGGGCCATACTGCAATCTCTGGAACACATGACCAGTAAGCACAAGGTGAGAAACAGTTCCTTTAAAAAACATGTGTTGGGCATAACTAGTTGTTTGCTTTACCAATTGTACCAGTGAAAATCTGGCCTTTTCCATATCCTGGCAGACAGCTACAAAAAGGTGTGTTTGACCACCCTGAAATGCTCACCAATGAATTCCCTAAAAATTCATTCTATCTGCTAACCACAAAGATATGTGCTTGGACTCTGTGCTATTTTGAAAGAGAAGAGAAGCAATTGGAAACGTCCACAGATATAACCACTTGTGGTGGTTTTAAACTACCAAACTAGTTCAATGCTTCGTTGCTACAAAAGGCTGAAAGGGTCTTTCTTAGCTGTGGAAAGGTCAAGATGACCCGGACCAAATAGTGTATCTGAACTAGAACAAATTGTTACTGCATGCCTAACATGTCAGGGAAGGCAGTGATCATACAAATACTGTGTGTAGTTCCCAGTATGTAGAGGAAGCTTTGCACCCACACCAAATGAGTATTTCCTTGCTGATGAGACCTTTGCAAGCCAAATGCAACTTAATACTTTATTAAAATGACTGGTGTGAAGCTGTGTTTTCAGAGTAATGAAGTGATTTGCTTGTCATATATCCATCTCTTCAACCAGAGATATACATTGACACTGAAATATCCCTAGGGATGTAACTGTCACCAGGATTTCCAGTTGCAAATAATTTTGGCAACAAGTATTCAAGCATTAAACTCTGAAATGGCAACAAAACCTGTGGTTCTGTCATCAGTGCTTCTAGGAGTCACTGAAGTAACAAGAATATCTCTTTTGAGATATGTAGCATGGTATCCATGATAATCAGCTAATGCCTCTGAATTTCCCATGTGTCAAAATCAATCTAATGCAACAACCTAAAGCAGGGGAAAGCACCTGTTTGATTTTAAAAGGAAATTATCTGTTTTTTTTAAGGTGCTGGACAAAGAAGAGAGACCTGGATGAACTGGAAACTATTTCCAGCTCATGGAAATGATTTTCAGCTCATCTGTAAATGAGTAAATGGTTTCTGCTCCCACCACTCTGTTTCAGCACTAACCCTGAAGAAGATATTTTTCCAGTTATATCATTTAGAGGACCCTGGCATGGTGAGGTAGTGATGGCCATAACAATATCTCACTTCTAGCAAACTGTATGTGTCTGAAGCTTACAGCTGTCCCAGGTAGGTGTGAGTTGGGCTTGTGTTCTAGACAAACAATGGTGATGGGGACAAAATACCTGAACTTTATTAGTGTTGGAAGCATGTTACTATTTTTTCTTACCAATTGGCACACATTGGTATCAGATATAATCAGGAAATATAGGGTGTTTCAAAAAGACCCAGTTTTGGGGAATATTACTTTGAAAGTGGGTCCACCTTTTTTAAACCCAGTGTAGTTCTGGTTAGCATTTGGGAATATGTGCATATGAACATTGATCTATTGAGCCTTTCAAAAAGGGGAAGAAGTTGCATTTCAATTGTACATCAAAGACATGAAAAATAAAAGGGATTAGTTGGATGTTGGCCAGCCTATTTCCTCTTACCAACATCCACTTCTCATTCTCCTGCAAGAAGCAAGGGCAGAGGCACAATGCACTCCTATTTGCTTTCTTTAAGGCAGCTCTTCTCAGGCTTTGCCAATGAGCAAGGTCAGTTTTCTCTGGCTGCAACCTCTTTCACATCTGAATTATGTTGGCAGACAGCCCTGGACAGAACCATTTGTAACAAGCTCCTCCAGTTATAAGGCCTTTGTCTGAAGTCGGTTAAAGTCAGCGTGAAAGTTTTCACTGAGGTCTATGGATTTGGTGTTGGGATCTCAATGGGGAGTTTTTGTTTAAAAGCATGTTTTTATAGGTGCTTAAATTGGAAAGGGCGGAGCCCATGACATTACCCCAACACTTGTATTTTTAAATCAGATAAAAATTACTTGACATTTAACTTAAAAAGCGTGGCAAAGTTATTACTTCTCTAGTTGCTTTGTTAACATTAGAAGTTTGATCTGAAGCTCATCAACATTAGCATGACTGTTAAATAATGAGTTTCTGATTAAGAGTTAGAAGTATTTAAGGCATAACTCAAGTGGAAGTAGAAGACAAAAGAAAGGCAGAAAATATTTAGATTCTCATGTTTCATTGTTTATTGGAGGACGTGGTAAGAAAAATCAGCATAGCTAGTAAGAACAGGAGTATAAATGCATCTGAAAAATAATTACAGAGATATTCCTTTTTGTCATTTGCTTTTGATACTTTGGTAAGAAAAATGTGCTGTAGATTCCAAGCATAAGGAACAGGTAGGATGCTGGGGAGGCAGGACATAACTACAAGCATTGCAAGCTTGTACCAGGTTTTATAATTAACTTGTGGAACTGGGTTCTACATGTAGTGTGAAAATGAAGGCAGACAGCGGAGGCAGAGCGTAATTTGTCGGTCTTGTTGCTGTAAATGGGAGTTGCAGCAGGATAAGAGCACAATGTCTGGGAAGTAATTCACACCTTTTGACACTTTTGGTAATATGCCTCTCCTCTTCCCAAACGGATTGATGCGTAATTGCTGTGAGAAGAATCATTAGTCTTACACAGCCTTTTAGAATTACTAGATTAAGTATTTCATTAGAAAAGCTGAGTGGTTTTTCCTTGCAGTTTCTTTCTTTCTTTCTCTTATTTTCCAGGAATTGGTAGCAATAATCCTATAATCTTGATTCAGATGGAAACATGGGAAAGAAACTTTTGCATGGGAGTCATGTATAGTTGTGTACTTGCCTTAACTGCACCATAGGCTGTAAAAGAGTCTGTCAATGAATAGTCCCATTGCACAGAACGGCTCAGGTTCTGCTGTGATGTATCACTACATAAGTAACCTTTTAATACTTTATAAGAAAACCTTGTTGAAGGGAACCGAAGTAGATGCATTTTGTGTTCTATTCTTTCATTTTGAATATCTGTTGTGAAATCTCATGAGTTACCTCAGATGTTACAGTTATTTCTTCTACTTGGTACTGGTAGTGCTCATTCACCCATACTACTTCTGTCTGGTTTTATTTCTGTATTGTTTCTGGTACTTTTCTTGGCCCTTCCTGTGTACAAATAGTCTAATATTCATTCTGATTCCTGAGAAGCCAGCAATGCTGTGCAATGCACAAGCTGTTTGATGGCTGGAGCATTGGTATATGTAGCCTGAAGCTGGTATAAGGTGTTTTCTTTGCTCCTTGTAATGAATTGCAGAGGAAACTTTGAATAATCTGATGTATTTGTAATAGCATAGTTTTCAAAACACTTTCACCCTGTTCTTGTTTTATCTTCTCAAGTCAGCAGCTGCTCTGGACTGTACTATTTGAGATCCAAACATTTACCGGGACAGCCTGAACATGCATTCATATTAAATTTTGTGTATATATGGGGATTTCTCCATACCATGTCCCCAGGGATTTGCACTGTGTTACTTTCCTGTTGTCTCTTCAAATAATGAAATTAATCTTTGCAGCATGCAGTATGACATCTCATGATAATATTTCAAGACCTTGTTGTAGGGCTGAGTGACCAGACAGCTGAGGAAAAAGATTTTGAAAAGAGCACAAGCAGACAAGACTCTTAATTCATGCACAAGAGTGAATTACTGTTCACGTCAAAAAATAAATGTCAATAGTTTGAGATATGTAAATTTACATTTAATTAGCATTACCAACTGTTCATCTGACAAAAAGTAGAATAGATGGTCAAGTGAATGATAGGTGTATAACACAATTCTTGTGGTGAGAGCTGGGATTGCAGGTGGGCAGTAGGGCTATATTAGAAAGTAGTGCTTGAAGGCACTTTGAGGGTTTTTTAGAAGAAAAAGCTGAAACAAGTTTAATTTTTGTGTATCATATGTTGACTGCAGAATCGTTATTGACAAAGCCTTAGCGTTTTCTCAAGGCCATCCTCCATGTAAATCCTTGTTCTGATTCTTGGAAAGCTCTTGTAAAAATCTTGAGATGGTTTTAGAAGGGCAGGATTCCAAATAGGGGATTTGTTTGCCTCTCTTTTAAGTTATTCTACATGTGAACAACTTCAAGCTGTTCTCCAAAACTACAAATGCTGGAAATGTATATAAAATAAAATGTAATCTGATCATGCCCCAGCTCTTGACATCAAGGAGTATCTCCCAAATACTTTGAGAATCCTTATAGAACAGTGTGTTTCCTTAACAGTTACAGCTATTTTTAACTTTCCTATAACTGCTCTTCAGAATAAATTTTCAAAAAGAAACACAAGTAAAGTCCTCTGTGACAATCCCTTGGACAAAGGAATTTATATAAGCGAGGTTAGAAAATGAAATTTAACATCTTGACAATTTGTGGAAGTAATTAAAGCAAACAGATCACATCCACCAAGAAGTAATGAGCTAGATCCAATGGACTAAGAGCACATTAAAAATGCTGTGGGAAATTGTGAGCTGCTTCTGCAGGCTAGTTTGCAGTTTTTGTTGTTGTACTTTTCTCAGTAATGCTGTGCTGGGTAGGAAGCATGAGATACATGTGTATGCACACCCATCAGTTGGATGTTTTGCAAGGTAGGGTTTGTGCTTTTCTTACAAAGAACATGTTTGTGTTTCCGTTAAAGTTCTGGTTATCCAAGTTTCCAACCATTACTGCGTCTCATTTTCTCAGTCTGATGCTGTATAATTACTGAGATCCTACCACTGCAGTGACTGTCAGTCCCTTCAGGACAGTGGCCTGGCAGGTTACTTGCAGAAACAAATCTTCTGGTGTTAGCGGGGTAAAAACTGTCCATACACACCACCAGCCGCAGTGCAGTGTTCCTGTTGATGAAACCTCTCAAACAGTTTGCTGTAACTGACAGAAAAAGCTTTATCTTCCCTTTTACAAGAACCTTTAAAGCTCTCTTTTATTTGAAAGCTTATCTGCTAATTGGTTTGACCCCTGATGCACCTGTTCATTAAAGGAGTTCATCAGTTGCCCCAGTCTGATGGCTAAAAGGTAATGGTGACTCTCACTTGGGGCTGTGAATGAGGTTCTGGGTTGTTTTTTTTTTTTATTCCTGGGCAACATGCTGTTACATTTATTGTGAAACCCCCACAATACCTTTAATAGAGATTTTTAATCCTCATAAATCAAATATTTGATATTTAAAGACAAGTCAAGGATATTAAAGTATCACTGAAGATAGAAATAAAAAAGCAGCTGTGCTTGATAATCCATTTAAAGACTTTCAGAAGGGATTGGTAATTAGCCTGGCATTATAATAGCTTGATTTTTACAGGCTTTGCATCTCTTAACTTTATATTACTTTTGCATCTATGACTTTCAAGGTATTATTTTAGGTTACTTTTTTACAAGATTTGAAAGTCTCATACCTGACGACAAGTCTCTACAAGTCTAAAAGGGGGTGCAGTTCCCAAGGGGAGGCTTGTTAGAAAAGAATTTGTGGTACTATCTTAACTAGAATATTCTCCTCATCTGCATCTTGCAGAAACCTCTGGAGTCTGTCATGCACAATTTATGAGAACCATGTGTGATAGAGTTAACCCTTTGATATTGGATTGTCTTAAAAGAAGAGAGAATTCATGCTGCCTGTGATGGCAGATCAACAAAGACAGTAAACCTGTAAGAACAGACCTTGGACACAATGAAATGCCAGTGTCTTACAACACTGGATTGTGACAGTTGGATAAAAAGAGATGGTGTTTATGTGTGAGGATGCACAGGCTCATAAAATGCAATCAAAATGAAAAGTTGGTTAAGTGACCTGGAACCAAGAAAATCAAGCTTTTTTTCCTTTCTTTTATTGTACCCTAGTAGTCTGGTTCTACATGCCTATTTCATGCTGGAATAAATAGTGATGTTCATCTTAACTTCCTCAAGTCAAAACTGGAGACTAACACAGCTGGAGATTTGTGTGTAATCAGAAGAAACAGTCTGCAATATCAAAGGTTTGACAAGTCTGGAGGAAATCAGTAGAGAATTCACATGGTGGTACTGATAGTTTTATACTATCTTTTCAGCTTTTTAGGTGAACATTCATCTTGTTTGACCTTTGGTAAAGCTAAAAGTTCTCAAAGCTCCGGCTACAGTTCTTTAGTACTCAGAGTTTTCCAGCCACTCTGAAATACATTTGGTCTCCTACTTAAGGCTGGTCTCATTCTTTACTCTATGTTACATCCACAGCAATGGTCAGTCTAGAAGACTGATAAATGAAGCAAGGCTTTCCCTGACAATTCTTCAAATTACTCCTGAAAAATCTTGCCCATTAGACTCCTTGCAGTTAACCACATTGGGAACCTGTTGTGTGAGGTGATACAGAAACAGAGCAGGGCTGGCCCTACAGACCAGGATAAAAAAAGCTGCTTTCATCTCCTGTTAGGTTAAATAGCAAATAAAAGTACTCATTAATGTAGCTGTAAATCCAACTAGAGTAGTAACAGCTCTCGCTAATAGCAGAGAGACCATGTTCTTTAATGCTCAGCATAAACTCACAATGCTGTGTAAGAAAGTACAATGACTAATTTAACAGCAGCAGAGTTCCAGATCTTAATGTCAATTGTATCCTTTTTGATATCTTTCCATTAACTCAACTGCGGCCAAAGCCGATGTAAGAAAAGCAAATTTCCTGTAAGCAAACATGATTATTCATTAATTTGGAGGCAAATGACCATGCAGAAGATACATAATTCTTTCGTGCTGGTGTCTGTCTTGTTTTTGTGCTTTGGGAATGAGAGCATTTGTTATCCAAGTTCGCCAAGCAGGTACTCAACCCCAAAGCAGGAGGAAGGCTAAGCAAGCCACCCGTCCTGGCCTTGTGTGAATGAGAGCTTCAGGTGCAGCTTTCTGTGTGCTTCATCTAATGGTCAATGTGGCTCAGATATAGGAGCCAACCAAAGCCCATAATTTGGTTTAACAGGCATCATTGGCTGCCGAGCAACTAAAATGATAAAGAAGTCATCTGACTTCCTTGTCAGAGCAGGACAGTGAACTCTTTTCCCAAGCAAAAAATAACAGGATAAAAAATGCATTGAGGAGCCAAAGCAGGGGAATGTGTGACTTGTGTGAATGTCAGGGGACCACACTGAAGCCGTGTCTGCAGCGCTGGCCGTGCTGACGGGTCACTGACCTGCAGCGTGGCTGGTGCATTGTCGTTTGGTACAATTCTCTGGACAGCTCTGGTGTGTTCCAGGACTTTTTGCTTGCTGAAAGGCTTAGTCCCGTTTGTTCCAATAGTTCTTCTCCTGCGAGAAAAGAAAAATGAGGAAAGAGAAGAGTCTTGGGATCTTTCCATGGGTGAGTGCTTGTAATTATACAAGGCAGTTACAGAGGAAGAGATTTTTTTTTCAGATCACTTTAAAATGGTCTCCCCTATTAGCTTTAAGTTCAAAATGCATCTGGACCTTCTCAGACGGATCTGACAAGGAGCCAAAGTGCCGGGGGTCACAGAATCATGGTGTGACCCCGAGCGCTGCGCTGCTGGCCAGGCTCTGCTGCCATCTCCTGTGTGGTGGCGACAAGCGCCTGGGATCTGCTGCATTCCTTGCATGGAGGGCTTGAGAGTCAACCAAATGTTAAGTCTTGAACTTTCAGACAGAATTGGAGTAGGGATGCTGAATTAATGCTATCCTTACTTAGAGACAGTAATCAACTAAGCTGTTTTAATGTGACCGAACTAAAAGGGGAATTTGGGCTGTTCTCCATTATTCTCTCAAGCTACCCTGCTCTAATGCTGTTGGAAGTGTAATTTCCACCCACTTTTGTAGCTGTAGCTACATGCAATAGCACAAGCAGATGATGTAGCGAAAGGCAGAAGCTGCAGTGTTTCCACAGCCTCCAGTCAGATCTGCTTGTTGGTGCCCCAGGCTGAGGGACTTGGGGAGATGCTGGCAGCAAGTCCTGCACAGTGGAGCACACACCAGGCAGGCTCAGAGAAAACTGTGTCACTACCAGTATAATCTTTGCAGCATGTAAGGAAACAAAGGACTTTTCCAAGGATATTGCAAGAATATAACAGGATTACACATACATACAATATAAATATTTTGTTATCATATTTACCCAGATTACCCAGTAATACCCAAAGTGTAACTCTGTAAATTGTGTTTATTTACACTTGCATACTGACCTAGCAGCAGAGGCTTGCAGCATTACTGTAGGTACTGAAGGAGGATATTATGCTTTCTGTGTTAATGGGAAAGAAGCTAGAATCACTTCCCTCCTCCTTCTCCTCAGGACACTTTCTAGAGATTTGAGTCCTCTGTACTGCCTATGTTGACTAAATTGGTTGTATATAGGGAGGATTTTTATATTCTAACTTTAGCAGAAATTTCTTTATGGAAAGGATTGTCAGGCATTGGAACAGGCTGCCCAGGTAAGTGATGGAGTCACCATCCCTGGAGGGGTTTAAAAGATGTGTAGATGTGGCACTTAGTGACATGGTTTAATGGTGGACTTTTGCAGTGTCAGGTTAATGGTTTGAATTGCTGATTTTAAGGGCCTTTTCCAACCTCAATGATTCTGTGATTCTGTTCAACAGCAATTGAACAGTTTTAAGTGAGTAAAGTTGATTCTAGAATTTTCAGAATAAAATAGGACAGAGGATGTTGTACCTGGGAGAGGCTCAGCCAACCTTAATGGTGCAAAGAATACAAAGGAATACCCTGGTCATATTTTGAGATTAGTTTCAGGTTCCCCAAAATCATTATGTTTTGGCAAGGCAAGAAGAAAGACAAATCAATAGCTTGAGAATTGACTAGGATTCATATTTACTCTGTTTCTCTCTTGCTGTACCTGATTGCTGAAGGCAGAGTTGGGCATCTTGGTGGCACATGGGAAAATAATTTTGCATCTGAAGTTCAAGCAAATTTTGCCGTGCTAGTAACTGAGTTTAAAACTAAGCTCTGTGGGCATATGACGTAGAGATGCTCCCAGAAATTGTTACACCACAAAATCTTCCAAGCATGTTATGGTATTTTCTTACTCAGTAAAGCTTACAGTGCTAGCTGGATGATGTTCCTATTAGATTTAAACTGCATTTTGTTTGTGCTTTCTGATCCTTGCCATTGGGAAGTTTTACTCCTGAAGATGGACTGGACAGTCTAGTTTATTCAAATGCTGAATTTGGGAGTCACTGGTTTATAATTAGTCAATCCTAGGAGGAGATACCATCCATAGGATGTGCTATTCTGTTGCGCTGCACTGCTTTGGAGAACCCTCAATGAAGATGCGATTAGTATGGTAAGGTTTGCTGATGATGGGATTTGCTGATTAAGTCCTACTATTTGCATTCATTCTCTTCTGACCTTCTTCCTCAGTCTTTGGGATATCGACTTTGAATTCAAAGTTTTATTTGTAGCAAAACAACTCATATATGGAAAATGCAACATTTTTCCCCCCTGTCAACTGTAATTGTTTCTCCTTTTTTACTTTCCTTCCGATTTCTTTTTGTTGCCTTTCCTTTCTTGCTGGCAAATAAGATTCCTCTGGTGACCTAATGAAGGGATGACATTTCACTAGAACAACAAAACACCTCTGCCAGGACGCCACTAAGTGGCATGCTATAAGTCAGCCAGCCTTTCAAGCTCCAGGCAGATGTTTCCAAAACCCAAGTGGAAATTAGTTTCCAAAAAAGAGGCACTGTATCAGTAGAAATGCAGTGGTAGGTATGATTTAACATCTCGGACCTTCAGCTCAGATGAAAGTTGGTAGCTGCAGTAATGGACTTACAAATGGAAATGAGATTCATGATGCTTTATTGATTGAAGAAGTGAAATAAAGGAAGGGCTGGCAAGAGCCTCAGGAAATACTGTAAAGTACAAAATGGGTGCAGTTAGAAGGATATTGTCACTGTCAGACCAAAAAAAAAAAAAAGCCTCTTCCAACATGCATTTCTCCACTCTTTACTGGGAGTAAGCGAAAAGTTGTACCAGGAGGCATCGTGCCACCTGACTTTAGTAGAGTTGTGTTTTGTGCAGCTTTCATCCCTGACTGCATCTGCTCACTCTCAGCATGAGGAGTGCACTTCAAGTTGAGCACAAGCCTTCAGTCAGCATATTTCCAGCTTACCAGAAAGTGTTGCACAAATTATTAAGGTAAATTGCCACCTTGCAATTAAGGCAGATAGACAGGTAAGACCAGGTGGCAAAGCCGGCACCTCTGCTTCTTTTATTATTACTTTGAGAGTGCCTTGCCTTCAGATCAGCATCCTTTTAGAAACAGGTTTTTTTTCATTTTCCTCACTTTAGCAGGGCTGTAATCTGGTAATGCTACTCATGTTGGAATACCAATTAAACTTGGTACATTTTGCATTAGGGCACAGCTGTGCAAGGGCTAGTGCAGCAGCGGAGGCATTAGGTATATCTTGGGAACAGCACTTGATAGTCCCAGGAAGGGAGAGCTTTCCTCACCAAAACCCCAGATGGGCAGAATATACCTGTCTTGGTCTTTATTTTGGGGCTTAGTGTCCTTTTCAAATGATAGAAAGCCCGTTACCTCAGTGGAAGACTCAGTGAGCTCAGCAGAGAATGGTTTGGAGCTTGAATGAAGTAAGGGATAAAGCCAGGCAGGTGCACTGGCAGGCTGCGTGACTGGAGAAGGACATCAAGGAACACCTGATTTTCCTTCCACAGACTGTTTGCTGTTTACACTCTTGAACAAAGAGGTCACTGAAAAGTGGTCCTTTTGGAGCAGCATAGCTTGAAGCCCCTTTCTTTTTTCTTAGTGAGGTGGAGGTAAATGCAGAAGTGTGAAGTAGCATTATGAACCCAGGATTATGATCCTATGTAGGAAAATAGTAAAGAAGAGATAAAGGAAGGTGTAGGAAAGTCTGAAATAAAAAAAAGACCAAACTTTTCCTCACCTTACCAGTTCCACTGCAGTGTTCTAATCTCTCTATATCCAACATTTAGTGTCTTTGATATGTTGTGAAGGTGTTGTAAATGTGGTGTTTGTTTTGCTTTGCTCTCACAAGGTCTCCAGCATCCCGTGCCCCACCACAGATAGTGTATCGCCCTCAGAAAGGCTCTCCAGACTTGCTTGTGAAATCTCGCTCCACTGTGGTTTACAGAACAGGATGTTTCCCTGAGTATTTTACAGGTGGCAGTGTGTTCTAGACCCTTAAATACTTCCTTTGGAATGCATTTTCCTCACAACCTTGTGGAAGTTCAGCATACCTCTGTGATGGCATGAAAGACCTGCTTATTTCTGTGCTGAGTGCTGAAGTGCATAATACCAGCAGGACTGATGGCAATGTGTCAGAAACAGCAAGGGCTGAGAAATTGTTGCTCTCAGTAAGCAGGAACAGAGCCTTCACACAACCTCTGTGCTGTCTGCGGCTCTTGGCCAGGGCTACAACCTTCCTTTTCCATTTTGCTTGGAAAAACTGTCCCCAGCTTTTATTAGCTGGCAAGTTTAGACATAAGCAGGTGGTGCAGAGAGCCATGCAGGTGGAGGAAGAAATAATGGAAAGCTGCAAGTCAAGCTTCTTAAGGAGAATCTGTTAATCAGATGACCTTCTGTCTCTTGCTTACCTCACCTTAGTTCTTTTCTCCTTTATTTTCTTTCTCCATCTGGTATAAAATGAAGCTATAAGAAAGGTGAGTGTAGGATCCAGCATCCTTAGTGGACTGTGGAAGTAAACATGTCTAAACCAAAGGGATTGCTTCTTTGAAGTGGTGCAACACCAATAGTTTCAACAAAGCTATGCTAACATGCACAAGGAAATAATTATTCTGTCACCTCCTTGGTAGGTAAGGAGAAGGAAATATGAAGTAGTTTGGTTTCCCTTGACTCTAAAGACACTTTTGTACCAGGTATATATACTGTCATATGGATTTACAACTAATGCACTTGTTCCCTTTTCTCAGTAGTGGAATTAGGCATTTGTAACCATGATATTTTGAGTTAACAGGAATCTTTTCAAATTACTGTAAGAAAAAAAAAAAATTATTTCTCTGGTAAACTTATAACCCCACTGTAATGTCACTTCTATGAGAACTGGATGGCATCAGTTCCTAACAAATTCACATGGTGGGTTACAGACTGGTCAAGGCAAAAATGGATGGTGCTCTCTTGTTATTTGGTAGTTTCAAATGAGAGCAATTTCTAAATTTACTGTGAAATACACTAAAAGCCATCATCTCTAAGAGGTTTTTTTTTTTTATTGCTAATTACAGCATTCCCCTGTACAAGGTTCCCTTCAGCCGCCGAGACCTGGGACTGCAAGCCAAGGAGCGCGGCTGGGCTGAGCGCTCCTTCGTGGTCTGTGCTGGGACTGAGTCCCACGGAGAAGGTGCTGGATGCTTTTTAGCTTTTGAGCACGAAAGCCATTAGCCTGGATGAAGGGTTTGTTTTTGTTGTTTAGCTGCCAAGTGTGGGAGCCAAGAGGAGTCAAAGGACGCTAAGTTTGGGAGTATCTCTAACCACACATCCATCACTGGTCTTTATAATTGGATTATTGTTTTTTCATCTAAAAACCTCTCATAAATCACCTACCTCATCCATTCAGTAGTAGTTTCACTTTTGAATTGCAGTAGCATAAGGCTGAATGGCTGGCAGAAAAGCTCCTCTTTGCAGAGGTGGAAAGGATGATTTTTGCATAGGAAAAATGTGTGGGTTGCAGTGTGGTCACTTCATTGCTGCTAAATTTGCTGGCTGCAAAGACTCTGCCTGCGGTGGAAGGATGTTCTCTCAGCAGACGTCTCCAATATATTCATTGCCATGGTGGAGGGACCTGTCCTGTATGTTCAGTCATTTGAAAATGGAAAACCTATGCTGCAGGTGCAGAGGATAGCCTCTTCCAAATTGATATTCCTTGGGCAGCACAACATCCAAGAGCATTGTAGTATTTTCATTTCACTTCTCCTTTGAGACGTTGCAAAGCACATGCAGTAGGTGAGAGATCAGACTGGCTGGTCCTATCCAGTGTGTGGCATCACAGGTGAAGGGAAGAGACCACCAAGGTGAGCTGCCTGTCTGTGCTGGAAGAGGTTGGACAAGTTGTGGTGGAATGTACATGCTTATTTGAGGTTTTACAAAGAACTGTCTTGAGCATCTCATTTGCGAGTCTGAGGCTACAGTCAGAAGTGTCATGTGAAGGGGCAGCTCAGGTGTTTGAGATACTGTCTGAAAAGCTTGTGGAGAGTAGATTTCATTATGTTCTCCTTGGAACAAAATGTAGACATCAAAAGCAAGTTGTGTTCTACTCTATTCCACCAGCGGGAGGAGCTGGTAGAATAGACTCTATGAATGCCCCAGGTGCCTTCACTCCTGACTGTTTTAGATCCAGCAGAAGCAGAGTTACCTGTGAAACATGCCGGGGTGCTTGTGTGTGAGAGTTCAGGTAAGGAGCAGTTCCCTGAATGTACTTTTCCCACTTACAGTACTGTCTTGGTACTGAGAGGGCAGATATTCCTTTAGGCTCAAGGTCATACATTTAAATAGCCGATTGCATGGGACTAGGTGGAGTAGAACAGCCAGAAACCAATCTACAGGGAGTGATTTGTAAATATCAGAGGCATGTCAAAGCCATCCAAAAGAAAAATTCTGCTTTCAGCCCAGAGGGAAATGTATGAACAGGCCTCCAGGCTGCTCTGACACTTTGGGCAGCTTTGCAGTATTAAATCGGTCCGGTGATTGTCTCTTGCTTCTTTGTAAGCAAGCAGACTTAGTTTCTGCGTGACAGGAATTAAATACCTTCGTAGCATTTTTGATCTTTGGCTCAAACATTGTGTGGACCCTCACAAGGGCAAGTCAGGCTGTATAAAGCTGTGTGGGGATGGAGCACAGCAGTGTATCACAGAACAGGCCAAGGGGCAGGAACACCTTCAGCTGCAGGAAGGAAAAGGGAAGAAAGTCAAGTACATCTCCCTGAGCTAGAATTTGTTTATGGTGTTACAGCATCTTTTGGTTACCTTATGGTAATTTAAATAATTGCAAGTGGTCGCAGTGCTTCATAGCAGGGAGACTACCCAGGTCTGTTATGGAACAAAGGAGACGAGAGCATTGTGCCAAAATAACAACATGGCTTCTGCAGGCTGCAGCAGGCACTTCGACACTTCGCAGTTGCCCACAGCTCTTTGCCCTCAAGATTTTCAGATTGAGTGGCTGTTGTCCAGATAACAGCAGATTTGAGTTTTATTAACCTATGCTACAACTTCGAAAGGCTAGAACAGTTTAAGAACTTTCACCTCTACTCAGACACTGAGACAGCAGTTGCAGAAGTTAAAGAGACCACATAAACCACGTAGTCTGGCAGTTAGTAGGGAGTTTCAAATGTACTGTGTCATCTATGGTCAGCTAATCGAGTTATATGATTTGGTGAGCACCACTTGGGCTCTACAGCAAATACAAGCACTATTTGAGTGATGAAAGAGCATTTCAGCTACTTGAGTGTTGGAAGAGCTTGTAAGCAATTTGAATGTTTTCCCTCTCAGATGTGGGATTTGGGACTTTTAGCTAATCACTTACACTGCAGAGCATCCAAAGTCACTGAAAGTCTTTAAGATAAGAAGGAAGGGAAGAATAGGTAGCCATGAAACATTTATTTTCTTGGCTTCTCAGACATTGCATGCTGCCAATTTTCAGTGCTATGCACACACAGAGCTATTTTTCTCTTATAGCTAAATCCCATACTGGGATTCACAAATGCTTCTTCCATGTGCCTGTAGGGATCAGGCAGACGTACAGAACTTCCATCAAAGAAGCTCTGTGCTTTGGAGGGAGAGAGAATGGGACCAGATGCTTAATGTTGCTGTGCTGTGTTCAGCTGTGGAAGGTAATCCCAGTATTAGGACAGAAGTAGATATGCATATGTAGTCTGCAGTTCAGTGTTGCATCTACCCCAGAAAGCCTAAAAACTCAGCTGCGAGGGAATCTCATGGAGGAAAATACACTTAAGAGCTTAAAAGCCCAGATCTTCCCCACAGGTGAAGCAAGTACTGCTCTTTAGAGGCTGTCACTGGAGGTTTAAAGGCACAGAGCTAGGTCAAGATCATTTATTGTGTACGTTCATCTAATTTTTGCAGTCAGGTATCTTATGGCAGCCCTTTGAGGTAAAGCTCATATCATGTCTCATAAAACTGAACCTTTTGGCAAACCAGAAGCATTTTCCCAAGAATAACGCAAGTGAAGTTGCAAACTTCATCCAGGAATTCCTTGGAACCTGTAGCCCTACAATTTATGTCACTCTGAGGATTTGGGATAATGACTTTCTTGTATTTCCACTGCTATGTTTTCTATTTGGGTTTGTCATTAATTTATTTTTCCATAAAGGAGTTGTGTATTTCTCTGCTACACACATGAAATTTGAACATGTAGAACAAACTAACAATCAGCAGTATAGACTTACTTGAATGTCTGCAAAGTGAAATGAGTTGTAGATAAACCAAAACAAGCCTTAGTTTCTGATGTATTGAGAAGTTCCTTATAAATGGTTCATATTTGAATTCCTCTCTAATGGTTGTTGGTAAATAAAACTTAATAAGCAAGCTAAATTTAGTAAAATTGCAGGACATATCTCACCGCCAAACATTTGAAAACAGGGACATCAGTTACTCAAACTTACACCTCTCCTTCTTTCACATGCTGACAAAAATATTAACACTCCTGTATTCTGCACTTGCTCTTACACCTCCAATACATACCCAAAGTAGTAATGCTATTCTTGTTTCAACCTGGCAGTCTAACAGAAAACATTTAATAGTGATGATGTGCTTTTACATCCATACATCAGAGCATCACAAGCTCCGGATGTTCAAAGAAATCTTGCAAATAATTAAAGTTTGAGTTTTCATCTAAATAGCGTAAGAAAAAGTATTCCAGAAGTGTTCTTACTCTGCTTTGCCTTTTACCTTGTCAGTGATGTTTTTTGCAAAAAAATAAGTTCTGGAAGAACACTAGAACCACATTATAATGCAGGAGGACATGCACTCTAATAACGTGAATTTGAAAAAGAGCATCTGCTTGCTTGGGTTCCCCTTGTAGAAAAGAACTGTTAAGATAATGAATTTCTTCTATTTTGCCCCCATGATTTTATATCTAAATATTCACAATCGCTACCCAAATAGAGTGTTCGCCTTGCACTTGAAGGACAAACCCCACAGAGGAAGAATACTTCCACATAGGTTTAAAATCTTTCAAGCAAACTCTTATTAGTTACAAAGGAAGGAATGTGTCATCTGTTGCCTTTTAATTTAGACAACCTAAAAGGCCAACAGAAGTTTTTCATGCCCATGTTCTGTGTCAGCACTTTCTGATTGTATTATGTTGATTAGGGTTTTAGGTTACGTATACAATTTAGACCTAGGTCTAGGTTAGAAGAGGACAAGCAATTTTTTTGTGTCTACTTTCTCTTCTCTGTTTGGATGGAGGAATGAAGTGTCTTTGTTTAACTGGAGAATACTTTATTTATGGAACACACATTGCAGTACTACCATTATCCTTAAGTAGCAATTCATTATCTGGCTGTGTTTTCTTTCAGTCAAAATAGCTTCCATTTTTCTCCCTGATTAAGTGGAAAATATAAATCTTTAAGCTAATTGTCTAATCCACCTAAATCACAAAAAAAATGCTTCCTGTCTCTCTTCTTTCCCACTGTGCTCCTTCTTCCTCGTGTTCTGTGAGTCACCATCCAAAGTTATTTGCAATAGCCAGGAAAGCTGCTGTTTCTTGGCCATGTTCTTTCCCATTTTTCAGGGCTCTGTGCCCTGTGAGAATTGAAGAAGCATTGGTCCAACAAATGTTTGCCAGTAGTGCCTGGAAGTATTGTAACTTAAAGAAATTTAGGCTTCTCATCTCCAAATACTCTTAAGTATACTTTTAATTCAATGTTGTCTCACTTTTCTTCCATATATGAAATGCAGTGATAAAGCTGTTTGTAGCGTGACTGAATTTGTTCTGAAAGTGACTTGTGGTACTGATAAAGAATGTGGTTTGGAGACAATTGTTTTAGAAAATCAAAAGGAAAAAAAGTGGCCTGCGTAAGGAGATGATCCAGAAAGCCTCAACTGGTAGCTTTAGAGATACAAGACATGGGGGCAGGTTGAATAAATGCTAGCAAAAAGGTGTAAATGGAATAAGGACCCTTGTTTAGAATCACAAGCTAATACTTTGTCTTGAGAACTGTTCAAGGTTGCAAAATGACAGTTATTTATTTCATATCCCTTATAAAAGCTAGGAACATAGCAGTAAATAAACAACTGAGGACACCATAAATCTAAGCTTCCCATGCAACAAATGTTTCTTCAGTCAAATAATAAGAAGAAAGATCACCGCATAAACATTAGTGGTACGTAAAGCTCTAACAAATAGTAGTTATCAAGTATTTTTAATCTAAAAATATGTTGCTAAATGTGAAACCAAAGAGCCCTCTTCCCTCTTTGTACAGGAGAATGTGTGACCCGTGGCAGCTGTATCCTGGTTCACTACAGCAGAGTGTAGGAGCCCAGTTTTCTGAGGGAACCAGTTTAGGGTGTTAGCTATGCAAATCCTCCAGGTTTCATCACATCTGAAAGTTTTTCTTATCAAGTCATGGGGAAAGTACAGGTTAAACAGCTGATTGATGACAAGCAGAGCACTGATATAACAGGTATTAAGATTTTAAATCTTTAAGGTATAAGATGGGGAGGGTTTCTCCCATAATCAAGTTACAAAGCAGTGGATTCTTTAAGGTCTTTAGATTCCTTTCTCTCCTGAAGAACAGCCCTCCTAGCATGCCAAATAAATATTTTTGTTTGATTTTTGTCATTCTTCTGAACTAGCAAGGCAGAACCACCGGTCTTATTGGACCTCTGAAGTTATCCTGAAGTCCTTGACATGATGAGGACCATTGAGCCCTCCTTGCTAGACACCTCTAAAAAAATAATGTCTAAGTACTGATTACCGAAGGGAAAGGATTGAGAGCTAGCTGTTAGCAGCTCCTTCGTGTAGCAACCTGAGGATTTCAGTTGCCTCACCTCACTTGTAGCAGTATAACTGAGCAGGTTCCTCAGGTTCAGGGAAATAATGCCATACCAGGTTGGAAGGACCACAAGAATCAGAAATATTGGTGGCAGACATCCAGGCAAGGGCACATAGCATTTATGGATAAGCAGCAGCTGCAACATCATCTTGTACCAGACTGGTTTGTCTGAGTTTGTGTTTGTTTTGAGCCATAACAGCAGAATAAACCAGTTATTAATATGTTACCTATGTATCTATGCCATGTTTTTTAGCATTAGGCTGTTTCTTTTTGCCTCTGTTCTTGCCTTCTTCGAAGTTTGAATTAACTTTAATTGATGGGTGGTGTTTCCAAGGACATGGATTCCTAGGAGTTCTGTGAAAAATCTTTAGCTGTATATAGGAAAGAGTCGAACTTCCTACTTCTGCAAGAGAGCTACCTAGGTTGAATTCTACCCTTCTGATACATGCAGATTCCTAAATAGAAAATTAAATATTCTGATATATACAGTTATATATAGATATATGCACATGTATTCTTATCTATTCTGATATATATAGTAGCTAGAGATGATGAGTCATTCCTGGTAGCGCTTGGCTGTTGTATAACTGCAGATACAGGATGTGAGGGAGGCTGTTCGCATTGGGAACAGGGTAAAAACATGGGAGTTGCGTGGAGCAGGCAGTGACTTCAGGAACATAGTGTACAAATCTGTATGAACCCAGCCTTTGTTAGGTTTGCTGTTCAAAGGACAAAAAAAGTGTTATTTGTCCACAGAAATAATTTATGTAGCATAGGACTACATAAAAACTGTGGATGGAATAGCACTAAGAACTAGTTTCTGCTGATAAAATTTAAAGGCAAATATTTTTGTAGTCTACATCATTATTAGACTTTTTCAGATCAGGCAGTTATTGGGAATCCCCAGCAACTTTTCCATTAGACTCTTAGGTTTAGTATTTAGATGAGCGATTAAAGGGACAAACAGACTACATTAAGCAGTACAACTTCAGCAAGACTGCACAAAGGTCAGATGTAATAAGGGAGTATGTTATTTCTTATTCCTTTTGTAAGGAAACTAACAATGGCAAAGAATTAATAAATATCTTTATTTTTACACTTGATAGTTGAACCAGCAATGATAATGCATGGTCTTGTTACCTGCTTTTCCAAGTCAGTGGCAAAATTACAGTCAAATTCATTCATGCCACATCAAATTAACTGGTCAAGAAGAAAAAAGAGAAAAAAATAAACCCTTTCATATAGGTTTACTCCTAATTGTTTTCTAATCAGTTTAGGTTCCGTTTGTAATCAGAGAAGCCAAATCAATACTCAGCTAGGCAAATATGCTATGGAGGCAATCTCTCCTGATGCCAAATAACAAAAATAATGCCAGCTTGCAGTGTTATGACCTTACTAATCTCACTATATTAACAATGCTGAATCTTCAATTTTATGATTGCCAGGTTGTCACAGTGCCCCTTGTCGTGAGGATGTTTTACCATATACTGACAGTACCTTATCTACCTCAATACTTGTTATAAACTTTCTTCTTGGTAATGCTTGCAACATGTTTTTGAAGTAAGTCAGTCTTATTTTACCAACAGGAAAACTAAGAAGGGGGAGAGGTTACATTACTTGCTCAAGGCAAAAATGTAACTAAGTTTCAGAATTCCAATGCCTTTGCTGTACTCGGAATTACAAGTATGCTTTTAAAAATAATTTTAATTTATTGATTGTTTCCAGGACAGAAGGAATATTTTCCACAAACTCATCTGAAGAAAAGCATTTAAAAACCTTTGTCAATCTTATGCTTTTAATAGTATTTACGCCTTTAATAATATGTCCAAAACCAAAACAGTAATATTCACAGTACTGATACATCTGATTTGTTTCTTTAAGATTCATGATGTATTAAAATGTTCAAGTCCTCTAAAGTTTTCCTCGTAATAGGAGATCCAGTTAATGCTAAAGTCTCTGGCATCTCAGAACTGATGAGCTTCAGGTGTGAAAATCTGCATTCCTCATTTGTATTTTATTTAACAAATTTCTGTTGTACCTTTTTGGGCCCAGAATATGTATTATTTCAAGCATTTTTGAGCAGGAGTGCAATATTTGTAATTGCTAAGCTCACAAATCTACACCAAGTAGAAGTAAACTTACATGGGACACATTTACAACTAATACTGTGGGGTTTATGGTTTGTGGGTTAAACTTTCATTTTATTTTTTTGTTGAATGGATACTAATTATCTAATATCAAAAGCACTCAGAGAAAGGAAATACGACCCTCTGGATTTGTAGCCTTAGAGGGATATGACCTGCTATCCTCATCCTGTATTCTGTTAGTGTTTAAAACCTGATGGAAATCTATGGTAGTAGTAAAGGGATTTTTTTTTTTCTTGTGGCCCTTGTATCTGGGTGCCATTTGTCTAGTACTTTGTTCAAGTGTGTTCATTTTCACCTTCCAAGGTAGCTGTTGACCTGGAATTTCAGTCATAAAGAAGCCAAGGCCAATGATTTTTAAGAAGCATCCTTGCAGAATTTTCACAGTAAGAAAGAAATTCTTACAGGTCAGACTCAAAAGATAACAAATGACCAACATTATTGACGGTCTCTTACTGATGATGCTGATATTACTGATACTCTTAACAACTGCTAATCAGGACCTGGGCTAAGAAGCCCACAAACCCATGGAAGATACTCAGGAGAGGAAGCTGACCGTTGTGAACAACTGCATGAATCTACTCAGCCGTGGAGTAATTTAGTTAATTTTTTTGGTTTAGATTCTTGAGGTGAGATGTTTCAATTTCAGGCAACAAAACCTGAGGCATGACAAAGAACAGGGGTGTGCTCAGGCCCCCCAGGTACTCAGTAATTCAGCCAGGGCTCCCATGGGAACCAAACTGGGGCAGCCACTCATACAAACTAAGGTATTAACTGCACATTATGTTTTTTTAGAGTTACTTCCTTTTTGATGGAGTTGTGTGAAGCCTTTGCATAAAGTTTCAAGACATGGAGTCACAAATCCATCTTCGTAGCTCCTGCAGTTTGCTAAGAGAGGAGATGCGCTCTAATTCTGATGAAAAGTACTGTAACAGTAAAGTTAGCTTGGAACTTTTGAATGAGAACATCACCAACTTTTTGCTCTGTCTCTGAACATGATCTCAAAATTTTTCTGGATAGTGGATGTTCAGTAGCATCATGTAATTGGTCAACAAGGGATCTGTGATGCTGTACACATGCCCAATTGAAAATATTAGTGAGGTTGAGAAGTCAAACACTCCAGTGTTAGAAACTGCACAAATCATTGCTTAATCTAGTCCTTTAGGTAATAAATAAATGTATGTTCTACTCTTTTGAGCTGGTTAGCTGAGGTTTTGATGCCTTAATTACAGAACAGTTGCTAAGTCTTAATGATTATACTAATGTTACTAGCAAATATTTGTAATGCAGAAGTATTCCTAAAGATAGATCTTTGTCATAACAGATTGGACGTTTAGTGTTAGGTTATGTAGTTTTACCTTAATCTGGATGTTTCTCAGATCCTTTCTGTAATGTAGGTAATGTTCCCAGTCATCTCAGATGGGCACGTGAAGCTGTATTTTGTTCACATATACAAATGCTTTTTATTATTTTAAAATAAGGCATAATAGAAATTTCAAAAGGGCATTTTTATTTTTCTCTTCAGATTGAAAGGAGAGTAACGTTCAGTAAATAAGGTCTTTCACCATAATAATCAAGATTAAAATGATTAAAGACATACTTGTTCCATAGGCATTGTCCATTCCATGTACAGGATAAAATGGAGTTCTGTAGTAAGAAGTACATGTCTAATGTAATTTGATGTTGTATCCTTGATAGCAAAATGAGCAAAATTGAGATTACATAAGCAAGCTTTATTTCTGATATTTTCAAGTTTCAAATTTTGACTTTGCAAACATAAGGTTATTTTATTTCTGAAATGCAGTTTTAAATGGGTAAATTCCTGGTTTTATGGAAAAGTAATATGACCTCTTGCCCTGTTCCTACTCGGATTCCATTATCTGAGTATTGACATAATCAATGAGCAGCAGTAGAAAGTTAATCAGTTGAGCTAGTGCTTCACAGTAGTGTTCCCTATATAGCCAGGCAGCAGAGGAGGGGAAGGGATGATGTCTTGCCTTTAGGAATTTTTGCTTGCAAAAAACAAATGACAGTTTCAGAACATATCAGGTATTGTTCCAGAGTCTGGAACTGATGCTCTGCTTCCGTGAGACCAGATACCTCTAAAGATGCAACTTCTCCTTCAACTTCTCAAACCTGCTTCGATGCGGTTTCTGGTCTTGGTGGCTCTGGTCAGAGCTCCCAGCTGGTGCTGTTCTGCCGTGCTCCTCCTGGGTCTGTGTCTTTCTCATTTTCAGCGAGGATGACCCTGCAGTCAGATCAGGACAGGGAGCTGAGAGTGGTTTGAGCATGATCAGGGAAGATGCGATTGTCAAAAACTGCATCTGCCAAAACCTGACTCTCCACTGACACCTGTGTTGTGACTTCCATTTCTGTAGGTTTTTTTTCCTTCTCCAGTAGGAATGTGGTAATTTAGGGCGCAGACAAGTGTGTTATTCTTCATAAACTAGTAAGCATAAGTATGTAATGGTTGCAATTAAGAAATGAGCTTGGATAAATTGTAGTGCCTTTGAATAAGGGCAGTTAGCCCTGGGGCAGAGACTCTTTTACTAAAGAGATTTACAAAGCCATGATCCAGTGTAAATTCTAATAAACTTAAAGGTTGCCTAGTTTTTAAGCTGTCCCTTTGCTACAAAGATCAAGTTACGAGTCAAAAGTATTTCCTTTGTAATTGAAGGGTTTTCCATACATTAGGAAAGATACTTCCTACAACTCCAGGGCACTCTTATTCAAACTTCATTAAATGCTCATGATAAAAATATTCTCTTTTTCTGTGCACTACAGCAAACTACTCACATGTAAAGAATGCTGTACTGGCCCTCTTGCTTGTCTTCCACCAAACTTCCAGTTGCACTTTAATTTCTTCCAGTATTAATACTCAACAGGATAACAGCAAATCCCAAGTGCTAAAGTGCAATGTAACAAACCACTGTGCTGTGACCTGGGCCAGATTATGCAAACATACCAGCTGTTGCCAAACAGTTACCTTGGCATGGGAGCCCAATTAAGTATTTATGCCCATGTAAAACACTTCCCAGAGCTCTGGCTTATATGTACAAAAAAGCCGTTGATTTAAATCAAAACTAAGCTTGTGAGGCAGGGGTGGGGGTGAGGAAGAAATGTTGACTGCAAATCATGGCTCAAGCATAAGGAAATTCTATGTTTTTAGAAGTGCCATTAAATCAACAAAACTCTCATGTAAAAAGAATTTTAGCACCTTCTTTACGGTAGCAATGTTTAATATTAAAGGCTGTGCAAGGTATGGAGGAGAGGTTTCTGCCCGACAAGTTGCGTTGTGATTTTCATTTCTCAGCAAGAGTGTCTTTTGGGATTAGGAAACAGGAAAAGGGCATTGGAGAAAGTAGGAGGGAACCAAAAATGGGATTGTAACACAGGATGTCCTCACTGGGACGAGCAGAGCGCTGTGCCCTGGTTCCTCATTTACAACAACTAGCACTTGCTTTTTGGGTTTGAGTGGTTTGTGGTTGGTGTTTTGGTTGCTGTGTGTTTTGGTATTTTCTGTTTTTCTTTTTCTTTATAAGGTCTCCAGCACACTGTGCCGTAACCCATCCCTAGGTGTATCTATCTGTTCAATCACACACTGCTCCAGGCTTTCCCTCTACATGGCACTGTCACAGTAACCCTGAGTGGGCAACATTCATACACAACGTGTCCAAGAGCAGTTTGAGGAACAGGGTGAGTTAGAGGAGGGGAAGAAAAGAAGGGCATTTCAACAGTGACTGTGAGCTTACTAACAAAGAAGTGTCTCAGCGTTTTGTGAACCAGTTTTTAGGGACAGAGGCATCCCACAGAAGTGGGGCACTACTGGTTTTGTCTGTGGAAACATAACAAAAGGGAGAACAAGGGGTTTATTTTGCTTACTACGTAAGAACATTATGGCTGTGCCTTTGAGTATCCCGTGTCTCCTGAAGGGCCTTTTCTCCATATTCCATGTAAGGGGGTTTGGCTATAGGTGTCCTTCAGGCTGTTATAACATCAGCAATAACATTATATTGATGGTGCTATAGATGTAGTCTGAAATGACTTAAGTATGGGGGAAAGGTGAAGTATTTTTCAGATCTGCCGTAGGCTGTTGATGTATCTCAGAGCAGCTGGTAACATCTATGTTCAAATGCCTGAGTTTATGACATAGTCAAAGTAACCTAAACTGCATGTCTAGCTAGAGACAGGAAATTTATCTTCCTGCAGTATATTTTAGTTGAAAACACTGCTGAAAATCAGGCAAATAAGAAAAAGAAAAATCATGTAACTGTCTTTGTGGTGGGTTTATACTAATTTAACAATAGAATAATATGATTTAGGCTGGAATGGAACTCCGCAGGTCATCCAGTTCAAGCTCCTGCCCAAAGCAGGGTCAACCGCCAAGTGAGATCTGTCTGTTCAGGGTCAGCCCAGTCAGGCTTTCTGTACCTCCAAGCATGGACATTCCTCAACTGCCAGCCTGTTCCATCTTTCACCATCCTCTTTTCATTTTTTTTTAATAATATCCAATTGGAATTTCCCTTTCTCCAACTTTTTTCTCAATAGATATGCCTCAGCTTCATTCATAGCTGTTGTACTACAGTAGAGATATATCAGAGTTTGCTTTAAATAAGCTGGGTTTCTATTGGAGCAGCTGGTTACAGCAGCATGGAGCTCAGAAGAGCCTGTAAAATCCACCTGAGAGCTGTGGAGTGGGCAGGCAAGGAAAGGACTGCGTAATCTCTTTATCAAGAAGGCATAATGGGACTAAACGGATACAATTCAATAATAGGGAATAGTAGGAGAATATTGAGTATTTCAAACACTGTGTTAACACACTGTGTTAAGTCACAGCTAATTGGCATTTTATTGCCAAGTTTTCTAGTATCTCAAACTGCTGCTTCTGAAATTGCATTAAGTGTGAAATGCAAGTCATATTCCATTCATCAAAATGCTGCTAAAAGGCCCGTCTCAAACTGATTCCTTTTCAAAGTGAGCAGGGAATGACTGAGGCTGAACTGAAGCATTCACATGTGAGAATGGAGGGAATGCAACATAGAGGACAGAGTTTGGTAAATCGACAATATCCAAGTGAGGTTGAAATGTTACCTGGGTACTGTAACCATTAAGAACTGGAATGGAAAGAATCAGAGATACAGCAAGTCTGTGCAGAGGGGAGGGATGTAAGAGTTATGTGTCCATGGTGAAGAAGTACTGCTTGATCAGCCAAACCTCAAACAAAGGTGGAATAGGGAAAAGGCAGAGTTTCAATTGTTGAGAGAAGACCCAATGTTCACTTCGACAGGGTCCTGACTCTTCCAAGCCCAGAATGAAGAAGAGCAGAAAGGAAGCAGCTGCATGTAAATGAAGCAAGCAACCAGTGACTTATTACGAGTACAGATTTAAATAAGTGAATGAGGTGGTGTTTCGGAGCCCTCCCAAATCTTGGGTGCCCTTTTGCTTGTGTTCCTGAAGAGGCTGACAGAAAACCCCAAGTGCTCACAGGGTTAGGGCCCTGAGAAATTGAATTCTTAGCCTACTTGAGAGTGTCAGAGCACAATCTGGGCACCAGGGTCCTGCTTCTGTGAAGGGAAGGAGTTGTGCCCAAGATGTTCAACAGAGTTTAAGGAAAAGACTAATGCCACAACCTATAGCAATGGAGGAAAGCTTAGGGGCCCCAGGATCCAATGTGATGAGTCCCTGACATAACTTGTTAAGTGTTCAGTTTTCCCAATGATATACAATATTTTGAAACAAAGTATTTTTAGTATCAGCATCACATATTTATTTGAGGCCTATGGCAGGAAGGTTTATAATTTTAATTAAATACAAAACACATTAAAAACAAGCAACACACAAAAACTTGATATCAGTGACTTAGACCACTGTCTGAAGTCACATGAGCTGCAAAGAATGTTCAGATAGAAAATCAACCAATTCTTGATCTCAGCTTAATATATCAGCAGGATGCACTGTTAAAAATTAGTAGTGATACAAAACTCCAGATAACAAAAGAAAACTGTTCTTAGGAGTTAGATTTGAAGAGACTTTAGAACAAGATCAAAAGATTATGAGGCTTGAAGGAGTGAAGCATTACTACTTAAAAAGCAACAGTAATAACAAACTTGCTGAAAGTATGATTGCCAAGCAGCTTAACATGTTGGGTGGGTTTTTTGGTGTTTTTATAGGGCTGTGTTCACACATCTGTTAATTTGGGATAGCTTCATTTTCTTTTTCAGGAGGAAAAATGGTTGATATGATAATATTAAGAACTGAAAGGGGAAAGAAACTTGCTGCATCTAAATTAGAGGAAAAACAAATTTGTCTTCAAGAATGCCAGATCAGGGAGCATTTGCCTCTAATGGTTTAGTTCACCATCCTGTCAAGATCAGGGCAATTTATAGAACTCTGATCTGTTTTGTTACAGACTAAATTTCATGGGTGTTCAGTTTAGGCTTTTGCACAGATATAACTCTATTTTCAGTGGAGTTAATTCTTCTCAAGTGATCCCCTGAGAATCTTTTGCTGTCTCTTTCTGCAGTGAGTTCCATTAGTTGTCAAGTGAAAAGATGGGATGAGCTCATATTTGAGTGGACAAGATTGTCATACATTTTTTGGCTACACTAACAGCTTTATCTATTTAGAGGTAGTCATATACAGGAAAACGTTATATAGTAACTAACCTTCCCTTTATTCTCTCCCATTATAGTCCATTAGAAGACAAAAGTAAATTTGAATAAAATATGGTCAAAACTGGATATTCGGGTGTCTAAAGCTAAGTCATGTCTGTGTATGTGTTTGCTTTTTCCATCCACACAGCTGCTGTGTTGCAGGGAGCAAGGGCTTGTGCTTAGTGTAGGACTAGGGTAAGACGGCACAAATCCTGGGACTTAAGCAGCTGTTCAGACTAAACATTGTAAAGATCACCCTCATGGCTCTAAGTTCATAAAATTTACCCCAAGTTAGTAAACTTGGGAGCACAAGGTCCAGTGATTATCGAACATACCACAGTGCAAAAAAGGGAGTCACACAGGATATGGCAGCACACTGTGATATGGCTTTAGTTCACATGGTTTTCTGCATATGATAATTTCTCAAAACTTCCCTGTCTGTTACTGTGATTATCATTCTTTAGCCAAGGTCATAAGCTGCTGATTATACATTTCAGTTCTCAGGAGCAAATGTTTTTCTAAACCCATTTCAGAAAACAGGCTTTTTGATCACTTATTAGTGGTTGCACACTCTCATATCAACACATGTAAAATGTTCCTGCATGCACATTACTCAAGTTGTATTTTTTAAAAAGCATATGATGAAGTTTACTGCTGTGAATTGTTAGTGCATGGATCTACAGCAAGATCTTTTTATGGTTTAATGTGTAGCTATCTGCTTCAAAAGTACTGCGAGAAGGGAAATGTGTTGCAGAGCATCAATATCCTCATCTTGGTCGGGGGACAGAGTGGCATGGAACAGGCACAAGTTCTTCTCATGGAGGCTGATGTCTGGGACCAAGATCCTGTTTCTTCCTCTCCACAGCTGATCTGCAGTGGAGAGGAAGAAACTCACTTTCCTGCCCCCCTCTTCTCCAGCATGCCACAAAAGTTGTCTTCATTCTTTTTCCCTATCAACAAATGATTGTACTTCTTAGGCTTGCCTTTTGCATTGTAATTCTTTGGGGGATTGCCTACCTAGGGAAAGGTCTGAAAATTTGCTGATAATCTGCTCTCAACTTGCCCACATTATATTTTCCACAGAGGTTCCTGCTCCTCCAAAATGCAGGAAGGCTCAGTTATTTGAAAAGCTCCCAAACCATTGCCAATTATAGCTGATATAATAAGGAAAGCTAAAATCAATGCTAGTTTACCATTCTGTGAGTTATTACAGTTCAGCTCATACCTCTTAAAAATTTAAGGGTACGTTGAGACAGGCAGTCGTGTATGGAAACCGTAACTGCTATTCCTGTCAGTCACTTACATGTGTTTCTTGCACCAGACCCCTTCCCAGCATGAGAGTGGTTTCTACAAACTAGTCTTGAGGGACCCGAGATGGGAGATAATGACAGAGTATTTTGCTTTTCCCATTTTGACCTTCCCCTCCACAGCATCTTGCAGTTCAGCAGTGCAAGGGGACCAGAAAACAGTACATTTTCCTCCTGCAGCTCCTGCCAGAGCAGGGTGCTGGTCAATATGCCCATATGCTGCCCTCTGAGTGCTGCTGGGCTGGTCTATGTCTGAGAATGAGCCTTCCACAGCTGTTTGCAGTGCAATTGCAGTAAAATCTGCTCTCAGCGTTGCTGTCATGCTGGAGACAGTCATCTACTCAAGCTCCCACTGTGCCTACATGAATGCCAGTGAAGGTGGAAATTTTGTGCTATAACCAGTATTGTCAGCAAGGAGACCACATACATTTTTCTGATGTTCAGTTGTTGTTGGCCTGTTGCTGGAATATGTGCACTTTTCACTACTTTTTCTAGAGCTGAGCATCTTTGTCAGAGCTTATATTGGCAGAAGAGATGGGGCACTGTCAGTGCAGGGCTCAGAGCTGTGAGCTGGACTGCAGCCCCTTGGGCACTTCCCTGGGAACTGTCACCCGTGACCCTGCTGGACACTTCATGCACACAATAGAGGGCTGGACTGCACAAAGGTACTTCACCTATTTTTTGCAGGTCTGCACAAAAAGCTGTGGTAGCAAAACACCATACAGTTGTCACTCTCTGCTGATCAGAATTCGTTGTATATCCAAACCAAAGTGGTCTGCTGATGCATATCCATTTCTTATATGGGTTCTAGAATTTTGCATATGGGATTGTTGACTGTCTTGAAGTTATCTGAAGGAATTCTTGCCAGTTCAGTGGCAACAAACATCATACAGAGGTTTGACCTTATCAGCAGGCAGTTGTCTGCTCCTTGAAGCTATGAAGAGTTAAGTGCTAACTGTAATTTACTCAAGTTTCTGCAAAACCAATACAAAAATCTTCTCCAGGAGTGATGTGGGATTTTTTTCTACTGTGTTTTGCTGGATTATCAGAAGAAGGATAATGAAGTACTCACAATCTTTTTTGGTTTCTGCTTCATTGAGGATATTCAGATTCTTTTCATTTGTGGCAGCAGTAGTTATCAGCAACATTCATGTATTGCTCCAAGGGATGCTGTGGACAAGTGCACTTGTACTGCCTTGTTACAGATTTTGCTTCAATACAACATATTTCCGATTTCCATTTCTCTGTCATGGATAGAGTTTAAATCCCTTCCCTTCTATGCCCTCTCCACTCAAGAAAACGTCCTCAGTTAAGGTGGCGGGCCAGCAGCAGGAGCAGAAGTAGCTCTTAGTTCAAATGCCCCAGTGCATTGCAGTTACCCAACTTGGCTTTTGCTCTTCAACTGCCCTAATTTTGCCTGTTGTCTTGCATTTTG
This sequence comes from Streptopelia decaocto, assembly GCF_964273445.1. Lineage (NCBI taxonomy): Eukaryota > Metazoa > Chordata > Aves > Columbiformes > Columbidae > Streptopelia > Streptopelia decaocto. The sequence continues at coordinate 23,664,271 of NC_138660.1, forward strand.
ATTTTTGATAATGCAAACATGTAGCCAACTGTCAGCCTCTTGTCTGAACTGATGCAATAGTTTAATGTTGATACAAAGCCCCAAACTCTGCCCTATATCACATGAAACAGCAGATGTCACTCACAAAGTGGTTTGCCCTCGAAATTGAGCACTTAACATGATCTCTTCCAATTCCTTAATAAGTTAACAGCTTATCTATATGGGTAGGAAATGACCACAGTAAGAATTCCAGAATAGTTCTCAGTATGGACACAGCTCTAGGAAAAATAGCTTCAGGAGAGAAGGTTATACCAGAACTACCCTGCATTTGAAGTGAACTGACTATTCCAAAATAAATCACTTTTATTATAGCAGATTGTCCACACTGGGCACTATTATAATACATTTCACTACACTGCCAAGCACAAACTAGAAAGGATAGTACTTTTATTTTAAACAACATGTAGCCTGTGTGAACTCCTTTTATTTAAGGCTATTTCCATTGTAAGAATAGCATTAGCCTGTTTCTGTTCAGAGATTCTTATCTCAGTGTTCTCAAAAGCTCTTTTCCAAGAGGTTACCAAAATGGCAGATAAGCTTTAACATTCTGGTTGGAAAGAGGAAATTTTCTTCTTCCATTTTTTAGGCACCATACCTTACCCTTAAGTTTGTTTGGTCCACAACAGAATCTTATGTACTGTTAGCAAGTGCCTGAACCCTACCCTGTCCAGCTGCTATGGAAAACACAGGTGTGTTTCTGTGGAAAGGATACTTGTACCTGTTTCAACCAGTGTTAGAGAAAATGACCTCTTGCCTCTGGCTTCAGCAGCCTTTTCATGAAAACTTGCAGCAAACCTAGGAAACTAAGTTTGAAAGAGTCATTGCTCTTGAAAACAATGTCCTGTGTTTTCATAAATTCAGCTCTTTCCATTTTTAACTAAGAATATTATTCTGGTAACACTTTTCCAATTAACAAGGTGGCATTTCCTTTCACTACAGATAAATACTCTATTAATAAAGGAAAGCAATGTCAGAGTAAGGTTTTCATCCCAGAGCACAGTACATGCACATCAGCTCCACTCAAGAAAATGGCAGGGACCAGCATCTTGAACTACAGCAGTGTGCAGGAGCCTGGGTCATTGCACAGACCCACCGCAATCTCTGTAGCAAAACCTACTCTCTAAGAAATATTTTAATCCTCTCTGCAGTATAAGGAAGGTAATTGGTGATAAACGAAACTTTATCAACTTGGAGGAAAAAAGAGATATAAAAGGCTAGCTAAAAGACCCTACTCATTAAAACTGCAATTGTTTTAACGTCTCTACAATAAATGCATCAGAGGGAGAGAGCAAAACTTGGGAAATTAACAGAAAGTTGCTGTCTATATATCAATTTATTTCCTTTTCCATGATATGCATTTTAGAGGAAATAGTTGGGGCTTCCTACAGCAGAGTATGCATGCTCTGTGTTTTTCTTTGTAAGATGCACAAATTGGCCAGACTGGCTGGTGTTGCTTAGGTCCCATTTACTGTCAGTGACAAAGAAGTCTTGGAATTTCTTTTGTTTCCATCCAGCATCATCCAGTGGTTAGAAAGTGGTACAGTAAAGCAGGTAGCACTGCATCCTCTCAGGGGATGATGTGGAACTCTCTCCCATAATCTTGGCTGTGAACAGTTGTTGACTGTAACCTTTCTTCCTCCTGACAAAGGAGAATGAGGCAGGAATGTGTTGGTTTGATCTGGTTTGTTTTTTTATTGCAGCAAACATTTTTAAATGGAAGTATGGAGCTGGATGATTTGTAGTGACAGGGAAAAGAATCAGTTAACTGAAATTGTCAGTGTCCAGGAGTCAAGTCGAGGAGAAAATTCAGCAGAAGTTCAGTGTAGTGCTGGGTGCTTGGTTTGGTTTTCAGTCATAGAGTTTAATGCTTACCTGCCTTGTGAGACTTGGTGAAAGGGCACTTGGGACTTGTTGCTGTGTATTAAAAATGTTTCATGCTCAAGGGTTCCTTTTATGGGAGCTTTTCTTTAACTATCAATGTTGTGGACTTAATTTTGGTCTTGCAATCTTCAAAAAATTCCTTTCCCTCGTGCTCTTAAGTGTTGACTGGGTACTTGGTATCTTTTATCTTGGTATCTTTTATAAAGACTGTTTTGATAAGATACTGACAATCGCAATCTGTGATGCTTCAAATATCGTGAAACTGAGGAGTTTTTTTATTTCTGCATTTTTTCCCCACATTTAGGGGATTCTAAAACCAGCAGCTTTTTTTCTTTCTTCCAGAAAGTATTCAGACTTCTGTTGGTCAAGTGTACAGCCCTTCTGCTACATTGCTTGGAGAAGCAGTGTAATTGAAAGAGTTCATCCTGTGGACACAAGACAGAGACTGTGATTACCCACAGCTTGGCTTTGCCAGTCAATTTCTTTTTAAAAAAATCCATTAAGAAGTACACTTCAAATTCTTTGCACTTTTCAGGTGGTTGATTTCTGTCTAAAAGCCTTCAAAGAGCTGAATTGTGCACATTTTCAGTTCAGTTGCACATCTCTAAGCATATGATTGCTATATAGGCATTTTATTTTACAGATTTCAACTTATTTGCATCATTACATAGCTTCTTAATTTGGGGCTTAAAGGGGAAAGTGATTAGTTACTTTTGTCTGTTTATCTCCGTTCCTGTGAACTTTAGCATCCCTGCTTTGTCTGTTCACCATGTATGTTCCAGCATCAGCAAGGAAGGATGAATGCCTCTTCTGATTAGTTGTTTCCCTGGAGGATCACACAGAGGTCTCAAGTCAAAAACCTGTAAGCACATTTGCTTTAGAATGCAATTTTCAAACTGAGTTGTCAGGTTTTTGATCAAGATCAAGGAAACAATGGTATAAAACATTAAGAAACAGTGTGTGTGTGTGTGTGTGTGTGTGTGTTAACAGGACATTTATATCTAAGTCCCAGTGGCTCAGAGAACAAGGATCTTTCTTGTGTGTTGTGGTACCTGCTGAAGAGCATAAAAATAAAACAAAATTTTATTTCCAATTATATTTAGATTAATATGTATGACAAAAAAATCCATGCCAGCAAGCTTGGCCACAAGCCAGTCTTGAGCTTCAGGTCACTGCAGAAAGTTACTGAACTATTCACACAGAAATTATTCCAGCACCATTTTCTGACTGTCTAGATGCCTGTTATGGGTGTGGATAGAGTCGACATGCAGAAGCTTTTCTGGCTGCACTGCTTTCCACGATGAGACCACCATTGTAGAGTTTGTGACCCTTGTCACGCTCCCATCCCTACCAGCAGCCAAGTGTTTGTGTCCTGTTTGTGTTCTGAGGGGTTTTACGGAGGGAGGCTGGCAGGATTACACCTGTTCCTGCTAACAGGCATGTCACAGGGACAGCTGCTGCAGGACAGAGTTGGGGGGAACTGAGATCTTGTAGAACCCAGGCTCCCCTTGTGTTTATTTAATCCCCATGTATGACTGGGTAATAATATGCTACTAACAAATAGGCCTTTCCTTTCTACCATCTTGCAGCTGTTGCAGTGCAAGCAGGAAAAAGAGCTTTTATAAAGAGCAGCTGGAGCCTTGTGCCTTCTCTTTGGACCCAGAAACTTCTCACTTAGATGGATCAGTTCCTTAGATATATATGCTTCAGCTGCAGTCCCAACTCCCTACTTAAATTTGTAGGTGTTCATATATTTTAAGAGATCAGCTAAGGTCTTTCAAGTGTTTCAAGGTTCTGACAGACATTTGGGTCTTCCATATGCAGTAAGGATTTGGCAGTGTGTATATGCAGCTTTGGTAAAATCAACTTTTGCTTTTGTCTGGCCACGTGAGGTCTTGAAGCTGTGAGCTGCAAATAGAGGCTTGAAGGGCAGATCTACTTGAACCATCTTCCCTTGGCAAGAAAAGAGCCAATCATAAGGTAACTTGCTCTGTCTGACCAGTCAGATGCAGATGTTCTGCTAAGACACAGATGTTCAGATCCACAGCATCCACATGAGAAGAGGGAGTGGCATCATATTGTAACCATATGGTCTGCAAAGGTAGTTCTAAATCTCAGATTTCATCTCTGTAGCTGCTGAAGTTGGACTTTCCTTTGTTTAGGTCAGCTGTTAGTGGCTTTACTGTTTTGATTCCTGCCAAGGTTTCTAAGAGTCTTTATTAGCTTTCAAAGAGGAGACCCTTTTAGTGCGAGAGTCTGAAATCAGAACCAGGCTTGCTAAGTCTGAGAGATTTTGGCATCTCCAGTACCTGCTTCCCTGACTGAACTGGAACTGTGTTGTACTCAGAGCAGTGATCACCGTGCTGGCTGGGATAGCTCTGTGGCGTTGTGGCAAACATACAGCAGTAGTACTGAAACCATAGGGTCTTTATACCGGTGCTTCCAAACTGCTCTGGGTTTCCAGCTAGGAGTACAAGGATCTCAGGAGAATGGTGTGTGAGTGCTGCCACTCTGTGCACGTGTGTGTGCTGGGAACAGCTGCTCACGCTGCAACAGATAAGCAGAATAAGTTTAGAAACCTCTGTTCTGCACTTTGCTGTAGGTCTGAGCATCGATATCACAGGACAAGTGCTAAATCCTTCACCATTCACTTGTCATGTGGTACACACACCTGGGTATCACCAAAGCAGATTAGAATATCGCATGCCCATTCTTCCTACAGGAGCAGGAAAAAAAAATGGAATAAACAAGGTAAGTGGTTTGTTCCAACCTGTTTGGGGAAACAGGGAGCTTATCTTTGGGAAATACAAAGGAAATACTCTCTATTTTTTAATTGTGAGTAGTACAGCTTTATTTAAGTTGTCTTTAATGAGATATTTGTTCGGGTTTGTAAGTGTTTAAGGAGGTGGGTGGTTGTTTGGTTTTTTTTTTTTTTTTTTCTGCTTTGGATAACTAAGTTACACTGGTTTCCTGTGAACTAGTGTAACGTCTGTGCCAAGAAACCATTAGACATCCCTTGCCTAATAAAGCTACTGTTTATTTATTAGGCTTTGAGATAAGTATTTCATTGAGGTTTTGGTGGCAGAGGTGGTATATGTGGTTTACATGTTTCCTACTGCTGTTTTCTCACGGGAGGCTTTCTGTAATAAGCTGTACTCTTACTATATCTGAGCTTATCCTCACTTCAGTATTAACTCATCTGAGTTCTAACTGCAAATACATAAACCTTGAGCTCAGCTGTTAGTAACTTACACCCAAACTAGTGGCTTTGTAAGGGACAGCTTTCTCTAAGTCAGAGCAAAGCCACTACTTAGAGCTTCTCTGCGGGGAAGGCAATAGCCCCTGTGGGATATAAAGCAGAATATTTTATTAGATCTTAAGGTAAATATATAAGCATCCAATGGCCAGTAGCAAGCAAATGGTAAAATACTTTTCAAGTGCATTTGCAAAATTTGTGTTTATTTCTTGTTATTTGTAAGAGGATCTCTAATCTTTGTATCTCGCTCCTAGCAATATCCATGAATAAGTCATGAGTGCTGGCTTAGCTGTCTAGGTCTCTCTTGATTAGGAAAGTGGCTGAGTGTAGATCAAGTTTAGGTGTAGTAACTCAGCTAGCATAAGCCTGACTTCAGTCTGATTTATTTTGTAGTGAGAATTCAAAGTTAATGCTTTCACAGATACAGGCTAGTGTAAGGGAATGTATAAAAACAATAGACCTCCCAAGTGTACCTGATGTGACTTTGTCCTCTGAAAATCAATCGAACTTATGCTCCTGGATTGACTGGATTCCTATGAAAATTCCAGATAGAATATTTTTAGTTGTGTGTATTAGATGTTCTGCTCAGTCTGGCATAGACCTGGAGTGGAAAGTCACTAGGTATTTCAGTTGTGTATTCTATAAAAGAGCAGAATTTGAGCCACTGCTACAAGTGGTCTTGTCTATTGTCAAGCACAGAATAAAGGAAATGATATTGAAAAAATAAAACACGTGGAATCCACGTTAAAGGTTTGATCTCCTAGCACCTAAGATGTGGTTTATTTTTGCCACCACTTTTTAAAGTCCTAGCTTGCATCAGTGCAGATTTAAATACAACATGACCTTTGATCTGTTGATTTTGGAGTTCCTGCAGCTTTTGGTATCATTTTTAAATGGACACCTGATGGTTATCTGTGTGGCTGATGTAACCTCGTTTGCGTTGGACACGAAGGCGACGTAAAATGTTATGTACTCAGAGAGGGATGATGTGAGGCTTGCTAGTGGAAAAAGGGATGTTTGGCAGAGCCCAGTTGGAGTTTGGCTGTACAGGCAGGGGAGAGACAGCGGATCCCAGTGCACGCTGGACTGGCTGCAGGTTAAGCCATTAGACAACTGAGGGTAGGATTTGTGCCAGGAATAGGCTGCAAAATTTATTTTCCCAAACTGGGATGCAAAGAAGCAGATAGACACTGAAGTGTCCAAGGACTTTTTCAGTGGGCTAAGCATGGGGGCTTCCGTTTGCATTTGCCTAGAAGAATGCAGAGAGGGGAAATCTGCAGTGCATCTCCCCCAGTCCACAGGTTAGAGATAAAAATACATTTTTCCTCTAAGTGTTTTTGTTCTCTGTAAACATTTAGTGTTTAGGCAACTTGGGGATTGCAGATTGTCGCTCTGAGTTCTGCTCCTGAAGCCAGTCAGACCCACTGATGAATCCCAGGTGAAACATAGGAAAGCCTGGGGAAGTCTGGCCTTAGAGTGGAAGATGCAGTTTGGAAAGGTAGAAAATGGCTAAACCCATGGTCTAGGTTAACTCGGAATAAGCAGGCAGTGGCAGTAGGTAACAGGAGGTAGCAGTAACAACTTGTATTTTTTTGATTTCTCATCTCTTTCCACTGTTGTTTCCAATGGAAAGGCCGGGGAAAGTGTAGATCTTGTTATTTTAACTCCACTCAGATCTTCTCTGATCTAAGAAACATGCTGGTCTAAACTAGCAGTGATGCAGTACTTGATGTTTAACTCCTTGTGCAGCAAAGAACTACTCTATCTTTCTCTTCAGTGGAATTTTACCTTAAGTATAAATAAGGATGGATTTAAGCGTTTGCTTAAGTGATGATCCTAGGTGAGTCATACCTGGAAGCACCTTGGAAATACCAGCAGTTTGGAGCAGCATATAGAATTAGCAGGGAAGGATTCCACAGCATTTGAGGAAAAATGAGAGTGTTGGCGCCAGAGCTTTGGTGTTGCGGTGTCTCCTGGTTCGGCTGGGGTGTACCTGTGTGCGTGGGTGGAGATGAGCAGGGCATGGGCCTTTGTGGTCTGTTTATCTTTCAGGGATGGTATTTTAGTTTGTTCTTTCACAAACTAACAGGCACTATGTTTACCACAAATGTAAATCAGTAACGAAATCCACTGGAATATATTCATCTGTATAACTAAAGAGAAAAGCCAAAATGTTTTATATCTTACAGTTAAAACAATGCATTAACAATAAATAACTCAGGTAACTGGAATGAACTTAATGGCTGATTTCTTCATAGTTGCCATTTCTAAATATTTATACATTTATAACTCCAGGCAAACACATTGCAATCCTAAAATCTGCTCGGCATTTTTTATGCCGTGGTGTATAGTCCAACTGTGTATGTAAACTTTGTGTATGTGCCTGTATTTTGCAAATACTAATATAAATTTCAAACCTTTGAATTGAGTGTATGCTATGCTGCTGGAGTTAGCTGAACTTTGTGTGTAAGAATGACATCATTGTTTCTGGAGTTACTAGCCTACATGAAAAGAAGAAAATAAGAAGCAGACTTCTAAGGAAAAAAATCAAACAAAATAAATGGTTTGAACACTATATGATGCTTTTGGGTGCTATAAACATTTTATTGTTACTTGTTTGGGAAGAACTGCATAACTCACTGGGGCTTCACAACTTGTGAGTAATGCAGCCATCTCAAAATGTAGCAGATTTATCAGTCATGGTGTTCAAATGAAAATCTGGGATCTCATTTCCTCCTAAGCCCTTATAAATTTAACCCAGTGTTTAACAATGGCTCATCTGCATGTCTTTCCTTACACCTACGTAAGACACAACCTGTGTCTTATGTAAGAGTAATCCAATGGGAATATTTTAGTGCCAGAGTGCTAAAAACTAGTAACTTCTGTTTTCAAGAGCACCGTAAACTTAAGAAAACTGTCACTAATAGCAGTAAATACAGAATGTATGGCATTTCAGTTAGAATTTTTTTTGCTATAAATCAGCAATTGTTCATATTATTAACTCTGCATAGACAATACCTCGTGTCTAGCTGAAGTGCCAGTATGACTGCCCCTACACTGAGCATCGCTGTGCTCTTTGACACGGGGCTGCATTTCATTCTCCATTCACAGGCAGCTGGCAGAGGCACCAGACGGTGATCTTCTGGGGTTGCCAGGACACTTTGTGGAAGTGAACCCCACCTGCCCTTCAGCGCTGGGCTGACAGACCAGCTGTGGACCCTTCTGCAGCTTCTGGAGAGGACTCTGCTTGGGTAAGCTGGTTAACATGTAGCTGTAGCACACCAGCTGGCCTCTGCAGGTCCTTATTGCACCGTTCCTCCCAACAGCACCTCTCCCTGCTGCCCACAGAGAATGCAGCTGCAAGCCAGCGACCTGCCCGGCAGCTCCTGGGTCTTCCAGTGGTTTGTTTCACTCATGAGACTGTATTGCAAATGATTTCTGGGGGATGGAAGGCTGCCTGGCAGGTCCGCAGGAAGCAGTTGGCTGGGAAAGTTTTCTGTAAATAGCACCCAACTAAATTTGCCTCAACTTCACCTGTTGTTATTATTATCTCCAAATTATGTGGATGATGGCGTGCAGAGGCATCTTCCCGCACACAGACATCATCATGATCCTCTGTATGGCCAGAGCATCCAGTTGGAACATTGCAAGTGAAGGCTTGTGGTGTCCCATGTGGCGGCAGCAGCGGGAGCAGACACATGTGGGAAGACCTACTCCTATTTCCATGCAAATCTTCCTGTTCCTACTAACTGGTGTTGCAAAAAGGGAGTAGAAACCTCGCCCCCGGGAGTGCCGAGGCTCGCTGTGTGAGGTTATTACTGAGGTGGCGTACAGCGGCTGTCCCTGACAGCGATGCGAGCCGCGTGCTCGAGAGAGCCGCCGCCGCCCCGCAGCCCACCCGGCTCTGCAGTGCCAGTGGTTTAACCGCGGAGCGCCGGCCAGCGGCGCCTTCCCGGCGGCGGCCGCAGCTGCGGGCCGGGCAGCGGGGCCGGGCGAGGCTGCGGGCGGAGGCTCCGAGCGGAGCGGCGGCCCCGCGTGTGCCCGCAGCCGGCGGGCTCGGGGCGGCGCGGGCGGCGCTGTGCATGCCGGGCGCGGGGCGGCGCGGGCAGGAAGCGCTCGCTGCCGGCCCAGCCCAGCCCGGGTGCAGCCGGCGGCGGGGGCGGGCGCTGCCGTGCCGGTGCCGCTGGGGCTGGGGCACGGCGGAGCGCGGCGGCGGGATGGGGTTGGCTTCCTGAAGCGGGGGGTGAGGGCGGGAGGGGGCTGGTTTTTACGTTTCGGTCCCTCTCCGCCCCCCTCCTGCTCGTCTCTCTCCCAAGTTCGCCGCTGTGCCGCGGCCCCTCCGGAGCGGCTGGCTGCGGGCTGCCCCTGCCCCGCTCCCGGCGCTGCCCGCGGCGGGGCGGGCGGGGACAGCGGGGAGCCGAGGTGAAGGCAGGGAGCGGCCCACCGCCCCCGGGGAGGCTCCGCTCCGGGGAGCAGTGGGGGGAGGCGGCTGGCACAGGCGCCGGGTTCCGCCGCCCGCCCCCCGGCACCGCCGCCGTCTGCCCAGCGCCGGCAGCCCCGGGAGATGGTGACACATGAAGCGTGCGGGAAGGACCATGGTTGAGAGGACCAGCAAGTTCTTGCTGATCGTGGCCGTCTCGGTGTGCTTTATGCTTATCCTGTACCAGTACGTGGGGCCGGGGCTGAGCCTGGGTTCCCCCAGCGGCCGCTCCTACTCGGAGGAGCTGGACCTGTTCCCCACGCCGGACCCGCACTACGTGAAGAAGTACTACTTCCCCGTGCGGGAGCTGGAGCGGGAGCTCGCCTTCGACATGAAGGGCGAGGACGTGATCGTCTTCCTGCACATCCAGAAGACCGGCGGCACCACCTTCGGCCGCCACCTGGTGCAAAACGTGCGGCTGGAGGTGCCCTGCGACTGCCGGCCCGGGCAGAAGAAGTGCACCTGCTACCGGCCCAACCGCCGGGAGACCTGGCTCTTCTCCCGCTTCTCCACGGGCTGGAGCTGCGGGCTGCACGCCGACTGGACCGAGCTCACCAACTGCGTGCCCGGAGTGCTGGACCGCCGGGAGAGCGCCGCCGCCAAGACGCCCAGGTACCGGCCCGAGCCCCTCGGCGCCCCGAGCCCCCGCCCGGCCAAGCCCTCCCGCCCTGCAGCCTCGTCCCTGTGCCCGCTGCTGCCGGGCTGAGCCCCGACCTGCCCCGAGCCCTTCCTCGGCCGGCTCACCTGTCCTCCCCGCCCGGCCTCCAGGCTGTGCCCTGCGCCTTCCCTCTGCCTTCCCAGCCAAACACGCTGCTCTTTGCCTCCCACGTACCGCGTACGCTGCACCCTCAGCACATGTTCTGCTGCTCTGACAGCCTGCGTGGACCAAGCTTATGTATTTGTGCCACTTACTCTCTTTCGTAAACACATAGTCTTCATGTCAGACCTCACTTGCTACCTTTCAGAACCCATTGCACCATGCCCTAGTCCGAAGCTTGCCTTTGGAGCCAGCCTTGCCCTAACGCGTGTCCCCTTTTCCTCCAGCTAAAATTGTTCTCCAGTGCAGTTGAGGAGACCAACAGTCCTCTTGCTAACTCCTTTGTTTTACCGCCTTAGTCTGCCTGATAATGTTTTGCACGTTGCAGAAAATATCCCTTAAACACCTTTTTTGTGTCTTCCTTGCTACTTATCTCGATTGGAGACCTGAGGTGAATTGTTTTGGGGAAGGATCCAGCTTGTATATGTTCCTTCTGTCTCACTCATTTGTGCACCAGGAGGGAGAGAGAGCCATCCCAAAGCACCCCTCAGTGCATCCCCATTCAACAGCCGGTGGATTTCTGTTCTCTTATCCTATTATTTCTCTACCTTGGTCTCGTTATCAATTATAAGCTTCAGAGGAATTCTCTATTTGAAGTACTCTGGTAAAGACAGCAGCTTATATTAAGATCTCCAAAGATTGTGTTCTTTTAACTTAATATACCTATGTGTCTTTCATTTCAGAAGGCAGCTTTTTTTTAATTGATGACTAGTTTTTAACACCGCACACACCGTCCTTGCCGTATCAGTGTTTTTATTATGATACTTTGTAATGTTTGCTTTCAAGTTTCATTCTTAAAGGTGTTCAAGATCTTAGGCTAATATTTGGTTATGCCATATGCTTTATTTAAATGCATATTCTTAATACCATACATAATCCCTTTAGTGAAAAGTAGCCTTTAAGAAACTATGGTTTAGCATCATAATTGTTTTTGTTCTGCATTTTTTGAAAGCATTTTTATCGTTGTTTTTTTCATTGGAGCTGTCTGTGATTGCTGGGGTTCTTTATTGTCTCTGTCATGATTGCTGCTGTTTTCAACCCATTTCAGTGTTAGTCATCCAAGTGCTGTGCTCAGATTGCTGTCTTGCTGCCTGACCCAGGAGCAGCAAACGGAAGCCTCTATCTAAAGAGCAGAGAATTGAGGCTTTCTTATGGTCTCATATTAATAAGGTTCTTGAAAACAGTAGAATATCCTCAGCCCATCTGGTTGCTGTTGGGATTTTAGTGAAGTGTTTTAAGGAAAAATGCACAAAGTTCAAACCTGATTTAAAAAAAAAGAAACAAGAATTTACCTGTTTTGTGAACCTTGGCACTTGGCGAGCAAACCATTAACCTTATGTAAAGACCTGTGTAGCTTTATGAATTGTCTCAGTGCCTTGTGTGCTTCCATTGGCAGTTTAGTACTAAAATTTCTGGATGTTCAGAACTGAACTGGCTCATCCTACTTAAGCAGTTGTTTATGTGTAGGTACCTGAGAACAGGGCACTTCAGGTTGTGAAGTAGCAATTAAATTCCTTACTGCAGCTCATAGGAAGTTTGGAACCAGAAGCCTATTGCCTCATCTCAAATGCTTGTAAATAAGATTTACGTGGTAATTTTTCTTGAAACATCAGAAACTATACGCTTCTTAAATGTCTTGATTTTTGGATGTGCGGGAAGGCTAATTAATCTTGTCCCATTCCTTCATGTCTCTGCGTATCCAGAAATAGTTCTGCTTAATGTGGTCTTTTTACTTCCCTGAAATCTAAATTGGAACTTGGTTTTCAGCTGTGTGAGAACTATGATGTGGAAGTTCTAGATAATCTCAGGTTTATCGCCTTGGTCTGTTAAACAGAAACCAGAATTTACTGTTCATTGTATCCTGGACATGGTTTTGGTGCAGTGAACAGCTGCTGAATATTTTAATAATACTGTCCTAGGATACTGTTCTGTTGTAGTACAGGCCAGTTTAGTAGGGATCTTCTCCAAACTATTATTTAGTAAGGAAGTTGGTAATTAGAGACAGGCAATGCTTGTTTAAAATTAAAACTGGATGGATTTTCTTTGTTAGAGAAAGGATAGTCTTGTATTAGGTCTGTTACACTAAGAGCAATATAACTTCTCCATTGTGAATGTCAGATCTCTTATGTTGAAACAGGACATAGTTTTACATAAGGCATATGCTGGAGAGGCCACTGTTTTATAATGGAACTGAACTAAGAAAATACTGATTTTTCTCTTTTAAAAGAAAAAAAAGAGAAGAAAAAGAGCAGCGTGCCACCATTCCAGCAGGGTTCACTCAGATTCTAATATTATCCACCCTGGGTTTTGGAGCACAGTCTTCAAACTCAGCTTTTAAAGCTAATGTACTAGCCTCCGCATTTACTACTAAATGCAAAGTTTAAACCTTTGTTCTTCCAGCTGTATGTTTATCTCCCAGAACAAAACAACTGACTTGTGATAACAAATAAATCTGCCTTCTACTAGAGAATGTTGGAAAGCATGAAGGTCATTCAGTATTGCCCACGTGTACAAATCATGAGCTTAAAGCTGTTAACTTTGTAAGGAATGCAGTTTTATCACTGCACAGTGCCCTATTGCACTACATTCCATAACCTGTGCATGGTACATAAATTTACAATGCAATTGCTCCTTTTATTGTTCTGCTGTTCTGTGTTAGACTTAATGATTAGGAGCCCTAGATTGCCAAAGACTGCAATTTTTTTTCTCTTCTTTGTTTGTTTCTTTCTTTTGCATTGATATAGCAAGCAGTTAGAGGTGGGTGTTTTAGTGCAAATGGGTTAGCACTCTTTAAAAAAAAAAATCACAGCAAACCACTGGTTTTCATCCCCCTCTCCCCTTCCCAGCCCTTCCCCACTAGTGACTTTCCCAGTTTTGTATTCAAAAGACTTCTGGACAAGCACTTCTTGAAGCAAATGTTACGTTTTATACACAGCCAGTAAAAGAAAGTGATTTGTTCAGGGGCTGTAAAACTTGGGACTTGAGGAACTCTGAGGCTGGCTGTGTTTATCAGTCACTTAGCTGCAGTTCTCTTCATGGCTTTGGGAGGGGGCACGTTCCAAGATTTTGGGGATGGAGGCCTATTCATTCCTCGTACTGTTAGGCATAAATAACTGCTGGTAAAGACTTCTGTCTTTAAAAAAATAAAGCAGATTGTATTAAGATGTGTGCTTTGAGTCATCGTGATGATGTTTCCCAAAGAGAAGGCTGAGTCCTTTCTGTGAACTACTCCCTTAAATTCATCTCACCTAAAACTGCAAGAGATCTAATCTCTTCAGTGGATTCTAAAATAAAAAGCCAAACTTTTTTGTCAGCTCGGTTCTGCAGTTTGACTTCCAGAATTTGAAAACTCCGTGAAGTGACCTGCTAGCAACTTGTGTGTCTCCTGTGTTAGAGGACGGAGTGCAAGCCCTTCGAGGTGTGTGCGGCTTCCCTTGTTACCCCAGAGGAAAGGTGATTCCCTGCCCTGCTGGCTGTGTCTTTCCTGCCTGCTCCCAGCAGCAGAGCAGGGCCAGGTGTTCTGGAGCTGTCCTTGTAGGGACACTTCATGCATGAGCTTGACTCTGATGTAATGTGCTGCAGGAACAATAAACCAAATAAATTACGCTGAGAGAATTCTGTGTGCTTCCTCTCCCACCTAAAAACAAAACCAAAAACAAAACAAAGCCAAAACTAAAAGGCAGCCTAGGCTTTGTTGCTATCATGCTGGTTTCTTCTGTCCCATGAAAACAAGAGCATCCAAGCTGGCTTTTCCTGAAGACACGTTATTCCCGTGGAGAGGACTTCAAGGCATACAGCTTCTTTAAAAATCTCATTTATTGCAGCTGCCTGTTGCTGTGGAGAAGGCGCGTGCTCGGTGTAGTGTAGGAAGGGCATAGCTGGTCTGTGCCCCCCAGCTCAATGCCTGCTCTGCCTCTGCTGTTCTCTTTCAAGTACCAGGTAGATTTTTGGTTTAACCTTTTTTTTTTTTAATGAGCCACCTCAAGACACTAGTCTAAGCTTGGCTTTGTGTGTTTCTCTGCTGGTCTGTCATAGAAGTTTGGTTTCTGATTTCATCTATGGACAAAAGAAATGCCAAAAGTATTTCTTTGTAATTTGAAAAGCAGTGCATGCTTTCAATTTCAATATTTTCTGAAGATTTCATATGCTTCAGAAATAACAAAATTGTAATCCACATACTTCTGTGTAAGAAATGTATGGCAGGCTAGTGAAACCTGCTGTTAAACAGATCAGTCATAGTTTTACAATCTCTGATAAGCTATTTAGAACTTATGTTTTGCGTTGTTTTATTTTTTAAAAGAAACAATTAACAGGGCTCAGCAGCTTGTTAGTTTGGTTTTTCTGAAGTGTGAACCTTTCACAGCTTCCAACCACATCTCTGTCCCTTTGCAGGGATCTGTTCTTGATGAGGTTTTTATTGTATGTGTGCTTAGAAACTGCAGAGACGCGCTGTCAGGAGACCAACTGTTTGAGAATGAAAGGCTTTACCAGATCATTTCTATATTATTAGTGCTTTTAAAAAGCTTAAGCGTATAATTCTTTGTGGATCTGTGTGTTGGGAAATACCTGTCCACAGGGAGCAAAGGGCATTTTTTTCCACTCACCAGTTCAGCTCAGACTGGTTTCTCTTAAGGACTGGTGAGGAAGTTTCAGTATAAACTTATTTTCAGTAGCCTGATTGCTGTCTCCAGTCCTGAGCCTGTGGGTTATTTTAAAGCCTGCTAGTCTGATAGGAAACGTCTTGTGCACCCAGTTGTGCTCACTCATAAAACGAGGTTGGTCTTTCAGAGCCAAACAATTCTGAAGGGCTGGGTAGTTTCTTAGTGAAAATCTTTACATTTGACATAGTAATTAAAAGTAGCTGAAAGTTGGAACTATTCAAATAGCTGCCTTAAGTTTGAGATACCGTGTTTATCTGAGCTTAAGACTTTTGGCTGGTACACCAGGTTTAATTACTCTATTTCTTTTCTTTTTGTTGGCGAAGCAAAAGGATGTGTCCTTAGATGTGTCTCTGCTTGCGTGTATACTTAGACTAACCTGATTTTGCAAAACTATGCATTTGGCTGTTTTTCATTAATCTTTAAACAAAAGTTGCGTCATAACATTGTGATTTTGTTTTTCTGCGTAGATGTTTGCAAACACTTTAACCAGACCTCAGATTTTGCCTTTTTGCCCTTATCCTTTCCCACTCTAAAACCAAAAATATGCTACTCTGATTAAAACCTTTAAACACTTTTTTTTGATCAGCAATTCAGAAATTGTTACGTTGAAAGAGCTGCCTTGGATTTTATTAATAACTGAACCCTATACTTTCATATCCGGTGCCAGTGTAAGGACAGTGTTTAAGGAACGGTCCACTGCAAAGGCACAAAGGCTGATGTTTTCCACCACACTAGTGCATGCGAATTTCTTGAGGGTGGTTATTTAGTGAATTACAGTTTGTAATATTTTGTGTGAAACATCTTGGCCAAACTGATGCCATGCTCTGTTTTCAAGGCTCTGCTTAATGGCCCTGTGCTGGCAGTTTGAAATGCCAGAGACCCTCTTCTCTGTCACTCGTTGAGCAACTTTAGCATGCGTATCTCTTCCAAATTTGTGTGATGTTGAGCCAAGCCGCCTTATGAACCTAATGTCGCATCTTGAAAGAAATCTGTGATTAAAGAAAATTGTTGTGATTTAAGAAAATTGGGGTTTGTTAGTGCCGTAGAGGCTTTCGATGAAAAATAATGAGTGGATTCGATGTGGCAGGATGGAAGAGCTGCAGGATTCCCTGCTGTGGCGGGTTGGGTGTGCTGAGGCCTCTAACCTGCAGCAGCCTGGTGAAGGTCTTCAGCTGGGTATGAGGATGTGAACTGGAAGAGGTCATATTACCTCTTAAGAAAGCACTGACACAGGAGATTATGTTATAACTTGAGGATGATTACTGTGCTGCCTTCCTTCTGGGCCATCTGTTTCTTCTAGGAAGGAAGAAGAGATTAGCTTCCTCTCGTGGCCTCTTCCTTCGTTGATTTGCACAGTGAGAATTAATGGGTTTGTTCAGCAGAAGCTTTTGGCTGCCTGTTGTAGAAATGGGAGGAGAGTAACCTGGGACCTGGTATGCAGGCCTGGAGTTATCTAAGAAAACTCCTTTGTGAGTTCATTTCGTAGGTGACACTGATGTGTCTTATTAGAGTCCTATTTGTATGCAATGCCCACGTTCCTGGTTCTCATTGAAGTCCTAGATGACCCGTTGCCAATGTGTTCCTAACCCAAACGTTAGTCACAACAGCCACAAAAGAACCATGATAGAGGTTAGTCAAAGGGGTTGTGGCTGTGGTATCCTAGTTACTTTCACCTGGAAGAGTGACTGTGCAAATAGAACACACCTGATACTAAATTCAGTCAGGAATATCTGACTTATCAAGTGTTTCACACATGTTCTAAATGTCCCTACTGGACATCCTGCTGTCTTCACAGGTTATGGCTTTTGTACATCTCAGGAGTGGGGAAGCAGCATGGGCGATTGCCTTCAGTCAATCATAGAACTTAGGTCACCTCTTTGTGTCACTTTATTTTAAGCTTCCAGTTATTTGGCAGCAACTTTACCAAATTTGTGGTAGTATTGCTTTAAATCAGTAATATTTTGTCAGTGAACATTTGGATTTGCGTTTGCTTTAGAAAGCCAAAGGGGCATAGTCTAACTCCACAAAGCTTATCTTTGTTTATGCTTGTATTTCCAGAAAGTATTAGAGCAGAAAGAAACTTTCCATTACTGACTGAAACTGGGCTTTGTCAAGCAAGGATGAAGCATGGTCTTTAATTCCTAATGATCACAATTGTGATTGATAGCTGCCAAGTCAAGATATTTTGATGGAGTCTTACTTGCTGTGGATGGAGGGGTATGATACTTAATCATCACAAGCACTAAACAAAGATGTTGGTGATAGTGTGTTTAAAGAGGATCTGAAGCACAGGAGGAACATAGAGCTGAAGTAGTCTATTAAATTCTCTTGTTTCTGAAATGGTGGTTCAGCCTAAAATAAGTTGTAAAAATTCTCGACATTTCCTAAAGGAATTAAAGACAAGGAAAAAATAACCACTAGCACGGATTCAAGGCTGCACAGTTTCTGTAATCGCTGTTTGATGTATTTTTGTTCACCCTTCTATTTCCGTAACGGAGCACTCTGCTGAAAATCCAGCCTGAGAATCTCTCTGAAGAGTCCTTTGGAGATTATTGCCACAAAGACACAAAGAGCCTTAAACAGCCCTGTGCTGTAGCACATCAAGTTTCAGATCTGAAGAGGATGCTTCAGCTAGTCTGGTGTGGCAGTGCTGAGGGAGGAGCTGTCTACCAGCGCCTGGCTGGAGCCTCAGCTGTCTCCTGGCTGGAAAAAGTGTTTTCAGGAAAGGTCCATGCAGAGAGAGGTCATCAAACAGAAAGCACATCCTATGCTTAGTAGCGTTTAGTCGTTTCTACTTGTATTAAACGGCATACATCTATTCTCATCTCTGTGCTTGTCCTCAGAGTGTGATATGTTACACTGAATGCTGCTTCATCCCCGCAGGCTGCTGGGTAGAGCTGAGGACATGAAATTCTCCGGGGCATTTCTGTTCCGAGGAGGCGTCCAGAAGGGATTAAGAGATGCCTCTTGTCCACCTCTAACCGTAACCTGCATTTCTTAGTGGTATGAATTATATGGCTCTGTCACCTGTGTATTTCAAAGCTTCTTACAAAGTATATAGTAAATAGCACCTGGTGTTATATTAATTTACAGCCGAAAACACCTCCTAAGTCCTCTGTCTTACATCTGGCTTTGACCATAAATCTCAGACTTACATGTTAATGTACAGACCTTTCCTGCCCAGTGACTTTGTCTCTTTCAGAAGCGACTGGTTTCTTAGCATGTTATTACTCCTTTGCTCTGCACTTCCCTCTCTTCCTTCTACCCTATTAATGGTAAATTCTACATAATAGCTCACCTATGTTTTTATAGAGGAAATATTTCACCATTTCCTGCCAATTTAAACAAGAAACAGTGATTCTCAATTAACTTTTTATGGTCCAACTCTGTGTTTTGCTTCATAACTAATCTCCAGCCTATTAAGCAGAGATTCTTTGATTACACCTCGCTGCAGACTGAAATATTGTCATTCTTTGTATGGAGCTCTTCTACATGAGGGGGAGACCTCTGAGCTTCCTGAGCCGCCCTCGGGTTTTCGTTTTTAAAATATACCGAATATCCTTTTTCGTTAATGTTAGTCTTGAAGTACTAATGTGACAATTTAAGATTTTCTGGCCAAATACCATTGCTTAGAGTTTCAAAATGCTGAGTGACTTTTCACTGTCTAATTTCAGATTTGTTTGAAGGGGGCCTGGTTTCTGGATAAGTGCTGAAGAAGTAAAAGTGTTGCCTTCTAAAAACTCCTTCCACGTATTGGAATTGCTCTACATTTTAGCCTTAGCTCCTGTGTTAATTAGACATATGCATGTAGAAGATACTTCAGGAAAAGATTTTTTGAAGAGCATGTGTTGTTCTTTCCTTTTTATTTTATTTTTTTAAATCTTAAACAGCTTAAAGGAAAAAGCTTTTTTTTTGAATTTTTCCTCTCGGGTCTCTCTGAAAATTTAGATGTCCAAACGAATACGGTAAAAATATAACTGACTTTTTTGTTTAAACTACCATCTCTTGCTGCCGTGACCCCCTTGCTCTCAGTAAAGATTTTAGTTAGGATACCTGTGACCCTATATCAAAGTGCTGGGAAAAAAATCAATGCCTGAAAGCCAAGACAAACAGCAGTAACATGCTGACTCGCCGGTTTGCTGACAGGTGATGCTTTCCTAGCGGAGATGGGGAAAGAACAAGGAGCACATGAATCACAGAGTATAATCATAATCAGTCAACCGTCTCTCCTGTTAACATGCCTTAAATTGTAAAAGACAGCATTACCTTCTTGTGTTCTTTACCTCTTTCTTGCCGCCTGTGCCTTTTTTTAGGTCTCTGAAAGAGAAAAGGCAGATGTGACTTGGGTGGTTCTGCAAGGAGGAAGATTGAACAGATTTATCCTGGCTGCTGAGGCAAGTACAGGAGGGGTCATTTAGATGAAAACCCGCATTAAGGGCAATAGTTCACCCATGGTGTGCGGTCCAGGAAAGCTGGTGCATGTGCACAGGAGCCCTTTCAGATAAGGAAATGCTGTAGAATCTTTTCTAGGTGGACAAAACTGGAACTTCTTGTTCCAAGCATCCGAGTGGAGTTTCCGTCGTTGATTATACTGTTGTGTTTGATGTTTTTATTTGCAACACATTCGAAAGAAGTGATCTTGAGACTTTTTTTCCCCTGAAGTTTTCCTTTGATTTATTTGACCAGATTGGTTGTACTCCAGCACTGTGAACCCCACATGTTCCAAAATAAGAAAAGAATATCCATGTGTCTGTTTTCAAATGCTTGTTGTATCTTGAGGTTTTTATTAGGGAGGTATTGCTGTATCAGGACGAGCCTCTTAACACTACTCAGAAAGGGTTGTTTTCATGACTTTTGCTGAACTAGGTGTTTATGCAGCCGTATGTAGCAAACACGTGTATTACAGAAACTCCAAATCAGCAAATTACTATTTTCAGCAGTTACACTTTCATAGCCAGGTACCAGTTTTCACCCTCGAGTGTTCAGAAGTCAGGCTCCAAGCAGACAAGTGCAGTAGCAGTTTATATGAGAGCATAATTTTATTTTTTTAAGAAAATGCCAACTCTAAATGTTGAAATGGTAAAACAAAAAATCACCAAATGATACATAAGTTTTGATTTTAAAAAAATAACCCTGTCATTGACTGTCTCTAGTAAGAGAGGGCTAGCTAGAGATGATCTCTTACTTAGGTATGTCAGGAAGTGACTTAAAAATAGCTGCCCCGAAGTGTTAGTATGAACTCAGATTTGGTCCAATGTTATGAGGACTGATGTGGCTCCTACCAAAAAGTGAGTATCAGGAGGTTGTTCAATGGCAGGAGGGGTTGTACTTGTGGTTGTGAAAGGAGCATCTGAGGTTCGGGATAGAAGAAAAATGAGATAATCAGTCCATGCCTGAGGATGAGGAAGAAAAACCACACATACCTTTTATTGACTAGGATTTTCAGGTATTAGATGGTTTGTTAGTTATCAGTAAAGCTTTTTGTTAAATAACTATGAAGTCTTTCATCTTAGCGAAGACATAGTTTGAATTTCTTACCTTTGCCTTGGGAGTTCTGTAGGATTTGATGCTGAAACTGTGTGTAGTTTTTTAAAGGAATAATATTGCACTGTGACATGCAGGAAAAATACTTGAGAAGTCTAGTGTGAGTAAATACAGTATGTGAGACAACTAGTTTAGTAAATATTAAAGGCATTTGTCTCCGGCTTCTAAAACATATTTAGATCTTTAACTGCCAACTGTTAAGAATATATTTTTGTGATGTGATTTAGGCAACTCCTTGGAAGAATAATTTGGCATGCTTTGTGTAGCTTTTTAACTTTTTGCACAGTGTGTTAGCTGCCTCGAGACAACCAAAAAGGTCCTGGATTTGCCTTCATGTAGTCTGAAGGTTTCCTGTGCATTAAAGAAGAGAGGTGTCTTTCCCTGAAAGCCCAATCAAAGCTCGAGGGTGGTCTCAAAAATCAGGATTAGTGCTTTGAAATGGGTTAACTTGCAGTGGCTGTGATGTAGAAGTTTTAAACCGCCCTTTTCTCAGATTGGGAAACAGGTTCCAGCGTGCTGAGCCAGGGGCACGGTGAGTGAGTGGACCAGCCTGGCTGAATATGGTGTTGCAGGAGGGAAAAGAGCCGTGTCTCCTCGGGCTTTGCTGTCCCAGAGTGTCCTGCTGGCTCAGGCCGGATCCCTTTCACAGGCCTGTCAGTCAGGTGTTTGTACCCATCAGGTCTTCCTTCAGCTTCTTTTCTCAGAAGCATTACTGAAGGTTGCTCTGAATTCAGCTTATACCAGCGGTTCTTATCTAGGTGCTAACCTGCAGTTCCTGGGAAGAAATACTGCTGAAGTTTGCTGAAATGTTTCCACAGTGCTTATGGCAGTAGCTATCAGCAGGAGGAATACACCTGTTTTGCCTGAACCTTAGCGATTCATTGATGAGAACAGTTTTCTTTACTCTAGTAGGATTTTCCCAACTGGAAAGCAGTAGGAAATTGTTCATCCCGTTTCCATCCCAGCAAAAGGCCCAGCCAGGGGTGTGGAAGTTGTTTATTACAAAATCTGGGTTCTTGGCCATGTTCTGAGGTACTTCAGGGAAGCTGGCAGAAACTGTTGTTAGCCGGGCCGTCTGCCCCAGCTTGCTCGGGCAAGTTTTCATGTTTGTTTGACAGTGCTAAGTCTGGGTTATGCACACTATTTGCACAGCCAGCTTTCATGTTGCTGAACTGTAAGGGAATACATGCATGCGTGGGGAGTGCTGGGTTCTGTAACTGTTCAGCACAGGTTTTATATTCCCCTTGAATGTTTGAGCTTTCAGGTGCAGGGGTTGCTTCTGAGGTGGTGCCGGGGTGAACCGTGTGTTGTTCTCCAGCCCATGTCACCAAAGCCCTTAGGAGAGTGTGTCCTTGGGCACTGGCCCAGCACAGCAGCATGCAAAGGAAGCAGCACCAGCAGCAAACTCTTGTGCATAAAAAGGGAAGATTCTTGTAACTGGATGTCAGTTGGTATTTGTGAACAGCCCAGGCATCATCTCTAAAAGGCAGCAGACAGCTCTGTCTACTTGTCCTATCCAGGGAAAGTGTTACCTGCCACCTGACATGAATTATTTTAACAATAGTTATTTTTTATTGTATTATCTGTTGCGTGTATCACCTTGGAGATCTTTTGAAACAGGAAGAAATGTTTGTATCCCATTAGTTTCCCAGTCTTGAAACCAGGGATGACAAAGCTGTTACCTAGCATGCCAGGGCTATTGTTCTTGAAGAGCATATACACGGGATGTGTATGTGTGTGTACTCTGTTTCTTCGGATTCCTCTACGGTGTAACTGCTAATCCCCATGCCATGCTGAGCTGGGATATTATGTGTTCTTTTTATAAATGCAGAAACAGAGGCAAAGGTTAAACTGCTTGCCATGGGATACGCCAGGACACCCAATCTAGGATTACAATATGTGCACGTCGGGTGCTTGTCTGTGTGCTTGCACTGGTAGGTTGTGCCTGGCCACAGGAGGGTTGTACAGCACAGTCTGTCCTGTCTTGGGATCTGCTGTAGGAATGAGCTTGGATGGGATTGCATGATAAGGTAACTGAGAGAAGCTTTCCTGTCACTCAGATGCTATAAATAAAGATCTTCTAAATCAGTTTTCTAAATATCCTGAAACAAATGCAGAAGTAAATCTTCTTGCAGGCTGTCCACAGTATGACTGCTTCCATTTGGAAATAGCTTCCCCCTGAGACCTTCTCTCAAGAAGCAAGCTTGATGAGAGCGGTTTCTCTGTGCTTTAGCTGGTGGTGGAGGGGGAGGACTTGAGACTTGAGGTGTAGTTGGACTGTAATAACAATATAAATCACAATAGGAAGGGTGCAACTGCAATTTATAAAACTTGCTGGGTGATCAATAGTTTCTCCTGTGTAGTGCGTGGGTCGCGGTTGGATATGAAAAAGCTGTGGTTGTCAGTGTAACACCCAGTTGGAAATCTTGCAGAAGTTGAAGGATGGATTCTTTGAACATTTGGGACATGTGGGATGCTTGGTCTGCCAAATACTTCAGGCAGGATGAATCCACCCCTTTCCTAACTAGGATATTTCCTGACTTCTGAAGTTATTTGGGGGATTGTCGTGAAAAGTCTGTTTTCTGGATTGAAGCCCGGCCAATCCCAAATCTGGAAATAACTGCTCATGAGAATAAAAAACCAGTTATATTTGTCAACTATACTATTGTGGGTAATGAAGATTTAGAGACTCTAGTGTAGAAGGGATCTGAGAACTGCTTTCTCTTATGGAAGTCGGTAGAATTACTTATATACCAAGGAATTTAGATGGCTCTTTAGTTCTTCTTTTCATGGGAATATGTGTCTGTGTTGAGATGGTTATGAAAGTTTAAACCAATCCAAGTTAAAACAGATGCAATAAACTCAAGCAGGATGCTATATGTGTGTGAACCATGACATCTTGAATTGTTCTGAAAATAGTTTTATAATCTGTGCAAAAAAGCCCCTGGTATAGATCGGAACCAGAGCTGGTGAATTCCAAAGGTGTCAGCTATTAAGTTCTTGGATACTTCGGGATTTACTGTGTAGTGCATAGTGCTGTAATATCCCCGTCTTGAAAAGAAAAACTCTTTCAAGTGAAGTGGTCTCTGTGGGGTCAGTGAGGAGAGGATATGAGGGGAAGTGACTGGGCGTTAACAGCTTCCCGCAGGACAAAGCACAAACGGGCCTCCCTTCCAGCAAACCGCTTACTGCGCCTGGGTAGGAACTCTGAGTCTTCGTGGATTTCTGCAATTAAGAATACAGGCCTTGTGCTCCAGAAAATAATTAAGCAAGTGTTTATAGTGGTGAGGGAACTCAGAGCAGGAGCTGGTTATACCAATTCATTCTGGTTATTGGCCTTTCTTCCCCCTTCCTATTTATAACTAATTTAAATGTGACTAACAGCTAAAGCTAGAATTATACTACATGTTGCTTTTTTTTTAAACCTGCTGAATGATGCAAGTAGAAACAAAGGCCTAGATATTTAAGCTCCCTTTAAACTCTATAAAAGCTCACGTGCTTCTAAGCCATGCTTTTAAATCACACCTCCAAGCCTGTATGGAAAGCTACAGGCAAGCTTTGATAAATCCATTCTTCATTCTGTTGAGCACCCAGCTGGTGGTGTCGCAGGAGAGTATGAGAATGGTGTTTGTAAGTGCTCTGCTTGGTTAGAGATGGAGGTGGGACCAGTGCCTTGAGGTCGTGTAAGGAGATATCTGGAGCTTTTTGCCCTCAGGTCACTAGATCAATGCAGAATATACTTAATGTTCTAAAAGCTCACGTCCATCTGGTCGGTACTTTCAACACTGCTCTTAAGTGACAGATGTGCTCTTTACGAACGGAACTGTCTGCATGACACTAAATAGACCCTTCTATCTTTTGCAGTTGTAGCTGAGTGTGTAAGATTGAATTAAATAGAGGAACTGAGCTACATGAATGGCTGAGTCATTAATGATGTTGTGAGGCGTCCTCTGATTTCATCAGTGAGCGTCTGCCATGCCAGAGTGCTCTTCTGCTCCTTGTAAATAAAATAGTGGTGATAGAATGGGACACAGGTACACAGTACATCACTGATATAGGAACATATCTAGAGCAGTGTCAAAACTGCAATCCTGACCTCCATTAATCATTTCACTTCAGTTCTGTGACACAAGGAACATCCAAAGTCATATCCAAGTGTTTTTTGGACACAAGGACCAAAAATGTTTAGCTTCAACTTACTCAGGTTAGAAAACTTGCCTCAAGGGCACACAGAATGGGGACTGGGAGAAACTCAGCATTTGAAATTAGACTTTTGGATATAATTGCAGTGGGAGTCACTCAGTAGCTTGGGCAGGTACTAAGGGCTCTTACTTTTCTTTGTGTTGTAATGACACTATACAGCTCTGAAGAAGTTTTTATAGACAGTGAATTGTAGGCTAACCCAGGAGACAGGAGCAGCTTTTCTGTGCCAGCTGGTAGGAAGACAGAAAGAGACACTCCATTGGGACCAGAAATAAACATGGATCTAGGCGTCAGACAGGGGGTTCAGCTTTCTCAACATCCATATAGTTTTGGTTCCTATTTGTATCTGATTAGAGTTCCCCTGGTTCTGGAGAGGGAGGTGTCTGAAGGCCCCATTAACAAGTCAGCGCAGGGTGTGTGTTGCTGGCAGGTCCTGGTTCTTGCTCTTCTGCCATGGCAAGGGGGGTGTTTCAGCCTCGCTGCTGGTGGGTAAGCTGCTTCGCACCTGCTGTGTGACAAAAACGTGCCCACAGGTTTCATGGCGTAAGTGGCTTGCTATAGATTTACGTGATAACATGCCTTCAAATATTACGATGTAAAACCTGTTGTGTTTGGATGGAGAGGAGCTACAGTACTACAGCTGGTAGTCTGCCTCTGAGGGGAAGGTTGGTGAACATTTGTCATGTTCTTGAGACAAAATACTTGCTGTTTCTTTTGCTTGCCACAGTCTTTACCAGAGGTGGGAACTGTGCCGTCAGTGTCAAGAGACGGGGTACAAATACTGCACAGCCTCCATGCGTTAACTGTGTTGTTCACACACTGGAGCAAACATACTTTTAATTTTTTTTTTTTTTCCCCTTTTAACCACATGTTGTCATCTCCCTTTCCCTCTTCATCTCTAGTCCTCTGCATCAGAGAAAGAAAAAATTAAACACAGGCACTCAGCTCACTCTCAACCTGAGAGAGATGGAATTGGTTCATTTGGCTGGAAGCCACAAAGCTAAGTGAACCTGTCATAGGACTCTTAGCCACTTATGCGAAAAGTCTGGGTTTAGTTTCAACAATTTAGTAATGAAATTCAAGCAGGGATAGCAGTTGTGATTCAGGGTCTCAAGAGGGGTCCACCGAAGGACTTTGTTTCCAGCTCTGGGAGCCCTTGTGGCCACGGGTGAGCTCGGCGCTGGGCTGGGGCTCATCCAGCTGCCGGGAGATGGGGGGTCGTGCTGAGGAGCGATGCTGTGGGACCGATCTCATCTGGAGTGGGCAAAAGAGGACTCTGACAGAAAAAAGGCTTGGGCTGCTCATGCATACTTGTGGCTCAGAGCAGCTGGTTTCACTGGCAACGAGACACTGTGATGCAATCATCTGTGTCTGGCCTTGCGTGGCAACGCTGCTTGGGTTATGTGCTGCATCCCATTGTGTCCTGGTAGAAGAGGAAGGCGGCAAGAGGACACTGGAAGGTACCCTAGTTCACTCCATTTGCCTTCAGGCCTTTCTGGCTTGGTTTTGCATGGCTTCCGTGAGCTTGCACTGTTATTCAGTTAATTTGTGGAGTGCAGTCTCAGGTTGTTTCCTGGGTTTGATGAATCCACATCCAGCTTTCTGTGAACAGAGAGATGTGGGAGATTTATATTGTGGGAAGCGTGGATGGGCACCACGCATATCCCAAAGGTTCCAGAAAAGCAGATTTGGAGCAATGGCTTTGAAGAAAAACCTTCTCGTTATTGGTTGATCTTTATGAGAATTGCTGTACATGACCAGGCTGCTGCCCAATTTCTAAGCTTTTTAGGCCTGTCATTTTATGGTGCATAGGCATAAAGTTTAGTGTGATCAGATTCAGCAGCTCTGATACCTATTTACCTGTGCAGTCAGTCCTCAGCAAGAAACAACCAAGGTGTCCTTCAGATTCAGGAGTTTGGTTTTCTATTCATTGGCTTTTTGAGTAAAGAAAGAGAGAGTGATACTGTCAGTAGCAAGAAAGTTTCCTGCTTATTGTAGTTTAATTGAGGAATTTGAAGGGGTGGAGTAGAAGAGCATGTTTTATTCTTTTGTCTCATTTTTGTCTCCTTCAGAGAACAGATGTTGGAGTTAGGTTTATGTCATTCCAGTGCTAAGTACTTGCCTTCACTTCAGCAGCAGCAGTACTGCAAAAAAAAAGAAAAGACAAGTTTTATGCCATGCCACAAAGCACATATGAATTACTGCAGAATGTTGACTTGCATTTCTAAATTTTGGCAGGAAATGAGGCAGGAAATACTTCATTAGAAACCTCTTCCAAAAAATCTATAATAACACAATTTAATTATGTTGGCGAGGGGCTCTGGAAAGGTGCTCGAGCTTCCATCCAGCGGTGACAGCATATCTATATGTTTTGCCAATTGCTGCCTCTTGCCCTGCGCGCTGACATTTCAAGAGAACAGTCAGTGTTTGCTGAATGTGAGCATGGAGGTGGAAACAAAATAGAGCAACATTTTGAGCTCCAGCGCAGTCCGATCTGGCAAACAGCACACACCGCCCGTTCCACAGGGATTTGTGTGTTCTGGGAAGCGTACTGGACTAAACTGTTACTAAGCATTTGCAACGAGTCGTGATGCCCACTGTATGAGTCCGTTTATCTGTATAGATATGAGTGTAATGACTCATGTTGTTCTGAAGCTTTTCTGCATGCTCTCCTCTGTGAACAGTTCAAACTATGTACAGAAGGCGTCACCAGTGCTGGGATAACATTCTCATTTTTCTGCTGAACACTCTGCTGGTGTCAGTCGCCCTTTCAGAACCCAAGGGGACAAACTGCTTCAAAGGTACCTCAAACTAAATGGGCAGGAATCTCGTAAATTTGAGTCTGGTCCTGGCTACTCCTCAGTTATAAACATTTATCTCTGTTGTTGCTAGGCTGTTAACAAGAAATGCAGACCTGGGATTTAGTTTGAGTAAGTGCCATTTGAACCTTACATATAAACAACTAGAAATAAACCTGCCATGCTGAACAGAAATCAGACATGCAATTCCTTCTGAGGTATCTAGATGCCTTGATATCTTTTCTGCAGGTAACCTAACGGTTGAGAATTGAGAGTTGTTGCCCCTGTCTTCTCTTGAAGGTTGTTTCTCTCCTTACCCATGTTACACGGTTTCATTTTTCAGTGCTACTCTCCTACTTTCAAATGTGTCTCTTGCTCTACTGGTTGTAACTTCACCTTTAACAAGAGGTTGTTCTACAGGACATCCCTGTAGAGCAGACCTGATCCCAGTGCTGCTTCTCCCGTTAGGCATGAGTTAAGGTCCTCAGAGCTGACCTAAGCCAGTCGTAGTCTAAAGATGGAGACTTGATAAGACTATTAAAGAGAAGTATCTAACAGTGAATTACAAGTTCCCACATCTTCCTTTTGCACTATAGTAAATTGACATGGAACAGCCCAAGTCTGTAATGTTCAACTCTTGCCACCCTCCAACTTAGAGTGACTGCTTGCAGACTGCTGGCAGTGGTCACAGGCCCTCGCTAATTCCTGAGCTGTGCCCAAATTTTGTTTGTGAGATCATTGACTGGCCTGGACCAAAATCACACCAAGCACCAGCAACTAACAATGGAATAGCAGAATGTTCTTCAGGTGGCATAACTGAAGGGTGTGGTTCTCCGTGCACCCTCCCCCCTCCCCCCCCCCGGCTTTGTAGTTGTCTATCATCTGCAGCACGTATTTAAAGGATTTAGAATGGAAAAGCCACGTTATCTTGTCTGTATCCCCCACTGCCATGTGGCTGTCCCGTACCGGTCAATGAGGGAAGCAGCCATCTGTTGGAAACTGGAGACGAGTCACTGAAGTGGAAGCTATGATTAGCATTGCCTCTCTTTTTCTGGCTCTACCTCTCCTTACAAGGAAAATTAGAAGATTGTACCAGTTCTAGAAAACTCTGAGAGTCAGGTTTGGGGTTTCATTGTAGAGAAAGTAAAAGCAGCACAAAGGGGCAAAGTTAGCGTTAGCTTCTGCAGTCCAGCACCATTTCTGAGGTTTGGGAATGGATTTATTTTCCCTGACTTTGAATGACTCCTTGCGGCTTCTCTTTAATTCAGGTGAAGGACAGGCACACTGGGCCTTTTCCGTGTCTGAGTCACAAACAAACTAAGCAGTCTTGATATTTTTTGTGAAACAGCACACTGATACAGTCTTCAAGTAAAATGATAATAGGGCAGGAGAACCCAGGATGATGACAGAGTTGCTCCATCACTGCTTCTTCCCCCTTAACTCTCCGTCAGGCATGCCTGCTTCTTCCTCTGCTGGAACCTCTTTGATTTTAGAACAAGGAAGGAGGAACTGGGAAGTTGTTTGCAAGTGTTCAGACTGTTTGCAACACTCAAGAATCAGAAGCTGCCTGGAACACTTGATGTCCTGCTCTGTGGGCAGCACCTGTGTGGTGGGATCACAGAGTTCTCAGTGGAGCTCAGGCCCCCAGGACAGCTCACAAGCACCAAGTGACCCCAGACCTTGTGCCAGGCAGCAGAATGTACCTTCCTGGCCCATCCTTGGGCCTCTCAGGAGGCACAAACAAGTATTACATTGTTACCTCTGCCTTTTTCTCACTGTTTTAATACCTGTATTTTGATACTTGTTTTGGGATTAACTTTTATTGTATGCAAGCCTGTCCAAGCAGCACTGGTGCATTGGTAACAGAAGAGCTGCTTCTCTCACAAGGGTTTTAGTGAGATACAGTGCAGTGTGTGTGAGGATTGCAAACATTTTAAATGCGTTCTGTGTCTGCTTGTATTTCCTTGAGACACTGGCATTTACATAGTGGGTGTGATTTAGCTTCACCTTTAACTTGGCCCAAGCTGGATGTGTTTTAGCAGAAGCCAGTGATGTAACCTTGCTGCTAATAAGGAAAGAATAGGAGTGGCTATAACAGGAGTCATTTTTTCTAGGACACTTGGATCACACTAAATTCCATTAGTCCCGCTGCACGTTTCCTGGAGCTCAGTTCTGGAGCCATCCTTTTCTGCCCCTCTAGTTTAGGAGGCAATGACAGTGTGGCTGCCTGGCACCATGGAGCAGCACAGCTGGCACCTGCCTGCTTACTGATTTTTCCAAAGCTGTGCCTAACAAAATATTTTATAACATCCAATGATCAGTGCAAGTGCACAGTAAAAATCCACTACATTTATTTTTATTTCTAAGTCATAAAAAGAAAAAGAGATGCATTATATGCTATGCATATATATAACATATATAAAATTGTGTTTAAATGGGAAATGAGCAGCTTTTCTCATCTTTCCTAGTGTGTTATGGCAGAAGACCAAAGGTCCTGAAACAAGTGAGGAGGGGACAGGAGGACAAGCTTTCCTAACAGAAGCAGCAATGTTTGCTGCCTGCAGCTGTGTCTAGTTTTAAATCTAATCTATGCATTTGTTGTCAGTGGAACAAAATTATCGTATCACCCTTGGCTAATGCTTCGATAACCAAATGAGTGAATATATCTGCAGACTTTGAAATGAGCTACAACATCTACAAGTTGAGAGAACAGAAGCAGGGAGCCTAATTCAAGTCTTGAACAGCCTATACAGGAGCTGATCCAAACAAGGAGTGCTTTGGTGGGATCCACCTGAGACTTGTAAACTACATCTGGGAGACAGAATGAAATCCGTGGATGTTTTCACCTTCTGTACGGTCTAGTGGGGAGTTTTTCATGGTACTTGTAGGTAGAAGCTGCTGTTTGTCTGTCTGGGGGCACATATTTTCCAAGCCTACATCAGTGACAACTTTTTGAACAGTCAATGGCTCTGTTTTTAGCAGTGCCTTTGCCTCAGTTTATTAAAAACTCTGTGCTTCCTTTCTCCATCTATCAAAACAAGGTGATGGTGAGCAAAATGAAGGTTATTGTGTATTATTTCCTACCTCGTTTTGAAAGCCTGCGTCAAGGGTTGTTGCTGTTGGAGGGCAGCAGGGCTGCAGGCTCCGTGCTGCTGAGCTCCGCTTGCTTTCCAAGCCAAGCTCCCGGAGGCTTCGCTGCTCGTTTGTGAGATGGGATTTTCTTCCTGAAGATGAACAAAAGGCATCCCGCCTATCAGAAATGGAACTAACGTCTCAAAGCGTTTATGACAATATATAGATTGTTAAATGAGGTCACAGTAATCTTTCTGTTGTGTGATACTACAAATAGGGTAGTGCAGAGAATAGTGGTGACAAAGGCCCAGACACATCTTTAATTTTAAAGAGATTAAGTTTGGGCCCATTTCACTTTTCTAAGCTTTGCATACAATATTAAAAATTAATGTGTTTCATCTTGGTTTCTTAAGAAGTACACAATTCTAATGTAGAAAAATAAATTGTTAGAACTAAGAAGTACCATTTTGTAATGGCAAAAAAGTGACAATTTCTTGAAAAGAGGCATAAGAGTGACTGTTGCTTAGTGAGCACTTTTTTCAAGTTTAACAATTAGGAACAGTGGCTTAAAATTCTCTTACACTTTTCCTATCCTTACTTTTCTGTGGCATTCTGGAGTATTTGCTGCTCGGAAACAGATACATTAGTAACGAGTTGCAAGGAATAATTTTACTTTTATTTTTACTACATTTTCCTTGCTATTCATAGCATATCATAACATACGCAGTTTAACCTGGCGATGTGTTTTTAGGCAGAATTACTACTGAGAATAGGCTTGGACTTATGCCACCGAAATCATGGTAAGCTCATGTTTTTTCCTGCCTTGGAAGACTGCGGAATATCTCACAGGGCCAAGCCCTTAATAATTGAAAATCGTGGCTACATAAGTCAATTCTTTTTTTTTTCCCTTTAATTTCCTTTTCATTCTCTGAAGTTGTCTGTTCTATCTTTTGTCAATCAGTTTTATATATGAAAGTGTAAAGTTCCACTTATGCAGAATACTCGGAAGGGAACAGGACCCATGTCTTCTTCCCTGCTCCGGTAAAGCCCTGGGATAACCTTTGGGGTTTTCAACAGATGCCCTCAAAGCAGTAAGTAATGCTAATAGGAGAATCCCAGAATCACGACTGGGAGCTCATCTCTGAAAGGGCAAGATGAGTAACTCACAGGTGACTCTTACTTTCCTGCTGCATCTTCCCTACAGGTCTTTGTTCTTAAGACATTTGATTTTCTATAGCTAAAAGGTCAAGGAGAAAGATGCTCTCTAGCTTTTCCATTTGTCTTCATACAAAAAGTGTTTGAGCCATAGCTGAGTTGCTGGTGGATTCGTAAAGGCAACTTTATTTTGCTTAATTTTGCTGGCCAACCAGATGCATTAGCTGGTAGGAGAGAGTAAAGTTGGTGTTGTTTAAAATCAAACTTCTGTGCAATTTGGTGATCTTGGCCCTATATGTCCTATGAAAGTCTTGGTACTTGGTATTGTTGAATGGTCCTTTAAAGATCTGCTTTATGGGTTGATATAATACTTACAATTCAGCAATGGTCAGTGTAAGGTAAGGGAGTACAGACCGTGAGCTATTAATGTGGTCCTTTTGAAATAAGAGTTTTAAGAATATAATATGGAATGAGTTGGACTAAGAAATGGGAGGAGGTCGAGAGAAAAAACCTGGCAGAGAAAATGGAGTAATTGCAAGTGGATAACTCGCAGGTCATCAGCAAAAGTTGGCTTATCTTCATCTGGCACGGCAGCTGCTTCTGTCTGATCTCCCCTCCGTACCAGTGGTTACCGGGGGGCTCTTTGGATTGAAGAGAAGTCACCCAATAATTTGAAAGGAAAGCATATTAAAGAAGTGGATGAAGTGTCTGTGTGCATATATGGACGATTATATTTATATAGTCAGAATACTTATATCCGTGGTTATTTCCAAGGAAGTTGGGTAGGAACAGTGCAATGAGAGAGGAAAAGGAAGCATTTAAGGGAGACATCATTTATTCCCCACTGATTTACTGCCTAAAAAACTGCAAAATGTGGATATGCCATACAGCTGCATTAGGGAAGAAAGCCTCAGTGATTCATTTTGTTTAACTGAACAGCAATAGGAGAAACAACTTATCTTAATAGGCTAGTCCGATGTTGTGTATAGGAAACCCTTTACCTCTGCCATTGTTTCCTCCCCCCCAGAGTTACAAAACCCGAGACTTTTATATCCGTGAAACACTGGCAGTCACTGTTTCAAGTATTTTCACATTGGTATATGAAAAATTAGAAGCATTTAACAATTCTTGCAAGTATGTTTTTGAGAGTGTGCTGAAAATGTCACGCCTGGAGTCTTATTTGGGTTGTGTCCAAGGGTCACACTGTCTGACCTGACCGGTGTCACCTCTCGGATGCACATGGCAAAGGCAGAGGAGCAGGATGTGATGAGGCCTTGAGAGGTCTGGTTTGCTGCCTCACAGCCTGTTCCACACGCAGAAGGTAGCCAGAGCGTGTTATTTTGTTGACCGTGTCCTTTTCTGTGCTGAACCCTTGTGTAGAGGAAGTGGAAATTTCATGTTTGTTTTTTCTCCTTTCAGTACTTGGCTGTTGTGTCAGCTTCCTTTCAAAGCTGTTTGCATGGAAAGCTGTGCGATAAAATCACCACTGTTTGTGTGGTTATTTTAAAAGGATTCTCCTGTTGGTTATTGTGGCACTGTTGCGCGTTTCATATCGTTAAGTTTGTTATAGTTACTTTAAAATCATTGCATGTAATGTCAATGAGCAGAAGTGACGAGGTATTTGGGGTTAGAGCTAAGTCAGGAATAGAGCCTTGGTTTGCTCAGTATTAGGTGCAGATTCTCCACTGCAAAAAAAGAGGTTTAAAATTAAATCACATAACAAAAAATATAGTTGCAATAATTTGCTGACAGTTGAGTAAGACACTATAATCTTCTCTTTCTGGCAGTTACTCTGAAATGAAATGTAAGAGATGGTGTGATTTACTGGCAAGTCAAAATAGGAAATAGTGTTATTGCAATTGTCAGTACTTTCTTGGAGGTGTTGGTGTTTGTCAGAAATCCTGCCTGTGAAGGGTTGGTTTTTTGGGGCTGGTATTGACTGCCGTGAGGTCTGCGACCACACTGCTTTCACAGGAACTTTCGGCTACAGCAATAAACGTTCTATATGAAGCTTTCAGATTAAAAGTAGTCAGGAAAAATAGAAATATAGCTACAGGGATGCACTCTGCTTCTGTTTCTACCGAAAAAATAACTCTAGTGGAGACTCATAAATCAAAGGAAAAGGAAACATGCCTTGCATATGTTGAGTCAGTTACGTGGCCTGAGCCTGGCAGTCAAATATAATGAAATTCCTATTTCTGCTGAAATTATTGTATTTTGCTTCAGAAAGGAGCAGAGATGATTTTACTAGTTCTTGAAATGCCATGAACTGTAAATACATGGGAATTTTGTGACTAAAAAAAAAAAAAAAATTAGTAGTGCAGAACAAACTAAACTTCATTGTATTCTTTTAATGCAAGGAGAATAACATCATGGAACTTGGCAGACACTGGCTGTGGCATTTTTCTAGCGTTTGATATGCTACCCAGTAATAATCCAGTTGTAGGAGATAAAAACGGTGGCCGTAGGAGGAGATGATAGCACAGGATAGATGTCGTGATGATAGCAAAGGACTGTTGTCAGTTTTGGTTTGGGGCAAAAAAAGATGTGAAGGAAAAAGAAAAGTCTTTGTAGTGTCTTTGTCATGTTGGGGTGGGAACCGAAAAGCAAAACGGGGTGGGATGGTAGGTTGATGAAGCACAGCAAAATGGCTGAGACTGGCACCTCTTTGCAAAGTTATTAATACTGACAGCCACTTTTCTAAAGAAAAGAAGGCTTCTGTGATTCCAGAGATTATGAAAGAGAAGATAACTTTGTTATTTTAGCCCAAGTATTAATAAAACCCCATCAATGTGCTGTTTTTCTTGTTACCTTCAGCAGATGATATAATCCAGTTTGTAGACATGAGCTGGTAGACTTGTTTGAACAAGACAGTATGCATTTTTACTGGTGTTATTCAGCATTATAAATGTTTTCCAAGACTCAGACAGATTTATATTAATTTTTCATGTGTGGTACTTTCTTTTTGACTGTCCCAAAATGGCTGCACTTCGTATATAGAAGTGTCTTTATAGCCTTGCAAATATCTGAGCTAACATACTGATT
Organism: Streptopelia decaocto; assembly: GCF_964273445.1. Taxonomy (NCBI): domain Eukaryota; kingdom Metazoa; phylum Chordata; class Aves; order Columbiformes; family Columbidae; genus Streptopelia; species Streptopelia decaocto. The sequence goes on from NC_138660.1 coordinate 23,699,222, forward strand.
TTGGATGCACAAGCTGTCTGTCTGGAGAATCACAGATCGTTTTGGTTGGAAAAGAGCTTTGGGATCATGGAGTCCCACTGTTAACCCAGCCCTGCCAATGCACTTTGCTTTGGGGGAGCTGCATCGGTTTCCTTCCTGGGTGCAAACACTGGGATTTTCCAGCAGTGCCCTAACAGATCGTAACAAAACAGCAACCAGCCAGTTGCAAGTTGACCTTGTTCTTTCAGCCTCCAAGGAAGTGTGGTTAATCCTCCAGAAATGCATCGCTGTAAAACATTTGGAGGGGTGGGTAGAAAAGACAGGAATCTAAGCACCCATTTGGGTTAACGTTTTCTGCACCATGAGTGTTTTCCTAAATGTAATAACCCTGCGCAGCTGCTGAAGGAACTGTGATCTGCACTGTACAACCTGCTCTTGTGCTCTGCTCCCCTGCATGTCTCAGTGCAAACAGAGATGAGTCCTGGCCAAGTTTTGGGTTGTATTAGAATATTGCAGTGAAACTGAATATAACGTGCCCAGTTGTGTAGCTAACAAAGCAATGTCATATTTCGGAGACTTCCTTGCAAAATCTTTGGTTTTGAAGATAAGTTCAGCAGGTTTGCCGGTAAAAGGTTAGAAAAAAGGGTGTGTGAATAGCTGTGGAGGCAAAGAGTGTCTTCTGACTTGAGTTGTTCAAGTGCTGTAATCTAATACAGCTTTAACCTTCTCCCATGACGGTTTTTGCATGTTTATGAGCACTGGAAGGTAGGAATTTTATAGTCACAGATTTGCCCAGTGTAGCTCAGACCATCTGCAAAACTGCTTTAAATACCAGGGTAAAGTCTCTTGATGGGTTCAGAGCTGAGGCTTTGTTTACAGAGAGTTAGAACTTGCAAGTTCTACAACTCATGTGTCCCTTTCAACCACAAATCTCCATGCTCTGCTGGACCCAATAGCCCAGGGAGGGAGCAGGTGCTGGGTGAGCAGTGGGCTGACCTTTCCAGAGGAGTCAGGCTCCTGCCTCTGCCAAAAAAAAGAAATGAGGGGAGATGTGCATGCCATAGTGAACCAAGGTGCTGATCATAGTCATGACATCTCGCTCTCTGCTTTGTGTTTTCACAGCAGTAAATTCATTGTGTTGCTTCCTTGCTGGGATGCATGCAAATTTCTTAGCTAGCTGTGTCTTACATAGTATGAATATTATTTTTCAGGTGGAACCTGCTGCTTGTTACCATGGGTGTTCTCCTTTGCAAATATGATGGGACCTCAGCTGTAGTTTCTCTTCTTTTACCAGTCATGTAAAACACAGTGATCAGTGCTGAAACTCTCAGTTATAGAGTGCTTATTCCCTCAGCTCTGTCGTATGTTGGAAATGAAGAGAGTAGAGAAGCAGGGGACCTCTTACGGCAGGGCAGCATCCAGTTCACGGTACATATCTTTTTGAAATGAGTATTGGACCCTTAGACCTGTCATCTGCAAGGTTTTGGCTGAAGCTGGAGGAAGGGCAAAAAATAATCAGCCTAAGTAGAAATGCAAACAAGCCGTCATGGTTTTAATCACAGAGTCGTGTGGGAACCATAAATCAGGGAGACGGCTCACAGGGTGGCTGCAGGAAGCACAGATGAGTGGAAAGGTTAGATGTTGCTTTAAAGGTACTTTAGCTGCTCACTGATCCTGCACATGCTAAATTTTTGCATAGTGAGCATGATGAATAGAAAACAAGATTATACAGAAAGAAATCAGCATTATGTAAGTTGTTTTCTTGCACCCTTCTAACTATATTTCCTATACTCTGAAATATGTATGCATCTTTTAACCACATAATGTGCAGTATGTGTGGACACTGGGCGCTCCTCTGTTCCCTTTTCTTTCCCTTCCTGCCTCTCAGGAATCTAAAAAGTTATAATATGCTAGAGTTCTTTTTCCAGAAAAGAAACCAGTGAAGTTTGACGAGACAGTACAACACCATAACGTAGCTTTTTTGTTCATGTAGATACAGCTGAGATATCTCTTAAGCTCTTACTTGGGCAAGCAAGGACAAAATCTGAAAGCTCCTTCAACTCTGTATAATGTGCCTTGAGCAACAAGAGGTTCTGGAGAGTGTTCTCACCCCGTGTGCCAGATTTGGGTGTCTCCTCCTTGGTCCAACAGCTGAAAAGCTGAGGGAGAGAGGTGTGCAAGAGAGATCTGTCTTGCTCATGTATGCAGAAACAGTGTAGAAGAGGACTTGAAGAGGTTTAAGTGAGAGTTATGAGCTTGAATCGGCCCTGTAGGGCAAGAATGAGGACCAGGATCTGTGCAGGTCGACTGGGAGCTGAGGGGTAAATTGCATCAGGTAATGACAGTATCGAAGGTTGAGACTTCAGTCCTGAAAACCTTAATACATCTCCTTTGTTTTATCCATCTGTCTTGTCCTGCGATACACAGTCGCTTGTCTGCGGAGTCAAGATTTAAATTTTGAGGAGCAAAGTAATGCTGTGGCAGTTTGTTGATCAGCAGTTGCAGCAGGAGCATTCTACTCTAGCGATAGCAGGGTTGGTGTTGCAGAGTTCCTTCAGTCTTCTCATTATGTTTGCTGGGTTAACAGTCTGTAAGTGATACTTGGATAAAGGGGTTTTTCTTTTTTTTCTTTAAGGCTCTTTGATTTGCTGTCTTTCTAGTTTGAGGGCTCTGCCTTATTGCTGGTAGGTGATCTGTTAATATTCTGAAAACTGGAGTTTTTTAAAAAGGATTGATGCCTTCAACGCTATAAAAAATTCCTTTGCATTAGTCCATTTTAACAGCCAATGCAATTTTCCACATGGTGGCTTTATGGAAATGGGTTGCAGCTCTTGCCAACCATGACCAGAACATTACAGGAAATGTATTTTCATGGAAGATTTGCTGCAATTGCCAACTGGAGAAAGGGAGGGGGACAGGGGTTTGTTCTGTTAATGGACAACTGCGTGCCATGATGTGAATCCCTTCTGTTAAATTAAATTGGTTTGCACTTTCCACTATTGCTTGTTCCATGCTGAAAGAAATAGTCGCTGATATGCCATTTCCCTCTGTAAGGACCCAAGGGTGTTGGCATCGCATGACACCTTATGCTGAAATGGGGTGAACAACAAACACATTTAGGTATCCGACTGAGATAATTGAACCGGTACCAACAATTGGAATATTACCATGGAGTGGCTTTGTCAGAACCAGAACTAATAGAAATTGGCTTTGCAGCCTCAGTGCGTATAGATGGTAGTGTCTTACATGATTTACGTTGGTACTGAATGAGATTTTAAGTCTGCAGATGTCACCACACAAGTATGACGTTAAGCATATGAATGGTCTCTTGAAGTTAAAACTTCAGCATGGATGTCTGAAGGTGTGGGTGGGTTTTGCTGCACCATAAGTGGATTTTTTTCCCTAGTAGCTACAGTTGAACACTTGGTGCTTTCCAAGTAGAAGCAGGCATGATATGTGGCCTTATTCATACATGAAAATGTTATCTATGCTGGGAATATATGATTGCATGCAGGAAAAAGCACTGCATGACTGATTCCCCTATGGTAAACATTTGAATTCCGGTAGGTCCATTATTAATTCCAGATGAGGTATTTTCCAGCTCTTACTACATACATAGGAGTTGAGAACAAAAGAGAAACAAAGAAGCGCAGAGAACACAGGTACCATCCCCTAAGCTAAGCTCCTGGTTTCTGACCAAGCCGCTGGAGCTGCGGGGCAGGGATACCGCCTAAATACTCACTTAAGGACTTACTGGCTTATGTTTTCATTGAATTCTTCTGCAGCTTGATTTGAGTCTTTTCTAGTAAGGAGTTTAAAGCTGAACTCTCTAAGTTCGTCCTGACCTTGACACTGGATGGGCAGCTCTGTTGAAAGTGAGTTTCGTAGAGATTTTACTTGAAATTGGCAAATGTCATTCTAAAAAAGTGTATGAGGTAGGATGTGCTCTGTGAGAGTGGAGTTGTGCCAAACTGGGGTGGGGGTGGTAAGCTCATGCAGATGGTAAAAATAGTGTTTGCAAAAATAGTTTTGGAGGGGTTGAGGTTTTTTTAGCGATGTTTGGAATTTTCAGTGGTTGAGCTGGTTTTGCTTTGAATTTACTCTAGAAGAAATTTTTAATGTCTGTGTTATGTTTGCAATTACGTGAGTAGGAAAAGAGGAAATGGTGAAGTAAGACAAATCTGATAAAATTACCCTGAACATACAATAGATGTATTTCTTGACAAGTTGCCCATCTACGCGTTAGAAAATTTTCATTTTTGGTTCTTTAATTTCCCATTCCCAACAAGGAGGGATTGGTTTGGCTGTGTTTGCTTGCTGAGCAGAAAAACTTGAATGATCAATTGACTTGACAATACCACCTTTTGAGGAGGTATTGGTGATACCAAGACTATGTATCGAACGAATATAGTTTAGATACTCACGTGGCATATGATATATTTAAAGTCTGTTTTTACGTTTGATCTTGTCAGCAGTATTATAATAGGCAACTTTTCTATACTGGCCCTTATTACTGCTTGTCTTCTGGACAAAGGTACCTGCAATGAACAACCTCCACCAAATGTGGTGCTTTGAAAACAGTGAGGAAGAAAGTAAAAATAAAACCATAAGTCCCATCTTTACAGTAAATACTAACAAGGAATGAGGGCTGTACATGCGCTGTATGATTCCTGCTTTTTCTTTGCCTTTTTTTCATTGATGGGTAGCCATTCTTCTTACTGTAGGTAATTGAAGTGCAGGCTACCTGGTGGAAGACTTGCAGTTCAATAAAGCAGTCAAATGAGACACAGTGAAATAACGCGATCGTTTTACAAATCAACACTCCCATCAAGGGCTGTTTCCACCTGACTGGAGCGGCTTCTGTGGTAGATTGGATATGACATGCCATCTCGTATCCCAAAGACACAATTATTAAACCAACGTACCATGCATGAGTTCTTAACACAGAATCACCAGAGGATTGTTATATATTCACTGGGACAGGAAGAAATGCAGGCTTTATGAAGAAAACCAAGCTCTCCTGTGCCAACTATTCAGAACTTGTTGATGAAAAATTACAGTTCAGCACATTTGTGCCTCACTGTGCACTTGGAGAGCTGTATATAGCTTGTTCCTTTTGGAAGTCCTGCTAGCAAGGAAGAGAAAGGGACTGCTCTGCGTAACTGGGTGAAACAATGTAATTCTTTGCCTGGTGGTAGATGGACATGGCGCTTAGGAAAAGTGGCTTTAATCGTTTGTGTGGTCAGTGCTCAGCCTTGAGGAACTTGGAGATCAATGAGCCACATGCAGCTCGTGGGTGGTGCAGAGCAGTGAAACAATAGGTTTCCAGTCAGTCAGCAGGTTATTTAGTTGATGTATGAGTGTTAGTAGATACATGTGGGCATGGACGAATGTAGTAAGGCTTTTTGGGGAAGAAACAATACATTTGCAATGGCTGTTTTAGGAATAATCATTAGATGCTTGTACAGGAAATGACATTAAAAGCCTGATGTCAACTCAGAGGAGTTGAGAAATGCAGAGTTAAAGCTTAAGAGTCCTTAAAGTCTTTGCCTTGGACATTACAGCATCTAAAACCACAATATTTTAACTCTGTACTTATCTGTAGGAGTGAATGCACACAAGAGAAGCCATACAAGTGGGAGTGCATGACAGAGGGTCCATAGTTGATTTGTTTATTCATTGCAGTACTTCAAATGATGGAGCAGTCTGTCATTTTGCTTATGCACGAAGTTTTCTCTTCAGCATCTGATTATCCCACTGACCTTTTTGTTAGGATTTTTTTTGAAGTCATGATAAAGAATGATGATGGACTCTGTGTCTTCAAATTTTCGGTGTTTTGTTGTCTTGACTTGTTAGCAGCTTTTCCCCTGGTTGGGTGTCAAGCTGCTAGCGCTGAATTAACATGTTTAGGTAGTTCACTTGCTGCTGTAGTTCTGCAATGAATCTTCCTCACCAGGCTGGGAATGACTTTCTCTTGGAAGTGAAAAATAATAGGCTGAAGGCCAAGTTTTAGAAGTTGCTTCCTGGTTTTTATCAGTGCTTTACAAAGAGACTGGAATTTATAAGAGACCTGCATTGATCAAGAAAAATCCCAACTGGCTCCTTGCCACTTAAATTATAGGAAATACTTCAACAAGCGGATGTTTTAGTTATGAAACAGCCAGCCCCTATGATCAGGAACTGTTCTGAAGGAAATCCTCACCTCAAACGCACCTCAAGTGGCTGCAAGAAGGGGCAGTGGTACTTGTGACTCGAACAGAGGCTGTATGCTCTTAGTACCAGATGTGGCTGCCTTACTTTGAGCCGTATCCTTTTGGTCTCGTCATGCAATTGCATTTGTTGCTCAGATTTCTTGCTGGGAAGGGTGTCTCAAGATGAGAAAACCTGTGACGGTGATCTCTGAAATCATGATCCATAAAAGCCTATTGTTTCCATTAGTGTTGTTCATTCTTTTTACGCTCATGGAGTTTCTGTAAAGAAACAAACTTTGTATCTTCTTGCAGTGTAAATGAAATCCTTCCCCTATCTTTGATATAGAGAAAGGTCCTGTGCTGCTAGAGGTGATTGGCTGGCAGTGGGAAAATGCATAGTCTTCCTTTCAACAGAAAGAAGCTTTTATTGTTATCTACCAACAAAATTGTGTAAATGTATTGATTTTTGACCGTTGTATGCTAATAGAAACAAAACAGTGAGAGTGCTTCTTCTAGCTGTACTTCTTGTTTGAGGCAAACAAATATTACCGGTCAGTGAAGCTGTGTTGGTAATTGACCCTGGAGTGGAAAAAACAAGAAAAATCCCGACCTCTATTTCGGTACAAAATTAGTGCCTTTAGTCTCTAGCAATTAGAAAGATGGAGGTCTGGTGCAAACAAGAGTTCTGGAGGTGCTGATGAAGGGCAAGACAGATCACCATATTAAACTACCTCCTGTTAAGCTCTGGGTTTCTGATCACAGATGGCTCTTCTACCCCAGGCAATGCTGAGACCATTGAAATCAAAAATTGACAGTGAGATTTGGTATATAAGGTTATAAACTAACTCACTTGAAAAATGCTTTCAGTACTACTGGAACAAGGCCGTGTGCAGCGTGGCAAGTGTGGAGGAGACTTCTTGCAATTATACTTGGAATTTTTTTCATATTATTAGAAGGAGGACAAAAAAAAGCTGTTTCTTACTCCAGCATTACCAATTCAGACATGAAAATGAAAGTGTTTATTTACTTTTATTACAGAGGTTGAGCACATGATCCAACTTTTATTACCATCAGTGGCAAAGCTCCTATTGATTTCAGTAAGATCTGGGTTGTCCTTTTGCTGGCAACCAGATCAGTTTGAGTTGTGACAATGAAAGGAGCGCTCAGAGCCAAGGGATTGAAAAACAACCCACAAAAATGTGGAAAAACATATTACAAAAATATCCAGCTATCATATCTGTGGGTGTGGTAGTCATTTTAGGGGAAGTAAATAACGCAAGTGGACTCTGAAAACATGCAGCGATCAGTAGAAAACACCAGCTCATTGGGAAATTAATCCCTGAGGAAAGAAGTCTCTGTTTCAAAAATAATTATTTCAGAACAAATGTAGCAAACATCTTAAAATTAACATTTTTGAAGCATAGAATGGGAGGCGTGTGGATTTGGTATGATAGAGTTTAATTTCTCTCTAGATAAGCCCTGTGGGTGTCCCAGCTTAGCTAGGCTGGGTATCTGTACGTGCTCCCAGGCCCACAACACCATGAGGGAGGCAGGGCCTTAGTGCAGCTCTCTCCAGATGTGCAGCTCTCTCCAGATGTGCAGGCCCCAGCGCTGGGACCCTCATCTGAGCAAGCTCAGCCTGAAGGCTCACTGGTTTTCACTGGGGTTAGTTATCGGAACACTTGCCTGGGCCAAGTAGGAAACTGAGAGTAACTGCTGTATTTGAGATTTGCTTCTCGTGCTGGCAGGCATGAAGCAGAGCTAATTCTCTGAGTTTTATGGTATCTGAGCTCAAGTTTATGTATTTCATGTCTATTCTGTTTGGTGAATAATCACCAAAACAAAAGTAATCGTTCTATGTCTTTTTTGTTTTGTTTTTTAAAAAGTCATTATGAGCACCCTTGAAATAGAAGACATGAGAATATGTTGAAAAAGGAACACAAACGATTTTTTTTTAATTGTTAATGCCTTGCTGTAAGCAGAAAGCTTTTAAATTTAAACAAGAGTTTTAAAGTGATGAGAGGTGATTTAAAATGTGCCCTTCACTCTAAAGATTTGGATGCATTTGCTTTTTCTTGCAATTAAACTTGAGCAGAGCAGTGATAATTCTCCAGTGGAGTTCTATTTCTTATCTGACGTTTGTATTTACAACCCCAGACCTTTGGTACTGACTCCAGACTGGGTTAACGCAGCGCTGGTTTCGTTTTGTGCCTACACCGAAGGATGGAAGGTGTGATGGCAAAGCTTTGAGCAGGTACCTGCCAGCACAGCTGCACGGCTGGCTTGGGGAGCTTGTGGCACCCAGGAGCAGCCTCATGGTCCCACAGCCCAGGAGGAACTTGCTTTTGCCTTGGAGCTGAAAACTTCCTGCTCTTCTGAGAAGAACAGAGAGAGGGGAAACAACTGTTTGCCACACACAGATAATGAGCTGTGACATGGGAGTCGGTGGTTCTTGGAGAGCTGAAAGGAAACGAAGTGATTGAAGTCCCAGCTCCACACCCTTGTTTCACTGCAAGAGCCAGAATCCCCTGGCTCCAGCAGCTTGCTCTTCCTTTTCCTCGGGTGCAGCCAGGATTCATGTTGCTCATTGTTACAGGCAGCTTTACACTTGGTAATTTGGTGTGTGCGTGCTCATCCTGCGCAGGTGGGAATGCAACTGCTCCCTGCTTGTTCAGTGTTTGGAGGTGATGGAAAAGAGGATGAAGTACGTGTTGGCCAGAATGGGCAAAGGAGTTGGTTTGGGTTGACTTTTGGTGGGGTTTTTTGTTTGTTTTTGTTTTCAACAATGTGTGCATATTCTGAAGCAATTGCATTTCACAGAGGGGAAATGTCATTATTGCTGATTTCAGACTGGGTAGCTTATTTCATCACTAGCCAAATGGCACATCCCTCTCTTTATATATATTTATCCAGCTAGGTTAAACACCACATAGTTTATACTGGTTTGAGGGAGGAGAAGGGGATTTGCCAGCAAACACTGAACTGACTCTGTTCTGATCTTCATTATCTCCAGTTGCTGCAGGAATCCTAGTGCTGCAATTTCAGGTTATTGCTCAGCTTCTTGGTCTTGGAAGTTTAAGTAGATTTGTACAGCTGCAGACAATCTACCAGATTGGGCTTTTGGGGTCTTAAAGATTTGCTTCTTACACTGTGTTTCCTATTTTCAAATGAGTTAATGAACTTCTGGTGATTGAACATCCCTTTCAATATTTGTGCGGATGATTCAGGCTGAAGAGCTTTCTCTGTTGTATCGACTGTTCTTTTTATTTAGTTTTGGTTATTGCCACGTCTGTCTCACTATGAAGTGCAGCTGTTTGCAAGTTTTGATTGTTTCCATGGCCGTTTTTCCCCTCTACAGAGGAAGGTGTGTGTGTAAGACAGGAACATATATCATGCTATTAAACCTCAAAGAGAGTGGTGCAAGCTGCCTGTACATTTTTGGTGCAATTCTAGAAATCTGTTTCTGTTCTGAAGAAAATCTGATTTGAGAAATCTGGAAGCAAACCCTATTTGGCCAGGAGTTGCCTTTGTTAGGCCTTTGTCTTGTCATTTCCCAGTTGATTGAAAGTGTTGGGAGAGGAGAAGCAGCTCTCTGTTCTTTACCTTCAGCTTAGAAAACAAGTATTTGCATTAATTTAAGTTGCTTTTTCATTGGGTTCTCCTCAAAAAAAAAAAACACAAACACCTAGAACTCTAAAGATCTGTCAGTGTTTGTGTAGCATCAGGAAGAAGTCATCCAGGACTGACATACTTAAATGAGTTGACAAAGCTGGAGAGATTCTGGGCCCGTGCCACTCTGTGTAATGCTGGTGTAATTTTAAAAAATGTGCATTGCCCGCTTCATGGAATCTATAGCTCTACCTGTAATGAGTGTTGGATTCTTTTCTTTGTTCACTTTTTCCTGTTTAATTCTATGTTCTCGCATTGCTTTCAGTTAGGATGAGTCAGTATCAGGGTGGCTCAGTCTTTAGCATGCCAACGATAAGCAATTTCTACTGTGTCAAAGGTGAGACCATGAAAGCTGCAAAATATGCAAGTTCCAGCCTGGCATTCAATATTCCTCCTCCTTTTCTGTACTTTTTCCACCAAGAGCCCATCAGGTGAAGGGACATGCTGTGGTCAGACACAGGCTGCAGCCACATCTGTGCTGTGACTACAGCTGCTCAGTCCAGAGCTTATTTTTGGTATCAGTAGTACCTCTTGTTGCCTGGCACAAAGTACCTGCGTCTTCTCTGGCAGCATGAATAGATATTACAGCTCCCACTCACATCTCTGGAGTCAGAATTAGGCTGTTAACAACTACCTCTGTTTTCAACTTTATAGCTTTAACTGCAGACCAAGTGACATGATATATATTCTTCAATTGACTTATGTACTTTGTTCTTGTAGTTTGTTTTTATCCCATGCCGTATCACCACTATCTCGCTTGTACTTCCGCACATGTTTGGGGCCAGAGTAAAACAATACTGCTGAAAGAAGCTGATTTAAATAGATTTTCTCTAATCCACATCACTTTGATTTTTACACAATGTCCTGCAAATGTCTGCATCAATACGGCTCAAAGACCAAAGTACGATGGTGAAGCATGGACACGTTTTTTTTTTCTCATCCTATACCTGGTGGTTTCAGTTGCTGTAGACTTGTTGCGTCCCAAGACCAGTAACACAGCCGTTCATTGTGCAGCATCCCAAACCCAGGGCGTATCTTAAGGAGTTCTAACCTTCAGAACTGTTTTTATAGACTTGATTTTATACATAAAGCACTGAAATAATAATTATCATTGTATTCCACAGCTGATATTCTGCAATCGTAAGACAATTGTCTAAAAATAAAAAATAAATTAAAAAAAAAAACAGAAAAACCCCGAACCCACAAAAACAACAAAAATACAAACAAACAAAAACCAAACAGCCAAAAAAAACATTTTGTGAAGGTGTTTTTTCTGATGGCTCTATAAAATGGTCTTGCACAGAGATTCTGTAGCATGAGAGCCATTAGTTTGTAGTTCAGTATTATAAATTCTGTGAATTTTGGCATGTAGAATTGTGCTCTAAGTGCCTTTTTTTTTTTATTTCCCAGATTATCTTTGTTGGTAACCTGTATATAAATAGTCTATTAAAATGCCTAATCCTTTGTTAAAGGAGACCTGGAAGGATCAATGGGGCTGTAACAGAATAATTAGCTATTTTTTCCCCATTACCTGGAATTGAATTTTCACTCTGTATCATATTGACTTTTAACAGTTTATTGAAAATGAGATTTGAGAAAGTCTGACTCTCAGCTGACAGGCTAGTCACTCAATTGATAATAGACCCGTGATGCTCCACAGCCACCAGCTAATAGATTTTCTATTGCTGTTCCATCCTTGTTGATCAGATAATCTGTTTCGGTGGTTGAGCTGAGGTGCACACAAATGGCACTTCTCAGAGCATGAAGACCCTAAAATTTCCTTATATAAAGTTTCCATTCATTCCCATGTCGTAATTTGCCTGTTTCTATGTGCTTTGCTCCCCTTGCTTTTCCAGCTGTTTAAAACTGCTGCTTATTGAATTGAGAGATCCTGTAAGGTGGGGGCTGATGGTTCTGCCACCTTTATTCTCTTAACATCTGTGCAAGAGCTAGAAGGGAGAAAGCAGGAGCTCGTGTCGTCTTCTCTTTTGGCACAACCCTTTCACAACTCTGGCTGCATTCATGGGGCTCCTGGGTATCCCAGCTGGGCTTGGGGCACACAGGTGTGAATCCATTTCATGTGCTGCAGCATCACTGGTGTCCAGAGTGCCGGGAAAATCAGCATACAAGTAAAACTTTTCTCTGTAAGGAAGCTGAAGTTTAGAGAGCTCGCTAAAAGCCTGTAATCTGCCGTGAAATTCATGAATATAAAAACGGACCATCACAGATGGACATTATTAACAAATGAGTTAATGCCAGCCAAGCATGAAAGGAAAGTAAAAACATAGTGGACTATATTGTTTCTCTGTAAGAATTAGACTCTAAAAATAAACCTTTGAGTTAATCTTGCACACTGTGGATCCATCCAGGAAACTACTCTTGAAGTTAAATCGGCAAGAAAGATATAGCCAAAATACTGCATGGAAAAAGAAGTTTGACTTTAAGAAGCATATCTGGGATCTGTAGGTCCAGTATGAGCACGTGAAGGTGTCCTGACAGTTTTCATTTTCAAATAAGTTCCTGGGCTGGGGATGTGGGCAGACACATGCAGCCCCTTATACCCTTCCCCCTCCCCCAGGGAATGACATTTTTCAAAGTAATTGATTGATGTGTGGACAAATTACTTATTCCTGAAAATAACAAGAAATATTTTTAAGTATAATTCCCAAGAAATGCATTTAAAAGAGAAGGAGTACCACATTTATGGTCAATTTTCACTTCTTTAATGTAACTGTAGAAATCATCTTCAAAGTATGCCACGGGGTAGACAGGGAAGTTTTGAAGCAGTGACTTATGCAGCTTTGATTATAGAAATTATTTATTGAAATATAGTAGTGCAATGAGCCTGAGTATTAGAAACTCTAAATGTTGTTTCATGTTGTTACCATGTTTGTGTGACTGTGAGCCCTGAAAGTCAGGGCCTGTTAGACCTCTTAGGCCTTGGCCTAGTTGTGCAGCCTTCATTGCAATAACAGTAATCTTCTTCCTCTGCCCTTGATTTGAGTGGTGAACTTTTCAAGTTAAAGTGAAATGAAAATGATGCTGATTTGGTTAAACTCTTTATTTAACCTCAACACATGAAATCTGGTTGGCTTTATCTGCAGTTCTGAGCTTCAACCAGGTGGTGCTGTGAGGTTTTGGGTGAGAGCCACTCCATAGACAGTGTCTTCAATCAGAAGAGAGAGAAAATAGACTGATCCCAGTAGGTTTGCCTGGAGAAAGATGATTGATAAATGGAAAATAAGTAGCAAAACCTTCTGGGGATATGTAGCGGGGGGGAGGAAGAATTTTCTGGTTAAGGGATACCTTAAATAAGCTCACAAATGCTTTTTCTTTCTTGAAGTTCTCGGTTTCTGCTGGCTTAAACTCTCAGTGCATAATGAGACAAAGATCTTTAGCCGATAGTGTCGTTCATCACAGTCTGTTAAGCAGCCAGCCAAAACATTTAAATGGTATTGAAAGGTGAAGGACTGGACAACAGAAACCAGAAACTGCCCTGAAGGAATGACCCTGATTTCACAATTCCTTTTTTAACTCATTATCCTTTTTCAAAGTCATAGTTTTCATGATATGCACTTTAGAAGTGGTTCTTTGCTGGGACATTTAACCCCTTGAGAGCCTGCCCAGAGACCCATGGGAAGGAGCACGTGGACTTTTTCACCCCTTTCAGTGAACCGTCGTCCTCCTCCCTTGCAGAAGTCAGCCGGCCCAGTCGGTTTGGTCACTCACAGGACAGCCAAGTCGCAACAACCATGCCTGATTTCCAAGAGCATAAAAGAAGGCAGAGTAAAGGTAGGAGTTTGGTGTGTGGAGCTAAAACCACCCAAGCTGTGTGTGACCCGCTCAAAGGTGGAAGAAAAGCTCCCCTTCCCCGCTGTGGGGCCAGGCCCAACCTGCCCTGCTGTGGTTTGGCATCTTATAACAGTCATTTTTGTGAGAGGATAATCCCAGGTTAAAAATAAACAAAAGCTGGAAGGAGTCCTGTATTTTGTGATAGCATTCCCTGCAGAGAACAAGTTTCTGAAAGAGAAGCTGCATACACTGAACCCTTGTGTTTTTCATGTATTTTCATCAGACACTTGTCTTGCTTGATGTGGTGATTGCTGAGCACCTTTGAATGCCGGAATGGTTTAATTTTTAGTTCATTTTGAAACCTACATCAAAGCGTCTTTTGTAGAACACCACAGTATGGATTCTGACAACATCAAATGTTCTGATTAAAGAATACTGAAACTTAGTAAGAGATTCCCAAAGACAATGCATGTTTGCAGTCTAGAAGTTGCCCTGATGATGAACTGTGTCACACGAGTACTTCCCAAATGCCAAGTTACCCATTGTTATTTCCATTTTCTCAAATTTCTCCTAGCCGATGTCTTAGTACCCACCTGATTGTTTCTCTGTCCAAAAAGCTAGATACTCTGAGGCTGACTGAAATTCCTGGCTTACCCTTCAGGAGCCTGATGTTTCAGAAACCATGATGGGTTTCTAAGGAATTCTCATTGACAAAATCTGTCCGTGGCAAGCTTCCATAGAAAACAGTATGATTAAGGTAAACTGCAGAGGGAATATTCTCTGGATGTCTTTGGATGTTTCCAAATATCCTTGTAACAGTGAAACAGGGAAAGATTTATGTTCTCTAGACCACATGTGGGCAGATTCTGATGAAATCATCACTCTGCTTAAGGAAGGTTTAAAAGAAGAGGTCGGTCAAGCTACCGCGGTGCTGGGAAGAGCCGAGCTGGGCAGGCGCAGGCTGGGGAGCTCAGAGAGCCTTGGCTCTTGGGAGCCCGGGTTTGAGGTTTCATCTCTTGGGCTGGGAAACCAGGAAACTATTATTTCATTAATCATCTATCCAAATATGCCTGAGTATTATATGGACTCCATTGTTTATAGAAGGAAATTATCCATTTAATGAGTAATAGCAAAAAAAGGGGAGAGGGGAGAGAAACCCACTCCTGCATCCATTAAGACATATTTCCTTGCAGAGAAAAGCCTTCCGCTTCTATAATGAGTTCCTCTGCAAACAGACATATACTAAGTGCTCCTAGTGATGGAAGACAGGACATATGTATACTTTATATTAAAATAATTGTGCAATAGGTGTAGAATATTAGATGCCACTTTGACTTAAATACATAGGCTTTGTAAAAATGTGGGGCAAGTTTAGCATTTAGCGAATTAGCTCTAATTTCTTTAACTTTGTTAATTTGGCGAAAGGCCCCACAAATGCGTAAAGAGTCCCTTTATTCCTGTGACATTCTTCCTTCTGTTCCTGCTAACTATTTCTTTAACGTAATTACTTCTGAAATCTGTTAATATAAACCTAGTTATGAACATGCTAGACCCTTTACAGTGTAAGGCAGCATGATGTGAAAAAGCAAATATTTAAAGGGTTCTGTGTAACCTTCCGTGGGGAGAGGGTGTCACGCTGTTTCTGAAAGTGGTGTTTGCTTGTGACAGTAGGTTTGCTGATTACTGTAATAGGAAAGGGCAGCAGTGCTAAATGGATAGGCAAGAAGAAATTTTAGACCAGAATGCAGCACTTTAGCTCTCGTAGACAAATTAGCTGTAGAAAAGGGAGACCACCTTTCTTAGAGGCAAGGTCACTAATTCAAACGGCAGGTTGGAGCCATTGCATGTAAAGCTAGAGCAACCAATTAACACATCTGACTGTAGCTGATCAGGAAAATATACCATTTGCTTGCTGTTTGCATCTCCTATAGTTCCCTTGAAAAGTCACTTAGAGCAGGATCCAAAATCCTCCTCAGAGAAAGATGAGGCAGAGCAATAAAAGATGTGAGAAAAACAAGAAAGGTAGAACTGGTGTGAACCACAGCTACATTTATATCTGTGCGTGTCATCTTTCTAAAATAGTTTCATTGCGTTTGCCTGTTCGCAGGGTCCAAACTGCTTCATTTCCCAGCCCCAGTGTGCAGCAGCCCAGCATTGGCTGTTAAGTTGTCCTGAAATGTGGTCTGGCCTATTGAGGCCACACTGTGTATGCCTTACACTTTCTGCATGTTCACCTAGGGGTAAAACAGCTTTGGAAACAGAGCACAGCTTTGGAAAACAATTGACACTTCCTGGTATTATTTATATTCTATCATCTTAATGTACCATTTGGTGGCCTTGTGAGCTCCACAGGTGTGTTAGTATGAAGAGACTTTGCCATGGTTGTGAGATAAACTTTCAGGTGATTTAATCTGTTAGGCGACTTTTGCACTTCAGAATGTAGTTCTTTCAATCCTAGATTAATGTTTCATTGGAGACACTTTGGGGAACTTCATATTCAGTAGGAGTTAAATTTTCAGTCCTAAAATTTGGTGGAGGGGAGGGGTAAACTTAGTAATTCCAGTTGCCTTCTTTGAATTTATGTTAAAATGTAGCACTCTGCTTTTTCCACAGTAATTTTTTAAGTGCTGCTATACTCTGCTCTGGCAATGGAGGGTGCAAAGAGGAATTTTAGAGGAGGGAGAGGCACCCAGTCACTTGTGCTTTATAGAGTTGCCAGACAGGGCTGGTCCAGGGAGGGAATGACCTCGCGAGCATCGGCGTGGAGCCCTCAGTGTTTTCACGGACCTCACAAGCCATTTACACACATAGACCAACAATCTTGGTTAAGATCAAATAGGTGTCAAATAACACTTGGTTACTTTTGCTATGTTTTTTTCAATTTCTACAAAAACTATTGTAGAAAAGTATAGATGTGTTTGGGCAAGGTATCAGAAGATAGTGATGACATTCTTATGTTAAAATAAAGAGAGTTGTTTAACTTCTTCTAGATGTAACATCATCTAGCAAAAGAGATGATGACATTTTGAATATGAACATCACAGTGGAAGTGGTCTAACAAACATCCTTCTGCCTTCTTTACCCTTTTCTAAGCATTTATTGCAGTTGCTTTTGCTGCACTTAGATCAGTGTTTGCTGTCATTACCACACATATGTTGTAACTTAACCTTGCACTTCATTACTGACCAAAAGCAATCATTGCAAGCACAACCCAAACATTCTGACTTTTAAAAGGAAAATAAAAATATGTTTTTACAGCCAATAAAAGTACTTTCTGAGTAGCAGAATAGCATCTGTAAATCAGCATTCACTTCCCTGAAGTCAAGGAATTCTTTTGAGCCTAAATTGCCTGAATTTTTCTAAAGACTTTTAAAAAACCACATTCAATAGTACCTGAATGATTAAAAGCTGCAGAAATCCACCACAGTTGATCTGTGTTTTATTAAAAGTATTACAAAGTTTTCTTTATTGCATAATAAATTTGTTCAGGAGCACTTTTTCTACTGTATCCCCAAGACTGTCACCAGGACTTCCATTCAGGTGGCTTGAAGTGACAGGAGCCTTTCTGTTCTTTGTATGTCCTGGCATGGTAAAACAACCGATCTTGCTTAAAAACCTGTGTTCTTCTGTAATAGTAATGAAAATCATAAATAGCAAATAACAAACCCATGAGCACTTTCTAGTTTACCACGAACAGCTTTTGTTCATAATATATACCTTGCTTTTTTTTTTTTTAATGAATTAAAGCATGTGAAGTCAAGATAAAAATCCAAGAGTACTCAAATACAATTAAAAAATAAATTGGCTCTCAGGAAGAAACACTGTGCGCTTGAGTCACTTGAAAGAAAAAAAGAAAGTGGGTAGAAAAGCTGTATTGCTGCCTAGATGGAAAACACGTCAAATATGCATGAAACTCTTGGCCCAGGGGTTGGGGAGGTTGAGAACTGGAATGCATTTTTTTTATCAGCTAAAAGAGACCATTTGCTTTCAGCCTCACCTCTAATCCTGATAAAAGAGTTTATTGAACTCAGATGCTTTTCAAAGAGAATTGAAGGGCACGCTCTAATTTCACTTCTCAGAGAAAGCTGAAATGATGATTTTTGCCTTTGTGTTTTCAGTGCTTCTTCAGAGTTGGGGAAAAAAGCAGGAACAAAGCAGAAAAAAGTCCACCCTGTCTGCTCCCTGTTCCCCGGCCCGGTGACAGAGTGCTTTATTAACTCCACTTGTACCTCCGTGCCCTCTAGTCAAGCAACATGGAATTCAGCACGAGGCTGTCACAGCTCCCGGTGCGCGAACCGCGGGGGACAGGCCTGTCCTGCTCCCTCGGTGGCTGTCACAGAACGGGAGACACAAAAGCCTCGCAAGGAAGAGACCGCAACTGGGGGCTGTGCCGTGTCCCGTGGCGCCTCTCATTCATCTTTTCTCACAACTTTGCCACAATTGCTGCTTCTAGTCCTGCTTCAGCCTTTGGTTTGTCAGCTCCTGTTGTGCACCATGGCCAACTTCTGAGGGATCTGTGAGACACAGAACAAGTGGCATTGAATATACTATGGGGAAGCTTGCTCATAGTTTAAAAAATTAAAAAGTCCATATGTCTATTAGCAATCACTTAAGGAAATAGTAATTGCACACATTGGAAAAGGTGAAATACCATAGCTCTTTCTTTATACACGCTTTCTAGAAACCTTCGTCTTAAAATGCTGATGGACAAGTTGAAGACACTGGGTGTACTTGGGAAAAGACGCGTGATACTGTAGTGGCTGCTTTAAAGCAATATTGAAGGTTACCAGGTTGCACTGATGCAGCGAAGTGTCTTATGCACATATTATAGTCGTGTGGGGATTTTTGTGGTTGCAAATCTTTACTGCTTCCTTTTGGACTTCTACAGACAATGAGATGACAAAAGGAGCTGGGGATCTGGAGGGAGCTTGTCCTTTTCTGTAGGGAGGGAGTAGGTTTTCCTTCCCGGTTTCCTTCCTCGGACCTTCACATCTGTTCTTTTTTTATAGACCAGCCTTGTAGTTTGTCTGTAATACACACTTGTGTCATCTGAAACACTTCCTGTTCTGTTTGAAATTTATCATTTTCTTATTTGCTGAGGTTAAAAACAATATATTGCTTGTATGCATTTCCATATAAGAGTGGAATTACACAAGAGGCTCTTTGAATGCCTTGAGAGAGAGCATTAGAATAGGCAAATAGCCACTGAAAGCTCAGGAAGATAAAAAGGTGGTATAAAGACATTCTTTTGTTTTTTTGGCAGTCAGTGGATCAGGTTCTGTATCATGTGTTGCTCAGAGGTAGTGAACAATGCCTGCTGATTGAGCTCTTTTCCTTACTATGTAATAGTGAAGAGTTGAACGTTCTTCCATTGTATAAATTACTTCTGATTATTTTTTAGTTTCCCTTAATCTACTTGTAATTAAGAGAGGATGGAACTTTTCAATCAACTGCTAGTGGGGAAAGGTTAATTTAATAAGCTTGATCATTTATCAGCTAATATATTGTAACAGGAAATGTCATTACTCTGTTCCAGTGTATGCCGATTAGCTGTTCTGACATGTTTCTTTCCAGTATTCACAACCTGTGAGGCATCTTTTTTGTTTCTAATGAGTTTTCTGCCTCTTAGTTCAGTTTGCCAGTGTGGTAAATTCATCTTTTCATATGGGAAGTCCCGTTCTTGTATTATGCATGAATCTTCCTTCTTTTCAAGGCCCCCGGGTCTCCAGGTCTATAAATATTCCATGAATAGAAAGCTCCTTGTGCTTCCCTTCTGGACTGGAAGTGGTTGAGGAAGAGGAGAGGTTACAGGAGTGAAGGGATGGGGCAAATGCCAAGCAATTCTTCACTTAAATCTTTGTGGTTTTCCCGTTTCTCCCCCCTCTACTTACAGCATGTTTGGGCTGCTTTTTCCACTGGAGTGGGGCAAGTAACTGTGTTATTATTTAGTTCCTGACATTTTTGCTGTCCTTGGAGCAATTTCAGTGTCAAATATCAGAGAATGGCAGGAAGATAGGATGTTATTTGTGTGATTAGCCAGTGAAGATGTAATGATATAGCACAGACTGCAACTGTGGCATGCAGCATCAATAATAATAGGGGTGAAATGTTTGTGGTGTTCTTCTCCAGGTAGCAGTTGTAGTTTTAATTGTTCATTTTTAATGCATCCATGATGTTTCTTTGCCTTCATGTGGTTCAGTTGTTTTTATGTAGCTTTTGTAACTCTTAACTTCCTATTGCCAGAGCAGCACCTGCTGGCTTGAATTGATATAATTGCCATCTTTAGCAAATAATTTATCTCCTTTATTTCCTGCTTATTCAGGGTATTGCTGTATCTGTTTCTTTCCCAAGGTTTGAAGAGTTATGCCCATTGCCAATGCAGAGAAATCACCATTAGTCCCTTGAAGAAGGGTCTAAATTTTCTGCAGGAAGCATGAAACAGGGTGCAGCAATGGGCTTAAAGGTACTTTTCTTTTCTCTGATGCGTAAGCTTTTGCTCCTGGACATGTTATTTCAGGTCCTGTCACAGTTCTCATAACAAACCAGAGTATCTTGGAGCTTCATCTCTGTTCCTTACCGTATGTGAGCTAACTTTCAAAACACCCTTGTGATCTGATGTTTGGGTCTGTTCAGTAGATGCCATTAGCTGGAAGAACAGCGACGGAGATCCTGGAGTGAAAAGCAATGGCTAAGGCTGGGTAGGGCATCTTTGTCCTTGGTGAAATGCAGTCAGTGTTGTATTATCAGGGAAATACTAATATGAATCCCTTGATATGTGTGAAAAGAGGGAACATGATGATGCATTTGAGCTGGGATTTATCTGAAGCAGCATGTTGTAATTTTGTGAAAGAGCTGGATTTAGCCAGTCTGTGGCCAGTTAAAGTTTTGGGAAAAGATACCCTTGGTAAGTGGTACAATATGGTACATGGCAAAAAGCGAAAATGTGTCTGAAAATGTTTTTATGAGTCTGAGAATTATGTTTAGCAAGTGTGATTTCCTAGTACCCACAGAAAGGGAGAAGGGGAGACCCCTATTAGAGACCGGGGACCCTCTCATGTGGCCTCAGTCTGGGTAGCATAAACTTTAATATCTTTATTGTAAAGCAGTGATTTGTATGCTGAATTTTTGAGGGGTTTATTTCTTAGGTTGGTGTGGAGTTGTATGTGAGAGCGAGACCTTGCTGGGTACTATATAAATGGTGAGCTATGGCTCAAGCCCCACAGACTTTCCAAATTATGCAGATATCGAAAGTGATGTGGCTTGTACGGCGCTGTGGAAGAAGTTAGTGGCAGTCAAAGACACGGTTTAGCCCTGCATTTCTCCACTTGCCCGTGATGGCTCTTTAAATCATGTGAAGACAAGATAATGGTGTAAACAGTGATGGCAACAAATAATGATAATTAGACCTCTGAAAGCTAAACGCTCACAAGTGTAAGCACTGCACATAGTCCTTGTTGTGATAATCTTTTGTATGACTACAGAAAATATCAATTTTGTCCAAAGAGAGAATCTTTACGTTTAGAAACTCAACCTTTTCACCTTGCAGATCGTCGCTGTTCATCCCCCGGGTTTCACCAAGCTGTAGGTAACCGCTTCCTGTTTTTTCCTTGGTTTGAAACCTCAGATCTTCAAAGTAACCTTTGCATGTCTCAGAAGTGTGCACAGCTCAGTGCAACCACCTGCCACGCTCTGCTCTAGAAATGAATTTGCCATTTCATAACAGAAGTTGGTGAATGAAGTATTGAACTATTTAAAAATCTGAAATAAAAGCAAACAGAATGAACAGATAGTTTATTATGCTTTTTCATACTGACAGTAAAAAAAATAAGGTGGCTCACTAAAGTAGTAAACGCTTCCTCTTATATGTACTTAACATATTTTCTGTTGCTTTGCTTGCATATAAGATGATTTAACTATGCAGTATAGTCTGTGAACTTAGCTGTGCAGTGTTTACACTCACTGTGTTTTATCACCTTGTGTTCCTGTTCCCAAGAGGAGTAGGACGGGCCAGGCTGGATTTTTACAGAGCACAGCTTGTAGTTCTCATCTATGTTCAACTTATAGTTATTCTATTATCACCGCCCCTGAAATAGAGATTTTTCAGGGTGAGCGCTGGGGGTTGGAAGGAGGAGGGGGAAGAGTTTTCTTAGTCAGGAATGTGGGGTTAAACCTTTTATTTCCCTGCTTTGCCTGGTGCTGCCCTGACCTCTGATAAACTCGAGGGGAATTCAGGACTGGTGTGGAATTTACTCTCATTTGAAAGCTCAGTGTTTTGAGCTGAGAATGATTTACTGGGCCGCTTTCTGCCTGCTAATGAATGGCTGAGATGGTGAAATTTAAAGGGGGAGAAAGAAGTTGTAGAGAGGATTAATGGGGGAGGAGGGGAGAATTTTAAAACAGTCCTGGCAGCCCTGTTTACTTGGGAAATGTTGTGTCCAGCAGCCGTGTCCATGGCTCGGTCCGCATGTGGTGGCAGATGCGCCGTGCGCTGTTTGTTCTCCAGAGCACTGGGAGCTCCGAGGTGTGCTGGAGCAACCCCTCTCCGTTCACCGCGCGTTTCCAAGAAGCTTGGCAAGAATGCTTTTGTGTAGAGCCTGGAAAGGTGCAGCTCCCCCAGTGGCACAGCATATCCTTCTGGCTTTGGGAAGGGAGAAGTAGGGAGTGTTGGTAAGGATTTCACAATGTCTTAAAACATTGGACATGTGGCTCTTTGGTAGGAGAAGAGGACAAACAAACAAAAGTCCAAAGGCAACACATCATGAAGTAGACCCAAGAGGTTTTGTTTGTAAAGGAATTATTTACTTTACAGTGCATCATAAATGAGGTAAAAAAAACTTCCAAGCAAAAAGCTTGAAAACACACACACACACACAAAAAACAAGCCCACATGAAACAGAGACAGGCTTTTCATTGGTATATTTAAGTGCCTTATATTACAGTCTTCTTATTGATTATTTTCTTCTTTGGGTTTTATTGTGTTTATTCCAAAACGAGCCCCTGATTTTTGTGCCTAGTTTTGAGTCTTGTGACTTTATAGATATTGGTCTCCTTCTGCTTTGGGAAAAGGTCGACTCATTTCATCAACCTCGGCAGTTCCTCATCTCACTGCTTAGGTGAGACCGATCACAGAAGCTCTTGACTAGAGAATTTTTCAGGCAGACGTGAATGAGCAGAAACTGGAATTCATAGATTTAACTATATAGCATTTTCTCTGAGAGTCGGAGGTACTGCAGGTGTTGTTAAAGTACACAACAAAACTGTCTGCCGGTCGTTGAGTTTTAACGTGGTTTCACAGGGAGCTGGTTTGAGCCAAGCTGGGTAAGTGCAGCTTAACAGCCTCTCTCTGTGACCTGCCCGGTTCCTCCTGATCAAGCTCTGATGAGCGGCTGCCAGTGGTGCCAAAAGGTGGTGTGATTTTGCAGCAACCAAGGAGCAGGATGGGACTTGCCAAATACTTGTACGCTTGCGGTTGATGCCAGAACTAAAAAAACCCAGCGGCTCTGTCTGCCTTATTGAAAATGTTGCTTTGTATTTTTCCTTTCTTGTTGTCTTGCTTTCTAACAGTGTCACGCAGTTGCAATGGCAGGCTCTAGCTGTCCAAATATCTGCAGGCTTTCTTGTTGTGTGGCTTATAGCAGGGGAAAAAAAAGCAGAAATTCAGTCTATTCCCTCTTTCAGGAAGGGCAAGCCAGGTAGAAGATTTGGCGCTCTCAAGATGTTTAATTTTTATGCTGGGGGTGGAAGGAACCTGACTAAGTTAATCCATTGGTCTCCTTTTTCTTAGCCCTCTTTCTGTTCCTGCTTTTTGTGCGTCCTTTCTCCTTGGATTCCTGTCAACTGGTTTCTGCACCGTTTCATCGCCTCCAGCCAACGCTGTGGCTCCCAACCCAGGGCCGAGAGCAGCAATAAATCACGGCGGCTGCTGTGCGCTGGGCATAGGGATGGATGCGCTCGGCGAGCTGGGGCTTGTGATGCAGATGAAGGTTCTGGCCTCTCCCAGGAGCGCTGGGGAGGGAGGCAGAGCTGCCTCCATTCAGCAGCCGTCTCGCTGTTTGTAACTCGCCTTTGTTGGGTCCCAGTCAGGTCTGCCTTAGGTCACACATTTGCACTTGTTTTGAATAAGGTAGAAGAACCCTTGAGAGACAGCATTGCCAGGGGAGAGCGGGGAATGTGTTTGGGGCTTGGGAAAGCAGAGGGAGGGAGAGCTAAAGCTTCTCGAGTGCAGCAGATGAAGGTCAGGGGTCTGCTCTGACCTTGCGCTGCCTTCGTGGCCTTTTAGAGGCTGTTGACTGCGATGATTTCACTGCCCGAGGGATCGCTGGCATCTGCAGGCATTCCAGCAGCAGTTAAACACCTGTGCGCTTGCTGCTGACATTTCATTAGGACGAGTAATGAGGCTGGATATTAAATGTCTACCTTCTGACTGGTCAGGAGAGAAAACAGCGGAGGGAAGCCATGGCGTGTCTCGGGTCTTGTGAAATCCTCAAAGGAAAAATAAAGCTCCCTGCCCTCTATGAGCAGAGCGTGGAGAACAGACTCAGAGTCACCCTGTCCTTAGTCCTTGTCCTCCTGTGCTGGGGCCGTGAGCTGAAAACTGTTCTCCCAGTTTTACAGCCACAGCATAACTCCTTGTGTCAGGCTCTTCCTAGAAAGATCAAAAAATCAATAAAGGTTCCCTGGCATAAATACCCATATCTGGGCAAAATTTATTCTGTAGCCTCCAGTTCTGGACAATTCTCCTGTGTGCTGGTCCCCAGAGCTCCCATAGCAGCATGGGGAGAGGGTGTGGAGGAATTCCTGCAGCAGCCTGGCCCGGGAGGAACGTTTCTCTCCTCTGACCGTGGGCTGGGGCTGCTCTCAGCCGGCAGCCTGAGGGGCTGGGAAGGAAGGCCCAAACATGGGAGCTTCCCGCCTTAAAATCCAGCTAATGAGATCCTAGGGCATGGAGTACCTCTCTGTGTATTTCAGTTGTCAAAGTATTGTGTGTGTTTTGAAGTTTCTCCAACTGGTACTCCTGTACCACAAACACATACTTTTCCAAACCTAATAAATGTCAGGCTGTGATTGGCAAAACAAACAAAACCCCAGGAGTGGGTTTATAAAACTTTGTTCTTTGGAGAAATGTGTCTCTCTACCTCTAGTCTCATCTTGTAAGAAACTGCACCTCCAAATCTAAATGCTTTTGTGCTTGTGTAGGGAAGAGTGGGCTTATCTGAACAGAATCTGAAAGGGCTGCATTGCTGAGAAGGAAACCAGTGTCTCTCTACACCTCTAGCATGCTGGAAACCAATGCAAAATTTTTGCCTTGGAGTGCTTTTTCACAACAAAGAAGGCAGCTGTCATTTTGCTGTTGCTTCGAGCTCTGCTGAAATACGATCTGCTGACTTGTACCGATGTTCAGAAAGATGGATGTCTCTTTGTTTGCACAGCAGCGTAAAGATGTGCTGCCCTTCTCAGGCAGTCGGCAGGCCCCTGCACCCAGCAGCTCAGCTGGAGATGGTGCAGATGTGCTGGTGGAGATGCCTTCCGAAATTTTAGGAGGTGCTAAAATTATGCTCGTCTTCAACAGGCAAAAGCAGGCTTCCATAGCCACTACTGTCTTCTGATAGAAACTTACTGAAATAAGTGAGATAGTGATATTCTTTTTAACTTGGCTGAAATATAGATGTGGATCTTTACGTATCCTGTTTGTCACTGGCTGAAGGACAAGATCACTGTCCCTCCAGCCTGTAGTGAGTGTAATTGGAGGCATGTTCTGCTTCACTCTATCAATATGGAGTGTTCAAAATGAGTTTACCGTGGTATAGAGAATAGTTAGATGGTTTTTTGTCTCCTGCCCTTGGGAGATTGTTTCAAGATTGTTATGTTCTTTTTGTTGCTGATGCACGGGACAATATTTTCATGAGCAGCATTTTCATTTCTGACAGTAGCTGGCCTATAAATCACTTTGGCATAAAAGTATTGTTTGGAACCTGAAAACTGCATGTATCTTATGTAACTGTGCTCTTGCCACCCGGTCAGGAGTGATGCACAGAAATTCTGAGCGCTGCTTACGCTGTTTTATATGCACCTGAAAGAAATAGATGGGGTTTTTTTCCCATTCCCAGGTGTCCATGTGTTGGGTTTGTTATGTGTCTGTTTTCTTTCCTTCACGCTGCTGCAGGCATTGTTGTCCTTGCAGATTATTCATGAAGGGCTGCATGTCTATGTGTTTCCCGTTTCACCATAGCCATGCCTTGCCCTACTAAGGCCATTATTTTCACCTGTTTTCAGCATTTCTGTCCCTGCTCGCTGTCCTTCTCTGTTGGCAGAGCTGCTGTACACACTTAATTGGTTCAGGGTTATGCTCAGTTTAAATGCAAAACTTCTTGGAGACGACAGTTCAGTCATTTTTGCTGACAGCCACCACGGGCCACTGGATACTGACTTTGTCTGAGCTGTGCTCCCTGCTGCCCTCAGTGTCATGGGCGTCACTGCTCACCAACAGGTCTGTTTCCTCCTGGTTCCACCAGCAGCGATGTCTCCTGTGCTGCCTCTGAGTCCAGTGACTCCCAAGAGGATTTTGGTTTTTAACTCCCTTCCTCCTCTTCTTTCCTGACATAAAAAGTGTCTTGCGCGAAGCAGCCACGCTGATAACAGTGAAGATTTGTGATGGTGTTTTAGACGTGAGAAGCAGTGAGCTGCTTTGGCATGTTGCGTTTCGGGATGTTGTAATTTCTACTAGATCCTTCTCTGCTACATGACCAAGCGAACAGGATAATAATGTCCCAGCAGTCCCAAGGGAAAGGTTTTTTACCATGAAAGTGTGTGCTGGGCAAAGGCCTCTCAGCTGGAGAAGCTTACTGAGGGAAGTGTTGGGAAGAGAAGGGGGAGGAATGTTTTTATTTGCTTTTAGAATGAGAGTGATCAAATCGATGGTTTTCACTGATGTCAGAGGCTTTGAAACGATCTTGTGTTTCTCTAATTCCTGAATCAGAATGAGGGTATGGGCCAGGTGGACTTGAGAAAGTTCTGTACTGACCATGTTCAGACTCCTCCCTCTCTCCTTAAGCTTCAGACCTGGATGCAAGTGTCATGTCATGGATGTCTGCAGCCTGTTTAGATTTTCATACCTACTGACCTAAACTCTCTCATGCTACTTTATCTCTGTCTGGGTCTGAAGAGAGGTTTCGTCACCAAAAGGCTTTGGAGAGTGAAGACCAAGCAGAGGGGAGAAAAACTCAGGCAAACCTTTTGAAAGCCTCCTGAAAGGTTTCTGTAACCACAGAATCTGCAGAGAAAATATTTCTTGGGAGCCAACACCCCTTTGTTAAGTAAGACTTTTCTGTCTTTTGGCATTGGCAAACAGAAAAAATAAAAGCTTTATTTTAATGCAGTTTATAGGGCTGGAAACCAGGCTGGTGTTCAAGCTGCCTTGCAAGCAGCAGGTGAGTGAGAGCTGGGAGTAACTGTGGACAAGACATGAGTGGGGAGGCATGTTCTCAGCACTCATTTCTTTGTCCCGACAATCATATGAAGATGTTACACGTGTGTACTCTGTGTGTGTAAGCGATTTTTAAGCTGTTAGTACTGGTGGAGGGAAGAGCAAGTGGACTTCAGATCATCTTTTCCTTGGGTGGTTGAGTGTTTCCCCACATGGCTGCTGTCCCACAGCAGGTGTTGTTTCTGTTGTTCGTTGGCCAGTCTGGCACCAAGGCTTGGAAATGGCAGAGCAGCCAAGAGGGGAGGGCATTTGGCTGACACCGAGCGCTGGGCCTGTTGGCCTCTTGAACTGGTGTTGATGGGCAGGGAGGTGCTGTGAGGAGACCTGAACCTTTGCTGAGAAATCAGCTTCACTTGTTCAACTTATCAGCACCAGCACTTTGAAACCAGACAAGAACATGTGTAGGACACAGTTTACTTGCCCTTGAAGTAAGATTATGATTTAGGGGACAGTGACAAAATCTCTGCAATAAGGCGGCACTTTGGCTACTAAAGTGCTTGTTCACTCTGTGCCTGAGCAACTCTGCTGCTGTAGTCAGAGATTACGAGCAGAAATACTGGGGGAAATCTGCAAAATCATTGTAATTTAGTGAAACAAAGTGGCATAAACGTGGGTGGGTTTTTTTCTGCTGAGCATCAGATAAGCTCCTGGTAACAGGCAGTTCCTGCTCGCAGATGCCTGCAATCAAAGACAAGAGGAAAATGGGCAGAGGACGGTGAAATGATGCTGCTGTCGCTGTACACCAGGACAGGGGTTTGGGAACCCTGTGCTTTATGATCCAGCACTCTCTCATCTAGACAGGGCTGCATTTGCCTCGCTGTGCCCTTCCTTTTCATCCAAAGCAAACCTTTTAGTGCCCCTTTCTCATAACTAAACTATTTTCTTAATGTTAATACATACCTGCAAGGAAGAAAAACATTTTACAAGGGAAACTGGTAAAAGCAGTACTAAATAATTTTGGTTTTTTCTAAAGTAAACATCTCTGTAATGAAATAACTGTCCTGCTACTCCAGAACAAGCTGCACTGAACACAGGCTGGGATTCGAACAAGTGTGGGATGTTGATCTAATCCGAGCACCACTGAAGTCAAAACTACTGGGTTTAGAAACAGCAGTTTTATGTCCGTGCTTGTTTTGTTTGAGGAAAACAAAGAAAATTGCAGTCCCCCAAAACCACCTGTTGGTTTGAAAGGCCAGATGGAATGGCCGATGTATCAGAGTCGCTATGGATCCATAGATTTTCTTGTCAGTTCTGAAAAATACTTTTTAATGTTTAGTATATCAAATATCCCAATGTTGCACTAAAAACCAATTCCATGAAAAAAGGATATCACTTCTCTTTCCTGTAAAGCTAACATTTTTGAGTTATCTGATTACTAGTTTACTAAATATGGTAATTCCCAAAGTGGAATACCAAACGCTTTTAAAATGTGTACAGGGGAGGAAACTGTAATTTCATCAATATCCGATATAAAGTCAGCCCGGTTCACACAGTGACAAAAAATGAAAAATCTTTAATGACAAATAAAAGGCATCAGTGTGG
The DNA here is from genome assembly GCF_964273445.1 of Streptopelia decaocto. Taxonomy (NCBI): domain Eukaryota; kingdom Metazoa; phylum Chordata; class Aves; order Columbiformes; family Columbidae; genus Streptopelia; species Streptopelia decaocto. The sequence continues at coordinate 23,727,878 of NC_138660.1, forward strand.
TTTCATTCCACATAAAGCTTTTTTTATGAGTAATCTGAAAAAAAAATATGGCACTTCCCATATGTTTGTACTTCAATGAAATGTTAGCTTGTTTGAGAAGCAGCGCAAGTCATCAAGGCTTTTGAAAAAGCTTTTTTTTTTTTCTTTTTTTCCAGTGGAACTGGTTTTCTCCTCCGTTCAGATTGCACAGGAGCAGTTGTGCTGAGGTCTGGGCAGGTCCCTCTGCCAGCTGGCCCTGCACACGGTGCTGCATCTCTAGCTGATGCTGGGTGAGATCTGGCCCAGATCATATCACATTTTGCTTTGTTCATCCCTGCCTGTGGAAGGCAGGCAGTATTGCTGCGCAAGTCTTTTGAGATGGAGGGGACACTGCAGAAATGCCAAGTGATGATAGCATTGGAGTCTGAGCTACAAAAGCAGTTGAGCTGTATTGTTGTGTTACTCTGTGCCCAAGGCTTTGAACTAAACCCTGCTTAAGGCTGAAACAAGGAGCTCTGCTGCCTTGCCACACCCAGCCAAGGCCCAGGGATGCACAAAAAGTTGCCTTTTAATTTCTTTTCCATAGGAAATTGCTTGCAGTGGAGAACATGAGCACTAACTGGGTTTTTCTCCCTTATAGTGTAGGTGGCTGATTATCTGATCTGGGTGTGAGGACTTGGTAGTCCTCAGGCGGGGGGAATTGGCATTTTAAAAATGCAAAAAGAAAGTATTTTAAATGGAGTATCATACTGTGTTATTTTTGTGTTACGCTGTAATAATTAATGTCAGAACCTAAGCTGGGAAAAAAGTTCACGTTGTAGATATTTAATTTAGTTGTCTCTTCCTCTTGCCAATGGCTTTGTCTCCTTTTTGTTGCCTCGCTGCTCTGCTGTGTCTGAAGAGCCTGTGTGTCTCCCTGGCAGCGTCACACACCTCTCGTCTCCGTGCCTGCTACTGTCTGGCTTTGGGACCTTATGCAGGTTTCTCTAATACACTGCGGAAGGTGGCCAGCGACCATCTTTCTTCTTTATACCTCTGCAGCTCTAATCCTGCAAAAGTCCTCGCTTGTGAAGATAAAGGTACATTTATCCTCCTTAATGAGGCAGCAGGTCTGGAGCTGCAAATCGGTGCTGAGTTATGTCAGCAGAACCATCCAGTGACTAACATGTTATTGCTCATAAAGACCATGTGGTACTGAAGGAGCATCTGCAATTTACCTCAGTCTCACATGCCCTGAAGAGTTGCTTATGTTAATTTTTAATTTATTTTATTCTGATTGATCTGATGGAGATTAGGAGCTGTTCTTCTTTCCTCTATTTTTTTTCCTTCTTTTTCTTCAGCACCCTTTGTCCTCATGAGCACCTGCCCTGATTTCTCATTAGGGACAGCCTTCCTTGAGAACATCCAGGCTGGAACCTTTGAATACTGGGATACAGATATCCTGGGGCACATTAAAAGCCCTCTTAACACAGTGTGTCCAATGCTGGTCATAAAGAGATCTCTACAGATAACTAAACCAAGGCAAGGATGTATGCTGTTACCTCTGAGAAAACTCTCCTATGCTCCAAGAGATTTCCTCAACTAGATGCAGTTTCTACTGTAGTTAGTAATTCTCAATGGATTTTTATTCTTTGAGTTTGCCCAGTGGTCAGATTGTATGGCTGTCGTTCGGCAGCGCTTTCTATAGGTGCTATATTGCCCACAGCTTGACAGATTCACTTACTGTTGTTTCTTTGGAATTTGACTGCCAATCTCTTCATCTGCCACCCCGGCCCTCAGAGTGGAGAACAGTTGATCCTCCTCTGTTTAAAGTATGGATGGGTGTCGAGGGGTGTTGGTGGCTATTTTTGACAAGGATGATTTCATTTATTTGAGCTAACAGAGAGGTCACAAGGAAGTTTTGTATAAAAGCAGCAGTAAAACTCAAGAGAAAATCATCTGATTTGGTAGATTAAGAAGATGAAAGATTATGGAAGAGAAGACTCTGGGGAGAAATTATATGGTCATCTGGTTGTTGGAAATACCCTACCCCAATTTAGGGCAAGAAAGCAGAAAAGTAGATTTGGCCGAATTGAAAATGTGTATAGTTGAGGTAGATAAAACACATTATTTTTCCAGTTGCTGTTGGTTGCAGTGGAAATGTAGGTTATTGTGAGTTACTGCAGCTGGTGGAACTGAGTACTGGCTGTTCCCCTGCAAAATCTTTGTTAAGAATTAATATTTTTGCCCTGCAATGAGATGAGAGAATAAGTTTCTTTTGTATTAAATAAATATAATTGTAACAGGAGCCTTGATAAGAAAAAAAAAAAAAAGTGCAAAATAAAGATATTTTCAAGATTACTCATTTTCCTGTCTTTTTTCCTTTCCTACTGAAGCAGTTTTTCCCTGATTATTATCTGTTCTTGAAATTTGCTCCAAGCTTAGCACAGCTAAGAATTAATGGCTCAGTTGGAATCAAGTTCCTGAAACCGCTTACACAAAGTCTGGCCTTCGTGTGGCCGAGCCTCTGCTTTTTGCTTCAGCTCATCTGCACGTGTCGTGCTGCTACTAAGCCAACACACAGCAAAAAGGCAGCGCTTGTGTGGCATTAATTTGTTAAACTTTGCTCACTCAAATAAAGGCTGGGTCTGAATTGTTTGCTCTTAGCTCCTGTCATCAAGCTAACTGGAATTGCCTATCTTTGAACTAATTTATTCCTTCTTTTTTTTTTTTTTTCATGTTTCCTTGATGTCTTCTGACCTGGACCTGCCTCACCATTTGCGGTTTAGGTAAGTGTATATGTGTGTATATGTTTCATTCTGAGATTTTTTTGTTGTTGTTTCCTTCCTCTCCCTTTTGAACATCACACAGCATTTTCTGACTGTTTCTCCTGCCGTTAGGAAGCAGTTTTTGCAGTCTGTCACGTTACTGTTCCATGGGCTGAGCTGTGATGTCACACCCTGTGGGTCCCCCCAGGTTTGAGAAGGAAGGTGACGTCATAGGCTCTTCATTATGACGTCATCATTAGGCCCTAGTGGGGCAGCAGCTCCCCTCTCAAGCAAGGAGAGCATTGCTGGGTAAGACTTGGAGATGTATGGAGGTGATATCACACAAGGTTAGCAACTAATACCTGACCAGAAAAGCTTTCTGACGTTACCGAACCTTCTTTCACCTAGAATTACATCTTTCTCATTTGTTTTCCCCTTTCTTTGTGTCATACAAATCAAAGATACATGTTGTTTAGTATGGGACTATTGTATATTCAGAGTCTGCACCACTTGCAGGCTAAATAGGAACTGGAGATTTTATAAAATTCTCCAAAAACTTAAACCTTAGGTAGTGGTTCATGAAGCTTTCCTTGAAGGGCTTCTTGAAAATCTCACTCTTTTAGGAAATTCATATACTTTTGAAGAGATAAAGCTATATCACCATAAATTCAGACAGGAATAGTTTTCCTATTAAACGGCAGGGCTACAATCTGATGACTCTAAAACATTATTTTACATAGCTGTTATTTTTTATTCAAAATAAAGTGCTTTTCTTGGAATTTAAACATATAAAGATACAGATAATAGGCTGGCATATATTGAGAATGGTAATGTAGCTATGTGACTGAGACAAGTGAAGCACTTGCTATGCTTGAGGAACTGAGTTAGGTACCTATCATCTACTGGTGATGGCAGCTTTAATTGTGGTCAGTGTGTGACTTTTAAATGGATTTTTTTTATTAAGAGAAATAGGGAATGTAGAGATACTGACATACTAGGGCAGGATTTTACTCTTACATGATGTAATATAGTAGTTATTGACTTCACTGAACCACAGTGGATTTCCACTGATAGAAATGAGGTGCAATTTGAATTGCAGAATAGGAATGCATGAACTGCCTTTCCTTCATGAGTATTTATGTGTGAGAAATATCACTTTACATGGAGTTATGGAATGCCTGCATGCATAATGCGGGATCCCATATGCTTGACAAAAGAGAAAGTCTAGAGGACAGCCTGCTTGATAGATTTCCTACGTAGGGAACAGATAGCTTGTGCATTTAACACCGAGATCCTCTGCGCACAGCAAAGCTACCTTGTCATCCTCCTCACTTCTGTGAGGTGGGAAAAACACAAGCGAAAAGGAAAATACTCCTAAGGGGGTCAGGTTCCCACCTGTACATGTTGTCTTTATGGGCAAACCAAGACAGAGCTGTTCAGAATTCACGTTCCAGACGAGAGGAAGTCTGTTCCAGAGGCAGGTGTGCACCTGCTTATGTCCTCTTGCAAGGGGCAAGTGGGATGCTCTGCCTCTGCACTGGTTCAGCTGGGGAACCACAGATGAGCTGGCGACTCGCTGTCTGCAGAGAAACAAGTGCATCTTTTGGCAGCTCTGCGCGCATTGCCATGGCTCTTTTCAGAGATAACTGTTTGGGCCAAAAAAGCTTTCTGCAGAAGGTGTAGCACTAACCACATCTGTCTTGTTGTTCTCGGAGAAACTGCAAAAGCAGAAGGGCTTTGTCTTCTCCACAGAAAGTTTGGCAATGGGGCCCCCACACATCCCACTGACGTGTGGAGAAATGTATCGCTAACCACGCACATGGAGGCAGTACTTGCGCAGGGACTGTACTTGCTGCAGCAAAGCTAAATGCAATGTCACACGCTGTCGTGTCGTTTTCTCCCCCAGCAGTAGCAGCAGATTCTGCTCATTTGTCTCAGCTGTCCAACTCCCACGGTCCCACGTTCCCCAGCTACAGTCGAGGTGACAGAGCTCATTCAAGTTCTGTCCTCACATGTTCCCATGGCATTAAATGAACAATATTTCATTACCTGCACTCTCTTGGCAGCTCCAACTTATTACCCATTGTTGTCTGCTCTTCTAGAAAGCCTCTTTCGAGCCCATCTCTCAGAAGCTGCCTTGTAAGGAAGGATTTGGGGTGACTGGGTTAGCTAGTTGTGAGCATATGGAGGGAAGGGGCAATTCAGCACAACCATCTTCTGTCATTTGAAACACCCTGTTCCATCGCAGCCAGTTTCAGTAGCTGTGGTGTATCAACAGCTCTAGAAGTCATTGCCAGGGAGAAAGGGAAAAGATCAGTAACTCCTTTTAACAGGGTGGTTAGGAAGAGCAGAAGCTACTCTAACTTATTAAAGAGAAGATATTCCCTTTTGAAAGAACTGAACCATCCTGTTGCTGCCCGTCCCGTGTGTGGAACAGTTGTGAGGAGCTGAGTGTCAGTCCAGTGAGGGACCATGACAAAGAGGCCATGAGCCAGAATGTCCCTTGTCAGAGCAGTCGTGCCTAAACCCACTCTGGGGTCTCATAATCCTGCCCAGGGGCTACATGTTGCAGAGGCAAGAAGGGGGAACATTTAGTCAGGAGACAGCTCGGAAGGGGGCTGGGCATCAGTTATGCTGTATTAGTCTTTTCACACTATTATTTTGGCTCCTGTGTTGTGCTGGGTTCGTCAGGGTCTCTAAGCACTCTTGGTGCTCTTTTCCAGTCCTCTTTCCTAAGTCTTTTTCCCCAACCATTTCTGCCTGTGCAAAAAAGCAAAACACAGTCCAGAGGGAGGAAACAGCCTCTCTCTACATGGTCTGATCTCTTCAGCCTTGAAGTCAGAGCAGAGTCCTCTGCTGTAGGAGTTCTCTCTTTTTTTTTATATATTATTTTGCAGGGCAGGGGGAAAATGTCAAACATTTGCTTAGCATAAACCACATTTCCAGAGTCTCCAAGAGTCCAGATTACCTGACAGAATAGAAGCAGGATTATGTTATTAGTGTGTTGCCTTTAAAACCCTCTCATTGACTTTCCCCACTGTTTCCCAATTCCTTCTGTGGATTACCATGACACTTCACCAAATTGATAAGTGGAGCAAAGGAAACCAAGATTTCAGGACATGTATTTTACTTCAAGTGCCACATACTTAGTATGATATACATTTTGCTTTGCAATTAGGCAGTATGCTTATGTACTCTAATCTGCAGCAGTTTTTGCTCTATTAATAAGCTGTTAGTAGCCTGCAGCATGTTCTCTATACATCACCACAAATTGGTGAACTTCCTCTCACAAGTTCATATGCACTGAAACAAATCATAGCAAAAAGGGTAAGAAAGATTGCCTTTTTTGGAAAAGGTGACATCGGATCTCAAGATCACAAACAATGACTCTTGAGAAATGCAAATTCTGAGTATGATGTGTTTCAAGCTGTGGTACTTTCCGTCTCCCTGTGCAGCCACACGAAGTGACCACGCTCCGGTTTGATTCACTTGCCTGGTACCAGCAGCAGTTGTGTAAATCACAGCCTCAGGGAGCCCCGCTTGTCATTCCAGCTGCACCACGAATCTCACGACCCTTTGAGCCCACATGCTATCAAATACCTTGCCCTGGCGTTTATAAATGGTGTGCAGAGAACAGGCAGGGATTATGATACCTCTGCTGCTGATTGCACTGTCATTGTGGGTCGTTAATCTCCGCCTGGCTTTGAGCCCTCCAAATGAGCGCTCGGCTGCTGCTCTGCACCTGCCACAGCTGCAGCTGCATCTGCAGGATCTGGGCCGGGCTCTGCGAACCCTGCGAGCAGGAGGAGTGCAGGACTCCTGGCAGTCATTGCAAGAACAGGGCCTGTCCACCTGCGGTCGTTTAGCTGCCTGGTGATTGTCCAAAGCAAGCGGTTTCCACACAGTGACTTCCCAGGATGAGCTGTCATGTTTTTCAGCTGGGGCAATCACCGCTGATTTTTGTGCTACGAGAGAGACTCATACAGTGGCAATGTGGGAGTTGCGTGTTGAGGCTGGTGTATGGCCTAGATACACAGGAAAATCTCCTTTACTGGAGGCTGTGTGGTTCCATTAGCTCTACCGGAGCTGCTGAGCGGCAGCAGCTTGGTCCCAGCAGCCGGTACCTACGGACTGAGTGGCCCCTGGGACTCCACTGCTGATGGACTCCATAGAGTGGCTTATTCCATAATTTGGAGGCAGCCAAGGGCGTCTTGTAGAGCTGACACAGGTTCCCTTAGCTGGTGGCATTGCTTGCTCTCTGTCTGTAGACTGTTCACTGGGCTCTCTTGCCTATGAGATTTCTGGCAATGACACTTGTCAGGTTTCTGCAGAACATGTTATCTGATCATTGCAGGAGTGCAGCCTTTCCCTCCAGTCTCTGTTTTGAGAAAGCCACAGAGGCCAGTTAGTGTGCTTCCCAGAACAGCCTTTCCTCCGGGACGCTCGGTGAGGTCCTGCGGGCCTCGCTGACCCCCCAGAACGCTGCTCTGTGCTGGGAGGTGTGGGGAGAGGCCCGTGGGATGGTGTTCGCAGGGTGGCTGAGCTGGGGGTGCAAATGGGAAACAGGCAGGGCTGGTGAGAACGCGGCCCCGCGGAGTTGACTACGGGTGCAGAGAGCAGACCAAAGGAAGGTAGTTTATTGGAATAGATTCAACTGAAAATTTGAGCCAGTACCCTTTTTCTGTAGCTGCTTCTACATTTCAGATTTTCACTTAGTTCTCTTGTATATTTTACTTTTTTATAGCTTTTCCTATTTTGAGAGAAACAACTCATTTATTTTGAAGACTTGAAGTAGTATTTGTTCAGTTTCTGCTACTTTTAGCACCAGATTTGTCCTTCCTACACTCCCACACAATCTTATTTTTCTTTTTTTCCTGTAGAGAGGCTGCCTGACTGCTTGAGCCAGGTCCAAATGCAAAATCAATAAAAGCTCATTGCGGTACATGTGACTGTATTAGAGCTGAGCAAGCGAGGCTCTGGCAGGCAGCAGCTTGCTTGCAGCCCGCTATCAGCCAGCCAGCACGCTCCTCGGGCCCGGGGCTGGGACCCACAGCGCAGAAGGAATAGTGGTGTTCTGCTGGTGCTAAGCAGCAGTGGAATTAACCTTACTTTATAATTTAGATGTTTTACAATCAAGTCACAATACTACTCTTTCTCGTTTCCTTCTGAAAATTAAACACACAAGACTTTGGAAATATTCTCTGCAGGGATTTTACTCATTGACTACGAGACAGGATATCTAAACGTGAAGTATTATTATTATTAATGCACACGTATGATGCCTTTTGATAGTTCCTCAGTACTGAGTCTTTGGGTTTTGGTTTTTGGTGGTTGGTTATTTCTCCTCAGCTTTCTGGTTTCTTTCAGAAAAGTAATGTAAAAGACTTGCTTATGTTTGGATTTTTTTCCATCTCTTAGTTCTGCATACTTTATTTTTGAGTCATCCATCTCTCCGAAGAGATGAGTTTTGAAGGTTGTGAACTTTGCAGCTTACTGGGAAATCCTCTTCTTTAGCCAGCAGAGTCAGGATTTATTATCTTTCCTGTAGTTCTTTCTGGAATGAGAAAATAAATACATTTGGTGAGGAAGCTGATTCTGGGCAATGAGAATAGGAAGCTTTAAAAAATTAAAACAGACAGAGAAGGCACTGTAGCATCAAGGCTGTATTTTATATGAAATAGTTTCTGTCTTTTATTTCATTTCTAATTCCCTAAGTGCAAATGAAGTTTTTACATATTCAAGAAAGCTTTTTCATTTGGAGTCTGGGTTTTGATGTTTGGGGCGTTCTTCCCAAGAAATAGGCCAGAAACACCAGCTTCAAACGCATATGCTGCCCGAGGCGTTCCCCATGACCAGCGTTTCAGATACCCGCTGCCCCAGCTTGGGATCTGTGGGGATAACATGTTGCCTAGAAAATGGTGCATAAGGAATGAATGTCAATTACACAACAGAAGTTGAATAAATAGGATAGGGGGAGGTGGGTTTTTATGTCACCATCTGCTTCTGTGATCTGGAGCCTCAATGTAAAATCATGGCTCAAGCCCTGTACTATAAGTTAACAAAAGCCTTTAAATAGGGTAACTAATGGCTCAAACGTATCTTTGCTTGTAAGGTTAAGACCCACAAGTCATCGTTTGTAAGAAAATGGAGGGTGCATTGGTCACTGGAGGGGAAAGACATTAAATTAAATGTGGTGAAGCAGCCACATGGGACCCCTTAATAGTTTCTGAGTATTATTTTTTTTCTTAATGAAATGCAGCTTAATGCAATCCCACCGTCCTGGCCTGACAAACGTCAACTCTGGCCTTTTGAAGGTTGTCATGTCACTGCTGCCTTTTAAATGATTCTGTGCACCTTCCGCTCTCTGCTGCGTTCTTGGCACTTAGAGCCCCTGGGTTTTGACACAAACAAGGGAGCATGTCAGTGGGAAGCTGGGCCTGTCAGGCCTTTCAGTTTTGCTTCTCACCTCGTTGCTTTCTTACAACAAAATATGAGATATATTTAAAGGGGGGTTGTACAGAGACCCAGTAGTGCATTAAAAATGGGCAGCAAGAAGTGTGGGGGAAAACATCTGTGGAATATGAAATATGAATGGGGATCTGGGCCTCTGGAGGTGATGCTGGCACAGGCCGCGTTATACGAGGTGGATCCCAGGGAGCCTTAGCCCTGGGGTCACCTGCTGGTCAGGACTCAGAGGAAGCATCGCTTTTTTGGGAGCAGCCAGTAGAAGTGGGTCAAATGCCGGCTGCCTGATTCGCTTTGAGAGCAATTTTAGGATGGCTGAAAGAACGTGGATGTTAAACGTGTCTTTCTAGCGAGACCAAAGGCTGCAAACCGTCTTAATAATTTTTACGAGAGTGTGTTTAAACAGAGCCACAGCAGCGCTGCCGCTGCCCATTACTCATCAAAAGCAGCAGCTCATGGGTGGAATGCTGCGCTTGCTTCTCATAGCTCGGTCTTGGCTTCCGTGAGGAAGAGCCTTTAGTAGTGTATTTCTTTAGTCTCCTCCAGAAGAGTTTGTCCTTCAGCCCTCCTGGCTTTCTGTGCCAGAACTGTCATTCTTCTTCTTCTGTCTTTGGTGGGGGAGGAGTGATCCATCCTCCTTACTCTCCTCCTCTTCAGACCTGAGACTCAGCATTCCAGAATCTGCCCACTGTTTGGGGAACGCTTACATGTTAGTTTTCATGCTTCTGGGTCTCACAGCCATTCAACTGACTGCAAAATATCTTCTTACAAGTTGGTGTATGTCGTGACTCTTCCTCCTGTTGCCTGGGCCAATTGCTAGAAGATCCAAATACCTACATGTCCTCGTCTCTGCTCCCTTCAAGCCAATGAAGCACATATGCTTCTGGAGCCACACCACTATTTCTGGTCTCAAAGGCAGTGTTAGATGGAGCCATTGCTCTGTTTCATGAGTCTGCACGTAGCTGGCAGAGCAATTGCTGGGTTCTTTGGGCAAGAACAGCCTGTGGTGTATTAATATATCCCATAGCGAGCAGCCTGTTTAGTAACAGAACAGTCAAGGAGTGGGGGAGAGGGCGTGTGAACACCATAGTTTGCCTCTTGTGACTGAGGCACAGAATTTAAATGTTTTTACAAATGTCTGCAGTGTTGAGGTGGGGGTTTTGTGGTTTTTGTTTGTTTTTTATCCTGTTTACTTAGTTTTTTATTTCACCACAGGATTCTTGTTTTGAGGTGAAATATTTTAGTTTTTAGAAATGAAAAGCTTTTGGCTTCCTCTTAGAAGTGTTTTGGGAGGAAACTTATCTAATAGTGTGACTGAGATAGGAGCTGGGCTCAGTAGGAACAGGAGGGAAGCTGGTTGGAATTGAGAAGCAACAGGAAAAGAAGAGTAGAGGTGACAACATGGTCTGAAAGATTTCTCATTTTCACGTAAGTATGTGTGGAAGAAGGTCCGAAAATGTGTCACTTCACACTAAATGTGTCTGGAAGTGGAATGCAGTAGAAGTGTCCCACTACATCAGTATCCTTAGTGCTCATGCTGTTGTTTTCTGATTTGCTTTGACATTATATTAATTGTGCATATATTTAAGGAGTGTATTTACCTAGGCGGGCCCTTTACTCATGATGAGTGAATGCTTAACACTGATCAGGATAGTTCAACAAGGTCTGACGAATCCTCTAACAGTACAAGCAGAGAGCACTTAGAAACCTCTGGAGTGGATTGTGAGATTTAGAACAACTCTCCTACCCTGCTGTGCGGTTCAGCTGTCATAGCTTTAATTCTTGAGAGAACTGCTCCAAGTCTTCCCTTCCTTAAGGGCTGTGCTAATCAACATAATCTGCTTTATGCGGCTTGACTGGTAGTCTAATTGATGTGTCCATATAAAAGAAAACTCTGTTAGTGGAACAGAATTTCATAGCCTAGTTGGCATCTCAGTGAAGAGGCATGAGACGGACTGGGCATGAAATCAGCATTACCTTGATGCCCGGTGATGGTCGTTCTCTGCGGGCACAGCTGTGCAACGGCAGGGCATGCTCGCGGTTGTGAACTTGCTGCTTCTGGAGGCAGAAAAGCTGTCGAAGCTGGCACAGTTTCAAAATAAAAATTGTCTGCATGCTGTAGTCCAGCAGAATTCCCTCGAATACTCATCGGAAAGTTAAATGCCACTTGTTGAAAGGACTTGGCATCTACTGTGGTGAAAAAACATGTCAGTTACTCAGCAGTTGCATGGTCCAGTGTGTGTATGTGCCAAATCAGGTTTTCCTGTGTTGTAAAATCAATGTGCTGAGTGCCTGCACCTGGGAACCCAACAAAGAACAGAATTGGTTCTGAGCTTTTTGTCAAGGTGGTTCCCAAGGGGCAGTTCCCTCTGGTGCTGCTGCTACCGAGGCTTTTGTCTGTTGTCCCACCTGCAAGAGTCCTTACAACAGCTGCAGAATGTGCATTTCCATATCCCACCAGCAGGCTCAGCTGTGTCCTGGGAAGACCCAATTTCTCCTTAGGGGAAGCTGCTGCTTTGATTGCATGTGCTGTCCCACTGAGTGGCTCTTGCTGGGGACAGTTGATAATAAATAGGTGTCTCCAGGGAGGTCTTTAGAGCTGGGAACCCTCTGGTTGGTCCTGTTTTGCTAACGTAAAGGTGAAAGGCCAGCGAATTCATCCATTTAAGGATTCTCTTGGGAAAGAGAATATGTCATGTAATTAATAACTGTCCCCACAGTGTTTTGAGGGATAACGAGCAGTGCTCAAAGCAGACACTTCAAGAGAAATGAGATGCAGAAATGCTGCACTCATCCTCTAACCTGCTTGAGGCAGGTAAAAGACCTGGAGGTTATGGTGAGGGAATGATATTGTAATTCTGACCGCTTTTGCAGGTCAGTGTAGGTGGAACTCCTAGGCCCAAGGGTGGTCGTGAGTGGGTATGTGTGTAAACCCCCTCTTAAACCTTTGAGCTTGTTTTAAAGCTAATCCATTTGTGCTTAATTTACAAACAGCTGGTTGATTTAAAGGGATTTTCATACTGGAGTAAACAAGAACAATGTTTACACAAGGAGTGAACTATCCTGCTGTAAATTCTCTTTGCAATTGTTGTAGCTATTTGTTTGAATTAGATCTTAACTTCCTTGGTGCAAAGCTAATCCCTTCTTGATCCCATAGTGAAGTCATGATCCTGTGTTTGATGTCACCATCTGTTGCCATAGAAGCAACTGTGATGTTGCAGATTAAACTTCATGACTTCATGGCAGAATGAAATCACATCTTCAGCTGCTTGCAAACATAGTTAGGAATAATTCCATCAACTATATGAAAAATATGCCAGTTTAGATTTTGTCTAAATACTGTTATTGGAAAGATTATGAACAGGGAGGGGTTGGAATAATGTACTGTATGAACAGGGGAAAAAAGTATCCTAAGGCTTGTATCAAATTTGAGGTTTAGAAAAACAAGTAAGTAATTGGCGAGTAACTTGGCAAGTAATTCCCCCTTGGCAGGAGCCCTGTCTGTTAAAAGGTTAGCATGGTTGCAAACAGCATCGAAATAGAAACTGTTTAAAACTCAAGCACTGTACAGATATCTCCTGACTATAAAGAAAAGCTCTCATGTTCTCACCTAGCAGTGTGCAACAGCTGCTCATGATGATGATTTAAGTCATTGTCGTATAAATAGCTGGTCAGGGATTACAAAAGCTGGAACTAGAATATGATGATATCTTTTTTCCTGAAGCATTTAACTCACTTAGGAAATTAAGCCTTGATCACACTTCCTCACTGTCTGACCAACTTTGAGGAAAAACTTCCTTTTCATGAATCAGAAGACTGATTTTTTTGCCTCCAAAAGATCAGAATGGGGCAGGAAAGGCAGAAATTGGTTCAGTGGTGCGGGAGCACGGAGGTGACACCGACTGATCTGCACAAGCGAGCAGGGTCTGTGCGCTCCCGGCAGTTCCTGCTCCTGCCGGTGCAAAGAGGCTGCAGACAACACCAGGTAAAAGGCAGAAGTTTTTGTTTTCCTTTTTACTGTTCAGAAGACAAGGAAATAGAAAGTTTGGGGGTTTGTTTGTGTTTTGTGTTTTTTGGGTTTTTTTCTCTGTTGGCAGGCATAAAAGCTGCTGAGTCCTAAATTAGGAACTGTTTTTAAAATCTATTTTTAATTGGCCTTCCTTCCTTCCATTGATCACTTCCTTAAGATCTCCTATCTATTTCCCTTTTAAAAATTGATATTGAGTTTCAGTATCTTCTAATCCTGTATCTTTGAGTGACAACCACTAAATCACCCTACCAGAGCAATCAGGAGTAATATACTGATGCCAAAAATGACTTGACAGACTGATGAGCCAATGCAGTCCCATGGGGAAGGTGAAGGTTTCCCGGTGCAGTTCAAGGAGTGCTTTGCACCTCCATGCACCTGCTGGAGAAGCGCACGCTCGATACTTCTTATCCGTCCTCAAACAGGTATATTGTGCGTGTCAAATACTCCAGATTTTGTTGTCCATCCTGTTCAGCTGCTGCAGAGTTGTTCCTGCTGACGTAGTTGTGGTTAAATTATTTAGATTACCAGTTCACTGCTATGATAAGCACACGGCACTGATAAGGGAGTTAAAGGATTACTTGAATCATTTCTTTAAGTGAAGGCACTAATTCTGGATTGTCTTGCCATGTTGCTCCCCATCTCTGAATATCTCCAAGGGAAATGAAAGTAAAAATAACATGCAGGGACCCCCAGCAGAATTGGGATCACTTTAAACGTGACACATGCTCTATACCCCTGGGGCAGGCACTTAATTTTGTAGTGTTTCAGACTTTTATGACATGATGATTGATTTTGTAGAGGTGGAGTTGCCTTAGTCATTAGTTAAAAAGCCTGATAAAGCTGCACAAAGATATTAAGTTGTTATCAATCATCAGTGTCTTTTTGTTCTCCCCCAACCTTTACCCCATGTTTCAAAGGGAGCGGGAGGCTGCCTCACTTTCCAACTGTCATGGTTTTATTAGATCCCGGCTCTGTTGTCAGGCCTGCTGCTGAAACCCGGCTTTGCAGCAGATGATTAATGGGCTCCCCGTCTCCAGCCCAACCTCCACTTGAGCTTAAAACACAGCCTTGTCCCTGCTCCCTTGCTGCAGAACCCTTTGCAGATGTGCAGGGGCCTGCAGTTGACAGCTGTGGAAGAGTTTTGGGGCATTCCTTTCCTTTTCTCCCTTTTTCTGTTCCCCCGGTCTGGTAGGGTTTAATTGGTGGTTGGAAATCTCTTCAGCACCTGAGTGGCAGCTCCAGTCCTCCTGGGAACTGAGAAGCTGCCCAGTGCATGGACAATTGAGTCGTACCTTGATTTCAGGGGGTTCTCCCAATTTTTTTTAATTATGTATTTTCTCTGACTCACAGAGGTATTTTTCCTGATTTCTAGTGCTTGATGTCATTTTTTATTTCTGCCGTCAGTGTCCCGGGGGTTGGCTTCTTCATTCCGAATGTCCTTTTTATCATTGCCATTTGCACCTACAGACTGTGGGGCATCCTCCCAGTACAAGCTTCTTGTTGGATTGTGGTTGGCAGTACCATTTGGGTTATTGCAGGAAGAACAGAAGTATGTTTTCTGGGTAGGATTTTCCAGCCAGGATAATCATGTGTCCTTATGACTCGGCTAATGAAGAGGTAGTGCAAGGCGTGGATGGATAATGACTTATGGAGGGCGATTGTCAGGTCACACAGTTGAGAACAGTAAAACTATGCTTCATCTCTCCTACATGTATTAAAATTGCTCCTGCTTTTTCAGCCAGGCAACCAAAGCTGCTGAGAGCTTCCGATAGCTTACTGTAGCAATACTGTTGTAATGGACTTAATGGGAGGGATATGTATATTTTTATTTTTCTCTAGGCTTATGTTTTGGTTTTACCTTTCATGATGTAAAAGCATTTTTCTCATTCTGCATGCAAGACCCTTTCTGCATCCAAGTGCAAAAGAACAGATCTAGAAATGTGCTGAAAGGACCGGTCACATTAGGTTTTTCCTTGTAGAGGCTTTTCACTACAGGAACTGCACTCAAGGGTTCTAAAAACCAATTTAAGTCTGTTTTGTCTAAGTTATTTCTTTAAAAAAAAAAAAAACACCACACACACAAAAACAAACAAAGAAGAATCACGTATGTCAGATTGTGTTCCACAATCTCCAAGACTTCCCTGAGTCAGAGATGATATCTCCAGATATTGCTTCCATTCATTTTTCCAGTTGCTTCTGAACCTGTATTCCTCTTGGTAGTTACAGCATTCCGTGAAGATGAGTTTCACAGTCTAACTAGATATTGTGTGCAGAACCGCTGCTGCTTGGCAATCTGCCGCCTGCAAGTTGAATGTGATGCCCCCAGTTCCTCCTCTAGAAGGTACCGCAGATGGGCCGTCTCTGGGCATCTTCTCTGTGTCACTTGGCACTCAAGAGCCCTTGTCCACGTCCCCACTTAATTATCTCTGTTTCAGACCAAAAGTATTTTCTAGTTCAGTTGCATCCTTTTTCAGATGGTAAGAAAACACAATCTAATTCTGTATAGAAATCCATCATAGTTAGTATTCTGGGTTTGCTTTTCTGTTCTTAATTCCTGTCACTCTCTTCACTTTTTTGACAGTTAGGGAGCACTGAGCTGGCATTTTTATTCAGCAATCTCATTAACTCCTAAGGTTGGGTTCCAAAATGATCCATTTGTAGTCCATCACTGCATGTGTAACGTTAGGATTACATTCTCCTATGTGCATGGTTTAATATTTTTCTACCTTAGTTTCATCTTCCCTTTTATTCCTCACATGCTTAGTGAGGTCCTTCTGCAATTCTTTGAAATTCTCTGTCTTTCTTGCCTGGATGTATCGGTACCTGTGAGCTTCGTGTTGTTGGTCACCTGTGTTCAGATCATCTGGGAACGTGTTGGCTGGCAGAGATCCCAGCACAGACCCTGGCCTGGCTTTCTGGTTTTATTGTGTGCCTCTGTGCTCTTAAGAAAAATGACAATTCTTATCTTTTGTTACCTGTGTTTGAAGCAATTATCCAGAGCAAGGATCACCTTAGTTGCTCAGCTGGTCTCTATGCTAAAGAAGCTTTTCAAATAGGAAAGATTTTAGTTTACTACCCATGAAAACAAGTTTGAAGAAGAAGTGAAGAATACCAATGTATTTCTCCTACTGATGGTTTACAAGTTACATCTACTTTATCTGCTCTTTATACATCACATAAATCCATTTGCCATATAAGTAGATTTGAGAAGCTGAAGTTCGTGTATCCAAATATACTACTAAATTTTATTTAAAATCACTAAGGTGGATGATGTTCACTAAAGGTGCAGTAGAAAAGGACATATTTATAGCTGAAAGTGTCAAGATTTTCTCAGGCTTCTCAAGGAGATCCTCTTGCTTTCCTAGCCAGTATCCACATGCACACTGGCGGCTTTTGTCGAGCTGTTCCTGAAGTGAAGCTCATCAGTGGCTTATTGCTAAAAAATAATGTCAGTGTTCTCTGCGGGCCAAACTGTTTTCCAGGCTGTTTTACTCTTTCTGCTTTCAACAAATATGATATTGATTCACAGAATAGTTTGAATAAACAGTTATTTTGAAATAGCTTGCTTGAATTATTTTCTCATTGGAATTGGTAGCGTGTGGTCTTCCAAGTTAGGTAATGATGTTGCTCTGTTCTGTTGGCATGATTTAAATTTCTAAAGGGGGGAAATGAACAGCTGAGAACAATGGACATCAAGGTAATAATGGGGATTCTTGTTCTTGCACAAACACCCTTTCAGCTCTGGAGAAAGCGGCAATTTCCCTCACATTTGTGGAAAGGAAAAAAAAGGTTCAGTTGAGTGTTCATGAATAATAATAAGGCATGAATATTATCTGTAACAGCTGTTTGGTGAGAACTCCCATGTAAAGCAGTGTTTTGAAGGGTTCACCTCTTTGTTCAAGAGCATCAAGTTTTTGAAGGAATTACAACCATTAAAATCATGAAGCGCTGGTGTCCAACAACAAAGACAAAAACTTAGTGGGTTTTGATATATCCTTAAATTAAGTGCTCTTTCCAGTAACCCATGGGAGCCTGTGTGCCTGCCACATGCACGGCTGATTTCTGTAGCATGTTGACCTCTGCACAGGCGCCTTTCAGGGAAGTTCTTAATGCAAGGAGGAAGCTTCCTAAAATATTTGCAATTTCTATCTGGTGGGATAATTCTCAGGGAACAACTGCCAGACCAAAGGCCATGTTGTGTATAAGGGAGAGCAGTGACAGAGCCAGCTCATGGCACTGGTAAAGCCTAAGGGTCAATAAATGTTTAAGCACTCCTGGATGGGATTTAAGGAGTGATACAAATCTGTGAACCATCAATGGGATTTTCATTATTGGATTCGGGTTTAGTTTCTCACTGTAGCAAGCATTTCAAAGGAGTCACAAGCATGAGTTGAACGAATGGAATCTAGAAGTGCCAGTTTCATTTAAGAGCACCTTGAATATTGAAAGATGTGGGTGAGTATCAGTTTGATTATATGTCCACTCCAATGACCGTCTGTTCCCTTGGAATGGTGTTCCCTGGACAGCCCGGGTGGGAGCACAGAGGATGCTGCAGTGACACCGTTCAGCTGCCTCCTCACTCTCAGCGGACGCAGGATGGAGCGATCCTGGGGTCACACAGCAACCCTGCATTCTGGTGTCCATCAAGTGCCCCGATCACGGTGGTGGTGTCAAGTTGAGAGAAGCTGAGAACTTGCAAACTACTTCTTTTCTGCTTGGGCGAAAGAGTTTGCCTCTTCCACCTGCCACCTTATTCTCAGAGTGGGGCTGTAGTAATGTGTGTAGGGGTAACTTCTCCGGCTGGAAGATTTATTCAAAAGATTGGCCAAAAGCAAATAATTTGGGAGTACAAAGGGAGGCAGATTTCTCCCGTCCACCCCCCCATTTTTATGTGGTGCAGTTCAAGCCTGTTACCTCCCCGTGTAATCTGCTCATTTTCCCTTGTCAGGAGGCGCTGGCCGCGCTGTATTTACAGGCGGGGGATTAGGCTGGCAGCTCTCCAGTGATGCTGGAAACGGCCTCGCTGAGCCCGGCTTCAGCTGAGCTTGTCAGCGCTGATTGATTTTCATGGTTGACAGCATTTGAAATGCTTTCAGATTGTGATTTCTCACTGGGCCTGATCTGGGGGAGGTATTTTTATTATCATTATTAATAGAAGTAGTAGTATTATCTGGATACTTATGCAGATAGAGATTATGGGCACAGGCTGGCGTGAGCAGTTAGTGTCAAGCTCTGTGTTGGCAAGGAATAATCCCATCAAGACTTGCATTGCAAAATGCAGCTAGTCCATGGTCTCTTCAGGATAAATGAAAATTCACCATAAATTTGCATAGATTTTACTATTTTTGTCATTGTTGCTTAATAATAAGAATACTAGAATTTGGGTTCTCCTGTGGGACATTTCACTGGCTTTATAACTTTTATAATTCTATGTTCTTAGTTTGATGGAACAAAATTCACAATATTTCAAAGGTGTTTTAGTGGGGTTTTTGCAGAGCAGTCTTTGAGCTACTTCTGCTGGATGAAGGGTCTGCAGGCTAACAGATTGTGGGGTGACTCTCCTTGTTTTCTGCCCATGAGCAGAATCTTTGGGTTTGTCCCTGCTTCATTGACTTATTTGTTGGGAAGATCTTCAAATCTAGGTAGGGATGACCTTTTGGCCCAAGAGTTCTAGAACTGGTTTGGCTGCCTTCAATACCATCTCTGCAGCTGAGCTTGAGCTCCAGAAGCTTGTTGTTGGAACTATGCAGAGCTTGTCTTGCAGTTCAATCAAACATGAGAACCTGAAGTTGGATATAACATCAAAGCCAGAAGTATTTGTGTGATGTCTGGAGCTGGTGGTGTTTGCTCACCCACAGCCCCTCTAGTGCCACAGGGAACAAAGTGCAGCCTCCTCTGTTGCTTTGAATCTTGCTCGTCACCAAACAAATCTCGAGACATACACAGATGCAGGTTTCTTTTTCTCTGGGTTTTGCTCAGTCTTCAGATCATGCAGGTATTTTTTTATTCTTATGTAAGCTTGGGATGTCACTTCATATGACACATCTGTCCAGTCGCTGACTGAGCTTATCCCGCTTTAATTTCTGTATAAGTAATGTAACTTGCAAAAAATATGAAAAATAAACGAAGGGCTTGAGGACAGCACAAGAATAGCATTAAAGTTTATTTTTAACATATGGAACATCTGTCACTTTTGGGCTATGAAGACAACATATCCTGTGCTTTGAAATTAGCTTTGTTACTGTTAAGGATAACAATGAAAAGCGCACACACACACCACACAAAAACCCCACCCAAAGGATGTCTGTTAATAGTGTTGCTCTGAAAAACAGTCTGATCTTTGTGGGAAATACATTACTTGTGGAAATAGGAAATCACAGTGGCTGACGAGAGGAAGGTTCAGAGTTGGATCAGTCTTCTCATCTTTGTTTGGAGGGATCCCCCTTAGCCAGAGATAAAGGTGTTTTTAAGTTCAAGGCTGGAGTTTGCTGCTGTTTGTGCTATTATTTTTTTTCCTACAGTATAAACATTGAGGAAAACTAATTCCTTATGAACATCTTCATTTAAGGCTACAATCTTGAGGATTTACACATACTGTGTGTCCTGTATCATCCCTTGAGAGACACTGGTGATAAATCTGACCTTACTTCACTACCCAGTTTCCAGGAGTGGTGGTGTTGGCTGAAAATCCTCAACGGGGCAAGACAGGTAGAGACCTTGGAGGCTACTGAGTCCTTTTAAGATAAGGAGATGAGCTGTGGCCTGGAATTTCTTGGGTTTTTTATACTGTCATGGAGCAAATGTAATAATCCTTTGGCCACATTTATGCAGTCAGTGTTGCCGTTGACATTGCAGTGCATTTACAGGAGACTTCTTAGTTTCACGTTAATCTTATAATTAATCACATTTTGGCTGCAGATGGTTTCTTAATCTATAGACGCATAAATCTAAGACCGATAACTGTTGTGTGAAGTATTCTGTCTCCCTGCAAGTAATGGTTTTGCGCAGCAATCCAGTTTTAGGGCAAGGTGCTGCTGTTATCAGTGCTTGCCTGTCAGGCACCAGTAGCAGCTATGATCCCAAGACTATGTATTTCTTTATAAAAGAGAAGTAGTTGTCTGCACTGTGGCATATGGTTAGGATCTGGCCAATTCTTCCAGCCGTCTGTGATAACCTTTAGGCAGTTTAAACATACGAATTCTCATCTCACACGGATTCTGGACTCCTTTTCTCATCTAAGAGGGATGAAGCTGAGCATTACAACCCTATGGGCACATAGATGAGGTGGGTAGATTGCCAGGCTGAAAACACGCTCTATTTGCTTTCGTTGAGAGCCACAGATGATTGTGGCAGGCAGGTAGGTTGTCTTTTTTTAAAGGGTGTATCAAGGGACTCTCATTACTTGTTCTTTATTGGATTTCAGCAGCTCCCTGCAGGGAAGGCCTGTTATGGGCTTTAGTCCAGGTATCCTTGAGCTCTTGAGCTTGTGCCGTCAGTTCCCTCTCTCCCAAACACGCTGGGCCAGGTTCTGCGCGTTCACACTCAGACACTTCCCTGTATCGGATATAACATTTGGTAAAAATATTGTTTTGATAAATCATGGTCACATCTGAGTTTTTGGGAATGCCGTGTGCATTTACTAACCCGTTCAATTGGATGTGGTAGCTCATTTCACTGGAAAGCTCAGAGAAGACCGTCCTGGCTCCGGTCACTTCCTCGACCTAGATTTTCCTTCTTCATAGAAGCTATACTGCTTAATTAGTCAGATGCCTCCTCTGTCCTTTTCTATTGAGGCAGTAAAATAATAATTATTCTCTGTGTCTTTTATTAATTCAAATAAATATTTCTTTTTAAAAAATCTTTAGTACCTATTTTTTTGTAGTAACTCCACTTAGGGAATGGCTCCCTTACCCTGCCTGTGCACTAAAGAAAAGCCAGGCTGTGGGAAACGCTTCCTCATCTCCGATGCTGCTGGGACTTTTCGTGTAATTTTCCCTAAACTGTAGGACTGAAAAAGGCAGAGCCTGCTCTGTCTTGTTGCTATAGACTCTGTTCAACTCTGGAATGGATTCAATCATCATATACTGAATTATTTACTGCATTTGCTTATATATGTTTCAGATCTTCGCGAAAACCAGTTTTGTCTTTCTCATTGAGGCTTTCTAGGTGTTTTTTGGTTTGTAGATGACGAGACCCCATCAGACAATAGTAATCATGTAGAGGATATGCCTCTGACTTACCCAGTATAGCATTTTCCACTTCATTGCTATCAGTTTTAGTTGTGCTCACTGTCTCTCTGCAAACTGCCCATCACCATGTCCAGAGCTGGTTTCTGGAGGGCTAATCCATCACAGCGTGAGCCAGGAGTCACACATCCTTGCAGGCATTTCAATGCTTGTGTGCTAGTAATGTGTTTTTCAGAGGTCAGGTTTTGTTGAGTTTTGTTTGCCTGGCCAGCTCTTTTCTGAACCTCCCCATTTATTTTCACTTGAGAGGCTTTCTGGGTTGGTTTGTCAGAAGTACAGGTACACTGTGATATTCCCCCTCGCTTCCACATCCTCAAATGCCAGGCAGGTTCAACTCCGTAGGAATTTTGTCACCTACTTAGAAGAAAAGAAGGATTGAGCCCAGTATCATTCTGCACTGTGAAAAGCTCATTTACAAGTGTTTTGTCTCCTGTTTATGCCTCCCATTGCTTCGCTTGTGACAGGATCTTCTCATTCTTACTTCTGTGCTACTTTAATGGCCTCTTAGCAGGGACTTCATGAAATTTTCATTGAAAATGTAGATGAATTATATCCTCTTGTGCTTGTTTATCTGCCATACAGATAATACTGTTAAAAGTAAAATAGTAAAATATTGTGGTATTAAGCTCAAAAAGTATGTATGGAATTGCAGCTATAAAATAGAAGCAGATTATGGTGTACATATTTATACTGGCTTACTATCTAAAAACTGCCACACAGCTTGTTTGTAAGACTTTACCACAGATATGCTCTGTACTCACCAATTCTAAGTACCATGGAAACAAAGAGCAGGAAACCAAAGAGAGAGTTTTATCTTTAGACTCTACTTAAAACTCCATCACGAATATAAAAGTGTCAAGGTCAGTTGAACCAATGCGAAGAATAGTGCTTAAAATACAGGCCTTAAAATGAACTCTAAATGAAATTCAGTCTGTCTGCTTTGTTCTTATGTGGGTGGCTAATAAAGCATGTGTATGCATTTCTTCACATAGGGTAAAGTTGGGTTTCTGATTCCTCCGAAGAATAATTTTGGCAGCAATTATGTCTATCAAGAACCACTTATTTTCCCCTGCTTGCTCAAGGGATATACTTAAAGGGGAATGGAGAGAAATGAGTAGTGATCTACACTGCCAGAGCAATTAATGTTATAGTGGCAATGCCAAATGCAATGCAGGAATGCTTCTCTCCCATGGTTGTATCTAATCCAGGGTACACATAAGTGGGTTCCCGTGTTCCCTGTGAATCAGCCTGTCCTGAACTGCCCTGATTGACTGAAGGTCTCCTCTGCAGCAGATTTGTGTTTCAGCCGGTTTTATTCTAGACCTGCTCTCTATTTGCCTTCTGTAGGTCTTTATCTTGTAATATCTTCTATATTTTAATTAGCTCTACCTTCTGCAAAGAGTCCTTTCTCACAAATTAGTCACGCTTTGCTGGTCACCACAGGAAGGTCGTGATAACGGAGCTCAAATATTCTTTCAGGTAAGGGTTATCTACCCTGTAGTGAACTCAAATTCAACTACTTTATATAACAATTAAGAGAATATTGCACCTGCATGTGAGGGACATTGTAGAAGAGTTTCTTTGTGCAGGCCACCATATCTACGCAGGTTTTGTCTTCAGTTAGCCACCTTACATGAAAGATGTATTTTTTTTGGTTCGGCTTGGCTTAAGGAAGCTGGAAGGTGATGCTGCACTTGTTTTTGAGGGCAAGAACATCCAGAGGTGGATGTGGTGCACGTGCTGCCAGCGCTTTGGTCCTAATGAGCAGCACAACCACAGACAGTCAGCAGCCAGGGTTTATGTAGAGGAACTCCTGCCAGAGAAATCGTATTGTTTCATTTGCTAATTTACAAAATTAGTGGCTGAGAGGAATGCAGTTTCAAGGCAAACGTGAGATACCCAAGGAGCAGTGTGATTTATAGAGCTAGAGCAGGAAATGAAGGAAGAGAAAAGCTTGAGAGGGTATCGGGAGGAACGGAAAGAGCCTGACAATGAAATCGATTAATTGATGAATACTTCTCCCAATGGATGCATAAAGCTCAGCTGGTACAAATAATACTTATTATACTCTAGGGAACAGATTTGTAATGGGAGAGACACAAACAGTCTAAACTCATTTGGGTTGTTTAACATGTAACCGTTGTTTTGCACAGGGTTGGTTTTTTTTATCTAAACAAATGTTGCTGGCTGACTGTTAACTTGTGAAAGCCCTGACCAAAGAATAAGAACTGGTTTACTTTGTTTTTTAGCACAGTCTGTCTCATCTGTCCTGACAAAACAAGCACCCACTTAACTTCATGGGGCGACAATTTTCACACATTATATTCAGCGTTACTCTGTTTATCCAATGTGCAGAGTAAAACTAAACACTAGGGATGGTCACACGGAGCGGTAAGCACATTTTTAATCCAAGGTGATGCTCTGGTCGTGGCCAGAGTCTTGAAGAAATCTTAGAAGGAATCAGTCCTGAAGAAAAAGAAGGAATTGCTAGAAAACTTAGAGAAGGAACAGAATTCAGCAGCTGCCTGGCCTGGCTTTGAACTGAGCAAGTCCAGGCCTTACGTTCTCGCTGAACTACAGCCAGGTGTGTTGCTGACATCCCTGGGGGTGCTCGCTGTTACTACATGAGGATATGGCTTCAAGCACTACATGAGAAAGTGAGTCTGTGTTTCTTTCATCCCATGGCATGCCCTTTGGGAGTTGCATTTGCATTATTCGTTAGGCAATATGAACTTTGTATTTTCTAGTAGCCTGTAGTATTTAACTAGCTCAACACCTTACTGCTCAAGTTGTGTTTTTCGAGCACGGGTGAAACGTTCTAATATACCTTTGTCTTTTGAAAATGCACATCTTCAATTTCTAAGTAGAAAGATATGCTAAAACATGCTGTTTCATTACTGTGCTTCTCTGTTGGGTTTTACTGTTTTCCCTAAGTAATAGAAACTTTTGAAAAACACAGGCTTTGTTATGTTAGCTTTTGTTACTCAGTTTCCTCGGGATAATGTGTTTCAATTAATGTCACCTAGAACAGGAAGTTCATAATCACATGCAGGTTTGAGTTCCATATCTAAACCACATCCATATCAAACATGGTAGATAAATGAACTTCATGTAAATTGTCATACTTATTTTAGGGCAAATGTCCGTTTTTATATATGAGGGGGAGGTCAAAGAAGAGGATCAGAAGCAGAGTATATTAAAGCAACACTTAGGTTTAGTTAGAAAAACAAATTCTTGTCTTTCAGAAAAGCCCAAGAGCTTGTGAGTACTGACTTGTTTTGAAAACCTGATCCAGAAGGGGTTTGCTTTGTTTTTAAATAAGTCATGGAATCACCCATTTTCTGTGTTCTAAGCAGTTAAATTTCACCTCTTTTCTGAGGCTTAGAGCTTGTGCTGTGTTTGCCAGGAGCTCAGATGGTGCGCTCACTTCGCTTGGGCCACCGTGAAGAGTCCGACTGCAGACTTGGTTACTCAACTTTTAAGCTAATATTGCAGTAGTGAATTTCTTTTCTTTTACAACTGAGTAGTAGACAGATTACGTGTTAGATTACTCTGCATTCATTCAAATGCTTTTTTTTAGGCAACATCTTGAAATAGCAGAAGTCTTGTAGTGTTGAAAGTCTAAGGGCATATGAGTTTCAAAGACAGATGCTATCTTGTGTTACCCTAACTGATACGCATGGGAAAGCAGGACAAGCTTTTGATGACAGTTATTTAATCGGCTGAAATATCAAAGCATGTTCTGTTATCTGTACAGCGTGAAGATCATATTTTCTAAGATTTTCATGACGATTCAGTAGTTCTTTAAGTACTCCTGTTAAAGTGTGTTTAAATCAGTCGGCAGGCATGAAGAATTGCAGTTTTTGCCACAAGAAGAGGGTGTGTTAAGACCAGACTCGCTGTGCTTGGGAGATGTCTGACAGGTTTATTTGCTACGTGTTTTTGGAGTATTATTAGAGAAAGCAGTTGCAGTTCAGCAGTGTGTGTGCCGGGGTGCTGCAGCGATGTGCTCGCTTAGAGTCGATGGATGGACCCAATGAGAACAACATAATGGTGGTGTCGTGCCCGCCTTCCGATGTTTGGCCTTTCTCTGGATGACAAGCTGCCAAATGCATTTCCCCAGTGTGGCAACAGGATATATGGTGTATTCCCATCTAGGGAGTTCACTGGGGCCGTATTCCTGTGTTACTGGGAGGGCCCCCGCTGTGAGGTGTGTGGCAGGAAAGAGGCAGCGTCTCGGGCAGGAGTGGTCAGCATCTGGTAAAGTGATGGCATGATGAGCAGCCATTTGTAATGTGCCTTTTCTTCTTTTCAAATTTAGTTGCTCTTAAGGACAACACTGTATGAGAGCTCTGAAGTATATATAAAAATATATAACATTTAAGCAGTCCTATATTTCATTACTTACATTCATTCTTCGTTTGGTTTACGTGTTTGGATGGCATACAAATACCAGATCCCAGAGGGTCCTGTTTAAGCTAGGACATTGACAGTGACTTACTGTCACTGAGATGAGAATTACAAGCAGTAGAACGTTATTAGCTCGGAGTAGGACAGCCTAACCTCACATTTCAACACTCCTCATTCTGAACACCAGTATTTTAAAGGAACACCAGCCACTTGGAACTCATCTGTCTCAAGTCTCTTGCAGTGCTTTCCTTTTTGATTTTCCTCCTTGAAACCTTTTTCCCTGGTGTGTAAAGTATTTGTACGAACAGCAAAGCTGACTATAAAAGCCAGAAGCTGTTGAATACACAATATCCAGAATTAACAAGTGTGTAATGAGCCAGTCTCCATTTAAGCTCCAGTCTCTGACTGGTGCTGCAATGGGGCTTTACTGGGATGTTGGTCTTCTGTTGGCTTTCTATGCATGCCGACTTTAAATTCAGCCAGTAGGGGAAGAAAACATGGGGTTTGTCCCTTATCTTTCATTGATAAATAATCCAAGGAAGTTACTGTTAACTTGTTAAATAATTTGGATAGTATCGTGGTATTTTTTTTTAACATCTCTATCAATCTACATGCAGTTTCACCATGTGATCGCATTGTTGTGGTGCCTCTTTTCCTGCCTCATCACTGTTATTTTATACCATCCCACCCTCAAAAATGTAGGTTCTCTGTCCATCCCTGTGTGCTTGCATGGTGTGGAGGTGGGATGGAGGGAGGAAGACTGTTTGCCAGCCTGATCCCCTGAGAAGCAGCGGTTGGTGGGACCTGCTGACCACCCGCAGTCTGTGGTGAAGGTGGAGCCCAAGGTCCATCTCGCTCCTGTCAAACAAAAACTGAAATGCTCCAGTGAATTCTTCCCTTCAGTCTTGCTCACACAAAAGTCACTTTGACCTCATAAAGTGGATTTTTGCCAAAGGGTCTTTCTCAAGACCTTTCTCTCATGCTTCTGGCAGCTGAGGCCTTGGAGGGGATTTTCTATAAAGCCCTTGGCTTTGAGACTGGGCTATAAGTCACAGAATCTCTTGTAGCATCTCTGTGCACGTCAGACAGCACTGAAACAGGGACTCTTAGGGGATGTCAGGCAAAATATCAGTAAATCTCATCTAGACAATGTTGCGTTTTCTAAATCAAAGCAGCATGTGTCAAATGGATTGCATCAAACAAAAGTCCTTGAGTTAGGATGCCTGAGCCAGACTTACCGTAAACTGGTACAATGTGGTTTCCTGGGCAGAATCCATCCTCTTCAGCCTGGTGTCACCGCAGTTCCTCTTCTCCTTCCTCAGTTCCCTTAAACCTGGCACAAGGAGGCTTTTATTGTCTGTCTCAAAGTAGGTTCTTTCCTCCTTTGATTCTGGGTGTGCTGGTCAGGAAGCTTGCTGCAAATACAGTTCATTCCAGCTTGGAAAAGGAGTTTCATATCTGTTATCAGCACTAATTGTCCTCAAAGACTGTTGTAATATTGTCACAGCAGGCAGAATGTAGATATTCCCATTTCTATCATACGGGTAGTAGGAAAATAATAATAGTCCAGTGCTGGGTGAAAGAACCAGAATCAACTCTTTGCCATCACCCTTGTGATCCTGTACTGCATTGTTCTGTCCATATGGTGTCTGGTTCAGTCTACGTAATTGAGATGATCCCAGTTAACTGGAGATCTTTCTGTTGTGTGCTCTTGTTAAGAGGTAGTCGCTGCATAGGTTGTCACTTTAGTCCCCATAAACAGAACGGTGCCTCCCAGAGTGTGGTTCCCATTTTAGGCATCAAGCGAGTTTCCAAGTTTGGCTTCTCAGGTGAATGTCTAAGAGTTGGGTGGGTTCTTTTTTCTCTCTGCATGAGAAATGGTCTTTTGTATTTTTTTTTTTTAATTGGGGTTGCTCATGCAGGGATATAACTACATACTTTGCTTTCTTGTCAGTAAAAAAATAAAAATAGAAATAAGAAAACATTAAAAGGGCATAGCCCTGATATAAACAATACTTTTAGATTGCAAAACTGTCCCAGATTCCGTTCATTTTCTGAAAAGCAGACTTAAGAATCCACATAAGAACAAGTTTTCCGTCTGCCTCCCCTCTCCCCTTCTCTTTGGTTATTCTTTTTCCGATTGCTCAGTACTTTCCTTGAGTAAGAGTAATGATTTTAATGTCAGCAACAATTATGTTATATTTCCCTTTTAAATACTATGCTTGACCCTATCTTTCACATTCACAGTTTTCATGAAAGAGAATATAGAGTTGGAACCAGTTTGGGTTAGAGAGTAGAGAGGGAGATTTTTCCCTTGGGCAGCTTCTGTGCTTTTTCTAAATTAAATTTAATCTTATCAAATTAATTAAGGACAGTTTCTCTTAAACCTGATCGGATCCAGCTGCTTAATGGAAAGACAAGTTAGATTTGTTAGACTAAAGGAAAGCAAACTATTCCTTTCCTCTTTCTTTCTGGCTTTCTGCCATGAACACCAACATTGACCTGGGTTGTAGAGATGGGAAAAGGATGGCACCGGACCTTGTGTACTACAGGGGGCTCAAAAATGAAATCTATGAGATTTAGTGTATTTTAGATGTTCAGAACACTGATCAAGGTTGGCCAACCTGTTGAATATTGCCATATGTTGCTGTTTATTTCCAGGAAGAGATGACTGTAGGGGACAGTAACTGAGGTGCTGTATGAGAGCGATGTGGCAGCCAGGTTAGAGTGAGGGGGGCGCTCACAGGTCTGAGTAAAACAAGGATCTCCACATCACAAAATTCATCACGGTGCTTGGGACAAACAGATGTTCTCAAGTTTTAAATATGGTCAGGTTTCAAGATTCTTTTGCTAAGTAGTGGTTGCCCACTTGTCAAATAGAAGCCCTCATTTAGGGCACTGCAATTCAGTGCATAGATTTTGATACTTCTGTGCTGTGGCAATATATTCCTCCTTATAAGCAAGGGTAAAAACAAGAGTAGGACAGCTATGAGATTGTATTATGAAAACAACCTTTAACCCTTGTTAAAAGGAGGTTGTATCTGATAGGCTATACATGTGATTTATCCATGACTCCGAAATACACTCCTGCCTGGGCCTGATGAAAAGGCAGCGTTGTTACCAGGTGTATCTGCAACCTGCTGACAGAGTGTTTATCATCCTGAGCTGTAAATGATTCCCCTGTCACTGTCTTTAACTAAGTTTCCGAGCAAACAAGGTTTATGTGGGTGTGCTGGATTTCTGCTGAAGTATCTGGAGTAGAGATGTCTGGCAAATTCTGGCCAAAGAGCAGTAATCATCTTAAAGAGAGAAAAGTCTAGAAAGTTTTATGAAAGCAGACAGCAACAGCCTACAGTTGAGAGAGAGGCAATAATCTCACAGGGCTAGTGGCTACAGCTTCTTCTTATACATCAAAGACTCACCAACTCATAACTGATACTTAAATGTATTGTAACCCAGGCTTCGGTGGTCTGTCACCCACATAAAGATTTTCCAGAAGTGCAGGTAGACCCGACGGTTTGCAGGTAGAGATTAAATGTAATTTAGATGTTGATGTCTGAGGAGCAGGTAGCATCTCTGCAATGCAGAGGAGTCCCGCCGCGCTGCTGCTGGTCGGCTTCATCATAGAGGTACAGGCAGCGCTTTAGTCCCAGTGAATGTGCCAGCTCAACCTGGAGTAAATGCAGAGATGGAGGTGACGTTTCTTAGTAGCAGCCTCAGACATCTACCTGTGAAACACGACATGAGATTGTGAAAGATCTCATTTTATCTTTATGAAAGCTTTCGCGCAGCTGAACAAAGAGCCACGTCTTCAGGGTTGCCTGTTTGATGCTTTTAACCACCACATTGTATTTACAGTTTAAAATATTAATTTCTGGAGCTGTTTCAATTTTATTCTCCCACAGAAGAAACCAGTAACTATATTGTTCATTGGTTTGGGTCAATACCGGTAAAAGAACATTTATCTGAAACTTGACAGATGTCAGCAGTTGGCCAGGGCTTTGTGTATTCTGGTGATAATTTGCTCAATTTAGGCATGAGTTCAGCTGCTTTACATCTCTTTATGAACAGGAGATGCATCCTCCAGCCTGGGCTGGTGCACTGGTACCTGGTTCCTGAGTTGTCAGGAAAGAATATGTCATGTTTTTGAGCCTAATCATCACAATTACTGCCTAAATAGGGCTGTACAAGAAAGGGCTGTACAAGGAGACAGGTTAAAGATGTTTTCTGGGGGAGAAATCCACCTAGAAGTTGAAAGTGTCCAGAAAAAACCTTCTTTCAGCTTTCTACACTCTCGCATATGCTGTTTATCAAATAACAATCCTATTTTGAAGTCTACACTTAGAGCACTGAGGTTTAGCTGAAGTGACAGACACAGGTTGACATCCTGCCATCAGGGAACAGCTGTAGAAACGTCTGAAATACAGTTGGTGTATTTTTAATTGGAATTTTACAATTTTCCAGTAAGAGGAGTAACTGCTCTCTGCATCTTAAGTTCAAGGAAGTTGAAATGTGTGAGTTCTCTCAGTAAGAAAGACTATCCACAATCTTTTTGTATGGAACATATTCTACTAGCCTTACCATTGGACTTGATGGTAAATCACACACAAGGTTTAGTTCTAGACTGTTGTGGTTTGCACCGTTATTTAATTCACCGTTCTCCTTTTTATTCAGTATTTATTATCTGCTCTATAATATAGAGAAGATGGAAGATTACTGTGGGCTCTCAGGATTGAAATGTACATGGGTTTTCTTTTTTTTACAACTATTCTCATTTCTAGAAGCAGTGTATGAATGAGTTGTCTCTTTAAAATCATTGTCAATGATTTTAAAATAGGAGTGGGGTGCTTGCTGGAGAGGGGAGAAAGGGAAGACACTGGCATCTGCTGCCTGTTAAGTCCATTAATTGAAAAGAAAATACTGCTGGTGCCAGAATGTACAGCCCTGCTTCTAATTAAGCCTTGGGAAGCAACGGGCTGGTTTTAATTGAGAACAGCATCTTCCTTAATGGTGCCAGCAGCTAAAAAACGCAAACAGATTCAAAGCATGAAGCACATGCAAGGCAGCAGTGACTCTTTATTTGCAGGGTCAGTCGTTGTGCCGTACTTGGAACCACGCATCCCAGCACAAAACCTGGAGCAGTAATTGGGTCCCGGTTATGGGCAGAGCCATCGATAGTTTTCTCGGTCTGAGAGCTGGGTGCTTACAACACAAATTAGCAGTAGTCATTAGTAGCGTGTCCTTTCAGAAGCAGTTAAGGAAGAAAGTATGTCCTGGTAGCTTTGGTGGCAGGAGGAAGCGCTGCCATGCCCGACTTTGCTTGTGGCAGCGTGGATCCAATTAGCGCAGCCTTCGTACTTGGAACGCTTTCTGCCCAGCTCACCCACCAGTCCGGGTGTCTGGTGTGTGCACCACATCCCTTAATTATCCCTGCTTGCCGTAACAGCGGAAAAAAGAGTAATAAAAATCATCATTCTGAAATGATCAGACATGAGGGGTTTTGTGCCGAAAAAGATCCTAAGCCACTTTTAGTCCGGTTTCTTCAGGGAATGAGGCTTACGTGATTGTATTATCTCTTCTCAGGCTTGTCGCTCCTGTTTGAATCCACTAGGCAATATCAGGCAAAAAGTTCAGTGAAAATAGGTGGCCAGGCAGAGCAAAGAGACACAGATTAATTCCCCCCTTGAGGGGAAGGTTAGGGATAAGCTCAACTACATTATTAGACCTTAATGAATCCACATGGGACATGCCTCTGCTTCAGGAGAACTGAGTGGAGCCCCCACTTTGGTTAGACATGGGCTAAGCAAACCCCAAGCCCTGGGAAACAGGTCTTTGCAAGTCCCACTGCTCACTCCCTTTCTCTGATAGATCACGGTTTGCCTGGTCCACTCTGGAAAAATCTCTTCATTTCTCTGAAGCTGGAGGCTTGTCCTTTGCCCAACCATCTGTTCACCACCCCCTCCCATGGAAAAACTGCAACATTGAGGCTTATCCACCATTTCAAAGCAGCTTTTTGAACCATATTCACTGCCTTCCAACACAGATGCCAGTAGCCTTTGCCCAGGCAGTGAATGTATTAGATGTATGCCTCTGTGCCCCTTCTAGGGGTTGTGAGCCTTTTTTTTAAACAGAGCCTGGCTCCGTAGGTCCAACTATAGACAAAAGCAAGGCTCACGACTCCAGGAGCAGCTGCTGCAGCCCATTTTATCAGCTAAAATGTCCATCACACTGAACTGCAGACATTTAACCAAAGCCAAGGTTTGGGACACAGAAATATCTCAGCTCCATCTGTTGTCTTGCGGTTGCTGAGTTAGTTAGCATATTGAGCAACACTTTAAAATCTGAGGTGCTTGTGGAACTGCAGATTTGATGAGAATATGTACCTCGAGCGATGGGTGGCACTCGCTCTGTGTGATGGGCAAACACTGGCTGCCTAGTCCTGCCTGGCAGCTCGTGGTGCTGCCTGCTGACACCTCAATGCCCAGAACCTGCCTCTGCAATTCTCAGCCAACACCAAAGTACCTTTCAACAGGAGGGTTTTTAAATGGGACTTCACTTACATTGTAGTAGTTTCATAAACGCGGTTGAGAAGAGGCTGAATTTTATCTACCTTATCTGGAAGGTAGGAAGAGGTCAACAGTAAATTTCCTCTACATCTGGGATTATTGTTTTATATTCCTACAGCTTAAAGACTGGTCTTGTTTTGGCTTCAGTCTAAATTGTTTAGTAGCCTGGCTCTTCTGACTTGGGCTATAATGACCTGGCTACATTTTTAAGCTGCTGCTGTGAGCCTAATTGCAGATTTAGACATGGCTTATGTTTTCATGGCAGTGGTCAGTAAGTCCTATCTGCATGTTGTAAGCCTTTTGTCGCAGTACCTGCTGGTTTTTTTCTCTTGGTTGTATTGTTCGAACCCTTACACTTTTTCTCCTACAGAAGCCCAGCCTGTGGTTTATTTTGAGGTGTGTTTTCCTCCTTCGGCATCCACAGTATGGCGAGCTTCTACTTCCAAGTTGTTCACATGCAGATGGCAGCAGAATATTCAGTGAACATTAAATTGGCCAAGAAATATGATTAAGGATTTGGGGAGTCAATATTATTTACAAACTCTGGTTACACTTGGCAAACACTTTCAGACAAAAAAGAAAAGAGGATTTTTTTATTATTATTTTCTAAGCCTGCCTTCAAAGGTCTGAGATCCAGAAAAGGAAATTGTTTTAGTATGAGCAAAAATGAAACTTCTGCATGGATTTGCTCACTGACTTCCAAAAAAAATGTCTTTTGCATACCTCTAAGTCCAAGTTTTCTTTGAGTTTGGCCTGTTTTCTGCCAACTAAGGCCACTCTCTGCGCTGTGGCCTGGGATGCCTCAAGGGCTCTGTGTTTCTCAAGGCCTGAGCTGCAGCGCTCGCCAACCCTTTGACTTCTCCAGCTACGTCTCTTGAGATTTTGTGGTTTCTGTGGTTGTGCTGTTGCAATTTGTGCTTGGGCAATGACCTCTAAGCACAGTTCCAGCTCTTGAAGTAACATCTTTGACCTTCCAGGCAGAGCAACAGATTGAACTTTATAAACTGACCCCTGTTCGTGACTTGGTAATTCTAAACTCTTCTGGGAACCACATCCTGGGATGCTGGTATCTTGTCCAAGAGCTGCTGACCTGTGGCACTCTTTCTAACAACAGTAAGGAGACAAACTGTATAAAATAAGCCTTGTTTGCATGTGCCAGAGGACACCTGAGATCAAGAGACGTAGGGGGTTTCCCAGGCCTGCTTTTGAGCCCGTGGGCGGCTGCTTTGCCCTGTGGCTGTTTTCAGTTCATCTTTTGTCTCGGACGCTTGGGTTCTGAGCTCCCAAGGCACTGCCCCTCTCCCTCTGAAAGTGCATGGTACCTGCCTGCACCCAGTACTGTTGGTGGCCTGGCTGCTGCTGTCACACACAGAGTGACAATCTGGAAGTAACTAATATCTTTTGTTGTCTTCGTGGAGATTTGGCCCCACGCCATGTGCTGGAGACCTGCCCCCCCCCCCCCCCATTCCTGCAAACTTGCTCTGTTTTGGGACTTGCCCGTGCACTGCTGAGAGAAGCAGCTGGTGGTTTGTAAGCTCATTCTTGAATGAAACAGCCCAAATCGCTTTATTCTCTGATGTGGAGAACAGGAGTATTCTTACCAAAGTGGTTCTCATTAAACTGGTCTGGCATCCAAAGCAAAATGAGAAAAAAACCCCAAATAAACACAGATTCCCATTAAAAGTGGGAGTAATCAGTTAAA
Source organism: Streptopelia decaocto (assembly GCF_964273445.1). NCBI lineage: Eukaryota > Metazoa > Chordata > Aves > Columbiformes > Columbidae > Streptopelia > Streptopelia decaocto. The sequence goes on from NC_138660.1 coordinate 23,762,023, forward strand.
TAGTGAAGTAAATCAAAATTAAATTCATACCTCCAGCAAAACTGACTTTTCATTTTCAGCGTTTGCTAAATACTCACATTTAGACATTCTTCAGAAGAAGAAAACAAGCACGGCCACCAGTCAGAGAAACTTTTCCATAGTACTATTTCCTTGCTTGTAAAAAAGAAAGGTGAATTGAAAGCAGGTGAAGGAGTAGGCAGCACCAAGATGTCTGCATTAGTCGCTTTCTGATTTACCTGTCAGGCTGGTTTCTAGATGGTGCTTTCTCCCTCCTGTGTCTGTCCTGACAACTTTTCCGTGTCTTTTGGGGGCCCTTACCTTTGCTATAGGATGCCCAGGAGGTAGCACAGTGCTTTGGGGGGCTAGAATAGGGTTTCTAAGAAGGGACTGAAAAACACAACCAGCATTTGTTTGAGGCTGAGATTGGGGGTCTGGAAAACAAACATGCGTAGCTGCTCTGGTGTGTTTGACAAGTTAGATTGGACAACATCATCCCTTTCGATTGCCCTCTGTTTGCTTCTGGCTGACCTCAAGCCATACTCTCTTTTAAGACAGGCCATGATGCCAAATTGAAAACATGCTGGTTTATAATCACTGGGTGCATTGCGGGGTATGCAAGGCAGCACCTTTGTCATCTGTTCTCGTTTTTCTTCTCTGGCCCAGGGCAGGACCACATCTCTGCTCCTCATCCTCCTCCCGTCCCGGTGAACACACCTGAGCCATTTGTTCAGAGACTCCCTCTCTGAAATTGCTCTTAGCCCATTAGCACAAATGCCAAATCTTGCAGCCCTCCAGTGTGGTTTTTAATGGAGCCCTCTGAAAGTGAATGCTTTATTCTGGGGGCTCTGCTAGACAATAGGCTCTCTGGATTCTCCTCCAGGGGACAAGCTTGTCAATCAAATTGTCACAGACAATAATTACCCCCTGCTTTATTCTGCTCTGTCTGTCTTCAGAGTAGTCAATTAGAGCTATTGATACAGACAAGCTATTCTCACCAAGTTAGTTTTCAGCCTAATTAAAAAGAACCTGTCAGTGCCTTTCCCTTAACCCTCGGGCTCCTAATGGCTTCTCTTTGTGTACAGTGCAGGAACTAAACTCAGCTCAGCCTTGGAGACACAGGGCTTAGTTAAAGTCTGGCCTTTCATCTCAGGATTTTCCTCAGTTACGGCGAGAGGGCGGGATGGAGGGAGGGAGAAGAGGAATTTTTAGAAAAGACAGAGTCCTGTCTGCCTGGTTTTGTACAGTGTTTTTAAAATTCATCGTGTGGAAAGGGGAGAAATCCTCTGAACCTCAGACTCCTTGAAAGCACTCTGGTGGTAAATGAGTGTTCATTCTCTCTGAGCACAGAGACCTTTAAACAGACAACTAAGGGCCCTCTTCAGGGATGAAAAACAGTGCTTTTCCCTGCCAAAGTGTTTTGTTCTGCTGTGTTTTTTTCTTAAAATGACCAGAACCCACAAAAGGATAGGCCAAAAACCTCGTCGTCTTGAGGATACTGCTGATCTAAAGTGTATTTGAGAAAGTAAATACTTTGATCAGGCTCTTCTTGTGATATAAGAAAGAAACTGCCACACTCCACAATTTGAGCTCATTTCAACAAATTGTGTCCTGAGTCATAAAATAAACTCACTGTCCAAATCTGGGGGTGTGATTCTGCCATGAATTTACACCTTCTGGGATCCAGTGTATGGGGTCCAGTTTTCGAGGAGCCAGTGGGCTGAGTTCTTCAGGCCTCTGCTCCTACAGGACCAACTGGTATCTGTTATAAATCTGCTGCTAGAACTGATTATTCCTTTTCTGAATTAACAGTATATTTTTTCATTTTCTTTTCTCTTCCATGTGTTTGCTGCTTTTGGATCCTCTTGTCTTCTTCTCTTCCTTCATGAACTGTAACATACAGGTAAGTGTAAAATGTTTTTTTCCAAATATACTTTATTAATATTTCTTCTGTGCCTTTTCCCTGATTGTCTGCTATATTGCAAATGACTTTTGAGGAACATGTTGCACAGAGAGAGAAATCGTATTGAGAAAGATCTGGTATGATCCCCAGTGCTCTATAAATACATGTTCCCAAACAATGAGCCATTTCACAAGAAGAAAAGAAACTCCAAACCCAAGTTTCCTGTTTAACCCAGAAACAGTATAAAGTGAGGCAACACAAGTCTCCTGACAATGCAATTGCTCACCCCTCGCTTTGTGCCAGTGTTGTAATGAAAAGCACTGGCAATCGGAACTTTGTATGAAGAAACTCTTTACTTTCCTTCAGTGGGGCAGACCTCCATAGAGGGTCACAAAATAACTTCCAAGTGGAATTTAAAAGGGGAGTGGGATTTGAGAGGTAAGAAAACCCACCTCTCGTTTAATCAGTGTAGCTTTGAGCTCAAAACTCTGTGCACACTTCCACAAAGTGTTTACTGCTGTGATATGCAAGTCTGTTGTAATTCAAAACCTGTCCCAAATCGTTGCCTCAACCCACCTCTAAATACCAAGTACATAAAAAAGGAATAAGAAATACTTAATTCATGGAGTTTTTTCACTGTTCTTTGAAGATGTGTGGAGAGCCAAAAGGGTCTGTGAGATCTAAAAGTGGAGCTTTCAGAGTTTTGTTGAAGCCTGGGCTATTGCACCTGAGTTCAGTGACAGGGGCCACATCCTGAGCTTCTCCCATCCTCGCTGTGACCTGCACTTTGTGCCTTTCCAAAGAGCTTTGCGATTGCTCTGAGCTCCCTGTGATGCCAGCGTCCTTTAGGTGGTGTTACAGGCATCTCCCACACTACTGCTCTTGCCAGCACTGCAATTTATTTTCATAGCAATGTGTAGGCAACTGCTGAAAAGTCAGTTTTGTTCTCAACCTTGTGTTTTCTGCATCCTTCCTCCCCTAGATATCTGGGACTCTGGTGGTACAAAGGCAGAGTTGCTGTCTTTGTGCTGCTGCTCACTCACCACTCCTGACTTTGTCTAAGCGGGATTAAATTCTGTTTTAAATGTGTTTACTTTCAAACATTTGGTTAACATACTACTGCAAAATGATACAACAGCCAAAATGCTTAGAAATTCCCTTTGTTTGAGAAGTCGTTTTCCTGCATAAGTGAACTACTGAGCAAAGGGTGATTACAAGTATAAAAGCGCTCATGTAAACGGCATGTTTTAAAAGCTTGTGTGCATTACAGTTTCAAAATGTGAGATGTAACAAAATACCATCAATATTGCATGTACCACATATGGAGCATACAAATATCTGAGCTGTAGAGCTGAAGCATGTCTATAAAAGCAGAATTTGAAGCAATCTGGCTTTGTAAGCTCCTGTGCACACATGCATATGGAATATGGATACACTTGCACAAGCATTTATTGACCTTAAGTTGTGGGACGCTACCCTTTTTGAAAGAAAAATACTGAGAACACTTGTACTGGAGCAAGAGAAAGATCCATCTAGTCTGATAGGCCAGGGAAGAGTAAAACAGGGCAAGCATAGGCGATACTTCCCCAGCTTCCCATTATTTTCAGTTTAGGCACTTCCTGAGCGTTGCAGAAGTAGGACATTCAGAGAGAAAATTAAACTTAACAGACAAATATGGGGCAGAATACAGAGCTGGACCTAAGGATTTAAACACTGCTTACAACTTATTACTTTCTTCCCTAAGTCCCCCGTTCCTTGAGGTCCCAGCGCCTCACCCCCTGTATCCCACCCACGTTGGCTTTCTCCCGGAGGGCAGGTGAATAATGCACACTAGTTTACAGGTTGTTTTGATGCAGCACACTTAGAAATATTTCAGTGTAAGTGATGGTTATCAAATGAAATTGGTGCTGGAAAATTCAAAGCGGTTCTTCCCTATCCAGGGACGAAGGAGGCTTTTCTTTTGCTCACGTCAAAGGCGCTGCACAGGGCTGTGGGACACGGCGTTGCTTTTCCTTCGCCGTGGTTTTTACAGGTTATCTTCCAGTCTTTCCATTATTAAATAAACAGACCCTCTTTCTGGGTCTGTTTAATTACAGTTAGAATCTGAGTCTATGCCTAAGTCCTCACAACTGTGGATGGCTTATGTAGCATTAGAAGCAAATCTCCTGGGAGCACCTACCTGTTGTCCTTTCCAGCACACAAGGGATATTTTGAGCCCTAGTTTAATCCTCCAATGCCAGAGATGTTCTCAAGTCCCTCGCCAGCAGGAAGAGCTGGCCTTTGCTCTCCTTGCAGAAAGATAATACTAGGTTATCCCTGTGAAATGACTTATTTCAGAAATAATTTGTTGTCCATCCGAGAGAATGTTCACATAGGTTACAGAATGTTGTGTTTTGAAATGTAGCTGAAGGCAGGTGATGTGCGCAGGTTGGAGGAGAGCGGCTGAACGTGCTCCTGGATTTACAGAGAAAGTGGGAAATTAAATCCCTGGATGTGCCCTGTCCTAAAAGGCTTCTCTCGCATGCTGCTTGCCTCTTGTGTACCAACTTTGTGGGCTTATATGGTAGAACTTTTGTTGGTTTTTTTTCCAAATTCTTGAAAAAGACTGACCAGGCTTTCCAATACAGTAGTCGCAGGGTGTATTCTTGAAAAGACAATGCTCAGTAAAAGCTTCTGCAGAGAAAATTAAGGGTTATTTAGGTGCAGGGAAGATCAAGCAGTGGTATTACTAACAGTACCTTTATTCTTCTTACGAAATGTGTATGCATTTAGATGCACAGAAATTTGGGAAGGTACGCATTTGGAAATAGCAGAGTTCTGGCTTACTTTGGGTGGATATCAGAATCAGGATTCATAGCTGGAGGCTGGATGGGATGTGAACTCTCGGTTGGCCAGCTGTAGCACATGGCAGATTCCTGGAAATGTTGTCTGCAGTTTTTGGCAAACTGTGCCCTTGGGGCGCTGTCAGCTGGGACCGGGACGTTTAAATACATCAAAGTCCTGTTTAGAAGGAACAGTCCCTATTTATAAGAAACTTTTCCATTAAAAAAATCAAACCAGGTTCTATTTTTGCCTCACTAGAAATGCACTGAGTGACGGATAGTTTAATGACCTTGGAACTTCCCCTGTCCTCCTTTTCGGAACACTCTGCGGTCTCCAGTTTCTTAATGTACTTTATATTGAAACATATCAAGCAGAAGCAAAGTTTCCCTGACTCAGCAATTAGTGTAGAACCACAGATCCTGAGATGAACAGAAATCTCAAGGTATATGAGATTAAGCCGAATTACAGCAGGATGAAGACAGTGTACATGAATCCTGCAGATTTGACTTAAATTTAGCATAAAAGGTAATTTACCTAAGGTGTTTTCTATCCCATATTTTTATTTAACTCTTCATTTCTTTTGTTATAAGCAATTATAGCTTTCCAAATCTAGTAGATAACATCGAGTCTTAGCTTGCATCACTTAGAGTGGGAGAGTAGCACAGTGTCATCTGTCTTGGTTTAAAGCCTTATCAGAGGCTTTGAAGTGAAATATTAGGCTTGCTGGTTTAGACACTAAACTTTGATATACGTATGTAATTGTGTGTCTGAGCACTCACATAAATGTTAAATACTCTTGCAGAGCTACTTCACAGCCTTTCATGGGAAAATTCAGGCAGAATTTGTAGTTTACTAAACCTGAATATGTCTGAAAGCTCAGCTGAATGTTGCACATATTGTCAAGTGAATTGTGTGGTTGCCTTAAGTTTCTGGAATTGGTATGAGGAGTGAAGGCATAAATCAATTACAGAAGGCCTTGGATTTTTTTCTGTTTTATTATTTGAAAGTGGCACATGAATCACTGCCTGCACTGCAGCTGTTACACGGTTGTGCCAGTAGCAAGTCCTCGTCTTCAAATTTGCTTGGTAGTTCTTACGTTTTCCTCTTTCCTCTTGCTTGTAGCATGCTGAAAATGAAGCATTTCAGGCTGAGGTATCCCTGCCCAAAGCTGCCTTGTGTGGAAGGGAGGACCGACTTGGTCTATCCGCTTGGGTGCAAGTCTGTGGTGGAAGCGCATTCATGTTCTGTTATGAAAACTGGAAAAAAATATTGCCATTTGTTTTGATAGATTGTCATGCTGTTCAGCCAAATAATACAAATGTCCAACAGAAGATATGTGGTAATAGGTATTTGAGAAAAGCAAGCATGTAATTACATATTGTACCATAACACACACTCAAGTGGGAATGCAGTTAGCGTCATCCTTAGCATAAATATTTTTCTTCTTTGGAACGTTAATTAAAGAACAGTAACGTTTTCTTAATACGTTTTGGTTTATAGCCTTGCACTCAAAATATGAACATGACTGAAAAAAATTACTTCTGTAAATTGAATTGCCTTATCTTTTACATGAAATGGTCTGAAAATGTATTGGCAGAGTTACTCCTGGTGTTCTTAGTTTCTTGTGGCGTTGTTGCAAACAGATAGAGAGCTGTGATTTTGATCACAATGAGATAAGAATGGGTAAACTGGCTTCACGCTGTTGTATCACCTCTGTATTTTCTGTTCCCTGCTCTTATTCTGGCATTTAACTTGGCTGCAAACTACAGAAATAAAAGACCGCTCAGGAGGGAGGAAGCAGAGGAGCGTGTAAAGCTTGTGATGATACACGGTAAGGGGAAAAAAGAAATGGGATGTTGAAAAGAAGCCTGAAAGACAGAGCAGGTTTCCTGGGCAGCCCGTGGAGCCAGATGTTGTGCTACCCAGCTCCAGTCCATTTGTCCTGAGGATGCACGTTGTGGTGGGAGGGAGAGAAGGTGCGAATACCTCTTCAGATTGGATGGTTAACAGACAAACGGCCTGTGGTGCAGGATGAATTTGCTTTTCCTGTACTGTTATGTGACAATATAAGTGCTTTATTAGGTTAAAGATGGAAATCATAATGCTTGGGTAGAAGTTATTTTTATGAGTGCAGCTGATGAACAGTTTTGCCACATCACGTTGTTTCTCAGCTCTTAAAGATACTCTGCTGAATTAAAAATAGGTGGGGATACGGTTTCACCCCTTTCTTCCCTGCCATTTTTGTCTAGACTCAAAAAATATTTTTTTAAAATTATTTTTTGAGAGACTTGAGTTGGCCTGAGATCCACAGGGACAGAGGATTTTAAGAGAAAAGAAAATGACAACTCTTCAGACTTGCATCAATGAATGGGCCACAGACACTGGTTTGCATTTGTGTGTCTCACAGAAACGTGCAGTTTTTTCCTCATCCTGTGGGTTTTGTGGTCCTGAGGATAATTACGGACACTGGGCAGTGCCTGGCAGTACACTGGCTAAACCAAGGCATGCACATCTGGCATTGCTTACCTCTTACATCCCTCTGGAATACAGTTTTGCGAGTCACTGTTTCCCAGGCAAAACCACGGCAATTATTCTGGTTTTAAAAAAATTTAAAAAATCATGAACCAGATTCAGAAAAGCCTTTGTGGCTTTCCCTTCCGAATATCAATGGCTGGCAGCATCATACTGAGAACAGGCCATACCAATCCAGCTAGGTTCCCAAGCAAATTTATTACATGAAAATGTTTATTAATACCAACACACTGCAGTATCGGCAGATGGTCCAGTCAGACAAGCAAAGGAGTGATCCAGCTCTTTCTATCAAAATGAAAGGGAACGGAACAGGGAACCAAAATCTTAAGTTTCTTACTACATGCGCTGGGAGTTCAACTGTCCAGAGGGAACAAATGAGCAATGTAAGCCATCCGAATAGAACAGTGCACTCAGCATCTTCCCCTTTTCACCAGGTTAACTCCCTTGACATCAGCTGGGGTAAACTGTACTAACCTGTAGAAAATCACACCCATTACTTACAGTTCTCAAAGGCTGAAAGTATTCTGATATTGCACCTCTAGCCCTTGTGTTCTTCCTCTGGAGAGTGTGTTTCTGAGCCGATGCCGAACAAGTCAGCCCATGGAAGCCTGTTCTGCCCCGGCATATAAGGGTGGAGTGCTGTCAAAAGGTTTGAGCATTGTCATGCCAAGCACCGACCCACTCTGATTTGTGCACTGATCTGATTTTACCGACATATACCTTTTAAATAATTTTATTTCCCAGTTCCCTGTCAAACCCCTATTTCTTCTCCTATTACTGCCATCATCACCAGCAAAATAGAACCAAGCTGCACTGCTGCAATTTTCCCGGGCTCTTACAGCGAGAAGTTGACAGGAATGTGACCCAGTTTGTCCCCCTCCAGCCCCACATATGTTCTTGGTTTTTTTTTCCTGTTACTGCTCTATAGTCTCTTATGAGTGTTTTCCTACCTTGGGGTGCTGTTTAATCTTTTTAACCTAATATACATAAGTAATCTGGTCTGGAAAGGATCTTGATTAGCAAATATAAACTGGCAAATATTTGTTTCTAAGGCTGGTGAAACAGATCTCACTAGGGATCTCACTGTGGCTGACTGTGCAGTCAAGTCTTTATTACTCTATTTAGATTGATTTTACGATGTTTGGATCCATAGATAAAGACTGAAAATTTAAAAAATGAGTTAAACCACCTGGTGAGTTACCTCGCTGAATTTTTCTGTGTTGTTGTTCTGTAAAGACTGATAGTTACAAGTTTCTCAAGATGAAAGCAGTAAAGACACAGGATGTCTGGTAGCTGCAGAAATCTGTTCACATAATGATTTAATGGTACAATTGACCAACATGAAAATTAATTATTGGACTTGCCCTTTTTCATTTTTCCCTGAAGAGCAGCTTGACTAGTAAAAAATATGGAGGGTGTGTTGGTTTTTTTAAATGGTCTTTAGGAAAGGTGGAATTTGGCAGCACCGCCGGTAAGTCCTGTTTTGCGGGGAGTTTTTTGGTATAGAAATGTGACTGGTTTGAATGTGGGCGCAGAAACCTGAACCTATTAGACCTGTAGTTTTCTTCTGGTCCTTTCACTGAACCTTCGACCTTCCCGATAAGGTCAAACAGCTTCATGTGTAGGGCCAGTTCAGTTCTTCAAGGGAACTCCTGACTTAAGCCTATTACAGAAATGATCTCCCCAAGTGTAAGCCTCATCTGTTTCTTTCAGCTGTTACCTGCTGGAGGGTAATAGCAAAGGCAGCTCATGGAATATTTAGTTGGATTTTGTTGCAAAAAGGCTAAATAAAACTACCTTCATGAAGTATCTGGAGCAGAACTGTCTTTAATTCAAGTCACTTCTAGGAAGATTGTGACATGCCTGCTGAAAGCAGGAGAATATCCCCTCTAAGGCTCTAAATCAGTATGTCTAAAAATGTCTCCAAAAATACAAAGGAGAAAGAGCATGTTACAAAATCAAATCCTGATGGCAAATAGCGTGAGACATCCTCCATTGTTTGTAGTGTAAGACATAACTGTTAAAGCTGAGTACAAACTCACAGTTTAATTTCAGATTACATTATCTGCTTTGCATTTTAAAATACGAGTTATGATGCATCAGCACTCCAGAGTCTTTATTGCCATTAGTAAGGGACAGAAACTGATAATCTGTTCCAAGTATAGTAAGGAAGTTCAAGTTTCTAGGCACAGGTTTCAGCTAATGGGTTCAAAAGTCACTTAGGTAGGAATACAGCGCACTCGAGAGCAAGTGTTTCACTTTGGAGCGTCTTCAGACGTACCCTTAAGCGAAGCTTTGAACAGACATGGGCCTCAGTTCCCCTGCCCGCACCCTCAAGCGCTGCCGTGCTCGGAATGCCCTGTGCACCCTGCTCCAAAAAGCCAGCTCAGAGCTTCCAAGTAAACTGTTTTAATCTGTTGCTCACAAACTCCTTCTCGCCAGGCGCACAGAAATCCCTGGGTGTTCTCCATCAAAACGTGTAAACCGCGGTGGCCGGTGCCGTTCGTCAAATGAGAAGATGAGAAACTGCTGTTTATTTGTACCGCAAAATACTGTTCACCTCTCCCAAGCTCTAACCTAGGCCTTGGTTGTGCAGATGTGGATTCCGTACTTGTTACTGGGGCCAAAAAGATTAACAAACTGGGGTTTGAAAGTGTTAATACTGTGGCACTTCTGCTGTGCCCAGCCAGAGTGAGTTGGCAGCCTTGGTTTTAAGAGTGTGTACTTGGACAGGGAAAAGTGCATGGAATTGCTTCTGGTTCATTGATTTTTTAAAATTTTTTTTTCTTAATTTTTTTTTTAAATTGTATTTGCTTCGTAGCTTTATCTCAGCAACCATTTCCAAGATGGGCTTTTTGCCAGTTTTACATCCTTGTCAGCTGCATCAATCACACAGGTCGTCTCGGGTCACAGCAGTCAGCGACTCAGCCGGCATTAAAATCCAGAACTTTCCTCGATAAGCACAGTCACCTTTTGGTAAGAGCAGATGGCAGGACTAACCCTGCGTTGGCTGGTAGCAGGGAGCGTGCCGTGTCGCCGTCGCAGGCCCTGCGATGCTCTGGTGTCTGCCTCCCCTGATGTATCCTGCACACTTGGAGGTTTTGTGGTCCCTGGGCGGCCCACTCCAGCCCGCACGAGACAGAAATCAACTCGTGGGTGCTCACGAGGGGAAAACAGAAAATGGCAATTAGAAACTCACCGTATCTCTTCATTTGCATTGAGTATTGGAGATATGGTACCAATTAACAAGTGATTTTCATCGAGCAGATTCTTGAGCTTTTTTCCTCAAATTCCCCTGCCTATGTGACATGTAACTAAAGCCAAACAGCGCATTAGAGCAATGGATAAGCTGCATGGTACTCTGGTGGGAGGGAAAATGGTGTATTGATCTGCTTATAAACTGCACAACAGGGCAAAGTTTTAGTGGTAATAGTATAACTAACAGCACATAGTAGCAGTCATCTGTAAGGAACCAAAATACACAGTGTGAAGGGTCTCGTTATAGAGCTGATGTAGCCCAAAACTCTTCTGATGATAGTGGACCCGATGCACCTGCTGATCTTGGAAACGAAACTGTCTTGGGCTTGTCCAGTGCAAGGATGAGAGACTGCTTGGCAATCTGTGATAGCCTGGGCAAAAGTGCCGAGTCCAGACTGAACTCATATAACTAATTCACCCCATCACCGCTGCTGAGCTTCAAGTTGTGCAAAAGAAGATACCTCCAAGTTCTTTGACCTCTTACTTTGAGAATTTTTTCAATAACTTTCCATTTGTCAGCTGGTACTTACATTGCTACCTGAGAGAGATGATTGAATTTGCTCCATAATGATACGTTTTCTGCATAGTATTCCCAGCGTTACGCTAAGATTAACAGTCATAAGCACAGCCCAGACAAGAGGCGGTCCTGGTGGCTGGGTGCAGCCTCAGTGCAAACAAACAGGAAAACAAACCAGAGGCAGGAGAAGAAATCAAGAGCCGGAGATGCTGAGGGAGTGTGCTTTGCATGGAGCGGGTCAGGAAGGGCCTTGGGAATATCAGGTCTTTGGATTCTGGCTTCCAGGAAAGTAATAAACCATTAGAGCCGGCTGTTACAGCTCCTGACGGGCTGTTAGGACTCCAGTTGTACATCTTCATTTCAAGTTCAGCAGGCAAATAGCTGGCTCTTTTACAGCGTTGGAAGTAGGAGACTGCTGGAACGTGCAGTTATTTGCTCAAGGTGACAGACATGCTGGGGTCCTGGAGGAGAGTTGTAGTTGAAAACTGGCAGCCACAGACCTGTTTGTGTCACGTAGAGGCATCTGCCCGCGGTGATGATACCAGGAAAACTGTGTGAGGGTTTGGCATGGTGCCTGTCCTCTCTGCCAACCCGTCTCTCCATGATGCTGCTGATGTGGCATCCTGTGGCTGTTCCAAACAGGAACGCTAACTGGTGGTCTTGAACTTGACTGCATGAGATGGAGGCAGGTGCGTCCTTTGCTCTTCTCCCTAATAGTTAAAAACGTTCAGGACGGGGTTGCTGAAGTTTTACCCACATCTACTGAGGCAGAAGTGCAGCTCAGTCTCTGGTACTCTTTGACCAGTGCCAGTTGTGCAGCTGGGTTCTGAGACAGCTTTTCTCTTTACAATTTCTCTCCAAATTGCAAATATGAAATATGGAACATGCTGCAGGAGCATCTGTGAGGGGAACTACTGAATTTCTGGTAACCTTGCAGTCTGGTTTGAGAACTCAGTTTACCTTTAGATAAGGTCTGATCCAGGGAGAGGAACTAGTCTTGTTTTTCCCAGACGTTTGTTGTGTCTGTACTAGCTGAACCATCTCACCTTTTTCTTTTATGAGTTGTTTTAAGTTATCACAGAGTGCTGCAGCTGCCCTTTTGCTTTTATGTTTCTATTAATATATCCCCAAATATTCTGCTCTCCTGGTCTTTGAAACTACCTAAGAATGGTTAAATATCTAAAATCTAGAACACATAACTTTTTTAAAGCACTGGAAGCCCAAGTACATCCCCCTCCTTCCTCTTCTACCCCATCTCTCCCTCTTTTGCTGTGCTTCACCCATTGTTTAGTCCTTTCTTTTTGATTGTCAGGTAGTAAATTCACCATGAAGAGTGTCTGGGATGCACAGAATACGCCCCCCTTTTCATGGTGGGGACCTCAGTTAGGGAGCGGGAGTCAACACATCCCTTCACCCCCTTCTGACAGAACCCTAAGCAAAAATATTTACCTTTCTTTTTGTTACAAGGATGCTTATTTCTATATAAATGTGATAGTTTGCTGTCCCCTGCTCTGTGCATGGTCCTCCTGCCCTGGCTCTGGACCCGCAGGTGGATGCTGGGAGGGGAAAAGAGCAGCAATGTGTGGCAGGTATTGCATGGTCTTTTCAGATCTGTGCTGACTCGTCCTGAATAAATGCCTGTTGTTACTAATGTTTTGTGAAAATGAGAAGGAAAATATAGGGAAATGTGTATGTGGTTTGGATTGTAAATGATGGGACTGTAATTCTTAAGTCCTTAAAACAGTCTGTTAGAACAAGATTAAGGAGCTACTGGAGGTTTATAAAGTCTTGCTTGATGCATTGCCACTTTGAAATGTTGCGTGCTGTCTCATAAGACACTTTCTTGGTGGTTATAGCATGAAGTGTGGGCCCGTGCAAAGACTCAGAGATCATACGTGTGCTTTCCCAAGTGTCATTTATTTGGGATACTCTAAAACATTGCGATTTATCTTGATTTCACCTGATTTTATTGGATTGAGAAGAGCTGTTAGTTCCTCGTTTAGACTGCCACAAAACATTTAAAGTCATTAATCGATAATTATCTAACAAGCAACAGGAATAGACCTCTTGCTGGGCTCAAGCCTGAAAAGGCCATGTGAACCTTTACAGATGTTAGGACATTTAATGAGCTAACGATGGATTTGAGTGGCTGCATGTTCAGTGGGAACTCTTCTAATTGATGGGCAATTGCATTTTTCTGCTCAATCCAGGAAGAGGTAATGAGACCGGGACAGTGTTCAGAGCAGCCCGTAGAGAGGAAACCTCTCTTCAGAAGCTGTTCCTTCTTTCTCCATCACAGGGCTGGACTGAACAGAGCCTCCCATTTGAAAGGGTTAGCATCTGAAATACATTATTTAGAGTTCCTGTAATTTTATTTATGAGGAAATTGGGGGTTTAGACAGCAAAATATTACATTTCAGTGTCAACTTGAATCCATTCTCTGGCCTAAAACCCCCCAGAAGTGCTTGCTGCCAGGGTGGGGAACTGGAAGTATGATTATAATTAGTGTGGGACAAGGCAGCGCAGCAGACGGATTCAGTGCTTGCCCAGATGTTCTCATCTGGAAAGCAGGCTTGATGTCCTGACAGCAGTCCTTCCTTTGCCATAACTTAATTCCATGCCTCATTTGTTTGCCTTTGGTACTGCCATGGTACAGTCACGATGTGTGTCTGAACGTTGAGCACTAATTCCATCAATGTAACGCGTCAAAGACACAGAACTCTACCCAAAGGCAAAATCGGTTGAGGTGGTTCATTTTAAAGGAGGTTTTCCTAACTTTCCAAACACAAGTTCTGAGTCCTGAGTGAAAGCTGGAATTGCTACTGAGGATAACCTAAGAATTGCTACGAAAGCTACCCTGGCAGTGCTTTTTTCAGGGGAAAAAAACACCATACTGACAAAGTGCTTTTGCTATGGAATCAGCTGTACTGGCAAAGCTGTTCTTTGTGCTGTTTTAGTAACACCTCTCCCCGGAGTGCACACATGAAAGAAGCTTTCCAGCCAAAAGCATGTGCTGCCAGTATAAACATCTCTGCACAGAGGGGCTTCTGCTGGCACAGCACTGTCCCGCCAAGAGCCACCTCTTCTCACCCTTCACGGAGAGCGCCGCGACAGCAGAAGCATATATGCATTGTATATACACACGGCCTTACTTCAGCTGAGCACATTTATTCATCCACTTCTGTAGAAGTCCTTGTGATGTTGAGTGTGCTGTGGCACGGTGCTGTTCGTGAGCCCCAGCCTCTCAATGTCAGCCTGTCTATTAATCCTTGCTAAACCTCTTAAACCCAGCCTCTTAATACACGTCCCACCTGCTTCACTCTGCAGTACATGTTGTTAGGGATAATGTAAGAGTACATAGGTAGGCAGATGAAATTTTCACAAGTGTCAGAGTGAACTTAGTGACCTTAAGAGTCTTGTTCTTTGCAGCTCTTCCTCATTCAAGGTCTACAGTCTTGTATTTATATTGATTGATGACTTGTGTAGGTGGGTAATCCTCATTACATCGTTTGCAGAGAGGCAAATTGTCACTGATATGAATCAACATCCCACAGAAAATTTCGGTGAAAGAAGCTCCTTTATACCATAGTGAGGTTTTGGTGCTTTAGGACTGGGCTCATCAGGGAAAAGGTTTGTATGGAGAGTTTGAAGCCCTGAACTCTGTTCAGAGAGTCTGCCATGCTGCCACGTTTGAGAAGCTGCAGCCTCAGACGGCTTACCCTCTTGCAGCATAAGTATATACCAAATTCTTTCAAAGTGGTTATGGGTCTTTCCATTTTTTGTCAGTCTCATTCTGTGTGCAAGAAATGTTATAGATGGCTTTATTTTTAGAAGAATATCTTTTTGCTCATAATTGTCCTGAGTACAGAGAGGTTTTAGGACTTAAGTGGCAGGTCTATGAGAAAATCCAGTGCTTTTTCAGCAGGATTTCTTCTGTGCATCGAACAGCATTGTGGGTCCATCCGGAGAAAGCTGTACTATTTTATGCCCAAACTGAGTTGTTTTCTCTGATCCAGGTATTACATTTTTTGTTTGTGTAGAGAAATAGGCTGTGCTGGGGTTTCTGTGAATGTCATGTCTTGCTGGTGTCGTGGGGAGTTCGTCAAAACCGTAGTGCTGAGCAAGGAGAGAAATCCAATCTGGGATTTACCAAGGACTTGTCCACATCACGGGTGCTTTGTGTGGGTGTCAGGCAGCAGGAGCGAGATGGATGGCTCCGTTTCTTCTCCTACGTGGAGTGACTTGTTAGCTGAAGTAAATCCTAAGGTTAGGTTTTGAGCACCATTTCTGCTCCACTGTGCTCCCCAACTTTGGAATGGACTCTCTGATGTTTAATTAGAAAAGCTGTTACTATATTTAATTCTGTGCCAGAGTCCGCTCAAGGCCACTGTCGCTTACCAGGGCATGAAGCCAGAGGCCGGAGTCGGTGTGAGGGAGGGAGGATCGGAGGTGGTGGTCAGGTGTTGGCTGAAGTTGGCTCCCCAGCTTTCAGAGTTAAATGGATCTGCCATCAGTGTAACAACTCAAAGGATTTTCATGCCTCAGAGAAAGGCCTTTTCCTTCACAGCTTTCCACCGCTGTAAGAAATAAGGCTTTTTAGCACATAGTGGAGCTTTTGCCCTTGAAGGATCTGATGCCTTTGTGCTCAAGCCCTCCCAGCCTCCCTCCATTCAAGCTGAAGTCATTCTGATCAGAGAGGAAATCTTCAAAAACCGGGCTGCGACTTTCGTTCCCTGCTCTGCTCCTGATCTGCCGTATCTTTCAGCAAGTCACTTCACATCCTTAAGTTGCCGTTTTCCTTCCCATCTTCTTCCTGCTTTATCTTTTTAGGAACCTAAGACTGGAAATTATCTTTTCAGCTGTAGGTGCAGGCAGTCATATACTAAATATTTATTAGAGGAGACTCTATAAAGCACCTGTTTCAGATGTACGCATCTGTGGGTTGCCAAATGCTTTCCCTGAGGGACAGAACCCGAAACTGCGGGCATCACCAGTGGTTTAAGTCCTTGAAAAATTGTGCAGCAAACCCCCAGGTCACTGAAAAGGGAGCTGTGCCTGTGCTACCGAGAGGGACAGAACAAAGGAGAGAGCCTGGTCTCGGCCATGGAGGAAGCTTTGTCCCTGTCCCCATCAGGGACCTGTGGCGTGCGTATTATGTATTCTGTTTGTGGCAGGGCTTGTGTCTGTCTTGGTGCTGTCCTGCTCCAATAAATATTAATAGCTGTAGGTAAAGGTTATTCAGGGCTTCTTTCATGCTGAAGGTTGTATCTGTCTTTCAGAGGCGCTGAGCGCAAACCAGCAGCTCTCACTAATTCCATGTGTTCAGTGTGTGTTCTCCAACTGGCACTGAGAGGGAGGAAAAAGTAAAATAAGTGAATAATTCTCAAGAAAATGCACTTTTCCATCTTTCTTCCCTGATCCTCAACCTTCTGTACAGCATGAAGTGAGGGAATAAAAGCAGAGGAATTGAATTTTGGAGATGATCAAATGCATTGCAAATTCTAACATGGCACTTCAGTAAGCAGTGAGGGGCTGTCCCAAGGCAGCTGACACGCTGACGGCTCAGTATGAAATGCAAGGGAGAGCTTCTACATAAACAATATGTGAAAAGAGCTCCTCCAGCCCAGTTTTTATTCAGCAGGAGGATGGATGCGAAGGAGCTGGGGGAAGGGCCCATTTCCAAGCTAAGCGGTGGTGAAAATACGCTCATTCAGAGGTGAAGAATTTTTAATTGGCGGAGAGGGAGGCTGAGAGCAGGCGGGACAGGAACGGGGGAGAGAGCGGAGCGACGGAATGACAATTCCTAAAGATGCATTAAACTGTGGGGAGCCTAAAGGAGGCTTAGAGATGAGCCTAAGTAACTGGGACAAAGTCTGCTCAGAAGCCACAGATGGGCCTTGGCTTTCACTATTATCTCCTCGCACTCACAAAGGCGAGGAGAGGGAGGGATGGGGGCAAGGGGAAGGTGCTTCCTTGCCTCCCTCTCCCTTGCATTTGCATCCAGAGACAAGTATTGTTCGCTCCCGCTTGCACAGAGACGGGCAGGAGGGCCGGAGGGTGGGAGAAAGCAGCAGCTCCGGGTAGCTGAGGGGATCAGACAGCCCCGGATTCTTCCATCCTGCTTCTGCCAGGCAGGGTGTTAATGTGGCGTGAAAGCAGTTTAAAGGCCTGGGCCCCTCTCTCGGTCAGCGGGGTGTCCTGCGCAGCAAAGTCCCCAGTGGGTGGCTGTCAGTGGCAGTCCGGTCGGTTAGGCAGAAATTTATTAGTATTATATTTTTCCCCCCATTTTTTTTGTTAGAGCAGCGGGGAGAAAGTGACAGCTATATTAGGGGCTGAAATGCCTCCAAAGGGGATCAGAAGACATCTGTGGAGAGGGCTTCTGACAAAAACCCCTTTCAGTACGCCTTAGCAGCGGCTTCCAAAGACATCGTGGAAAATAAAAGAAGGGAAGGTTTTCCACTTCTGGAGGGCTAAGGCTCCTGCCTTTTAATTTCTCTTTTTATTTCTCTGTTTCTTTATTCCTTTCCAGCCTTTCACAACATAGACATCCTTCCCATTAGCGCCCAAGAGAAGAATAACTGCTCCACTCACTTGCTCCTCTCTTGCTCTTTGTCTGCTTCCCAAGTAACGAAAAGTGGAGGCTTTGAGGAAAAAGGTTGTCTCAGAGTCACGTCTTGAAGGCAAGTCCTCCCGCAAGGCAGCGCTGAGTTCCTCTGCCACCGGCGCTATCAGGCACGCCAGAAACATTTTAAGCAGTCAAAATGGCTTTGTACTTTTTAATCTCTCTGTCCCTAACCATCCTTCCCCCTCTCCCATCCCATCCTGTTCAGCCGTGGAGCTCTGGAGAGAGGGAAAAACCCAGCAATCACTTTTATCATTAACCCATTCAGCTGCAAATCCCCCTCCCCAAAGAAAATTCACACAGAGATTTGCATATGCAATCAACTGTATTCTTTATTTCCATAGGGCCTTCCTTATTAACCACCTCTCTCAAAGGAACTCTTCAGGAAATAAAATTGGTTAGAGATTAAATAGAAGAAGCCAACCTTGCATGTTAAAACCCTGCATTTTTTTCATGCGGGAGGCCTTATCGCTGGCGCTGTGGGTTGTCACAGCCGCCGTCCCGCTGCGGCGGGGCTGTGGGCACAGCAGGTCGGGTTTGTGCCCAGGAGCTGTGGGCAGCCACCATCTATTCCTGAACTTAATCCTTCATTACCTTAGCAGCTTTTACTGGCTAGGATGCTGATTTTTTTATATATATTTTTTCAGGCTTTGAATCACTGTAGAGCATAAAATACAACTCTTTAGTTTTTATTGATGTTTCGGAAGGTTTCACTCACACCTGCCCAGGTTCTGCTTTTCGGTTCATTCCCTGTCTCGTGCGAGTGGCCTCAGAGTGGTGGCTGGAGGAGCAGCGGGACCTGAATGGAAGGGATAGCATTTGAAATAAAAGAATGAAAATTAATATAACACTTTCTTATCTATATAATAGATATAATACATAAAGGAAGGTGTAACGTATATAACACCTTTCCTTCTGATTGCAAATACACCGTTGTTGAGCATCAAATGAAATTCATCAAAAAAGCGTTTTCATATTCATTAATCCTGTATGTCATTGTTCTGGGCATGTTACTTCATTTCCTGACATCCTGGTTTAAATCTGTGATTGTTAAACTCAGCGTTTAAAGCTGTAAGTGAAAATGTGTAATATAGGAATTCACAGCCGGGGGCTCGTGTGTCGGTTACGGCTGGGCCGGCGCTGTGTGCTTTACTGCGTACCTGCACAAAAGACCACTTTTCCCATAAAGAGTCGGGAAAGTGGAAGAAATTACTTTTCAAATTCTACCATCTGTAAACAGTAGTAACAAATACTGTTATTAGGTTAAAAAAACCCAAGCAGGTAATTTTGAGTCGTCTCATTTACTGTAAGAAAGAAATTTCAAAGTGCTTGCCAGGGGGTTACCGAAAAACATTGGTATTGTTAAATAATTTCCCATTCAAGCTGCAAAACAAAACTCAAATGGATGTCATTTTGTGCATAAGCAGTATCCAGAGACATCTCGATCCTTCCTGATAGTTTGTTTTCTGCTGTGATGACAAGAAGAAATTTTTCACTAAGGTTTGTTCACTCTTATTTATAAATAGAGAATAAATCTACATTATAGTAACAGCAGTGCTCCCCAAGGCAAATTGTTCACAGTCCAGAAGGTGCTGGAGTTTTCTGGTGAATATCGCGTGTCTGTTTCTGTGGAACTCAGTTATGGTTTAATAATTGAAAACTTGTAAGACCACAAAGGTCTTTGGAAAATTTACAGATCTGAGGGAAAGCGAAGTTAAGGATGGATGGAAAAAGACATTGAGAGCTGGTCTACTTGGCATGAGGCCAGTTTCCTTTTACTAACACATTCGCTCACCTGGTTCTTTGTAATCCCTGTCTAAGAATAAACTGACGCTGCAGCTGGAGCCAGTAGGGAGGTGTCACCACCTCATTTCTGCTGTTTACAGTGAAACTTAAATAGCTCACGGGTTTGAGTTACTTAATGAAAGCATCAGACTGGAGATGTAGCTTTTAGATAAAAGCATATACCTGCCTGTATCAGACAGTGATGAAAGCTGAAATGTTGCTTGGTTTAAAGAGTGTTGTTTGCATTTTAATTTAATGGGGGAAATTATGAAAATCCTAATTCAATTGACATAGTGAAAATGGAATATGGAGGGATATATGGTCCAGCTATTCCCTGGTTTTGTCAATGTATTGATGCTTTAGTTACCTTTAAAACCCTTCGCTGTCCCTTCTCCCAGAGGCTTCTGGTTCTTGGCTTGCCCTTTGGCTGATCAGGATCTTGCTCCTACACTGTGCGGGTTGGGTTTGCGTTTCCCTGAGCTTGTGGTGCTGTTCATGATGGATTTCGAGGTCCCCAAACATGCTTGGGGGCAGCACTCATCGGGGCAGAGCGATTAGGGGAAGCAGTTAATGTCTGAAAGAAGATATTTAGACACAGCTGCTTTTGTTGGAGTTCTAAAACTGGAGCTGCACCCAGCGAATGGAAAGCTTAGCAACCTGTGTGTGTCAGCAGAATCTTTGTTCAGAAGTGTAAATTCCTGGGAACAAAAATAATGAGTATTCTGTTTCCACTGTTTTCTCTCCCAGCAATTGAGTAACCCATGCCTAAGGGTCAGAACCACAAGAATGGTGTCCCTGCCCTGGTTTTCTCTTTGCAGCCCTCAAATGCGGGCAGTCCTGGCCCAGAAATTCAAACCACATAGAGGGAATACAACCACAAGGAAGAAATCTTTGACTTTGAAAACAGGAGAACGAAGAGAAGAAACCCGGTGAGTCCTGCTGCACACGTACAGCCTCACTCCTGCATGATTCATTCCTCATTAAAAAGACGGTGATCAAGAAGGATTTTGTAACAAATGTGGGAATTGCGTGCGACTCCCGTGCCACCTGCCACTCTCACAACCGCTGCCGCTCTTTTGGAGATCAAGGAGCGAACAAATAAAGAACACAAACCACCTTCCCCTGGTGAGAGGCCATCTCTAATGTTGCAGCATCAGTAGTAACAGTGGTAATGTTATAGCTGTGATGATCAAAAGGTTTAAGAGAAAAAAGAAGTGTAGGGGCAGTTAGTGCGTTTTGTTGGTCTAACTAATATATCTGGAAAAAATGGCCAGGCTTTCACCTACTCAAAGGTGGGGAAACAATGCTGTGCTGCTGTTGTCTTTGCTGTACCTGTTCCTGCATGAGAGGAGCACAGATTTTGCAGCTGTCAGTCGGGGACTGTGGATGCGTCCCTCAGAACCCCCTGCTTTAAAAGTCACTGGAAAGCCCGCACACCAGCTGACGTGTACTTGCACGTGTTCCCCCAGGAGTGTGATAAGCAGCCTTGGGGCTGGTTCTGCTCCAGGAAGGATATCATCAAAAGAGAAGAGGGAGGCAAAATTATGAAAAATCATATGCATATGCACCGACTTCACAGCAATAAAACCCCAGTGTCACTATTTTGGTACCGTGTATTTGGTTCTTCTGTGTAATACTTGCCATTTCTTACAATTAGGAAACACAAGCTTCACCCTTGTTTTAATACCATCCAAGAGATAATCATTGTGCTTGTTGAGAAGGGGTAGGAAGGGCGAGAAGTAGGGAATTGCCATGAGGATTGCTATAAATAGAACTTTGCTTTAGCAATGCTTTTAGTGGAGAGTGTTCTCGCAGACAGGCTTGTAACGAAGAGGGAGCAGATTTATTGTGCAGGACTGTCAGCCTTTCTCTGAAAGATTTGTTGATGCTGTGCCAGTATGTTCGGTTTAATTCTCTTGTGCTTCTGCCTAAGATTCCCCCCTCTTGCTTTTTGCCTAAGATTTGCTGTATTCATAAATCATTCTTTCCATTGCAGTGCAAGGAGCAGCACTGTTTATTGGAGAAGGATTCTGCAGTTTAATTTAGGAGAATGGTTCACCTACCTCACAGGGATGCTTTCTTGCTTTGAACTCTTGAAGCTGATGTGAACTAGTCTTGGCGTATTCCTTGCTACCACGTGCTTTGTGGAAGTGGAGATGGAGGAACGCTTCTCTGTAATCTGAACAGAGACAAAGAAACAAAAGAAAATATTCTTGTATTTGAGTTTTGATCTAATTGCGTAGTGTAGCTAAGATTGAAACAATAATGAGTCCTACATTATTGTCTATAATTTCGGACTATCGTGTGAGAGCTTTCTTTGCCACCTCCTTTCCCCCACAAACAATCATGGTTTATTTCTATGGCATGTTCTTTCCCTGGGAGGTGGGCAGGCCCTGCTCCTCGCTGCCAGAGTCAGCAGAAAGGTTCAACCAAGTCACCCTGGGCTGCCTTTGTTTTTGTGCTTTCCTAAATTGCATGTACATCGGTGCCTGAATCTTTCTGAATTTAATGAGTGTATTTTAATGTTCTTTTGTCAGAAAGAACTCAAGAGTAGACATACCCCTGCTGCTGTTTCTTTCTCTTCTCCATCTAAAGGAGGAGGCTAAAACTCCGCACCAGACATTACAAAGATGGGCAGAATCTGCAGACCAGCCTCCCCATTAGCCTTGTCCCAGAGGGCAGAATCTCACCCCTGTCTCCTTGGCACATCATACACCTGGCAGCTCATCCCTGAGGACTAACTCTCTTCCTATCTTCACCAAAAAACTGCTCATTACTGTGTCCAGTATGTTAGCGGCAATTGGTAAGGCCATTTGTGTTCAAAGCAGTTTTCTGTCACAGGCTGTGTTTAGTCACGAGGCATATCAAGATGATTGCATTTAGAAATTGGGATGGATGGCAGCTGTCCAAATATTCCTTGAAAAAAATGTTATTAAACAGCTCGCCTATAAATCTCACAGGCATCCGAGTCCCCCCGTTACAGTGACAGAAATATCCTGCGCTTGTTGGCTAGAACTTGATGGTTAACTGTTGCTGACTTTCCTCGTCTGGAAAAAATACCTGATGTAATGGGGAATGTTTAGTGGTTGTGGCTGTTCTTGCATGGATGGGCTCTTCTGGGTTGCTGGGTGTCACAGCCAGGTGCCCTCCCATGGCAGGACCGAGACCTGTGTGAAAAGCGATACATCTGTCAGAGATGCCCATAGGTAGGAAAAGGGGTGCTTTGGGCACTGCCCTTTTTAGAAAAGTATTTTTATAGATTCAGGAAGAGAGAAAATAGTTTTCTTAATTTATTTTTCCTTTTTTTTTTTTGCCCTGTTTCTAAATGTCAGCCATCTGAAAAGACACGAGTGCCTCTAATGCTTGCCGCGTTAGGCTGATTGTGGTGGGGAGGCAGCTGTGTGCTCTCTTGGTGTGTAGTGGGGGAAACCAGAAGTTCAGCCCAGAGCAGACACTCCTGTCAGTCATAACGCATCGCTGAGCAAGATGAACCTTCCCTCCTCCCTCCCGCTGGCAAACGCCATAGAGGGGCCCATTGTTGCAAAACCTGTTATCAGAACAGACATGCTACAGTGGCATATTTAATCCACAGGAAGCTTCAGCAACACTGTATGTATTGATCACAGCAGCCTAATCGAAGAATAGCTGATGAATGAGCATATGGGTGACACTTAAAAGGAAGCTGCTAGTTGGAGCTGCAAGCATTGTGTTTTGATCAGATTTGTAGGTTTGTGCTCATTACAGTTTCTCAGGCCTATGATAAAATGTCACAAATATAATTGTAGTTGACATATCGTCAAAAAGGAGAGAGGCCACTCTTTACCCTAATGTTGACTCGCCTTGACAATCCAGTGGCCCATAACATTTGACCTGCAATCTCAACAGAGTTACAACAGTAAGTGGGATCAAGTCCAGTCAAACCTTCACAAGGCTCCAGGAATGTGTGAGTGTCTCAAGAGGGGACAGTCTGTCTGTCCCTGCATTACCGTTGCGCAAAGATGCTGACACCAGCACTTGTGGTGCCCTGCCATTAGAAGCTCCTTGGTTTCGAGCCACATCTCAGCTCTAAGCACTTTGAAAGACTTTGGCGAAGTGTTTCTGATGTGGTCTGTCAAAAATAAAGAATGGGTTTATGTAGAGAGAAAAATCATCGTTGTAGCCAAATTCCTACCAGCCTGTTGGTGACTGTAGTAGGAGACTTTTCTAGTAAAATCATCTTCTACCTGCCAGAAGGAGGGATGCGATGCCGTAGTCCGGGTATGCGGGGCAGCCCTTTTGCAGTTTGCTCTGTATTGCCTGTGAGGCAAAGCGCACTCTCTTTTCCCAGTGGTTTAGATGTTCTGCAAGAGACAGCGTTCGAGTCGCCATGTACGCTGCAGCAGGTCGATTATCACAGCTATATTTCCCTTCCCTCATCTTTTTTTAGGAATACCATCTGTTTAGTCATTAGCCCCATCAGCTCTCATTAATTGAGTCATGTCTCATTTAGGCTGCTGTATTAGCTTCTCATTGTTCCCCAGATAGGGCCGCGCAGGCGTTTTTCCAGCTGCCCGGCTTCCTCTTGAGCTCTGGCCAAAGTCAGGTGTCAGCTGGAGAGCAAGGCCGGGATCCAAGGCCAGGCTTTCCAAGGCTCGTGCCAACCCGCCAGCCTGTTCCTTCGAGGTACCCAGTGCCAGCTTGTCTGCGCTGGCCCAGCTTCGCGGAGTCGTGGGGAATATGGAACGGCCTTGACTGAAGAGAGAAAGCCTTCTGTCTCCTTTCCCTTTTGATTTCTCTGCTTTTCATCATCTCTGCTACAGCTAACAGGGTTTTTTTTTCCTCCCTCCCAATAGCACAGTGGACGCGTCTAGGTATCAAAACTGTGATGCAGGACAGATATTAAGAACAAATCACCTAGAAGGAAATGATGGTTTGCATTTCAATTAGCGCACTTTGGTTACACAGAATTATTCCTGTCACAGAACTTTATCGAGAAAGCCTTCAGAAAAGCAAAGAGAAAAAAGGAGCCCTCCTGTGTAGTTGAATTTCAACAGTGGAGGGCTGAGAGTTTGTTATAAAATCTGCTGTTTAACTCAGTTGTTCCAGGCTTATGTTTTTTTTACCATTAGTTTTATTGAGCTTGCTGAGTTGATTTTTATTTTTTGAAGGGTAGAAGGATTAGTTACAGCACAGCCCTTTGATTTGGTTCCTTATTCGTAAAAGAGCCCAATTTGAGTGGGAGAACATGTTAGAAACTAACCCGCTCGCTGCAGAATGGATCATTGTTAGGGCTACAAAATGTAGGTGTGAGTTTGCGAAAGCTGCCTGAGAGCAGGATTAGGAAGGTGTTGAAGTAATCAAGGCTCCTCAGAGTGATTTACAAAGAAATGAATTAATTAGAGCAAATTGTGAGTTCACAGTTTTCTTGAATGACCTGCCTGGCTTGTGTGCTCCGAGGCCTTCAGACAATATATGATCCTTCAACATTTTAAGCACTTTGCCAGAAAAAGCTAGAAAAAATGTGGAGCTGCTGAAAGAAAAGTGTTTCTTTCCACAGACATTTAGGTGGAGGCCTGTTATGTCTGTGTGGTTTTCCCAACTTGCTTAGCTGTCAAATAATTAAACATTAACAATAAATTCTTCTGCTCCTGACGTTCCCATGTACATCCACTTACATTTTCATTTTGCTGTGATGAAGCACCTACAGTTTGTTCCTAGGGCTTCTTAACTCCTGGCAAATGGAGGATGTAGCTTCCTCCAAAGGTTTGATTCCATGTACACGTTGTGTTTGCTAAACCTCTTAGGAAAGCCACTGGCGTAGGAATGACCTTCCCTAGTGGGCAAAAATTTGGAAAAGACTGAATCTGGAATGAAACAGTGCATAGACTCTAAATCTAGAGCATTAGATGTAGGCGATGCTGAGCAACCAGAATTACTTCCAACGGAAGGTCTGAGCTACCTGTGCGTTTCAGCTTCACCTTCCCTCCCAGAATGGGTGTTTAGTTTGACCTGCCGGGTTTGAGGCCAGAGCTGGAGGGGGATTTACTAAGACTTAAGAGGATGGAACTCCTTGGCCGTCTGTTGTGCTTGGTGCAGGCTCTCTGCTTACTTTATCAGGGCTAGGCAAGTCATTTCTGCTCCCCGCGGGGCTCTTCTGGCTACCATTGCTGCCTCCTTTATATCCCTGCTCTAATTAACCTCTTCTTAATGTGAAACAGCCATAGCCTATCACAAGCTGCTTGTGTTGCGTGTATTTTATTGCCCATCCTGTCATCCTCCAGCACCTTTTTATTCCAGGAGAGGATAAAATACTAAAAGGCAATTTTCTTAAGCCAAAAATTGTGAATATTATCTACATATGAAAAAATGTGTGATTTGCTATCTCCAGTTCCTGTAATATCTTTGTAGGCTGTATTATAAATACATAAAAATAATGGTTCATCATTCAAATTATTTACAGTCTAAATAAGAAAAACAAGCATAAAGTTTGTAGGATAAAGCATAATTTCTGGAGAGTGGCTCAACATGAAAAAATTTAAAAAGAAAGAAATAATCATACCCGATTCTTTCTTACATGGTATGACCATGATATTTCATGTCTTTATTCACTACTTGTCATCCTTGCAATGACTCTACAAAATACCTGTTCTAAACTAAGGTGTGGCAGGATAAAGCTTCAATGGTATTGATTTTTTTTTGTTTTAATAAGGAAGGCTTCAGCTGGCTTCCTAACAAGCCATCTAGCTTCAGACTTAATTGTAAATGCATTCTGGTTCACCAAGGTGCCAAGGTGTCCATGATGTCTCTATATCTCCTTGTTGTTTTGCAAATCAAAAGAATGCATTAATGGAGATGAATACACTGAAGTCAAGTTGAATGGCACCTGTGATTGTACTGTCTGGGAGAAGAAAAGAGCTCCAGGACCTTCCATCTCTGCCTGGGGAGGCCTGACAGCCTGGTGATGGGCCTATGGAACAGCCTGTGTTACCCCTGCCTGCCTTGCTCCTTCCCAGCCTAAAGCAGAGGGGTGAGCAGGGTTATCCCTATGGCCAACAGGCTCGCACTCCTTAGGAGTTTTAAAATCAGCTTGTCATAGCAAGCCAAATACAGACATTTTTCTGATTATCATCTGAGGAAGAGAACGAGTGGGGATAGTTGTTTGCCTGTAAGTATCGTTTCTAGGAGCTGAGAGGCTTAGTGGATTAATCTTCCTTCTGGGATGTGGATCAGGCTGAAGTGCAGGGCAGGATGATTATTAAGACTGAAATTCTCTGTCAATTTGTTGGCAGAGATAGTTTCTCTGCATCAAGACGATGGTGGCAGAAGCGCCTCGTCTCAGAGGCAGCAGAGAGCGGATCTGAGACGAGACCAAGAAGGGCGAGTTTCTCTCTGGAGGGGAGGCTGGGTCTGCAATGTCGCATTTCTTTTAAGTCTTTCTGCTACAAGAGTTACTTTCTTTTTTTCTTGCAGAGTTCTTTGTAAAAGATGTCTAGATGTGGTACTTAGGGACGTGGTTTAGTGGTGGACATGGCAGCATTAGGTTAACAGTTGGACTCGATGATCTTGAAGGCTTTTCCAACCTAAATAATTCCGTGATTCTATGAGCAGGGACTGCAGAGAGCAGCACTGATCCATGGCCTGTTTCTGATGTTATTTTGAGGGCTGGAACAGTCCGTTCAAGGCTGAAGGTGCTTTTCAGTTTACCCCTTAAAGACCAGAAGGTCTTTCTCCATCATATTCGGAGTCCGAGTGGTGTTTGCACTCAAGCTAAGCTGGATACCACCTTGGTGCCAAGCAGGTACCCAGCAAGGAGCGCTGGTTTTGAGGCTTCCTTCTTTCTCAGCCTTTGCTAGTCCTTGCCTCCAGCTCCTCCTTACCCTTGAGGAACAGTCGTTCAGTCTGGAACATTCGTGGCAGGCTCCTAATGTCACAGAGAGCTCATTACATTATATTTATTTTTATTATATTCATTTTGCACTGTGAGAGGTCCTGCAAGACACCGAGATGTCTGCTTATCTGAGCTGCATCACATTGATGTTGGCTTTATTCTTCACTTGGCATTCGGATCACTGCACTGCGCAGGGGCCCGGCTTGCAGAACAAGACTCTTACACTGCTGGACAAACACAGCAGAAAAACATCCAATATTTTTGGTCTTGCAAGCTTTCTAATTTAAGAGTAAGATGTGCAGTTGCAGATGGAGTTTGGCATGCAACAATACAAGCAGCCAGTAGTGGTCATTATGATATTCTTGTAGTAATTTTTTAATTTGAAGTATGTTAAAAATAGAAGACAGGTAAAACTGGGACCTCAGTTCTGTAATATTTAAACAGTGCCCTCTTGCTTCTGTTTATTTTGTATTGCAGGGTATACTAATTTAGTTTTGAAGTGGTACATTAGGCTCTCACTTAGGTGCTGTCCTCTTAAATACACTTATGAAATGTGAATTTTTACTGGACTCTAAGGTAGGAGGAGCGGCAGGTTTGGGCTGTGATAGTCAAGGGAGCTTGTAGCCAGGTGTGTTTGCATCCTGAGGCAGAAAATATCTTTGCTTGCAAGTTTTTGTCATCATATTTGGTTTAAATGCAGCCCCAGGAACTCATTTCTGGAAAGGTCTTCTCCAAATGCAGCCTGTCTTAGCATGCTTGTCTTGTCTCCTAGGGCTGCGTTTTGTACTCGGGCTTCTCCTTCAGGCTAGTCTGAGCTTAGATACTGAAGCACATGCTCAAACCGTTCCCAGTGCTCCAGAGACATTTTTATCCTGCTTGCATATTTTATTTTAATTTTAGTGCAGGTTTTATCTTTAAAAAAAATTTAAAAAGAGATAACAGTTCTCTTGGCCATTTCTCTCATCTGCAGTTCAGTCTTTTCCATTGGGCTTTATGGGAAAGAGACGCGTGTGCCTGACCTTGGATCAGTCCTTCCTACAAAGCTTTCCAGTCAGGAGGCTTAATCCTCCTTTTGAGGCCTCACCTCTGCACAATCGAGGCCAAGCTTTGAGGCGCGAGCGTCATTATTTAGTGTGGCAGGCTGGGCAGATGGCAGCGTGAAAATGTGTGCGAGGCATTGGGGTTACTTCTGGGGAACAACCCCCACCATCCCAAAGATGGCTGGTATAATTTGAGGCATGCCTGCAGCCTTTGAAGGGGCAGTAGCTGGGGTATGTGTCTGTGCCTCAAGGCTTTCCACAGTTTCAGCTGCCTTGTAAAAGGCGCTTTTGGGGAACTCTCTCCGGCGCCAGAGCTTAGAAATGGCCAGATGGCACTGGGAGGGTCAAGTCAGGGCCCTGCCTGCAGCTCCAGGGCATCCCACTCAGGCTTTGTTTTGTATTTCTGTTTGAACTGACATGTTTTAATCCTAGTCTACTTTTATTTTAATGTCTTATTAAGTAATGGAGACGCATGCAGAGTCGCACAGACCAGAAGTCCTGGAAAGCCGTTCCTTTGACGCAGCAGGAGCTGAGGCTTGCCTGTGTGAGACCCGGGGCAAGTCACAGGCGGCCTGAGGGCTGGCTGGGCCCTGTCACACCGGCTGCAAGCGGATTCGTAAATACACTTTAATAGGGAGTGCTGTGAACGCAAGTTCACAAACAACTGCTTGGTCAGGTGTATTAAACGTTTCCGTGCAAAAAAAAGCCGAGTACAAGCAGGGGAAGAAGATGCAGCTCAAGGTGTGAGATTCATGCCTGCTCATGCCCCTGTACAGAATGTACTGCCCTGCTGTAAATTTGGATGGAGTTTTCCTGAGGCAAAGAGTTGTTGAACCATATATCAGTATGCTGTAACCTGGCAAACCCCAGAGGGCAGAGCATTTTACTTGAAGCAGAGAATGATTAAAATATTAGGCTGACACATATGTGATATCTGAAAAGTTTTCTGCCACAGCCATTAAGCTCCTTAACATTGTGCTTTGGAATGTGGCCATGAGTCATAAAAACATCTGAACAAGCAGGAGAGTTGGTGGTGTCATAAATAATAACAGCACTGCTCCCTGAACATGCGTGAGCACAGAGAGAAAAGGAGAAATAAGGAGCAGAACAGGGTGACACAGGGAGATTTATTAACCTTAGCAGATGCAAGACTTAAGACTGGAAATTTCCTGATGAAAACAAACAAGAATATATTATAAGGTCTCCTAAAATAAAAAAGGGAAGGCTCTGATTAGTGCTTGGTATGTCACTGACTGACATTTGTTTTTAGCTATAGTAGAAGATCCAAGAATAATTGAGCTGTTAGTTGAGTTTTGTTTGACACACCATACTGCGGCTCTCTGCGTGCTGGACGAAGTAAATTCAGATTCCAGGAACAGCGACTGCAGTGCAAGTTAATATTTTTTCCTGTGTGGTGAAGATGCAAACAGCCATTTTCAGCAGAACCTGCCAGTGGTGGTAGCATTAGAGGATGTTTTGTGGGTAAAAGGTCTTGTCCCAGACTATGTTTTTGCACAGAAGTCACTTTGTAAGCAGCAGAACCGATGAACCCTGGTTTCTTAGAGTTGTGTCCTATGGGCTGATTTTTCGGTGTAGCAAGGTTTAGAAAGCTTGGCCTGAAACTGGCATTCATAACAAGCGTCTCTCACAGAGGTTTTGGTGTCTGACAGAAAAATGCCTTCCCCACTGTTGTATCTATAGACTTAGCTGGTGTCTGCTGCTACCTGGGGGTGACAGCAGCTCCACATCGCAGCTCTGCTCTCCAGTGGATGGGAAATACTCTGAGAGGAAAAGGTGGGAGCTATTTTTGCTGTGTCCTTTGTCACTGCCCATGACCCTGTAACGGAGTACTGGCCGTGTCGGCACAAGTCTCCTTCAGCACCGTTCGAAGCCGGGTTTGGGAATCATGCTGAAAGAGAAACTGTCCTGCCATGGACTTTAAGAGCAACTGTGCGGACGGCATGGTTGGCGGAGTCGAGGCAGCACTAGAACTCGCTGTAGGTGCAGGGACACCTGGTCTTTCCCCACAGCCAAGATGAAATCATCACCTCGCCTCCTTTGGGCTCGCTCTGTGTTGCACTTGGGGCTGTGCCTGACTTTCCAACTATCAGGTGGTTCTTACATGGCTGCTTCAATTTGCAGTGTTGTAAATAGCCGTCCACAAACAAAGAGAGGTTTATGGACTTTGTGCTTATTCTTGTTTATTCAATGTGACCTTAATCTCTCTGTATCTTCCTGTGCTCTGTTACACATATGAATGCAGTTGCAGGCTAACGTCTCACTGACAGAGTCAGCTTGCACTAATTTAATCCGTTTATATAAAACAATGTGACAGAACAGTCCATGAAATCCCTTGCCCCAGTAGTGCTATTTTACATAGGTGAAAATACTTTTGACACCCTCAAATGAAATGAAAATTAACACTGACATTTAGTACTAAGTAGTATTTTCAGCTATAGGCCGGGCCGTCTGCACACAGGGATGGACAGACCCAGACCCATCCTGCAGAGCAGGGAAGGCCAGTACAAAAACCAGGGTCTACAGTGATCCAGTAGAGCTTGCAGACCCTTTTAGTAGGGTTCTGGATGCTTTATAAGGAAGTTGTATACTTTATGAACTGAGGCTGTTAGGAGAAGTCAGAGCTTGAAATGGTCACAGGTGAGAAGCTTTAGAAATGGTGAACTCTTCACCTCTAAAAAATCTCGTTTAACCACAGGATACACGATCAGGCAGGTTGAGTTACCCACAGAATCACAACATCAAGCTAGAGGTGGGTCTGATCCCTCTGAAGACAAGGTGATAAGGTGAGGAATGTCCCTTTGTTGAACTTTCTGCAGGTGTACTTTAGTCTTTGGTGGTAAGGGAGGATGCTTTTCTGACAGGCAAACCTTTTTGCAAGAGGCAGTTCTCAGCTCCACCTGTAAGGACACCCTTTCTGCCTGAGCAACTTGTTTTCTTAAGCTTAGGTTGTGATTATTTGTAACAGGCCAGCCAATCTGTTAATGTTCCCTAAAGTTTGAGAGCTTCCACATTTTTGCTGTTAATATTCCTTCCTGTCTGCAAAGTTTATGAGTACAGTGCTGCATACATTATTTGATGCAAAGCTAGTTATACATTATTCATTACTCATTTGCTGTATTTTTTGCTGTATTTTCTGCAAGGAACATTTTGTGTCTCTTTGAAGTACTCGCGTTGGCTGTGGCTGGATCCTTGCATTCTCCCAGCCTCCGGCTCAGGTCAAGGTGCAGCTGAGGAGGTTAAATAACAGGACTTTTTGCTAACACGGAGTGTCAGATCCCAGTAGGTCACTGGAATAAATTGCAGCACCCATTAAGGTGTATATCAGAAAGAGTTTTGAAATTTGTAGATGTGATATACCACCAGACAAAGGCCAAGTTACAAAGGAAAGCAGCACTGGACTTCAGAGAGATTACAGACTTTTTTGCACTGCAGCATTGATAAAAGCTGCCTCCCCCCATCCCCTTTTCTGAGCTGTAGCAAACAAAGCCAAGCTTTTTAGCTCTGTCTCTGGAATAGAAATGGACATCAGAAGCCGCATGTAAAATAACCAAACCGATATACAATCGCAAACTCAGATAATCTCTTTAGCCTGCTTTCCTCCAGTAAGCGGCGGCTCTCTGAGTCACTATTGAGGGACTTAGAAAGCACCCCCGGAGCTGTGCCGCGGGAAACTCGCTTTTCCTGACTTCCAGGCTGCATTTCTTTTTTTGTTTTTATTCTTTTCTCCCCACGCCTCCCGTCTTTGCCTCTTTCTCTATTTTTGTCCATGCAAAGATTATAAAAGGCCTAAAAGTGGATAAGTGTCTGCTTCTAGTGTATTTAAGAGGGAGTAGCATGCAGAGAATCCCCCAAGACAGCTGCTTTGGTTCCAGGCCAAGCCAGCATTAGCGCTAGAGGGAATTAATTATAATATATTAATATATAAATGTAGAATATATGATGCATTTATCTCTTGAAATGGGCTTGTTCATTAACTTTGTTTATTATTCTTTGCATTTGAATTCTTTCACCTGAGGATCTAAGTGTATTTTGTCTGCCTTTAGGTATGTGCAAAATGCTGTGTGAGGATGGGGACCCTTGGAAAGCCTCTGCTATATTTGAATACTTTGGGAACACAGTGTTTAGCGTATGCGTGCAGCGTACAGCTGAGAGCACGGACGGAGCTCTGGGGTATTGAGTTACACTGCTGTGTGAGAACGGCTCTGAGAGCACTGGGGGGATGCAAAAGCAGCAGAGTTTAGTTTCAGAAAGCAAGACAGAAGAGATACTAAGCTGTCAAATTAGAGAAACAGTTTATGGAACGTCCTAGTTCTTAATTGCAGATTTCCTTTCATTTTTATTACATTATCTGGATGCTTCCCTAGCATGCGCTCAGACAGTTCCTGTCTCTCTCAGTTTTCTCTTCTGTGTTATCTAATTATGGAAATTTATTTTAATACAACAAATAACTATATTTAGTGAATGCAAGTCACGGGGACAGTTTCTTATGTTCTACAGTACAAACCACTAATGATGGGCCAGTTCTCTGAACTGCAACTAGCTATAAGAATCCCAGTTTTTCTTGTTTTCAGTCGAGAATTCCCTGCACTTTATTTCCTTCAATTGGCAGCATGTACAGACCTCAGCCAGCCCGAGGGTGCGTTAAAGGCCCCTGAATCTCACAGATGTTCACAGATGGTGAGTGCTCTGCGTCACCTTCCCGGTGGCAGCACAGGCTCATTCCCGGTGCTGTCAGCAGCCTCTCCAAGTGCTGCCCTGAAGCTGCGCGGGGTAAGGAGGGGAAGGCTCCCTTGAATGTTTACTCTTCCTCTGCTGCCCCATTTCCACATCCTCTCATAGATCCATCGGTAAGGATGTTGAGGAATAATTGAATTTCACAACCACAGGGTCAAAGACAAAATAATTTATTAGGGCAACGTGTGAGGTGGGCTGCTGCCCACTTTCAGTCCCGTTCAGCGGGGATGGCCTCCTCCTTGCCTTCTGGGACAGAGAAACAGATTTTTAGCAGCCACATTTCACCGAGTGCAGTGAATTCACCAAGGTCTGGCTACAGCAGCAGCCAAAAGGATGTGAACGCCATCACCTCCTCACTTTTTTCCCAGTCTGGCACTGATGTCCCCCGGCTGCTGCTGTGCTGGAAGGACGGGGGAGCCGGGAACCACTGGGTCCTGGGTTTGCGTATGCTGGGCTGCATGGCCGCCCTTGCCATCTGCTGCTCCAGGCAACTCTGTGCTGTGCAGGTACTGGATGCCAGCCTTGATCGGTTTGCAAATGTATATTCTCCTCTGCAGCCACTGAGTCTAGATTGATGGCAAACTTTTGGATGAGACTACTGTGGTGGGTGAACTGGTTGGGAACACTGACCCATACATTTGATTGCTAAGGAAGATGTATTGCAGTGCTCTTTTGTGTGAAACAAGTATATTCAAACCTTGTCCCTGGCCCCATCCCACCACCCTTCACTGCTTGGAGTGCGTTCACGGAAAAGTCTAAGCTGAAATGACAACCAACAGCTGTCAAAGGGGCAGACACGGTGGTCTGTCTTCACTTCCCCACTCCGTGTGTGCCTTTTCCTTTGCGCTGGCTTGGGTGAGATTGGCACCTCAGCGAGCAGATTTGCCTCACTACACTTGCAAAAAAACAATATTGAAAGCAAGGTTGGTTGCATATTATGCTGAGTGCCAGAGCGGGGCTGCAGGAGAGGACAAGGGTGTCTGTCCCCAAAGGATGGGGGAGCACAGCGTGGCTCCTGTGGGCAGACCCGGCTCCTCGAGCGCTCGGCTCCTCTCCTCGGATCACGTTCGCAGGGGCCGTGCTGCCATCCAGTGATTCTGGGGGAAAATGTAGTTAATCCCAAGCTCCTTGGATAGAAGGTGCATATCTCCTAGTCGTTGTAACAGAGGTGATAGCAGTGCTCGGGACTGAGCGCTCTTGTGTTCATACCTGCGGGTCTGTGAGCTTTCAGTACTGATCTCAGCCACCTTCAGGCCATTATTGAGGATTTCCAAGGGCTTTCAGCGATAGGTGATCCTTGTCAAACTTTCTCGCTTGTCAAAAGTGTGTTTGCGGCCATGCTGATACTCGAGCGGGACTGACTTATTTGAAGTTTTTTGTGTTTGCGAAATCCAGCTTCAGCATAAGGGAAGTTCCATCTCTTCAATGCTGTATTTTTTACAGCATTAGGAAAAAAAAAGGCAAAGTAGTTGAGAATTCAGCACTGTGTTTTTCCCAGCTCCCACTGACTGTGTGAGGAAAACAGTTATCCCGCACAGTATCTTCTAGGGGGTCGTGGTTGCGAATGGATGGCATTATTATGGGAGTCTTTTCATTAAAAGCCAAAAGGACGGGATCTCTCTCCATCTCTGCACGGAGGCCCTGCTTCCCCCGAAGAAAGAAAACCCAGGACCCCAGCAAGTCAATTAAGCATTGTATGGACCTGTCAGCCAGATGAGAAAGGGACTCTTTGGCCACAGTGAGGCCAAAAGCGAGGAATGAGTCCCAGAAAGTCTCTTGAGCAGATAATAAATAGCCTTTATCTGGGAGGTGTGTCTGTGTGTGTTTTTTGAGGAGGTGTGATGTCAACCTCCCAGACTTGCTTTCTTTGTTGGGCGGACATTCGCTTCAATTAAAAACCTCCAAGGGAATGTTAATTGGCCTGGGGGCTGCAGGGGGTGGGATGGAAATCATTATTTCATCTTCTCTCTCCCTCCAAGCCCATGCACACAAATGCATTTCTTTTGCAGCAGGGAAAAGCAGCGACAGGTACTTTCCTGGCAAGGCCACCTGTCCCCGGTGTGCTGTTTGCATGTCACGGTTTGGCCAAGGAACAACAAATAAATGCTGTGCTTTGTTTCCTTCTTCCCGAGGGGAAGATCCAGCGTCCCCTCCCGAGGGTTTCACCCCGAGCAGCCGCAGCTCCGCGTGGCAGCGACGCCCGCGTCCCGGTGCGATGTGGCATTATAATGAAGTGCAGGGGGACCCGCTCGGCTAACGACCATCCTGTGGCTTTGTTCCTTTGAACGGTGTTTTCCATTAGTTTATTTTCTTGAATTAGATCATTTTATGCCACGTTTCAGAGTGGGAAGCAGCAAGTGAGCTTGCAGAGAGACACAGCAGAGTTCTCTAATCCAGAAAACCTTGGCTTATTTTTCGTCTTTCTTTTCAGCTGTTCCAGGATGAGTGAAAACAAGCTTACCCAGCTTATACTCTGAATCTATACATTGTCACAGTGTAAACTAACATCCCCATCATCTGCCTTTTTCTTTCCTGTCATCACTCAGAGCAGCAGGGCAGTTTCTCAGGATGGAGCGGTGCTGTGAAGTCTAGTCCTAATGTGAAACACGACTTCAAAGTCCAACGCTTTTTTCTTCCTCAGTTGTGATCTGGTTAGGTACCAGTCATCCCTGTGACTATAGCTTTTCCTAAAGCTGTGGCCTTTCAAAATACTGTGATTTTTAACTCTGTCCCCCTTACCCTATCTGTTGTGACAGCTTATAGAAACAAACACCAAAATACAGATAATTGCTGAAATAAAAAAGCCCTATGCCTCCCAGCCTGTCTTCACCCTCTAACAAAAGATGTTGCTTTTCTTCCTTTGCCATAACTGTAGAGCAGAGGAGGTGAAGCACACAGCAAGCTTCTACCTTCAACTACTGCTGTTGATAGATTTAATGTTGTTATTTCACTGAGTAAAGAGGAGTCTGGGGAAGGGGATTTAAGTAATAACAAAACATACCATTTGTGAATCTTAACTGAATTTTATCTAGAATTTTCCAGAATGTTCTTGTATTTGAAGGTGCTTAAGCACAGTGATGTATATTCATACTAATTCACTCTTAATCAGGGCTAGCACGCAACTTTAGACCATCACAGCTAGAATAACAGCACAGCATCTAACTTCAGGCTTTTTATATTATCAACAGAGAGACAGGCTCCTGTTTCACATGCTTTGTGTCACCATTCAGTGGAGTCTTTCCCTTTTGGCTGGCTGGGAAACCTGTGCTCCCAGTGCAGGCAATTAGAATAAATGTCAAAATGTGGACGCTGTGCATGCTGTAAAGCAGGAGTACCTGTATATCAAGAGGTAAGTACTACATGCAGGTCTCTGCAAAGCCCAGGAGAGAAACGAGGGCTGTTCATTTCCCTAGAATTATATTTAAAAGGAGTGAGACACGCTAGGCTCTTGGGGGAGGTAACACAGCTGCCCTGTATTACGTTCTCGAATGTCTTTTAAAAGTGACCTTTTCAAAGGATGTTCTTGTGCTCGAGGCTTGTACCCATTTTTGCTCCTAGGTATTCAAGCATGAGTGTGATCCTACTTGATAATTGAAAGAGTAGAGCTATTGAATTGCTAACAAGGACATCCCTTCTGAAAAATGCTCGTTAACTGTTGGAATTTTAAACAAAATATTAGAGCTTTTAAGGAGCCTAAACGGAAAGGTCTTCTCAGTTATGCAGCTTTCATTCTCTTGATTCTTGTGCTGTCACAATTTCTGGCGTTAGCGTGGCCTTTCAGAGTAGGCAAGATGTAAATCTGTATTATACGTAAGAAGGAGGGAAGAAAATTTAGTAAACAAAATACTCAGGAACTCCTATGTGGTTTCTTTGTGACTTCTCAAGGTAAGAAAGAGAACACCTTTTTAATTCATACAGGATTTCTTCGTACTTAGTGTTATTGACTGATCTTATAAAAGGTACATGGATGACGAGACTTAAAGTCTTGTCAAGACTAAAGGACTCAAAGTCTTATCAGTGTCTACAAGAGCTGCAGGTTTGAGCCTCCAGCAACGCAACAAATGGCACAGAACTGGTCCTTGGCTGGTTGCTGCGTCACTGCCACATCTCCTCTTCACGTGCCACGTCTTATCCCATCCCGTAAAGACCCAAACAGGTGTTAGTTATGGTTTACTCACTATTAGCACCTGATATAAATTATCAAAAAAGGAGGAAAGATGAACAGACAGTTAATTTTTGCAAAATACTGGAGTTAAGCAGCGCCATGTCTATGGCTAACATTACTCTTGACAAATACGTTTTAAAATTTGTTCCGCTGGGCCGTGATGGCTTTTGCCCTGGACATGCTGAACTTTCAGATTCTTTTGCAAAATTCTGACTAAATAAAGGAATCCTATGAGTGACTGTAACAACAATTGACACCATTTTTCAGGCTCACAGACAGATTAATGGGAAGGCAAAACAATGTAAGAAACAAGATTTGGGGCAAGTTTTCTGGACTAAACAGTAACCCCAGTCTGACACGCAATCCCGTATGTCTGAGGTCAAGTTGACATGTCACCTACCAGTGAGTTCTGGTTATTTCTCAAGTTCCATTTGTCATTATTCTAGTTCAGGAGCAGCACTGGAGGCAAGTTAAAGGGCTTTTTAAAGTATAAGATAAATCAGATCTGTATAAGTGTAATTTTGATAACTACCATTAGGACCACAAATTACTGCTTTGTACTACTCTGGGCATATTTTGATGTTGTAGAACTGTCTTCGAGATTGCTGATTTTCTTATTTATTGGACTATACAGTCAACATAAGCCTTTCTTTCCATAAGCCTTTCTTTCCACAAGCCTTGCAAGTCAAATAACTTGAGCCAATCAACAAACTGGGTCTGCTGAAATAAAGTTAATGAAATGCATTGCTCGATAAAAACCTGAGATTAAGTCCCAGTTTCTAAATCATATGGGCTGGAATGATTGTAGCTTGTTCCCAGATGCGTAGCAAACCCTCGCTGGACTTGGGACAGGCGGCACCATCCAAACGACAGCTGTCTCGGAGGAATATCCCAGTGGGTCTGTGCTAAGGAGAGCAGGGCAGGATTGGTGCTTGCTTTGGAGATAGATTGACAGATGCCGTGTGAGGAAGATTTGCAGGCAGCCTAGTGAATGGCATCTTGCTCTCAGGAGGGCTCATCCTTCAATAAGTCAGCCCACTTACATTATTTAAAAGAAAAAGGCAGCTCGCTTAGCACTCTGTAGTAGCTGTTTTGCTGTTGTGGAAGAGTTCACATGGCAGGACAAAACAAAATGGTCTGTAGGATGAATCTTTCAGCCTGTGGGGTGTAAGGAGGAACACTTGCAAGCACAGGCGGTTTGCCCGGCAGCGTGCTTAGCACCGGTGGAAATCACTAGGAGTCGTGTTAGGTGATAGTTAGGCAATTTGTCATCTATTTATGCTTTTAAAAGAATATTTTTGTAAAATACAGGAGTTAACCGAAGATGATCCTAATGACTCAAATCTGCCATTTTCTCCCTTCCATTCCTTTTAGGAGAGCCCATCAAACACTGATAATTCTAATCTTTTACAAGTACCTAATGGCTCCCAGCCAAGAAAGGTTTTAAGAAATAAATAGGAGCTCTTAATGCAGTGAATTTCAGTTTTGCCTAATCTGTGCAAATTGATGAATTAAATCCCTTTGCATCTCAAACCCACTTTGGTGATTTGCATGGTGATTATTTCAGTTTTCGTAAATTTTCCCCAGTTATTTCCCGTCATTTCTTGAGAACAGACGTCTCATCTCTGCAGAAATGTGTGTGTGTAATAGTTACATAGTGCTTAAAACTTGTCTCTACATATCCAGCTGTTGCACAGTCATACATAATGAATGTAGATGCACACAGGACAGCAGGTATCTCAGCCGGCCCTGATGAAAGCGCCTGCAATATCTGTGTATGTGTCCTTTTCACAGAATGAAGCGTATTTTGGGATATAACAAACGTGATTCAAAAAGCAGCAATTAGGTTTGGCTGCCCTGCATTTTATAAAAGCCTATGTGGCTGCTGGTTGTTACGTATAAATCATATATTGTGTACACCTACCTGTAAAATATATGTTAGTAAACTACATTTTATGTGTAAGATGCAAGACCATATGTTATAGTTCAGCTGCTGGCATGGAACATGTAGGAGCAATAGCTGAACAGATAAGCCAAGAAAGACTTTTGTGTGTTCTGTTTCTGTGCTGTGGTTTAGTGAGGTTTAAACCACCACTCTGCTCGGGCATCAACTGGAAAGCAGCCGCTGAACTGCAGCTTGGTTTTTGTGCCTTTTGGGGGCCTTCCCACAGCAGTTGTGCTCTGTCTGTCCCTCTCCTGCGGCTTCTCTCAGCGTGGCACGGGCTGGAGGATATTCCTTTATCCTAGAGCTTGTGTTGAGCTTGTGCTGAGCTTGCTTTGGCACATAGGCACAAAAGGGAGATATTAGTGGTACATGTGATGTTTTGGAAAATGATGGTTATGACATACCGTGGCAGTCGGTTATTTTTTCTGGCTTCAGCAGCTGTAATCACTCATTGGTATAAGAAAAGTTTGACTAGTTTACCATGTAGACTCTCTCTGCTTTAAAAATAGCGGTTGTGAGTAGCAGCTTTGGAATTATTGTTATGGTGTTTCCAGCCTTAATGATTCTCTTTTCCTTTTTCATTCTCACCTACCTTTTTCATTATTATCTGGAATGACTCTTGTTTGTAGAAACTGTGTATGTATGTTTTGTAGATAAATGGTTGTGGATACAGATATAGCTAGAGATTTACGTCATGTATGTATTTCTTTCTGTGTATATGAACTTTACATGTTCGTGGGAATTAGGAAGTGCTTTAATCCAAGTTTTATGGCAAGCAGAGCAGTCTGAGAAGCTAATGGTAATTGCAAGAATGAATGAGAAGTCATTGTCAGAGATAGGATTGGAATCAGGCTTGTGCTCTCTCTGCTTTCATCAGAATTGCAGAAGATGCACCTAGAAAGGACAAGAGGTCACCTAGTCCATCCTGCTGCCCCAGGCAGGATCAATTCAAACTAAACTGCACCTGACAGATACTTATCTGGCTTCTCCTTAAAACCTCTAACGGTGGAGACTCCCGTGGTGTGTGGGTGGTCAGTTTGGCTGCTGGCTGGATGTTTGCCCGCAGCAGACTGTCCTGTCACTGGCTCTTGCTTTGCCCTGTGCAGGATTTCACAGCAAACCTCACAAATACAGGGAAAAGTGGGAGTGTGGGTTGGGCGGATGTCTGTGTTTTGGTGTGTAGCCCTGGAGGCTTAATAGACGTCTTCTGTGTTGAGACGGACTGTGATACTCCGTGTTGTGATATTTCTGAGTCTTCTCTACTTAGCAGAGTCTCTTGGGGATCTTTTGAACAATTCTGAGCCTGTTTTTATTAATTTAGAAAAGGGGTGTATTACTATAGTGGAGTTTGCCAGAAGTTTTGTATCTTCTTGGTAAAAATTTATAATGTGATTGTCCTGTGAGTTTGATTGGACCCACAGGAAACCTGTGTATAGGGAAAGTACAACTGTAATGCAAGGAGGAGGGAGACACAGTTGTCTGGCTAGGTTTGTGCCAAAAAGGCAACGTGAAGAAGGGTCAGAGATGCTCGGGGATGTGCTGAGGCCCTGTGGAGTGGGGTCTAGTACTGCAGCATCCCGTCCCTCATCCCAGTTCTCTGCTGGAGTGTGGCCTCATCAGAGCTGTTCTCCAGTGCCTGGTGCTGAGAATCAGCTCTTGCGTCTCTTCCCTCTTATGCCATCTCTTCTCCAGGACCCGTGGTACTTCTGAGTGTTTAGAGATGTTTGACGTTCAGCCCATCAGCTCCCAACTCCCCAGTTACGCAGCCAGGGCACTGGCACTTTGTTTTCTTAATATATAAAATGAGGCAAAAAATAGTGTAATTCCATGAGAATGGAGGATGTGAGGATCAAATCAGAGCCCGGTTTGCAAATCTGATTATTGTTGGCTTCGCTGGCTCACAGTTTCTTTGCTGTCCCCATCTCCTGCAGCTGCCAGCTCCAGGGCGGGATGGGGAAAGCAGCTGGGCTCAGTTCTTAGCCGGGTTATTTTTAACTTGGCTCGGGAGCCCAGTGTTCAGCCCCATGGAGCAGTTGTTCTGGCACTGTTGGACTGAGTACTCCGGGGGTGGAAAAGAGACATGCAGGGCAAGGAGGGGTGGTGGGAGCTATTTTGGTTGACCTTGCTGCCAAAAGAAGCAGAGATCATTCTTCCACCTAAACGCAGCGCTGCTGAGAAGTGCTGCCATGAACACGCTGGTGCATGGGCTCCCCTCTTCATCGTTTAGACTCATTATGGAGACAAGAATAGATTTCCCTGTGGTCCCCAAGCAGAGCATTTTCTTTTTGCCATGAAGAAGCCAAGAAGCCTTTTTAAGAACATTAGCTGAGCTATTACAACGATGAGAATGCATGTAGGTCAAAGTGGTCATTAATCCTCATGTCCTCATTCCTTTGCATCTCTCCTGGCCTTGCCAGTTACTGTCCAGCAGGTTGTGCAAGGGTTTGTTTTTTAATATAGCTATCTGTTGCCTAGGGACTGGATTACGGGTGCCCGGGTTTATGTTGAGTGCTGATCACTCTCTAGGCAGAAACATCTATCAAGGCTGGACGTGAGGCTCTGACCTTGGAGAGTCTGGCGGTTCATTATCTTTCCCCTGAGCTGTTGCCCTCCCCACGTGTGTAATCCTAGAGTTTGCGTATTTTCCGTGGAAGAGATTCCAATTGGCCTTTGAAGTTACCTCAAAAATATTTATGGAGGACAAGTGAACTCTTTTATACAGTAAGTGTTGCACGTACTCGGCATCAAAGTATAAGTTATATCTTTCTAAATGCGTGCGCCTACTCTTGAGTATCAGAGCTGGTCTTAAAATACACACTGCTCGTAAAGCTTTTTATTAACATTATGAAGGAGTTAAATGTCAACTTAAGAGTTAAGACCTTTTTAAGCCTTATATATGAGGAGGCTTGCTCCACCTGTGATGTCCTTGCCAATGTTTATAATACCACAGCGTCCTTCAATTATACTGGAAGACTGGAGTCTACTCATAATTAATTTGCAGTGCCAAGTACTGTTATACCAGTTGTTATAACAATCCTGAATATTACAGAGGAGGAGAATATTAGATGCAGGGGTGTTTTTAACTGGATTTCTCAATTTGCAAGGAAGAAATGCAAGTTAGTGATACCTTCCCATTGCAAATCTTTGCAGTGTTTTAAAGCTCACCCTTTCCCACAGTTGCTATCCAACACTCCAAGATAAAGAGGAGTTACAAAAATTTGATGTTTGCAATCTCAGAAAAGGATGTTACATCTCTGTGTATGAGATCCATCCGACTATTGTGCACTGTATGCCCAACAAAGCATGAAACTTGTAATCTTAACATGAGAAGTATGAAATCTTTCGAAGGCAATTATGTAAAGCTGGCTCTTGAGATGGGCTTTTCGTTGGGACAGCCTGAATTTCCACTCTCATCTTGGTTTAGGTGAGGAAGGCTGTTACCTCGAAATGGTGGTTTGGCGGAGTGCAAGTCAGGGGTGAGGGAGCCAGTAAAGCAGCACTGACCCCAGAGCCTGGGGTGGAAATGGCGCCGTTTGAATGCAAACCCATGTGCTTGGAGAGCTGCAAGAGGAGTGGTGTGCAGGGTAAGTGCCTTTTACAACTTGGAAGGAACAGTCTGTGCCACTTCCTCTCATTATTATTATCCAGATTCATAATTAGCCTAGTGCAGCTTTTAACTTGGTGGTAGGGTGGATTTTCTTGTGGTTGAAAAAGCGCTCTGTCCTTCTGTCAGCAGTCTGATGGCGAGCTATTGCTTAGTTTCATTTGAGA
Organism: Streptopelia decaocto; assembly: GCF_964273445.1. Classification (NCBI taxonomy): domain Eukaryota; kingdom Metazoa; phylum Chordata; class Aves; order Columbiformes; family Columbidae; genus Streptopelia; species Streptopelia decaocto. Next base: position 23,805,003 of record NC_138660.1, read on the forward strand.
GATTTCCCCGGTTTAGCTGCTTAAAAGCATTACTTTGGGAGGCTGCGAGATTTCACAAAGCCATTTGTCTGGCATTTCTCAAACAGTTTGCTTCCTGTTGATAGTAAACTGATGTAAAAATGCCAGAGTTGTAATAAACTGTCCACTCACACACTACAGATCTGCTTAAGATTTGCCTAAAAGTCACTGGGACTGTGCACCAAGCACATATTTTTTCCTTACTCTTTTTATTATCTTATACAGTAAAGGGCAAACCCAGACTGAAGGTCAGTTTATTTCTTCCCACAAAAAGGTGGCATGTCATTTTTGTATTTGCCAGTGTTTAGTTAGGGGATAAACATACAGCTTGCCGTGGAGAGTGTGGAGCTGACTCAAAGGCACTTGGACCCTGCAAAAAACTATTATGGTGAGAAGCAGAGAATGCAGAATTAAAGCAGAGTTGTATTGAGAGTGTATAATAATGGGTTGCCCAGTCAGTCTTTCCACAGAGGAGATGAACAGGGTGAAATACCGACAGTAAATACAGCGGTGAATAGCTAGACCTGAGTGGTACATCTTTGGGCGCTAGAATTGTGTGGCTCGAGTATACACAGGAGATGTGAAGCAGAAGCCACCCATAGAATAAGAAGCAAAATAACCCCCACTAAGGGGAGGTTTCTTGGAGGCACAGCCTGTATCGTCTGGTCTGGGGCCTCAGACAGAAGTTTCCTTCTGACATCTGCAGAGGAGACCTGGTGGTGTTGCCTCGTGTGTTCAGGTGAGAAGCTCTCTGAGCCCGGGACGGCCTTGGCTGCGTGTTTGTGTCGTGTGTCTCGGCTGAAGCACCAGGGCATTGAAGAACACATGCAGGACTGGACAAGAAGCAAAATGTTGCATGAAGAGGTGGTTACGCTGCTGCGTTCTCTTTTTCCTGGGGGGAAAAACATATGTTGCGGTGGGCTTCCTGAGACGGAACATCAGTGAAAGGGTGAGTTCTGCAGACAGCCGAGGACAGCCAAGCCTGCTCAAGCCAAATCCACCTTTTCCTAGTAGTAATCAGAAGCAGTGCTGAGGGATGGCCAGGGCTTGTCCAACACGTAGGATACGTGCCCCAAATACCCTCCCAGCCTCCACGGGTATTTTTGTTCCTTTTATTTTTGCCTTATATATTCAGAAAGAAAAGGACTTTTTGTAGATTCTTGTGCAGTCTTACTTATTTGCAAAGAATTGTTGGAGCCATATCAATTTTTCATGGAAACAAGACGGGAAGACTTTGAGTTTTGCATACGGTTTGGGCTAAAAGGGCAATGATATGATGCATTTTAATACATGTGTTTTGAGTTTCTTCTAACGAAAAGTATCAAGCAAGCGAGTTAAAAGAGTGCCAGGGCTACTTCTGAAGCTTGCAAAATAGATAAAAGCCAAGAATTTAAAACATTTCATTAAAAATGAACCCAGAAGTTTTTTGAAGCTCAACGTTTTGTTCTGCAAGCTCAGCAACATTCATTAACCTCCCACTGAAGACTGCTGAACAGCTGGATCCAATTTCTGAAAAGATAATCATGAAGAAATTAGATTAATAGTCTTCAAGTGGAGCAGTTGAGGATCAGTTGTGGCAAGCTCTTTTATATGTAGCATGTTGTTAGCTATTTTCCATGTGAAGATGGTTGCTGCAGTCCCAAGAGGAATGGGGCTGTATCTCAATATACAGATATCTGTTCTCCTCGACTGTGAACACAGTAAGGCACAGATAAGCAAGATTGCTGCTGGCTCCCTTTTCTCCTTCTTCCCTATCTCCCTATTCTGAACACGTCGCCTCCATGACATATATGCATATTGGCTGCAAGGAAACTGCTGCCCTTTCAATATCAAAGACAGCAGGTTTCTGACATACCAATCAGTGCAAAAAAGCTCCTGCTGGCCCAGGTGAAGATTAAGTGCCTTTGTCTGGTGCTTTATTGTAATACAGGGAGGTAAATGTAAAGGATGACCTGTCCCTCCTAAGGCACAGCCACAAATAAAGTAACATTCAGCGCTGGCTTCACTCTCACTGAATTAACTGGTAAAACTCCCCCGAGTTCAGCAGTAGCTTCACTGGGCCGGGGCAGAGCGGTTCTGAATCCCGCATTAGGCTGTCCTGTCCACACGCTCGTTTTTCACTGCCTTCAAGCAAGTCTCACAAGAAGAGCTGCGGATTTTCTAGCATTCTCAAGCCAGCGCCAGCCGTCTCGATGGAAACCCAAAACATCCTTCCAGCAAAAACATCCTTCCACAACACAGCCTTCCAGCAAACAGCTCCTGCACGGAGAAGCATTTCTCCCCAAAGCCCAACAACTCTTCTCAGTCTGCAGAAGTGTCAGGCAGGTGTGCCCGGTGCTGTGTCTGTCCCTGGCAGCCCCTAATACTGCATCCCCACTGAAAACTGTCCTGGTTTTACTTGTATGCAGCGACTACATTCAAAGGGAACAAATTCTGTCCTGAATGCAGATGTAGGGCCCATATCAGGGATTTCCCTGCTCTGATATGTTCTGGTAGCTTCTTCTCAGGTATGGGACAAGCCAACGAAATTGTAAATACGAGGCAGGAATTGCAGCACTTGCATTTTTGCCCAGGGAAGTGTTCTCACGGTGCATGGATCGGCACATCCTTCAGCAGCCTGGTTACTCTCTGCTTTGCTTCTTAGCTCGCCCATTCACCGACCTGTGAGTTTATTCCCATTCACACAAATAGATGCAGAGTAACCTGGCAAAGCTTAGGGCTTCGATTGTCCTTACTAGGTGACCAGAAAGAGCTTGCTGTTGCTTGCACTGTGGTTCACAGGCAAGTTCACCAGCACCACTGGCTTTTCACTCATCTTTCTCTGTCCTGCAATTAGCTGTTTCTTACCCACCTGCATTCAGTCAGTCCCTGGGCTAACATATATCCCTATATAACTGTACAGCTTTTAGGGATAAACTACTGCATTACAGCTTTAGGTGACATCCTGGTGATGTTTTGGCTGCCAGATGCTGCAAGGCCTGATACAGGACACCCCAGAGCTTCCCCTTCCAGCCCCGTGGGTACGGGTTTGTGCCCGTCCTCGGGCCAGGACCACAAAACACCACCCCGCACAGGCACGTTCTTCCAGTTCGGTGGCCCATTCTTGGACAGCATGTGGCTTAAGCACATGCCTGAAATTAAATACCCACTTAAAGGCTTCTTGCTGCAAGTGGGAATGGATCAGCTTGGATGTTTCTCTGAATCAGGGTTGAGAGAATTCACTTTTTAGTGTGTCCCCCGCTGGTCCCATGCCAGCAAACTCCTCATTCTGAGGGAAACGTGGCAGCAGAATAGGCCATGCCCAACTTTTGACAGTGCTGGAAGCCAGCCAGGTTTCTGAAAGCGTTAGACTTTTTCTTTGCAGCCTGAAAGGAGTATTTGCATGAATTGACAGAGCCTAGGTAAAGAGGCAGAAGGGTTGTTTGTTTTCCTTTTTACTCAGACTTTCAGTACACGCTTAAAATGTGACACTCTTGTCTGGTATTTTCAGTTTAGACGAATGTGGTGGTTTCTTGGGTTGAAAAACTAAATTCCAGAAAGAAATTATGCTTCTGGCAAAGCAGACTGCGTTCCAGGGCATGATTTCATCTGGTAACTAGTGCAGGAGAGGCAATATTGGCTAATGTGACCATGACTGCATGTATTTCTCATTAATTTTCATCAAAACTTGCCAGAAAATTCATGTTTTGGTGCCAACAGATCACTCTTCCTTTCCATATATTTCATAGTGTCATCATTCACTAACCCCAAAAGTCTCTCTAAGGAGAAGAAAGAGCTATAACAATGTGCTGAGCTCCTCTCATTGCCTGCTCCGGAGTTACAGAAAAAGGTGGACAGAAGTCCTTTAGCAAACACATGGGATGTTCTTCAGTAAAGTGGTTTTGCGAGTCCCATGCAGGACCAATATTTTCTGGTGCATATGAAAACATTATTCTGAGGTAATGAAGTGCAAGGCTTTGACCATCTCTCTGCTTTCTCTTTCTCCTTCTCCTTGAGCTCAGAACAGAGATTCAGTGATACCTGATCTACTTTTTATATACGTCTGACCCAAATTCCCTCAAAATGTCTTTCGAGAATCCTCAGGACGCTCTCACTCTCCTGTTGTGATGTGTGTTGGCCACTTCTTCTGCTCCACATTCCACAGCAGTGGGCTCTAAATGTGCACATTTTGGGGCCATGAAAGTAGATCCCAACTCCTGAATTCTCCTGGTGGTTAAGTGCGTAAAACAAAATTACATTCACAATCATTTTACAAATGGGGAGTGTGGAAGGTAAACATATATATCTATTTGTTTCATTATCCAATACACTGAGTTCACCTGTAAGAAGTACTGCTTATATCACTATGTATTGTACACAAAGGGAGTTTTGTGTTGAATTTCAGTAAGCTGAGTCAAAACAGTTGAAATATCCACAAGAATTGGGAACTAGTATGTGTGTTTATAGCAGTATTGCTGATTGGACGTTTTTTAAATAGTACCACTGTACTTTCCTTATATCACAGCTGCTAAAATTACATTATCATCTTTGACTCCTCCTCTAGCAAGGAAAGAACAGTTTTAAAATTCAGGGCTTGTTATTTAATGAAAACTATGACTGTGTGTATGCACGTCTGTAGGTGGAAGGTCCTAACTCATTCATTTTTCCTGTATTGGGCCTGGCACTATTGTACATGGGTGTGCAAAGGGAAGACAGCGGGGGAACCTAATCTGCCTAAGTTCTCATTGAAGTCTCTACGGCAGAGGAATAGGAGGGGAATAAAAACCCAGTCAGTGCTCGTGCACCACTCTCCCCGGTGATGTGCAGGGGCCCATTATCCAGCTGATCAGATTTTATCTGTTCTCCACTCTGTAAAATTAAGAGGTTTTGAGAGCTCACTGACAAAGCCTCTTAATTCCGAAACTATTATCAGCAGCGTTACTGTCATCCCCTGTGCTGCAGGCTGGTTGTGGGGATGCTCGGCTGCTTCTGCCCCCCGGCTGCACGCTCTGCTCTGCTTTTGGGGAGGGTTCTCTCCTCTAACTGGTGTTTCAGAGGTGGGGATCCAAAAGGTTGCTAATGCATTTGTGAAGCATGGAGCTGCAAGTGTCGAAGACTCCCTAAAGGCATAGGAGGAAAGAAAATAGTTTTAGCAACCCGCAAGAGTGAGCTATGTGCCATGCTGCTGACCTGGGTGATTTGAATGGTGTTTAAAAAACAGTCCCTTTCCCCGCCATTCTCCCAACTTTTCCACTTAGCAACAGAAGGCAAAGTTACATCAAATGAAGAAATCGGTTTGATTTATACGGCACCCTGGTAAGTCGTATAGCGCTGTTCCAGCTAGCAGGTGCTTGAGCCCGGCGAGGTGCAGGAGATGTGATGAGCTCTGCCCGCCCCAGGTGGGGAAAGGACCGGCTGGAAAGCAGCTCGGTGCTGTCAGGATCCCTGTCTGCCAAACCGGCTCATGGCAACTGTCTGCAGCAGCCTGGGCCTGCCGGTGGCAGGAATAAAAGCAGGTGAAAGCCAACTTCTTTTTCCCTCGCTGGGATTCGAAGCAGAGTGTGGTTTGGCCTGGCTCTCGGGCATGATGCTGAGCCCAGCACAGAGCACCACGTCGCTCTCAACCTCCTGATGATTTGTTTCAAAATGCAGTTTCTTATTGTGTTCCGCGCAGGCAAAGGCACATCAATCACACTGTGCTGGTTCCAGCCCCAGATTCCTGTCACTGCTTTCCTACTTGTTTATTTTAGCTTTTCTTGAAACTATTGTATGGCAGATCTTCCGTGGTGGCAGCTTTTGTCACAGTCTTTGTAATCAGAGGTCAGACGTTGCGATAAGTTATGTTTGTGCTTTGATCTTCGCTGCTTTTGCTACCTTTGGGCTGAAACCTGCAGAGTTTCCTTAAAGACAAAGTCTTTCTTTCCGTTTCTGTTTCTATTTCCCAAAATATAAGGTGTTTGTAGGATCAGGTTTGCTCTTTTTAGATTGATTCAGTGTCCCTTTAGTTCATATAATGATGAAATACCAAAATTAGATGAGATCTCAAATCCTTCAGCTCACAGGAAGGTGCCCAAGTGTGTGTAAAGACCTGCTGAAATCAGTGAACGTGAGGCACGGGCTCTAACTGAAACGTTGACCCTGTCAGCTCCGTATTCCTGGTTGTAGTTGTTTTTTGTTTTGGTTTGGGTTTTTTTCCCATTTATTTGCCATCCTTCTGAAACTAATTTGGAAGGTAATGATTCAATACCATCAGAAAGCACACAGAAGAGGAGGAAAGGCCTCCCTAATTGTGTTTTGACATTTTTTGACATTAGCAGTTCTTTTGAAGGGAAGTAGAGAAAAAGAAACAAAACAAAATCTGTTCAATCAAGATTTTCTGCTTTTTGTTCTCTTTGGCTAAGAAAAACCAGGTTGCAGAGAAGCTGGTGCTGCAGAGCCTCCCAAACAGGAGTTTTCACGTACTCAGCTTCCATCCAAAGGCACTTTTACAGGAATTTGCACTCCTGTAAAGCGAGTGTTTTCTTTGGAAGTGATACAGCACGTCAGCTTTTACAGGACCCCAGTGTTTTGCACTATCTCAGTGACTTCAGGGATGTGATACTAAGCTTTGCTTAATACATGGGTCTGTCTAAGCGCAGTAGGACGTCAGCTCTGTGCCCGGGCTTTGCGTCACTAGGTAAATAACTTAGCAAGTGGAATAGCACGTCTGTGTTTTGTAAGATTAAACCCTGGGCTCCTGAGGGGAGCTATCGCAAAACTGATACTGGATCTTCAGCAGGGAAAGCTTTCTATGGAGGTATTTCTCTTATTAGCATTTAAGATTGGTTTCAAATATATTTCCTAAATATCAAACCCCAACTATAACAATAAAATCCCAAATTAATGATGGAATTGTCAGTTAGCGGGTAGTCTTGCATGCTTTGAAAGCATTTCCCCAGAGTTTAACAGTGACTTCGCACAGAAGACCAATAATAGGTCTGACAACTAAAGCATGTTTCATTTTTAAATCTCTCTTTGTTGGATTTTGGGATTTTTTTAATTTTAAAAAGAAAATATATACTTCCCAACCTTTTGTTACATTTACCTACCAACCTCTAGGACCAAAATTGTATTCCTGCCCCGTAATTCCTGTTTTGCTAGCACGTGACTCCGCAAAAAGTAACAAACGGTTAAATCCAATAGTTTGTTCTCCCTCCTGCTGCCCAGCTGGAGCTGGTGGGTCCACCGCCACATCTCTCCTCCGTATCAGTGGACACGTCGCTCTGTGTTGGAGCAGGGAAACATTGCGGAAGCCTCCGAGTGAGCCACAGGGACGTCTTGATAGATGCCACCGCAAAGCAAGTTCTTCTCATCCCCTCCAGCACACCCGAGGGCTCTCAGCACAGATTTCTTTCCTGTAGCTGTTAAGGATATTCTTTTTCTGCTGCTTGGTGAGCTTTAATACTGCTTCTCTCTTGGGTTTGGCAGGTAAATGAGAGCACAAGCCTCCAGATTTTTTTTAGAAATTACATTTAAATGTCTAAATTTCCAAATGATTCATAAAACCTGAAATCACCTGAGAGACCTGGGGGTTTTCCCTAGGATTAGCTGCAAATGAAAAGGCCATTACTGTTTGAATATTTCCAAAGTATATTTGAGTTACTTTTGTTATTTTGAAGGTCCTTTCTGTTGTCAAGAGAGTGAGTTGAAAGGGACGAGTGACCGAGTTTGAGCGGAACAGAAGATTTGTGGGATTTCCCACAAGGGGAATCTGAAAGAAATCTGCACTCCTTCTCACCTGGGGGTTGCGGGATGTGGTTTTGGAAGGTGCTCACAAAATGATGTGTGTGCAGACAGCACAGCTCCTGGCGCTTCTGCATGGCAAACAACTTTTTGGAGTTAAGCATCATTTCAAAGGAGAATGAGAAGAAAAAACATGGATTTTGCTAATAAGCCGTGTGTAGTTTTCTAACCCCCAGGAACTACAACCCCACTCTATTTCCCTCAGTGTCTATATCAAGACACCTCAATCTGTCAGTCAAAAAGAATGAGAGTATTTTGGACATTAACTTGCTAGTGAAGTGAGTAATGTGAATGAAATTATTCAACCACATGGCTGTTTATAGAGCACCACCTGCATCACATGTACAATATATTTGAGTTTCCAAATGTCCACAGATTGAAATGCCCACAAACTGATGTGCATAAGGGACTGAGTTTGTCCCCTAGATGTATTCCCGCAGAGCTAAGAGTCCCCCATCTGAAAAACTGGGTTAATACGTAACATGACACAGTTTCTAAATAATTTTGCAGTTCTTTAGAAACAATAGCGTGAAATGCAGATGAAACCCTCTCAAGTCGTTGCTTTGCTCTGATTAATGCAGAACTTTAAAGCCGTATCCTATGTCACTGTCATGAAATGTAGTGACAGCTCTGTCGCTCCCTGGAAAACTTCCTTCTGAAGTTTGGATGTCTTTGTTGTTTGGGTTTTTTTGGAGGTTGCTTTGTTGTTGTTGGTTTTTAACGGTTGTCTTTTCATTTCTTTTATGCTGATGGATTTGTCCCTGGTGCTTTGCTGACAATCCCACTGTGCAGCTTTCTCCCTGTTGAAAACCAACGGCACTTCGGTGCAGTGATGGCGCAGGGATGCTCCGGGAAAAGGGGCTGGGCAGACGTCCTTCCTGGCCAAGGAGCAGGCGGTTTCTCTTGCTTTTACTCTCCTGTTCAGATCTTAAGAACAATTCGGTGTTTGTACGATCCCAGCAATCATTGTCCTTGGAGAGACAGAACTCTCGCTTGTTCATCTGGCGTGCCAGGGCATATCCAAGCGCTTTTCTCCTGCAGGCACATTCTTGAGCGTTCTCCTCTCCCTGCCCAAACCAGCAGCGGGACACCAGCCCGCTCTCCTTTCCAAGCCCACCCTTTCATGCTTCCGACTACGTCGCACGGAGCCATCCAGCCTTTCTGAGCTGGCACGCAGAAGCTTAGGAAGTGTTCAGTTCTGCTCGCGTGCATCTCTTCACTAAATTAGGGGCTGCAAAAGGCGGCGTGATTCAGATTCAGAGCTGTATTAACAGCCAGATGCAGGAGCTTTGAAGGAAGGCATTCTGCAGATTGATCACAGCAATGCTATTACCATCAGTGGTGTGTAAAGTGTCAACTGCAGCTGTGTTGAATTATTCATTATTTCATAAATACAGTGAGGTTTCCAAGGGCAAGGTTTCTAGGATTCATTTGAAAAGTGAAATGAAAGCCTCTGTAATTAAAAATCATTATTAAACTTCATTTATTTAACTTCATTTCAACTTTTCCCTATGTGATTATTATTAAAGTTATTATATTTATTGATTTTTCCGTCCCTTCCCTTTCTCTGCCAGCTAATGAGAAAAAGCGGTTTTGAATTGAGCAAATAATCTTGCTCTTTCTAGACAATTGTTCTGTGCTCTCATGTTGACCCCTGGAAAGAGATTTACTGGGTGATGCTCTTATTTTTGCTGATAGGAGACACTGTGCCCATCATCACAGGGTAAAGGGAAATAAATTAAAAGGAAATCTGAGTTTTGATGTGCTTGCATCTTAGACCCTTAAAGCTGTCTTTAGGTTTGGAATGACTGGAATCCGCCCTGGGCTCAGCAGGGAGCAGACAGAGTGCAGCAGACAGAGAGCAGTGCTTTCTTGTTTAGGAGCTGAAGACAGAGTGTATGTCCAATTCCGTACTAACAACGTTATCTTCAGCTCACCTCTAGTAGCAGATGCTCTGGAGCATCAAGTAGTTGTCACTTACGTTGATACCTTTATAAACAAATCTCACCTAGCATTTAGCACAGGAATAAGGGCTGGTAATTCCATTAGTCTGTTTAATCTTCCAGCAGTGCAGGACCGCGGGAGATTTAAACGTGGCAAAACCGAGAGCAACACTCACTACTGCCCACAGCTGAAAGCCAAACTGGTAAAGCTTTTCGTATTTCCCTAGAAAAAGGTGTATTTTTCTGGAGTTAGTTGTGCAGGACTCTCTGCTGATTTAGTACAACCTTAACATTGCACCTTAGGGCATCAGAATATCTTAGAAACATGGATTAGATGTCCTTGGTTCCTGCGCGGTCTGCCAGTCCCCGCAGCAGCAGGACTTGTGCTTCATTCCAGCTCTCCGTGGGGACACGGAGCTACAGGGCCCTGATGAGACAGACGAAAAATAATCTTGTAGAAGAAGTTCTTGCAAAACTCGCTGTCTGTCTGAGAGGAGCAGCTGAACCAGCATTTTTTCCCTCAAACCCAGAGACGCAAAATCTCCTGAGGGTGGATCTCAGTGGGAGGGAAGAGCCCTCAGACAAACTTTGTGCCCAAACTCCAGATCCTTTGGGTTCTCCTGCCTCACTGACCTCCCTCTTCCACTTACCACAGTTTTTTTGAACCACTTTTCTCTGTTACCACCTCTTTCCCTCTCCAGAAGGGAATTCGCCGAGTGAATTCAATGCATCGATGAGTCCCGAGGCAACAACAGGCAACCTGGAAAGGTTTTGGGGTGAAAGTCAGAGTCGGTTCATGTTCTTGCTCACTTCTGTGACTGCACAAACCCGGGGAAACATTTGTCTCGTTACATGTGCGCTTGCTCATTTCTCATTCATCTTTTCTCGGTAGTTATTGAGGAGTGAGATCATAACTGGAATTTATTTAGAGTTACGATCTCTCCACCCTGTTGGGTCCTTCAGCAGAACGACTTTACCCAAGATTTCATTTCCTCCCTGTCTTTTTGCGTAAACAGAAGAGAAGAAGGTGGATGGAAGAACACGCTGGCAGAAGCGCTTTGGCAGGAGGCCCTGGTTTTCGTCATGCCCTCTGATGAGCGGGAGCGTCGCGGCTCTAACTTGTCTGCCGCCCGTCCCCACACGTGGTTCGTGGCTCCAGGGCCCATTTCTCCCCCAGCACATTAACAGTTGCTCTCTGAATCTCTCAGTGGTCTTTCTTCCTGCGTTACAATCATAAGTTCTCTGGAAGAACATTTCTTTATATGTGGGCTGTTTAGGCTTCAGCATTGGAGCTCACTTTAACAAAACGGTAGAATATCTCTAATTTTTATAAGTTTTTCATATAAACACAAACTTGATTTTGCAGCTTGTGGAAAAAGTTCCTCTTAATATTAAAAAAAAAAAATTATGGTTGTAATTTCATCATCAGTGAAAGTGCAAAGCATTAGACAAATAATTCACACATGCCCTGCCAAATGAATGAAACCCGTGTGCACGCATGGGGCGGACACATGCGACGTGTGGCAGAATTTCACATCTGCTTGGGTTTTTTTCCTTTATTATATTATTTGTGGTGTCAACCCTTTCATCACAGCATTGGAGCACTAATGAAGAAACAATTAAAGGACTTGAGCCTCCTGCTTGCTTCCTTCAGGAGCACTAGAAATCTTTCAGTCTCTCTGATAAATTCCCCAAGAAACTCACAGAATTTCTGACTTTAGAACAGTCTTTGTTTATTTTCTTGCAAGTAACTATTACCATCCCTTTTTTATCCCTTCATTGCACCAAACTTCTGTTGTTTAATGGATTTTTGGTTTAGCTTTAACAGGTCTCCAAAGCATTTTCCTTGGTTGAGCGCTGGAAGTACGCTGCTAATACAGAGAAAAGGGACTGGATATTAAAACTGCGCCCGGGGCTTTGAGATAATGTGCCAAATACAATGGGCTGGGCTGGTACCACTGAGAACTGGAGCTTTGCCAAGGGGTTAATGTTGCTAAGTGTGTGCAGACAGATATATTGGTATATACCCTACCTTTGCTCTATATCTGCATCCATTACTTACAGTTCCAAAGTGGAATGGTATCTGTCTGTGTTAAATTCCATAGTAAGTAAAAGATCTTCCTGTTACTTGTTTGATGACAGCGAATCAGTGTCACGGAGAAATGCTGGTGAAACATTATTTGCATAAATCTTTGAAATGTTTATCCACTGACAAAAGCACTGCGTGTCACTCTATTTCATTTGCTCCATTGTTTTTACTTTAGCATTTGCTCAGAGAAAGCAAACTAAATTGAATTAAAATGACCTTTTTTCCTGTTTAGCTGGCATGCGCATAGCGATACACGAGTCTAACTGTGTTTTTTCTCTCTTTTTCTTTTCTCATTTGACCTGGTTTTGTCTTGTGGTGGCTTTGATATCCCTGTGTGATCCTGTCTTCTCCATTACTTTAAAGGTAAGATAATTATTTCCTCAGTCAGTATTATACATGTATCAGAAGTACAGAAATACAACTTAAAAGCCATCTGGGGATGAGGTTAGTAAGGAGGCAAAATAATTAGTGGCCATTTGGACTCCAGTGAGGAAGTGCATTTTATATCTTGTCTTCAGTAAGCACTGGCTGCAAGCAGGGGTGCTGTGAGGAGAGGACATTGGGGTGTCCTGGGCCCGTGTTGTACAGTCAAGATCAGAAGATATAGTGCTAGATGTACAAAGACAGACAGGGCCGTTGTCTGTTCTTGAAAGCTTGCGGTGTTTTCTCTCTATCGCTGTGTTACAAGTATGTCTTTGGTTTAGGCTGCATTTTTCTGCGGCTCTCGGGAGTCTGCCAAGTCGGAGGTGGGCTGTCTTCAAACCACTCCTTCCCAGAGCTTAATGCCTTTTCAGTACCTTCTGTTCCTCGGGAACCAGGACACTTAGGGATGAGAACCTTTTGCAGGAGGAATTTAGAAATGTGCAGATGTTGGGAGGCAGGACTCTGTACTTTCTGACAATTTCCGAGCACAGAACTTCACTGAAGACAAGCAAAAGAAACTGAAGTATGAGGTTCTATTTTAATGAGCACTTTTATATATTATATAACCAGCAAGTGGCAAATAGTGAAGTCCTGACGCTTCCCAGCTTGCACAGAGACAGTCCTGGTCTCTGACAAATCTGGAAGACACTATTCTTTTTCCAGACTTTACATTTTCCCCCCTCCCAGGGGTCCAGAAATGGGTGCTGCAGTGTCTGGGTCATCTCTGCAGCCCTGCCGAGGCCTGGCTGAGTTCCAGAGAGTGACTGATGAGGGGATGGAGCCGGTCGCTTTGTGCCTCGCTCAACAATGGCAGGTTGCCTCCATTTACATAGTGACAGTGGAGTCACGGAAGACTCAATGAATTTAATTAGTAGGAACGGAAAAATGTGTGTACTCATTATGTAAAACATGTAAATTTAACCCTTGAAATGGAATTGTCAGTGACTCACCACTGTGGCCTGGTGCCAGCGCCAGAGGCAAAATTACAGAAACTGCGAGTGTGTCACAAGAAATTAAATCAACTACGTTAAGGTTCCTAGGTTTTGTTGAGGAGAAGGCTGTTCATGCCCATCATAGACTAAAAGCTTGCTACAAATATTGGGTTTTCTCCATTAAAAATGTGCTTTGAAGCAGGATATGTAGCTATAGGAAGGCTAATTAATAGAAGACCAGAAAAACATGGAAGAAGCAGGAGGAATCATATACTGGATCTCTACCAAAGTGTGTGTGCCGAATAAAAGGCTGTAATAAACATTGCACAATGTGTGGCCACCGTAAGAGTACTCAAGGCTCTGAATGGGTGTTGCAGTGCCAAAAAAACGGCTGTGAGGAAGGTTTTTACCTACCCAGTCACTGCAAATGTTAATTCACAGACCCTCGGGCAAGTTACATGAGGTTGGATTATCTCTGTGGGATGCCCTGGGGTCTCATTTGGCCTCATTGTAGAGGATAAGGGACAAAGAGTTTCATGGTGAGCTTTAGACTATTGTTTTCAATAAGAAGGGAAGGGACTTAACCCTCGGGCTGTTGCTGACACGTCTGGATCCCGCCCAGGAGCGGGTGCGTGTCGTTGCAGCTCAAAAAGAATTTTTAAGGGTCTTTTTGAACTGCTGCCACTGTTGAAAAGCAAAAGAAAGGTCTCTTAATGACTGAATATTACACCTGTCATGCAGTAAATGAATCTCAAAGGCTCCGATTTTTCCATCGCATCGCAGTGGTTGACGTGGCGCTGCACTGGGGGGCCCGTGGGGTCGCATGTGTCTGGTCTGGCCTCGCTTTCCAGTTCTGCAAATGTCTGACTGACTGGGGCAGGTACCAACCAAGGCTGGCAGGGCTGGGAGCAGCTCTCAAAAGGGCTGATCCGCTGAAATGGCATTTTAAAGAAGAAGCAACTCTAAAAGGCAGAGCCATCTGTGAGAGACGGCTGCCACTGATGGGAAACATGGCCTGCTGGCATGAATTTTTTTCTGTCCTTGAGCGTGGCCTCAGTTTATTCATTTACTCCAGATTTCTTATTTTTTAAATTATTTATTTAAGAACTGCTGCTCTTAAGCTTTCCCGTGCTCTCTGGGGGTCATCGGATGTGTAACACAGTTCCGTGTGGAGGCTCCTGCTGATCCTGCAGTTCTCTCTTCCCGAAGGGGCCATGCGCTCCCAGACCTGCCGAGAACAGCCTTTCCCGACCCCGTTTCCAAGTGTCACCATCCAGGAATTTCCTGTGCATACTCCAGGAAAAATTAGTCTAAATTCTTCTCAGAAACGGGTGGTGACGGTAGATGTGAAGCCCGGCAGACCCGAGACAAGAGCCTGACTCCCGCTGTCAGCAGCGCCCACCTGGCTGGGCGGCAGAGCGCGCCTTGCAGAGCACGTGCAATGGGCTCAAACAGAAGTGCTGAGGGTGCTGGAAGGGCAATTGTTTTCATTCAGAGACAAACCGCAGCCTGAATTGTCCGTTCCTGCCCGGCCATCGATACCCCTGCAATTCCTACCTGTCTGTCTGACCTGGCAGCTCAAGGTGAGAAGGTTCTTAGCCGGGAATGACACAAGTAAGATTTTTTTGTATTGCGATGCTGCCTTATTTTCATGGTTTTGCAGTCTGAAAGCCTGAGGCTGTTATTAGACAAGGATGTTTAACTAGATCAGAGTCCAGGATTATTCCAGTCTTGGGTCACCATGTCAAGGGCTGTTGTTCGCAACAGTAGCTTGAAGGATTTAACTTCTTAATATCTCCATTACCTAGGGAGTGAGTCAGACTTGCAGTGGAGAAATGCTCGCTCACCCAGAACTGTGTGTCGTTTTGTGTCTGTGATTTACACCACGCCTCAGGACTGGGGAAGGTCATCCAGGGAAGCTTAACTTAGGAGTCTAGAGAAACGGTTATGAGAAGATTTTTACCACATTTTTAGTATCTAGTAATGTACTGCCAAAGAGCCTGCCTCAGCCAGGATGACACGTTTGGAAGTGAATCTCAAACTGTGTGAAAAGCACCAGGACTGACAACAGTGGAGATCAGGGGAACACAAAATCATTTCATCGTTTCAGCTGACTTGGATGCTGTGGCTCTCACAGTTGTCATCTTCTTGAGTATTACGGGGCTTGTGCTTTCCATAGGAAAGAACAAATAGCCAAAGAGGAAAACATATTTGGGAAAAAAAAGGCGAAAACCTCTCAGAACAGTGAGGGTAGAGCATGCAGGGGGAGAGGGGACTTGCCCTGTGTCTCAGCTCTGTCACAGCAGTCCAAACTTTTGGCAGGAGAATGGGCACCCATCTCATTTGTATCCCAGATCTTTGAAAAAAGACATTTGTTTTTGTCTTATTTGGTTCAGAATTCTGACTCAGTTTTCCAGACCTTTTAATAAAGACAGCTCTCGCTAAAATTGGAGCTGCCACTGCCAGCCAGCAAAGCCCTGTATTTGTCTAGCTCCTGACACTCATTAGCGGCTGCCGGATGATAATGAGGTTTTATTCATTACCCTCCTCCATCTGATTTGAACTCCTGATCCAGAAACCAAATGCTGTAACATCTCATTTTCAGTACTGAGCAATTTCAGGTCCTTGTTTCTCAGCGGAACAGAATATGAAATTTGTCCAGAATATCCCTGTCAGTATTTTCAGCTGCATGGTTACTTCATTTGTACTCCTTTGAGAAAGTCAGTCTGTCCGCTGGCTGGGATCAGCTTATGAACATTCTTGCTGTCCCAAACACAAAAGCCAGGAGTTGTGACTGTATGTGCTGCACTTTGAGCGTAGCGCTCCCCCTCCTCAGTTCTGGTGCCCACAGCTGGAGAAGGCGGAAAATAAACAGGGGAGGATTCATTGAAAAACGGCATGAGAGAAAAACCCTGGAAACCCGTCCCCAAGAGGAAACTTGCAGAGCACAGTCTGCTGGGTTCAAGCTTAAGGCTAAAGGACCATTGATTTGTGGTCTGCAGGGGATCAGCAAACTGGCAGTGGACTAATAGGCAAAAGAAAGATGAAGCTAGAGAAACTCAGACTAAAGATTGTGGAAAATTCACTGGGTTGTACTGCCTTGAGCATTGCTGACAGTTGTTAAATTGAAATAAGATTATTTCAAGAATACATGCCGAATTCAAGGAAAAATTGTCGCTGAAGCCCAATGGTCTATGTAATTCAGAAGTCAAAATTGCAATAGTCTTTTGTGGTGTTACTTTCTGTGAATGACAATGAGATTAATAAGTTCCTGGTTTCACTGAGATTTGGTCAGAAAATGAAAATCGGTGTATATCGTGTCACTTGATACCGTGGCACCGACTTGGAGGGTTATCTCTCCTTGTTCTCCATGCCAGAAGGACCTTCCACTTTGATTTGGGAGGATTCCTTCACAGCACACAGACAATAAGAAAATATAAAAACAAAGCTTTTCATTACAACTATGTCCAAGCTACTGGTGTTTACTTGTTTTAGCAGTCAGGAGAATATGAGAGATTGGAGGTACGTTTACTAATTTGATGTCAGTGTGCTCTCACAAGAGAAAACAGACTAGTTGAGTATTGAAACATAAGCAGACTAGTTAACATAAGAAAATGGTCTAAATCTTGATAGCTCCTCATCTACCTGACAAAAAAGTGATGGTGCAGCTGATCATCTCAGCAGATTTTAAGGTGTTGCCATCCTTCTGTTCAAAAAACTGACTGTTGTTGGCCATGGGTGCTGTCAGGAAGTCCACTGTAACATCCACCTCCTTCAGCTGAAAAAATTGCCATGAAGAAGAGGGCCTACAGTGTTTTGAAATGCAATTAGGCATCCAGTTTATCAATGTAAAAGCTGGGACTTACTGCTGCATTATCTGAGCCAAAAATACTCGGTGGAGTGTTACACCAGTGATCTCAGGCTGCACTTAATGTCCACCATAGCAAGGGTTAAATGAACTGGAAAGCTCTTAGAAAAAAGCTCATACAGTGCAGTTTTTGTTTATACTGAAATGTTCCCATATGTTTCAGTTAACGCAGAATGTAATTGGGTCTGTCTTGGGATGGAGACATTTTTCTATCATGATTTATCCATTAATCGGGTATAGAGGACTGTCCACAAGAAATAGCTTCCCTTGTATTTTAGCCAAAAGCCCACAGTTCAAAATCTCCTCCCTTCTCTCTTCCCCGTAGCGTTCCTCCCTTCTGCTCTCCAAATGTTCTGCCTTTCTGCAGTGAAATAACCTGGTGGAGTAGTTTCAAACATGAGGTAAAATAGCTCTGCCCTTAATCACTTTCTAGTTAATGTATTTCCTGGCTCAATTTGCTGAGCAGCTCACATTGCACATGGATGTTCGTAAATTAGAAAATTGTTCATATAAAAGTTTTCTTGTGTTTTTGTGTGTATGTTGCTTCAAAGTGTGGGTTTCTGGTTTTGATTTTAGTACCTCAAAGTAGCAGGAATGAATTGTGCTTGACGTTAATTACATCCTTCTGCCTGTTTTATTATTATTAGAATAAACAAGCTACTGATTTGAGGGAGAGAAAAGTCCACAAGGTGTTTGAGGTCTTTATTTCCTTTTCCTTTGGTAAACTTCCAGTAGTTTAACTTGCCTAATTTGCTGCTGGAAACCTGCTGCTGGGAGTGCTCCTACCTGAGAGAGAATAAAACGAGTGAGCTGCAAGGAAGATGTCAGTAATGAGATGAGAAGTGGGGAAAATTTGGCTTTGTCTGTTTGTTTGTTTGAATATGCACAAAAAGCAGAAGGAATATTGATTGTCCAAAAGCAAGACAGTGAGCTGTGCATGGAATGGGATGCTCAGTGATGTTTGGCGGTATAATCGGGCTGTTAGGCATTACGTAGTGTGTCAGCACCGGCTGGACTATGTAGCATGTACCTTCCTTTGGCTTTCCAGACAGAGACAGAGGTCCTGTGGTGATAACTTTGATCTGCACTGGTACCAGGTTGGGGCCTTACAGCGCTGGAATTGATCACTGAATTATCCTCTCAGCGGAGGGGAACCCTGTTGCATCCCAGAGTCTTTATTGTGGCTCCCCAGTGTTAATTTAAGGGAATCGGAGTGAATTTCTCTACATGCTACCACTGATCCCCTGGTGCTTTATTGGCCCACAGGAGCCACTAACAGCCCGTAAACCTAAGCCAACTTTTGTACTATTGCCATTTATTATGAAGCATAAGGCAGATTCAGGATCAGTGGCATTCGGCAGCCACCCTTGTCCCTTTCCTGACCTGTACCGCACACTCGTGATTGTAGCCATGGATGTGCCACAGCGCTTGGAGGCAGCGCAGGCTGGTGATCGGTTGTGTTTCACAGTGTACAAATGCTTTATGCCAAATGACAGTCCCACGAGCTGTTGTGTTCCTTGACTTTTTGAACCACTGGGCTGTCAGTGTATCAAGACCAGTGCCACTGGTGAGAAAACGTCCCTGTTAGATTTGGAGAGAGATTCATTTACTTAACGAGAGTAAAGCAGCTGCCCTGGAAAAGGCTCTCTGAGTTCCTTCTTGTGCATGCACACTCGTATCCACGCACACAAGTGAATAGATATTTCGGTGGAAAGTTGATCTGTTTGTATGGAAAGAGTTCAGTAACTTCAGTTAACACTTAGAAACGACATAGTCTAATCAGTCCAGTGGCTTTGGAAAGCTTCCTTTCCTCCTGATCTACCTCCAAATCCAGACATGTATTCTTAGTATACCTTATTTGAAGTTAGCATTTGTTTACATTTAAAAATACGTATAAATGAGATTAGCAGTCATGTGGGTTCAATGAGATTGCAGGTAGAGCTTCTTATACAGCCTGGTATTCGATCATCTAGCCACACTATCAAGTATCATTCCTTATCGTGCAGATTCTGTAAGCCACAATATTTCCCTTGTTTCATACATGCAAACTCTGTAAGTTCACTGTTTTGATCTTTGCACCACCATGTGGCTAACCAACTGCCATTTGGGACACAGCTTGGTTATCAAGCTTAATTAACAATAGTTCTATTTATGAGACAAAAGACAAAGCTGAGTTCAACTGACATGCCTGTAATTATAGTGACTGTACTGCGTATGGTTGTATAAATGTACTAAAAATACTTCAAGTCAGCAGACACGACACTGAATACACTTGGCAAGGGAATCTATCACTAAACTGGTGCATTTCAGGGGAGAACTGCAGTTTTGCAGGAGAGATCGCAAGGAGCTCCTCTGCTGCCAGGATACTCCTCCTTGGTATCTGAGCATTTTGTCTCTGGCTATTTGCTGTTTCTTTTCCTTTTAATTAGCACTTTTCCCCCTGGCCTAGCAGTCCCAGTTGCTTAAATCTTCCCCTGTCAGTTTGTAGTTTGGTCCACTGCACCCATGTGCTCACAGCCCCTTAGGGCCATCCCAAATTTATGTCATAGCAAAGAAATTGCCAGCTCAGAGAGAGAAGTGTGACTGTGCAAAGGCGGAGTGATAAATGAGATTCTAGGAGGAGAGAGTGAGAGGGTATTAGTTTTTAACAGCTTCTAGAAATCCTAAAATAGACCAGAACTGGGCCAGAAATGGTGCCTGCTTGCTGATGAGCAGAGGCATCGCCGCGGCGAGAGGATGAGGTTTGGCAGAGGACACCTCCTGCGGCTTTCGTGTAGTTACTAGAGCGAACATCTTGGAGCTGGAAGGATCCTGGGCTCTATTGCCAGAGTCCTTGGAGTTAAGCAGAATGAGGTCAGCTTAATGTGGTGGAATTTTTCAGCTAGTCCAGTGGTTTTCCAGGGGCCTGAGTCAAATTTTCTGAATGCATGAATCTGGCAATTCATAAATCTTCTGGCTTTTATAACTGTCAGCCACTAACAGTATAAAACCCACTTTGCATGTGTATGTGGACAGGAGGGAATTTGGGGTCAGCAGATGCCACATGAACGGACTGAGAGGCTCTGATGTTTTCATGGCAGAGCACTGAATGAACCAAGGGGCCTCAAGTTTCTACTAAGCCTTTTATTTCCTACTCTTAGCTTCTTAGGGAATTAGCAACGGAGAAGTGTTTAGTTTTCTTGGCTGCTGTTGAACAGTTGAGAGTCCCTAGTGCTTCTGCTGAAGGCAATGAGATCAACAGAGTCCCAGGTGACAAAGTGAGCACAGAAGGTTGACATTGTGATAATGGAAAAAAAAGATGTAATTCTGGGGACAAAACAGTATTTGGCTCCCTAAACAAGGCTTGACAATCACATTTTTCAGAAATTGTCCTTCCAAAGGACGCGGGTCAGTCTGCTTCTGTCTAAGGTACGGGATACAAGTGTTTTGTGGCAATCCCTTGTACCCTGAACCCTCTGTCATGCTACCAAGGTGCCTGCCTGGAGCAGCCCCCAGCTCTCCTCCAGCACGTGGAGGTCATGGTCATGGTCTCCTCCAGCCCTGAAGTCAGGACAAGCTGGTTATCCCATCTGGATGAGAGTTCCTGGATCTGATGGCATAGACATAGCCTGAGAGAACTGGTGGGGGCACAGAAAGCAAAATAGCTCCAGCTGGTCATTTTCAAAAGCTCTTTCTCTGAACATGAATTGGCAAGGGACCACACACCCTCAAGAAGACGTATCTGCCCTTTTAGCAGGAAGGTGAGATCTCCATTGGGGTCCTAGTTCTACTTTTCTGAGAAAGGCCCAGCACTGAAGTGAGATGGAGATAAAAGTTCCTGCTTTACCTAGAGATTGTTCTTCTAAATTAGGGTTTGGGCACAAATGATGGGATCGTGTGTGGTTGTTGAAATGTGTAACGGTGTAATGGTTTCCATCTGCCCCTCTTCCACAGTTCTTAATGGTTTTCTCTTCTCTGCTCTTCTCGCTGTCACTGTTCCAGCATGGGTTGCGTCCAGGCTGTGGTCCGTCAGGAGAACATGGGTCACAGTCCCTCAGGGGTGTCCCGCCTTCCAAGAGCGTGTCCCCAGCCCTGTGTCCTCAGCAGTCTGTCCGTCCCCACGTCTCCTCAAGCATCTCCCCACCTTTCCTCACGTGTCCTCCCCCAGCAGCTGTCACTCTTCCATAAGAGAGCTCAAGCACAGCTTGTGCTTTGTCTTCAAGGAAGGCGTTTGGCAGGAGGCAGGTGCAGTATGATCCAGAATCCCTAGAAGCCAGTGCAAATCTTTCCTTTGAGTTCAGCGAGCTTTGGATCACCCCATTAGGGAATGAAAATTTGGCAGAGGAGTGTGTGGAGTGGTTGTGACTTCAGAGTCAGGCAGAAAAGATTTCAGCAAACCAACAGTGGCTGGAACAGTTTAAGGTGAGTGGAACAGTCCCAGCATGGGCAGGCAGACAGAACGGGAGAGGTCAGCACTGGTGCCCGGAAAAACATCTGTAATGACAGCAATTTTCCATCCAAGTACAGGCACGTTCAGTGCATTAATGTGACGATTGACCTCCGAGGTGTTCAGCGCTCAGCCTGCATCCAGGCCAGGTTTGTTTGTAATTCATCCATATTAATGGTAATAATTTGAAAAGTTCTTCTTTCTTATCTTGGAATTAATGTAGTTCTTTAGGTAAGACCTGTGAAAACCTTATCCACATAAGGAGAAGGTAGAACTGTAGTAGGTGTGGGTCTAAAATTAAAGCTCTTGGATGGTGGCATACATAGCTAACTCACCCCAAATATTCATGAAAAAGAGAACTGGATCATTTACAGCTCCTGCAAAAACTGGTTTTAAAAGAGAAGATGTCTAATATGTTTTATTTTACCTCTTCTAAAGGGAAGCCCTGTGTTTTACAGCCAGATCGACGTGGTGGTGAACTCAAGGCTGATACGTTCAGTATTCTTAAGTAATTTTGCAAATTTAATCTAACAAATTTAATCAAATTTAAATTTAACAAATTTAATCACAACTCATCTCAAGCTCCTCTTTTCTTGTCCTCCTTATCCTGTCATCTGGATCACTCTCAGTTTTCCTCCCAGAATATTTTGCTACTCCTTGAGGCTTAGGCAGATGAGAATGTGGTTAAAGAAAATCCGCATATTCACTGGGGAGGAATAAAAGTGCAGATATGACTATCTCTTGTCAGGGATAACTGGTAACTTTCTGACAAAGGGAAAGGGTAGTAAGAGGTATTGGAGGTCCTTTGGGTTAAAAAATTGGAGTGTGATTCATAAACCTGCCATCTACCATCAGTACCAATCTCAAACTCATAGCAACCCTTACAGGCTCCTAGATGATGAGAACAATGCAAGGCACATCTCTCTTCATAAGGGACTTTTGACACCCAGTTTCTGGCCATCAGAAGCCTCATCTATAGAATTTTGTTTATAGTATTAATGGGCATTTTCCTCTTAGATGCAAAGAATCTCCCTTTGCTCTGTGACTGAGTACTGTAGAAAGAGACCCACTCACACTTTCATGTAAATTCCTCACAAAATAGAATCCCATTATTTTCCAAGTCACATGCACAGCGCTTGTGCATGTGGGTTTTGTTTGGGTTTTTCTATAAGTAACTTCAGCTCAGGTTGAATTCCAGGTCCCATTCAGGAAAACCATCTCATATTGCAATGGACTTAAGCAAGTACTTCTTTGACCTTTGGAGCAGTGTTAGCGATTGTCACACAAATATGTCAATAATGGGAATCTTCTATGTATCTGAAACACTTTATAATATATATGGTACATGTTCCCATATGTAATAAAAAATAATGTAGCTACTATTCATCAGAATGTGGAACTGAGGCTGCATTTAATTCTGATTATGAGATGGAAACACGTCCAGAGTCACACATCTAGAGTTGAGTTACTAACAAATAGTTTTAGAATTGAATATTGCTGTTGTTTTCTGACCAGTGCAGTTTCCCATCTTCTTCCCAATTTTTTCTCTGTGAAATCAGTCCTGAAAATGTTTGCCTGACACTTCAGACACATGTGTCACTGTCTGTCTAAAAATTCACCTCTGTCCTTCGATGTTTCACGTGTTTGATTATGGGGGCTATGCAGGAAAGTCTCTGACTGCTAGAATTATTTAAAAGATCCCCTGAGAAGGAAAGTCTTTGCGCAGAGGTGAGCTTTGCCTTGCAGGATGGAGGAGACCAAAACCAGGCACAGCATACGGACAAAAACCTGAAGGACAGATACTTGTTGGACCCAACAATAAACAGAAATTCCCAGTTATTGCTAATTAAGTCTCTTCCTTTCCAGTCACAGGGAAATAGTTCCCATGGCAATAACAGGAAGGAAGCGAGTACCTCCGCTGTTAATTTAGTGCTCTCCTGGGACAGACGGAGAATATCACTGTGCATCTGCTCCGCTAACAGGCTTCATCCCACGGAGAGGTTCTGGCTCTTCCCGGCGCCTCCAAACATGCCCCAAAGACCGGTCCTGCAGCCCCAGCCCTGGAGCGTCCCCAGCAGAGCCGGGGGCAGCGGGGACCCTGCTCGGGAGGACGGGAACTGGGAGAAGCGGCTGCTCAGCCCCAGCAGGTACCACACTGCTCTCACACAACACACCAAGCAGCTGTCACACAGGGATGGAAAAACCATGCAGCGTCTGTTTTCCAGAACGCCGCGCTCGTGAGCTGCACTGCGCAAGGGCTAAAAGCTCTTGGTTAAAATGTGTGTTGTAAGAAATGAGCAAAATCTAAAGTAAGCTGTTTACACAGAGGTGAGCATCTGCTGATTGCTGATATACACAGGCAAAATGAGTCTCTGTTTGAAAACGGCCTCATTTTGACTTTGCCTGCCTTTTTTTATATGGTGGAATAACTGACTTTTCAGCAAGGCAGAAGGCTCCACTACTTACGTTTTCACAGTGCATATTCTCTCCCAAACAATGTTTGCTGCCCCAAGAGCCTAATTATCACCTAAGAGATGTTAACAGCCAGATCATTGCAACTTCCAAAAGGTTTTGATCAAATACAAGCAAGATGTAGTTTGTATTTTGCTGCCCTGTATTCTGTGAGCAGCTGGTCTCCTGAGGTGGTAAAGTGTGGACTAAGTTAATGAATTTAAATATGCTTCTGTTAGATCTTTTAATCATGAATGTAATTGCATCTGGTAGTCTTTTTAATATTTAAATACAGAATATGTGATTGGATTTCTTTTTTTTTTTTTAATTCTTTTCTTTTTCACATCTATTGCTGCTGTTCCTTCCTTCAGGGAATTCCCCAGTAGAAGGCCTTGTCTTCCCAGAGTGAACATTGTGAATCTTTACTGTACTGATTCTTGCAATATCGATTTTCTTTATTAGCAATCCACTCTCCATCCCTCTTTACAGCTGCCTCTGCCTTCGTTATGTCTGACATGAGGAGGATACACACATGTAGTAACAGGTACACCAAGCCCAAGCGTGGAGTGAGAGGAATTTAAGTTTGGTTTGCTCTGTCTCTGATCCGCACCTTTCGTGCCAGCTCTGGCACTTGTCTCTAGGCCGACTGGAATAACAGGATGCACAATAAGCATCGGCCCAGCTTCTCAGAGTTACTAACGAGGGGAATTTGAACCCAAATCTCTCTGTCCCCCAGTCAACTGAGAGATGCAGCTTTTCTGTGTTTGAGCTAATTGGTGATAAAAAATGTCACCAGGCTAAATGGAGCAAACAGAGGAAGCGGTGCTGGCGGTTCCTGTGATGCTAAACACTTTCCAGATCTTTTGCTTTTGTACAGACCCTCTCTTTGGGATGAAGAAATTGAATATGCCAAGCTGAGATCCCACAGAGTATTCAAAGAAACAGACTGCAATGACGCTGCTACCCTGCAGCTCCCATTGGCAAAATACTCAAAGAAAAGATAAATTCTTATGTGAAGAGACAGTCAGGGGACTGAATGACTCAGAGCTGTGGGATGTGGAGGCTCATATAACAAGATCACCAGCTCTCATCCGTCCCAGGTTGGTAGGGACCGAAAGCCTGTCCAGGCTCAGCAGTTTGCCAGTGTATCTGAAAGAATTAATGGCCTCGGCCCAGCAGATCCCAGTGGGCAGAGACTTATCACAGCATGCTCCGGGGATCTGGATTGCCACATTCTTATTGCAAAATTTACCAAACACAAGAAACTTTTTCTGTGTGATAATTGTTTTGACAGAGAGACTGAGCACATGCCTGCATTCAAAATGTGATTATTTCCCTAGGGCTGTGCTGATAAACCCCTTTTGGAAGAGAACTCACACTGGCAAGCGTTCCTCTGCCTCTATAACTTAACCCATTTCTCTAGACAGAATAAGCTATACCCGCAGCTGTATATACAGCTACCCACAACTTTTTGCTGGCATTGCTATTGGGCCAACAATGTTCTTTTGTTATTAATATTTACTTCTCTCAGTACAGCTATGCCAGCAAAACTTTTCCATGTAACCTAAGCCTATGAGGGAGAAAAATCCTGTGTATTTTTTTGGAGGTGATGTTTCGTAGTCAAGCCTGAGGCAGAGACTTAAGCCAAAGGCTCTGCAGATACAGTTGTAATCTCCCAACACAAAACCCGCTGCTCCGCGGTTACGTACACAACATCACCTGCAGGCCAGGGCCGCTTCTGCGCAGTGTTTGTGTCAGCAGGGAATATGTGCCATTAAATTGGAAATGTAAATACTATAGTGGCACGGTGACTTGAGTGTAGCGGGGTGCTCTCAGGTGACTCGCTGGCATCGCTGCTCGAGCCCCTGTGCGGAAAGGGGAATAGTCACAATTAGCGATTCCTGGCTGGGGGTGCTCCCAGCCCACAGCAGAGCCAGAATAGTCCCACCACACGCTTTCTTTGGAGAGATGCACAGGGGTTTTTGGTTGAAAACAGTGCTTCAGGGAATTGCAACGTACGCTTTTAACCACGTAAGTAGAGTTATCTGCAATAGACATGCAGAGGAGCTTGGTGGCCTTTCAGCCAGCTAGGACACCTCCAGAGTCCTTCACAGGGAAGGAGAGGTGAGAACATTGGCCTGTATGAAGGAAGGAGAAAGAGAGAAAGAAAGAGAGAGAGAGAAAGAAAGAAAGAAAGAAAGTCTCTCAAGGATTTATTAGACAAAAAGCTGCTTTTCAAAATCACATTCACCACACTGCTGCTTTTTTGGTAGTCCCCTTGCTAGCCACAGGACAAGGGATCTCATTTACCACCCTGAGAAGGGGAAGAGGTTTGTTAGGGCATGATATCCCTTCTTCACAGCCCAGAGGTGCCATCCCTGTGAAATACCCACTTGGTATTTCGCTGGACTTTAAATTCGGTCAGGTTTGTGGCTCCAAAGTCTCACAGTGTCCTGGACTGGCTGTGCTGTTCCCCGCAGCTCTCAGGGCAGCGCCTGGGCCGTGTCCCTGTCAGCGGGATGCTGGCTGCCCTGGGCGGCTCCGCACTGGATTTGGAGCAGACCCCTCCAGCACTGCTCGCTAATGAATTCTGCAGCCTTCGTTAGCTTCCTCAGTATGGTGATTCACTTAGGAGGGAAATGGTTTCTGTGACCTAGACCATCACCTTGA
Source organism: Streptopelia decaocto (assembly GCF_964273445.1). Taxonomy (NCBI): domain Eukaryota; kingdom Metazoa; phylum Chordata; class Aves; order Columbiformes; family Columbidae; genus Streptopelia; species Streptopelia decaocto. The sequence continues at coordinate 23,831,584 of NC_138660.1, forward strand.
CAGTTCCTGTTGGCTATTTTGTCGGCCTGCTTTCAATGAGCTGCGGCTGCTGAGCTTGGCAGAGAGTATTAGTGCTGTCTGGTATAAAATATCTGCGCCTTGTGCTGTGTGTGTTACATATTTTGCTTTTCTTTAAGAAGCAGTATTAACCTAAGTGCTAGTTGCAGGCTAGCTCATGCTGTGTTGCTTTCAGGCTCAAGTAAAAGTAGTTGAAACCAAGAATTAACCTACTGTTTTCAGATCAGTAATTTGTGAAAAAAAAAAATGAGTAATGATGCCCTGTGAAGTCTCCAGTTGTGCTTTCAGGAAGGGCTGGTGCTGACTGAATGAATAGCAGCCTCCCCATGGGGCTGCAGCAGTGGGTACAAACTGGAACACTGGAGGTTCCACTCAAATATGAGAAGAAACTTCTTCCCAGTGAGGGTGGCAGAGCCTGGCCCAGGCTGCCCAGGGGGGTTGTGGAGTCTCCTTCTCTGCAGACATTCCAACCCGCCTGGACACCTTCCTGTGTAACCTCATCTGGGTGTTCCTGCTCCATGGGGGGATTGCACTGGATGAGCTTTCCAGGTCCCTTCCAATCCCTGACAGTCTGTGTGTTTTAGGCAGAAGCCAGCTGTCTTGTTACCCCTGCCGACTGGCATGGGGGGGTGCGTGTGTGCAAATAGGTGTTTGGTGTTTCATAATTGAACCTGGATATATCAAGGTTGGCAGCATGTCTTTCAGCTTTAAAGACATGGCATTGTTATAGGAAAATGGGTTGTTTTCCTGTGCTGAAGACAGATTTTTCTTCCCCTGTTAATCCTGGTGTCTGCAGCTGCTGTCTAGATATCACCTCTTAAAAGGCAGGGAATGAACTTCTGAACATCTGTAACAGCTACATTGAGTGGCGTGGTTTATTGTAGAATTATGGATGATGATGGCTGGATTACTAAATTGTAGATCAATCAAAAGCATTCCGATGATATTCTAAACCATGAGAGCAGGACTCACGCAGGAAGAGGCAGTGATTTATTGCACCAACTGGTAACACATCCATCCCCCATCATTTTTATTTATCATTATTTTGAAAAGATTTCAACCCTTCATAAAAGTGAATTAAAAAAAAAAAAATCCGTAATGATGACAAAGTTTTGCTACAATGAAAATTGACACTCCTGCCTTGAGATTTCTTGTGATAGGAAAGTGGAGAATAAGGAACTTAAGGTACACAAACTCCACAATAAATTAGTTGAACAATTGCCTTTGTTTAATTGTCTTTGATGAACAAATGAAGGGAGCTTTTTCCTCTTTATTCTTAAATCTGTTCCTTTGAAAGTGTCTCACACTATTAGTAGTTTTAAATCATTGGTACCCAGGATTTTGAATGCTTAGCAAGTCATCCATATCCAAGGCATTAGCAACACAGACAGGTTTTATTTCAATCTGTGCAGTTGATTCTTTGATCCAGGGCTTGCTTAAGTGCATTCCAGTGCAATTAATTAGAAAAACAGTATAAGGCAGTGGCAACTCCAAGCGATCTTAAATATGAAAGTGACTGCTTAGTAGCTCTGCTTTCTTGAGGATTATCTATTTGTTGCGTGACAGCATCTGCTATTCCTGAGCAAGGGAGAATCAGTTAATTGAGAAGAGGGAGCTTTGGTACTCTTCGTAAGCCACTAATATGACTATTGGCAAGAAAAGCAGCAGCGTGGGAACCTCTGACAGCACTGATTTTAAGAAGGAATGGGGTAGATGGTATGAGGACCAGTCACCTATCTCCTGCCATTAGGTGCGTAGCAGTATTTAGTTTGCATCGATTTGCTTTGCTGCTCAGCAAAGCCGTGCACAGAGCAGCGCTTTGGAAACCAGGTCTTGCAGCAGCTCACGCTGGGGCTGCTTCCAGGAATGGGTTGTGCCGTCTTGCGTTTTCCTTCCTTGGGCTGTCTTGTTTCTGGATGTACCCTGGCTGGTTGGAAGTCAGAATATTTACTCGTATGTCCAGGACGTGTCAATCTAGTTTCAAAATTCTGTGCATCTCGATGCTGTTTCCTGATTTTTCCCTCTTTGATCAATACAAGTAGCCATCCATCAATTTTTGGTTGGAACAAGATTGATCCAGGAGCAGCTCGCAGGTGTCAGCATGGCCGTGGCAGCGCCTGACACAAATACTGCGTCCGAGGCAGCAGTCACTGAGGAATTCATTGTCCTGCGTAAGCGATCAATATCTGTTCCTCTGACTTCACTTGCTCCTTTGATCTTCCTGGATGGTTTCTTTATAATTTAATCTTCTTCGAGCAGACATACGTCCTGTCTGTCGTGCCGTTACACTTTCCTTGAATCCTTCTTGAGTCTCACTGCCGGTGGAGCTCCTGTGATCAGCAAGAGAAGTGGGCTCACAGTTCAAAAGAAAATGCAAACTCCAGCCTATCTGCTTTGTTTTCAGCTGATTCTCATAAAACATCTTTGCATATTGCACATTATTTCTTTGTCTTTGCAGTATCTCAGCTTCCTTCTGGTTTTCTTTTTCATGTGTGGCAAAATCCCAGTTGTTCTTTCTCCTGCAGGAATCAAATGCAGAAATCCTGCGTTATGTGCAGCTCCAGTGCATCTCTGTCCTGGTGACAGGGGGACTCAAGGCTCAGCCTCCCTGGTGACATGGCAGCCAGCACTGGCACTTCGTTTTGATTTGTTTCTTGCCTGATCCTAGTGTGTCTAACACACAGGGAGAAACTCACTTAGTGGGTACAGTACCCTACTTATAGTAAATATGGCTGTAATGTATAACTAAAATCTGTATTTTGTGGAAAGCTAAAATCAGTAAAAATTAAAGTCTGTGACAGAGCGAAGTGAAGGGAGCGAAGAAGTTTCTTGTGGAGAATGGCAGTGGTTTTTCATCCTGAAATTTCGTACCGCGATGACAGCAGGGGTAATAAGAAAAGCAAAAGAATGCAAAGAATAGGCATAGGTTGCAGTCCACATTTCTCCTGTCTCTCCTCTGCCAGCATTGATGTAATTCCTCTAGCAGTGGAACTTTCCATTGCAGTCCGTCAGCATTCAGATGTGCTATTGATTAGTGGGTTTACTAAGGTCACTTAGGAATCTCAACAAACCCCCTGAACCTTGGGAAAGGTAATAAATCAAAGGAATTTGATTTGTAACTCGCCGTCATTTTTGGTGCCATGCTTCAGTAGGAGACAGCAGTCAACACTTCCTAAGCGCTTGGTATGAGGAAGGTTATTATATGATGGCAAAAGAAAGCGCTTGTTTATAAACGGTGCAAGTAACATAAGCTTTTAATGGGTCCTAGAGGAGTCCAAGGCTCCAGAGGGCTCTGGAATGCTTTCCTCTCCCCCCCATCTGCTCCCCTCACCCTGACCCCCACTTTTTTTTTCTAAGCCTTTGGCCAATTTTCATCACATCTGTCATTTTGAAAAATGAACTGGCGGTTCACTCCTAAAGTTCATAACATGTCACGTATCTTTTTTTTTCAGATTAACTTGTTTGCAAGAGACAGTGCAACAGGAAATTCTTGTGCTTACACAGCAGCTCAGTTTTCTTGAAAAGCAGAGATGTTGTTAAAACTCATAGTCTGTGTCTATTCTGCTAATTGGATATAAAGCAGTCGTGAGATGGGGCGGGGTGATAGAACCATACTTGTGTCCTGGGTAAAAGCCTGTCAGAAGTGCATTGCTAACAAGTCTGAGCTGGAACTGAGTGTGTCGCAGTGTGTTGTGAACACGGTGACTACCAGAACTGCACAGCCCAGAGAGCTGAGGTAAAAGCGTACCCATTTATGGAGGTACTGATCCTGAAAGTGTGCGTTTCTGATGATTTCAGAGGAATTTGCACCCAATCATACCTATCTTGATGCTGCATTTGATCCCAAACATAAAATGCTCCCTTGTGTTACCATATACATCTCATCACTATGGAACAGTCCATATCATGTTCCCGCTGCCAAGGTGGGTACCAAGGCCACATGTGTCCTTCCAGCATTCTAATAAAACGTGGTGTCACCCATCTGCCATTGGAACCAGCTTGTATCCTTGGTACCTCCGCTCCAACTCTGCAGCCTTTGCCAATATAATTCAGAAGGACCATCTATGTAAAAGGAATATATACATATGAACCTCACACTCCGTTGCTGGCCCTGCAGCGTGGCCGTTCATGGTACAATGAAAGGCTCATCAGCCAGGATTGTGAAGCATTCACAGTCCTCCACATTTTATGAAATACACGGGGGTGGGGGGAGAAAAAAAAGAGAGGTGTGGCTTTTCATGCATACCTACTCACAAATTATTTTTTAACTCATGGTTAAATAATACTGGTATTTTTAAGTGTATATATAATGGATCTAACACACTTTAATTCCTGCTAAAAGACAGAAATATATAACAGATTATGACTCTGTAGCTGTTTAAATCCAAAAGCCCAGACCCAAGTAATCTCAGATTCATTTACACTCTGAAATCTGGTACAGATTTATTTATACCCTCAGCCAGTATTGTTCTAGCAGCTGGAATCAGAGTTCGCTCCATTTCTCCATTTTTAACCCATTTTCCCCAAGAAGTTTTTGCATACTCCTGGCCAGTAACTGAACTGGAAGGGCAGCAGGTAAGGCTGCAGCCCCAAAAGCCATATAAATGTTGCCAGGTATAGAAGCGCTCTTTCTTTCTGGTGCGGACACCCTGTCCTCTGTTTCAGAGGGACTCAGACATGTCATGTCAGTGAGGACAAGAAGCTCTCAGCACCCAGCTCAGACACTGGGCTGCTAGGCCAGGGTCTTCCACAGGCTCCAGAAGCTGCCTTGAAACCCTCTTCCTGGGAATATATGTTTGCATTAAACTGCAATTAAGTTTTTCTGGACAAATGGCCCTTCTCACTCCCCCACTGCCTCAGCTGGGGGTGCGGATCGGTTCTCAGTGGCTCCTTGGAGCTGCTGTGACACACAAGACTCCGCTTTGCATAGACCTGAGATCAGGAGAAGCAGGTGAGTGGCTTCTGGAGCACCTGCACACAGGTGTTCACATAACAGCTGTTTGTTTAAGCAGTCTCAGAAATATGGCCAAATTGTGAAGGGGTATAGCCTCCAACTCCGTTCCTTTACAAGAAGGGGTAGCTGGACTGAAAACCTCAATTTTACCAGCCAAAAACCACCTTTGTGTGTTTAGAAACCTGTGCATCCAGCTGAAAGAGTCCATCGGAGTTTCATGTTCCCATTCGGAAGAAAAGCACATCACTTTGTCTGTAGTACAAGAGCATTTTCTTCTGTGTCCAGCTCCTGGAGCAGTCCCAAAGTTGTTTTTAGGGGCTGGGACAGCTCAACAATCGCTGCCTGGGGAACTGGCTCACGGGGACACCAGACCTGAGGATGAGTCCGCAAGTGAGGGGCCAGAGGGTGAGCAGAGCCCATGTAGTGTTTGTCACGTTTCCAAACATCCTATCTTTTAATACCACAGGGTCCCAAGAGCGGAGACCATCAGGCAAAACAAATACAGCGGTGCAAAACAAACCCGGTTACCAAAGCAAGCGCTGACTTGCTCTGACCCCCCCTCATTTACTGGAAAGGAAAACTGTGGACAGAGGTGTTTACACAGCCTGAGTGTTGGAGGATTGGCTTTGCTGGCCAGTTTCTTTGCTTTTGGTGTTTTGTGTGGAAACCTTTGTTTAAACATAGGGGACAGAAGAGGCTTGTTTATTTGTTTGTTTGGGGTTTTCTTTCTTTTCCTATGACTTTTAAAGGGCTGAAGAGTTTATTGTGTGTGAAATGCAGGAGGAGTCTAAATGAACACCAGATGAGAGGAAATAGACTGAGGAAAATTAGGGTTATTTGCTACCAAAGGAAATAATTATTGTACATATATTAAATTCCAACGTCTAACGAAGAGTGGTTTTTGTTATGCAAGAAATCTGACTGTAGAGTAAAAAGGGGGGGATATGTTACCGAGTCTGGGCTTTCAAAGTGTAAGCGGAGGTTTGGTGTACTGGTGGCAAATAAGGCAACTTTCGCCAAAGCAAGTGCTGAGGTTGGCTGGAGCGTGTTCTGCACCCCGGTGTTTCCCACCAGAGCAGAAAGTCATTTTGTGGCCCTGTGCAGAAGGGTAAACCACATTTCCATACATCTGATCTTTGTAGGTAACATTTAGTATGACTGTATAATGAGACTATCAATTCCTTATAAACTTTCATCTGCCACATTCTCAGCTCATCCATCATTAGAGACACCTGACTCATCTTTATTTATTCTTCACCTGTAAGTCATCTCTGGAACTGCTCCTTTTGGAGCCTCTGGCCATTTTCAGTGAAGATAACAGCTGATAATCCCCTTAATTGTCTGTGTAAGGTGAGGGTTTAAGTGATCAGAGCAGGGATGACGACTGCTCCATTTCTTCTTTCCTTGGTCCCTGCAGACTAAGGCCGGGGCGGTGCATGTTTTTGTTTCACTGGTGGGAGGCAAAATCACTGGTTGTTTTAGTGATAAACTATTTACGGTGAGCACTGTTGGATAAGGAGTGCATAATACATGGGCTTGGCTTAATAAGATGCCTTAAATCAGCCACAAATTTGACATTACTGCTTCTTTTAAAGAAAACAGAGTGTTTCTCATTCCTGCAAGCTGGCAGACACACTGTTTAGTTCAGTTAATTCAGCAAGAACACAGAAGGGTTTTTTTTTTAATATTTCTTTTCTTTAGCAGTAGAAAAATTGCAGCCCGGGGGCATGTTGCTTTGACAGATTGGGGTTATACGGCTGAAGCTGACCTATGCAGCTTCCTTCACCTTCCCCCTCCTGGCAGGAGGGATGAAGAACCTGTGATTGGAAGTGGCTATATCCTTATTTTGCTCTTTATCTGATGGAAGGCCACCACAGTAGTCAAGAAGGACTTTGTTATAGATTTTGCTTTTCCTGTGAGGGATGCTTGAAAGCTCAGTGAATAAGGGTAGAAATAAAAAATAAGATATTTTGGCTGTGTGGGAGGGAAGCATTTAATCATAGCGAAGAATAGGGGATTGTACAGTCAAATAAGCAGCTCTTGGCAGACTTGAAGAGACCAGCAGTGGAAGTAAGAAGGGTGTATCGAGGAGGAGTGGCAGAAAGCACAAATGGAAATGAACTGAAGAGAGATAATAGCATCATATTTAGAATCTGTCACTTTATCAGAATTACATTGACTGGTTATTAGCAAAAGAGAAGGAATTGTTTTTTTAGAGGAAGAAGGGTTTCATTTCCCCTTCATTAGCTGAGGAACATGCTGACAGGAATTAAGGCAGAATATTACTAAATAGGGACTTCAGCCACTCCTTCATGTCTGCAAAAAAGGGTTATTTTTAACCCAGTGACTGCATTTGCAGCGTGGCCCCGAAGGAAGAAAAAAGAAGCGGGGGGAAACAAAAAAAGACCAAAAACTCTACTGGCAACACTGCACAACTAAGGCTGCTTTGTGCTGCCATGTGAGAATGGGACAGCGAGGTCCAGGGTGGGAATCGTGCGGGGCAGCGGTGCCCCTGACGCCTGTGTCATGAAAATATGCCTCAAGTTAACTATTGTCCTCTGACCTCAATCCATGCTGAAACGGGAGCTTTGCATAATCATTGAAGGAGAGGGTTCCCGCTCCAAAAGATGTTACGTTTTGAATTGCCCAAATAGACAAAGGAGACATTGTCAGCCCTTCACACACGGGAAACAGAGGCAGAGAGAGATTTGTCTGGGGCACACAGGCTAATTTTGACAGGAGGGCACTTACACTCAAGTTTCCTGAATTCATTTGTGTACTACAACTGCAGGATTGCCCTTCCTTTCTAATATTGTATTTTTCTCTCCCTGAAACTTCAGTTGTAATACAATGTTGTTTATCAAAAACATTATTTCGTTTTGCTCTGTTTAATAAATGCACCAGTGATTCTTTCCTCGGACAAAACTGCAGCTCACACGTACGTCCCAGTTGCACCGCTGAAGCTGCAAATGGCCCAGGGAGCTTCAGGGGGATTTTCACGTTGGGACCACCAGGTCCAATAATGCAAGGAGAGGCAGAGGTGTGACTTCAGCTTCTGCTTTTATTTGTCCTCCTGGGGAACACAACCCCATGGATATGTAGGAGGGGAGCCTGCAAATACTGCTCTGCCCAGCTTCACATGGGAAGAAAAAGAAATATCTTACTATCTAGAATGTCCCTTTTTCTTGCTCAAGCTTGTTAACTCCGGGAAGGCCAGTGAGACTTGGCATGGCGTGACCAAACTGGGGCTGTTTGGGTTCTTTTATGAGGCAGTATTGAGTGGAACCATCTGGGCTCGGAGAGGACCACACTCCCAAAATGAGCCTTCAGGAATACTTAAGTTAAGTAGCTGTCTGGGGCACCATGCTGAAAGGAAGGGCACTCACAGCTGCCCATATTTTATGGGTTTATTTTATCTCTGATGACAAAGGAGAACTTATTAGTCATGTGTTTCCTCATAAATTTCAAGCCACTGCTGACAAGTGGCACTGCCTGCGTTCCCAGCCACACGGGCGCAAAGTTCCCCCGTCTTTCTGGCTCGCGATGTTAGTAACAATGCTGCTAGTGGATGATGCTTTGGAGAGATACCTGACTGTGCTCTGAACGTAAAGGCAATCCCCAAGTTACAGTTTGAGAATGGAAACTTCAATATCTTAAGTATATCGGGTGAATATTTCCATGGTCATTCATCTCATGTCCAGGTGGCTCATCTCTCTGGTTCCAGAGGTTCCGGTCTGGCTACAGGTGTGAGGTTCACCTACCTGAGAGCTGGGTGAATCTGCACCTCTGAAACCAATATCCTTCCAGAAAGCTAAATACAGGTTTGGGAGCATAACTTTCAGTATGTCAATGGTGCACCTCAACTTAGGTGGTTTAAACTATTCTTTTGCATTGCGGTATCTGTTTTGGTTTATTTATGCCACATTGGGGCAGCTTCCTAAAGTACCTCCAGGGCCTGGTCTCACTGCCTGTATTCCGGTTTCCAAAGGTACATCTTATCTCTCTTCCTCCAAGCACTTTTCTATGTGACAGACCTGGGGAGAGGCATGTTAAATTCAGTATAATTTCAAAAAATGTAACTTTTTCCTATGCTTGCTATTCACTGAAATGAATCTTAGAGAGAGATCCCTCATGACAAAATATTTTCCAGTATCGCCTCAACTAATATAATAGTTCTTATAGTGCAGGTGTGAAGAAATCGATACTTGCTCCTTAACCTTTTTTCAGTCTATGTCCTGTTGAAGCTGCCTCTGTTTCAGTGGACCCTAGAAGCTTTGCATGATATGTATTAATCTGATTTACTAAATCACTCCTAAAGTTTAAAGAGAGAGAGAAAAGACAAAGTGGACTCAGGCTTACAGGAATCTGCTTCCTGCTGGCTCTGCCACAGACACCCAGTTGACTTTACAACGTCATTTAATATTTGTGGTTCCCTTGTCTACAAAATGCAGATACTAATTCTTTTTTCCCCTATCTATACTTGTATAGACTGCAGGTTTGGACAGGAATCAGCTCCTCCTGTGTGTTTGGGTACCTTACAAATGAGTCCCTGATCTTAGGTGAAACTTCAAATTGCTTTTGTAAGCATAATAATAACAATAATAATAATAATAATAATAATAATAGGCTTCAGCCTGCTTCAGGAAAAAATACAACCTTTTGATTACATTGGTGTAAATAAAAAGTCCATGACAGCTCACAAGTCACAAAATGCTGGTCGTGTTTAGCATCAGTGTCTGTTGCTCAAACATCTGGCGTTCATCATGGCTTTCCTTTTCCTTCCCCTGTCATATATCATCCCCATCTGTTCGAGGTTTCTTAGCACTGTCTATATAAATCGTAGCTGCATCTCAGTCTGGGTAGTTGAATCACTACAGGCTGCAATGTAAATGAAGGAATAAGAGGTAAATTTAAGCTAAGTGTTTCTCTTATGCACTCAGTCCGCTCCCCTTCTTTCTCCCCCTTCCCTGTACACAGACAGTAGACAGTATTACTAGACAGCGTGATATCCCTGCTATGAAGAGACATGGAAAAGCTTCCAAAAATAGCAAATGTTTTTACCAGCCCTAGTTCTGAAGGCAGAAAGCAGGAGAGGAGTTGAATCCTGAGTGAACACCCATTGCCATTGTTTCAGAGACCAAAATTTACTGCTTTGGAACAACCCTTCAGCAAGTTAATAATAAATTGGGAAACCAAACATTCCTTAAAATCAGACTTCCCGGGCAATGCCTTTGATGTATTTTCTTAAAATGAAATTACTCTTACTGCAGTAATTTAGGTTACTACTAGGAAGAATAATATTGAAGGGAAATATGGATGTGTTAATATTAGCCAAAACAGAGTTTTTTGCCTTTTTTTTTTCCTCACAAGCTGTGCAGTGCCGTCCTCCCGGTGAGCTCTCCCGAGGCGCGCCAGCCGGGCAGCGAGCCATCGCAGCATCCCAAGGGGGCATTTCTGGTGGGGAAGTGAATCCCCCACCACCAGCAGCCTGTGCGTCACCCTGCCAAGGCAGGTGTTCCTGTTTGTGCACAGTGTCACACAGCCCCATGTGCTGGGACCACACGTGGATTTAATTCCCTGCCAGCTTTGCCAGCTAGAGAAGGTATTTCCTTGCTCTAGAAGCACTCGGAGACACAGTCCTGAGCTACTGGAAGTGAGGGGGGAAAGGGCCCGTTTCCCTCTGTCCATGGAGGGCTACTACAGATGGCCATCACTCTGAACCCCAGAACTAGACCAGGCTTAAGGTGGGCTGGAGCTGGAGGGTCTCTTGGCACAATACAACTGTGGTATTTCCAGTTCAAGAGGCAGCTTGTATGGTTGGGAGCTTCATTATACTTGGAAGTGCAAGAGTGCCCCATGTGACTGTGTGTTCCTCCTGGTTGTCTTGCTTTTTAGTCTCACGTATCAAAAGTTTGTTTGAATTGATAGCAGAACAGCTGAAATGAGAATAAACTGTTGCTACTATTGCTGGTTGTCAACTCATACCTTCTCTTTCTACAAAGAATATTGCATTCCTGATTTCCCGTTATTTTTGACTGATGTTCCTGCAGTGTTCTCCTGCTACTCAGTGCAAGCCCCCGGGTTTCAGCCCAGCAGCCAGATCAATCAAGCAGCGTGTGTGTCCTGGTCAGCACCTGCACAAAGTGAAAAGGAAAGGCCCAGCGCATTGCTGGGCTGTCCTGCCGAGCACGTCCTGGCTGATTCAGAGGGCACGTGGTTGTGTGAAAGGCCAAGCAGCCCCTGAAGTCACAGCTGCGCTCTGAGGCTGGTTGATTGGTTGAATCCTGATCATTTGTTCTGACATTGCGGTGTGTTGCTAGAAATGGATGTCCCGGTGAAAGTGTTACCACTTGGCAATGATGGGCAATGAGAAAAAGAAACATGCATCTGATGTTGCACAAACTACTTTGCATGAGGTATAATGCAAGACTACAGCGGAAGGGATGCTGTGATGTTGATTTGCTCCTGTCTTTTTGGTAGCTGCACTAGATCTCAGCTTGCCAGGCATCTTTCTTTTTACTAGCAGAATATTTATTTTATTTTCTCTTCTTCTTGTAGAAAATTTTACTACATCACATTGCTGAGAGACCCCGTATCTCGTTACCTCAGCGAATGGCGTCATGTCCAACGAGGAGCTACTTGGAAGACCTCCTTGCACATGTGTGATGGCAGGACACCAACTCCTGAAGAGCTGCCGTCGTGCTACGAGGGCACGGACTGGTCGGGCTGCACGCTGCAGGAGTTCATGGATTGCCCCTATAATTTGGCCAACAACCGTCAAGTGAGGATGTTGGCTGACTTGAGCTTAGTGGGCTGCTACAACATGTCTTTCATCCCCGAGAACAAGCGAGCGCAGATCCTGCTGGAGAGCGCAAAAAAGAACCTCAAAGACATGGCCTTCTTTGGCCTGACAGAGTTCCAGAGGAAGACTCAGTACCTGTTTGAGAGAACTTTCAACCTGAAATTCATCCGGCCCTTCATGCAGTACAACAGCACGAGGGCCGGAGGGGTGGAGGTGGATAACGACACCATCCGCAGGATCGAGGAGCTCAATGACTTGGACATGCAGCTCTATGACTATGCAAAGGACCTCTTCCAGCAGCGCTACCAGTACAAGCGGCAGCTCGAGAGGATGGAGCAGAGGATAAAGAATCGGGAAGAGAGGCTTCTTCACCGGTCCAATGAAGCGCTTCCCAAGGAAGAGACCGAAGAGCAAGGACGCTTGCCCACTGAGGACTACATGAGCCATATTATAGAGAAGTGGTAGCCTAGGCAGACTTTTATATTAATGATATTCTAGGGTTTCCATATAAAAGATCATGGAAGTAAAATTACAAAAAAACAACAGAAGTATTTTATTTAAAAGCAAGTCTGTAAAACAGAAGATAGATTGCTTCCTTAAGCGTAGGGTCTTTTTACTGTTTCTTACAACATCGCTGAGATTCTTAAAAAAAAAAGAAAATAAATGCATAAAAATAAAAAAAGGGTCAACATTATAATGCAGAGGTAAAAAATGCACAAATGCAGTTACCCACTCTTAAGGCCAAATACAAAAGGATGTTTCTTATCCTCACAATTCAAACACAAATGGCAGAAGTAGGATTTAAAAAAAAAAAATCTGTTTATCCCCTGAGCATAATGACATAAACATACATAATTAAAATACAAGGAAACAGAGGTTTTCTTCTGTGGGTGTTTTTGGAGGTGGGGTGGGAATCGCATTATGATAACGGTGACGAAGTTGAGGATGTGCTACCCTGTCAGGCTGGGGGCTGAGCATAGAGGCGGCCACTTGGGTTCAGCTGGCAGCCACCGCCAGGAGGTAGAGCACCATGAAAATAAACTAAAAAAGGAGACAAACGTCAGAGGATGAGAAACATTAAAGCAAATCGACTATGGCCTAGGATATGTACTTAGCACAGTGGTTTTGATACATTGCACTGGTATCACATACGCATACGCAGCTTCATCACAAAAATAATTGGGAATTCACGCGCAGATTTGTTTCACAGACAGGTCCCAAAACAACTTAAAAGCTGATCAGATTCTCTGTAGGCTCAAACATGCATTCACATGCCATCCTGTCACCCCACACAGCTGCCACTTATGCCTTCATCAGTACTGTGTGTTAGCAGCACATGCAAACCCTATCCTCATACTGAAAAAAGGAAGAAGTAGCTAAATAGCAATACTCCCTCATAAATCTGCACAAGTTCCAGGAAGACCCTACAAATAATCAGTTGTTAACGGGAACATGACGAGGGGGTGATTTTGTTTTGTTTGTTGCTATGTGAAATATTGAACTAGAACAAGCGTACAGACGTACCTGTAGCTGTAGTTTTTCAGTTACTTTTATTTGCTTTTATCAAGAGATGATGGGCATCAGCCTGCTTCCAGTGAAGTCACTAGAACTGATTTAAGTGGGAACAGGATGGGGCTCTCTTCCAGAGCTGTGAAAATTTCTGACTATGGGTCTGAATTAATTATGAGACAGTGCACATTGTCTTTTGGCAGGGTGCCTGTTCTGCAGCTCTTTCTTTAAATGAACAAGCTGTGTTCATAAAACTGGAAGGGGGAATCATGGATGATGTTTTCTTAGTCTCAGACCACTTTCAAAGCAGAACCCTTTCTCTTGCAATGTTGTTTTGTAGGGACTCATGTAAGTTTAATCCTCCAGTGTGGTGACAGTCTAACCAGGTTCTGCTTATTGACTTTTGAGTCACAGAACAACAATAACTTCTCTAATTCCTCTTCCCACTCACCAAATTAAAGTATGGCTTATTTTCTTGCTGTTGCAAGCACTTCTTTGTTTTGCTGGAAGCATGGAAATGAAGCAGTTTTTGCCTGTTTCATGTCTCACGCCATCATTGCTCAGCCTGTAAGACCTGAACCAGCTATTGTTTGGGGTAAACTATGAACTAAATGGAATATGATTTGATTTTCAAAGGCCATGTTAACTGCAGATCAAATATGGCATTTAAGTCACTGGAGGAGAGGCAGAGAGCTGATGCATTCAGTTTTAGCGTGTCGTTTTTACAGTGTCCCTTTCCCATCACACGAATCCACTGAAGTGCTGCTTGTTTTGTGTTTCAATTCGCTCTCTCTGCCTCTGTACACACCTTCCAACAGCTTCAAATTCAGACTGAGTTTTGCAAAGGAGGCGGCTGCCTTTAGCAGAGGAGCTGCCTCGTTTCTTCTGCGCACACCTTGCTTTTGGAGGTGTTCTTCTCCAGAAGAGTGAAGATGATGACTAAAAACAATGACTAAAAAAAGTACAAATGGCACTGTGGCTTCAAATACAACCCTGTTACTGCCTCCATCCAAAGTCCACTGAAGTCAAAGGATGTCTTTCCTACCAATTTCATGTGGATTTTGATGGGCTCTGCACCCTGGTGCTGCCAGGTGCCCAAGCACACGCTCATCCATGTCCAAGCACGGTGGGACGTTGTTCCTCCTGCATTGGGCTGGCGCCAGTATTCCATAGTGGTGTCACTGTCTTAAGGTTCTGCCACAAAATGGCCCCTGTTCCCAGAGATGTATAGCTTGGCCACAAGCGTTTCCTCCTAGCTGAAAAGTGGGAAGCAAAATGAAGCAATTTTTGGTTGTTGGCTTGGGGGCAGAAGGTATTGCAAATCCATTTGTTCATCCCTGAATTCCAAGACTGGGAGGAGCTATGTCTGCTGTTTCCCAGCGCTTTTATGCGTTGCTGTAGCTAAAGAAAACATTTCTGTTTAAAAAATGCAATTTTACAGGCTGTTTACCCACAAAAGCGATACACAAGATATAAAAAGCAACTGGTTTATCTGCACAGTCTCCAGCTTTCCCCAAAGGCTTTTCGCTGTGCATCCTGCATCATGGATCCGTAATGCACAAGCGGTTACTGCAGCTAATTAACCCCTGTCGGAGGTGGCAGCGGCGCAGCAGGTCTGTGTGTGCCGGCACGCACCTCTGAGCGCCGTTCCGTACCCAAGGCCAAATCCTGCCCTCGCCGACCAAAAGGTGACATTGAACAGGACTGTGTGTGATTAGGACCTGTGACGTTATCTGCCGTGGTTTGCCCACGTTGTTTCTGTGTTATGGGCCCTGAGTAACCAGCTGGATTTTAATGGATCTGTCTGCAGCATTCCCTTAAATCAGAAGCAGCCTCTGACCCTGGAAGCATGTCAGTACAAGACCTTGTTACAACGTTTATCTTTGTAATATATTACAGTAACAAGCAAAAGAGATGAAACAATATTGAAAATTGTCTTGTTAACAGTTTCACTTCAACCCACAAAAGGAGGGCCAACCTCAGTTTAGCACCACAGCGGAAATTTCTAGATTCAAATGCCTCAGAGTCTCCACCTGTATGTTGAGAATAACAAATTTACACACTGTAAAAACTTACACCAAGGTATGAGAAGTACAGGGCAGTTTGAATCAGATTCTAAGTATCAGAAACAAAGAGAATGACCCAAAAGCCATCACTCACCCTGGCTGCTCTGCTGGTCTCTTTATAGCTGTAGGTCATGTTTTAAATTAATCTAAGTGCTGAGTGCCAGAGCATGGGTTGCAGGATGTACCTGGCACTGTCTTCTTCCTTTAGTGGGTTTAAGGGAACTTTCTTAACATAATGTGAATGTAGTTTTTTGTGATTTCTATGTACTACAGTTTGAAGTGGTACAATTTCTTTTTTATTTTTAGGACTGATTATGTGATGCTACAATAACATGAAAAATGCGTAGTTTTTGAAATGGAGAAGAGCTTTAAGGCACTCCAGCAGAAGTAGTGGCCAGATAGTACAGTCTTGTTCAAGATCTGTCCCTTTCTTCCAAAATGTTTTTCCTGTGACTTCCAGATGCACTGAGACTCCTCCTCTTCACTATGTGAAGTGTTTCTTCATGGGGTCCATCAATGCATCACGGTCCGGGTCAGGATAGGTGAGTGCTGGGTACAGCCAGGGTTGTGGGGTTCAAAGTCATCAACAAAAAAAACTCTCAACAGAGGATCAGGATGAATTTCTGACTTGCCTGAATTTCTCCCTTTGTGCCCAACAATTTGGAATAAATGGGGAGCCCTTTGGGTTGATGTTTTTGCAGCCCGTAGTCCTTTACTTGCTTACAAAACTGGGATGGCAATAGAAGCAGCACAAGGAGGGTCCCAACAAGCTTTTGAATCCTCTCCCCCAGGGCTGTAGCAGCAGAAAGGGCAGCGGAGTTGCTGAGAGCACGAGCGAGACGGAAGGACCACCACAGAGGCACTGCAGACACCTGTCAATTAGGAAGTTTTCCCTCTGAGCCCATCAAATCACTTCACAGAGACCACTGAGCAGCTGCAGAAGGTAATGACTGACAGTGCAGAGCAGGGCCTGACCAAGGTTTATTTCCTGGGGTTGAAAGCTTCTCTAGCTTCTTACTGACATTTAGTTACTGAGACTCCCTCCTGTCCCATAGAATATTTCAAATGTCTCAAAAATGCATAGAACTGCAGAAATCTGCCACACAGACCATGCTAAACATTGTATTTCCAGGGCTGTAGCTGGGTACGCAGCTCACACTATCTCCTGGAACCCAATCACAGGGCTGGCTGCGTTACATTTTTGTTCTTGTTTTCACTAAGACGAACAGATCACGTTCTGGTGGCAGAAGCGAATGCAGGATTTGCTGCCTGAGCGGCAGAGCCAGGCCCTTAAAGCCGCGCTCAGTCGGCGGTGGCTCAGGTAAAGCAGCGGGCAGCAGAGCTCGAGTCTGACACACAGTCCGGGCTGTCCGTGGGTGTTTGTCCTGCCCCATCCGCAGCTGTTCTGCCAAGGGGAGCGCAGTCCCGGTGAGCACGTGGGTATTAACGCCTGTATTGTCCCAGCTGCAGGTGGTTTGCTCTAATTTCTAGCCATGCAAGCGTGAAAAAACACAAAAAATAAGGATTTGCAAATGAGTTTGTCTCATCCCTCAAAGCCCCACAATTCCACATCCCTCCTTCCCCCCAGGTGTCGATTCTGCAGACTGGATTGAGAGAGCTGTACTATAATGAATAATTTTATATTCAAATGGTTTACTGAGCGTGATTTGTTTTGTACATATTGGAATATGATTTAACTTATTGCCCCTTTTCATCTTTTTTTTTTTTTTTTCATAAGGAAAAGACAAAAATCCCCGCCCTCTCTCTCAATGTGAAGTTCCTCTGTGTTTGTGTGTAGTCTGCCAGGCAAACACGCCACAGCCACAGGATTTCTCACCATCCTACTGGTATCTGATTTTATTTTTCACTGGCATTTGTTTTTGTCTGAGGTTTTGCATATATTGTCCCTTTTTTCCCCTCTGGTGCACAGACCGCACAGGGAAGGAAAAGGGCAATGCAGGCATGACTTTTTTTTTTTCTCCTTCCCTATTTCTTGTGTATTTTACCTACCAAGGAACTCGGTTGTTACCTTGTAGGAGTTGTGTGGCTGAGGGTAAAACAATACAACTTTCTCCCCACCCACCTTCCATCCTTCATGTTGTAGATCAAGCAGATTCAGCTTCTCTGAAAGTGATTGTGGCTGGAGTCATTCCATTGGGCTGAATGTGTACGGTTTGCACTTCTTTTTTTTTCCCACTTCAGGAACTTAAAAACAACAACAAAAAAAAAAGACAACTGTTTAACTTGAGCCAAGTAACACTTAAAGCTTTATATATTTATTTATAGCATCTTACAAAAAAAAATAAGGTGTTAAAAGGTTTTTTTCTTTTCTTCCACAAGAAAAATTGGATTTAAAAAGAATAATCATCTAATTGTTTTTGTCTAGATCAAGAATGAATGTTAGCAGATGAAATAAACCCTAAAACTGAGCATGTGTTGTGTGTGTTGTCCTTGCGGTGGCCTTTGGACGCCGTCTCAGTGCGACACCTCCTGCCGTCCTGTATCACAGGGAGATAATGCCGTCACTGCAGCTGATGGACAATATTCGTGTTCTGCTGAAAAACAAGCTTCCTAACACAGAAATACTCAATCACAAACTGCAGTCTGGTTGTTTCTATTGTTACAGTTAAGCCAATATTACTTAAAACTCCTAAGCCCTATTATATTTTAAAAATTAATTATTAATACCTTTAATACTGTCTAGTCATCTTCATTTTCTTTTTCAGAGTCATTGCAATGAACAGATTTGCAGCCAATAAACGGTGGTTGTTACACCAAGTATCACAGGGTAATCACCAGGACTTTTTTGTTTGATATTCAGAAATACTTTGACCGAACGTGATTTGTGTCCTCCACTTAGAGAACTGAAATAAGTTGTGTGCTTGATTTTGATACAGTGGGAATGAGTTTGGGGATAAGAAAACATTAAAGTTTTACAAAGGTGCCGCAGTTTGGAACGTGGCGCCACTGCGGCGGCTCACACCGCGGGCTCCCGGCTGTGCTGGTTGGTGCTGGCAGCGGGTCCGGGCGGGGGCCGGTGCGAGGCGCGCGTCGCTCGGAACGGGAGGGGCCGTTTATTGATCCCGTTTTATTCGCTCCGGGCGGACAAGGCCGCTCCCCGCGCACGCGGGCCGAACGTTCCCGAAGCGCCGCGGCCGCGCGCGCCCCCTCGCGCTCCGTCGCCACCAGCCCCAAAATGGCAGCGGAACGGCCTCGGCTTCCTTATCGCTCCTCTCTCCTCCCGCCTCTGCGGCGCGGCCCCGCGCCGGCCGCCGCCTCCGCCCCCCGGTAAGCGCGGTCTGGTTGCCCCCTGTCTGGCAGGGGCTGCCCGCGGCCACGGGGAGGGCGGGTGCGGGGCGCCCATGTGCTCCCCACGGGGCGGGACCGGGGAGGGCCCGGCCCCACCGGGCTGCGGGGCGAGGCTGGGCCGGGACTGCCCGAGGCTGAGGTGCGGGGCTGGGCCGGGACTGCCCGAGGCTGAGGTGCGGGGCTGGGCCGGGACTGCCCGAGGCTGAGGTGCGGGGCTGGGCCGGGACTGCCCGAGGCTGAGGTGCGGGGCTGGGGCCGGAGCTCCCGGGGCGCTCTGCATCCTGCGGATCGCGCTGGGGTTCGCGCACACGGGCTGGCGGCCCGTGGCCTTTCGGAGGGAGCAGCAGCTGGCGGTGGACACGGCCCGTCCTGCCGGATGGAGCCCTGCGCTGTGGCTCTTTTCCGCTTTGGAAAGCACAGCTTTTCTCCTCTTTTACCTTCCTTTCTGTAAAGACTGAAAGAAATTCTTGCTCACATGAAGCGTGTGCAGGCAAAGCGCTTTTTTTGCACGTGGTCTTTCTGCACTATCTTTAATATGGTTGTTCCTCTCAATGCTAGAAGCCTCTAGGAGAGGAGCGCAGCTGGCGAGCAGAGGGAAGGGGAGACACTTCTGTTGTAAGAACTGGTGTGGGAAGGGGAAAGGAGCAGAGAAGATGCTGATAGAGGGTTAAAAAAGTGAGGAAACTGGTTACAGAGGGGAGATCATGAAGGGAATGGAGCATTATGAGGAAAGGCTGGGGGAACTGGGGCTCTTTAGCTTGGAGACCTTATTAATGTTTATAAAAATGTAAAGGGTGAGTGTCAGGAGGATGGAGCCAGGCTTTTCTCTGTGACAGCCAGTGATAGGACAGGAGGCAGTGGGTACGAACTGGAACACAGGAGGTTCCACTTAAATATGCAGCCCCAATGAGGAGCAGCTCCAGGTGTCAGCCTGCTCTTCCCAAATGGAAAAGCTGATCCTCACAGCCTATGTCAGAGGAGGTGGTGCTGAGCTCTTGTCAGGGGCTTGTACTTTGTTTCTCTGGCTCAGGCACGCAAATGGGGTTACTTTTAAAAACATCTTCCTTGTAGCTGTCTACAGGAGGAGGCAAAGCAGAGCAAGTCTGCTTTAACACTAATGCCAGAAGTTTTCCACATTGATTGATCTTTGGGTAGTACAGGTTCCTTTTTCCCTGTTGAGGATGGGTGTGTGGGTCCACATAACACTGAACGGCCTCTTTGTCAAAGAGCAGAAAGAGAGCTGGACATTCTTGCATAACTAAATGTATATCTAGCAATGACTGCATATTTCTGTGGATTCTGTAAAAGTGGGCAGAGTTTAGGAGAGCCCCGTGCATTGCAGTTTATAACACTTTGTGATGCAGTGTTTCGGTGGTGCTGAGAGTAGGGATGTAAATAAATGGATATACAGCTAAAATACAATTCAGGGCTTTCTGCAGCTGGAAATGTTCGTGGCTGATCGGGGCACATCAGCTTGGACCCTTTACTGCAGGGGGAAACTAAGACATGTTCATACATATACTCAAACAAAAATATATTGTAGGCTTAACAGTAAAGCAGTTTGAGCTTTACTGTAGTTATTATTTCATAAACTTCAAATTTAAAGGGGTAGTCAATTAAATATTCATGAATTGAACAGTATTCAATAGACCATTGCTATGTATCTGTTAAAGCAGTTCCAGGTTGCAAGTGAGGACGACTTCACTCGTGAGGTTCTGCACACTTGCAAGCATTACTTATAAGCCTAAAATGAATAGAATTAGGAGTCTCTATTAATATTAATCAAATCAAAGTAGTTTATTCAGGGCTTTGGTGTGTGGTGCTGTTTCTTAGCTTTGTCCCCAGGGATGGAGGACATGCAGTATCTCCAGTGGGGATCTTCTGCCCCTTGCACAGGGGGCTGCACAACTGGGATGCCAAAACTTTTAAATAAGTATCCAGCCAACAACACAAGGGAGAAGTTGAATACGTGTCCTCTGGGATCTGGGAATGGATGAGCGATAGCAGTGCTTTGCAGATGTCTAACAAACTGTTATTTATAGATTTATTTTGCTCTGCCCACAATAATATCATTCTGTCAGGCCATGGTTATGGATTCCAGATGTTTGTGCAATAAATGAGTAATAGTGATAAACAATAAACATTTAATTCATGCTGCTTTAATACATTCTAGTTCTTACTGGCTTCAGTTTAAAACTTTCTTTCTGTTGACCTAAACCAAATGGTATACTCAGTTGTGCTGTAAATAGCAAGGAAATTCCATGTGGTCAAACTAGTTAATTCAGGCTGGATACCTGATACTGAAATGAATATGTGGTAATCAGTCATCAATTTTCTGGCATGGGCAGTGACAACATGTATAAATCATACTGTCTTTGTGAGAGAGTAAATAACTTCCCGTGGAGCCCTTTCTTTGGGATCATATTATTGCCAGACATTGTTTTCTGAACAAGAGCTTGCAGCCAAATTAGTGAGTGCTCAGATGTTTTGCATACTCCAACAGCCCCCATCAGTACGTTTCTACTGATCATGTGTTATTTTGTTTCCTCAGTCTCAAATATTTTGATGCTAAATGAGAATTTATAAACTGATGCTGATTAGCCACAAATTGTTGTAGGCTATTAAATTTTACCAGGTTAATGCATGATCAAACCTTTTGTGTTACTGAAAATATTAAAGCAATGCTGCTTAGTTAATGGAGGCTGGAGAATTTGGGTTTTGAAGAACAGCACCACTGGGAGAGGTGTGTGACCTTCTGGACTGAGAGATCTGCTGTGAGTCTGTTTCTTAGGTTTTAGTCAAGATCAAGTGGGGAGTAATTGCAAATATTCAAGAGTGTGTGGTCATCTGTTTTGAGGGCAATCTGACCTTCTAAAGCAATTATTTGGGGGTGGGAGTGGAGACAATGCTCCTTTTTGAGGAGAAATCTGATAGTAACCTAGCTAATGTTATCATGGGACCCTTTATCACAGCTCTTTTGCATAGTTTTTCATGCATTTATTTTTGAGTACTGTTGCAAGGCAAATGATTTCTCTCCTCACTTGGAAAGCTCGTTGAAGGCAAGTCTGTAAAACTGGGAGCCGGAGTGTTGGCTAAAGATCTGGCTGTGATGGGCACAGCCTTGTCTCTATTTCTTTGTGGTCACACTCGGAAAAGGGAAGTGTGTAGTGTTCTGACAGTTCCATTTGAGCAAATAGTCAGGCTTTTTCTTTCTTCTTTGAAATATTTTAGTAACTTCTGTCTGCCTGTTGGGCTCTCTTGGTGGGTGCCATGTGCTGTGCCATCGCTGTGTGTGCCTTGGCGTGGCTGTGAAGGACATGGGCAAGGCTGACTTCTCCAGTGCGGGAGCAAACCCAGGATCAGCTCTGCCACAACACCACGCTGAGGCAGGGACACGACTCGGTGGGCAAGAATGTAGGAGGGTCCTAACGCTGGCCAAAATGAGTAGGTGTGGTGTGGGTTGGTTGTGGTACAGCTGTGTTCTCCAGCAGAGGTGGCTGCTCACTGGGCAGCTGAGGTTTGCAGATGTTGTTCATACGATTCCCTGATAACTTCAGAGGGGATTCTTCCTTCCTCATAAGTGTTTAATTTTTCTGGAATGTTTGGCTTAATTTTGTACTCCGTCACTTCTCCATTGTAAGAATAAATGATGTCCATAGATCAGTCATTCTTTCTAGGTGCAAAAGCATGAAGCTTTTGCTTGAAATTCTTTATTTTGCATTTGTTTTTAAACAATGATTAAAGTTAAGAAATGCTTACAGTTGTTTCAGACCATAAGCTTTGACTTTTTAGATGTACATTTAAGGACTTTCACGAGAAAATGAAGCCATACATCTGCTGGGACTGTGTTGGAAGGAACAGTTACAGCTGCAAATAAAGCTTTCTGCTTGCCTGCCAATTTAGCAGGCATTGCTGTCTCCTCACCAAGTGATCTGCCACTTGTTAACAGTTGCTTCTTAGGGTCTTTCTCTTCTAGACCCATTCTGGGTTTTGTGTATATTTTAGTCACCTTGATAAGGGAAAAGAACCATATTAAGTAGAAGCACTTAGAATTCACAATGCCTGTAACATCTGTTGCAGGACTAGAATTAGAAACCACATCAGCATATTTTACTTTTTTTGTTTGGGAATCTCATTAGCTGTCTTACATTTTTGTTTGTGGTTTGTTGCCTGTGTTCCCCCCACCCTCCTCTGGCTTCTTTGTGAAAACAAATTGCTTTGTCTTTCTTCCTCATTCTTTGTCAAGGTAGCCTGCAGGTCTGGGTTAGCCAAAACCCACGGCAGCTGGCAGCGAGAGGATACAAGGCAGCAGATACCTCTTCTGATCCTCTTCTCTCACGGGGAGGTGTAGGTGGGAAGTGATGCTTTCCTTACAACAGCCCTCGCCACTGTCACTCACTTCTCGATTAGACCAGAACTGCCTTTTGTGTGTTAATGCGTTTAGGTGTGTTTTTCACCCTCTCAAAAATCTGTTTTCAAGTTGTCCGTAGTGTTTTCCTCTCAGCCCCCCTTTTCATACTGATATTGTTTTTGTTAAACATAGATAAATTATAGGAAGAACTAGTAGTTTTACTTGTAAAGTGTCTGATACTTTCTGGAGTTCCATATATTCACTCATATGTAAGTTTCAATAATTAAATCAGAAATTTATTTGACTGTTAACAATGCTGAAACATGTGGAAAGTCAGAGGATGAAGACCGGTGATGATAAACATAAGGGGATAAAGACGGACATGCTGGTGGTCACCAAACCATGTCATCCTTTTTAAGGGTAGGATGGAACCCAAAGATCTCCCAGGCTTTTGTACTGGCAGCAAAGGCTCTGTAATTGGAACCTGGTGCAGTGTGCTGCCGCTTCCTCCCCTGGCGTCAGACCATGTGGGCAGCTCTCTGCGCCACAGCCCATACAGCAGGCTCTGCGGTGGAACTTGACTTCAAGCATCTTGTGCAAACAGGGCTGTTATGCCATAGCTTTAATAGCTGTAGTAAGATCATTGACCTTCCTTTCCTTCATGCTCTTATAGAGAAGAACATAGATTCATCCATGCTCTGAACCATATCCAAAACATGGGTACCACTTTCTGGGTTCTTCCTTGCTCCTACCAAGAAACCTTAAGTGACCATTACATTTCCTTCACTTTGCATAAGGAAGGGGACAGCACACTATCCAGTCATTGTTACAAAAGACCATTTCTTGTATGCTAATCCTTTTCTTCTGTGGATTACATGAAGGTAACACAGTGCAGGTTTCAGCCTGGAACAGTGGAGAAGAGCAGAAGGCAAGAGGTGTCCAAAGTGGCTGTGCTCTAGGTGCTCTGCAGCCCTGTTTATAAAACTGGGAATATAGATAAATGCCTATCTAGAGTTAATTGGAAATACGCCAAAGCAGGATGATACACAGAGTGCTGACAGAGGTGGTGTTCTGTGATAAAATAAAGGGAAAGGTCATCTTGATTAATTGCCCACAACTTCTCACCCTGACTTTGCCTTCCTCTCTCTGCCATCTCGGTAACTGCAGACACGTCTAACTTGTCAGCCATGTCAGGTAGTGTCTGTTTAAATCTGAGTAGTTTAAGATAAATTATTCTTCCAGTTGTCTTTTTAAGATGCTTTGTGTTGTTAAATAGTGGCGTGTGGTAATAAAGAATTGCAGGAAAACTTGCTTGAAACAGTGATGTAGGAGGGGTGTTTCTCTCATCTGTTTAAGAACTCTGTTATTTAACCTCTCTGTGGGGCTTCTGGCTTAAAAAAACCCACCAAACAAAACAAAACACACACAAAAACACAAAAACCTCCAGACAAGACAGGTCTCTCTTTTGATACATAATAGACAATGCAGGTTTTCACATACCTTATTCTTTTGAAGTGCTGTAGCATTTGTATCCTAATTCATCAAGCATGCCCTCACTGCACCATAAAAACACAGAACCCACTGAGACCCTGCTTCAGGAAGCACCTTAAATAGTGAGAAAGGAGAATTAGTCTTGCCTCACCGTTGGTCTATGGCATAACCAGTAATTGTATTAACAGTAAGGTAAGATTAGGAGTTTCTGACTATTAACAGTGTGAGGACCTGCAAGCTTGTCTCATTAAGAATAAATAAAAGATGGCTTTTGTCAGATCTACCTCTGGGTCCCCAAAATGAATGTTACTAGCTTGAAAAGATTTTCCTTAAGTATTTTTTAAAAATGGCCTATTGGGGCATGTAAAAATACAAAATTCCTCCTTAAAATTATTGTCACCCTGCAATTAATCCATCATGCTTTCCTGATCTACAGAGCAGGGAATGAGCCATAATTTTTGAGGGGACAATGATTTGATGACAGTGATACGGAAGACTGAACTCTCAAACTCCATTAGGGCACATGAATCACAAGATTTTTCTCACAAGTTAATTAGTCATTTTTCCTAATATAATGAAGTTCTGTCTTTGATCCTAGAATTACTGTCTCTTGTCAGTTTTTTTATTTTCTCCAGATGGACTGTTCCATGTCCTCTCCCAAAACTTTCTCATATTATGAGATGATGTTTTTATAAGTGTACAAAATAATAGTTTATTTGAGTAAAAACTTGCCAGGGTTATAGTCTGTTTCACACAGGAGTAGAAACTACAGCTTGGAGTTTCATAGGCAATTATACACAGAAAATGATGAGCTCTGATTTACACTCTAGATAGAGGATATTCGAAACTCACTGAATACCAGTTACTGACTTAAAAGCATAATTTTGAATGCCACTAATCACTGCTCCCTGAGTGAGTGCAGGAGCCATGGATGGTTTGGACCATGCGTTCTCCTGACGTGTCCTTCCAAGCGAGAAGCATAGGGCTTATGGCTGAGGGAATTTGGATACGTAGTGGAGGGCCTCAGTGCTTTCTCCTTGGAGCTGCTGTCTCCTGTGGGCACGGCTGCTTGCTGGAGGATGTCTCTTCCCCAGCAGACACGCTGGATCCAAGGCTTCTGTCTGTAGGCACATCCACACTTTGTTCTGGTAGTGCTGGAGGGGAATTTTTATTTATTTTGAAGGAGTCTTTTTAAAAATGCGGGATTCTCAGGGAGATGGAAATGAACTTCTTGTGGCAGCTCACCCCATCTCCCTGTCCTGCACCCAGATGGAAAATACTGACCCACTTAACAACTACAGGAATATCTTGGTTTGCATCTCCAGATCTCTTCACAGTGCTAGAGCAGGCTAGGTTTGAGGAATGAGCACGAGCCTGATGTAAAAACACAATGAGAACTAAGGGGCAAGTCTGCCTCTCACAGTGCTGCTGCCTTTTTTATCACAGGAATTCATGTCTTTTTCTTTTTAATTGCCTTTTGCTTCTTAATGTTCATTATGTGGAGACGTATGATAAAAATGGAAGTTGAGATAATAATCTACCAACATTAGAACAGGCTGTATTTTGGGGGGGGCTTGGGAGATGGCGTTAGATCCTTAGGTTATAAAGGATATCTTAAACCCTAAGGATGCAAAACTTGCAAGGGTAGTGAAGAATGTGGGGGTTTAAACTTTTTTAAAAGTAATTTTAAAATTCTGGGATTGAAAGTACTAGAGATAGCATAGGTAGACTATTACCTAAAATTCAGCTGTCTGCTTTATGAGCATTATGTTGTGATTTTCAGTTAGCCCTTACACAGAAATTTCTTGTGGACCAGCTCTAAAGATATGCATCTGGATTGCTTTTTGCAAGACAGGAGGAGGTCTGGGTGGCTTTTAGGAAGGTGCACGTTGTTACCTGGGCAGAGGGTGGGATGGGACAGAGGGCAGTTTGAGGGAAGTAAAATTGTACTTGGTCCTGGGATTTAGAGCAGCACATTTGAATGTCGTACCGGGCAGGAGGGAAAGAGCATTGAGGAACAGGAGGAGAAATGGTCTGGTGAGAGCCTGAGGAAGTTCTGGGCAGCTGCTCTCCCTGCAGATGGGAGTGGAGGCTGTGGTCATCGTGCTGGGAAGTCCTGACGGCCCCAGCAGCAAGAGTTTCAGTTGTGAAGCTGCAGAAAAATGGACTGCTTCCACATTTTTATTCAAGAATTGAAGTCCCTGCCTGGACATGGACTGGTTTCAGTAGTTGTGCTCATTTGTGACTGCTGATAAAAAGCGTGGGAAGCCAGACCTGTGTAGCTTTTGAATTGCAAATGAAGACGTGATAGCGAGGACATGAATCTGTTCCAATACATGCACATTCTCTGTGAGGAGTGCAAAGCTTTTGTAGCTATCAGCACGCCACACACGGTAACCAGCATATTCAACAACACATTATCCTGTTGCAAGCTACCTGCTTATTTTGAGTTTCTTATCACAGCAGAGCTTCTTACAAATGAATCCTGCCTTGCTCCTTTCAAAATTCAGGTTTTGTTGCCTTTTCAATTCTCTGCTCCTTTTAATTACCCCATGCTTTACTGTACGGGGCTTGGCACAGCATGCAATACTGAAGGAATTACTAATCCAGATCGACTCTCCTGGACAAAGCCTGTACTGAAGTCAGTGGAATAAGTTAATTTTCTGGCAGGTAAAGTGAGCCTGCATCCTGGGGGAGAGGAAGGGAGGGAGAGTTTAAGTAAGGATTAGGCAGTACCTGCTCTCAAGGCAGCAGTTTAGGAGGGACTCTTCCTTACATACCCCCTTGGCAGCAGATGCTGTCTTGTCCATTTGTCTCTCCTTTTGGCACTGCTCTATGCACTACCTGCCACGTTTGTGTCTCATCACTGACACA
Organism: Streptopelia decaocto; assembly: GCF_964273445.1. Taxonomy (NCBI): domain Eukaryota; kingdom Metazoa; phylum Chordata; class Aves; order Columbiformes; family Columbidae; genus Streptopelia; species Streptopelia decaocto. The sequence goes on from NC_138660.1 coordinate 23,858,958, forward strand.
GTGACAAGAGCAAGTGCTTGTGCACTTTGGTGTTTTGTGGGATTCCAGAACGTATTTCTAAGAGCATTTCCACTTGCTTCATGTGAGGCTGCTCCTGCTGAAGGCTCACAAAGGTAACCACTAATTCAGGGCTTCTCCCTGGGGGTGTAGAGGAAGTATCAAGTAGTTGTTGCCAGGCTTGAAAATACAGAGGCTTCTGTTCAGTCCTCACAGCATTATGCCCAGCTGGGGCATTAGTAAGTATACTTGAAAAGAGAGTTGAGAAATTACTCATACTTTGCTGTTTAGAAGTTTGCTGGTGAGAAGGAAAGTGATCTGCTCTGGCTGAATCTCCGAGGAGTAATCTTCTTTCCAGATCAAGGAATTTCCCACAGTAATGCTAAGGAGGAGTTTGTCAACTGCTGCTCCAGTGTAGCCAGAGAGAGCATTGTGTTAAGCTGTGTGTTTTCTGAGCCCAGGGAGAGGTCATGTACTTTGCTGCAGGACTTGAATTTTTTTCAGAAATCTCCAGGAAATCTGCATGTGATCTTGTGGAAAACCAGCCCCAACTGTTGTCTTGGACTCCTCTGAAACAAACAAACAAACAAAAAAAGCCCACCCAGGAATGAGAACTGGAAAGAAAAGGCTTTTGATTTATAATGAATATTTCTTGGGTTTTGAATTTTGAAAGGGCTCGGTACAGGTGTAAGAACCTTTCCCAGAGTGACATCTTGTACATAAAAGTGCCATGGTGCTGACAGGGCTGCCAGCGGGAATCATGCACAGTTAGCTGCTAGATGTGTGCACGCATGGCTGCCTCCTGCCCTTCACTCGAGAGGGAGAAAAACAACTCTGCTCTGGAAAAGGAGGAACAGGGAAGAAGGAAAAGAATATTGAAAAGCAGATTGAGTAACTAACCTGTCTGGAAGCCTGTCTGCCCATCCATAAGCTGCTGAGCAGCTGTGATACTGCTCTGGAAGTACTCAAGTGCACGTGGACTTGGCCCATCAGTGAGGGAGTAAAGTGCAAGTCCAGTACTGAAAATTAGATCCTAAATCCATCCGTATATTGAGGATGTCTGAAAAACTTTATCAGCTTAGCCTGATGGTCAGTTATAGAGCAAAAGTACCTGGCATAAAGCCTGAGTAAACCCTTTCAATTTCATGCTCTGCATAGAAAAATACAGTTTGGCTTTGAGTCAGTACATAAAGGGGCCTTAGATACTGTGGACAGTACAGTGTTGGGTTATTTCCTCTGTAGCTCTGTTGGAAAAGTTAGTCTCTGTACACCACGTGAGCATTATGTCAGGTCTTATGGACTAGGTTTTAGGAAGCCCTTCTCTCCCATTAATTTAATTTTGGATTCTGCTCTCCTAAGTAGTCTGAGACAAGTGTTGACATTTCTTGGAAACTAAGGTCCTGATCCAAAAGCCATTTAAATTGTCAGGAATTATTTCACGCAGTGCAAAACCTGCCTTTCCATGGGGCTGGGATGGAACAGAGCAGTTCACAAATGTGCCCTCCTAGGCTGGCAAGAGCAGCTGTCAGAGCATCACCCATGGGAAAGTGCGGATCCCCTGGACATTCCTTGTTTCAGGCTACACCTGAAGGATGGGCTCTCGTGTTCACCTTTTCTGCCCCTGGAGACAAAAGCCATGCTGTTGAGATTGTAGCATTTGCAAGAAAGCAGGTGAGGGGCCCCAAAACACCCATCTTTTGGGGGTAGGAAGAGGCTGGAATTAGCAAAGCCTCTTCCTCAGCTTGAGCCTGGGGTTTTCTCTGGTGCCTAGAATGCCCTGACTTCCCTCCACTGGATTTTAAGAGGTAATAGAGTGTCAGTGTCCCAAAGACAAGCTAGAACTATAGCCAGTTTTCTGGGAATTTACTGTGCATCTCTTTTTCTGGATATTCCCTACTGTTTTGGGGTGTGAATGTAAAGCCATAACTTGACTGCTACCTTTGATACGTAAAAGGTCTAGGGCAGGAGTATTTAATTTTTATTTTTGCAGGCCAGTAATTCTTCTTTTCCAGGATAGTTGTGTACCACTGTATGGGATGCTTTAACTGTACAAGGAACACACTTGTGTTTTGTTGGTTAACTTTTGTGAGTCTGTGGATTCTGCTTATACCACAGGCTGTCAGATCAGAATAACCAGAGTAGGATATTTCGATTTCAACGAAATCGTGGTGGTACATGCTGGATGGCTTTGCCATGACTGATCCACAGCATGCAGCTCCTTACAGGATTGAACTTTTTTAATTTTACACCTTTTTATTCTCGAAGTTTATAATCTGTTAGAGTGCCAACCCCACCCATGGTCAGTTGAAATGTTACTGGTTTAGATTTACATTAAAATAATTTTTTAAAAATCACTGCTGAGAGCTGTAGGGATCACGGAGGTGTAATGATTTTATTGAAGGCTGTGACTAAGCTGTTTGCAGATCAGGCTGTGTTTCCCTGTGCTGTTTGCCAGGTGAGTAGTTGCAGGAGTCAGTATCCCTTCAGGTTAGAGAGGTTTGTATGGAGTTTCCTAACCTGCCCCTGCCTTAACAGAGTGATTCAAACCTCCTAACCAGTCAGGCTTTGCCTGAAGAGTTTTGTGTGAGCATTTTCGGGTAGCATTGCTGTTAGCAAGGTGTGTCTGTGCCTGCAGTGTGAGATACAGACTGTCAGAGGTGCCCTGGGCTTTTATTTTGCTGCGTTACAACTGAACACATGCTCCATTTATTATGCACTGATCATATATACGTCCTGTATTAAGAACATGTTATACATACACAGGCTGTTACACATAGTGATGTATTTTAGTAGCTTGCAGAGCACTGATGAGTGAAAGTGGAATTGGTAGTCGCTGGTGAGTGTTGAGCTCCATGAAAGCGTCTCCTGGGCAAGGTCTCTGCACCAGACAGGCCTCCACTAAAACCTGATGGCACAGGTTTTGCTGGTATCTTCACTAGGGGAACAGAAACTAATTTAGGACAAAAATCATTTTTCCACTTGCTACCTGATGAGCTGTGAAGTTCTGCTTCAGCTGAATGGTGTGAAATTATTACCTTGAAACTGCTGATTAGACTGAGCTCTGGTTTTCATTACAGGCCCTTTGATAACAGGGCAAATGGACACCTCTTCTGGATCTGGTCTCAGAAAATGCTTGGAAGCTGATGCCTGTTGACGGAGGACTCCTTGCAGGTAAGCAACATTTAGCTCAGTCACAAATTGTTTCTCTGCTGACCTTAAATCAGTGGCAGGAGTTTGGATCTCTGGTAAGTAACTTTACTTTGCTTTTTAACAGTCCAAATAAATACTGGTTCTGCACAGTCATGCAGCTGTGTCATAATTGTTAAGTTTGAAATCTGTTGGCAGTCTTGTGCTTGATCTTATCATTTGCTCCTCTCCCCATTAATTAACTCACAGCTCAATGACAATTAGCTTAGGAGACTTTCTCTCTGCATTTTGTAGCAGGGAGTTGATGCGGTTCTGGAATGTGATTATACTTTGCTGTGCTGTATTCAAACATGTTTAAATAATAGGTGGGGGTTGCTCAGTAAATGCCTAGAATGTGAATATATCACACACCAGAGGAATATGTGGGGAGTTTTTCTAGACTGCTTATTTACAGCTCAACGGAACTAACAGTTGTTAATGCAGTGAGTTGGCTTAGGCATCAAGAAGTTCATTTGTATTCTCAATAGCAACTACAGGCTTGCTTCATTTAAATCCTTACTTCTTCTACAGTCTACATTCTTACTGCTTCTGCACTGCATCTAATTTTATGTAATTTTCAACAGCTGTGGAAAATAAGCTTAGTCCCATCCCACCACCCCCTCTCTGCCCTTCCAGTACAGATAGTTTTGGTTTTCTTTAAATTCATGTGCTCCCACTGCTTTTCTTTCTGTTGTATGTAGTGATGATGTGGCCTTAGAATCAGTCTGTTCAGAAGTTGACCTGGCAAAAAACAACCTCCGCAAAAAAAATGCTGAGCACTTATTCTCAGATCAGCTTGCTGAATCTATTTGCTTTCAAGGTGTGTAGTTAATTCTGTGGCTGAAAAGAAGGGGGCTGGAACCATCCCTCTCTGGGACTACACTTAAAATAGATACAGGTCAGATTGTTCCTGTGTTGCTCCATCCTGCAATTTGCTCACAATGAGATGTTCAGGAGGCAGTTTTGCTAATAATAATAAAAGCATTGGTACAGTGCTAGGTTGGTAGTTTTTTAAATTCAGATATCACCTTCTGGAACTAGGATGTCTCTATTTTGTGTTTGGACATGTAAGCCTGGTCACATGGTGTTGCTTTTACATGAATTAACATGGTATTCTCCATATTGGATTTTATCTTCTCCTATACAAATGCTTAGGAATCCTGAGCTGCTCAGGGGTTAACTGTGTGCTGTTAAGGGTCACTCTCTAGCATGATTTTGGCTGTATTTTGGGGGGTTCTTTTCCCCCCAGGTTTCACAGTGAAGCTGAATGTTGTGTGGAATAAACCTTTAACTGAGTGGCACTTCTTGCATTCCCAAGCAGCTCTTTTGCTGTCGTGAAACTCCGTTTCAAGTGCAGGATAAGATGGGAGTTGGTGGATTTTATGGTTTGTGTGGGTGTTCATTTTTTGTAATAAATTCAAACAGTTGAAAATGTTCCTGCAAGTTGTGGCTCCAAAAGACTGAACGGCAGAGGAGCTATTCTGTATGGGACTTTCTACCCAAAGCTCTGATGCCTTGATTCACACCTCCTGGCACCTGACCAAACTGAAATCAACAACTGACTGCTTCTGTGTCACTGTTTCTCCATATTTTTATTGCTTTATAGGTTTGAACTAGTCTATGTATACAGGTCTTAGCTACCATTCAAAAAAGCCTCAAGTATAATAAATGTATAAATACTCACTAGGCTCTACGGACAGGCAAAAATCAGTTGGTGTGACTGCGGATACATTATTCGTTGCTGTGTGTTATTAATAACCTTGTAACTCGCCAGTGACAGCAAATCAGAGCCAAAAGGGAATTAAAAAGGACATAAATAGTTAAAATAAATAATGGATTTGCTTTCAGGTCATAAGTGTATCATTTAAACAAGAATGAGTTTCTTTGCATCCTGCCTTTGCTATTCAGCACTGCTTGTTTTTATTTGGTCACTTTTCCTCCTGCCACTAGGTTAGAGAAGTTTCTCTGCTGTTTTCTAATTAGATGATTAATTCTTTCCCTTCTGATCTGCTTTGAATTTCTGTTACCAGAGTAGCCTGACTACTGATTTCAGTAAGACTTTAATTATTTACTTGTAGTTCTCCTGTGACATATAAACTGAGACTGTGCAGAGCACTTGTTTTGGAGTGAACCTTCTCTCCTCTCCTCCATGGGCACACCTGGGTGTGTTGTAGTGGGATGAGCAAACAATGTCTTGGCAGACACTGAGTTCTAGGTTGTGTTCCAGCCATATGACTCCTTCGACCCCTCCCACCCAACCCCAGGAATCTGTAGATCCAAACAGAAAGGAGTTTGGGTCTGAGTTTGAATGTGATGGTCATGCTGGGATTACATGAAGAGGCTGTAGCTCAGATTCATGTCTGTATCGTGCTCAAATATGAAGGAAGACAATAAAAGGAAATGAAAGTCAGAAAAGCATTTATTTTTAGGTTCTGGCTTTCTGTGGCTGCTCTAGTGACTGTTTCTTACTCTTTAATTTTTTTGTGGAAAATTCTGTCTCCTTTTAACAGTAAAATGGGTGCTCATAATTACTATTTTAATTATCAGTCCTGAGTGCAAGATTTTTTAGGAGGTGCCCCTCCCCTTTCCCATCCCTAAGGGCATGTAGATGCGCAACCACAATTCTAGAGCTGGTTGAATCAGTGGCAGTGCTGCACTTGGATGTGCACATGGGCAGCAGTTCTCTGTGTGTCTCCTTTGCTCTCCTGGTAGGGCAGACTTCTGTGTCCTTGGGGGCTGGACACTTTTTGGGCACAAGCAGAGGGGCGCTGTGTACCCATCCCTTTTCCTCCATCCCCTCTACTGGGGTGTAGAGACCCTTCCAAACCCCAGGAAGGCATCTTCTCTAGCACCACACCTGCCTTCCTGGGACCATCCCTCCCTTCCTTCCACAGGGGAGAACTAGACAAGCGTGGGAAGCATTCGAGATATTGTGTTTGTTAGTTCCATGCTGAGAACAGGTGAGGGAAGGTGCCTGTGTTCTCTGGGTGTATTAGAAGAGGATGCAGGAGAGCCAGAGCCTGGATGTTTGTGGTGTCAACAGGCGTGTGGATTCTCTCTGGCTTTTGTGGCCTCCATCTTCTGTGCTTGTTCTCGTCTCGGTCCTGGCTGCAGGGCACTGGGGTATATCTGTGTCTGGATCTGTACTGTTGGAGCTTTCCATGTTGGAGTTTGCTAAATCCAGCAAAGCAGATGTAAGATATGATGAGTGATTTTGGTAGAGTTGTCCTTTGGAGGGACATCTTTTAATGTTAAATGGGCTGGAAAATTTTTCTCTCCCTAGAAATGGCCTTTTCTCTGTTATACTGATTCTGTTTAAATACCAGAAGCCGATGAGTCTTCCCTATAGTAAGGCTGCTGTGTGGAGAGGGGACTTCCCTGTCATTCCCCCGTGTAACTTGGGATAAGAAAGAAATAACAAATACAAAATATGCCTATTTTGAGGATTTTCAAATCAGTTAGTGATAGTTTAGGATACTGAGAAGAATCTAGAGGGATCACTTAATTTCTTCCCCAAATTCTGTGCTGTTTGCTGGCAGCAGATAGTCCATCATTTCATGGAGCATCTCTGTTCCATGTGCAATGGTCCGTGCTTTGGTTAACATGCTGAAGAGCTACTGACTTGTATGAGCAGTTTCTCTCGTGTTTCTGTCACACAGGCATTAAGCTTTAAAGCCTTAAGTGAGGGAGTGAAGAGCAAACAAGTTGAACAGCTTGTAGGTGGTTGTGAGGTTGGTCTCTACAGTAAGAGCTTTCTAATATCTCATTCCTTGATACCTTCATCCCTAAAATACCTGAGCTTTGCTGAAGAGCTTTTAAAATCAACTTACACATGTTAAAATATTCAGCTTATGCTTGATGGGGCTGACTCTGTCTTCAGATCACATTTCTGCTTTTAGAAAGCAGTTCTTACTTTGATCAGCAACACAAAGTGATCAGGTACATTTATTATCCCACGGATATGTGGTGGCCATAGGTTTCTCATGCATCGGCTATCTGGGGGAGGGAAGGCAAAGCAAGGCAGGAGCTTTGACAATGAAGAAGAGGAGGATTGTGTCTTGTTTCCCAGGGGGTTTGTCTAAAAGAAGTAAGCAGAAAGGCACTTGGAAACTCAGACAGAAGGATTTGCTTGGGAGTGTAGGCAGAGCTCATCTTTAGCTCTCCGCTGCCACTCAGATGATATAATGCACTTTTATGGCAGAGCTCAATCACTGTGTGCCTCTGGCTGCTTTACAATAAAAAAAGGAGTGAGCATGCACAACACACTGCATTCCCAGTGCTAGCCCGTCAAAAGAAAAGAAATTCATCAGCTACTTCAGTGAACAGCATGAAAGTCTTGAAAATATGGATTTGACTTAGTCTTATATGAGTCTTTAGGTGTTAATGTTACCCAGACAAAACTGTTTCTCTGAGTGGGATGCGATGCGACAGCTTCCCTTGGAAATACGATTTTTGTGTGAGAAGTACAGACTTGTGCCCTCACATCCAAATCCTTTCTGCCTTAGTGGGAGGTAGGCAGATGATTCTAAAACTATGCAGGGGTGTCTGTATTAATTTAAGCTTTTTTGCCCACTCTCATCAAAGAGCTTCCGATGGTCATGATCAGATACAAGACAATGGACCAAATAAACCTGGTTCAATGTGGTGTAAAGATTTCTGTGTTTCCAGCCGATTTCTCCTAGAACCAATCTGTTTTTGTAAAAGAGGTGTCCTAATTCTAGTGTAGTACTAAATGGAGATGATAGTCCTCATTTGTATGAATAAATTCGCTCTTGATTTGCCCTAGAAGGTTTATGGTAACTGACATAAAAACTGTTCCACATGTTTTTTATTATTAATAAATAGTAAGAAAAAAAACAAAAACAAAACACAACAAACCAGCCAACCAAGCAAACAAAAAACCACCCAGAATAGATCCAGAAGTGTATCCATTTGGCCACGTTTTTTTCTGGAAGTAGTTAGACAATTTCAAGGTGACTATATTTGAACTTCACTGAAAAGCCTTATAACTTAATAGGAGCAAGTCTAGCAAATGTACCAGTACTTCAGAGAGATGGTATTCGCTGCGTGTCTTAACACGCGTGCGGCAGAGCCAGCGTGCACTGCGGGGCATGGGAACGGCCGCTTCCCCCACCCGGGGTGACGTGGGTAGAGCCTCCTGAGCTCCACTTTTCTGCCTTTGCACTTTGGATTTTTTTGGTTTTGTTTTTTAACGGAATGCCACAGTAGGCCACATGGGACACATATTTCCCAATTTAAAAATTGCTGGAAATTGCTGGGAAGGGGTCTGCAGGGACTTGTGGATCTTTTCAGCAGTGCGAGTGCTCCATCTACAGGTTAGAACATCTGCTAAGGTCATTGATCAGTGCTTTTCTGCCATAAATCAAAGGACAGCGTAGCTGAAATGCTACTTCTGGGAGTCCACCAGTGTGATTCTGAGTAACCACCTTCCAACAGAAAATTGTGAACTCTAAGTTCACTTTCCAAAGGGTAGTTTTTATTTGGAAAAAAAAAAAAAAGATGTTTGTTCAGTGAGAAGGGGTAGATTTGCTGCATAGGGAGGGGAGAAAAGCTGTAAAAGTTAAAACCAAATGTTGGTGTGGGGATTAAAATTAGTATGTTGGTGTGGGGATTAAAATGAGTGTGAAGTTGCCTTGTGTAAGTTTAGGTGGGCAACCTGAAGATGATTTCCATCACTGTTAGTGTGGTGAGTTTTAAACAGTTCCCCAGCAGTGGGATGGAAGAGTGAGAAAGCCGACTCATTTAAAGTGGTCTGGATAATCTGGGGAGTGGGATCGTGCAATAGTTGCTGCAGTATATTGCAGTATCAGGGTACTGGATTTGGTGGCTCTGGTGGCACCGTTCAAGCCAGCAGTCAACAATGTTGTTGGGACAAACAATTAAAACGTTCAAGAGAACAAAAGCTTCTTAATTCTAAGACATCTAACAAGTAAATCTCTTACTTATTTTTGAGGGTTTTTTTGAAAGACCTGAGTGAAATGGCTTGTGCAAACACAACAATGTGTTCTTACAGAGATGTGGACAGATCAGCAGCAGTGAGTTTTCCCATACAAGTCTGCGAATGTGCCTCCATTCAGAGTTAGAGACACATTCCTGGGGTGGGAGCATAATTCAATCAGCATGTCTGCCAATTGGCCTCCGTGGCTGCCAGTATAGCTACAGATAAGGCCTTATTTACCCAAGAGAGAGAAAGAGAGAAGCACAATCTTGAACACATCTTAAATACAGTTCAATTTAAGGACAAGAAGTAAAACATTAGGAAAAACGTTCTTAACTTGTTCAGCTTTGTTCCTAGGTGAAGGTGGCAAAATTGGTTAATAAAAAGCAGGAGTCTTACTAGGTATGTGTGTTGGGTATGTAGAAAGAATCAGAATGGCGTGCTCTTGTTTATTTGTAGTAGCAGAGTATCTTTGTCAGTCTGGTGCAATACATGTTAAGCAGCTGTTATTTTAAGATCTTTTCTAAAGGGACAACTGGAGAACTGGTATTTAGGAAGAGTCTGAAGAGATGGCTGGGGAAATCACTGACCCAATGACATGAGTTGTTGATAAACTGTGGAAGATAAGGGACATGTTCCAGGAAAGTGCAGCAAAGAGTTACTTGTCCGGCATCTGTCTGAAACAAAACAGGGGAGCTCCTGGGACACCAGTGGTGCCCTGAGAGCTGAAATGACTCTCGAGAGGGTTTTATGGGACGTAATTCTTGTCAAACAACTGTGGCACTGAGGAATTACAGGGTTGAGTTTAATAGCAACACTGGGTGTACGCATTAATGCTTCACAAAAGCCTACCTTATTGCTCCAAAATCATGTTACTATCTAGCATGTGTTAAAAGAATTAAGAAACAATTAGCGAAGTTTTAGTAGTAACAGTTAGTGGGAATCTCTGTCAAATAGGTGTTTGAGATTCTTTTCTGCTGCAGTGGTCTGTGGTATTCAGCACTCTCATAAAGGTCTGGAAGCAATTGTGACAGCTGCTGAGCAGCAGTGAATCTTACACAGCGATGCAGAGTTCTTGGGGCCTCTTTCTGGACAGGAAAAACAAAAGCATCTCAGTAAGGCAAATGTGAATTACATGTCTAGGAATAAGAAACACAAGGACTTCCTACAAATAGAGGACTGTATTATAGAGTCAAAAGAAGGGTTTCAGTGATGGTAGTGGACAGGCAGTTCAAAAGAAATTCTCAGTGGGATGGATAGAAGGCCTCCTGTGGTGCTTGATGGTAGAAAAGGCAAATACCCAGTAGAATGAATGTGGATGTACAGAAATAGACATGCACGCAAATGTTCTTACTTTGTGCAGTGTTAATGAAATTGATCCTGGAATACTTGGGATAATGTATCCAGTTTTGGTGCTAAGATTTCCTTTATTTAAACATAAATAAATAACGAAGCAAGCAAGCAAACCAAGCATAACAAAATATCAAGAAGTTTAAAGGCTGAAGCAAATACTTTGAGCTGTGGAAATCCTTACTGTGTATTTGCTGTAGTAAATAAGCATCTACAGGTGAAAGTTGGAGATTAAAAGCCTGATGTCTCAGACCTGTTATTTTCAGTAGAGAAAGGAGCTGGAAAAGGTCAGGCAGGAGGATTTGGGCTTTCTAAGTGGGCGGTCAGCGGGTGCTGGTGCTTCCCTCACACCCATGGGCCCAGCAGCTCCTTGGCAGATCGATATTGTGCAGTGACTGTGCTGTGGGCAGCCAGGTCCTGCATCTCCAGCTGTTTGTGCTTGGGTGTCAGCTAAAGAAGCAGAATGCTTGGTGGCTTATGTTTCGTGGGCTTCTTAAGAGCAGAAGAGGACCCTGCTGTGCCATAAGCGAGTATGTTTTGCAGTTCTTTATTCCAAATCTTCACACAAAAGAAACAGTGTTCTCATTCCTCATCAAGCCCTAAGCTGGCTAATAAGGAAAAAATTCAGTATATTCCAAGCACAAGGCAATCTGTATTAGCAATGATCTTAATAAAGTCTAGTCAGCAATAAACCCTGGTAGTCAGAAGTGATTTTCCTTGAGTTTCCTGATTAGGGAATGCGCTTCAATTAGCTGGATTCCGACGAGCAGCTGGCATACATGCTGTAGACAGAAAGGGAGAGTGGGGGAGAGGTCTTTAATTATCTTCAAGTCAGCAAAGATCAGCATGTTGAATCAAGACAGATGGAGTGTATAATCCACCAGCAATACTCGTGATTGGGTAAACATAGTTATATGGCAAAGAGGAGGAAGGCAAAGCAAATGGAGAGGAATTTCCTTGTGGTTAGGCTTTGAATGTGGGTATATTTACACTGTCACAGCTAGCCAAGGTGGAAGTGTGAAGTGTAAATAACAGCGTCAGAGCAAACCTGTCTGTGGTGATTTGCAGGGCTGCTCTAGGCAGCGGCTCAGTTTGGGAAGTCAGTTCTTTGAGGGACCTTGTGCTTTGTGTTCTGCTAGCAGTGGCTGTTACACAGACGGCAGATTTGGGGGTCTTGGTTTTAAGTGGCATAGTTTTAATTCCTTTCCTGGTTGCACTTCAGGTGTTTCTGCAGTCGCTGCAGATCAGGCTGGACTTGTTGGACAAAGTAATTGAAGACACTTTCTGGACAGTTACATACTGGTGAGATGTGTGGTGGGGGCACTGTACAGCTGCTGGATGGAGTTACCATACTGGTGGGAGCTCAGTGTTCTGTTTCCCAGTTGCGAGGATCCCAGCATCTCCACCCACCACCAGGCAGTGGGAAGACTGACCTGACAAGCTTGCAACAGCCCGGTCTAGATCTGATAGGCAAGGGGCTGCCACAAGTCTGTGTTTCTGGGTCTACAGGTGCCCTTGCGCCTCATGATGCTCTTGGGTAACCTTGGACCCGTGCTTTCCAACTATCTTTTTTCTTTTAAACAGGACCACGAGAAGGTACAATCATCTTGGCAGTGCTTGCCTCCTCCTAATTGAAACAAGGAACAAACTAGGTTTTCCTCAGCTGCAATTCTATTCCTAGTTGAAACTTCCCTATATTGGTTCCCCATCCCTGTTGTTGTCTCCCCCCATGATCTTCTGAATGCTGTGAACTAGTACGTAGAATGACTGAGTAGAAATGTAGGTGTAACTTGTCTGCAGTGAAACAGATCTCAGGCTGAAGAAAGGTTGAGCAGCGGGAACTCGTTCTGGTGCTGTAAGAACACATCCGTAGGTGACACACAGCAGGTGGTGACACCCATTGGTATCAGGGTGCATTGTAGACACGCCAGTGTCTACCTGTAGCACAGACTACAGCTGCAGCCTCCACACGGGGTGTGCTGAACAGTCCCTTGTGAGCCTCTGTGTTAGTGCACAGTGATGACCGAGTCTCCAGGGTATGAATTCAGAAAAGCTGACTCTGCTCATGGTGAGAGCTCAGCACAGGGGCTGGGAATTGCTTTTAAGATTGCTGTTGAGAAAGCAGAGGGGCAGGTTAGACACTTGAGTAACGCCTTGCACATGTGGCAAGAGGTCCAGAGCCAAGCCGGAACATGGTGGGCTCCTCCAGCAGCTGTGCTCAGCATGTTACAGCCCTGAAGAGACATCCTGCACCATGCAGGGTGACAGTCCCAGCTGGAAGAATGTGCTTCCTGACACGTTTACATTGAGCTGTATGTGGTGCATGGCTGAAGTTACAGGCATGTATTGAGAAGGGTGGAGGTAGAGGGCAACAGCACAGTTTGTCCATCTAAAAATCTGTTGTATTCAGGCTAATACAATATGAAAAATAGGGGTTTGTAGAGATTCAAAACTACTTTTTCCATTCCCCACCCCGCCTCCAGCAATCAGTTTCTCTCATTTAAGATATTAATAGCTCCTTTTGGGGTGGAGAAAAATCGGTCTCAGACAGTAAACCACGTATTGATGTACAGTCACATACTTAAATATGTACTTTGAAAATTAAAAATGAGGGTGGTGCAAAACCCCTTATTGTCTGAGGAGGCAAGAGCCATATGCCATGGATTTATTCTTTCTGGATGCTTCCTTTTCCCCTTTTAGTTGTCTCCTGGGATTTGTTCTCATTTTCCAAACCTGAGCAAGTTCAAACAGCCCAATATAGGAAACCAAACAACATATTTCTATGACATTCAAGCAAGTGTTCAGTGTAAACCTGTCTATTTTGTAGCTCTCTGAATAATAACCATGCTCTGGTTGAGAGGCTTTTCTGGGAGTCCCGTAGGAGTTTGGAATTCATTCCCAACTCTGAAAGAGAGCCAGACACAGCTTTGTAGTTGTGTTATTTAAGAAACACTAAATTTTCTGAGTGTTGTCTATGAATGTAACAGTGTAAAATGATGAAAACTGACATAGAAGCCCTTTTTATTAGTAGTAGTAGTAGGTAGAGTTGAAAAAAATAGTATCAACCTGAAGTGTAAAATATTTCTATTGTTTCTTTAACACTGCTATCTCAGTTTAGGGGCTGCTTTAATACCATGATTAACAAGCCTGGTTTGAAGGAAGAACTCTTTACTTTCTAGCAGCTTTTCAACAGTATCCCAGTAAGTGAAAAAATGTACTCTGAGCAACTCCATTAAAACCTCAGCACACACCGTCCATCCCAAGTGATCGTTCTCTGTGGCCCCAGCCATCCCAGGATGGAGCTGCGGTGCACAGCTGCTGCCACCTCATCCTCTGCTGCTCTGTGTGCTTCAGAGAGGTGTCAGTGCTTTGTAGCTGAACACAGAAAGGGTAATCTTACACGTGCTGTTATTATCTGTTTAAAATCGGCTAATTAACTAGTTTGTTGGCAGGCACATTATTGCTTTTTACACTAGAAAAAATATCTTTGTAGTGTAAGTCTTCTTATTCTTAACGAACAGTTTTGATGGGAAGCATAAGCTACTTGTAATTTACCGGGCATCAGGGAGATTATCTGAATGTAAAAACCCACAAGTGGAAAATACTGAAGCTGATAACTCATACTCTGTAAATTCATGGAGAAGGGGAGATTATAAACTGTCCTTTCCAATACTTTCTACATGTACCCACTTTTGATAACCACCAGAAGTGCATGTGCAGTGTTACTGATTAGTTGACTGGCCTTGTGAACAGTGCCAGCAATCTCTGTTTAAGGGACCACAGCTGTTTCTTTTAACATATGGGCTGTGGTTTTGTTGTTTTGTATTGTTCTGGTTTTTGTTTGTTTTTTAAGAGTTTGGGTTAGTGATTTGGGTCCTTTCTTGAGCTGGCTGGAGCAGAGCTGCTTTTCTGTTCAGTTGCCCTATTGAGCAGTTTAAATGCTGTAACTGCTGTCTTTCAGATTTCTCCAAAACACTGATAGGATGTATCATACAATAATTCTAGAAGAGCATCTTAAGTCAGTTTTCTTTTTAGTGCGAGGTTCTTACAGCACAGAACATTGACCTGTATAAAACCATGGGAGGCAGAAGCAATCCCAGTTTGGATTTCTAAAGAAGCAGTGCACAGGGACCTGTATTTCACTGCTAGAAATACTACTTCAGTTCTTATATTTCAACTCTTCAACTTCTCAGTGTTCTAGGCAGCAAACACTAATCCTACAGAATGAGGGAAACGGGGTTTGAAGATTTTTTTTTTTTAAACTGGTATGTTAATAACACAGAACTATGGCAGTACCATCTTAAAAAATGAAGACATGAATATGAATGATAAAACTAGCCCAGGGTAACCAATCCTTGCAGGAAGATTTTCTCTTGCCTGTGCAAGAATAAAAACAAATGCAGGTGAAATATTCAGAAACCCCAAAATCAGATTAGGGCTGTAATGTGTACAAGCAACAAGGATGATCAAAAGACTGAGAATGAACTAAAGCTTAAGACCTAAGAACTCCAAAGTTTTTATTGATGTGACATCTCTGTTTGAAGAAAAATAAAGTTAATGAAATTTACATAATGAAAAACGTCCAAGCTTCCACAGATTTTTTTCATAAACAAAAAACATTCATGAATCAGTGAACCACAGCAATAGTAAGGCCCTACCAGTTTTGGGGACTGATTTAAAGTTTGAGCAGGAAGGAAGGAGGGCACTTAGATTCAAGTCAGATGGGTGAGGATGAACTGAGCTGTCAAATTCCATGTTCTGCTCACTTTGTAAACGTAGGCATTTGTATTTGGATGGGCATTTTGTGGTAGCTTTATATTAAGCCAAACCTTGCAAAAGTTGGGCAATAAATGAAGATAGGAAAGAGAAAATCTAATTAATGCTGGATTTTTTACAATATCAAGGGAATACTGAACAAATCTGAGAAGCATTTCTGACTGTTTGAAAACTTGCAGATAAAACAATATCCCAAATTCAAGGCATGATTCTGAGCCTTTTTATGTTACCTGGAAAAATTATCTCCATCAGTTGAGGTCAGGACTTATGTTCTAGCCAACGGCTCAATGGGTCTGCGATTTCCAGGCTCTCGAGTCAGATATGAGCCTAACAGGATCTTCATCAGTGGTGGAGGCAGCAACAGCTGAAGGAACAGGCTGTGGCTCTTCCAGTGGATTCTGAAGTTTTGTTTCTGAAATGCTAAATTCCATCATGGGCTCTTTCATCTCCACCACAGGTGCAAAAAAACATAATGCTAATTCCAGCAATCCAGATCCTATTTCATATGCAGAAATTAACCCAAAGGCAAGTAATAAAAATGCATACATCATCCCATTCAATTATTCAGCAGTTTTGCAGACATACCGGAAAAAAAACTAGCTTTCAATATAAAAATTGTCTATGAAACAGTCTAACTTGAATGTTTCTCCACGGATCATAATTCCACATGTGCTGCTGGATCTGTAGAAGAGGAGAGAGAAAAATGAGCACTCCATTGCCAGCTGCCTCAATTAGCAGATTGGTTTGAAAATTAATATATAAACCCCAAAGACTTGTTCTTTGCAAGGTTACCAGTGACTTAAGAACACTTCATGCCCATTGTGAATAGCGGCGCTTTAGTTAGGGATTAAGATAAGGCCAAGCTCATGAGATTGTGGGAACAGCAAGGGTCTTTAACGGAACTGGAAAAAGCGTGCAGTATAGCTCTCTCAGTTTTAGAATCAGGTTAATTTACACCAGCCTCACTCAGCAAGCCTTTTCTGTGCCATTAAAATACACAGATTATGTAACAGATCCTCTGTGCAAGCCTTGGCATGGTGCAAGCTTACACTGAAGGAGGATGCAACTTAAGCCCAGTCTCAACTGGTAAGAAGAATATCACAAAGTAGAGGAATAGTCAGGAAGATTTACCATGTGTGTGTTGTCCTGACATCTCAGCTGGTGTTCCTGTTTCTTTTTCTCTCTGGAAAAGGCTATAGAGCAGTTTGATTTCTTGATCATACTCCTGCCATTCTGGAACTATACGCATCGCTGCTTGCAACTTAGGCTCTTTGGTCATTGGGTTATTACACTGCAAACAAAACATATAAACTCTTAAGACACTTAATGTGTAAAAAAGGTTTATTTACTGAATGGAGGTGTGCTTCCCCCTGGTGGAGTTCATCTGGTGATGAACAATACATGCCTGTATTATCGCTAGAGTACAGCGTAGTCTCTTTCTTAATTCATAATAATGCCACTGCTCCAGCAGAGAGAAGTGTAGAAACTAAACAAAAAACCTGATGTGCTGAAAACATTTAAGTAACAATGCAGGATGAGGTGCCCAGATCTGAGGTAGGGAAGTGCCTCTACAATTGGTCACTCTGTTTCACTGTTACATAAGAATGAGGGAGCTGTACCGCACTTACGAGATCAATGGTTTTTGCTCTCTTCTTTGAGGAATCATCGCACCATGTTTCACACCACAGCCACTCCTGCGGGAGTGATTTAATTGGCACCTGGTGGATCATGTTGTTTGGCAAATCCTGTTGTGAAGGATAAGAGTTAGTAGCAGTTTCCACAGGGTGCAGGGTGGGAAAAACCCCCCACAACCAGATACTATTAAGAAGTTTAACTTTTGTAGGGGTTTTTTTCCAGTGCAAATAAAAAGTGATGATTCAGCTTTTCATTGCATTCCAAACAGAGTCCTTTGGAAAAAACCTGCATGCTACAACCATTAATCTTTTGTTGAACATTAGTTCTTTAGCAAACAGTATTGAAGCGGTAATATGAAGGCAAAATCAAACCTGTACTGGACCAGTTTGGAAGAATGTGCTTAATTGATTAGAACCATTGTGTTATTTTTCCTGTCTGCAACAGTACAAGCTTTATCTCATGTTATGAAGTCAGTGCACAGTAAAGCACTCAGCTGGATAGTTCAAGAAACAGGTAACCAGTTGTGTTATGTATTTGTTTTGAAGTATACTGAAAACTGCATAGTCTAAAGACATTTAAGGGAAGGGTGTTGTTTCCACCCACCAGTCATGTTTGATGCTATCAATAGCTGCCTCATTTGACTGCCAGTGGCATCTGGCTGTGATTGAAGTTTGGCCAGGAAAGGAGAGGTCCCAACCTGCCGTCATAGCCCAGAAGAACAAAACCAACACAATAAAAACACACCTGATCAAGGTTGGACAGACTGTTAGGATCCTGGCTGAGACCCTGATATTGTCCTCTGAGTCGATCTCCGGCTGCTATCTTTCTGAACTTCTTCAGATCCACAACGTACAGAGCACTACATGGAGATGATGCAGTTAGTAATGACATTTGATTGACGGGTAACTTACTGCAGCCCCAGCAGACCCCGAGATACAATATGCTAAAACAATCCCTTGGTGAAAGTACATCCCATTATCTAATACAATGCAGGAAAGCGGTTCTAAGAAAGTCATGGCACGTACAAAAAAAAAAAAGTCATCAACTCTATCTTAGCTTTGCTGTCATGCAGTCCTTTCTTCCCACACTTGTTACTAACAAGTGAAGATGTCTGGTTAGCTAACACTTCTGTTAACACTTCAGTTCTTCATCTGTAAAAGTTGTAGCATACTGAAAGTACCTTCAGTGTCCCTAGTGCTTCACATGGATCATAGGCAAAGGAACCTTAAAGAGGCACAGTAAGCACAAAGTGGTTCACTGCAGTGTTGTCCACCGCAGCTAGTTTTCTAATTTTAAGTACTAGCAAAAGTTTCCCCTATTTTGAAAAAACTGAATTCTTCAGTACCTGATGTGGTATTTTCTTCCAGCTAAATGGCTTGCCCAGTATCCTGATTTCCAGAACCTGTAGCCATCCATTTCTCTTCGACTGTCACAGAATGGCGTATATCCATAAGGAGCACCATCTAGATTGAAATCTCTTAATTCCTTTAGATCTGTGCGCACAATCTGAAGGGAAAGGGCATTTTATTTTTATTTGTAGAAGCCTGTAATGTCTTGGTTATTTCTAAATGCTGGTCAGGATTTAATTCAAACTGAGCAGTTAAAGGAGGAATTACATGTTATACTCTGCAGTCTTTTGCATTACGTATGTATAGTACAAAACGTAGCATAAAAGGTGTTGTCTCTCCTGCCCTTAGAGCTGGAGCAACTACAACAGAGCTTAAAATAAGCTGATAGAGGTTGGTTTGACAGCTGAAGTGCCAAATTGTTGCTTAATAAGCAGCAAGAATTTTCAGTATACATGAACACTACTGCGATGCTTTGCATCCTTCCCTCTTGAAAGTTTGCACAGCCTTCAGGGAGGAAGGCTTTCTAATGTCTTTTTGACACATGATATGGCAGTAGTACTACTCTAAAAATACCACTCTAGTGAGAAAAAAAATGCTTTACTGTCTCTTTTATAAGCAGAGCAAAACCTGTGTACAATGAGAACAGCATAGCTGGAAATCTATCCTGGGTGATACTGTAGCAGAAGGTGAAATGGTTTTAACTGATGCAGGATCATATACACATGTGCCAAAACACCTAAAGCATTTTATACTCATGTGTTGATAATCCATGCCTCTCAGTTTCATTTACGTTTCTGAAGAAGTATTTTGGCAGTTCTCACTGCATTTTCGAACTGTTCAGGCAGTAAGCACATACAAACTTTACAGACACTGTTTGCTTTGCAGCAGGACATGGCTTCATGCACAAGGGATTTGCCTTCTCGCACCTCTGAAAGCCACCCAGATTGGGGCACGTTAAAGGCAGGGGTGGGAGGCAGACAGAGCTTGGTGACTGAGGACAATACCACGTGTGGTAAGTGGTCTGCAGGCTGGGAGAACAGACAGAGCTGGAAGAATGGAAGGGTGAAACAAGGATCTATTTGCAAACTAGCTGGGATAATGAGTGAACAAGGAACCAGACAAAGTAAAAGGTGAACAAAACTGATCTTTGTGGGAACAGGCAGAAAAACCAGCCCTTTACTGAAGGATGCTGTAGTTACAGCATCAACCTTCAGTTGTCCCTGGGAAGGGCTCGGGCTTGCAACTTTTCCAATAATACAGAAATTGTATTCAAGAACATACTATTCTTAGAGAAAAGAGAAAAAGGAAAAAGGAAAAGATAAGTAATTGCAACCTCTGTGTTACCTGATCAGCATCCACAAACAGGATTTTATCAACAGCTAATGGGAAGAGCACATCTAGAAAGAGGATCTTGTAGCCCCAGATGATCCGCTGTTTCTCTGTTTGCTGATGAAGCCAGCGTGGCCATTTATACTGGACAAGCTCATACTGGAAATTGTACTTCTCTGCCATGTATGGGATGAACTCCTGCAGAGGGAGGGGAAAAAAAGTAGCTTATCTCAGAACATAAGAAAATGAGAGAGCACAAGGAATAACTACAGTTTCATTGTTACTTCAAACAAAGACATAACCCCAAACTGAACAATGAGTACAAATTGTAAAGCCAGTTATCATAAGACAACTAAATATTTTGGCATTTTTCCCCACGCAATTACTCATAAGCCGTTTTAGAGTGATCCACAGATCAGTTTAAAAGAATGCATTATTCAAATAGTAAAATTTTGCAGATGGGAGAATTATTATTTAAGGCTGTACAAAGCAGCATAAATGAGAATAATAAAATGAGAGAACTGGGAGAAATATTTGGCCCAGTGTCAAATCGGTTGACATTCTCATTGGTGAGGCTTCCTGTGTCACTGGGAGAGCGCAGGTGTAGCCAGGGGAGGAACGGGGAGCGCGTTGTTGTACCACCAAGAGGTGACTGAGAACAGCTGGGTCACAGCACAGCCCGTGGCTGCACCAACAGGATGCTGCCAACTATTTCCCCTTAAGCTCCTGCGGAACAGGTAGGATTCTCTGAGAAATGCCACTTCCTAACATTAAATGTTAAAAGATGCAAATTCCTGAAAGTTTTCACAACTGTTTACCTCTGGGTTCTGTTTTGAATCCTGCTATTTCTTTTATAATGTATGACATATAGTTGATAAGTATTTCCAGGTATACTCATTTAGGGCCCACATCACTCTTCACCATGCTCTAGTCACTCTGAAAACATGGGTTTAATGTCTCCTTTTAAAAAGCTCCCTCCATTCCTAGTCAGAGGTGTTGCTTCTCTGGTAGTTTTTTCCTGTAATCTTTCAGCCCTTTTTGTATTAGACATAAGTTTATAGCTCTGAATTTCATCTTAAAATCTCCATCTTTTTCATGCAAGTCACCAAAAATTCCAGATTCTTTCAAGTATGATTTAACTGATGTGTGCTTCTCTCTTAAATATTTACCTTCAGCCTGAGTCTACTGTCAACCTGTCTGTTATTTCTCAAAGCTTTCTAGGCAGAACCACCAGCTTATACCAACTTGGTGCTTTGCCAAAATAGAAGGTATACAGACAGGCAACTGTACATACGTTTACAAAGTAATATGATGCACAAGTCTGCGTGGTGTTGGTGTTGTTTTGTTTTGTTTGTGCTTTTCTTTTTTACTTTTCCCCATGATAGAATACATTTCTAATTAGTAACAAACCTTGAAGGTAGGTGATAAGTAGTTCTTCAGAAACCAAAACTTTAAAGGAGTCTTAGTATGTTTCAGCACAGACAACATCATTATCCTATCAAAACAAAGAAAAATAAAAGGTATTTACCAGAACAACTGCCACCCAGGAGAGATCAGCTGCATAACAGATTACAAATTGCTGGTTTACATTATTAGACTAACTGCATTTATGTGTTAGATAACTGATCTTCACACATAAACAAAAAGTGGGTAGGTACAGCCTACTGCAAATGGCTTAATTTTAGCTACAAAAATTAATAATCTCCCCAAAATCTATGTACTTTAACAAGTCAGAGCATATACAACCGATTGGCTTTCACAGTCCTTTGAGAACGGAAGTTCAGGTTCTTTTCCAAAGCAACTAGCACTTGTTCTGTAACTTCTTAAACAACACATCTTTACTTGGTTATACTGTAGTGAGAAAATTCTAGGACAGCAAAATATCTTCTGTTAAACTAAGTCTATTTTGAATGTATGAATACTATGCAGTATAATACAGTAGATGTAAAATCTAGAGGACTTCTGAATTGTTGAAAAAGTTCAGGGTTTTTTAATATTCTTGCAAATTTGAACCTTTTTCCTTGTGGAAAGCAAGGAACCTCTGCCATTTGAGACCCCCAGATTATAAATTCTGAACTAACCGTAGGAATCTTTCATATAGGTGTCCTGAAGCCACAGAGAATATATTTAGTACATCATCTTTCTCCTGTTTCACATCTTCATTCTTTTGTCCTCCTGTGAATCCCCTGAAAAGATGAATGTGTTTACATAAAGGACAAGACAGTAAGGCCCAGCGATATAGGACCACTGATTTGATTGACAGCTGGCTGGCGGAGATGCAGCTCCTGGAAATGAATCATATTTTCACGCTCCTGAGTAGCACTGGGAGTCAGGGAAGGTAAACACATGCAAAGCAGTAACCCTGTTCTCTGGAAACAGAGAGCTCCTATGAAAGATAGCTCTAAATTCAAGCAGGCTTCATAGATGGCTGTGGAAAATTGCAGATCTAACAGCATCATCAAATAGCTTTCTAGTTTCGAGAGACTTGCACGTTATCATTGAATTAGTTTTACCATTTGAGAGATTCCCAAAATCCAGATTCATTCTCACTGGTACCATCACTTAGTAGATCTTCATTCATCATATCTAGCTTTTTCTGAACCTGTAAAGCATAACATTGTTTTAGTGAGCAGAACCACATATTGGGCAGCAGTAATGGCACACTATTTTGACACTGGCTCTGTTCATATCCACTGGAATTACACCCCGTGAGCTGGCAGGTAACCCAAGCTGACTGGAGAAACAGCTCAGTAGTGGACGGACATTTTCAGAAAGGATTCAAAGCTATTTGCAGACAAAGGCATGTTAGTCTAGATAGTTCTAGAAGTGTTCAGTGACCATCCTTGATGATGGAGACTGGCAAAGAAAAACCCTCAAAGAAACCAACCAAACCCCCCCGCAAAAACCACAACACCTCCACCAGTTTCTGTTTCCAAGAGATACAGTTGGCCACTGAGACTCCAAAGCAGATGGAGTCTATACAAGGCAGCAGATCAGGAGAACATCCCAGAATTACTCTGCAAGTAAATCATGTGATGAAGTGTGAACCAGATGTGTTACAACCATCACTTATCTATCAGTGGTCCTCCTTAAACTTTTGAGCTATGTCATTATCTGATGGGCTACGTGAAGAGACAGTAAATTACTAATTTGCTTGTAAGAAGGGATCATCAGGCCTTAATCAAAGCTGCTTCCCCACTATTGGTCAAACAGTGTTTTTAAAAAGGAACTCCAGTTTTTAAACTCACCTTCACTTTAATAATTTTGCTCTTGAAGTTGTTGAGAACAACAATAACTTCACTGGCTTCAGGTGGAGAGTCTGTGCCATCATGGCTGAAAATACAGTAAAATACGAACCTTTACCACAAAGCAGCAATATGTTCTTTGTTTCTTCTACACATTTTTCTACATGGTATTAAGCCTTAGCCAGGTTTGAGATATGTGACAAAGTAACAAATACATATATTTGAACATACAGGTTTTTAAATGAATTTCATCTCACGTAAATATGTTTGGCATGAAATGTAATTTGGTGTTCAGTTCACTACACTTTGGCAAGGAAACGGTTAGATTCACATAGGACAATGCCTGCCTGTTTCAAAAGTTTCACAAGAGAAAGACTGAATCTACCTGTAGATTCTGTAGATATCCTCAGATCTGCCCTTTCTCAGTCTTAGAGTCCATGCACCAGGATTGGCTTTTAACTGGAAGTAACCCTGTAAAGCGAAAAGAATATTTGTCGGTTTCCAGAAAATGCAAATGTAGAACAGCTTTTAAGCCATCTTATTTTGACCAACTGTTTTATATCTGAAAATAGTTATTTGTAAGACAGCTCATTACATAACCTTATGGCCTTAAAACCCAGAGAACACGAGAAAAACTCAAGAAGTTCCATTCAGAATTGTTGTTTTTTCCATAAGAGACAGGAGTATGAATAGGTCTAGCATTCTACATTAGATAAGAGTAAGTATTCAGCGTGTCCTGATCGGAACAGTGCAACCGCCCCTCCATGTTTTTTTCTGCAGAAGCTTGTTTTCATGAAGGACAGAGTGAATTTCAAAACACTCGTTGGTTACTACACAGCAGCATGCAACAAGTCTGCCTACAAAACAAAATCTAAATCAACTTTGCAGCTCTACAGACTGGAAACAGCAGGAAACAGTAATATTATTCATATGTTACAAGCTCTCTCTCTTCTACAGAACTTAAAATGCAATGTGAAATTCAA
The DNA here is from genome assembly GCF_964273445.1 of Streptopelia decaocto. NCBI lineage: Eukaryota > Metazoa > Chordata > Aves > Columbiformes > Columbidae > Streptopelia > Streptopelia decaocto. Next base: position 23,882,767 of record NC_138660.1, read on the forward strand.
ATATTGTATACAAGTCGAAGTTTCAGGTTCTAGATAAGAATATTTTCCTCTGTGATTTAGATAATTACACCAATAGAAGATACAAACATTTGTAGTGATGTTTCAGTGTCCTGTCCAGTTTTGTAGCATGACCCCAAATGCATGCAGTTCCGTATGTGAACCAGTGTGCTTTAAAACAAAAGAAAAAAGAAGCAAAGGGCAAGCTGAAGGGACAGGAGTACACCTTGAAAAAGGTAAGAGAAATAAGTACACTGCAAGGTTTTTGACATCCCTGTTTGGAATGATGTGATTCTGAGCTATTTGCAAGCAACTGTGGAGTGTAAGTAACACCACATATCCATAGTCCACATACTCAAAAATATTCCATGGCTTATGCAAGTGGTTGTGCTGACTGTAGGACCAGGAATTTGCTGCCAGTTCCAATCGAACCCTTACCAAGTTGGCCATAACAATGGTATCAACGATGACAGGATTGGTTGAAGTTCCCAGTGTAAACTGGAGCCCCCGAGGTGGCTGTCCCGTAGTAATATCATAGCAGTGTCCTTCCAGCAGCAGGTACTCCAGTTCATATTCTGCAGCCACAACATTATCCACCTGTAAGGAGAAGATACTGCTGAATTCAGCACTAGCTCTAGTGATTCAATAACTCTGCAAAATAGCCATAGTAATTAAATAACACTTTATTTTTACCAGAGTAATTTTATTGAACAAATACCTAGAAAGTCTCAAAGAGCTCAGCTCCTTCCAGCGATGAACTCCATACATATATTGTTAAGAGTGTCCCTGACCAAAAAGAGTGGAATCTCAACTGGTAAACTGCTAGGATAAGAAAAGGGAAGGACTGTTGCTCTGTTTTACAATTCTATTTTTTTAACATTGGAGAACATAGTCAAATAAGTGATTGGTCTGGCATCTCATAAAAAGTGTATGATTGTTTCTAGCTCAGCACACTCCAGAATGTTACATACAAAGCATCTATAGGATCTGCTTCAAGCCTACAGTATTTTTCAGCCTGTGGTTCAGGCATCCAGGAGTAATTGAGAACAGCAATCTTACTGTCAGTGAGCTCAAGTTTATCTGCATCCCTCCTAGAAAACATTTAGGGCTCTGCAAATGTAGAAGGTGTTAATAGACAGACCCTGGTGACGAAAAACAGAAACAGTACTTAAAGACAGGATGTGCTAAACCCTTTGTGTAGGTAAGAATTACGAGTTAGTAAGGTTGTCAAGAAGGAATTGCTGCTGCTGCTACACTAAGGAGAGTGCATTAATCAAGATAGCAACTGCCTAAACAAATATTAGCCAATCAGTAGGTATCTAGCAAGAATAACAAACCAATCAGCGTGTGACGCGCTGTTTAGGATAGGTATAAAATACGTTAGAAATTACAATAAAGTTGACGTTTTGCTTGCATCAAGCTGTGTCCCGTCTCTCCATCGCGGCACCATCATTTAAATGTAGTAATAGGAACACACTGATTTCTCTTACCTCCTGTAAGTAAATATTATCAAGGTCATAGGGGGTTCTGACAGATTCCACCATCCAGCTCTCAGGAGTATTTAGGTTCAAAGTGAACAGTGGAGACTGGGGCATATCCAAAAACTTGGCAATTGGTCCCGGAGCAAAGTTATTATCTGCTGTGAACAAAATCTCTGGTTCCAAAACATAGCGATAAAAGCTGAAATTTCAGAAAGAAAATGTTAGAACGTGTTTCTGCCAAACTTTGCAAATATTTTACTCTCATTGAACTTGCTGACAGCATCGGCTTTCCCAGACCTTCAGTGTCTCCAAGAAGCCTGACAGAAAATGTTTATTCCCTCTTGCATATAGGAGGCTTTGTCCAAAGCAACACAGGTTGTATTGACCTTAGAACAGGTCCAAATTTTCATCTTGAAAGACCAACCATAATGCACAAGATTCCACCATTAAGATTAGTAAGTTATTTAACTTATGTAATTAAAAATGCAGCCAACTTGTAATCCTTATGCTATCCACAAATCCCCAGATTCTCTGTGGGAAATTGTGCTTTTTTATAAACAAGCTTAAAGCAGTTAAGGGAGACGTTCTGTAGAACATTTGAGCATGTTTCTGTGCTTGCACATTCCAACAGGTTTTTAACCCTGGCATGGTATTGCTTACCTTTTCAGTGGCATGTCAGAAAGTTTGGACTGGCAGTTCATGAAGACTCTTAAGTTCATATTTATCAATTGGTTCAAAACCTAAAGTAATTAGAAAAAGACATCCCTTAAAATGCTAACTAGTCAAACTGACCACTGTTTTTATAGACAGGACCTCAAGAAGGCTCATTCTCAATCCTCCCTTTAATTGGTGGTTTTAAGAGCAGTTACCTGATCCCTCACCTTGCAGGTGTGCTTTTCTTCCTCAAGGACAGACTCATTGTAAACTAAACCATTAAAATAGGGAAGCTAGAAGCTATCTAGGCGATACCTAAGCATGATCTTGTTAGTGTGTAGTATAGTGTAATTAATTTTTCCCCTAATAAACGTATTGTGCAGCTCAGCCACCACCCAGTCAAGAAGGAAGACAAACATCCCAAAATTGCAGAACTGAGACAACTTTTTGAAATTGCCATTGTATCCATACCAGAAGTAACGGAGCAAGTCTCTGGGCATCTCTGGTCACAGGATCAACAATAGCCACAACATCAAAGTATGTTTCCCCCTCTTTTGGTCTCAGTTTAACTGCACTAAACAGAAGAAAAAATAATGTTAAAGTATAAAACATATGAAGTCAAATGACTTCCTAAATGCTATATGCCTTCTGAAACTAAATAGAGAAAAAAGTACATATAGACATATACATGTATAGAGATAGGTAGACAAAATTAATTTCTGGAATCTCAGTGTGCATGAAAACTATTGGAGACTTCCCTATTGCTACCTGGATTTTTTTTTTTTAATTAAATGCCCCTTGTGGGAACATAAAAGATAAGGAAAAGCATATTGCTCAGCAAATGCCAGCAATCCTATACCTGTATCGTTCTTCAAAGAAATGATATTCAATCCTTGCCTCTCCTTTTGGTTGAGCAGAAAGAAGAGCATCCACTTTCATTACCAAGTCACTTGCACTGAAAAAATATATATATATATTTACAATTACTCAGAAAATGCAGGTACTTATCACATTTTTGCCAGTTAGCAGCAAAAGGCAGGAAGACAGACTGAATTCAGATACACAAACTAACACTTTTACTACCTCTCTACATAAGCTCTGAAGAGTTAAGCACATTTAAGGGTTAATCTGTCATTAAACAGGTTGCAGCCTTATTACTGAGGGTACCAAAGGGTTTAACTGTGTAACAAATACAGAACAACTGGTATTTTAGGACTCAGCCATGCTACAGGCTCTGCATTCCGGAACTTCATCAGCCTCTCCTGGACCTGTAAGCGATTCAGATGGGACCCTTGTTTCACAGCAGCCTCCCCAAGTCACACTGCAGCTCTAAGAACAAGGAAGCAATCCTGTACGTGGAGAAACTGTTCAGAGAGGGGTCCTGTCATTAACAGACAACTACTTCTGACAGATGCTTCCTTTTTATTATTCCCATACATTTTAAGTCTAGTATTTTAAGAATATATTTAATCTTGAAAATGTAAAGCCTCTTGAAAGTTCAATGCAAATTGATTCGTACATCATGGCTGTGCCAAGATGCAATACTGTAACTTACAGGTCTGTCAACTTGTCCTGAATTAAGGAAGTCTCATAGATTTATAGTGACAGCTGTTTAAGTTGTTCATACCAACAAAACAAACCTGGTGAAGTCTGCTCAGTTCTACCGTGTTTTCCAGTGCAGTAGGTAATTTCAAAAGCTTTCAAAAAACTTTGGCAGCATTCAAACCGACAAAACACTGCTCTGTCTAAAACCGGCCTATGTTCAAACTATGCCCTCTTCCTCCACCCTATCACCCATATTTCTCTTTTGATTCCCAACACCGCAATGGATACAAAAGTGTTTGGAATGCTGGTAAAATCTGTCTTTTAGGATTCAGAATCACACAAGATTTCTGCACAAAAGACCTCATGCTTAACTTACTTGAGCAGCCTTTAACAGACAAGCAGCATCATGGAAAAATATCATGCTAAAAATGAGAGAAACTATTGTCTTAGCTATGAATGAGCTCCAACACACAAACACATGTTCATGGACTTCAGTTCTTGTGAACATGAAGATAACTTTCTTTTAATTAGCTCACCTCTATATTTTTTTTGCAATAATTATCTACAACTATGATTTTCATTGTCTTATCTCTACCTCTTTTCCTGCTGTTTCTCTTTCAAAAGTTAAAAGTAATTTACATGATTCCATAGCACTGACCGTGAAATATATTACTAAAGTAATTTTTATATGGATAGGCTGCACTTAGCTGAACTGCAAACAGATTCAGAAAGCATACTCCACCGTCTCATTTTCTTCCCTTCTTCCTGCTTTTAAATCAATACCGTAGTAACCTTACAGACAAGTTAGGAAACCCTGACATATTGGGGGTAAATGGTTTAAAACAGTATGTCAGTTAAGATCTAGCTGGGGGAAAAACCCACAAGAAGTCTGATGGCCTTAATATTAATGAAAAGTTAGGCTTCTGTTCCATTTAGAAGAGCAGAAAGATAATCTCGTTATCAAGAGTACCATCACTTTTTTGTAAGCCTCTTCATCTTTACTTACAGATCTTCTTCAAATCCCAGCTGCTGAATCTGAGATTTGATTTTCTGTCCTGATGTCTTTAGTATGATGTTCTCAAGGAGATGGAAATCATCCTGATTGAACATCTCACCATCCTCTAATGGGCCAATAATCTACAAAGAAAGTGGAATCAGCATTATTAGGTAAGGCTACACTGAAGCAAAATTCAAAGTTATCTTAAATAAATACTCCAGCTCAGTCTCAGTAAGTATCAACTGTTTGGGCTGATATTAATGTCAGTGGCAGCAGAGTTTAAAATATAATTCTAGCTATTAAGAGCCAAGAGTCTCAGACTACGGCATTAAAATAAATGCTTAAAATTTTCACTGAGTGTTTGGTTTGCAAAAATGAGGCATATTAAATTACACATGCCACATGCAATGCTGCATCTCGAAGGAGCAATAGAACACTACACCAATTCCAGCAGTCCAGCAAAACTTCAGCAAATCTCAGTCTAGCCTGCAGAAGCCTAAAAGCTACCTAGACAATTCTTTCTCTTTTGGAAATGAGAGCAATGAATACTATAACTCATCGCTTAAAATATTTAACCCATTAAAGGATATGGTAGCCCCTGGAACTTGCTCTTTTTTTTCCTAACTAGCAAGCAGATGACAAAAGAAAACGGAATGCTTCATTTCCAGCATGAAAGGAACTCTGTCCTTGAGCAATCTGAGTTTGTACAAAACACCAACAACTAACTGCATACAGTACCAAGAAAAAGTCAGTGCGGGTCAGAATAAATCTAACTGGAAGTGTCCTAGAGACTGCTGAGACCCTGGGTCTGATCCCTGGACTCTGCTGCTCCAGCTCGGCTTCTTTACCACATGAGGAACATCCCTTTTACTGTCTGCTGATTGATCTCACCCTTCCGTTGCTGATCACAGCCCTCTGCCCCTTCTTCAGCTTCAGAACGTCTCTGCAATATATAGTATGGGATAGAATAAAATCCACTTTGGGAGATTCAAAGGCTTCTTTGAAAATATTGGTATTCATACCCTGAAAGAAAAGTATACTTGACATTAAAATGGGAAGAAAAGTATACCCCTGCACACTTTTTTAAAATTCACCTTTTTTGTTTCCATTCACTAACATCTTTATATCTTGCTAAAGTTTAGCCCCAGGTCCCTTTTCTTTGTGGTCTTAAACCTGGTTTTTGCCTGACGCCTTCAGACATTACCACAATTTACCATGTGAAGGGCCACAGCCCTCGTAATTGTTGCTACTTTTCCAGTTGTTCCGTTCTTCTGTTGTTATGTGATAATTGCCCAACTTTTATAAACCTACTTTGAGAAAGATAATTTTTTTCCTCAGCTTTTTAAAGAGATTATAGTTCTCTTCCAACCGCCAAGAAACAAGTGACTCGCTCAAATAGATCCCTGAATCTGCATTCTTTTTGACTTTTCAAAGTTAAGTAGCTTTGATGTGTATGAGGATTTACTTTATTTTTAGATAGACTGTTCTGTTTAGGTAAGTTTACCTTACAGAGCAAAAAAACAAAATCAGCACCAAATCCAAGTGTTACTGTCCATTGTTACTGCATCTTTTGCATATGAACATACTACCTCAAAAAATTAATTAGAGGAACAAGCAAAGTATCCCACCTTTGTAAGTACCAACTTACCCCAACAGCAAATTCCAAGATGTCAGCTCCTGCCCCTAGTGCCTTTGCATTTTCTTCTTTTGCCATTTTGGTGATGAAGTTCTTGGCATTATTTGATGTTTGCGTCTGTAGAGCTGCCCATATGGCTTTAGCAACAAGTGTATTCTTGCTGTTTGGATCTTCACTAGGATTATTGATCATGCTAATTCGAACATTATTGCTGGATTTCTGTGTTTAACAAAACATGCATTAGGAAAGTTTTAGATTTCAGGTGTGTTTTAAATGCAAAAGCAAAAGCTTTGTATTTCTTCAACAGAAAACCAGATTCCAAATCAGGTAAGTAACAGCACAAGGTTAAAAAGATGAACTAACTTAATATCGAGGCTGGAAATTAGAGACTGTGTAGGGAGACCAAATCTCCCCATGTCGTACAATGTGAAAAGGCACAATCCGTGTTTTGCAAGCCTCTACCTACTGCTTTATTAGCCCTGCCAACCCGTTCAAATGAAAACAGTACCTACCAGGTGTTTAATTGCATCATACAACAATTGCCTCCCCGAAGGTTTATCAAAATCACCAACAATCCAAAAAGTAACTGGTCTAACAAAGGAATCATCTGCAATCAAAAAAACAAGAGCGGGAAAAATTTAAGGGTGAAGGGAAGGGAAGCTTCAGTTTTTCCTCATTTGGAGGAGAAATATAATGCACATGCAATTCAAAAAAAGGAAAATTACTTAGGGAAGATACAGATGAAGCTAAGTTATGAAGTCTGGCAAGACAAGAATAATAGTATTGCTATTATATTAGCTTTCATTTACCTCATTCTGAAAACCCACATGGGACAGCATGCACCACTTTCTAAGCTGGATTTTTTTGTTTGTTTGCTACCCTTTAAATTTAGAAATTATAAAGGAACCTATAAGTAACTTACAGATTCCAACTAGAGTACAGACATATCGCTTCATACTGAAGCTGTTAGTTCACAAAATCAGTTTTGTATAGAGAAGAAAGTGCTGAAGCAAACATGCACTTAAACAGCTGCCTCTGTTTCCTGCTGCTTCTAAAGCCATTGTTGTAAAGGAACCAGAAAATGCCCAGCACAACAACATATGAAATGCTAAAGCATGAGTTACCATAGATCTCCTTGGAAGACATTCCTGGTCAAAAAGCAGAAAGGAAAGGGGGAAAGGAGAGAGACATTAATAATTTATAGTAATCTCAATGTGTACTGGGCATAACTGAATCACCAAAATTCAAGTTCAACAAGCAACAAATTTGTGATGGTTTTATTAGAATAAGCTTTGACTTGTTCTTCCTTTCAAATAGACTGATGGTTTATTTTCATGCTACAGCCCTAATTATACTAGATATTAAGAGTTTCATTACCAGACCATGAAGGCGTCATTCTGAAGACCATTTCCAAGAACTGCCATGCCATCATGACCTGGATGTTAACCAATTCTGTTACCTTCCCTCTTTAAAAAGTGGCATGACAGTGCTGTTTCAGTACTGTTGCTGAGCCGGCAATATGTATAACTTTCCTATTATTTTAGAAGATAAACATGCTACAGCATTACTGTGCTCAGATACCAGTTATTAAATATCTTAGTGACAGAAGAGGCAGCGACCCGAAATTGCCAGGCCATGGGATTGCAAATCAATGCACACTTTCAAATGAGCATGCGGAGGTGCAGGTTTAATTAATACACTACGAAGGGAAAACAAGAAACTTCTTCAGATCTAAGTGACTGAACATGAACCAAGGGCAAATATGAGACAGAAGGAGCTTTGGGGACGTTTAAGGTGGTGCAGGCAGGTGGCAGTGGATAGAGATAGTGCTGGGGAAACTTGTGAGAGTCTACTAGAGACGACAGACGGGAACAAGAGGAATTGGCTCAAACTGAAACGGATGTACAACAGGCTGGGTCAAGCTCTGTATTATGTATTATGTCTGTGCATCCTTTTTGTACACTGAGAGGAACAGCTGACTTTTAATGCTAACTTTATGTGCAACTGTAATAAAACAATAGTATCATTGAAAAAGCTGTACATACACAGCAGCAATTAAAACAGTTTATAGAACGGGAAATAACAATTTTCTTCCGAATCCATGTAACTTTTAGTAATTTTGAATTATGAGGCAGAGAGCTAGAACCCCTTTTGTATTTTCTAATTGGTGTCAGAGCTGCATCTGTGGTGGTCATTTGTGATATAGCAAGAGCAGGTTGGGTGGGAATTCGTTATTCATTGAAGGCCGGGTTTAAAGAGGGGAAGGTTCTTGTTCTGTGTAGATGTCATGCCTTATAAAAACATCTTTATTGTTAACACCTAGATCACACCATTACCCACAGGCCTGAACAAGGCTCAGTGCATGTGTTGATGCTCGGAAACACACGTAAGATTAGATTTGGATTCACATTTCACTGTGGACATTACCTTTCTTTGTTAAGTAGGTCATGCTGTTTGCCACAGCAGCTGTCTTATCTTTGGTATCCAATGTGGTAAATCGAGCAAAGTCATCCACGTAAAAGTTATCTGGGGAAGAGAAAATGTATTAGATGCCAAAGCTATTCCATGTAAAATGAAAGAAAAATCAGTACTATTACCAGAACATTAAAAACACCTCATTTTGTTCCTCCTGACACTGCTTTGTATGTCTCATTTCCATGGTTAATATATAAGCTGAGGATTATATTTTTGTTTTCTCATAAGCTACATTTTTGTCTCATGAGTTACATTAATAACTACATTGCATATTTGATATGTGAAAAAATTGAAAGAATTGTTCAAGTCTTACTTAGTTGGAGTTAATTTGTGTATGCAATATACATCTGAAAATCCACTGTGTTACTGTTTTTCACACAACTCAAAAAAGGTAGTTGCATGAATGTTTCTGCCATACTGTCACGATCCTGCAGAATCACTGCATTGGGTGTTAATACATTTCACCATGAAAAGTTCTGCTAAATCTTAAGTAATTCCAGAGATGACTGTCAATCTCTGCTCAAAATAAGGTTAGAAATAAGGAACAAACCGTTGCTTTATATATTATATGACCGTTCTTGGCTTTTGCTAGCATTGCTAATTTCTCAATTCATGAGTGACATTACTCTAAAGGTTTCTATAAAATTAAAACAAATTTCTGTTTTGAAAAACTTGAAGACATGAATGTTGCTATTGTACATAACACCTCCCCAAGCACCAGGACTGGAACATCACTTGGGGTGCTGTTAATACTTTGCCAGCAAAAGTCTTTGACGCAGATACTTCAGATGTAATGAATTAAAAGCATCCCTTACTCATTCCTGTCAGATCTAGGTACTCTCTGTCAGACATTAAGATTCTTGAGTTAATTCTTGGAACAACATTAGGCTGGTTCATGATATACTCAACCACATCTTGGTCATTAGATAATTCACCCTGAAGGAAAGAAGAAAGAAGCAATATTTGTTATTTCACATGTATAGAGATCTCAAAACCAAACAAACAAATCACAACAACAAAACAACCAAACCAAGACAAGAAACAATGCAAGTTGTCTTGTGTATTACATATTCAGGGACTTTTCAGTCAGTTTTTCCAAATCTTGTTTCTCTTGAAAACTCAGCACCTACCAGGTACACAGCTCGCTGGAAGATGCTTGTGGTCTCCAGGATTTTGTGCATTGTCACAGTTTCTAGGTCATCGGGATCCAGCTGGTCTTTTTGAAAAGGCATCCCATTGAACAGCACGACAGGCAGCGGACCTACGCCCGTCTGCTCATAGTAACCTCTTGCTGCCTAAACACAGGAAAGAAGTAACGTTACCACATCAGCCCATCACCACAAGGGTTCATAGTTCCCATGCAATATCCACACAGGTCTATTCTAAACACACTAAGACATCCTTCCAGATTTATATGATACAGAGAACGTTAATTCTGCACAGTGCATAAGACACTTTCTGTATCTTAGATGCATGAGACGTCCTTGTCTCTCACAGCTTCAAAGCAAAAACAGTTACTTCAGAATACAGAAGTGCAAAATATCCCATTAAGTTCGTACTGTAAATAAGTTAATTCCAGTGAGCACTTTTTGGTAATAGCAAATATACAACAGGAAATCTGACTTTGCATATGGAAGCAAGTGCAAAGCAGTGATAGTTGTAAGACAGGGGAGAGGTTTTTTTCTTTTTAGTTTTTGTGTTTCCTAAACTTGTGAAAAAACATTTACTTGGCGGGGAGGGGGGGTGGGGTATTATGTCAAGACAAATTTCCCCATTTCATGTAACCACTGCAAAATGCACCATCATTATTGATACTCTGTTACGGACAGAAGTGAATCAGGTTCTACTGTTCAGAGGTTCTTGCTGAGGGCTTTCAAGGCGTTCTAAGGACACAGCCATCACCAAGCTCAGATCACATGAAAGAGTGCTCAGTGTTGGTTTAACTTGTGTCCTTTATTTGGAGATAGGCTCTTTCTAAAGGTTTCCTTCCCCTGCAGTGTTTAAGTGGTTGTGCTGACTGGGGTCAGGTAGCGCAGGTGCAGACCCCCAGAATGGCCTCTCACCTCTTCTGGGGAACAGCACTTTGCATGTGGGAGGAATTTCTTGGGGGGGGGGGGGGGGGGCTGTTACTTTGGTTTGGTTTGGTATATAGTATGTAAACTGAAAAAGCTTCTCCTGTCATAGAAAACTGTCAGTCTTACTGGTTTTGATTTCCTCAAAATGCTTTTCCCTTCACCCTCCTACATCAGGAGATGGAAACCATGTGTACACACAAGCCTGTTTATATAACCCTGACTGTGTTCCTCACTTACAGATGCAGGAGCATCATCAGTGTTATGGAGCTATTGCAGACAGTATTTTAATTCTTACAGAATACTGAACAAAAATATCCCCCTATAGAGTCCCAAATAACATCTGCTTCATCTCACATATAAGTGATCCAATAGTGATTTGTTCTCCCAGTTTTCTCCATAAAGAGAAGTATGAACCCTAAAAATAACTTAGAAGAAATTACTTGAGAAAGACTGATGAATGCCATGCTATAGGAAAGGCATTTTGAATTCATCCTCATTACTTTCTCTCACACAGTATTCAAATACCAGTAAAGGAAACCGTCATCAATGCCTCACAGACATTAAGCCCCTTGGTTTTCTTATGAAACGTTCCATCACCTTGATTTTTTTCAAGCAATTTTCAACTCAACCGAAGTATCCATACCAGCATGACAGCATGACTTATGAGCCACAAGGAAGTTACCTTGGTTCTGGTACTATACATTGAGATTTTTTAAAGATACATATTACAGTATATATTATGTATATTATCTAAAACTTTGTGCTGAGCATAAATACTTCAATAAAAGTATTACTGGAAGTCACCCAATGTGATAACAAAATAGCTACCTGGTTACTGAGAAAACTGGATCAAGAAATTGTATATAGCTGTATTTTCAAAATGGTATTGAAGCAAAAAAAGTGAAAAAAGTTCTGTTTAATGAATTCTTACCTTTCTGTTTTGATCGTAGGCAGAATCAATTCCCAGAATGCTGTTGACTTCCACATAAGGATACTGTTTCTCCAGAACACTGACCACATGCTGCACTTTCAGCTGATCTCCCGTTTTCACTTTGTTATATATCTGAATGAGGGATACAAATACAAGTTTACAGCTGCAACCAAAAAGCTCCTTTGCTTACCAAAGGTGAGTTGATCTGTCACCTGTATTCCAGTAATTACAATAAGGCATTAAAAGCCAGGTTACAAAATGAATTTTCATATTTATTAGCTGCTCCTTAGCACTTGTAGCTCTTATATTTACTTTGCTTAGTCATTCCACTGAGATTAAATGGAGGTAAACATCATGTATGTCTTTAAATAATAACTTGCATCTTTAATTAGAGAAGATATTTGTGAGGGAAAAGTAGGAGCTTAGGGGAAAAAATGCTCAAGTAGAGCATATCTAAAGAGCTTCCCTTCCCTTCAGAACTCAAGACATGCTTATAAACAATACAGCAGGCCTCACATGTAAAGTATGTAACTGTTTCCATCTTAAAGGCACAAGATTTTACTTTGCCTTAAAAATATATATCCAAAAAATGAGAATAAAAGTCATTGTCTTCAAGTCAACAGCAGTTTAATATTACAGTATGCCCCACCTTGTAGATATGTTGAACAATGTCAAACCACAAGTGAAAATGCATTTGCTAGTACCTATAATAAACTTCAATGTAGCAGAAGTATCACAGTATCACAGTATCACAGTATGTTTGGGATTGGAAGGGACCTCAAAAGATCATCTAGTCCAATCCCCCTGCTGGAGCAGGAACACCTAGGTGAGGTCGCACAGGAACATGTCCAGGCGGGTTTTGAACGTCTCCAGAGAAGGAGACTCCACCACTTCCCTGGGCAGCCTGTTCCAGTGCTCTGTCACCCTCACTGAGAAGAAGTTTCTTCTCAAATTTAAGTGGAACCTCTTGTGTTCCAGCTTGATCCCATTACCCCTTGTCCTATCATTGTTTGCCACCGAGAAGAGCCTGGCTCCATCCCCATGGCACTCACCCTTTATATATTTATAAACATTAATAAGGTCCCCCCTTAGTCTCCTCTTCTCCAAACTAAAGAGACCCAGCTCCCTCAGCCTTTCTTCATAAGGGAGGTGCTCCACTCCCTTAATCATCTTGGTTGCCCTACGCTGGACCCTCTCCAGCAGTTCCCTGTCCTTCTTGAACTGAGGGGCCCAGAACTGGACACAATATTCCAGATGTGGTCTCACCAGGGCGGAGTAGAGGGGAAGGAGGACCTCTCTCGACCTACTAACCACCCCCCTTGTAATACACCCCAGGATGCCATTGGCCTTCCTGGCCACAAGGGCACAGTGCTGGCTCATGGTCATCCTGTTGTCCACCAGGACCCCCAGGTCCCTTTCCCCTACACTGCTCTCTAATATGTAATCTCCCAACCTATACTGAAACCTGGGGTTGTTCCTGCCCAGGTGCAGGACTCTACACTTGCCCTTGTTAAATTTCATTAGGTTATTCCCCGCCCAACTCTCCAGCCTGTCCAGGTCCCGCTGGATGGCAGCACAGCCCTCCGGCGTGTCAGCCACTCTTCCCAGCTTGGTGTCATCAGCAAACTTGCTGATAGTACACTCAATTCCCTCGTCCAAATCGTTAATGAATATATTGAATAATATTGGCCCCAGCACTGACCCCTGAGGCACTCCACTAGATACTGGCCTCCAACTAGACTCCACACCATTGACTACCACTCTCTGGCTTCTCTCCCTAAGCCAGTTTGCAACCCACCTCACTACTCTATTGTCTAGACCACACCTCCTCAACTTAGCTGTGAGGATGCTGTGGGAGACTGTGTCAAAGGCTTTACTGAAGTCAAGGTAGAGCACATCCACCGCTCTGCCATCATCCATCCACCTTGTTACATTCTCATAAAAGGCTATGAGGTTGGTCAAGCATGACCTACCCTTGGTAAAGCCATGCTGACTGCCCCTAATAACCCTCTTATCCCTGATATGCCTTGAGATGGCACCAAGGACAAGCTGTTCCATTACTTTCCCAGGGACAGAGGTGAGGCTGACCGGTCTATAATTACCCGGGTCCTCCTTCTTGCCCTTTTTGAAGACTGGAGTGACATTTGCTTTCCTCCAATCCTCGGGCACCTCTCCCGTTTCCCAAGACTTGGCAAAGATGATGGAGAGCGGTCCAGCAATGACTTCAGCCAGCTCCCTCAGCACCTGCGGATGCATCCCATCTGGACCCATGGATTTATGAATGTCCAGACTATTTAATTGCTCCCTAACCCAGTCCTCATCAACTAAAGCAAACTCCTCCATCGACCTGGCTTCATCCGGGGTCTCAGGGGTACGGGGCTCCCCAGGACAGCCTCCGGCAGAGTAGACAGAGACAAAGAAGGCATTCAGTAATTCTGCCTTCTCTGTATCTTCTGCCACCAGGGCACCCACCCCATTCATCAGTGGGCCTACATTGCCTCTGGTATTAGTTTTATCTGCTATGTATTTGAAAAAGTTCTTTTTGCTGTCCTTGACCCCTCTCGCCAGCTGTAATTCTAAGGAGGCCTTGGCTATCCTAGCTGCCTTCCTACATCCTCTAACAGCAGCCTTATATTCCTCCCAAGTGGCCAGCCCCTGCTTCCATGACCTGTAAACTCTCCTCTTCTGCTTGAGCATACCCAACAGATCCCTATTCAACCACGCAGGCCTCCTGGCTCCCTTCCTTGACTTCCTACGTGTGGGGATGCTCTGATCCTGAGCATGGAAGAAGCAATCTCTGAATGCCACCCAGCTATCTTGGGCCCCTTTTCCTTCAAGCAGTCTTGCCCATGGGATTTCCCCCAGCAATTGCTTGAAAAGGCCAAAGTTAGCCCTGCTGAAGTCCAGGGTTGCAATTCTACTTGCTATTCTGTTCCTGCCACACGAGATGCTGAACTCCACCATCTCGTGGTCACTGCAACCCAGGCAGCCCTCAACCTTTACTGCTTCGACCAGACCCTCCTTGTTAGTGAGGATGAGATCCAGCAGTGCACCTCTCCTAGTCGGCTCCTCCACCATCTGCATGAGGAAGTTATCATCAATGCACTGGAGGAACCTCCTGGACTGTGGCTGGCTGGCTGAATGGTCCTTCCAGCAAACATCAGGGAAGTTAAAATCACCCACAACAACCAGGGCCTGTGACTGTGAGGCCACTCTCAGCTGCCCATAGAAGGCCTCATCAACTTCCTCAGCCTGATCTGGTGGCCTGTAACAGACACCCACAACAGTGTCAGCCCTGCCAGCCTGCCCCTTGATCCTGACCCATACACTCTCAACTCGCTCGTCATCCGCTCCTGGGCAGAATTTAGTACATTGTAGTTGCTCTCTCACATAGAGAGCAACTCCACCACCACGCCTGGCTGGCCTGTCTTTCCTGAAAAGGGCATAGCCATCCATGACCACATTCCAGTCATGTGAACTGTCCCACCATGTTTCTGTAATTGCCACCAGATCATAATCTCCCGACCGAACATAGGATTCTAGCTCCTCCTGCTTATTCCCCATGCTGCGCACATTGGTATACAGGCATTTCAGGGAGCGAGCAGAGCACACCATTTTCTCCCTAGGGGCATAGGAGGCCACCCGGTCCTCATCAGTTTTAGAATGCAGCCCCACTGGGACAAGCCCAGCTACAACCCCATCCCCCTTCGAGCCTAGTTTAAAGCTCTCCAAATGAGCCCAGCTAATTCCTGCCCCAGCATCCTTTTGCCCCTGCAAGATAAACCTTTCCCACGTGACAGTGTCCGGACTGGTGTCTTATAAAACCAACCATTATCAAAAAATCCAAAGCCCTGCCTGTAGCACCAGTCTTGGAGCCAGCCATTTAGAGAGTGAATTTTCCTATTCCATCCCACATCATCACTTGAAGATGGAAGGAGTGAAGAGAAGATCACTTGAGCCCCTGAGTCTTTCACCCTCCTTCCCAAGACCTTGAAATCATTCTTCATCCCCCTCAGACTACGGGAAGCAGCTTCCTCCCCATCTGTCTGGAAGACCAGCAGCGGGTAGTAGTCCGTCGGGTGCACCAGTTTGGGGAGCTCTCTAGCGATATCCTTGATCCGGGCTCCAGGTAGACTACAAACTTCCCTAAGATGAGGGTCAACTCTGCATATTGGGCCCTCTGTTCCTTTCAGAAGGGAATTTCCTATTACAATCACCCTTCTTTCTTTCTTATCAGTTGCAAGTATGCAACAGGAACTGCTCAAAACAAATTATAATAGCGAAGGGATATATCAGTTGAGAACTCATTGGCAGAATAAATGAAAAGACAGGATAGAAAAACTTGCAGAACTGTGAAGTGTCACATTTAAACCTAGTTGCACTTGTTAACGTTGGGTCAGAAGCACTTCACAAATAAACTTATTGTGTGGTACCAGTATTTGGAGATACTCTGAATACTAACCATGTCAAGAAAAATTTCTTCCATTATGTACATATTAGCACATTAACATAATCTTACATACATGGAAAATATTAAAACATAATTTCGTTTTAAAATTAGTACTTACAGACATGACAGTCTGGAAAGCATAATTATTGTCCATTTCTTGTGCCACATAATTGTATGCCCTGAGGAGGGCGACACCAGCATCCTGCAGTCCATCAACATCTTCTGAGTCGTTAACCACAAAGACTAGTCCTATCCTGCAGCCAAACAAATCCCCAGATCATGAACCTGTTATACCAGTAAGTAACAGTTCTTCATAGAACTGTCACCTGTGATCATCATCTTAGACAAAGACTAACAAGATTTTGAGCTGAGGAGCCAGGAATCAAACTAGGGACATATAATCTCTAATGCTGAGTCCATCAGAATCTTGCTTTTCATCTCTCTTTCATCCAAAGTACTTGCTTTTAAGTTTCTTTTGGACTGTTAAAGAAACCAAACTGTGTTTTACTAGTAGCAAAACTTACATTCAAAAAATTTTCAATAACAAACGGTATTTAATAAATACCCTTCCCAACCACCGATACATGATATCTAACATTTCTACAGCGTCCTAGCAACGAGAGTTTTACAACTGCAAAAGCAATTACGAAAATAAAACCGACATAAAAAAATTCCCATTAAAACACAGCAATTACCTCAGTGGGATGTGGTTACTGAAGAACATCTCTGCCACATTCAGTAACTCTGCTGTGGTCTCATGAGTAGGATCTACTATCAGCACCTGCAAATAAATTGCAAATGAAAAGCTTCTATTCCCTGAATAAGTCAAAATATGGATTTTTGATTAGAGATACCTTCATTCACATCGCAGTGCAGAATTACCATCTGTCCTATTATATTTATACACTGCCAGGGAGATGAGGCCCACTAAACACTACTTCATTTTAAAGTCTTTCAGTCCGTTATCTAAAACATGCTGTCTAAACCACTGCTTTACCCAGAAGAGACCAGACTCACTGAGGCACTTTCTCTTTACCTCAGTGTCCCCAGCACCCAGGCTTCTGCCCCTGCCTGTACACAAATCCGCACACTCAGATACCTGTGCGTGGGAAACTGGCATTTGTCAGAATTAGGGAACACAGTGTTGCTCTGCTCAGCCCCAGGCAGAGCCGATGCTGCTGAGGCATTCTCAGAGCAAGCCCAAACCCAGACAGATTGGGGCCATTCAGAATTAATTTAGTGCCCTTTAGTCATGCCAAGTGTTGCCATTTCATTTAATAATTTCAATGTTAAAAGTACTAACTCCAGAGAAAAAAAACCAACACATTAATGCCCCCACAGCCTGAGGTGGTTCAAGTCCCTGTTTGCCACTTATCAGAGATCTGTAGGGCCACCCTGCCACATGATGAGTTAAAGCAGAGAATTTACAAACTCCTGATTAGATCTAACTTTACACAGCTACCTAGAGACTAAAAGGACACCCAGGATTAAGCTGAGGGCTGTTGACCATCGTTTGAAGTCCTGGTGCAAGTCGAAATACACTAAATTCTCACTCATCAGTTGATAGCTTTGTCCATTGATGGAACAATTTTTGGTATCTAATCAATGCCAGAGAATTGTGCTCAGTGATCTCTGAATCTCAGCCATAACTTACTAGTACAAGGAGAACAAAACCTTTTAGAAAAGTGTCCTATCTCAAGATAATTAAATGACAGGGAATCCAGCATATATGTAGGTAAGTTGCAAAAGCTGATGTCCCTGCTGATCAAAAAACAAAATGCACATTTCATTTCTAGTCGGACACTACTTACAAAATTATGGAAGTTTTTCCTAATTTGTCTGATCACACCTGGAAATGTGGGACGCAGCAGGTCTTGCACATTGGAAGGCCAGGAATTGTACCGACTGTCAACTTCAAGATTGTTGATCCACTAAGAAAAAAATAAAGGCATTTAAATGATTGGCAGTCCTCCTGCGCGAGTCTGAGAGCGTAAAATATTTGTAAATCAGACACTATATTGAGAACTGTACGAATAAAAAGCTACAGTTTTTAAAAAGAGATAGTTATAACTTTTATTTTTCTCTCTACTGCAGTTCCAGAGGTGATTGTGAGCTAAGAACAAAAGTTCCCCTGACAGCTTAAGAATGCACTGCCCAATGGCAAATAAGGTATTTCTGATATCAAACCATACGCACTGAAATCGCAGGGTTTCTGATGTCCACAGCGTAGTCAGAATCTGATGGCTGGATGTTCAACTTCAGGACATTGTGCAAGGAAAGACCCTCAATTCCTAAGCTGTGCAGGCCTTCCATAACACGGGCTTCATTGCGTAGCACATCGATCAAGCTGGAAGGAAGAGAAAAATTGTTGAATTTTAAAGACACAGCAAATAACTTGCTGTCATCCTAAGTATTAATAGATGAAAAGTATAAACAAGTCTGCTATGTCTGTGCATCTCTTCTAATTTATGACCCATTTCTACCTGTCCTAAGAAATTTAAAACTTTTCAATTATATTATATTTCTAGGAAAAACTACATTAAATCAAAAGAACTAAAGTGTGATACACATATGTAATCTCAATCCCACATTATTGAAACAAATCTGGGCAAGATACAGG
This sequence comes from Streptopelia decaocto, assembly GCF_964273445.1. Lineage (NCBI taxonomy): Eukaryota > Metazoa > Chordata > Aves > Columbiformes > Columbidae > Streptopelia > Streptopelia decaocto. The sequence continues at coordinate 23,901,628 of NC_138660.1, forward strand.
GTGGTTTTCAGATGAAAAATTTACAGTGATTTATCCTTTGAGTATCAATTTACTATCTTCAGAATAAAATCTGTAGGCTGACAGTCCTGGAGACCATAATCTTGCTAGTTACAGCACAGATCAAAAGAGCAGTACAAAGGTGACTTCCTATTCTGATATTCTAGGGTATTCCAGTTTTCACATCAGTATTTTTTGTTAGAAATGCACTTGCCTAAGAGAAGGAACCAGGATTTGCTTTTTCTAGTGCTTAACAAGTAAACTTAGTCTAGATATAGACTTTGTGAAGAAGGTTCAACACTAAGTGACTTCACCACCCACGCACAAGCAGAATGCAACCTTGTCAACAGGATACAATTATTCAGAAAAAGAAAACATTCCTACCTAAATATGTCCTGAGTGTCTAAATCAATGAGGAGTCCATTGATGAACAGGGCACAATCTCCCGGTTGTAATCCTAATGTTCCTTTGAAATACTGAAAGAAAGTAGAAGGCATTTAATGTGCCAAAATTGTACATTTTATTTCCCTTACTGCATTACATTACTTCTCAACTACCATCTTTGCTGACTTTGTGCATACATCCTTACCAGAGGAGAAAACAGCTGAAGCTCTTTAGTGCATAGATGCATAAATGGGACTTCTGATTCAGTAGTGGAAAGTCCCTGAGTAGATTTTTAATTATACTCAGATTAAATAATTAGACATGCTTGAGAGAAGTAATTTCTTTTTTTTTTTTTTTTTATAGCTGACAGCCCACAAAGTATATGGACAAATAGCATCCAGTTACCTGTCTCAGCTCTTTAACACACAGTTCTGAGCAGAACAGATTTAAACTGCTGGTTATTGCATGGCATTCACTAGTGGAACTAACCACTGTGTCTAAGGTACATGTTAAGTCCTGACCTAGTGGATATGTCATCAATGGAAAGTAGATGAGCTGCCACTGCAGTCTGATCTCCCCAAAATCAGGCAGCACAGTGGAAAAAGTTTTATCAACATTTTAGGATTCCTTCCGAGTACCTCTAAGCCATAACCCTTTGAATGGATACTTCCCCCTGAACTGAGGCACCATCACAGAGAACAATTTTGAATCAGGAGAGATGAATAAAACACACTCCTCCTGAAGGAACTTTCCCAACTCTAGCATGAAAAATTCTGTTTAAAAACTACATCACCTTCTTCTAAAACCTCTTGTCTTGCAGTACCAGGTACAAAATTACAAAATCGTAAGAGGCATGATGAACACTGAAGGAGAAAGATAGTCTTTGAACATTTAAAAACACTAATATCATGAAGAATGGGAGCAAAGCAGACAGAGGAACAGCAAAGTACCACGTAAAGTACAAAGAACAGGAAAGCAGCATCTCAGGAAGAGTTGCAATATTTTATTAAATAAATAAAGCTCCCAGAGAAGAGCGGAGTACATGCAGTGTTAAATTGTATCTTCTGGCGGATATATAGTAAACTATAACTTACTAGTAGCAGTGAACTTCACTACCAAATAATATCCACACAAGCTGAGTCATGCAAAGAACAGCTTTAAAGGGCAGGGTCAGATCCAGCCAGATCTGGATCTCAGAGCCTAGACATACTTTGGATAACAACGAATCCACAAAATCATGGCTTTACCTCTGAACCAGTCTGATCTAACACAGAAAAGCCACCAGGTCGCTTTATCCTGTGCTCACATTCTATACTTTGTCCCTTCCAGAACCACATCAGACAACAGCATCAAACCGCATCCCTTCTTTTCTGATCCTGTTGCTACTGAACAGCAAGGGATTGCTCGTTCAGAACAGAAATCTCAGGGGACTTGTAAGAAGATTGCAGGTAACTTTGCATTTACTACTAAACTAGGCAAACATAAGTATGTTTGACATAAGTATGTAGCTAACATTCTCCTTATTTTTCCTACTAAGTGAGACTGAAATGTATAAAGAGATCACCATAGATCTGCATAGATCAGCATAGATATAACAAAAGCTGTTGTTTGGCTTTGTTTTTATTACCATCCTAAACTTTTATTTTGCACTATATCCAGATTGTACTACCAGGTGTATTTTAATGCTACCAAATTCTGTACAAAAGCCTGTATGAAATTCCCAGGTGGCTGGATATTTTTCAGTGCTTTGCTAGTGCCAAGTACACAACCGAGCTGTTGAAACACTCTTCTGCAAACACCAGAGTAAACTCAATGATCTCCAGAAGTCCCTCACAACCTGTTGGGGTTTCCCACGGTTCTGTTTCAAAGCACACATAGACTTACTTGGATAGCTGTTACATTTTATCCCTTCACTAGTTTCAGTCTCAACACACCAGCACTAGAACCTTTTCCTCCACATAATATTAATTGTTCTACGCCATGGCAGAAGGTTTCAAGTTTATTCTTTGACTTCCTTGTAAAGACTGATGAATTACAATTATCTAAGCACCATCTCACATTGGGTCATGAGAACTAAATTTCTTCTGCATCCTTAAAACTTTAAGAATATGCTTAACATATTTGCTTTTCAAGCAACAGCTTTCTAACAAGGTATGTTCCATCCAGTTCAGACATTTTAAAACCATCTAAAAATATTACATTTTAAGTCTAATAACCTCCACTAAAGGCACTCACACTTTTAATATCTGATTGCTTTCAAGAAGTTCAGAATACAGTGTAAACCTAAAGCTGAAATCAGCTTATTTTTAGCTGTAACACAGGCCAAGTAGTGCTGTGACACTGAGACTTTACACGTGTGCTGCCCCACTGAACTAAGAACTAGGGCATTTAATGTTATAAATAGAAGTAATGGACTCTGAGTTCAGATACTGAACACAGGGTCACTTTCATATACACGTGCTCGCTGAGTAACTATCAGAACACTTGATTACTGTCAACAAAATCCCATATCATCATTCCCTGACACAGTGATCTCACTCCAAGAATTTCTGACCATTACTTTCATATTTGAGCAAACAAGCTAAATTATGCTCCTAATCCATATTTGAAAATCCACCACTTCTTTACTTGCCAGATGCATGCTACAACAAAGTTGTATGTGAAAATACCAGATCATTATTTGAGCAAGATGTAAACTTTTTCATACAAGAATTCTTTTCAAAGCTTGAATTTATATTGAAAACATTAGTGCAAAAGCACTACGTTACTTTCTAGAAGCATTACCTTTTGGTTCTCTTCAACTTCTGCTCTGAGTTCCGAAGAAACAACTGTTTTTGTTATGGCTCTACAAAAAGAAAAACATCATGCTGTGAATCTCATTGTGTTTATCCTATGGGTAGATTCTGTTTATCCAATGGGTAGATTAGGTATCTACTTATCCGATGTTTTGTACCTTACATATAAATATATCTAGTCTCCTAGTATCAAGAGCTGCAATAAGAAGCACTTGCACTTTGTTGTATCATTAAACAGTAGGATGTACTATTTTTTATTATACCATATAATCACCAGAACATAAAAATGTTACCCACATGTGCACTCTCAGTGTCTAATTTCACATTAGCCATAATAAAAGTGGGCAGCTGACAGAAAGGTAGAGGCGGAGGCTGGCAGCAGAAAATAGAGGGATTTCACTCCTCACTGTGGTTTCCCATTCCTTTCCTTACATTGGATCTGTGAATGTACAGCTGTACAGCTCACAAATCTGACTAAAAACACAATGACAGTGCAATGCCAGCCTTAGGAAGCTATAATTAGCACAATCTTAACATCAGTTAGTGGGAAGTAAAAACAGAATTCAGGTTCTTTTTCCTCATAACTATAGCTCCACCTACACAAAAAAGAGGAGCTCCTGTAATACCATCTTCAGAACCCAGGTCACGGAATTTATCAAAAGAAATATATTTCTAGACTGGTTGGGCAGGCGAGATTATGATGGAATTTCTTGAAATTAATTTGAATATTCTCAAGACAGTCACTGACAAAGTGCAAAAAACTGTGGAATGTCACATCAGTTTCTGACGTGAGGTTCATTGGGCTGTTTGCCAGAGTGGATCCCAGAAGAAGAGTGGGATCCAGTTAATAGATAAAGCTTAAAGCCACCAAACAGAAAACCTACCCCATAAATCTTCAGAACTTGATGCAAAAGGTTCAGAAGCATTTCAAAACAAAATAGCACAGGTAATTCTGTCAGATTTCCCACCAGTCCACAATGATTGCCACCCAAGAGAAACACTAAGATCCTCTTTGTAACATTAGGCAGAGAACTTCTCAGCATAAACGTTCTCCAGTGTTTGCTTGCAGCTAAATGGAAACCCTGACATTAACCCAACCAATGCTGCCTGTCTCAGGTTCTGCTCAGAAAAAAGATAGTAAGAAAACTTCCTAGAACTCCTAATTAACGTTACCTGGCTTTTGTAGGAAAGTTCTGACTGAGATCTTTCATGACCATCAAAGCATCCACAGGGGGAGCAGTCAAAACGCGAGCCGCAGTTTGAAAACTTAAATCTAGAAGTGGAAAAACAGAAGTCGAGAACTCGAAAACAAGCCAATGCAGAGTCAGCTTAGTTTTAGCTTTCAATTCTTTTGCTTATTTGTTACCTATGAAAATTCATTTTCTATCTGTGCCTTTAGATACTTTTAAAAATCTTCCTTGTATTCAGCTTCTGTTTGTTGCCTTGAAGTAAGTAACCCTTTCAAAATGAACCAATGTATCCTGTCTACAGGTTGCTTCAATGACTCCAGACCATCACCTTTTTTTCATCTGAGCTGGGAGGATCTGCCCTTCCGACGGGGGTCTGGGCACTTGTTTCACAACCCAGAAATATAAACAGCCATCTGTTGGATACAGGTGGGTTCTCTGTGGCTACAATGGATGTTCAGCATCTCAAATTAGAGGAGGAAAAGCCTTTCCATGAGTCTCTAGAGAGGATTCGCAAGGAAACAGGTCAGAGTTGCATGCAGGTGCTTTTGAAATAGCGTTTTCCTTTGGTCTTGAGAATTCTCAGCTTTTCACACCATGATTCTGACCACAGAAAGAAACTTCACATTTCCTCCGCTTTTTTGCATTTAGTAGATCATACAAGTAGTTAGTATAACAGTGGGTGTCTTACTGTACTTCACAATATAGAAAACAATCCTCATTTCAGAAGTCCTTTGAAACGATATTTCTAAAAGGTATTTCAACAGGACACAACAAAGGCCCTTTAGAAAATCCAGTACTTTCCAATGCAGGAATTTACAGTCAAACTCTCTCAACTGTACAGGGCCACTGCCAACCTCATTTGCATAGAACACAAGAAGATACGTTTACACAGGTTCTTAGAGCACAATACTGAAAGTCTTCACACAGATTACCTTGTAACTGCCAGACTTTCAAAGGTGCCATTTCATTGGTACTTTCCACCAGGTGTTTTCTAAGCTCTTTCAGCTCTTCTGTCAAGTCAGGATACAACTGCCTAAAAGGGTATGAGAGTAAAACAACTTCAGTGGTTTCCTATAAGCAAGTCTTCAAAGAAACTAACACGTGAAATATGCTGCTAACACATATGGGTAACTCAGACATTTAAAAAACAATAATAAAGCAAAAGATCAGCATCTCCTCATATGACAAAGACCAACAACTTAAAACTGAGGGTTACCTTAGTTTTCCAAACAGAAATCCCTGCACTTCATCAATAGGGTCACTTTCCTCTATTACTGTAGTGTTCACGTCTGTGCCTATAACCACACAGAGGAGAACACTATTACCAAGCCATTCAGAAACAGTCATCGCACTCATTCTGATTAGTCTAACAAAACTACACTGCAACAATCAAAGATAAGAAAGAAAGGGCAAGCTCCAGGTTTACTTTTAAACTTGAATCCAAGAGATGTTACCTTTACAAATGAACACAGTAACAGCTGAAATAAAACCAAGTTGGATTACTGAGAAGGAAAAGCTGAAGATGAGTGGAAATCTCAGAGACCCGGGCACTGCAGAGGGATTCACTGGGACCCAGGGGCTTTCAGGACACAGCACCTTTGCAGAGTAAGTGGTAAATGCAACCCTGACCTCAGCCCCAAAACACATGATAAAAAACAGTATTGGAGTGAAGTCCAGTCTTGGGCTTAAACATCAAAATGTCCCATTCTACAAACAATACCAGGGCTTTTGCATGACTTTTTGATCACAAATTCATGGAAATTCTCAATCATGTAAATCTTAAGGTGGATCACCTCCTGGAGCATGTTAGTCTTTCTTAAATACTTTTACAAAAAAAAGACTAAGGGTTTTATGTGTCTATACTCTAGATGGTGGCAAAATACACTCCTGAGTCAGAGTTTAGATTTCTATCTAGAAACTGATAAAACTGCAAAATCCTGAAGAAACCATTCAAAATCCAAGTTCTGTTCTCCACAACTGCTATCTCAAACTTAAAAAAGATAAAAGCAGAAAATTGGAAAGTTTGCAAAACAGAGATCAGCGCTCTAAAGACAGCAGCAAAAGCAAAAAACCATGCAGAATTCAAACTTCTGCTTTCCCAAAAAACAAGAACAGGAAAAACATTCTGCCCGTTCTGCTCTGAGGATGGTTAAGTTCAGGCACATTAAGGTAGAGGAATTGCTCTACATCTGAAGAGAAGCTGGTTATCTGGTAATAAACTAGTTGCATTACTAGTGCCATTACTAAGATCTAGTCCAGAGTCACCACTCCATTGTGCCCTGCATTTCACAAATACACAAGACAAGTGCCACGGCAAAGATGTTTCATGAAGAACACAATCCCAAAAGAGAGAGGAAGAGAAGTGATTTCAGAGCTGAGAAAAAACAATATCTGCAATTCAGACAGTCATTCATTTCAAATATAACATTTTCTTTGCAAAACCAAAATGTTAATCTTAAAATACTTAAAATAATTCACCTTTCACCTGTGTATCATCCTTGGCCTTATATTCTGTACTTTTAATAGCCAGTTCCACACCATAGCCAGAGAGGTAGACTTTTTCTTTACTGGGATTCTGTAAGGAAAAACAGTACAACATTGCCGCTCTTTGTTTTGCTGTACAAATTAAAAGCTGCCATTTCCCAAAGTCAAGAAATCTCAAGCTGGTACACATCTCAGACATAACTAGAAATGCATAAGTGAGAAACAAACAGAGTGAGTGATTCTGCAGTAATGTACTGTCATGATTATACTTCGTATTGTATTTCAACAAAACATTTTGAAGTTCAGAGAACAAAGATATCTCTGTGAACCAAAAAACCCACTGAAAACCACAGAGTACAGAGGAAGACAAAACGGTGTGTTCAGGAATCAGTGTGTAAGGCAAGTAGAGCAGGATAGACTCATGTGATCAAATCAGATAGAGGAGGGAAAGGAACTTCAGCTGTGAAGCTCAAAAATGAAACATTCCCTGAAGAGTTACAACAGAGAATTACAAAAAATATATAAATCAATGACTCAAGATAGATGCATAACTAGTTCTGACTTCAATAGGGAACAAACGTGATCACTTGTTCAAAGTATTTTGAAGTATGCAGGAGTCATGCAACTGTATCAAGATCTATTGTGTAATACACTGAACTCTGAATGCACATAGTCCTACCAGCACTGATAAAGAAATTACTTTTTAAAAGGAAAGTGGTGTGTGCAATGTATGCCTTTATTTTATTAAGAGTGCAAGTGTCGCCAGAAGTGAACCAGCAGTGCTTTTTTATTTTGCATTCCAGACTGGCTCTTAGCTGCTACACTGCAGGTTTTAGCCACCTTGAGCGATATTCAGCGAAAAATGTCAAACAACTCAAATTTCTCAGAGCTTTTGAAATGTAGCTTTAAACACTAATCCAGTGGTTATGGGCAATTTAGGGGAGGGAGATGGAAACCAGGGCATACTGTAATAGGATTGGTAAGTGGTTCTGTAATAAAATGGCTACAGAAACAAGGCCTTTCATTTGAAAGTGGTACCTTAAGGTTAATCCTTGCTTTTCAGAGCATGTAACTAAGTGGCCTGACTCTGGAGAGATCTATTTCCTATAATCTAATATAGGCAGAGAAACTATTTTTTTAGATTAAAGTCTGTAATTAATCTGGAGTTTAACTCTGCATTTGTAAAATCAAACGATCCTCTTATTTAAACAATCAGGAGATTTAAAATACTCTGTATTCCTCAGCTACATGCAATAAAATAGACTTTGAGTGCTCCAAATAAATATCAAGCGCCAACATATTATGCAAATATCAATTTAAAGGGAACAAACTTAGGCCAGTTTTCTTTTTGAAAACCCAGGCCAGTTCTGCTTTCCATGTCAAACAGTTCTGTTACAACACACAATTACACTTACAGAAATAAAGTGTCTGAGAACGTAAGTGATTTCTCCTGCCTCAGCCTTTAAAACGAGGCTCCTGTGGTGCTTGTAGAACTCCTCTGAGCCGATCTCGGCGTACAGTATGACAACAGGGCTTTCAGGGTTTGACACGGGGTACTTGTGGTCACCTTTGAACAAAAACGGCTTTGGCCTAAAAGTAAACACGGAAGATTATCACACTGCGACTCACAGCATTTCCTCACTCAATGCAAGACACAAAATGGATTTTTTTCATGTTTAATCACTGTTCCTGTCTTCCCTGAATACATACGTCAGGCTATTCCCACATACTACCAAGGTCGGCAGCACTTGATGCACGTTGATAGAGCTCTGTTAGAAACAGGCATATGAAAATGAAACAAGTAGCTAGGTGCTATTTTGAATCTAATGTAATCCTTATTTTAAAAATTAACCACTTCCCTTAATATTTCAGTTAACTTCTTTTTTTTTCCCCCCAGTGGTGATTCATAAAATCTGTATAAAAAAATGCAAGGCTAACAGAGCAAATGTGCCAGGAACTCAAATTCCAGGGGACCCTGTGCTTGGCTTAGCACACAAACAAGACAGTGAATGAGAAGACTCTTTTCAACTTCTATTCTTACATTTTGTCTAAAATATGATGAAATATTTAAAATGTTCCATTGAGAAGAATAGCATGTGAGCTATAGGTACCATATTGCACATTGACAAAAGAAAACCCTTTATGCTTACAAAAAATAGAACTACCAAGATTAATGTGACAACAAACTGAAATTTAATGTTTTATTTGTTTTTTTCTAAAGAGATATTTTGTAGTTCCTGTAAAGAAACCTGGATTTGAGATATATTGTGTGGTAATAGTTCTCCTTGTTAACACCAAGAAAATTATACGGGGAAAAAATACTACGCATGCTTCAAGCCATTCGTGAAACTATCTCTCTTCTATTAACAATCATTTTAATACGCAGCCCAGCTCCTTCTGTTCTCCTTACAAACTAAAGGCTTTAAATATTCCTGAGAATTTCTACTGTCCTTCGACAAATGGTATCCAACTTTTCCCATACGCTTTTAAAGTATTCCTCCTCCTAGCAGAATATGAGAGAGCAAGACATAAGAAAACAATCATTCCAGCCTGGATTAATAAGAAAAAAGAGACTGCCACTGTGTGCGAGCAATGGACAGTAAAAATCAATACTGAAGAATGTAGAAACTACAGGTTTATTACAGTCTCTTTACAGCAGTAATTCTAACTGGGCTAAATTTTAAGAACTAATCTAGTTATAGGAAATTAAGCACATACCTTTCTGAAGCTGTCTGTAAAAGGTTTCCAAGGGACTCAAATTCACACGTTTTCTCCCCATGCACAGCAAAAAACAGAGTACAGCCCTTTGGTGGAGGTTCATCTGCTGCTATCTGTATTAAAAGATTTGTAATAAAGTAGGTTGAATATACCGCTTAGAACAGGTGAAAATGATACCAGCATAGCTCTGTAGCAATTGCTCTTCTGCAGATTCCTAAATTCTAAACTAGTACTTCTTCCCTGTTTATTACATAATTTAAATGCAGGGTAAATATTGCAAAATTGAGAATTAAGTCTTAACTTACAATAAACAGTTTTCCAGTCTAGTCACTGTAATATTAGTTCCAGGTATAAAAAACGAGGCTGCAACGGTGGGGCGTTTGGTTGGGGTTTTTTGTATTACACATCAGAAACCTCCGTATTTATTAAACATCAAAGGATAAAATTATTCCAGATGAAAAAGGAAGATGTCTCCTAGTATTACTTAGATAAACCCATTATAATGCAAGACAATCAACGACCTTCCATGTATGGGTTCTAATCTTTAGAGCTAGATGTTCATGGATTACTGTCTTCCAGCACATACAGCTGAATAACAGGAACAGCAGCAGCATCACAAGTATCAACAGAGCCCTAGGGATTTTCTTCATAAAAAATCTATATACATTTATTAGTGCACCAGGCATTGAAGACAGGCAAACATTCTGAAATCCCAATTCTTTAGTCTGCTCTAGACAGATGGACTCAAAGTTGGCACGCAGTGAAATTTGAATATATATATATATACACACAGAAACATATATATATATATGTGTATATATATATATATGCGCTCTTCAGTGCAGAGGTGTAGAGCACTTCATCAGTTAAAGATTTTTGATATTCTCAAACGTCGCTTACACAGCTCGTTCCTTCCTGGGCCTTACGTAAAGCTCTACAAATCCTTTGAGGAGTTCCCGTGTGCTGTACTAACCTGTTGAAAAGCTTGAACTGTTGCAGAGTAAGAGCGTAAAGACAAGGAAAATTTCAACAAATTCTGCTGCAAAGGTGACAGAGTCTGACAGGCGATTTTCAGCATTTCATGGTAAGAAGAATAATCGCTACCTGCAAAGTCAAAGTACAAGCAGTTATCTCTCAATACCACATTCTCACTGAAGAGAGGCTTTTCAACTGAACCGTGATTTATACTAACAGAAGCCCTTGACATTAATTGTAAATATACACATGACCCTTCCTCCTCAATTTTCATGACAGATGGATGAAAGTGAACTTGACCAGAGATCCATGAGAGCACACCACTACATTCCTGAGGCTTGGGGAGGAGGGAAACACTTAAAAGCTCCCATTTAATTTCAGTTGAGAAACAGAAACACAGATAAAAAGCATTTATAATATCTTATACCTCATGTTGAAACAGAAACTGGCAAGTAAAACATGTTTCAGACTCGTCCACTACAGCTTTCGTCAAACAGATATCCAGAAGGCTTGAGCACTTGGCAGTAAAAACATGACTGAAATCAGTCCTCGTTTGACTTTTATAATGCTAACACTACAGAAGACAAAACATGTTTTTCAACCATGTCACCTATCAGTCATCATCAAGAAAAATATTATAAAAACTTAGAATCATAGAATCATTTAGGTTGGAAAAGACCTTTAAGATCATTGAGTCCAACTTACCATCTTGTTCAGATGTCTTAATATTCTGACTGGCTTCCACAAAATTCCAGAATTTTTCTTGACCTTCTTCTGATAAAAATTCACTGAGTAAGAAGAGAAGAGTTAGCTAGATCTATGAATCTCTCTGCAGTTACAATTCTAATACTTTGTCAAGCTTTACAAAAAGTTAGCTCCTACTAAATGTTTACCTGTATCAGAAAACCATATGTTACTAGAAAAAGCAGACAAACACCAAGAAATAATAGTTGCAAGCCAGGACAAACAGTACATGAAAGAAGCTTGTACAGTATTCATGAATCTCTCAAAGACACTGACAGACAGCAGTGTCCATGCTGGGCACTCTCCTCCCTAATGCTTTTCTTTGCTAGCTGTCCTTTAGGAGGAATACACATTTTCTTTGCTGTAACAAAATGTCATTTGTTGGCACTAGTAGCTTTGGTGGGGTTTGCTTGTTTTTAAATGAGCAAAAGGAGAAGTCACAGCTTCAAATCATGTTTAATTCACCATATATTAAGCATATGATTACGTAGGTGTACAATGTTAGATAGTAAAATAATTCTCTGAACATTGCTAACAACAAATACTTCACCATGTCTACACAGTTCATATGCTGAAGGACGCTGCAATACAGGGTTTGGAGCTGTCACAATAGCCTGTGTGTGCGTTTCAACCTGCTCTGAGCCAAGGTGTTCGGTACTTCTTGAACAACTGGGGAATGAATCACAGTGCTGGGCTAAGGAAATAGAACAGCGGGGATGATTTTACACTGCAGTGCTGCACCATTCTGCAGTTCACCCCAGGTGAACAATCCTACTTACCCAAAGGCTTTTAACATAATGTTTAGGTTATATATAAAGCCTTTGGCACATTTCTTTATTTGCTTACTATTTCACGGTCTCCTACAGTGAACTTTTCCTGCATTGCCAGGATATTTAATTCATGGCATTAACACCTCAGCTTTGCATTTTACTGCTTAAGGATTTAGCATAGAAGAAATTGTCCCCAGGCTGACTTACACAACTGTTTACAAAGCAGTTGGTTTTAGATGATCAATGCACAACTCACATGAGCAAAATTAAGTGCACACAATAGGTGTCTATCCAACCTATGTCATCAATGAAAAAAAACCTTCTACTACAGAATCTTACAAGACCATGCTAAATCTCTCTATCTAGTGCTTTGACTAAAATTTAATAAGGCAATAAATACTTACTATAGAATTATTTGTTATTAATGTTTGTTCTAAGGCACAATGAAAGAATATACCACACAAAAAAAATACTACTATCTCCTTTAAAGTATTCGTCCCATCTCCCCAAGCACAATGATCCTGTTCAACTAAGTGTTATTACTGCCAATGAGTTAGTAATGATTAGAATCCAAAGTACCACAAAACAAGGGAAAAAGAGAACACATTACTTTATCCCCGAGCATATTCTGATTTGTTTATGAATAATCACAATGCACGTACCTTGTTTCAAGTAATAAAGGAGTTGAAGACCACTTGGTCGTTAGAGATGTTGTCACAGCCTTAGAATCTCCTTTTACAAGTGAAGAGCCGAACCATATTCCAAGAACTGCAATAAGTATTCCCATTTTATAGAAGCAGCCTAAAAAAGATTAAGAAAAAAAAAGTTAGTTTGCATTGTCTCTCTTTTCAATACAGAATCTCACATATCCAAATATTTTAAGGCATATTTTAAGATTCAGTGGCCTATTCAATCCAGTACATCAGTGAGATAATCATAATTTCAGCTGGTCTTACAAAATCAGAAATACTACAAAAACATTAAAAGATACAAGGATTTTAATATTGGACTCCTGAGCTGCAATTAAACCGAAATCAATTCCAGCTTCCTCTATGTTTAAGCTTTCAAATAGACTTGCTTCTCTTCTGGGACACCCACGTCATACACTACGTACTGGTAAGAAGTGGTATTACTAACAGTGCATATTTCAAATTCGGTGGAAAACCTTCCCGCCATTTATTGTACGGGAAGTGAAGTCACATTTTGTATTTGCACAGCCTCCCCAGCTGGTGTACTAACCGGTGCGGGAAGAGCCCGGCAAGGTGGAGGTTCCGCAGTCAGCCCTTCAGGTTGTGCTGCGTACAGCGGGCTTCTTCTCTGGGGAATGAGGAAACAAGCATTTCCTGGGTGCACTAAGTACCACCAACTTTAGAAGCTGAAAAATGAATGAAATCATGAAGACAGACTCCAATGATACAGCGTACTGCAAGAAATGAGCCAAGGAAAAACAAAACCAGAACCATTATTGTCCTTCATGTGTACTTTTATGCCTATATATTCTCTGACAGCTGAGTGGAATTTCCACAGCCACACCTCTTAAGTTTATGGAAGGCTTGAATTCTTCTGTTAGTCTCCAAAAATTCAAGCTTTTTTCCCCCCTCTCTGACTAGAGTATAATATACACTCAGGCCCTTTTGCACTTATTTTCCTGGGTAACTCACTTTCCATTCAGCCCCCAACTGGAATGATAGCCCACTCAAACTGCAGCTGGATCACACCCAACAACCTGTCGGGATCTAACTTGTGTCTCTTCTTCATCACGATCTCAGTGTAAAAAATAGTCTTTCCATATACGTATGTATCTGCAGCTATAGGTCTACCTGCACATAGACGGAGAGACAAAACAACCTCATCCTACTCCATTTAAAAATTTACAATGCTCCAGCTAAAAGTTCACCAGCAATCACTCACCCATTGCTCTTTCTATATCTCAATGTCCTTTTTTTCTGAATAAACACAGAAACACCCTGCTGGAACATCCAAAGAGCAGCTTGCCCAGCTGCACAGGACATTTGCTTTGTGCTGCACATGGGAAGCGGACAGATGGCATCGCGTGATGGGACTGTCACAAGTGCCACCTGCCGTGTGCCAAGGAGGAAGCTCGGTCAGTATTTGTGGAATGAAACCTTGGCTTCCACCGCATGCAACAAAAACACAAGGTTTGCAGTTTCCTCCCAGAATCCGCCCCTTCTTATTCCCTGAGAATTATACACAGTAGTTTGGAACGTGTGAATGAACACACCGTACTGCATTCCCGCAACTAACAGTCTGATGCTGCTCTCTCATGCCTGCTTCCCTGTTCTGTGCAACACTGCAATAGAAGCCTTTTCCTATATGGAACAGGAAAAAAATAAAGATACATCTGTCACCTGACACCAGTTTAACCAGCTGAAAACATGCAGATTAGAAAATATCAACATTCAGTGAATAATAACAGCTATAAAATGAAAGACCAGTATCTCAAAAAACCCACGATGGAGAACAGAAGAGGTCAGAGGCGCAGGAAGGAACACAAGTGACTTGAGGACATCCAGCTGTGTTTGTGGGAGATAACAAATCAAAACCCAGGCTGAATTATGACCTTATGAAGTGCATATTGGAAGGCTCATTTGTTTTAAAAATATTTTCCTCATTTTTCATCGTTACTCAATTTAAAATACAGTTGACTTCTGGAAACTTGCACCCCTGGCCTTAGAGAGTGGAATTAGCCACCCCAGAGCCGCGGGTCCTGCTGCAGTGTCACAGCCCGGCCTTGGCCACGTACCGAGCGCGGCGCTTGGGGGACAGAGGCAGAAACACCGGGACACAGCCCTGACATGCCCGAAACTGCCTGTGCTGTGACCGGGGGAGATCCCGGTAACCGGGTCAGTGCTGTCGATACTGAACCTACAACGTGCCGTTTGACTGATCAGTCCGAAATCACACGCTGGAAGAGTTTTGAGTGGCAATAACTGGTTCTAGCGCCTGCTCCGAGCACCGGCCGCTGCGGGGCGGGAGCGGAGACTCGGCTGACGGCGCAAAACCGGAGAGCGGTTAAAACCCGGGATGTCCGCTCGTTCCCGCCGAGGGGCGACTGACGCTGCCGCGGGCTCTGGCGCTCCGCAGTCACTGTCCGCTGAAGGACCGACACCCCCGCCGTGCCGCGGGCCCCGCGCCTCTCCTCAGGGCTGCGGAGGAGCCGTGCCCGGCCCCGGCCGCAGCCGCCCCGGCCCCGCCGAGCCCCGTCCCGCCGCCCGAGCAGCGATCCCTGCCCGCCCGGCCCCGCGCAGGTCTCCGTGGTAACCGCACCTGCCCGCGGCCGCCACGCTCCCTTCCGGCTCGTGCCGCTCCCGCCGCTTCCGGGCACGACGCTTCCGCTGCCGGGAGAGAAATGCCGGCACCGCCATAGAGTTATAGCGGGGCAGTGCCAGAGCGTCCCCCGGCCGCCATCTTGGGGGCGCTGGCGGGAGGCAGCTCCCCTGTCTCCTGCCGCTGCTCGGCGGGACGTCGCGCCCGCCCACAGAGCCCGGAACCGAGACCGCGCCTGCCCGCCGGACCCGCCTCCCCTCGGGGCGACGGCGGCGTTCCCGGCCCCCCCGGCCGCCTGCGCCCCGCGGAGCCGCAGCCCCGGTAAAGACGGCGGGCGGCGCGGTTCTCCCGCTGGAGCGGGGCCTGGGGGTGAGAGCTCAGGGAGAAGGGAGAGCGATGGGTTCTCCAGAACCTCTGTGTAGTTTCGGTTTCAGGTGTGGGTAGTTCCAGCGGCAAAGGTGGAACCGACGTTGTTTGTTTCATTAACTGGTCTAGTGGTAACTGGAAAAAGCCCCAGACTCAGTCTCGCTGTGCGAAGCTGCTTTCACTTGCTCATCTGTTCACGACGTAAACATGAGGGGAGATGAAAGCAGCACACGGCACATAAACAGCAGTTGTTCTTTATTCATCTTCTCTGTGCCGCTCATGATTTTACAGCTCTGAACTGTCCCTTTCCCAGCCCGAAGGTGCCAGCTCCCCGTACCGTTCCCCAGCTGCTCCCTGTGCGTTACCGCTCCGTCCTCCGAACGTTCCGAGTGTCGCTGTGGCGGTTGTGGGTGACGGGGCGGGGCAGCGGGACTCTCGGCTCGGTCAGGAGACGTTGAGCGAGAGTAAAGCTCGGAGTGCAGCCGAGCCAAGTAACTCTGGGCAGGGTGAGCGGTGTCCTCAGCCCGGCCACCGGACGGGCCTCCGGCCCTGGTGCGTGTTGGCCCTGGAGCTGCGTCCCTGCGAAGGGACCTGCCCGCTGTCCCTGCCCAGAGCTCCCTCAGCCGTTAACAACAGAAGCCTGAACGGTTCACAACGCAAATTTAGGGATTATTCAAGTGTGGTTCTGTAATCGAAAGGTTTTCTTTTTGGTTTCGTTTTAAAATATTACTAAAACTCTGAAAATTACAGTTGTCTCTGAGACTTCATCTCGGAGCGTCAGGACAAAAGCACCTAGATGGGAACGGTGTCCCCGAAAATTGGGGTGTTCTGAGCTGTGCACAGCCGAACACGAGGCAGCCCTGCGCTGCCGGCCTCTCGGGGTTGCAACACGCGTTGTCACTGAGATTTGGGGTTTTTTACTTTGTTTCTGGCCGTCTGTCCCAGTGAGTAACAAATATTCAGCCGGAGACAGCAGGGTGTTAGGGTTGGGTGTTTATTTTGATGCAATGTCTTTATTTACAAAGTCGCCTTTCCCTGCGCACACCAGCAGAACTGAGTCTGGCGGGGGCCAGCGTGTCCCAGCTGGTCCCGCCCCGCCACTGCGCGCGCTGCCGCCCCTGGTCCCGCCCACACCGCGTTTCCCTGGAGACCGCGCGGCCGAGGGCCAATCGCGCGCCCCGGCCGGGTACCGCCCCTCCCGCCTCTCGCGAGAGCGCTGCCCGCGGCGGCCAGCGCGCGGACTACAACTCCCAGAAGGCTCCGGGGAAGCGCTGCCGCAGCCAATGGGGCGGGGGAGTGCTGCGGTGGGCGGGGCCCACCGGGGCCAATCCGCCGCTGCAGCTGCCAGCGGAAGCTCGGTTCTCCGGCGGCGGCTCCTCTGTGGCGGCTGCCGCGGGACGCCCCGGGCTCAGGTAACGCCGCGGGCAGCGCGACCGGCACCGCCGCGCTCCGGGGGCGGCTCCGGGGAAGGGCTGCGGGCGGGCTTGGTGGCCGCTGCCTCAGTGCGCGGCGGCGGGTGGGGGAGAGTTGACGCCCGGCGGCAGCTCTGCGGAGCGGGGCGAGCGGCTGAGGCGGCGGCGGCGGTGGCGGTGAGGAGAGCGGAGAGGGGCGGGGCTCTGCGCGGCGGCGGGACCGGGGCGGGAGGGCGGGAAGGGGCGGGGGCGGGACAGGACAGAACAGAACAGGACAGAGGCGAGCGCGGCTGGGCCGGGCGCTGCGGAACACGCTCGGTGCGGGCAGGGGCGGCCCCGGCGCCGCCGCGCTCCCCGGAACATCCGGGCCCTGCGGCCCCTCACAGCGGCACGGCAGGGCGGGCCCGGGCCGCACGGTCGGCCTTCATTGGCCAGCGCTGTCGTCCCCGCCATTGGCTCACCGCCCTGTGAGGTCATTAGTACGGTCGCTCCTCACTGGCTAGAGAAGCTTGCTCTGGATTGGCTGGTGTGGCGGGGGCGCGCCGCATTGGCGCAGGGTTGGCGGTGCAGCTGGTGCCGCACCCAATCAGCGGGGCGGGAGTGGGGGGCGGGGCCTGCCGGGGGTGTTGTCGCCCCCCGCGAGGCGGTGCTGGGGGGAGAACGGCGGGGGGGAGTCGCCGGTAGCGTGACGTGTTGTGACGTGAGGTGACGTAACGTACCGTACCGGCCACCGGTCCCGCAGGCGGAGATGAGCTCGCAGCAGTTTCCCCGCTCGGGCGCGCCGCCCGCCGGCCTGGGACCAGCGCCGCCGCCCATCCCCACCAGCGGCTCCGCCGGGCTCATCGCTCCCGCCGCTGCAGGTAAGTGGGTCCGGCGCGGCCTCTGCGTGTGAGGGGATGGATGAGCGTGGGGACGTTTGGTGCAGCTGAAAAGGGGGGGAGCCCCAATCCCCGTTACTGCCGTCCCTGCTGAGGTGACAAGTTTCGCAGGGTACCCAAGTGATGGGGGCAGCGGCTTCGTATTCAGGGGGGGTTATACTTGTTTTTCACCTTGATGTTCTGATATATAACGCGTGACATGAAGAGTTTTAGATGCTACCTGTTTGATGTGGGACTTTATGGCATTTACCTAGTTAAAAGTTGTAGTTTTAATGGAAAGAAAAAGTCAGTCTTTGTTTGAAGAAGCTGTTCAGATGGACTTCTTAGACGTGACTCCAAGCTGTGCAGCGTTTCAAGGCCATTGGTTCCAAGGGGAACCGACAGAGGCAATGCCAGGGTTCTGAGGGTTTTCATCACTGAAAAATGTTTAGTTGTAGGGCGAATTTCTTTTATTTAGACTGTTTCTAACATCACATCTCTGGCCTGGTGGGTGACCAATGTGAACTTGTTAACCTGTTTTACCTTTTTTTCTCAGAGTTCCCTTTTTATTTTTTTTTTTTTTTTTTTTTGCTAGTGAGTGATGAATCCAGTCGTGACTCAGAAGTTGCTCCTAGAGAGCATGTGGGCCCTGGCGGCTCCATACAACCTCGAGAAGAAAAGCAGGAACCGGTGGTTGTTCGGCCGTACCCGCAGGTTCAGATGCTGACCCAGCACCACCCTGTCCAGTCCGGTGCCCCAGTGACAGTGACAGCGCCACCAGCGCATTTGACTCCAGCCGTGCCACTGTCCTTTTCAGATGGACTTATGAAGGTAATGAGGAGATTCACAACGCATAGAGGAAAAAATAGAGTCTTATTACAAGTTAGAGTGTTGAACAAAAATCAAGTCTACTGAAAACTTCCGTGCTTTTGTTTCTTAAACTTTTGCATGTGCTTCTGCTGACTGTATGTGTGTTTAGCTGTTTCCTATGGGACACTGAGGACTTCATAGTATGACAGCATTAGGCTGTGGGGTTTTTGTTTGTTTTTGTTTAGGTTTTTTTTGGGGGGTGGTTTATGTCTTACAAGAAGAATTATTTCAATCAGTTTCTGAAATCCTACTATTTCGCTGCAGGAGTGGGTGAGAATATCAAATTAACTGTTAACGCCCAGTTTCTGTGGGGGAGTTTCTGTAGCCCTGACAGGTTCCACTTGTGGCTCATGCTGTATGTTAGAAGCGATGTATTTCCAGTACAAAAGATGCCCTTTCTTTGTCCCAAACAAAAATGGAATAGCTCTAAATGACCAATATCCTTCCTCTCCAAATACTTAGCCATACTTATTCTTGTGCAAAGCTGACTTTCTCTCCTGGCTTTGATCCCCCCAAATGATTCAATTTTTGCTTCAACATTGAGCTCTTCTTTGGAGTTTCCAACATTTCTGTCTCTGTATTTCTTGCAGCCTCCCCTGAAGCCCACTATGCCCAGCCGGCCCATTGCTCCTGCTCCACCCTCTACTCTCTCGGCTCCCACGAAGGTTCCTGGGCAAGTTACTGTGACCATGGAGAGCAGCATCCCACAGGCTCCAACAATTCCTGTGGCAACAATCAGTGGGCAACAGGTCTGGGTTTTGGGTTGTTTGTTTGGGGTTTTTTGGTTTTGTTTTGTTTTTCTTCTGTTCCAGCTCACTGCACGGTCAGATCAATGCCAATACTTGTACAACCGAGGTGGGCTCTTGCAGCACAAGGGAAGGCAGAGAGCGGGCTTCCCCATTCAGGGGCCACTGGTTGTCAGATCAGTTCTGCTTGGAGCATTAAAGCTCTGACTCAGTTATCACTGGCTCTTTAGAAAGCTGCTAATTTGTTGTAATTATTCCACTGATGCAGCACAGCGAGGCTGTGGTAGCAGAGCCATATCCAAAAGCTGATATGCGGCTGAGTCTTCCCTTAAAAGCCCCTGCTGTTTTCAGTGTTACTAGCGCAGACAAACTGCTGGGATTCATCACTGCAGTGTTCTTTAGCTGTCCTGGGAACAGCTCATGGTTTTGCAGTATATATTTATTAAACCACCAGTGACAAAATTTGAGGGAGGGAGGTGTAGATGATGTGTTAGAAATTTTCTTTCCACTCTAACTTTGACTGCAGAGCCAGTCCTTGTGATTTGAAACTAGTTTGCCAGAACACTCATGACTAAACCACTGAAGTCTCAGCGTTTAGATGTAAAGTGCCTTTGGGTAGATTTTAGTTCGGCTGGCTAAGGATGTGCAGCAGTTCCAGTGGATTTTTATCTTCATTAATATCCTGGGAAGTCCAGAATTATAAGAAAACACAATTGTCGCAGGATTTGCAAGGTTCCTGCTGTTCTTCTGACTTTACTGGAGAGGTGCTGTGGATCTGTGCCTTGAGTGTCACTAAGGGCAGAAGGGCCGTCTCTCAGTTTATAAGGGGGTGAATGCTCCTTGTCACCTAGGTGCCAACCAGAAAATTAGATCAGTGAAATAAATAAGTGACTCCATCTTCCACACACAATATCTGCAGGCTCTGTAACTTACCCTGTAGAAACATCTGCCTCTTTCTTCACTCAGCTTGTAACACATGCAACCTTTGTACATCACGTATTTCTACAAAATTCTCTTTTCTGTCTTTGGGACTTGGATATGGTACTAGTGTGGCCATTAATTCTTGTCAACACAGCACTCATAGTTCATTTTGGTTTTTATTTCTTTAACTCTGCAGGGGCATCCTAGTAACTTGCATCACATCATGGCCACCAACGTGCAGATGTCTATCATCAGAAGCAGCGCTCCTGGGCCTCCACTGCACATCGGCGCCTCTCACCTGCCCCGAGGTACAGATGTAGCTGTGCTATCCCTGCCTTCTGTCCGCAGCCTCTCACGAGAGACGTGTCTGGCCTTCGCCTCGAAAATTTTTCTCACTGCTAATGCAGCTAATGATTCAGCTCTTAGAACTGCTGGCAGAAAGAGGTGACTGCTGGCCTTCTAAGAATTGTTTTGCCTACAACCATTTAGGGCAGGAATGTGCAAGGGCGTTTTAAATGCTGGCAGGTACCAGCACGTCTGTGCTGTTCAAACTGAACACTTTCAAGAAAAAAATATACACTGGCATAGACTGACCTGTTCTGCAAAATGTCACATATGTTCTTGGTAGCAAGTGTTGCTACGAAGTGGCTCCTGAGCAGTTGTGAGGCATTTTCTTGTACCGACCTGTCACGGGATCATTTGTGCATTTTTTTGTACATGCTAATATGAGTACCCTTGAGTTAAATGCTAGTGGTTACTACAGGCTCTTGTCCCCCAGGGTTTTGATTGCCATGGCTTTCAAAGCAGAAGATCAACCCTTAAAAGAAGCCCTGTGCCAAATACAGTCTGACTTCTGACTGCACTTTTACTTTCAAAAGCTTATGAGTTAAGTTTCTAGTTCAACTTTAAACTGATATGAATTCAAAGTTCCATTTTTGTTTGTATTTCTTTTAATGTTTTATGTTATTTGGTCACTCAAGAAAAATAAATTGGCATGAGCAAAGGCCAAATCTTCTTTTCCTGGAGCAGGTGGAAGGACCATGCAGCCTTATTTGCAGCTGAAGTAAAATGTTGTTCACTTGGTTCTTGTGGGACAGCTGCCACAAACTCTATATTGTGACTTAGTGCGTGTTTTCTTTTTCCTTCCTCCTCTTTTTCTCTCAGCTTGAATATTAACTTTTTGAGGTAATAATTTAAACGGGGGATGTCTACAAAAGCTATTCAATCTAGTCCATCAAATTATTTCAAGGCTATTTGTCTTCTATAGTGATTTCTTATGTTCAGGAGACACCAAACAGTAGACAAATTAATCAAATTCCGGGTTTAAAAGGGTTTCTTTTTTTTTTCCTTTGGGTTTTCTTCTATTGCATGTGTAGTCTTGCTTCTGAGCTTCATCAGGTGCAGTGAGATTACTGTTGGTATCAGGTGACTTATTTACACATTAGTCCAGTAATCAAACTGAATTATTTCTACTGACTTCCATAGCTTGGAATAGGATTTGCAGTATAAGGTTACTATAAGGGAATAACAAGTATCAATAAAGCAAATTCATTTAAAATACCTGTGCTTTCCCACATACTTTGTGAACCTTATGTATATTTGTTGTAAGCCTTACCAGTGTCACCTGAACTGACATACATATGAAATACGTTAAAACTGAAATACATACCAGGTAAGGTCAGAGTCTGTGCTCATGATGGAGCCATTTGGCCACGTGGTGTTTCAACACACTGGTTTGTTTCCCAGGTGCGGCAGCTGCTGCGGTGATGTCCAGTTCTAAAGTGACCACAGTCCTGAGACCAGCATCCCAGTTGCCAAATGCGGCTACGGCTCAGCCAGCGGTCCAGCACATCATTCACCAGCCGATCCAGGCAGGTAGCAGCCAGGCAGCTCTGCACAGCGCTTGCTGCTGGCTCCACTTTTTCCTGGCACTTCCTTGAAATATATAACCTGTAATTACCTGTTTACTGGGCTGGGGCTACTGCCAGCTCTCTTCCAGTTCTGCTTCTTGGGTACCAGTTCCTAACAGCAAGTAGTGGAATGGTTGCGTTAGTCTTGTGGTTTTATTTCCTTTGTGGACTTGGTGCCATAAGTTGGGTTTTTAACTGCCTTCGAAGTGCTTAGAAACTGGGAAGAGGACTTAGTTCAGATATATTCAAATTCTAAAATCTGAAAAGTCTGCTGCATTATGCTCTTATTGATTTATTCTTAAACGTATACATTGATGCAGAATTAAAAAAAAAAAACTCGTTTAAATATGCTTCTGTGTATCTTGGCTCACGTCCACATGTGAGAAGACAGTAGATATAATCTCCCTACAGTAGTACTGCTAATGTTCCCTGTTAGGATGAACGGTTAAACATCTTTACTGTGTGCTTTCAGCTAGGATCCCAGTGCAATCACCTTTAAATTCCTGGATGTACTTGGATCAGGGTTTCTTTTTGTTTTGAAGGGAACTGACCTTTGGGTTTTTTTTTTCCTAAAGACCTTCAAGCGATCTGGTCTTGTTAACTTTGTTGGTTTTTGATTGCTGTGATGAACGTGCTTTGAAAGCCAGGACAGATCTGCTTGGTAGGTTTCAGATTAGTTCAGAAAGACTCGAAATCTTTTACAATGCCAAAACTTAGGGATAAGGTGTAGGAAAACCAGTTTTGACTAATTCCTAGTTATCCTCTAAACAGCAGAATTTCTTTTCTGAAATTGTCTCTTTTTGACTCATTTTTACAGTCTCGTCCTCCAGTGACAACTTCGAGCACTATTCCTCCTGCTGTGGTAGCAACTGTCTCAGCCACAAGAGCTCAGTCCCCTGTTATAACTACGACAGCAGCACATGCTGCAGAGTCAACCCTCAGGTAAAGAGGCTCTGAAATCCACAGTGCTCTGACTTCACAGGGGAAACAGAGAGGGGAAACACACGTGTTAATCGTCCAGAACTGAGAATCCTCTAAATGTGGGATGATGTAATGCTTGCACGGTAGAAATGCTTTCAGTTCTGTGAATAAAAATAACTGTAAATGTGAAGTGTAGCTCTGTGTTCAGAGAAGGAAGCACCTTAATAACTCAGTTTTGAAGTGCTGCTTCCTGGAAAGCAGAGTTTCTGTTGCAGGAACTCTTAGCTAATTTGGCCCATCTCTTTTATGAAGACACGGAGAAAAATGACACGTGAATATTGAAAAGTATCTCTGATAGTCTTTTTTTATGAAGGTGTAGGAGTTATTGATGTATCTGCCATCCTAGTTGAGTATGTAGGGCGGATGAGGGCAGCACAGTGTAGTTCAAATTTTTTATGCAGCTTTACCATATACTTGATAGCGGTGCTGCTTTCACAGAGGCGGAGACCAAGGCTTGATGTGTGTCCCTGAATTTTATCTTTCATATTTATTCTCCACATGGTTTAGATGATTTTTATTTTTCCTTCTCCAGTCGACCCACCCTGTCTATCCAGCAGCACCCGCCTTCTGCAGCGATTAGCATTCAGCGGCCTGCCCAGCCGAGGGACACAGCTACTCGGATCACACTACCATCTCACCCAGCTATAGGAACACAGAAGCCACAGCTCCACACTATGGCTCAGGTAAACTGCAGGAAATTAAACAAACAAGCAAACAAAAAAACCCTTCTTGCTTCTTCTGACATCTCTTTGGTTTATATTTTGAGGGCTAGCATTAGATTTGGGAAAAGACTTAGATTAAAAATTAATGTTCCTTACAGTCAATGCAAGATGATTCCATACTAAGTATATCTTTTAAATGTACTAATCTTTTAATGTCATGGTTTTATTTTCATAGAAAACAATTTTCAGTACTGGGACTCCAGTGGCAGCAGCAACCGTGGCACCTATTTTGGCAACAAATACCATCGCTTCAGCAACCACGGCTGGTGAGTGTTCATAACGCTACTGTGGGAGGGTGGTGGGGTCTGGGCTTTGTTGTTGCTTTTTGTTGGTTTTCCTCCTTGAGGATGGAGCCTCTTCAGTTCTGTTGAATTCTTTGTTTATGGTAGAGGGTGCATTTGGAAGTGCATGAGCAGACTTCAGGAGAGAAATAACTGGGTTCTTCAGGGAGGTGGTTTGGCTTGGGATTTTTGCCCTCTTTACTTGGATATAGATACACTGGAATGATATGGCTCGATAGAAAGATCTTGTGCTTTTTTTTTTCTTTAGGTTCTGTGTCTCACACCCAAGCGCCTACAAGCACCATTGTCACCATGACAATGCCTTCCCATTCTTCCCATGCTACAGCTGTCACGACCTCAAACATCCCAGTTGGTGAGTGATTTCAGTTTCAGGAAGAGTATGTAACTGATGCTTCTGTTTTTCTATTTATGCTAGCGGTGTTTGTGCATGTTAGCAAATTAAGGAGGGGAAGAATATCAGTTCGAGCTGGGAGAAACCAATTAACAGGTCTGCTGTGGCATCACTTTTTTTAATGCTAGGATAAAAAGATGCTCTAGGAGGACTAAGTAATAAAATGGCACAGTAACTTACTCAATTGAATTTTTAAACGAACTTGGGCCTTTGGGCATTTTAGAACTTGCTTTGTATATACTAGAAGCTGTAACTGCTTGGTGATAGAATACAGTTTTCAGAGGTCACTTTGTAAGTTCCTTCTCATGCTTCTTGAGGCCTTAGGCATAGCTTAGTCGAGCTCGATTAGTTGCATTCATTTGGAGGTAAAACACTAAGCTCTAAAGGTGGGAACTTTATTTGCCTCGATGTGGAACCTGAGATGCTTCCTACAGAACTGCAGAAGTTTTCTTTTGTTCATCTGTTTTCCTACTGACCTCCTTGTTCTTTCGAGATCTTGTAATATCTCTCCCCACCGTAAATTTCCAGGGAGTGAAGTTATGTCTCCATACATCAGTGTTTCCTGTAAAGCTTTTGTGGATGTTTTCTTTTCTTGGCCTCTGCCTACGTATACTTGTGTGCCTTGATCTTGTTTCTCTTGATCTCTGTCAAATTCTGCTTTGAAAACTTGAATAAATAAGTTCATGACAGTAGAAAGGACTGAGCTGATCCTAAAAAGAAAAAATGAAGTTCATTTTAGCACTAGACTAACTTTGTTAGCAAGTGTAATTTATATATGCATTTATGCTATCCATCTATTCTGGTATAGATTGATAAAAAAGGCTTTGTTTCCCTTGTTTTTTTGCTTATTGAGGAAATCTATTATCACTGTGGGAAGGAAGTTATCTGGGGTTGGGGTGGGTTTTTTGGGTTGAGGGGGAAGGGAGTAGTATTGGGGTTTTTCCCTGGAGAATTAATCTTTTCAGTGTTTACAAACTTTTCCTTTGACTGTCAACTGATGACATGTTTGTCCTCATGCAGCTAAAGTGGTTCCTCAGCAAATCACACATACTTCCCCCCGGATCCAGTCTGACTACACAGCAGAGAGGAGTAATCTCATCCCCCTCTCCAGTCACCGGGCATCTCCAAACCCAGTAGCAATGGAAACCAGAAATGACAACAGGTGAGAAAATAACAGCTCTGTGAATGAGGGGGAGTGTGTGCAGGTTTTGAGCACCTTGCTGCTTGTCTAGGGCCTGGTGTCCTGGAAATAATGTGTTTTAAAAACCTGGGGTGGGGGATTGGGTCATTTTGAGCTAATGATAGTTGAGATACTTGATAGCTCATGGCGTGTGAGGTTACAACACTCGGGGATTGGCCCAAAGGCAGGGTTGAAGATGAGCTGTTGAAATGGTGTGTGTAATAGTTGCTCTCTCTGATGCCCGTAGGCAGTCGGTGCCTGTGCAGTTCCAGTATTTCTTACCAACGTACCCACCCTCTGCCTACCCTCTGGCCGCGCACACCTACACCCCCATCACCAGCTCCGTGTCCACCATTCGCCAGTATCCAGGTATGACCAGCGCTGGGACAAGCTGACATGGACCCTTTGTTCAGTTGTCTGCTCATGTATGAGCTTTAGTGATGGGAGACACTAAGGGGCTTTTATGATTGTGACAATTTGTCACAAAAGTCTCAAGGGCAAGGGGTATTAAACTACTTCAGAGGCCTGTTAAATACAGCTAATAAGAGTTTCCTCAGGAGTTTCACATTTTATATCCAAGGGTTTGCATCTCTCGAAGTAAACATTTTTTATTCTACAAGTCAAAACAGTAAAACTCCTTCAAACTAAAGCAGCTCTTTGGTGCATCTTCATGCCCTGGTGTTCTGAGAAGCCCCCTTTAATCTCTTGCCACGAGTGTACAGTTCAAGTGAGAAACCTGAACCAAAAATGGAAAAAATAGGCTGCATTGCACACATTTGTATTAGTGTTTTGTTTAAAAGAATGAAGCGATTAACGTGTTTGAACCATTACAGTAATTTGCACAGTCAAAAAATTATGTGTAATGTGAGCTCATGTAGTCAAGCCAAACTTACGTCATTGTGTGACAAAATTTGGAGCACTCTTACCTCACCAAGTGGTTGAGGACTGTTCTCTATAATGTGATAATTTCCACAGTCCGAACTGTAGGGAGATGCATGATTTGGATTTTCATGGAATATCTGCACTGCTGGCAGCATGTTACCCTTGAGCAGGGTCAGGGAATTGGGAAGGACTCGGAGGTAGCAAAGCCCATTTTGCTGAATGGGAAGGTCTGTACAGGACATTGATGAGTTACTGGGGCCAGTTCTTTCTGTCATCAAAATGCCAGTGAAAAGTTGCAAGTCTTTGACTATAAGTCACGTCAGGATTTGAGGTGGGCTTCAGGATGACGAAATGACTCACAAAAGGGGCAAGTGACTTTCTCTTGTACCTTCCTGCACTTTGGCTGGAGGTTTTAAAGCAGAACATGCAGGTGAGTGGTGACACTTGGTGTTGGCAGCTGTGGTTACAGAGCCCCTGGTGGAATGTACCTGCCAGCTGCCAGGAGTTCCTCCTTTGGTGGCATTTTGGGGTGATGGTAGCCTAATGCCAACTTTTAAAAAAGCATATGTAGGTTCTTCAGCTCATTGGCAGAGACATTTTGCTTGTTAACTTGACTTGAAGCATCAGTTGGAGGTACTAATAGTGGCAGTAACTGGTGGCAACTAAAGGAGAGGGTTCAGGGTGTCTGGAGGAACATGCACCTGTGCTAAGTACAGCCAGTGAGTGCTCAAGTGAAATCACAGAGGAGACTTTTTAGAGATCAGTGAGATAAGGAGAGTTAATGCAGAATTTTGAGGAAGAATGTTGGCTTTGGCTTTCCAAATGCTGCTTGTGTTTTATATCATCTCCCAAAAGGATTTTGTTGGATAGAACTGTGACAGAGTGTGTGACAGGGTATTTCACTAAGAGAATCAATGTGCTGTACTTCATACAGGAGCCATTTTCAGAGACTAGGTGGTGGATTTCAGGTTTTTGAAAGCTGTTTATAGTGTCTTGTCAGCACAAGAACTTGATGGAAATCCTGTGACAATGACAAAACCAGCTTGTTCTGCAATTAGAGGACTCTCCATTGTTAGCAAGCGAGTCCATTGTTGGCAAGTTCACACTTGTGTTGTGTGTGTGGCTGCGGAAACGGTGTCAGTTCTGTAAAGGTGGGAGATCTGGGGATCCAGGACTGCAGGTGCTCTGACAGCACGGTGAAGCGCTGCCTGGGAGAAGTGTCATGTGCTGTATAGTGGATCTGGAAAGATGGAATCAGGGTCACTTAGAGCTGTAAATTTAAATCACTTGAACTTTTTAGAACAGGTGCTGCTTTGGGAACATTATTCTGCCACAAAAAAACTTTCATGTTCATTTGAGCTGTGGGATCCAGCCTATAAATGTGAGCCCTGTTCTGAGCCAGATAAGATATAGTGCTCAACTTCAGAATAGTTCGTCCACCTATGCTAAGGAACCATTTTTTCATGATTATGAGGCTGGGGAGAAGGGATAAGGAAGTAAGCCCTGTTTTAAGATACATACACTTGAGTCTCTGCTTTCTCTGCTTGCTTTTGTACAGTCAAAGGGTGGGAGGTTTTTAGTTGATGTAATGATAAGCTCTGTGGAAAGACTGTTTTTGAAAAGAAATGGATTATGCTTCTGTTGTTTTGTGGGATATTTTTGTGTGGCTTTTTTTGTGTTTGGTGATTTGATTTGGTGGGTTTTTGTTATGTTTTTAAAGCAGGGAAAAATGCCAGGTGTTGGTACTTGCAAATACTGTTAAAATAAGATAGTGAACAAAAATAGCGCACAGCTTTCTGAGACCAGAGGCTGGGGACAGAAATGTGATTTGGGTCTAAAAGTAGAGTTCAACATTATCTTTCTCTCTCTTGTTGCAATTTGGAAGCGAAAATGGAATGGTCGTAGTAATGTTTAATTCTTCTGGCAGACAATCTGGCCCCTCCGCTCTCAGGTTTCCTACTGCAACAACCAGGCTGGCAAATGAATTTTCCAAAGCAAACCAGCCTCTGAAAGCATTCGAGCATGAAGTGCTGGGTGGGCCTGACCGGGTGTCTGTGTTGCTGCTCCCAGTTTCAGCCCAGGCGCCCAACTCGGCCATCACAGCCCAGACCGGAGTCGGAGTGGCCTCCACCGTCCACCTCAACCCCATGCAGCTGATGACTGTGGACGCCTCCCACGCCCGCCACATCCAGGGCATCCAGCCGGCACCAATCAGCGCGCAGGGGATCCAGCCAGCACCAATCAGCGCCCAGGGCATCCAGCCAGCACCAATTGGAACGCAGGGACTCCACCCCGCTGCACCAATTGGCACGCAGGGTCTGCAGCCGGCACCAATCAGCGCTCAGCAGCCACAGGCAGACACCAAGACTTCAGGTGGGAGCGACCAGCAGAGTCCACATTGGGCCCTGTCAGACCAACTGTGCTTCTTGTTTTCGTTCTTTTACTCTAATGATCTTGTCTCTGTGGCCCAGTAGTGGACAGTAAGCACATTCATACTCATCTTCTCACAGCAAAGATTTTTTTCCCTGTTTCTTGATTTATTATTATTAAGCACACCAGGTGGAGCACATGGGTAGCCTTGAATAGGTCACTTCAGTGGAAAACACTGGTAGTGCCTGAGCTTAAACCACTCTCTTCAGTAAGGCCTTGATGGAAAAACCGTTTACAAGTAAATGAGGTTCTGCAAACCATTACAGCTACACATTAGATCTCAGTAGCAATTAAAACATGGCCAGTACCTTCAACAGTTGGTGACCCGATCTTGGACTATGATAGAAACCACCTTGCATTAAAAATAATTGGTCTGATGAAACACCAACAACTTACTGAAGAAATGGGATATGGCAACCAAGATAATATGTGGTTGCAAAGCTGGCAGGCATGTTGCCCAGTGACTGCCTGACTGTCTAAACACTTTGCACCAGTTAGTCGGCAAAACAGGCTTTGGCTGAACATCAGAACATAAACACAGCTGATGGTAGTTGCTTACAAGTGGCATGTGCTGCCACACAAACCCTACTAAGAGTGTTACTCTGTTGACCCAGTTGTGTTGGTGATCTCCCTAGTGACTTCTGCATTTTCCATTTCTTCTGGAAAAGGTTATTTCCCTAGCAGCAGTTGTTAGGTGGGAGGTAGTTTCCATGTTCCTGCACAAGGTCCAGTGATCAGATTGCTTCTAGCAAAGGTGTTGCTTACAAAATATACGGAAAGCACTGCAGGGAAAGATTGGAGTGAAGGGAGCACGAACAACATGTGCTCTGCAAACACCTGCTTTGTCAACAGATTTTCTTAAGTAACCGCTGCTTTTTCTTCTCTGTATCTTCTCTCTGCTGTGTCCATGTCCATCCTCCCCAGCAGTGGTCTTGGCAGACGGAGCCACCATTGTAGCCAATCCTATTAGCAACACATTCAACACGGCTTCTGCGGCAACCACAGTTGTGCAAACCCACAGCCAGAGCGCCAGCGCGCCGGCCCAGGGCTCTTCCCCGCGCCCAAGCATCCTCCGGAAGAAACCAACCACGGATGGGTGAGTAGGAGCAACCGTGACACGCGAGTGACGCTTCTGTGCAGTCCAGCCCGGCTACATGGAGTCATTGCAGTGGAGATGAGAAAAGTTCTGTAGCAAATTATTCAGTCAGCAGTGGTCATGAGTAACCTGCTGATCTGTGAAGCACATTTCTTTTCCTTCCACACAGTAGAATACAGTTTTGTCTTACTTGAGAAGAAGGACAGTTTGTCTCCTAGCTCTTGAAAATGACCTTTTGAGGGAAAGCGGATTTGAGGCTTTCTTGCTTAGTGTAATAAAAACAGAGAGTTCATAATCTACTAAAATTAGAATTCTGTGCTTTGTCTTCAGCGCTTTTCTTGGAAGAATATGCGGATGAGTAGAAAGGATAGGATTAGTACCCTGCTGTGAAATCTGATTAGGGAAAAGGGAGGGAGTAACTTAAACTCTTAAAATATTTTATGTTGTCTGTCTAATTTTAAATGCCTAAATAAAGAGGCAGGAGACAGCTTTAGAATTAACGATGCATTTCCTCCTGACTTAACGACTGAAAACATTTGGACTTGATGTGTCCTATGAGACTAAAATGCTTATTTTTTTTATTTGGGTGGAAACCTTTTTAAAGGCAGAGAAGCTGCAGGCTGTAAAACTGAAACAGAAATGAAAGAAACAGAGGTAAATCCCTGAAGAATGAGAGGTTGATGATTTTGAACAACAATTTGATTTGCAGCCCCACAGGAGACTGAACAGTCTCTAAAATACTTTTCTGTACCCAGCCCTGTGCTGCCCAACATCCACATTCAGGGCTGGAGGTCTTGGAGTCGCGCTTTGACACAGTCCGGTCCAGCTAAATGAAGCGGATGCCTGTCTGATGCTGTTTAGTTCCAGATGATTTGCTCAGTCTCGAAATAGCAGTGAGGACAGTAGCATGGCCAGCCCTCCTTTGTCCCTGCTTGGAGCCTGGCAGTCTCAGCGAGATGCTCTCACTGGCAGGATGAAGCCCTAAATGGGGGTGAGACCAGGCCAGAGCAACTAATCTTTTATCTTTGAAGAAAACAAAACGTAACCTAATTTGAAAAGTAAAATGAGACTCTTTCTGTAGTGGATTTGTTATACTGTAGACAGTGCAGTGACACAGCTGTAGCTCCTGTCCTGCTTTGGGCAAGAGAGGGTTGATTCCTTTGCTCTCGGTGGTTTTTGTCTTTGCATCAGGGAGGTGGGAATCTCAGATCTGTCTGTCTCTCGCAGGCTGGCAGTGCGGAAAAGCTTAATTCCACCCCAGCCGCCTGAAGTAGCCGGCACACGTGTCGAGAATGCGATGCGGAGCACATCTGGATCACCGAGGCCCGCTGGGTAAGGCTTGGAGAAACAACCAACTGCATCATAATAGTTTCAAACTTAGTCTATTTTGAATTTGTCAGGGTGATGACTTTGAACAATTTGACTATTTCTGCTGTTGTGAAGCTAAGGCAGTCGTCTTTAAAAATATGTGGCGATGAGCCTTCACTAGAAACAAAAACCTCTCTGCTGCTGTAAGGGATGGGCCACAAAACTTTTTTTCCGTAATGCTTGAAAAAGAATGCTGAAAATGGAGCTTTTACCCCACTTCAGTTGAATTCAGTGGCTTTACAATTCATTGTTTTATAGCTGTTATCCATAATGGCAGCTCCTGCAAACAGACAATGGGGGACAGTACAGCCCTGGGTAAAGCTTGCTCTTGTCTGCGGTGTGAAAGTGTCTTGCTCCTTTTACAAGTATTTTGAAGTTACCTGGAATTAGTCATGAGATTTGCTTGTTCCAGTGAGTGGAAGAAAATATCTATAATAAATACAAAGGATTAGAAAGGGCATGGAGGAGGAGTTGTAGCTGAGATGACACCTCCTCCTGTTGTTACTGAGCCAGGTGTTTCTTGCAGGTGCAGGAAAAACTGGATATTCTGTATCCAGCTCAGCTCACTCCCATTGTGCTGGGTGGTCATGACTGAGATGCAGTTCAGTTTATTTTGCTCTTTTTTTAATGCTACAGTGCCAAGCCAAAACCTGAAATCCATGTGTCCATGGCCACTCCAGTGACCGTGTCGATGGAGGCAGTGTCGAACCAAGGCAGCGAGCAGCCCACCATCGCCGTGCCCCCCACGTCCCAGCAGCCCCCCTCCACCATTCCAACCATCATCGCAGCAGCCAGTCCCACCTCGCAGCCCGCAGCAGCTCTGGCCACCATGCCGGGAGCTGTCCCGGCCGCTCCGCCGACATCCACCACCATCGTGGCAGCACCCGCTCCACCGTCAACCATGAGCGGTGCCCTGTCAGCCGTGCTGGGTCCTGCCGTACCAGAGATCAAAATCAAAGAGGAAGTGGAGCCCATGGACATCATGCGGCCAGTATCTGGTAGGTGGTTGTTAATCATCAGGTTGCTTCCTTTGTTGTTGAGACAGTGGAGGAATTTGGAGGATTTCAACACTTCCGTCCTGAAAACGCAATTGCATCTCTTTCATTGTAGCACAGGACACCAGTCAAAGGGTTCCCATATGCCTTGTTACTCATAAAGTTCTTTGCCTTCTCCCTAATCTCCTGTGAAATCACCTGTTACTGAGACTGCATTATTCTTGTTCGAATGATCCAACTCCAAAGAGGCTGTGTGAATTCCTTGCTTGAAACACACAGGCTCAGCAGCAGTACCAATATATTATGAGTCAGTACAGTTAATTGTGGTTTTCTCACAAATCCTGCTGTTAAGTTGCACAGGCCTTTCTTGTATGAAAAGAATTAGTGACCAGAGTAGGACTTCACAGGGCCTTCTGTGATTCATGGATACTTTTCTCTAGAACTTGTAGAAATATTCATTATATTGCCTGCCTTATCCTCTTTGGCCTGTAATTGCTATCAGATGGCTTGATCAGTAAAATTCAGATTCTAATGGATCTCAGGTCAGGCACTATAGGGTGACAGAATGGCAGGAGTGCACCCCGCATTCTGAGTATCCGAGTTCTGGCTTAGTTGTTGGTTTTATCTCTCTCCTTAAAGCTGTCTGTTGTCCTGTGATGGAGGAAGCTCCTTGCTACAGATGTCTCTGGAGCATGGGCAGACAGCCTTAGGCTCTTCAGGGTTCTTTTGTCTCTTACAGACAATTGTGGGTATGTCAAATTGTCAAGAGATCTCATCCCAGAAACCTTTTGTTGCGGACTGTCTCGGCTGATGGAGCTTTTCCGTCCAAACCACCTGCCACTGTGCTGCCCAACAAAAATGTCTCTTTTAACACAGTGTGGATTCCTTTTTGTAGCATTCAACTAACATAAGCTTAGAATATGAAAGAACTAAGGGACAGTTCTCTCTGCTCTTGTTCTTTATGTTCTTGTACCTGAGGCATTACAAAGCTAAGGGTATGGGCTTGTCCTAGCGATTGCTGCTGGCTTAATATCAGGCCTTTACGCACATGGAGCTGAGGCACACATACAATGGAGTGTCCTTGCTGCTCACAGTGTTCTGAAACAGCAACTGTGCTTGGAGGCAGTGTTCAAACAAGGCCAGTGTGTTACCTTTTCCCTGCTGATGGTTTGGGTTTTCTTCCTCTCCCTTCCTCTCAGCAGTCCCCCCTTTGACAACAAGTACTGTGTCTCCGTCTCTGGCATTGCTGGCCAACAACCTTTCGATGCCTCCAAGTGATTTGCCACCCGGTGCCTCCCCGAGGAAGAAGCCCCGTAAGCAGCAGCATGTCATCTCCACGGAGGAAGGGGACATGATGGAAACAAACAGCACTGATGATGAGAAATCCACTGCCAAAAGTTTGCTGGTGAAGGCAGAGAAGCGCAAGTCTCCTCCAAAGGAGTATATAGGTAATTTACCTCTGTCTTTTTTTCATATATGAATGTCTGTATTTTCACTTCCTTTGGTTTCTCAGAGAAGATGGTCTGTCATTCTCCCACTTTGAAAACATCAGTAATACAGAATCCAAGTATCAGTGCCTCAGCACTTTCTGTATAGTGATGTTCAGGGGAAATGACTTATCCTGACAGAGCATCATTTTGTATGAGGTAGTGCTCACCGATCTATCTGCTGGAGCTCTTGTATCACACCGATCTACTTTCATCTACTTTCATCTACTCAGTGATGATAATAGAGTTCTCCTTGGATCCTTTTCTAGATGAAGAAGGTGTCAGATACGTCCCTGTGCGTCCCAGGCCGCCCATCACGTTGCTCCGTCATTACCGCAACCCTTGGAAAGCCGCTTACCACCATTTCCAGAGATACAGCGACGTCCGGGTGAAAGGTCCGTCTGCTGCTCGCGGTTTGAGTTTCATTCACCCAGGACAAACCACTTCAGCATCCCTGGGCAGGGTGTCCAGGCAGCATTCAGAGCCGCCTGGTGTCCATCAGCAATCCCACAAAAAAGTTTTGATGGCAGTGTGGAAAACAAGGGTTGATAAGCAAGCCAATGGCTTTCATTAGCTACATGTTGCCTAAATCTCTTCTCTTCTCCAGACACATAAGGAGGGAAGGACGTTACAGAGAGTTAACTGTCATTTTGTAAAACAAAAAAGAATACAGTTATTGAGGAATGTATTTATGTACAGTGATAGGAACTTGCTGAGGAAAGCAGCCCTTAAAGAAGTGATATGCTACTGCTTAGTTTTCATGTTTTCTTACTACCTAGCAAACTTGCAGATTAAATAAAAAACATTTTTGATTCAGCATAACTACTCTTGTCAATTAACAAATGGACTTCTAGGGATTTTTTTTTTTTTTCCTGAGGAAAATAGAGATCAGAGACTGTTTTGTGCTTTTTACCTAGTATCTTACCATTTTTAAGCAGATGGGGTTTTTGCAACTGTGTAAATACATCAACAAGGGAGTAGATGTGTGTGTCAGTGGTAAAGGATGGACCCTTTTTCATGCAGGGTGTTGAAACACTGAGCACTACATTCTTAAAGGGGGAAAAATGGGATATAATACATTTTTTCTGGAAATACAGATAACCTGTTAATAAGCAAGCGCAGTGGTCAGATAGGTGGCAGGTGGGCAGCTGTTTTCCTGTCTGAGCAACATTTGACTTTATTCTCGTTTATTAGGAAGTATGGAGAGCGGGAGTTGGGTTAATGTTTTTGTTAGAGAACCGCAGCCTGGCGAGCTCCTGAAGTTGGAATAACGTGTATTTGTATTTCCCGCTGACAGAAGAGAAGAAGGCCATGCTGCAGGAGATTGCCAACCAGAAGGGCGTATCCTGTCGCGCACAAGGGTGGAAGGTCCATCTCTGCGCCGCTCAGCTCCTGCAGCTGGTAGGTGAATGGGGCTTGGCAGCTTCCTACGACGCGGGGGAACACGGCGTTGTGTGAGACAGGAGGCTGTTTTTACAAATTCAGTACATGGTCATCTGCTGTTGGGTTGCTGTAAAGGAGCTGGTGTGTAGCGCCCAAAGGGAGTGGGACGTGCTTTCCCCTTTCTCAGGAATGTGGCGTAAGTGGCTTGGAAACTGGAGTGTTGGTTTTGATCCAGACATAAGAGCTGATGTATTTTGTACAGATGATCAAAATTGGCAACTCCCTCCTGCTGATGCACAGGTCTGAAGAAGCGTCTGTTTGGGATGGTGCGGCTGATCTGAGGAGGCAGCACTGATCCACATTCCTGGATGCTTCTGTTTCAGGTTGGGGGTGAGGTAGGTGCTCTGCATTCTAGCACCAAACTCCCCAAAACCTCTGCATTCCTGGAATAGTATTGTGAGAAATAGGGGAAACAGTTCTGGTTAGGATCCAAGTTTGTTCAGAAGTGGAGCAATCCTTTAAACAGGATGTTAGTGAGAACGGTAGTGCCACACTATGTCAGAGCCTCCATCTTCTGAATTACTAACATGAGCAGCTGCGAGGGGAACAGATTATCATCTTCTCTGTGTAGCTTTCGTAATGCGGGCGAACGTTCTCTGGCCTGGCGCTGAACCTTCTCATGAAGTGCTGATGTCTTTTAGACGAACCTGGAGCACGATGTGTACGAGAGGCTGACCGCGCTGCAGGAGGGGCTCATCCCCAAGAAAAAGGCAGCGACCGATGACGACTTGCACCGCATCAACGAACTGATACAGGTAGGTCCCTGCGGCAGGGCTGCTTTAACCGGCATTACAAAATACCCTCCTGCAGTAAGAGCTAAAGTGAGCTTAAAAAACCCCGGGTAGGTACAATTCCTGTGTTCCAGTGTCATCAGTTACAAGTGGTTTTGCAAAAAGGTACAGTCTGGTTCTCCAGTCAATGACAACAGTGTTTCATTTCAGGGGAACATGCAGAGATGTAAACTTGTGATGGATCAAATCAATGAGGCTCGAGACTCCATGCTAAAGGTTTTGGATCACAAGGATCGCGTTTTGAAGCTCCTAAACAAGAATGGAACTGTCAAGAAAGTATCCAAATTAAAGCGAAAGGAGAAGGTCTAAAGCCAGAATAACAGAGAACATGTACAGAACGGAGTGGAACATTTTTGTAGTTTGGTTTTATTTTTAAGCAGAGCATCTGAATAAAAAGGATGAGTTTAGGGAACAGATGGCAACAGATGGACACGTGAAGCCTGGCGGCCGGAAGGGATTGTTGCTGATCTGTCATAACGAACAAAGATTTCTCTCAGGCTCATCCCTTTTTCAAGTCTTTTCCAGTCCCATTTGTATAACCCTCCTGATGTGTCAGTGCCTACTAATGGGAACTAGTGACGCAGCGTGAGGTGGACTCTGCTCTCCTTCCATTCTGCAGCTTAGGGGTAAATGCACATGGGGCGTGTAGGCGCCTGTCACGCAGGAGCAGGTTCTGCGGGGACACTGCGAGGCCGACATGCAGGTACCGATACAGATGTCACCCGAGCGCTGACAATGACCACGCTTTCAGTTACCCCATTCCGTTCTTGTTCCTCTGACTTGCCAGTGTCTGAAGCAGCCTTCTCAAACCAGTGCCACTGCACCGGGATCTGCCACAGTCACATCTCCAATGGCTTGGGAGTCCTAGCTGTCAATTTAAAAAAAAATTCTAAAAAGAGGAAAAAAAAGGAAAAAGGTGGGGTGGGAAGTCATTTCAAAGTGATTTTGTAGTGTCTGTGTGTGTGTGTCCATGTTGGTGCTCTGGGATCCTTGTTCTGAAGAACCTCTTGAAACAGAGGACTTCCTGTAGCTGGTGTTATGTTAATTGTATGTACCACATACATCCTGAAAACATTAATAAAGGACTTTGGAGGTTTTTGTATGTGAGCAGTTTGTATAACTTCATACTAGTGAAACTGTTCAAGCTGTAAACTCGAGGTAAAGCCTTGAAAGAAGCATTTTGGGGAGAAGAAACACTGTTGGGAAGCGGGCAGCCTCTTGTGCTGCGGAGGAAGGATAACTTAATGCAACATGGATTGTCCGCCTGTGCATTTAACCTTATTTTTTTTTTATAAAGGCTGCCAAATCAGTTCATTTTTAGCCTCCTCATCAGAACACTTCCAGTTTAATGAACTAATTATGTTTTAAGAATGCTTTTTTTCTTTCATCCAGTTACAGGGCTGTTATCTTGCCTTCATTCAGAACTGTTCTTTCAGAAGTTAGGAAAAAAACATATTTAATTCCTTATTTCTAATTTTTTAGCTGGAGAAGAAAGTATAATGTCAGTATTAACACTGTTCCTGTGTTTAACATGTACCAAAAACCCAACTTATTTCATATTTTTCTGAGTGGCAGTCTTATTTTCATTGATTTTTTTTTTTTTTTTTTTTAATAAAAACACCTTTTCATTGTAAAATACAATTCTGGTATAACAATATTGTATCTTGTGTAGCAGGGCAGTTCTTCTAATTGTTTGATTGTTTCTTTGGCTAGAAGAACAGAGACATCAGCGTTCCTGCAGTTCCACGAGCCCACAAGGAGCGTGTCTGTACACGAGTGATGAAATGCAGAAGACTGTGGCACAGCACA
This sequence comes from Streptopelia decaocto, assembly GCF_964273445.1. Classification (NCBI taxonomy): domain Eukaryota; kingdom Metazoa; phylum Chordata; class Aves; order Columbiformes; family Columbidae; genus Streptopelia; species Streptopelia decaocto. Next base: position 23,939,932 of record NC_138660.1, read on the forward strand.
AAGTAAAATGCGAGAGGTAAGACCTGGAAAGGTGGGAACTGAACAAAGTGCCGCTTCTCCCCTCGTCCTGCTGGCGCTTTGGGTTCAGCGTGCACAGCTGTCGAGGGTTGGTTTGACATTGTGGTGATAAAACACTTTCCAGGTTTGTAAAAACTCTGCAAGAAGCTCAAACACAATAACAAATTCTATCTCAGCCTTTTGTAGGGCTGAGAACTGTTTCACTACTTGTCGAAGGGCCTTTTGATGGAATCCAAGGTATTACCAGCAAATGGTGTTTTTGGGGGTCAGGGAGAGGAGGACTGAGTGCTGCACCTGCACTAGAATCCTTGGAAGGTTTACGAGCACGGTTTTAATTTCTAGGATATTCTCATCTGACTCATTTGAAAGGCTCCCGTTGTAACCTTTGTTTTCCTGGTATTTAAGGCTGCTGTCTGGACTAACAGGATGATGCTGGGACACAACCTTTGGGTGGTAATAACCGTATAGATTCAGTGAGATACATTAAGATCCACTGGCCTTCCACCGGAGCTTTTCTTGCCTGTTATTTGTTATGCTTAGACTGGGACTGGTTCACTCCTGAAATGTTACAGCAGTGTATTTCTCTGGAGCCTCTAATTTTACACGGTGGCCCGAAGCCATTGGTGCAATATCTGTATTTTTCATAGAGTGGGGGGAAGGATCTGGGTGCTGCCCATGGAATCAATGGGCACGGCGGGCCGCACCAGGGCCACTGACAGGGGGGTGACCAGCGGAGAACGTCTCCCCCCCGAGCCCCGCAGTGGATGTTTCCGACCGCGCACGCCGCGCCCCCCGCAGGAGTGTCGTCACAGCGCCCGCTGGCCAATGGGAGAGCGGCATCCCCGCCACGTGAGGGTGTCTCCCCCGCCCCCTCGGGTCCGCGCGCAGCCGGGGGAGCCCCGCGCGCCACTGGCCCCGCCCGCCCCCGACACTGTTTGTCCTCGCACGTGCGGCCCGTCACGTGACGGGGAGGGAACCCGGCCCCGCGCGCCCTCCGGCTGGGAGCGGAAGTCCTCGATATCTATGGTTCCGAGGGGGAAGGAGTGTCCTCCCCTCTCTATGGTCGGCGCTGGCGGCGCGGGGCCGACGGGAGGCTGGCGGACTATGTGCATTTTTCCCTCATTACCTCACGCGCGGGGAGGAGGCTGCCGGGATATCGGAGGACCTGCCCTCAGCCTCGCTCCGGTCCTCCAGCTCCCCGCGCTGCCCGGCGGCCCCGGGAAGCCCGGCCCGGCCCTCGTCCCCCCGCCGCCGGGCCCGCTTCTCCGCGGAGCCAAGCCCAGGCCCATGGCTCCATGAGGCGGGAGAAGGAGGCGGCGGCGGCGGGGCAGCAGCGGCGGCGGCGGGGCTGAGGTGGAGGAGAAGCCGCGTCCGGCCCGGGACGGGTGCAGGAGGTGGGCGAGGCCGGGAAGGGGGGAGGAGGCGCCGGTTCCCGCCCGCCGGCGGCGAGCGGGTTAACGGAGATGGGGGGGGCCCCGCTCCCTGGCGCCCCCTGGCGGCGCCGGTTCTGCCCCGCGGGGGCTCCCGGGCCGCGTCCCCGGGCGGGACCGGCCGAAGCCCCGGGGCCGCCGCCCCGAAGTTCGTGTGGGAGCGCGGGCGGGGGGTCGGGGCGGGAGTCCCGGGGCGTCGTGCCGAGTCCCGTCCCGCAGCACCGGCCCCAGGCCCTTCGCGGAGGCGGCGGCTCCTCGGCCGAGCCGCCCCCTCGGGCAGGAGCCGCTCCCGGGGCCGCGGGGGGTCGGGCCCGGGGCAGCCGGGCTGTGTGGCCCCCGGTGCGCAGGGCGGCTCGGGAGAAACCCCTTCGGGTCCCGCCGCTCCCCGGCTGGAAATGAAGAGTTGTGGTTTCTAATAATTAATTATTTTTCGCCCTAAGCATGGGCGACCTTCAGTGATGGCTCCAAAACCCTCATCTGTCCCAGAGGCTTCACTGAGTGCAACTTTTAACAGGCACTGAAAAAAATCACGCTTACTTTGTCAAAGTTAGACTTTTTCCTGTTTTTGTTGTTTTTGCTGCAAAGCTGAAGGATCGCAGGTAAAAGGATAATTTTATTTAAGCCTTGTACATTGCTCCTTCTGCAGATTATGGTTCTAGAACCTCGAGGTGAGGGTTCCTGAGCAGAGCGAGCGTGTTTGGTGTGGAAAGGCACGTTCCCAACGCCTCTCACACCGGTTCTGGTTGAGTTCGGGGCCGTGTCACTCTTCCCACGGCTGATGGAACTTCGGGGATAAAGTTTATACCGTTGGCACGTGCAGAGGAGGGTGGGAGCCATCACAGCGCGGATTTCGGTGCGTGTTCGTCCCCCCGCTCCACGTACACAGAGTCACTGAAGCCCCAGGCAGAGCTGGGGACTGCTCGGGTGGGTGAAGCAGGAGCTCACAAGAGCTGAGTGTGACTTGCAGTTCTCCACTGTGTCTGTGCCTTACGTGTCTGTGCTTTTAGCCTCTCTTGACAGCTTTTCCCTCCTGTGTGTTTAGATCTTACAGTGATGACGGTGTCACACTTATTTAAGTTCCTACCATGACGTGTGGTACTTGCCTGTCGCCTTTGTTCATTTTTGTCTGCACAGGCTTTCCTCCCTGTATTTGTTCCACCCCTTCTTGTGATGCAAGAGCCAGCATTCTGTTCTTTGCAAGCAAAACACTGTTCTGGGTTTGGTTTTGTTGTTTTGTTTTGTTTTTTACACCATATCTGCTTCCTGCCATTACTGTTCCCTCCATTCGGGCTGTACTCTTCATCTCCTGACTGTGCACCCCACACGATTGCTTAAGAGCGCTATCAATTTACTTAATCCTAGAAAGTAAATGCAGATTCCAGTTCATGGGGTCTGGAAAAGAGTCTCTGGTTTAGAAAATGGTGGTTTGATGCTTGTTGCTTCTCCCTGTGTCTTGCTGAGGCGAGCGCTGAATCGAGGGCAGCGCCCCGGGGAGTCCAACCCCGAGGGTGTCATTTGGCGTTGGTGTCGCTCTTCTCTTGAGAATGGGGAAGGAAAGTGTGCTTGTGGTTTTTCAGCGGTTCGTTTGCCGTTGGAGCAGATGTTGACCGAGGGGGAATGGGGATCAGAAAAGTAGTGAATGGGGTATATCTGTAGTCCAGAGTCTTTTTTGTCTTTTTTCTTCTGCACTCCAGAAGTTTCATTCTCTTTATGGGAAGGCTGGTTATGTTTTGTTGGTTGGTTGGGTTTTTTTGTTTCTTTGTAGTTTCTTTTTTGCTTTACGAGCTGCCTATTACAGTGTTCAGTACACCTCACCAATAACTTTAAAAGTGTGATTTTGTGCATGTGGTGTACACACTCTCCATTCATGTGCAAAAACACCCATTCTACTCACTGAACTGGTTTTAGTTCCGTACTTAGTTGCACATCGCGAGGGTTTTCTTCCTCTTTTGCTGCAAAATGCAGCCTCTCTGACCCCTGAGCAGAAGCGAGGAAGCCGCTGTTGGTTTTCTACCTGTAACTGTATGTGTGTTGCTTTTGTGTTTTCTCCCCCGCCCTCTCCTCGCCAGGGTTCTGCAGTGCTCTGGGCAGCGGGTTGTGAAGCAGGATGGGAAAGAGACGCTGTGTTCCTCCACTTGAGCCCAAGCTGGCAGCCGGCTGTTGTGGGGTGAAGAAGCCCAAATTGTCTGGGAGCGGAACGCACAGTCATGGGAATCAGGCCACGACCGTACCGGGCTCCAGTTCGGGGCCTCTCCAGAACCACCAGCACACAGACGGGAATAATGGAAGGGAGAACATATCTGACTTGACTTTGGGCCCGGGGAGTTCCCCAATTACTCGAATGAATCCCACTTCAGGAGCTCTGAGCCCACTGACTCGGCCCAATGGAACTGCCAACAGCACCAAGAACCTGGTGGTGACAGCGGAGATGTGCTGCTACTGCTTTGATGTTCTCTACTGTCATCTCTATGGTTTCCCGCAGCCACGACTTCCTCGATTTACCAATGACCCCTAGTGAGTAAATCCACGTGCGGGAGGAAAGCCGAGAAACCGGCATTCGGAGCTGTGGTTTGGTCGGGGAGGGACGAGGGGATGAAATTAGAGTTTTCAGAAAACGGTAAAATAATGCCATTAATTTGAAGAGGATCCTGCTCCTAATATCAGGCACTAACTTGGTGAAGGGACAAGGGGAGAGACTTGGTTCTGTGAAAAAGGGGGAAGGGAATAAAGAAGGACATTGAAACAAGTTCCTGGCTTATCCTGAAACAGGTGCTGAGCTGGTGAGAGTTGGACAAGGACATTGAAAGTTGTCCAAGTGAATGAGTTTAGCAGGGAGGAGAGCCAGAAATTTGCCAGTTGTGGAACTGAAAAAGTGAGTTCTGGAGATAGTGCCAGTTGCGCCATATGGGGAGAAGCGGAGAGTGAACTGCCAAGGACAGTACCAAGGGTAAGAGGAGAGGAGGTGATTAAGAGAAGCGTGAGGAGAAGGATTTATGAAGGTATTTCACTTTGGTGAGACTTAGCTAACGCTGATCTGAAGGTTGAATGCGTAGGTGTGGAAATGTTAATGTTGTTATAATGTTTGGTGGAAGAATTATATGGGAGAGATCAGTGACAGATGCACCTTCTGACACTCCTCCAGGGGCCACCTCCAGAACAATAGATAAAATAAAAAGTTGTTGACATCCTTAATTTAAGTTAATGAATTTTAAATTGATGTAAAGGAACACCGGCTTAAACAGGTCAAGGACTTGTTCCGTGTGTTGAGTGTCTGCCCACCTTGCCGGCTGTTGGTGTAGATGTAGGTTGTGCGTCCGTGCGGTTGTTATCCTGCCAGGATTATGGATACGTGTTACAAACGCGACTGCAGACTAAGCTGTTTAATGTTGTAAATACAAGTGAATGGAGAAATACTTCGGTCTAGGATACAGAATAGTTCCAGGGACTCCCCAGGCTGGAATATTTCTGTTGTTGTTTTTCATACCTGAGCTAAGTAGGCTCCTTTTAGAAAATGACACATTAGTCTCATTATTTTGTCGCTTGAAATGCAAAGGGCTTTTTTGTTGTTGTTGTTGTTTTGCTCTTTAGTCAGTAAGAGAGAATATTTTATACAGATTGATTATTTTGGCATTAAAGGAGATTTCCGGCTGGATTTTGTTTGTGTTGACTGCTTTCACGAAGGGTGTTCTTTCAGGAGTCTCAGCTGTTTGAATTTTATGCTCAAATTTGAAAAGTTATAAATCATTCACTGGGCATTTCTGTGCTGCTAGATGGTTCTTTTAGATCAGCACTCCAAAGCAAAACCAGCTCTTCTCTTTTCTTCCCCTCTGGGCAAATGCCTACCTGAGCTTTCTTGTGTTTCAGCACTTGTGCTGTTGCTTCCAGTGAATAGTCATCCGTACTCCAGGGAAAAGTGTGGGGTTTGCTCTCTTGCAGAGCAGCACACAGGGATGATCCGTCACGCTTGAGACAGTAATGTAATCAACCTCAAGCCAACAGTTATTAAATACAAGAGTAAGCAAAGCAAAAATACATAAAAAATTTGCATTGTTCTCCTTTGTTATGTAATTCATGTCAGAGATATTTGAACAAAACAAAGATATATGCTAGAAGTCTCTCTGGACAGACAGAAAGGAGACTGTTGATGAAGGAACAGAAGGATGTGCAGGTTTCTCCCGACCTGTTTTTCTTTTAAATTGGTGCTGGACCCTCAAGTGAAGGTAGAAGTAGTCATGAAGGTCAGCATTCTGCTCAAACAGCGTAATAAAAGTAAAAGTCACACGTTTACGCCTTAAAACCAACCATGAATTCCAGTCACCAGCTTGAGAGGATGTGCACATGGACACAAATCGTGGTAGATACCTGTGGAGCATGGGAACCAGCCTACGTGTCAGCAAAGACGTTCACAAACCACCGCAGAGAAGGCGGCATTGCAAAACTCGCAGCTTTGTCTGAATTAGTTTGATAAATGAAAAAAATATCCCCTTTGCCATTCAGATTACTGAGTACATTACAATTTTGAACCTCTGTGGCGTGTAAGTCGTTAATTCGTTACGTCTTCAAATTTTGTACTTCAGTCTTTGATTTTTTTTTTAATAGTAGGTATTACAAACCAGCACTAAAACTATACCATGCAAGTTTCTAGTTGCCACGCAAAACAAATAAGATACTTTCATAAAATCTGTACGGTAACAGGTTTTTTCCTCATACAAGCTAAATTCTGATTGGAACAAATGACATTTTGGTGCTTTAAAATTCCCTTTGTAGTTGCAACTGGAGAAGATAGTTTGTAGTGGCTGAAATTCCCCTTTCCCCAGCCACCTCTCACCAAACACACTCGGCAGGATGTTGTGGTTGCCATAATCTGCTCAGGATATGGCTGGAAAGTACCAGTCAGTGCTTCTGGGTCAACACGGGCAAAAGATTGTTCTGACTTTCCTCAACACATCTGGAAGTACATTTTTCAGGGAGGTGCTATGGAACAATTGACTGTCGGCCGCACCTGTGATTTGCTGAGCGAATTTATTCCTCAGATACAGAAAATGGTGACTTTTCTACAGGGAAAAACTTGATAGTGGCGAAATTTTATATACTTGTACAAAATCATACTTTTTTTTTTTTTTTTTTTAATGCCTCAGTTGTTATGACCACAGTGAAAAATTGTCTAAAATGTGCTTTAAGATATTTTAAAATATGACAGCCTTCTGAATGTAATTATCCTGTCCTTTCTGGTAATATCTCTTCTATTATAGATGCAGAAAGCTGTGTCACAGCTCAGTGGAAACATCTTTTTTTTTGGAAGAGGAAAGGGGTGAATTGGAACCGTGAACCTTTAATTTGAATGGAAGAAGAGAAGGAACTAACTTAGATTTGTATCCTGTCAGTGATGCTTTCAGTTTTCTCCCTCCCCCTTTTCTGTTTGGGGTGTCACATGGGCCAAGCAATGGTTTCAAAACTTTAATTAGATTAAGCTAAATTTCCACTGAGCTTTTGACAGTAACGTTTCTCAGAAATCTCCTTTGTAAGTTCAGTATCTTCTCTGTTGGAAAAGTAGAACAGTAAAGCCTGTGTCTTGGGCAGGGAACCGTAAGGTGGCTGATGGTTGTGGAAGAAAGTTTCCACTTCCTCGGTGGGCAAAGTCCTTCACAATTATCGCCGAAAGGCTATTTGCTATTTTGGGCAGTACTTGTGCGCTTGGTCACAGCTGGTAACTCGATCCTGAGTGATGGATTTTTGCTGCGATTGAGTTTTTTCATTCCATTGTTGCTCTGAGGAATATGGCTGGGCATTGCCTTATCGCTACATTTTAAATTATGTTCTAATTACTTAGACATGAGAAGCTCTGTTGCCTGTGTTTGAGAAACCCTCCACACTCTGTGCTGCTTTTGTTGTCCGGACAGAATCTCTTAGCATTTTTGTAGCGTGTTGCTTACAAGAACTTCAAGAGTTTGAGGAAAGTGTCTGAGCTCTGCTGTAGAATCAGTTATTCTGTCTTCATGTTTTAGAATTCTTGTTATTGTTTGTTTAATCCCAGAAAACTGTTTTCTTAACACTCCATGTTTTCTATCATATTACTTATCTTGTAAAGTTCAATCAAAATCCACAGACTGATGTTTGGAATCACTATGGACTAACTTTCTCATTTATGCTGGGGTTCAAAGTGACCACATCTTGTATTCAGTACTCTGTAATCTAAAAAAAATAAGATTATTCATCCTGGTTTTATAATTAGATCAGCATCATCAGTTGCCTCGCAGAATTTTCCAGATGTTTGAATGTTCTTGTAGAGCTGCAGCCACCACTGTCCTTTCTCCACAGTTTCTCTCTAGAGCTGTTTGCAATTTCACTCACTTGTATAGAAGTGAACGCTTTGCATTTAATATTCACAGTCATCTTTATCTGTTTACCTCTTCACAAAGCTCTTCTGAATACTGTTATTCTGAAATTCTTTGAGGCTTAATCATGGTTTCTAGTTTAACAGATTGAAATGAGCCTGCAGAATTTGAGAATCTATGGCTCTGCCTGTAAATTCATGATAGTAGACAGGAAAATAGAAATTTGGATGATGTTTGAGGAGAAACTATATAGTGATTTAGGTATGTGTTCAACTGGAGAGAATCTGTGTAAATACAAATCAGATGTAAGGTAAGCAAAAGATGTGAACATAAACTGTTTGAGAACTAGGGATGGATCCAGAAGTCAGATCCCCATGGAAATAACAGGAAAAAAGAACATGTAGGCTTGCTTTTTATCCCTTAATAAATACATTTTAAAAAGCTTTTATTGCAAACCTGAATTATAAATGATTCGCAGAATGCTTGGGGATCTTTCAGGTTCAGTGGTAATCTTATTTGCTTCACCTATATTAATTTTTATATGGGTTGTCATGTGAACTAGTGCTACTAAGTGGGGCCATTGCTCACAGAGATGATCAGTGGGGTCGAATAACCTTGTCACTCATGAGAAGGTGGCACAGAGCCCGGCCAGGAAGGTGTGGGTGGGAGCGGACAGCATACTGCTGGGGAGAAGGGAATATACCAAAAAGCGGGGAAGATATTGGTTTTTGCATTCAGGGGTGTGTTGGTTTTTATTATTGCTCGATAGCAGGTGAGAAAACATGTCTGTTGGGGTTTATTAGAGGGAGAGAAAGCAAGTGGGTGTGTATGTGCTCTTTTATACCTCGTTCATCTCCCCTTAGCAACCCAGTATCTCCAGAGGCTGGAGTATTTATCTCTTTTGCCTTTTCAGTCCACTCTTTGTGACGTGGAAGACGGGGCGAGACAAGCGGCTTCGTGGCTGCATCGGGACCTTTTCAGCCATGAATCTTCACTCAGGACTCAGGGAATACACATTAACCAGGTAATTTTGTTGAAAAGGAAATAAATATGAAATCAGTTTAATTTTCTGGAGATCTATAAGGATTCGAGGTTAAGATGTTGGATCGAAATAGTTCAATGTAATGTGATTCACAATAAAATAAACCTGAGAAATGTATGGTAGTTAGGGTGAGTTAATGTATAAGTATTTACTGGAACATCTTTGCACCAGGTGAATTTTGGTTGACGTTTTAAGGCTTATGTAAAATCTTCCTTGCATACTAACAGTTTTGACATCTTACGTAGCACAGAATTTCTCTCCAGCTGCAGTAAGTGGAGGGCAGTGTCAGGAAGCTGCACTAGTGTTTGCATCTTACAGTTCATTCAATTAGGAAGAGATGCAAATAGTTTTCTCTGCAGTAGCAGAGAGAAACATGTTTCATGAAGGCATAATTAAAATGGGAAAAATGAAGCCTCTGACTCTTTACTTAGGTGCTTGTATTGGGCAATATATCTTCTGTTTTCTTTAGTGCACTTAAGGACAGCCGATTTCCCCCCCTGACACGCGAGGAGCTGCCCAAACTCTTCTGCTCTGTCTCCCTCCTCACTAACTTTGAGGATGCCAGTGACTACCTGGACTGGGAGGTGAGAACAGGTGCATTTGGAACTCTGCATCCCTCTCTCGTTCCGTTCGGGTTCGGGTTAGTACATGGTGATGTGTCTCCTTCATTACAGGGGTGTACAGATATTGAAACTGGGAGCAGAGGGAATGGGGCTGGAAATGTGGGAGAGAGGAAGAGGGTGGGCTAGCAGTGTGCTTTTGGTTGGGAGGGGATCTGAATGGGAATAAGAGAGACATGGAAGTGTTTTGTGGATTTGGCCCAATACGAGATGGGTGTAAATATATATAAAAACCTGGCAAGTATTTTGATATTGTGAATAGAAACTGGGAATAAAAAGTAGTTGAGACTGAAGGTATTTGTGATTTTCAGGACCTTGTAAGTGCATTTAGTTCAAGGAGGATTAAATAGACTTGGGCTGTTTTAGGCATGATTCTTGTGTAGAGATCTTGTCTTTCTTGCCCAACATAAGAGATGGGAAACTGTCAGACTTCTGGCAAGACTTGGGGAGAAGTGGCAGGGAGACCGGGAAAGGAGGCAGAGGTCCTGTGTGCTGCCGAGAGAGCTGCTGTGAGACCTGCCTGGCAGGGACAGAGCGCAGGGAGGAGAACGTTCTCATCCAGGCAACAGCCAAACTGACCAGAGAGACAGAGAACAGTGTTATGGGGATGAGAACTCGCTGAGGGGTTCAGGGCCAGCAAACACCTCTTATCTTGCTGTTCATTTCCATCTATAGGTTGGGATCCATGGGATCAGAATAGAGTTCATCAATGAGAAAGGTGTCAAACGCACAGCCACGTATTTACCTGAGGTTGCTAAGGAACAAGGTGGGTCTGAGATGGCAGCCACATGTGTCAATGCTTTGTGTCACAGAACTGGCTAATGTAAAGCCATGGATTTTGGGTTTGGATTGCTGTCCTCATAGTAGTGCCACCAGGCTTGATCTGGATAACTGCCACCGGATACAGCTGCTGCTGGGTTTTCATCTGGCCTTTCTCTCGTCGCACATCTGTGCACAGCTGTATCTTAGTGTAAAAAATGTTTTAGGGCTTAAGAAATAGTGGATCTCAAAGTATGGATCTTCCAGCTTCATTCAGCGTTGCATCTTTCCTCTTCTATGTTTCTCCCACCAACTAGGGTAACTGCAGGCTGCACAGCACCAACAGGAGAGTCCCTTTCCTCCTCACTCTTGCTAAAGTAGCATCCTCCAGAGGAGGGCAGGAAACAGGGCCCCTCTGGAGCACACTTCCCATTCAAATCTAGTAGCGGTCACCATGGTAACTGCTCAAAATATTGCCTCCTTTCCTCCACCTAGCTGAGTGGAGTGGTCGCATCCTCCTGGCCCTGGGGCAAAAGACTAAGGTAGGAATTTTAACTCTGATCTCTCACATAGCAGTGCACTGTGCTATCGCTAGAGCATCAGGTTGATCCCCATTTGTCTGTGTAAAGAGCTGAGTATTGTCTTATTTTAAGGCTGAGAGAGCCAAACTGGAGTGGCACATGATAAAACAGTTTGGGGTCCCTGCAACAGAAGCAAGGCGCAGACCTTCATAAGGAGAGAGCTCATATGGAAAACAGAATTACTGTTGTACAGACCACTGCGGTTCCGATACGTGTTAAGAGGGGTTGGCATGTGCGTATAGTGTGCATGCGTAAGACCAGGAATGGCCAGTTCAGCACTGGTATTTCTAAAGCTCCAAGTTTCCTGTTTAGTTGTTCGCTTTTCTAGTGGCCTCTTAATGCATCTCTTCTTTTTGAAACATTATTTTTTTATATTAAAAATTTTCCCATACTTTTATTTTTCAATAGACTGGGATCAGATCCAGACCATAGACTCCTTACTCAGGAAAGGTGGCTTCAAGGCACCCATTACCAATGATTTTAGGAAAACGATTAAACTCACCAGGTAAGGCAATATATTTGTCGTCTTTTATTTTTACTTTATACTGTTTTGTGGGTAATTTAAAGTATTCGTATTCGATGTAAGTCTTTATGCCTCTTTCAGATGAGAGATGTAGTTTGAAGGACAAAATAATAACGCCACGTGTTAGGCAGGTAACGTACATGGAATGAAGTGCAATGTGTTTGGTCCTGCAGGAACCGAGTTAGTATTTTCTAAAAGAAGTGTCACTGGTTTTAATATTATCATCCACATGAACAATCAAAAGTAGCAGAACCTCTGCAAGTTAAAAAGGTTGATTTTTTTAAAAAAAAGCTTTTTCCTTTTCTTTACAATGGACTTTTTTCTCAGCACGCTCACCTGTGGCTGGTGTAGCTATTTGGAGGTGACAGCTGTCTTAAAATCAGACCAGACTCAAATTTGGCTGCTTTTCAGAATTTGCTTCCTTTTCTATACCCCCAGCTGTCCTACTGGTGTTTCAATTCCCTTTATGTTAGTAAAAAGTGGGACATTCTGGTTTTGTATAGAAACACTAATTTATCAGGTCGTTCCTTACCTCTGGAGAAATGAGGTGGGTATGTAGGGTGTTTTTTTAACAGGACAGAATGAAGGTTTTCATTAAAACCTGGTGTTACATTGATTAAGTGCAATTCACAACCACTTTGAAGTTACCTGGAAATCTCTGATATCTCAGAAGGGACTTCACGTTTTGTGAATTTTGATTGTACAACGTGGGCTAAGTCACATATGTGCTACAATAAACCTCCCTTTACCCAACTCTCCATCATTTTCTTTCACTAACCTTTCAAATGTAACCAAAACCACAAAGGAAATGATAGTGAAATACTGATTATTTAATCTCCGAAACTGGTCTTCTTCCAGCAAACTTTTCATGCCACTTTTCTTCCACAGCAAGTAGATAAAAAGAGTATGAATTGATGGTTTGTTTCCTGTGCGCTACTTCAGGAGTCCCCTTAATTATGCTCGCCTTGAGTGGGGCTCAGCTTTTGGGACACTACAGCCAATTCAAGCTTAGATGGGTTATTCAGACCACTGCCTGAGTCAATCCCAGACAAAGTATATTTTGAAGTCAGTGGGTTCCTCTTGGTTGTCATTGGCTGTTAGCTAAAAGGTGATCCAGGACGCATGTCTTTATGTCTAGTCCCTTCATACCGCGTGGTCTGTTGACGTTATTTTTGCCCTTATGCCATTCCCACAGGTACCGCAGTGAGAAGGTGACAATCAGTTATGCGGAGTACGTGGCTTCCCGTCAGCATTGTTTCCAGAACGGCACTCTTCATGCCCCCCCCCTCTACAATCATTACTCCTGACACACGGCTGCATGACCAGTCCCACTCCCCAGTTGCTGCCAACGGCTACGACATCATCGGGGCAGACGCCTCCTCTTCCTGGTCCAGTTACTTCTATTACTGCACCATTTTATGATGCTAGCTTCCGTTGCCAAGCCTGCCTTCCAGCTGACCTGGGGGGAAGATGAGAGCGTGACAGAACTTCAGGGGCCCCCAAGCCTTATCTCAGCCTTCCCTCCATGTGGGGGTTCAGTTGGATTGGGGCTCCACGCCTACAGACTGTTGTGAGGTGCAGAAGACCTCCAGGAGTGAAAGTGCCACTTTGGACCGACCCGTTCTCGTGCATTACCGACGCTCTGGGAACTCGAGTTGTTTGTTACGGAAGCCCCCCCAGATCAAGTAGGAGCATTCCCCTGGCAGCCTGGGCAACGGAGTCCAACAAAACATTATTTAGGTTCTTTTTAATTTTTTTTAACCTCTGGTATCTGTTTTGTACCAAGAGCTGATTGCAGTCCCCACACATCACAGGCGGACGTTATGATATTGGGGAGGGTTGAACATCTGGATAGCACCCCATCCTCATGGAGAGAAACCACTTAAAGACATGAGAAACCTTTGGATAGTATTGCACATGACTTCATTATTTCAATATACCCTAGGAGGCTTTAATGATCAGATCCCACTGCAGGTTGGATTCTCTAGAAATCCTCTTGGTTTACTGTTTTCTGGGGCTTTAGGCAGTGTTTTGTTGTGTAGTCTGCTGTGACGTAGGAAGCTGTTTTGCCTGTAAGAGAGCAACATGGCATATGCTGTGTACGTGAAGGACAACGGACCTGAGTGTCCCTGGACAGTCTTCTCTGTTACAACCAAGTTTGGTGTCCAGACACACGTAACAGAGCCGGATTGGAATTGGGATGGGGAGGGACTTGCAGGGCATTGACTGTAGTCATCCAAGTGAGACTAGTGAGTGACATTGGTTTAACTTGAGCTAACAGTCTCGGGGATGTTCCTTTTGATAGGGCAGCTGCTTCTGCTGGTGTGACTATTGATCTGAGAACTGGGCTATTGCAGTTGATACAGGCCTGTGGAACAGAGCTGTGGGTTTTCACTGGTAAGTTATCTCATACAGTTGAGTTATTACCACATCAAGGCAATGAGTGGGGAAACCTGTGTTACCCAAACTGCGGGGAACTCCTGTGCATTCTGTATTTCTTCTCCCATCATTGATGATTACAAGAAATGCTCAAAAAGCAGGATAAGTTATTGAGTTGTTACTCTGCAGCATCATTGAGGGATGTCATAAACTCGGAATTATGACACCGTCTCAATGAGGTCACTGGACTTAAAAATATAATTTTGGTTTTTTTTTCATTTTTTCCAAGTTTCTGGAAGGTCAGCAATGATCAGGAAAGAAAATACAAGTGCATAGCAGGGTATGGCTGTTGGGTTGCACGTATCTTTAAAGCTTGTTTGTGTGTGGTGATGATGGCTTTTAAAACTGGCTGAGGTTTCAAGCCTGAAATTCTCTCCCGGTGTGGCCGGGACTAGGGCTGGTAGAAAGCTCAGAACTGCAACGCTGTTCCTGGTCCTGGAGAAGCAATCGGAATTGCACAGTTTTGCTTCGTGTTGGCGTTGCGTTCTGCTGCTGGAGGAGAGAGATGCGAGGGTGAGGAGGGGGCATCCCGTTCTGGGTAACGGTGCAATATTGACCCAGCTTTCCTCCTGTGCTGGGTCACTCTTACAAATTGCCACTTTTCCCTTCTGATGTTGTTGAAAAGCAATTGAAGATTAAGGGATTGTTTCATGATTTCCTGCTGCTGAGAATAAATGGGTCTTGTTACAAACTTGACTGGTTTGTAATTACTCCCAGGTGCCGTGTAGTGATGGGGGAGGGTGGGGTCAGCTCTGGACGTACCATTCACCTCTCCGCTGTCCAACAGTACGATACATAGGGCTACACTCATTACTGGTCAAGTGTTCTACGTTAGAATTTAGTTTCTAAAAGGTTTAAAAAAAAGGCAAAAAAATGGTGCTAAAACTTCATCCCTGAGCACGCTCAGTGAGACTGGTCATGCAGGCGTATAGTGCCAGGCTTTCCAACAATACTGTTTCTTTTTCAAATGTTTGCCCTGTTCTGTGTCTTCAACAGTGTATAGTGTTTTCCTGATTTTGTTTTATTTGAATAGGGGATGACTAAGGGGTGGGGTGGGGAGGGGTAGCTGTCATTTTTAAAGAACAGAATTTTAGGATTGAGTGACTTGGTTGGTTGAAGCCTGACGTGGGCCCGATGGTTTGGGACTGGGGAAGCCTTATCCTCTCCCACTTCCATTTCCCCACTTGGTCTGTTTAAAAAAACAAAAATGCCTCTAAATATGTACTGTGTTCTTGTCTTGTTGCAGTGAGAAGCGAAGCTAGCAGATCAGAAACACTGGTCTGCTGCCTAAGAACAGGCCCTCGCAGCTTTAGTCCCAAAAGGGTCCAGCTATAAAATCAGTTGAAAAGTGTGTCAATAGTTCAGTTAGTTCAGAAAAATGTGTGACAAGGACAGGTGGTCTCAGGCAATAATCCCATTTCTAGATCATTACATGGCAGCTATGTGTAAGGATGAAAGAGGTGAACTAGGAACAAAACATGCTTGGAGTTGCCTCCAGACAGAGGCAAATAAAATCCATGGCCAGTTGATACAAGATTTCTCCGTGGCTGGGACAGCAGGTCGGAACTGCTCCTCAAGCAACTGTTCCCTGGTTTGAGCTGGGTTTAACTCATCCTTGGAAGCAAGTGCCTTTTGGTCTAGAAGGGCTTATTCTCGTGACAACCACAACTGAGGAATAATCTCACTGCAATTATGAATTGTCTTTGTTTTGCAGTAAGTGCAGGAGAATGTCTTTGATCACTGGAGTCTATCAGTGTTGGAATGTTTCCACTGTGAGGTTCTTAATTTTATTTTTTCTTTTCATAACATTCAACAGTCAATCTCAACTGAGGCCATTTCAGTTTGGGAAGGTTTTATGGTCAAAAGATCACATATCTACAACTTATCAGAACAACAAAAAAAATCTGTAAGAAATTATAAGAGTTCATTTTATAGTACATTAACAAACATTTGCAATCTTCACTGACTATTAGTGCTGTTTTCTGTTTGTATTCTGGAAACTACATGTTGTTTTGTTGGGTTTTTTTGGTTAATTTATTTCCTTAAAGCAGGAGACCTCTTCTGACCTTCAGTGCAGAGATGTCAGACCAATTCTTTGTATTACACTTGGTTGCCTCCTACCTATATAATAACTTCTGAGTGTAAATAATTGAACTCTATCCTCTAATGAAGTATTGTAGAGAATAAATCATAATGGATAAAGATTATTTGTACTGTCCTCTTTATGTGGCTTCTCACAGCCTTCACGGGGAATGAAATCTTTCTCATCTAGAAACATGAATAATATACTACATGTATGGATAGCAAACCTCTAAATTATATGAAACATCCAGAGCAAAAGGAAGGTGCCAGAATGAGATGCTAGCTATCTGGAAGCATAGAAGTAGTTAAGACAGGCTTGCTAGAAGAAGGAGAGGAAAAATGGTAGGAAAATTAAAAACAAAGATGAAATATGTTTCATTGGTAATGCTATGGCAAAGTATCTTTCTATCCTGAAATAATGTTTGTTTGACAGTAACTCGCTATTAGTCATCGTGATGGTGAAATATATAAAGCACATGCATGCAGAATTCTGTGTCATACTGAAAAATCCCGAGTTCGTCAATCTGGTTTAAACTATGATTTTTTTTTTTCTTTTAAAATTAACTAATGAACATAAAAAACACCCATCTTTCACGATTTTTACTAAATCTTTTAATGTTTGCTTTGGGACAGGGTCAGTTGATTTGTACAATAGTTCTGATGTACACGTGCTAGAAATGCTGATGACAACTAAAAGAGATTAAGGTTTCCATATCTTAATTGTATCAGTTTTAATCCACCAAAAATTTAGGTGATTTTTTTTAATACAGAAAGACTTCTAGAAAGCTTAAAACTGCTCAGAAGAGAAATTTCTTCTGCTGGCAGATTAGAAGGAAAGCATATTACAAGGTACAGTTATACTAATAATAGAACATCCTTGTTATTAGTTCTTCTTACATTCTATTACACCGAGGTATTTAGCTAAGCCTTTTTAAAAGATCTGTGTTGGTGCATTAGTTGTTCCTGGGTCTGCTTTTCAATTGTGACAACATAGAAATTACCATAGTAGGTCTGTCTAACAACCTAATCACGAGTCTCCAACAAGGGTCAATACTTTTTGCCCCAGAATGTCACACAATAAATTATACTTGGCCAAGTCTTTTTTTTTTTTAATCACTTGATTTTAAAATATGATCAGTAACTATGCCTAAAACTTCCTATAGTCATTTACTTTATTTTAATCTAGCTCATCTTCTTTTTTCAAGCACATCTCCCACTTAAACTGATAAATGCTGAAACGGTCATTACTAGTGAGGAAGAAGCCAGTGCAGTTTAAAATTAAAGAAAAAGCCAGGTACTCTGCTAATGTTTGTTTTGTTGCAATGGCTGAACAATATTTACTGTGTTTTATTAAGTGTATTTTAAAAATTCTTAAGAAAAAATAAAAGGGGAGGGTGCAGTGGGGAAGCAGGTTCCGTTCAGGAATGTTCTTATTTGTCTCTGATTCCTAAGGCCTTAACCAAACACATCAGTGATAATGAACATTTATCTTTCATGAGAGCCTCTTTAGCTGTATCTATAAACTCTTGCAAGTTCCGAGCTTTCTCTTAATTGTTTTAGTCTTTGTATACTTTAGTAGAACAGATCCTTGAGGAAAAACAGTGAAATTAATAACTTAAACCTCTGCAAGTGACCTACTGCTCTGAGAATCACAGTGTTTGGGGTAGGTGGGCTATTTGAGAAGCCATCAGGATTCCTAGTGATTTTAAATGCTTCTCTCACCAATCTGGCATGGATTTCCTTGTTTTCTTGTAAACCTAATTGAAATTGTTTAATTTGCCAGATGTTCCCCAAGATATTTTCATTCCGTCTTCGTGAATATCTTTCCGCATGTATCACTTAGCAAATTAGTTTCCAGCTTCTCTGCTGTGCTCATTTATCTGGATAACAAATGTTATCTGCTAAATGTTATATAACATTTTAAAATATTTAATAAATTATGTGGTATATAACATTTGTTAGATAACAAATGTTATCTGTTAAATGTAGCCTGGATCTATGATTTCACCCCCCTCATATTCTCATAGTTTATTCTTAATTTGTTCCTTTTTCCAGCATGCAGGGAACAATTCACCTCGGCACAGATGCAAGTTCATGAGAACAGGGGTGGTTCCATCACAAATCCTCCAACAGTCTATTTTTGCCTTTCCTTAAGGGCGCAGGATGACACAGTAAGGTCTGATAAGATGATTACTTTAAGAGTCTTAGGCCGGTTGGGCACTCACATGTGAGCTCTCCAGGGAAAACACTACTCCAGAAGTTATTTTCCTGGTGGTGTTCCCATGACATAGTGTCAGGAGAGCTATCATCATTTTCAGCCTGCCTGTGCCTTCCAGGGGTCTGTTGAAAGGCTGAGGGAGCTGGGGCTCTTGAGCTTGGAGGAGACTGAGGGGTGACCACATTAATGTTTATCAATATATAAAGGATAAGTGTCATGAGGATGGAGCCAGGCTCTTCTTAGTGACAACCAATAGTAGGACAAGGGGTAATGGGTTCAAACTGGAACACAAGAGGTTCCACTTAAATTTGAGAAGAAACTTCTTCCCGGTGAGGGTGGCAGAGCCTGGCCCAGGCTGCCCAGGGGGGTTGTGGAGTCTCCTTCTCTGCAGACATTCCAACCCGCCTGGACACCTTCCTGTGTAACCTCACCTGGGTGTTCCTGCTCCATGGGGGGATTGCACTGGATGAGCTTTCCAGGGCCCTTCCAACCCCTGACATCCTGTGATTCTGTTGATTACTTCTGAGTAGTCTGAAGAACTATCCCCCCTTTCAAAGTGTGTTATTGGTGACAGCAACGCTCCCTCCTCACGACCCGAGCTGCATTAATGGTGGTTCTGGTGCAGTTACAGTCCTCTCTGGCTGAAGGACGTTCTGGTAAAATGAACAGGCTGGAGCTCCTCGCTCCACCTCTGCTGTGAAACCAGAGCCGTGAAGCTGCATCCGTGGCCTGGGTGCCCCCCAGGTGCTGCTGCTGGGCTCTGATGAGGGGAACCCGTGCAATTCTGAGCCCTCACTCCCTCAGTGACTGACCAGGAGCCTCCCCTGGGTTTGCTCGAGGAGAGGACACGCTGGTTTCCCTCAGCGGTGCCTCCACACCTTGCTCTCTGTGACTCTGTAACACTTTGTGCCCACAACATCTCGGACCTTCGCACTTCGCCGGCCTATCAGCACACAAGTTAAGCTCCAGCACCTCTTCGCACCGCCTGCCACACCAACCGCGCTCCGTCCCGCCCTCCCCACACACCTCCTGCCGGCGGCGGCGCCCCCTGGCGGGCGGCGGGGGCCGGGGGAGCGGAGGGCGGTGCTTCCGGCCGGCGGCGCTTCCGGCGGCGATGGCGGCGGGTGGCAGCGACCCGCGGGCGGCGGACGTGGAGGAGGACGCGTCGCAGCTCGTCTTCCCCAAAGGTGCGAACCGAACCGAACCGAACCGAGCCGGGCCGGCGAGGGGTCCGTGGGCGCCGGGTGGAGGCTGGCGGCGGCCTGTGGGAGCGGAGCCGCCCCGCCAGTCACCGGTACACAGAGCCCAGGGGTTAAACGTCAGGGATAACAAATCGTATATGTGTTTGAACAACCCACGATGGCTAAAATATGGCTGTTCTTATGTGGAGATCTACGCGTATAGGAGTAAAAATTAATGTTTTTCCTCTCGGGTTATGGCAAAAAGATTCTTGTTATTTAATATAATAATTATTTTTTCATTGATGCGTGTTTCCATGCAAATAAAGGTCCCTTCTGAGCACGGCCCTGTAGCTGACTGCTCATATACAAACACAAACAGGGAGAGCTGGCTAAAAAGGGGGGAAGATCTGTTAAGAGTGGTTAAAACTTTTTTTGTGCTAATAATAATAAAGTGGGTCAATTAATCTTTCGAGCTAATGAAGCCTTCTTTAAAATATTCAGAAGTATGTACTTTAAGAACTCCTCAGAAGCTTCCAAAGAGTGTAGACATCACTTTTGAATTTTTTCGAATATTACAGTTCTATATATTTTCTTTCTGAAACAAGTCATACATTACATAAGTTCTGGCAAAAATGGGTGAAGAAAGCACATTACAAAAATGTGACAAACCAGAAGGCTAGGTCTGCATAAGTAAAATGTGTGGTCAAAAAGACAAACACATTGGATTGTCACTCAAAATTGTGTAATTTTTATCTGCATTTTCAGTATGAAATGCTGCCCAATCATTGGTGAAAGGGTCTGTACAGTTACAGTGAAACGTGTTTTTCATTTCCTTATTGTCCAAAGCTAAATTTACATAGTGAACTTCTGTACGTCGACTTTTTCATCTGTGCTTTACATTTTTTTACGCTGATATTCTTTCATTCAAATGTAGAATTTGAAACTGCGGAAACTCTTCTGAACTCAGAAGTACACATGCTTCTGGAGCACCGTAAGCAGCAGAACGAGAGTGCAGAGGATGAGCAGGAGCTCTCAGAAGTCTTCATGAAAACCTTGAACTACACGGCGCGCTTCAGCCGCTTCAAAAACCGCGAAACCATCGCCAGCGTCCGTAGGTGAGCGGGAACGTCGGGGTATGAGACTTCACTGGAGAGTTCGGTGTGTAAATTGATGTGGCTTTACAGAAGCGCCGTTTAGTGGAGTTTCCTGCTTGGGCTATAGTTCTGGGTCTTGTCTTTCTGAAGAGGCAAGAAATTTGATCATAATTGTTTGTGGAGGGAGGCTTGTACTTTGTCCAAGTCAAGCCTTCTGAACTGCTTTGTTTTCAGTACTTAAATGACAGTTGATGGCAGTAAATGGGAGGATTTTCTAGGCTTTGTAGAGTAGTGCTGGGGAAGATGACTTAACAGAATAAACTTTTTCTCCTCAACGCAGTTTTATGAGTCTCTCCTCCTGAAAAAACATTGATTTCAGTGCCAAAAGCAGAGTGAAAAAGAGACACCTATTCGGTTTGGTTTATGCCCTTTTATATTTCTAGCTTGCTTTGTAATTTCACCAAGTTGTTTTTCCTCACAGTTTGCTGCTCCAGAAAAAGCTCCATAAATTTGAACTGGCGTGTTTGGCCAACTTATGTCCCGAGACAGCTGAAGAAGCTAAGGCTTTAGTTCCGAGGTGAGCGTTTATATGTTGTAGAAAGATTGCTGTATACTTTCCGATGATGTAAAGCCAGCTGTGGGCAGATGTGGGCTGTGGGCTCTTCAGCCCAGCTCTGTCGATGGAAGAACTTTTGGTCTCTGTCTTCCTTCACATACCCATGGATCTGACAACAAGGTGATTTTTGCACACGTCAACAACATTTACTGGACTAAGTATAAACAGCTTAAATTTAGGTTCTTAGCCCACCCAGCTGTGTTTGTTTGGGTTTTGGGGTTTGTGTTTTGTGGTTTTTTTTTTCTGTTGGAGCAGATGACATTGCTCCTACAAATAGTTTTATGGCTAATGTACAGGGGAGCAGTAACTTCTTCACATCTGTATTTGTTGCCTCATGGCTTTAGGTAGAGGAGAGAGCAAAATACTCATCTGAATTTCAGTTTCTTCTTTGTATGCTGAGATTTCGTAGCAAAACTGGACTGGCTTATGAGCATGAGGCTACCTGGGCTGCACCTGTCTTGCCTTTTTGATAAAACATTTTGAGATTGTTGAGCAGAATGCTGTGGGAAGGATGGAGTTCTGTCATTGAAGGAGAAGGCCCTGCACAGGGGTTGGAGCGGTGTTTGTGCAGTGACGCTGCAGACAGTTCCTGGTGGTTCTGTACAGGCGGGTGACAATTTCTGGCTGTTTGAAATGAAGCCAGGGGGGAGATTACTTCTAAAATCTTTAATGGACCCCCATTGTTCTTATGTTGCAGCCTGGAGGGCCGGTTTGAAGACGAGGAGTTACAGCAGATCCTCGACGACATTCAGACCAAACGCAGCTTCCAGTACTAAGGTTCACCCTCCATCCCTTCACGTGAGCAGCAAAACCGGGGAACTCTGGCTGTGTCTCAGCCCTGTGGACCAACCCAGCTCCCGGCTGAGCGGGGGCAGTTGCGACAGAGGGCTCCCCAGTGCGCTGTCACCCCCAGTGCGTCCACACTGGGGCTCAGCGCAGCCCTTTCAGTTTGTTCCACGTCTGTGTTGGCAAGGCCACCTCCTTTGTGAGAGACAAAGAACCCAAAAAGCCTTTTCCCAGTGGCTCAAGCATTTGTTTCTTCCAAATCCCTCGCCCCCATGTGGGAATTTTCAACATGTTTCTGGTTTTGGGGGGAAATGTATATGTGATTTTTTTTTTTTGCAAACTTCTAAAAGAGATGGAGAAACTCATTCTTGACTCTTGGAAGGTTTAGTGATGGGCGGCATCAATTTCTGTGGTGTTTTTTTGTTTGTTTTTGTTTGATTGGGACAGTGGATTTTTACAGCTTCAATAATTTTCTATTGTTGTTTAGTATAAATTAAAATATATTTCTAATTAAGGCTGTGTGTTTTAAAAACATTGGGTGCCTATCATGGTTTTATTAATGAGGACCTTTTGGATAAACAGAACGTGTGATTATTACCCTGTGTTGGAGATCTGGGGACTCTTGAGTGGGTAGATAACACCATTCAGCGCAGGTCAGACAGGTGTTATTAACTGTGCCCACAGCCAGAGAACATTTGGGCAGCGTCTCTCTCTGCTCCCCAGTTCTCTAATAAATTTACCAGCCCACCTAGAAGGAGGAAAATGTTGCAGGCAGGAGCAGCTGGGACACAGGGCGGGGGGTGTTACATCAAGGCGCTGCTTGTGATGATCAGCAAGGGATTTCACTGATGTTGCAAAAGGGAGAGAAACACAATATTATTTCACCGCTTACTGGAAACTGAAAGCTGCTGCTGTGCCAGAAGGCTGAGCTGGTTTTTGGCAGCGGGTTGGGCGCGTTACCCCGATAACATTTATTTCCGTGCTCTAGCGGCGTTACATCTGCGAGACAATAAAACAGACGTGCTTTTCTCATTAACCACAGTAGCTGTAACTGAATCGTAAGAGTTATGCCTGGAGCACAAAGCCGAAAGGTGCGTGTCTAATCTGTGTTTCATGAAGCTCAGCGCCCGTTCCGAGCTTTTCGGCCGCTGCTCGCGGCCCCTCAGCGCGCACGCGCGCGCCGCTTCGCGCCTCCAGCGCGAGGGGAAGGGTCAGGAGCGCGCGAAGCTTCCGGCGGCGCCTGCGCACTGGCCGCAGCCGCTCCCCGCGCCGCTCCCCGCGGGCGCTTGGCTCCGCCCCCCTCGCGCCGCCGAGCGCGGTGACGTAGGGCGCGTGCGCCGCCCGGTCGCTGGCGGGGCAGGAAGATGGCGGGCGGCCGCGGCGGGGGCTCGTGAGGCGGCGGCGGCTGCCGGGGCCGGCGGGACGAGGCGAGCGGCGAGGAGACCGGGCGCGGAGTCGGGCTGCGAGGGACCGGCCGGGCGGTGAGCGTGGCCGGGTTCGCGGCCGCTGGCGGGGCGGGCGCGGGGGTGAGAAGCCTGGGAAGTGCGGCCGTCTCCGCCATTTTTAGGCCGCGGCCCACAAGCGGTGGGGCCGGGGAGAGACGGAGCCCGGCTCGGCCCGGCAGCCCAGTGAGACGGGTGCGGCAGTGAGGGCCAGCGGGGCGGCTCGGGAGCACGGGGCCCGGTCTGGCCCGCGGGGTGAGCCGGGCGCAGGGCCCGCGGAGCGGGGAGCGCTGAGGGCTGAGGTGGCGGCCGGGGCTGGGGCTGCGAGCGGACGGGCCGGGCCTCTCGCTGCCGGCCGCGGAGCGTGTGGCCTCGCCTGAGTCTCTCAATTCTGCTTTTAGTTTTCCTACATTATTATTGTTTCTAAAAATGTTCTTTACTCTGCCTTGAATTCGAGTGGGGTTTGGGTTGTGACTGCTTGAAAATACAGCTTGGGAAGCCCTGGCTATTACGGGTAGATACAGCCATGTGGGAGCAGGCACTTGCTTATTCTGGAAGGGTGGGTGGATTTAATGAGGATATGGTGGCACATTCCACTGATTGAGACTTGCCAGTCTACAATCATGATACAGGTAGCAAACCTAGATTATCTGCTACATTCGAAAAATATACTTCAGCATTTTTCCGTCGGAGAGAATTCATTAAACTTTGTGTTTACTTGAAGAAAAGAAGAGTGTTATTCCTTTCTTGATAACTGTTAGTTTCTTTGTTGTGAGTAGATAGCTGCATGGTTTCAAATACAGTATTTTGAAGTACTGGTACTCATTCAAGCACATCTGTTTGTTTTATAAAAGTTGTTATTGGTAAGTAGTTCTGTACTCTACTAGTTTTGGATCTCATATCCTTAATTGTAACTTGTGAGTAGTATATGGGAATCTGTTTCACTATGTTTACATTAGTCCCTCATCCTCTGCAACAGATGTTCATCTGTTTATACTTTTCCTAACTCAAACTATTCTTCCTTTAAGAAAGGCCATACTGTGTGCATATTTGTCAGAATTTATAGTATGCAAACAATATAGTGTCAAAATACTTCGGAGTTCCCTCCTCCTGAATTTTTTATCAGTTAAATTGGTTTTCACTTCTCAACCATTTGCAGCGGTATTCCACCATCACCTTTAATATAAGAATATATAATCATAAAACATATTTCAAATTCTGCTTCTTGACATCTTGTTCAAATGTGCTGTAGTATTTCGAATGGAAAGATCTGAAAATGTAGGTAAAAGGCTCTCAGCATAATAAGAAGCATCTGGCTTGTCTTTAATTGCTTTGCTGTTAGCTTTTTTGAAATTCTTTGCCCACCTGCTCTGCAGTTTAGAAGGTAAGCTTTACATGACCTCCCTGCATTTGACTGTTCCAGAAGTGGATGGAACTACCAGATAATACTAAGAGCATCAACTTTGAGAAATAAATAGTGAAAGAGGGGGGGAAAAAACAAATCTCTTTTAACTAGGACCTAACATTCTCTGCAGCTCACAGTGTATGTTTAATTTAATACCCTACACCTAGAACTGCTAAAACCTTTTAACTTAAATGTCAGTTTAAGTTAACCTTTTAATGTCAGTTACCAGAAACAGTTAAAGTCTTTCCCCATTACCCTCCTTTGAACCTGTGCAGCAGTAAACACCAGACTGTTTGGACCGTTGGAACTGAACATTTACTGTTGGTTTTGTGTTCCTGTTTGCAGCAGAGGTTAGCGCAGGAAGTAGTAATGTAACGATCCTGAAGTGTGCTTGAGGTAAAGGTACTAGACATGCCTTTTGCTGCAGCAAAGAGAGGCCTCGATCTGAGGAGCAGATGAGAAAACTGCTGTTTTGTTCCCATCCTTAGCAGATGTCTTAGTCTTCTGACTCACCTGAAAAAAAATACCATGGAAAAGACTTTTGGTTGAGTAAGAGTAGGTAAAGAATACAGTTTAACTTTTTACAGAGATGGTTCCATGCAAAGTATTTAACTTTTTGCATCTGGTAGGCACAGGGCTGATATCTAGGGAATTTCTATAGTTGCTTCACTAAGGCTGGAAATTAAAATAATTTTAACCTTGCCCAGATGTTACTCTGGGTCATAGTTGAGAAAATTGTGCGTATCTTTGTGCAAGAAAGTTGTAAAAGCGAATTGAGAACTTTATCTATAGTGTGTTTGAATTTTTACAAAACTTGTTATTTGTTTGCAGTATTTTCATTCCTGATATTGTATCATTTTGTTATTGAAAGTTTTATACAAAGTAAAACTACAGATATGCAGGTTAGGTTGGTATAGTTAATTAATAAATTTCATTAATAAATAAACCTTAGTGAAACAATGTTGTTAGAGCTTAATGGTGGGGAGGGTATATGTTAGAGATCTTTCAAAACAGTAAAAGTTAAAATACCCTTAGTTTTCTTCTCTTAACATAGAGCATCTCTGTAAGTAAGAGCAGAGAAGTTGATTTTTTTGATAGCTAAGTAGTTCTTTGTTGTTTGTTTTTTGTTGTTATTCATTTTAGTTCAATGTAGATCATCCATGATCCCATAGCTTTAAAGTGGTGCTAAATTTACCAGCAATCTGTTCTTGCTCACTCGTATTTGAAAAAAACTAGTCAGCATTTAATAGAATGTAATTTCTGGTTCAACCGGCTCTCCACATCCAGGCTGGCTGTACCAATCATTCCATCCTGGAACTTGAAATATGATAGCAAGTATCTATTTTCCAGGAAAGAATGTTCATTTATGTTGTGCAGTATTACTTTTGATAATATGTTTAGTATAAAGACAGTGCCTGCATGGTGATGCGAAGTACTGGTTAAAACCGCTCTTCAGTTTGTGGTAGTGTAGATTGAAGTCTATGGTAGGAAAAGGTGAGGCCTGACTGTGTGGCAGCATAGTAGAAGCCTGTGTTTTTTGTGGAGGTTGTAATTAGCAAAGTGGCTGAGTAGTCCAGCCCTTCATTTTTTCCTTATTTTACAAGGTTTTATTTCAAGCTTCTTTCCTTTGTCTGAAGAGGACTTGATATAAAGAAGAATAAAAACCAAAAGCAAACAAAAAAACTAACTCAGAAACATGAAAACTGTAGTACTTTTTGAATAGCTTAAGCGCAAGTCAGAACTTCGAGTTTAAATCTATTACTGACTTGATACTTTTCCTTAAGCCATGTTCTCTGAATGTGGGGGGATGCTAGAGACCAAATTATTTTACACTTTGAAGCTAAGCTAACTGGTGGGGTTCCTGTTTTATCTCTGCTCCAAGTTATAAAATGGAAGAAGTATGATTCTGTGTAGCAAGAATGGCCACAATAAGGAGATCCCAGTTTATCTAGGAAGATACATACCTGTTTTTCACTTGATGTTAAAAAGAAAAACCCAAGCCCTGTTCCTTAGAGGTACCTTGTTGAACAGGAAGAGTAAGTGCCAACTTCCGTAATATGGGATAATCTTTTATGCTGCAAATCCATGTAAATATACTTTAAGGACTGAAAAATGTGCTAAGTGTAATAATAGTGAATTGTACTGAGTAAGTTGTAATGTAGTCTTATCAGGAGTTGGGGGTTCTAAGCAGTTTCATGAGCCATTGTTTTTTCTTGTAATTTCTCTCAGGTGTAGAACGATAGACTTGCTCTACACTATTAAACTTAACTGCTGACTAACCGTGATAAAACTTCTGTGTTGTACACAAGTGTTATTTCAAACAACTACATGGAAGTGTTCTTACACATATATAGAATATCAGAAGTATAAGCAACTTCTTAAATTCTTCAGACACAAATGAAACCATCTTTTCCCCTCTGGCCTCTTATATACTGCAACAAGTAACCTGGTATATTATTTTTTTCTATCAAAAATGAGTGAGAAGTTTACTTTTAATTTCATTTTTCTTTTAAATAGTATTTTTTTCCCCATACACTGTTAAATCTGAACACATTATATGTGTACTTTTAATTAGCGAGTGAATTTTGATACGAAGAACAACAACAGACTTGTCATGAGGTCATTGCTGTTATTTAATTAGCCTTCACCACAATGAAATGTGCTGGTTAAAAAAAAGAAATCCTATTGACTTTCGAACTTTTGAAAATGTAATGAGTGGAGTTGTAGATTTGATGTCACCCGAATTTTTAGTTCTTTTAAATAATTGGAATCAGAATATTCTGCTGTCTTCTCTTAGTACCAGAGTTCATGCAGTGGTGCAGAGAGCTGTACAGGGGGCCCCCTTCTCTGAGCAGAAGTGCGATGTTTGTTTTCAGTCTGTCTCAGTTTTCTGTTTTGGCCTGTGTCATAGAAACGCTGGTTCTGGAACTGGTGAGGTAGGGAAGAGGAGCTGATGGGAACATCCGTCTCCGCCATAGCATTGACTCATGCTCTGCTGAGTGGCTGTAACCACGTGTCGAGAGGCGCTATGCTCCGTTCTTAGTTTATATGGCAGGTATATCAACTTTTTGTAAAATACATCCCTGAATGTTTAAGATCGTGTCTGTTTAGGACCAAGTTTTAAGACAGTTGGTCATGAAGCCTGGAATTTAGATTGCTCTTAGTCACTCACCTGTAACTCTACCCAGAAGTGAGTACCCCTGAGTGTGGCAGGACAGGCCAAAAGCAGTTTTGGAACTAAAAATATAGATAACTCTGATTAATTCTGTGTATTAGTATTTGAAACCCTACTAGATGTGCACACAGATACTTGAAATAATCCTTGTTTCTTCAGTTTAAACATTTGAGTGTTCTTTTAAATAATTTACCCAAATCCAAAAGAAACATGATACAAAAGAGTACATTCATTTGTCCTTTTTTTAAAGGGAGGCCGGCAGGATAACAAGGAGTCTGCACTGTTTTATGAGTTTAGTGTAGTTTTTGTGTTGATTATGAAGTTTTGGCAACTCGGTGATTTGTATTTTGCCATGGCTGTATGAGTATTCATCTGCAAGTGTGAGTCTGGAGGAGCTGCACTTTGCGTTGGATAAATGGTGCCACAGCTCCAGCTGCTGCGAGTGCTGGACTTGCAGCCTGAGGGCTGAGCAGTGGTGCGGCCCTGCCCTGGCCAGTGTACATTTAGTCACCTAAACTGGCATTGCAGCCCAAAGTGGTAACTTCCCGTTCTTCTGATCATTTGGGTTTTCTCCTCTGTCCATAGAGGCATTCCTGGAACTCTGTAGTAAGTTGGTTGAGCGGCTGCTCGGGGTTTGGACCAATGTTAGCAAAAAGGGTACCTTAACAGAGAGCAGGTTCTTAGGTGGGTGGCCAGGGTGGTCACCACATGTTCATGTTAGCTTAAAGGAGACATTAGGTAGGACAAGGAACATGCCACTGGGGTCAAGGCAGGGCTGCTTTTTTCATGCCAGCAGTTCTAGGTTGTGTTTGGGACATGCTGGAACTTGCTCTCAGCAGGCCTCTAGATGCTGCCTACAATGCTGAATTGCCCTCAGTAGCTATTGCTGCAGTTAAACTGTGTGATCATGATGTGCAGTCATGCTTCCCACCACTGTTCTCTGCCCCCAAGCCCAGTAAAAATCACCAGTTAACTTTGAAAATGCCTTTCATCCTATTGCGGCATGTTTATAAGCAAAGCATTATACTTTGCAGACATGAGTGAAATTTCATTATTATATCACAAAAAAAAATTATAGGTTGCCCAAATTTGCAAGCAGGAAGACTGCAGATTAAGTGTTAAACATAGTAGAATGAACATACAATATTATGCTGTTCCTAAATTATGCAGTTTGGAGTTAAATCCATAACTGAGTCAGTCATCAAACCACATTTTGCAATCTCTGGAGGATGCAAATACTTTTGTCTCCTCAGCAAATTTAAGCCTAAGAAATAAACTCTATTTCTAATAACATATTTTGTATACTCCTGACTAATATAATAAACCCCAGCTGCCAAGCTTTCTTGTACAGTAAGATACAGACCTAGAACTGTTGACTGAAGTGCTGCTTTTACCGGGAGAGCTTGCCGATATTCTCAAGACAGATGATATGAAGTAGGAAAAAGAAATACCAAGGGATTTTAGACCTTTGGAGAACTTAGTTTTCAAAACTGAAGCTCTCTGGTGACATGTGCTTCTAATGAATTGTCATTCCCATGTGGAGCTCACTCTTCTGTAATTGGGGAAAATCTTATATTGGACTGTTGCTCTTTGGAAGGCTCCACGTGGGGTTGAAGTATGTGAACTTGAATTTCCTTTACTGAAAAATGTATTGATAGAGCAGATGGACACATGCTTTTATTGAACAGCACTAAGTAGTAAATGTGAAGGCTATTTAGTAAAGAAGCTTAAGTGTGATCATTGAGCAGTGTATATATATCTCTTCATAACCATATACAGGTGTTTGCATGGCTCATAATTCATGAGGAAATACCAGAAAACTTATCTTCCTGGAAGAGCTGTTTCTGTGATTCCAGTTAAAAGCAAGTGTACTTCTAATTTATTTTCAGCAAGTTCTGTTTGTATCAGCCATCGATTTAGGAATTGTCCTAGTACTGAAAGTGTTTCTGTATAGAATAATCTCTATGTTGACTCTTTTAAAATAGGCATGTTTCTGACAAAACTTTTAGAACCACTTGAGTGATATTACGTAGACTTTCAAACACTTGAGAGTTCAAAATTACAGTAGTTACCACAGTTTATTTTTTCCTATTTTAAATTTGTTCCCTGTTGGATTCAAGAGTTTCTAGCTGCCTCAGTAGCAAACAAGGGTAATGCAGTGATCTTCCACACCAAGCCGTGGCAAAAGGGTAGTTTACATATGCACTAGACCTTTAGATCTTAACTGGAGCAGATGTTAAGCTACACTTTCGAATTCTGTCTTTATCCACATCCGTAATCTACAGTCAGAACTGTACTTGATCGAAGTAATTTAAAAGTGCTCTTTTCCATAATTTCGGGGGTGTTTGGTTGATGGAGTTTGTGGTTTTGTTTTTTAAACTTCTCTGGTTCACCATTAAGTCAAAAATGGGAAGCATTATTAATGTAGAAGCATAGTTTGAATTTCTCTAGCAGTGTCCATGAGGCTTGTTTAGCAGCATTCTGTGATTTGATAAAGTTTCAATTGTTCTCTTCAATTCCACTACTCTTGCTTAAGGGTGTCTCTATTATAATAGTTAATTCTGGGTGTAGCAACTGTAGCTGTTAATTTACATCTTTTGCTATAAACATAGCTGCTAATTTAACTGCTCAAAAATTTGAGTTTTGGTCTGGGGGGATAACAAACAAATCTGTCTTGGATAAATCTCTGTTCATCTACTACATCTTTTTATCAAAAGAGAATCAAAAATCCTTGAGGAAAAAAAAAATCTCCTTGGATAGTATTAGGAAAATACTGTGGGGTAGTATGTTGTAGGGCATTTATTCTGTGGTGTGGCTGTAGAAATGTTTAGTATCTGCTTTCCTTGTATTGAATACATGAAGTATGTAAATAACCTCAATGTGTCTGGAAGACAGAGGCTGTGTCACACAAAGCCTCTGCTTCTAGATGTGAGTTAGCCAGGGTGTAGACATGGGTGGTGAATGGCTTTTACCATTAAAATATGCAATTAAATAGAAATTATTTTGTCTTGAAGTATTCTACTGAAGTGTTACATCTCTTTTTGGAGAGAGAAAATAGAAAAAGAATCTTTGAAATGCAGTTAATAAATACTGAAAAAAGTTGGTTTTATTTGTGGGGGCTTTTTACCTTCTTACTCTTACCATATAAAGGCACGTTTTCACATGATCGCACTTGACAGCAGTATTTCCCTTCTTTCTGCTCCTCTGTCTGGACTTCAGCTTCTTAGTTTTAGAAACTATTCTATCTTTATTTGGCCCAGAAACTGGTATGGCAAACAGCATTGCTTTGTTGGAAGACCGGCCCAAGTAAAGTTTACGGGGAAAAAAAAAAAAAAAAGAGCATTCTTTGGGTCACAAAGTAGAGATTTGCTTAATTCTTCTCTTTTGATGCTTTGAATGTTTACTTCATATACAAGTTGCAAGAGTTCTGGGTATGCTTGTTAAGCATTCAATAGATAAAGGTTATGAAAGGTGATCTTGAGAACAAGTTAGAACTCTTAGTAATTCCCAAGTCTTACTAAAAAGACTTGAATATCTTCTTGTCAGTATTGAATTTGAAACTCTTAGGGACTTGGGTACTCAGCTTTGTTTAATATATTAAAATGTATGTTTCTCCTTGATAGTGTGAAGCAAATCAAACTGTTCAATTGTGTGGACTTTGTCTTTATCATCAGAATCTCAGTAGATTGTTTCTGAAATGAAGCTACTGGTTGCTGTGTTTCCCTACTTACATTTCATTCTGCAAACTGCAGTAGTCCTTCTAGTCCTTTTCCATTCCACTGATTCATAGTGTTCTCTGAAGACATTTTTGTAGGATTTCTTGCCAGTTTTTTTTTTTTAATCACCCTTTCACTGGTGTTTGTGTGTTTTATACAAATGAGGCTTTGAGTCTTCTAAGAAGTTGTCTCAAGCCATGTATAGACAAATGAAAGCAAAATGGACACATTTCTTCCATATGGTACCTAAATAATAATTTGTCTCTAGAGTACAGTCAAGTTCCAGTTCAATCATGAGTGAGCTGAGAAGGAAAGATGGTTTGGGATTTATGTACCTAAAGAGTAGCACTTGAGTTGAGAGGGATGTAGATGCACTTGAGAAATGGGTCAGCAGAACCTTTCTGAAGACTGGCAAGGAGACGTGCAGATTTCTCCATGTGTGGCCGTAGCCTCATGGATTTGGACAAGCTGCAAAGTGAGTGACTGAATAGCAGTCTCACTGAAGAGGACCAAATTGAATGCGAACAAGCAATATATTCTCCTTATAAATAAGATGAACTGCATATTGGGTGAAACTAGGAGTATCCCCAGCAGATTCAGCTGTGAGTTAATTTTTTTTTCCCCACTAAGATTAGTGTTAGTTCAGCAGGTCCTGATATAATAGCCAGCTGTAGAATATCTTGATATTTAGGATTGACAAGCATGAGAGGCCTTTTTTGCTTTTAAACTGCTTTTCCTTTGTTGTATTTTAGTATTTGTCATCCTATGTTATATCTTTTGTTTCCTGACAAAATGGTAGCTCCAAAGTAAAGCATCATCATTCATCACTTCTGCATGAAAACCAAGCTGGATGTATTTTGGTCAGTTAAGATGAATTGTTGTTATCATAGTGACTCACAGTAGCAAAAACAGTCTGGGTTAGTTATAAACTAAATGCAGGTCTTGCCAAATGCTAAGCAAGAGTCAAGATGAATATACTGGTAATTCAGAGGGAGGAAGAATATTGCTTTATTATTAAAATATTGCAAGTAAATTTTAACTTAAAGCAAAACTATGGAAATCATGGCAGCAGACCAAATCCTGGGTATCTTCTATAATAACTGAGGTTTGGTTGCAGTCTGCCAAACATCCTCTTAGTGCCGTTGGTTGTTTCTGTGTTCGTTTTGAAGTAAACTTCCAGAAATGTGCTGTGCAAGTTGCTTTTGTGAGGTGCAGAAAGGGAATCGTTCTAGGCTGTTTTACTTGTGAAAGCAGTTTGCTCTGGCCAAAGTGGTAAAGCAGGACTTGTCTCTTCAGTCCTGTGAACTAAAGTATTTTGACTTTTTTATGACATATGTAAGCTCCTGTCTTCTGTAAATCTGTCTGCTTTGGAATGAGTCAGTTGTTTAGTTTGGACATAAATGAGGAATGTTTGAGAATTATTTGGTTATTAGGTATTTATTTAGCACCTGAAATCCAAAATTTGAAGAAAGTGTTAAATGTACATATGACTGCTGTGCTGTTGAGCAGAGTCGACTGTTGAGGACAGTCCCTCAGGCTCTGTAACCGGAGACTTTCAGACTGACTGAAGTTTATTCCCTGACAGCCCATTCTCCCTTGGGCTTTTAGGTGTCTTCATTTGTCTGGGTGCTTTCTCTGCTGCTTCTGAGGTTCTTGGGCGTAGTGTGTTTGTATGGGGAACTTCAGAGGTGTAGGGCTAATGTCAATTAAATATCAGCACTGCTTCTCTTCCTGCAGAGAATGAACCCTTTGAACCAAAAACTGTGTCAAAGTAATCCCATTTTGCCAGGCCTTGTTCGCTGTACAGTGAAAGATAGTTGTTTTTTATATAGGTATGTTAGAAATGTTACATGTTTTATCATTTCAGACTCCATATCATGTGTGTGTGTGTGTTACGGTTGTGTTAAAAATATGAAGGTTTAAGCTTAATGGGGAAACTGCGCATAATGAAAGTACACAACTGAAGTTAAAGGGGAAAAAAAGTACTTCTGTGTTTTTTAGGTCCTTGATCATGCCAGTGTAGTAGATTGATGGCTGGGTATGAAACAGAAATCATTGAAATATCTCCAAATATTGTGGTTTTGGGCAGAGTAGTTTATTTTACTTAACTAATGGTTAATTTGAGGATCTGTTTCTGTGTTTTTGATGAAGACGTAGGATATTTATTTTCATTTGCTGTTGGAATACAATGACTGAAATGAGGAAAGCTGCCGAATCCTCTTTCCCCCACTTTGCATGGTCAGAATTTAAAACCCTATTTCTAGGAAAGTTTTTATCACAAATAGAGTACGACGGAGAGCGGATGCTAATGTATGTTGGCAGTACTGCAGGAGAGCCCTAGGGAAATGTGCTTGCTGCAGAGAGCAGTAATGTTGCTTGCTAGCAGACTTGTAAATATATAGGTCAGTATTTGTGTCTTGACTTTTGTGATTTGGTGTGTTCTGGGCCTCCGGCACCTGTGGTTAATTAGAGAGTCTATTCTCAGATTGCAAGAATGGTCTTATTTTTCTTAGGTTTAGACTTGCTATACTCATGCCTGTATGTCCTTAGCATTTTTTTTTTAATCTGCATCTAAAAATGCAGCAAACTACATGCTACTTGCTCTTATTGTGTCTTATGTAATTCAAAGGTGGAAATAAGATTTTTTTTAAATACTCTTCAGGACAAGAATCTTATGCGCTTTTTTTTTTTCCTTCTTCTCTCCTGTTAAAAAGCTTTTTAAATCTACTTTTGACAAAAGTATATTATTTCATGACCACGGGGTTAAGTTGGGCAACTTTGCACTTTGTTGTTGCATCTCGTTGACTGATGCAGACTTTCTTTACCATTGGGGTGTATGATGTTTTTACAAAAAGTGATGATCTATTAACTTGGTTCAAAATCAAGACAGGCCACAGAGTGGCTTCGAACATGAGAACATATTTTTCAACTCATTTTATATTCCTGCTTAGGATGACCACTATCCTTCATGAATAGTGAGAAAAATTATCATCTAGTTATAGAACTGTAAATCAATAAAGATCCATAGCATTCTTTCTTGACTAAAATTGTTTAGATGTAGCACTTCTGATGAAGCAGCTCTATCCAAAATCTATGATCTAAAAATGGATAGTTAAAAAAAAAAGTACTTGTAAAATTGAGATTGAGTGCCTCATACAGGTGTACAATTTTCAGCCTTCAGGTGATCTTGTTTTGTCAATCTGATTAAATGGTGGTTGTTGTTGTTTTTCCCAATACAGTGGGAAATTGATATACAAAGCAATTCCAGGAATCAGTCAAATTAAGATATTCTTCACTACATAGGCAAATTGGCATGATTTTTTTTTTCTTAATTCCATTCTGAAAACACCGAAAAATTATCTAGTGTACTGTGAAGTAAGCTTATGATCAGTCTTCAGAAAAATTATGACAACTGCATAGAGCAGCAGCAAAGTCACCTCTGCTGTGAGAGTTTAATTCATTGGCAGACATGTGAATTAGTTTCAGTAGATTTCAAATGTATTTTCAGAAAAATGCGATGGAACCTTGCTGCTGCTAGTGCTGTTTTACAGTGGTTTTAGTAAAGTGAGTTTCTAATATTTGTAGATTATAAGCATATTCGCTTCAGTGAATGAAGCAAGGGAGATACATTAACACAGATTCAAAACTAATCTTTTGTTCAGGTTCATTTCCTGTTTGAAAGCAGAATTATTTTTAAATACCTAATTAGGCAGTTTAACACGTTAGGAATACCATTTACTTGAGATTGCATGGTTTGCAAAAGTGAAGAATGGGTTTTTTTCTATGTAACTCCCTACCTGGTGATTTTATAGTTTCAAGAAATGCCAGGCAGTCTAACAGTCTCTCACTCTTTTCATCCCTTAAAACAGCGTGGCTGGCTCTCTTCCTTTGTAGTAAAAAAATGATGTGTGTACATGCTTGTTTATTCCTTTTATTTTCTAAAACGTGAAAAACAAAAGCTGAAGATGGCAAAACCAGAACATTTTCTGTCTGGAATATGTCCTTCTGCATAATTCTTCTGCACTGGGCAGAGGTACAGTTCCCAGGTCAGGAAGAAGATTGGATGATGAGACCAAGAAAGAGCTTTCCTGCAAGTATTGTGAATGTTGCAGGGGAAGCGCTGGGCGCATCCACTGCTGCTCTCCAGAGCAGAGATGCACATTCTTCCAAACCAGGAAAGGAGGGAGAAGGTTTTTTTAAACTCAGTGTTGATACTGTGTAAAAGTGGGAAGGGAATAAAATGAAATTGTATTTGATCGGATTTATTTTTTCAGAACAGGTGTGTTTATTCAGATGTGCTTACAGATTTAAAAAATGTAGGGGTGCATTTTTTCAGAGAGGACCATTTACAATAGGACTTTCGAATTTACAGAAATGTTACTTGTTGCCTTGTAGAGGTAAATGTGCTTGTCCAGTCCAAGATGGCATTTGCTACTGATGTATTGAACAATAGACTTGTTACACTAATTTTGCATTGTAATGTTCCTATTTTATACTTTTGCCTCAGAAAGCTGGGGTGGTTCTTCTTTATTAGTGTGTTTTTTCACTGAATATCCTGAACAATTTGTTGAACTCCAGTATCCTACTGCAGTGCAAATAATTACTATTAATTTTTGCTGTTTCTGTTATACTAGAAAAGTCCTTGCTTTAAAACCTACAAGTAATTTAACTCTCTAATACACATTTAAAGAAGTAGTTTCCAGATACACTCAGGGAATCTTCAGCACGTGTTTTCCTTGGCTGGTTTGGCTATTTCAGGGGAATATCTTTGAAGCTGCAGCATGTTGTGTTGTACTGGGCAGCTGAGGGTTTGCAAAGGAACCAGCTGGTGGTGCTGCCCAGAACAACCACCTGTGCTCCCACTTGGAAACAGACTTTCCTTCTGACGTGCTCAGGTTGTTACATACTGTTCTGCACCCAAGTTGCTTGCGCTTCGGTGAAAAATGAATATGAAAGCATGTTTTAGTTACCAGTTATTGCACTTCATTATTTTATTATTACTTTTGGGGTAAACCATATAAAATCTGTGAAGATAATATATAAATCAGATTTTTTTTTTCCCCCTCTTAGTGTTAAACTATCCACAATAAGTGATGCATTTAAGTGATGACTCTTTTTCTCCAGAGTTCACCTGATTAAACCAGTGTAGGAGGATGCTTTGGTGTTTTTTATTTTGCTTTCACTAGCCTAATTTGTTTTATTTTGATGTAATGAAGTTGTGTGTGAATTGCTTTTATTGCATGATTTCAGGCAGGCAAGTCCAAATCTGTCAAATTTCAAAACTTATTGTGAGATTTATTTTTATATTAAAGAAACAGCCATACTCAAATAAGATGATACAGTAACAATGTTAATAAGTGAAATGCTGCTGTTACCTGTATAGCCTTATTTGAGTGCATGAACTAAGCGGTAACTATTTTCTATAATGGGCTAATACTGTATGTGACTTGCCTTGTTTTAAAAAGCCAACAAACTCCACAAATCCATCTATTTTATGGCACCATGCTGCCCTGGGTCATCCTCAGCTTTGTTTTTCATTTCTGACTCTGTTCTACAGCCACATCACTCTGCTCACTTGATAGCTCTAGTAAAGCTGCCATCCTTATGGCACTGTTCGAGTGAATGAACGCTTGCTATGTGGCACATGTATTTGTTGTATCACAGTATCACAGTATGTTTGGGATTGGAAGGGACCTCAAAAGATCATCTAGTCCAATCCCCCTGCTGGAGCAGGAACACCTAGGTGAGGTCGCACAGGAACATGTCCAGGTGGCTTTGAATGTCTCCAGAGAAGGAGACTCCACAACTTCCCTGGGCAGCCTGTTCCAGTGCTCTGTCACCCTTACTGAGAAGAAGTTTCTTCTCAAATTTAAGTGGAACCTCTTGTGTTCCAGCTTGATCCCATTACCCCTTGTCCTATCATTGTTTGCCACCGAGAAGAGCCTGGCTCCATCCTTGTGGCACTCACCCTTTATATATTTATAAACATTAATAAGGTCCCCCCTTAGTCTCCTCTTCTCCAAACTAAAGAGACCCAGCTCCCTCAGCCTTTCTTCATAAGGGAGGTGCTCCATTCCCTTAATCATCTTTGTTGCCCTACGCTGGACCCTCTCCAGCAGTTCCCTGTCCTTCTTGAACTGAGGGGCCCAGAACTGGACACAATATTCCAGGTGTGGTCTCACCAGGGCGGAGTAGAGGGGAAGGAGGACCTCTCTCGACCTACTAACCACCCCCCTTCTAATACACCCCAGGATGCCATTGGCCTTCCTGGCCACAAGGGCACAGTGCTGGCTCATGGTCATCCTGTTGTCCACCAGGACCCCCAGGTCCCTTTCCCCTACACTGCTCTCTAATATGTAATCTCCCAACCTATACTGGAACCTGGGGTTGTTCCTGCCCAGATGCAGGACTCTACACTTGCCCTTGTTACATTTCATTAGGTTATTGCTGTTAGTATTGTTGGTTAAGAAACAGCAATGGACATCTTGGGTCCTTTCACAAGCTCCTTCAGTTCTCTTGTGCAGTTTCTTCTGCCCAGGTTTCTCTCAACTAAATTATCTTTAATTTATCCTTTTTTAACCTGTGTCTACTTGTCATTCTCGTGTTCACTCTCTTTCTTGACTGACACTGCTCCTCAGTTGGTGTTTTTGTTTCTATAGTTACTCTTTCTGTATTTCTTCTAACTTGTCTTTGGGCTGTTTTGTCCATCTGATCTTATTCCTGCCTTCGGTTTCATGTCAGATGTGCCTCCATTTATTCCTCAATTTGATTGCATTTTCCAGGCTTTCTTTTGTCATCAACTGGAGAGTAAGCCGAGTTACTTCCAGTGTTTCTGAATGGCCTTAGCTTTGCTCAGTTGACTTCATTATATATTCTCTGTATATACCCAAATACATTTAAGCCCCATATGTGTAAAAGCTAGTCAGCTGTGAAGGGGTATTTGTGGGGACAGAAAGAGGGAAACTGACAGTTCTTTGAAAAGTCATGTTTCTGTTGCAAACTATGAGGATGCACAAAAAAATGGCATGTAAAAATTAAATTCACAGTTCCAGTTGTGATAAAAGTATAATGAACTAGAAGAAAATAGCAATTAATTGGCAGCATTACTATCCAGAAACAATAAGAGGTGACGTATGCTTGATGTTGGAGAAAATCCCACTGATGCTTCTAATTCTGTGCATTAAGGAAAAAATTGAGGCTTTCATTTAAACACTTCTTGGTGAAGTCTAAATAAAGAAGCTCAAACAAAAAAAATCCCGAAGTTTAGTACTTTGCTTAAAATAGGAAATTGGATGCTACTACTTTGGATTACACATTATCCTCTAATATTTGTTTGCATGTTTCTACTCAGTCTCCCAAATACAGCAGGAGCTTTAGTTATATAGAGGCGCTGACTTCAGATACTTTTTTTTTTAGCTCATACAAAAAAACTAAAGGAGAACCTGTTGAGGTGTTGGTTTGTCCCAACAAAAGACAAAGTAGAATACTGGTAACTTAAATGTTAAATGTGTATATATGTCTGACTGGAGTAGAGGTTTTTGGAAATAATTACTCTGGTTCCTGTGTAACCTCATCTGGGTGTTCCTGCTCCAGCTGGGGGATTGGACTGGATGAGTTTTCCAGGTCTCTTCCAATCCCTGACATTCTGTGATTCTGTGATTCATCTGATAACAGAATGTCTACAAAAAGCCTCCTTCATTTCTAAAGCTTCTTTGTTTGGAAACTTCACTCTGTGTGTATATGCACGTGTCTATATGCATGTGCACACACTGGTTTTATAGATCCATATATATATATGATGAATGCAAGCATGACTTGGGCATAAATATATGATGTGGATAAAATCACAATATTTGGGGCATTATTAAAAGAAAATGATCATGAGTAGCTGGTAAGCAAAAATCATTTTCCACAGTTTGTAACTGCAAGTAGATGGCTTTTTGTGTTAAAGGCAGTGACTTCAGAAGTTGGAGAAGCAGCTGGGAACATGAACAGAACATAAACCCATCATTTTCCTAAAGCCCTGTCATTTCTCTTGTCATGTTGTAGTTGTGATGTCACTTGTTGTCGTAACCATGAACTTGGAAGGGTCTGTAGGCGTGAAGAGGTGTAATTAACATGTTTATGCCTTTGGTCACCTTTTAAACAGTATTTTTTGCTGATGTTGATTGCTTGTTAAGTGAATGTTGTTTATATTAATCTAAGATAGACACATGTTGCTGTAGTATTGGGTATGTCCAATCTAAATTGATCCATATCGTAGCTATTTATTTGCCTCTGTAATTGAAAAATTTTCCTTGAGAGATTGCATTTTTTGAAAGATGAGAATAAATGATGACTTGACGTGCTTTGGAATATTTCTCTAAAAAGACATTTTAAAGTACTGTCTTCTTGCAAATATATCTGATCAAAGTGACTTTGGAAGCCCCAGCATATATCTTTGTATTCTTGGTCTTGATCTTGAAATTTATTTTTCCATGATCTATAAGAGAGTACAGTTGAGCAGGTTTGAAAAAATGTCTTTTTCCCTCTGCTTTAAGTTACTGGTTGATATAGACTTGTGACAGATTAGTACTGGAATTTTTTTCTGGTTTTGTGTGGTAGTGTTAGGGGTACCTGAGAAACTTCCTGCAAGAGACAGTTTTGAGACAGTTTTGATACCTTTTCCTTGCTTCAGATGAGATGAATGTTGTAGCTGTTGTGTTAGTGGTGTTATCATTGTGTTATTTGGAGGTAGACATGGTGTCCTATTATACTGCCTGGTTTGGGGCAACTTTCAGCCACAAGATGGTTTGATGGTTTGAAAGCTGGTCTCTTTTTCCAGTTACACAAGTTGGTCTAATAAAAGATGCTACTTCTGCCAAAGGCCTTAAATGTCTTACCTCATTTAAGGAAACATGCTATTGGAGTTTGGACTTGTTTGTCTTTAATGGAGAGTGGTCATAGTGGCTCTAGTTTGTTTTTTCCCCTGTACATTAGTAGTTTGTGTAGCTGATGGGCAGGTCTCATAGACAGCTTCTTTTATAGCTGGCCTGACACACAGGTTGAGAGGAAACAAGTGTGCGACTTGCAGTTTTGTAAAGCCCATGAAGGTTAATCCCTCCCTGTGCCAACAGACTGGCTGATTTTTTAATGGGTAATCTGCTCCTTGTAGTCATAAAGAGCATCTTAAGAAGAATCAAAACCCCCTTTTACATCTGGCATTTCTGTTGTAGCTTTATTTTGCCGTTTTAAAAATTGAAACAAAAAAGTGAGAGAAAATGTTAAGACTGGCAGTTGAAATAACTTTCCAGCTCTTTCAAATGGGGGATACAAGAGCTGTAACTAAATAGGAAAGTACATTCATGAATTTACAAACACATTATTTCAACAACAACAACAAAAGTTTTATTTCAATTGTTTTCATTAAATGCACTTTGTGTAACCACTTCAGCCTTCATGCAAAGGAGGGCTTCTCAGCCTTTTTGCAGCCCCTTGATGACTGTGCTAGTTTATTTTGGTTTAAAAGTTTTCGCAAGCTACAAGTTCAGGTTAGTGGAGGAGTGCAAGTTGAAAAATGTAGTGAGCTCTCAGTGGTTCAGTGTCACTGCTTAGTCTGAAGTTAGTGTATACTTTACAGACAGTGTATAATGCAGTTTTCAGCTGTGAAGAGGTTGCTGTGATTGATCTGATCATTTCAGGAATTTTGCAGACTGAAAAGTTATGTTTTAGTCTCATTTCCCTCTGCCATAAAAAAAAAAATCTAAATATGGACATTTTTTCAGTGCCCCTCACATTTTCTTAACGTTTCCAGTGAGTCTTGTTGGGGGGAAAGTTATGTTTGGTTATGTTTATCAAACCTTGATAAATATGTCATTATTTATGTTGTGCCAATGGAATCAAAAGTATACCTACAGGTAGAATGTGGTCTGCGGTGTATTTACCATAAGTTATGTAAAGGGAATGCAATTTTATTTTCAGGTCCTATAATAAGGTTTTGAGGCAGCGCTTTTAAACTTTTTTCTTGTTAATAGTTTAATTTGTAACTAATATGGTGTTGCCTGTGTATATTGAATCTGAAATATCATCTTCTGTTGACGAGTCTCACAGTTTCTTTAATTTACTTATACTGTGTTTGTTGAGAACTCTCTTCCCACCCAGTTCCAGTTTAGGGATGGTAATGCAAATTTTATAGTGATCTGTTTCAGTACAAAGAACAAAGTAATTGACCATTTTAATGTCAGTGTTATGTAGCACAGGGGAAAAATAATAATTGTTCAGAGGAACCTGCAAATATTTCTTCCCAAGGGCCAGTGCTTTATGAGGTTGTTATTCATCCTTGGAAACCTAAGTTAGTGCAGATAGTAATATGAGATTTTTGTCATTATTGTGTACTAACCTAGTGTTTCACTTCTTGCAGTCTTTCAGAAACAAGATCGCCATGGCCACAGAAATTGGCTCCCCGCCCCGATTTTTCCACATGCCGAGGTTCCAGCACCAGGCGCCTCGGCAATTGTTCTACAAAAGACCCGATTTTGCCCAGCAGCAAGCAATGCAACAGCTTACGTTTGATGGCAAGCGGATGAGAAAAGCTGTGAACCGAAAGACCATCGACTACAATCCCTCTGTAATTAAATATTTAGAGGTTAGTTAATTTTCTGATTTAGTATGAAAAACTTTTTTCCTTGCTGAAACTTGGGATTGTGCTTTTCAGCGTCTATAGAGCATTCTGGAATACTCTTGACATCTGCTGTATTTTCAAACTAAGTGATAAATATCTGTAAACTTGGTGTAGTATGAATGCAAGGGGGTTTGGTCCTTGGTGATAAATTTGCAGGTATACACAGCTGATTTTGTAGTTTATGTAAGCACTAATTTTTACGTCCTCCTTGGAATTCCAACTTGGAGTGCAACTGAGTGTCTTGCGTGATGTTCAGACTTTTCAGTAAACATAAAAACTTATTATGAATAATGTAATTGTTGTTATTTTTGGTTTGAAATAGTATTACGGTTTAAGGCAAGGCAGCAATAAACTGTGGCAGACGCTCCCTGTTATCCCCTCAATTCCCACCACCCCCTTCCTTTAGATTGGAAAGATGATAAGAAAGATAAGGGGAAAGGAAGAGAGACTTAGACTTCAAGTTGGAGAGTTTTAAAGCGGTTTTACTAATGCTACTAATAAATAGAGAATATATACAAAATATGCAAAACCAATCTCGGATGCTCGATGTGGAGTTGGCGTCACTCAGCAGCAGAGCTGGGTGTGCGGAGCTGGCGGCTCCAGCAGGTGCAGCTCAGGCCCCCGGAAGTCATGGGTGGGACTGCACAGCAAATTGGAACCTGGTTGCAGGATGCAGGGCCTGAGGCCTGTAGATCACAGGCAGACAGACAGGGTCCTCTCTGGATGCTGGCCATGGTCAGAGAGAGTGTGACCCTCGTGATCACCCTCTTATATAGGGAGTATGACGATTATGGGATGGAATACTTCAGTTGGTCAGTTCTAGTCACCTGTTCCATCCACCCCTGCTCAAACACACCCCTCTCTCAACGGAACGTGGGAAAACTTATCAGTCTTTCTTGGCTACCCTAGTAATAAATCTAAACATGAGCTGCTTCAGCATTCTGTTGGTCACTTATCAGCACCGAGTACAGCATCCTAGGAAAAATATGCAGGCTAAAACTCAGAAAAGTACAGGCACCTAGAAGAACTTGGCTGAAAGAAAAATCACTAAAAGAGAACTGGTCTTGTTTTTAACAAAACCAGGACAAATAGAAATTTCTTGAAGTGGGAAAGAAACTATTATTCCTTCTTCTCCAAAACCAGGGCAGCATAAAAAAACAAAACACAACACATTTTCTCATCATTTTACTAAATAGAACTGCAACTTACACTGTAGTCTCTGGAAAAATTCCTTTCTGTACAGTTAATAGATATATAAAACTTCACGAAAGTTGTTCTGTTTCTGTAAAAATGCTTGTTTAGCTTTCCTGATGGGGTCCTATTAATTTCTTAAGAAATACAATTTGATGATGCGGATGTACTGTGCAAGTACTGGATATTAGCTCAGAAGCAACAGAATTAAATCTGTAAATAAAGGAATTTTTGGAATCTCAACAGCAGCGTTGCAGATACATGATGAAGTTAATTCAATCTGTTGTGGCCAGTGCATGATTTTAGCCCATAGGTGTTAACAATTGGAAGGTTTTCTTAATAGATTAAGCTATCTTCTAAGATATGTTAAAACACCAAACATCTAAAACATATTCCTATATTTTAGGAATGCCCCCAAAAAGTTTCTATTAGAAGTGAACTTATTCTAAAACTATAATTTTAGTAGTTCTGGACCCTTTCTCCCGTGGCAGAAATAACCACCCTCCAAATTGGGTTTATTATAACAAAAAAATCAGTACTGTATGTTTGGGACACTTCCACAAGATTGGGATATACTGGAATTCCTTTTCAGTCCCAGCGTCAGTACTAGTGGGTTAATTTGATGTGGTTCTATTAAAAAAAAAAAAAAAAAAATTATGTGTAATTTGCTCATGTCTTAATTCTAGCAAACTGTAGTAGTGTATGCTGGAAAAGTTTTGCCCAGAATCTTAGCTTGTGGTTCTGATATGTACACAGCTACAAATTGCTAAAGTCTACAGCACAAAGCTGAAATAATTCTTAATTCATGTGAAGTGTTTTTGAAAAGGTTGTGTTTGACAGCTCACAAAATCTAACTGTTACAATAATGTGGCTTATTACATAGGTCTGCTCCTTTCATATTGTTAAGCTGCAATTATAAATGCTTTAGTTTGATGAAATTAAGACTTTAAACATTCTTGAATCTTTCGCTTATGCTGTACAAATTCTACAGATTTCCTGAGACAAAGCCTTTCAACTGAGTTTATTCTAAAATCCTTGGAGTGCTTTGGAATTTCCCAAATGGGCTGTCAATGAGTTCCTCATTTCTGTTGTTTAACAATGAAGTATAGTGCTGGTATGAACTAGGAGTTGTTTTCTTCTTTCCAGAATAGAGTATGGCAGAGAGACCAGCGAGATATGCGAGCCATCCAGCCTGATGCAGGATATTATAATGACGTAAGTAAATTCTTCCTATTGCCTGATGAGTTCTGTGGATAAAATTTGTCCACAAAATCCGTTAGATTCTGCCTGTCAGCTGAGGTTATCTTTCTGTCTACAAGAGGCTTAAACATAGGAGGGGTATCTTCACTCTATATTATCTTGTTCTGTTGGAATTCATGTCCACAAAGAGAAGCTGAAATTGGATATACTTTTGGTTTTGTGGTTTTTTTTTTAATGC
This sequence comes from Streptopelia decaocto, assembly GCF_964273445.1. Taxonomy (NCBI): domain Eukaryota; kingdom Metazoa; phylum Chordata; class Aves; order Columbiformes; family Columbidae; genus Streptopelia; species Streptopelia decaocto. The sequence goes on from NC_138660.1 coordinate 23,984,683, forward strand.
CCTGGAAGTCCAAAGCTGCTCTTGAATGTCCTGGTTCTGGATGCTTGTGATGGTAAATCAGGCAGACTTTTGAACACTTCTACTGACTTCTGATAATATCCCTGCAAATGAAAAACCTGCTATTACAGAAATGTGTGTTCAGAATGTATGCTTTTCTTGCAGTTTCTGGTTAGGAATGTCGTTAGTAAATCTTTTGTTTCTTCTCTCGTAGTTGGTCCCTCCTATAGGAATGCTGAACAACCCTATGAATGCTGTAACAACAAAATTTGTTCGGACATCTACTAATAAAGTAAAATGCCCAGTGTTTGTTGTCAGGGTGAGTATAGTGTTTGATTTACTAAGTTGTATTGTCTTAGTTTAAATTAGAGTGATACTCTTAACTGAAGAAAGAAACAAGAAAAGTTAAAGCATTTCCAACTAAAACTAGTCTGGAATGTATGCACTACTGCTGTGCCTGGTCTTTCTGTGGTGGGATTTAGGAATTTAAAGGGTAAGGTCTGAGTACAAAGTAATTATTACTCTCTGAGTTCAGGTGTGCTTCCTACATTTTAATTCTTTTTAATTTGTGGAGGCTAATACATCTTGAGTCACAGAAAAAAGGCAAGTTAGTCTCTGCCATTTGACTCTTGTAGCATCATTTTTTCCATTTTGTTAGCAGTATAGTTATAGTATGCATGTTGTGTGCTAGAAATGTTTCGGTGCCAATAAGCTGCTGCTTCTCTAACGACTAGACTTTTTTCATTGCTTTTATAGTGGGCTTTGTCCTGGTCTTACAAAAGTCAAAAGCCCTCTGGCACAAGTCTGCGTTTTTGTGCTATCTTATATCCTCTAGAAGGTCATTTGGTAAATTCCAATTTTGCAGATTCCCTGGAAGAAGCTTATGATCTATTTGGAGGATTGTGAAGGTATATTTGAACGTTATATTTGCACAGTTTAGTTGAATTTCTCTTTTGCAGTGGACTCCTGAGGGGAGACGCTTGGTCACTGGTGCATCTAGTGGAGAGTTCACTTTATGGAATGGACTGACTTTCAATTTCGAAACGATATTGCAGGTAAATTAATGTGTCAAGATTTCTGTGTATTTCTTTGAGGTATTGGAGCATGTTTTAGGAACACATCTTCACCCTGCTCATCATGGATCTGTAGTCTAAGTGCAGTAATGGGAGCCTTAGGGGTCTTTTTTTGTTACGCTGCTTGGACCCCATGTCAGACTATGGCTGTAAGCAATTCATTTAATGCTTCTCATTTCATTTCCATATGCTATGCTGTTCTGAAGAACACACTGTTAGTATTTGTAGTAATAAACGCTCTGGAACTAAAATGCAAAATACTCTTCATTTGTTATTTAGAAGACCTTGGTGTACAGAGCAAGGGATTTTTTTTTTCCCCACAGTAACATCTTGAGTGTAATAGATCGTTGTTTTAATTTCTTTGTTGCAGCTGTTAAGTAGGAACTAACTTTTGTTTGTGTGGGTCGGATAGTGTTTGAACATGTTTGCTAGAAGTTTTGTTTCTGAATTTACAGGCTCACGACAGCCCTGTAAGGGCTATGACTTGGTCACACAATGATATGTGGATGCTGACAGCAGACCACGGGGGATATGTGAAATACTGGCAGTCCAACATGAACAACGTCAAGATGTTCCAGGCACATAAGGAGGCGATTAGAGAGGCCAGGTTTATACACAATATACCATTTTCTGTAGTACCTATTGCCATGATTAGACTGTTCTCTAAGTGTATTCTGGGTGCAGAAATGCATGGGTTCTGTCAGATTCTGGGAAACTTCCTGCACCACATAAACACAATCCTTTCTTTTGTTTCCACATTCTCACCGTTTTGCTGGCACCTTTCTGAATTAGTATTGTCCCAGTATCCGCCTCTGCAATATGTTAGAGATGTATTTGTCTGCCGCATTTTGCACTGGTATTCTTTTCATTTTTATATGGTGACGATGTGTATCAGTTATTCCTTTTTATACGCACTGTGTAAGACAACAATTTCATTCCAAATAAAGAATTCAGTCTTTAATAATCTAACTGAATAAAATATAAAGCCTTCAGAAATAAAACACCTGCATAGTTCTCACAAAATAATAAAACGCTAAATAAAGTGAAGAACTGCTTGGCTCGGTGAAGCCAAGACTTCCAGTAAAACTAAATACCCACGCAGACTGCCACATACAGAAGTCTAATGTTAATCCTGAATGGGTTCTTCAAGCTTGAAACTGTAAGCAAGCCATTGAAAAGAAGACTGTAGGATATTCTCTTGGTTCAGTGTTGATGCCTCAGTTGTGCAAATGTCTATATAAAGAATGGAATCTAAAGTGATACTATCAGTAAGGTGTAAATGAAGGATGTTTCTAAAGAAAACCTGCACATAATCTTTAGTAAGATACGGAAATGTTTTTAAAGTAAGCCTGAATGAACCAAATGAAGAACCAAAATGAAGCCAAAGCAGTGTTTCTTCGGGTTCAGGTGCTGGCCCTTGGTGCTAAAGGTTCACTGCTGCAAAACCACTTTCCACTAAAGTCACCATTTTTCTCTGATAGGGTGCAGCATTTTCTGCCAGAGTTTGGTTATGAGAAGTGCTTACATTGGATTCAGTTACTGTCTGATTATCGTGGCCATACACTGTATTTCTCTGCTATTTTAAGCCCTTTCCTGATCATAAAGATCCAGGATTTCCCGAGGGCTCCCTCGTGGTCTTTCTCTGCACCAGAGAGGAAGTGAGTGCCTGTCAGTTGCTGGAGATGTTCTGGCCCCAATCCCATGGCTAAATGGCTCCTTGCTTTTCCAGTGACTTCCGTCAAGCGACATTGTCTGCTCAATCTGGAAGCTGCTTCTGTGTCTGTAGGATTCTTTTTATGGTGTTGATGGGTTGTATATAATAAGAGGAGGTTTTTCCAAATTAGTTTTACAATAAGTGGTATACTCATTTTATGTACAATTTTTTTCAGCAGCTAATCCAACTAGCATCTTCCTGTAACCAGCTTTCCCTTATTTTTGCTTCTCTGCTGCAAAGCACCTGTGGCTGAAGAGGAGTTTTTTTCCTAAGAACTGTTCTCCTGTGCTTCTACACAGTGTTACTTTCTTATGGTACAACCAAACATGAAAATCTAGGGTGACAGTTATCAAATCGTATTGATGTTACTTCTCATCCTGCAGAGAAGGCGCTACCGTGTGCAGGCATGGGTAGGAAGGCGCTAAGAATAAATTCTGGGTTTTTTCCTCAATTGACAGGGGACTGCAATGCAATAGTAATTCTGTGCTAAATTCATGTCTGGTGATGAAGTGTCATTTGGCAGGCACTCTACTCACTTAAAAAGTCCCTATGTTCAAATGCACCCTTCAGTGTATAACACATTACAGTATAATTTTGCCCTGTCTGAGAAGCATAGATAATCTGTTAAATGCTGACTTCTTTCCCCTGCTGTGTGTCTTCATGTAACAGTTTCTCACCCACGGATAATAAATTTGCTACATGCTCTGACGACGGCACTGTTAGAATCTGGGACTTTCTACGTTGCCATGAGGAGAGAATTCTTCGAGGTATGTGTACCAAAAGTACTGATTGGGGTATTTCAGGAGGGGGAAAAACCTTTTTTTGACTAGGTGTTCACAATACAGAAGTATCAGCTTGTCTACATTTTTGTATTACCTCCCTGTCCTAAACCTTCCAAACAAGTTTTTGTTTGGCTGCTGCTGTAGGTGTCTTATAATATTCAGAGAGGCTGCAGGTCACAGTGGCGTTACTCTGTTTACTGTCCACTTAAGCTCTAAACAAGGGAGGTGGATATAAGGACATTTTTTTCTACTGCTAACATTGGCAGAAACAGCTGTTTTGGGATCAGGAATACATTTATCTTTCTCCAAAGCTTAATCTTTGTGACCACTTTTACTTCCGAGCACACATCTTCATGAAGAGGATTCCATTCTTTTTAGTGGGCATGCCTTCCATTCTGATTTCTTCAAAGGCAAGGTGGTTACTTTTTCACAGTCCTTAAGAGGATGAGAGCATTTAGGTAGAGAAAATAAGGAAATTTTGATCACATCATGCATAGCACACAAATAATCCTAGCTTTGGGTCAATAGTTTTCTGTCCACCATCTGTGTACACTAACTTTGGTGCCTTTCTGCTGGCCTTGTCAAGCTTTCTCCTTCTCTTGTTGCAGTCTTACTGAGCAATAACAGTAACTTCTGACAACTCCTTTCTTGCAGAAAATGTCAAAGGTACATAATTTAATAGGAGAACATATTAAAGGCTGCCATTAAATTGGGGGTTGTAGGCATGCAGATAAACTGCAAAGATGGCATGCAATAAAAACATGGAATTTCAGTTTTAGGTGTGTGAGCTTGTTCAGTGCTTTCCTAAAGTAAGGATTTTTCTTTTTTAAAATCATGCTTCCAACTTGGACCTGCTTTATGTATTTTATAAAGTAGAGCTCTCCCTGTTTCTCTTGACTCTTAAGCTCTCTCGTTTCACTAATACATTACTTTCAAGCACCACTACTTTGAAAACACATTGGCCTCCAGCGATCTTGCAGTGATGATATTCTAACAGAATCTGTGCATGGACATTATGGTAGATGTGTTCTTTGCAGAAGCTGGCAAGTGAATTTCTAGGCTGTCTCATTTACACCTTTTATTCTGGAAGGACCCAAACAGATTCAGGACTATTTTGCCTGATGCTTTACTAAAGAGATCATTCTGCACCAGGCTCGTTCTGTATCCTCCTCCAGGTTTGTACTGACTACTCATTGAAACTATGTGGAGGAAAGGGGGATAACTGCTGTGCAGAGTTGTGAAGATTGTAAAAATCCTTCCAGTTCTTCTACATTCTTTTAATATTCTGCATAAAGTGGAAGTAAAGCATTTAATTTAGGCCATAAAGAACAGAACTTGCATTACATTTCCTTCTGTTGTCTTGCATACTTGAACATTGTGATTGTGGCTATAACTCAAATAGAATGATGCTTTAATTTCATATAGTTTAGACATCTCAATATACACTTCTTAGTTTGCAAAATAGCTCTATAAAGAATATCTTTGTTTCTGCTTACATAGTGTACCCACAATATGTTTCATCTTTTATAAGCTGGAAATATTTTGAGAACTTTACATCTCTGGATAAAAATTGGACAGGGCAGATTATTCCTTGTTTCTGCAACAGATAAAAACAAACCAAACAAAACAGAGAAAAACCACAATACCACCTAAAAATCCCCCACAACAAAACAAAACCAATACTCTAAACCCTGAGTGCTGGGAGTGGGAGGACGCTTCTGCAAAACATACAAGTTTGATTTGGTTTTGGGCCCTAGCACTATTGTTAAGTATAATCAGAAGATGTATTTGAAAGAGCTATATGGGTAACACTTAAGTAGCTTTCTTGGTGGAAAATGCAAACTTCCATTTTGTTATTTGAAGTTCAGAGCTTCTGGCTTTAGGAAACTGAACTTCAGCTTTTCGCTTCTCCACATGCGTTCTGCTTTGTGCTTATGAGCATGACCTGTAGAACTTTGCTTACTACAGCTTTCAAAATATGTAAATACTCATGTTATTGCTATTCCAAAGTTAGTGACTTGTAAATTAAAATCTTAATGGCACTTTATTAAAACTATATTTCATTACCTACAAAAAGTGCTTAGATTTAATACCATGGTCAGGAATGTTCTTTTTATTTCCTACTTTCACAAACTGTGCTTTAGCTATTCTGGTTAATATTGGTGCTGTGAAGTTGAAAGATTCTACAGTGTAGTTTAGATCCAAAGCTTCACTTAATGTGTTATGGTATTGTTAGGTTATCACACTGAATTATAAAAATCAAATTATGGTATCCGTTTGTAACCAGATGTGTTCATAAAGAAGATTATCACTCACAGGGATATGATGTCAATATATTGTTATTCCTACTGATTTTTCAGCAACAGATTAAGGAACATTTTAAAAAGCAGACTTTAGGACTACAATGCTAAGGAACACTTTTAAAGGAATTCGATAAAGAGCATAAGGGATAAGCTTTGCTAATATAGAAAGGACAAAATTCTGTACATTTGTTACAGGTGCTTTTGTTTGCATTGGAATGAACTAATACTATTTATTTGTATTATTTGGATGGCTCCCTTTACTTGATACTGGTCTAAAGGAACAATTCTAGTCTTACCTTCCAAAGAGGACAGGAAAAACAAATTTGAAGTGTTGAATTACACAGGGCTACTTCTTAAGGTTTTGCTGGAGTTCTTTCAGCTGTCTGCAGAGGGCTATGCTTTTTCTCAGCAGTTCAAGCCATGAATACACGGGTTACATGAGAAACACTAATTAACTGTGTCCAGCTTCCTTTTAATTTGTCAAAATGAAAATAAGCAGGACACCCTGTTTTGTTCTTCATACATAATGCCAGACATTCTTGATCTTTTGTCCTTAATCTGGCTCAGAGTCCCATTGCCCAGCTTTTCACTAATTAATGTTACTTTGCTGCTTTTGTGCCAGGGCATAGTAGATGGAGTTTGGGCATTTTGTTAAAGTATGTGCAAATTTATTGGGCTCTTTTCTAATACTGTGAAGAAATAAATAGGATTAAAATCCTCCATTTCTTGCAAAACCATCTTTTAAGTAATTCATCTTCAAGTGAATTATCTTGGAAGGACTCTAAGGTGGGGGAAATGGCATTGTCACAGTCACTGATCTGCTGGCTTCCCCTCAGCCCAGTTACTGTCTCTTCTCTTGAACTGAAGGTGCTGTACCCCGAATTCTGTGCTGGTAGTTTTTTTCCCATTATTCATTTCTGTAATGTTACCATCTTAATGATGATAATAAGTACAGTTTGGTGCACTTGCTAAAATACACTGGTAGAAATTCAACTGATGTTAAAATAATGTTGTTCTTAAAATAACAAGAGAAGGAAAACAGTCTATAGTGTAGTAATATGCTGTTTTCATGTCAGTAATCTGTTAGTCTGAAAGGCATTTCCAGTAGTGGCATTGATAACAAAACACTATCAGGTCTTTAGTCTAAACAGTTGCAGTGAAATTAATGCCAGGACTCATGTAAATTGCCCCCACTTGTGTAAGAACATACACACTGAAGGCTTTTATTAATGCTAATTACATCTGGTAAAAAAAATATATATATACAGTAAAAGCTTGATAGCCCTCTATTTCTACTGAGAAATTAACGTTATCTGTGATTTGACTGGCGACTGTGAATCTTTGGGTATTGGGTGTGTGCTGCTGTATCCTTGAGAACACTGCAGGTAGATCATTAGTAAATACATGATTCCTTCATTATTCCCAGTGTGAAGTCACGGGTTAGGGGGCTACACACACATTTCAATGTTGTCAGTTCCACTGTCCCTCCTTCTTTCACAGTCACACACACAAAATCCACTAGAAACGTGTGCTTGGGAGGACTGTACGATTTTCATCTGGAAGTCTGAGCTGGATGGTGCCAGGATTTCAAAGCTTGCCTGGCATAAATAGGTGTTTTGGGGAGGGTGACTACCCAGCTCTCTGAAGGATGATAATCCAGCATTTGATAAGATATTTTCTATATAAGTGTTTCTGTTTTCTGGCTGTAAAATAGAGTAATACACTAAATTATCTTCCTGCCAACATGGTAGATTTGAGCAAAAGATATTTCTTATCCTAACTTGAACAATTAAAAGCAATTATGATTACTTCAGCCATCTGTTCCTAAGTTCTGAAAAAGTGTCTCCACAGCTTGTCATGCTGAAATAACTGGAGAATTTTTTATTCCTTCCTTTTAGTCTGTTTCCGGATCTTCAGTAGCAAATAAAATATCATGAAGCGTCTTTAGTTGTTTAAATCAATTGCATGGTTTGTGTACTGTGCACTTTCTGCCTGGAAGTGAAGGATCTCTGCAGAGTGTTTGACATCTGCTTCCTCAGTCAAATAGCAAATCCTGTATGTCAGTTCAGAGGCCATGTGTTCAGTAATTAAATGGAACCTGAGAACCAGAACTGAGAAGAACTAATCTTCATTTTGGGCCTTTGATTTTAAGCATAGACTACTAGCTAGGTCTTGGGCTTTGGAGCAGGTAGCTTCTAAAACTGATACCTTTTCCTGGAATGTAATTGAACTCTACTCTGGGTAATTTAAAAGAAAAAAGGACAATCCTCATGTTGCTGTTTACATTTCTTTTCCCTTTATCTGAAGTTTTTGTGTTGTTTGTCTCAGTACAGAGAGAAAAGCCACCAAATTCAAGAAATGCACATATGTTGATACTGTGCTTCTTGTAAGGAGACATAGTGTTTAAACCTTCAGTTTCTTGTGGGGACTTGCTTCTTTGCGCTGTTAGGATTTCAGATAGACCTCATAGGTCTCTTAGTCTGCTGATGCATCCCTCCATGAATGAATATTAGAACGATTTTTCTGCAGAACAAAAGCCTGAGATGAGACCCATTTCCAACTGTATGTATCTAGAGAAGGCAAGTCCTCAAATTTTTTAATTTAAAAAACATGAGCTATTTTGAAATTCTAGTGTTAAATTACTTAAATATCTTTGTTGGTAGAGTCTAGCATGGCAGCTTATGTGGCAGGTCTCTGATTTTCATGAAACTTCATTACCAAAGTGAAGTTTGGGATGAGAAAGAGGGGTAAGTTGCAGCTGAGCCTTTTGAGCTCCAATTGTGCTCTGGATGGCTGTGCATCCATCTCTTGTGTTTTAGACACAGGCAGTGTTAGGGAACTCGCTCACTGGGATGGTGATAGTGAATCTGTGAGGGGTTTTCTTCTTCACGAATAGTTCAGATCACTTGCACACTCGATGGTGCAGGAGCCCTTTTGTTCTGCTGTGTGCAGTGCCAGCCCTGATGCTGCCGCCTTGGGGTTGTGTGCATAGAGGACCCCCACTTTTTCATCTCATTAGGAGACCTCTCTGTTGCCTTTGTGAGATTAAGAGTTAGAAATATTGTATATGATTTCCAGCTTCAGAAATTGAAGTTACCATGCAAAATATTTTTTCCTCGTATCTTTCTCTGCTCTTTTTCCGGAGTTAAGTAACACCAAGGACTTGGAGTGTGAGTATAAACCTCCCTGAGTTCATAGATAGCTCAGTCACTGCTGCTTGCTAAGAAGGTGGGTATAACCTGTGCTAGATGGGAAGAATTCAGTCTTTTCTTGCTTGAGGCTACTCATGTTCAGGTGTCATCTAGCAACTCAGTTTTATTCCTGAATATGACTTTGAAGGCTACAGCATCTTGGTTTTCTCTTTATAGGAAAATTTACTAGAGGTAGACTTGTTAAAATCTCAACTTCTATTTGTGTTAAATGAAAACGTCCATCTGAGAATCGAAAAAGAAACTTCCCACTATGTTGACTTACACCAGGTTTCTATTTGTGGAGTGTTCTGATTTGGACAAGAAGTTTGTTTCAGTCAACTCTACTTGAGGTCCTTGATTTCTGTGGTGAGTAGGAGGTAGCTCCATGATGCCTTTGCTCTGCTCCCTAAAGCAATGCCAGGAGAATTCAAGGGTATTGAAGACTGCTCTTGGAGCTGAGAATTTGGTTTACATTGCAGTTCAGTTCTGAGTAACGCTGGTGTGCAACATACCAAGTCTTACAGTTCTGATTCTCATCTAGAATCTAGTGTTTTTAAAATCCTGGCAAATTAATAACTTAAAATATATAGAATTCTCAAAGAATGCATGACAGAGATCATGAGAAATGAGCCACAGGACCATGACACCTTTTTTTCTTTGTGTTAATGCTTTTCATGAGACAAGAATGAAGGGGCTCTATACGAGAATGAGTTTGTTTCAGATTCAATTTTGAAATCTCTTTTCCTCCCTGAGAATTATCCTGAAGCTGAAAGTTACACTCTCCCATTGAGTCCAATGGCAAAAATTGCACTAAAAAGGCAAATACTTTTAATAAATATATTTTGTTAAGCTTGGAGGAATATTGAGAAACTACAGTGTTTCCTGGGACAGCCAACTCTTAGTGCTGCTGCAATACACAGTACTCCCTGAAGATGCTGTATGATTGCGTCATTAAGATTTCTTGCATCTGCTTCCTTTTGTGTGTTTGATAATTGCAAATTACCAAACTAGGTAAAACCTTTTTTTATGGTTTGTTAGTGTAAATACTTCAGTGCTGAGAACTTCACTGTCACCTGTTGTGACTACATATGGAAGTAAACATAATATGGCACAATCCTCTGCGTAGTGGTCAGGATTTCACCTACAGTGAGACCATTGGTGCAGCTTTGTCCTCAAACCCCACTCATCATTGTTGAGAAAGAAAAACACTGTTTTAAGTGGACTATGTTGATAGGGATGAAAAAAACCCAAACTATAGATTTAAATACTGATGCTCAGATGACACCAGTCTTCCTTTCTTGGCACAAGTGTAATTGTTGAAAAGGATGCAGGTGGTTTGCACTGGGAGTGGCGGCTTCCTGGGATCTGCTCACCGGTATTTGTCATATCACAGGTTCTCAACAGAAAGATAATCATCCAGAGTTAGTCTTACGCAAGTTATGTTAGTAACTCATTTTCTCTGATAAAATCCTATGTGGATCAATACTCAGGATTGAGCACTTCATTTGTTATTTTTTTGAATGGAATCTTTTGTCTGACATACCGTTTCCTAATAGAGTTGACTACAGAAATATGCTGTCTCAGAATAAATGGTAGAAGTCTTCAAAAAAACAAAGACCACAATTCCCTGGTGAAAATAATTCATGTCAGTCCTTAGAATCTTACCTTGCTGGCTTCTTCATTCCACTTATGTGTGTTTTTTTTCCTTTTTTCCTATCCTGTATTTACTTCACTAGAAGCTTTTTTGCATCTAGGTAAGCACTGACTTTTCAAATAATTTTATATTATCTTTTGCATCATTTCAATCGTGCAAACTCAAATTATTTCGTATTTTAGTATGTTTAGCTCTTGAGTTATGCTCTGGCTTTAGTAGTGAGACACTTTGCATCAAGTTTAATCGTGTGAATAACGTTGCAGTTCTCATACTAAGGTTTACACATTCATGTGGACAGCCTGGCACTGGGAGATGGGGTGAGAGCTCACAAATGTTTTCTTGAAAACACGGTGGTTTTTTTCTCTCTTCTTTACCTGCCTGGCCTTATATTCTCATGAGAAAGGTAGTCCTGCTCATCATGCATTGCATTTATAGGAAGACTGAGGATCAAAAGAGGAACTGGGGAATGTGCTGAAATGGGATTGAATAACAGACCAGGAAAAAGGGGTACATAAGAATCCTGAAAAAAAGTGGGTGAAAGGTGGGTGGAAATGAGGAGGAAAGCAAATGGAAGGAAAGGGCAGAGCCATGCCAGTATGAAAAAACTTAATAACAACAGCTGGTGTAACTATTGAGAAAAGACAGTGACAGTGTGAGCAAGGAGGTGAGAGTCATGCTGGGACCTCACGGAAGTTCCACTCCTGGCGTTGTGGCGATAAACCAGGGCAAACGCAGCTGCTGGAGCTGCCAGAGCAACAGCTGAATGACACACTCGGACACAAGCGGACAGTATATAACATACCAACAGTCTGTGTATGTACTGTAATGCGTGTGGAAACGTGTAATAATGCTACCCATATACATACACACATATTTTTCCCTAATCTCTTTTAAATTTTATGTTCTGTGTCATGACTCTTAAAGACTCAAGTTGATGCGTTTGAGTAGCATTAGGAACACATTCCTTATTCATTGGGAAGATAAGTACCGAGTGCTGGTTTAGTGAGCAAATGGTACCACTGTTCCTACTGGAACGAGGAGAAAGCTGTCTCTACCGCTTGGCTAAAACTCCTTATGGTTTTTATTAGGCCCTAAGAAGTAATGTGGATCCTCTCCCTGCATTCCCCCCCCCCCCCCCCGACTTTTGTTGATTTAACAGCTCTAAAACTGAAATATCTAATAGTTGCTAGCTTTGGATTGTTTCAGTTAGGAATATAATTGAGGCACATCCATGCTGCATGCTTCTGCAAAAAGTGTTTGATTAGATTAAGCATGCAAATATGTAATATTAGTTTTCAAAGTACAGTGCCAGAACTTTCCAAGTGACCAAGATAGATTTCACAGTGAAAATAGAAGCTGTCATTTAATTTTGCTATTTACAGATAAAAGACTTTATATTGCAAACAAAACACTTTTCAAGGAAAGACATTTTGATTTTTACTGTTGAAAGTATCATGTGTGTATTGCAGATACAGTAACTGTCTTGGAAGATTTCTGAGTTAATATTTTATCGTGGAAAGGGTTTTTACAGTTTATTTTAAAAATAAAGTTATTGAGTATCTTAGCTTCAAAGCAGCACAGCTGTAAGCATCAGAATTACAGCCGTATAGGAGAACACTACAACTTTCCACAATATTTATATCTTATAAGAAGTTTTACAGACTAGATTTAACATTTCTTCCATCACAAACAGTTTGGAATACTATGTGTGATTATTATCTCAGTGGAAGCATCTCATATTTCTAGTGCTGCAAGACAGTATTTTGATACATTACACAATCTGTCAAGTTCTGGCTTGTGTTCAACAATTCAAAGCACAGGTTGGTTATGTATCTTTTTTTTAATGTCATATTTTGTTAATATTTGTCATATTGTGTATAAATTCATTTTGCTCCAGTAAAGATAGGTAGAGCTATTCCAGATACAACTACAGCCGCATAAAGAAGTGGTTGTATCTCTTCAGTTTAATTTTCTGCTGTCGACAAGGCAAGGACTTCAGGTATCTTGCATATGTTGTCTTTGAAGACAGAATTAAGCTTTCAAAGGGAACTTATCATGGCTATTTAAATATGAGCCTGACCTGAGAAACTGAAATGTAACTATTAGCAGGACTGGAATAGGCGCTTCTGCCAACTCCCCAAGATCTCAGAGTGGAAAATTAAGAATTCCGTTCAAAAAAGCTGAGGCATGTCTTCCTTTGGCTGCTTAAAATTGGGAAAAAATAATACATTTTAGTAAAAAGCAAACCCGGCTAATTAGTGTGTGCTGACAGATGCATATTTTCTACCATATGTACAACAGCTTTTTTATCTGCCTCTCTATTTAGAATGATGGCGCATGAAAATATTTTAAATATTACATTAAAATATTACTTCTTAAATTTCCATCACTTAAAAAAGCTACCTCTAAAAAGAGTCCTAACATCTGATAAATTAGGAGCTTTGCTGTAGCTATCGTAGACTTCAAACAAAGAGTAGGAAGAATCGGTGAAAAAGCATAGCTCAGGATCCAGTCTTATTACTATTATTATATATTAGGGAAAATCAAGTCTAAATATTTATACAATACTTCTACATTTGAACTTCTCTTTATAGCTGACTTCTTTCTTCTCCAAAATGATCCTATTCTGCTTCATTTTTGTGTGTGTGTGTGTGTGTGTGTGTGTGTGTGTGTGTGTGTGTTAAGATGTAAGGAATGGTTCTGATAAGTATTTACTGTCGTCAGATGCAGAATTTGTGTAGCAAGACCTCAGTGTTCTTCCTTGCGTAACACAAGGCCTAATGTTCATTGAGAACTACTTTTCATCAAAAGTTGACGTTCTTGCTGGGCTTGTAGCTGATCAGTACTCTTAAAGGTGGAAAAAAAAAATCTGAGTATCCTCTTTCAAATGAACGGAGAGCTGAGCTTGGTTTCCTTCCCCAAGTTTCCATGGGAGAGAGTTGTCCTGAGATGGGTTCATAAAGTTTCAGGTGAAAGTAAAAGATTTTACTTCAAAAAGAGAATTTTGATGATTTTTTTTTTTTTTTTTAATATGTGGAGATATATAGCACAAATTGATGTATAAACGGTATTAACAGGTAAGTAATTTCCCACTTCATTACAACTCTGATAGGAGTCCTCAGAAGTTTGAGTTCAAACTCACTTGATGTTCCAGGTATGTTGCCATTAGAAAAGTATTATGGAAAAGTTAAAAGTACTGAAAAAGAAAATATTTTCGTTTATCTCCTCTAGTCCAATGGAAAACACATCTAAAATCCCATTTTTACGGGGGAGATGGAGGGTCTCTCTCAGTTTTTTTTGGGGGGCAGGGCTTGGGTTTTTTTAGCTGTTTCCTTACTAGTGTGGTAGAACAGTGTGAGTTCTGCTTAATGTAGGTTTTGTGCAGTCTCTGTCCTTGGAGGTTTTCAGCATCCAACTGTATAAACCCATTCCCCTGTTTTGCCAAAGGGGAAACAAAGGAACAGAAAATCCTAGTGATTTACTTTGTAGCTACCTTCAGCTGTACACCAGCATATACGACATAAGGAACTGACCTTCTTAAACTCGTTATTTTTTTAGTTTGCTTTTTCTTCCAGCTTTTAACATGCCTGAGGAAATGTGCACAATCGATTTAGATTGGAAAGATTTCTTAATGTTCAGCGGCACTTTTTCCAGAGCTGATAGACGTTTGGTCATTCCACAATGGTTAACAGTTTGTTCAACTTAATCGTTACTGTAGTTTAAGTATTGCTTAGACTTTCTCCTGCAGTCAATGAAAATTTTTTGTAAATAAGATGGAAGATGTGATAGCATGCTGGCAGCATCTTCAAAGCTCCTTTAGATTATGTAGTAACAGCGAAATAAAAAGATATATCTATATATATATAAATGCAGTTGTATATGCATATGTATTTTCAGTCAGTCTCTGTAAGTATAGAGCCTTTATAATGGTACCCAGTAGCACATTTTATGGTCTCTAATATTAGTTTGCTGCTTTTTTTCAATATTACGCGGTCCTGAACTAAATTGTGCAGGCGATGTTGTAAAGCTTTAAAGCACATGCACAATTAGAACAGATTGAAAATGTTTGCTTTAAAAGAAAAAAGTAATTTATGTCAAGGCTTTACTCTCTAAACTGAAGCAGCCTGAGTTTGTCCATCTGCTTTGTCATCGCTGTTTTTGAAGGTGCATTTCTTTAGATCATGTTTTTGAGCTCTCCGAAGCATAAGTAGACCTGGTGTGTTTGCAGACGTATCAGCCTTTATCTCTAGATTAAATGGGTGTTAGAGAATATTTTTCTTTCAAGCAAAAGCTGGGCTACATATCCTATTTCATTGTTCATGCCCACACCTCTCCCAGGTCTTCACGTCTAAGTGTATTTCATTAATTTTCAAGTTTAAGTGTATTAGCAGAAGTCCGCACAATATTGAATCTGATTTTGAGACTGCAATTAACTTATATTGTAAAAAAAAAAAAAAAAAAGTTTCTTTGTCTTGAAACATGCTACTTTTCAAGCACTTGAAAAGTCCAAGCCAGATTTGTTCTGGTGTTTCTACTACAGATGAGTTTAGAAAGGAATAACACCACATTTCAAAATCTGTAGACATAATTCCCCCTTCTGAACTGTAATTAGTCAGTAGCAAGGAACAGCTGCACACAGTGCTACCTGGACAGCTATCAAGTGTTCCTGTATGTAGGGTAGTTACAAGGTGTAAATATTGTTAGCAAGATGTCTCTATTTCCTGAAGGTTTCCTATGTCTGCAGCTTGGGACGGTGCAGTGTTGCTGCTTGCTTGTTGTGCCTTTTCCTCACATCTGCCTGCTGCTCGCTCTTAGCCATGCATAGCTCTTAGGCACAATGTTTTTCATTAGACCAGCCAATATAGTTAGAAACAATGGTTTATTTATGTATGAAGCCACACCAACTTGTCTTAAGGACAGAGAAACTTGCTTATTTTAGCCTAGCTGATATAGTTGGGTAATAAGATGTCTTCTCCCTACAGATCTTGCTTTATGCTCTTAAATCCTCAAAGAGCAATGAGCCTTCATTGCTTCCTTAGCAGGAACTCTGCCTACTTAAAATGAATGTATAAGGTCTTCTCTCTTTGGCAATACATATATTCTCAAAATCGTTATTCTCTTAGCTAGTTTGCTAAATCTAGTGATTGGGAATATCGATAATGTTGACAAATACGGATTTCTGTGGATCACTGTTCTCCTTTTGGAAGGCCTTTCTGCAGAGACAAGTAAGCATATGGTATTAAGACTAGGAATGTAAAAAGCTAAATTCAATCAGACAATTCTTTTATTACATCAAATTGATTTGTACTCTGCAGTTGTATTCTGGAGATCTTTGGGCAAAGGTAGGTTCTCTCACACCATTCCCAGCTTATCAGGAATATCCTTTGCTTCCAAAGGAATGGAGAAAAAAATGATCATTCTAATCACCTACATAAGCATTTTAGATGTGTCATTTCTGTAGTACGTATTGCTTTTGCTGAGAATTTCAAACAGAGCTTTTGTAAAAATGCAATCGGAAATTTTAATGCTAGTGTTTAACTTTAGAATTTCTGCATTCACGTTATAAAACTGGAATGGTGGAAGCTTTAATTAGCAGGTGCAATCCTGCCAGACATATTTCTAGAGATGTAACTGCTGCTTCCTGCCTGGAAAAACCCATCCTGCTTGCTCAAAGGCTTCACCTGCTGCCTCTGCTCTCCCACTCTGCCGTTCTCTTTTCCCTGCCTCACGGAGTTCTTCAAGGAGTGCACAGTGTTTCTCCTCAGGAGCACTTACGGTGTGTGTTTCAGTTGACAGTTTCACCATGAGGATGTCTATTCCTAGTAAGTTTGGATGTGGAAATACTGGCAATTAAGTCTGTTTTACACAGTGGTTGAAGTTGCATTAGTTTCTGTGGAGCTCTGTCATACCAGGTATTGTCACCGCAGCGTGGAGCGAGCCATAGCACTTCACTGAAATTCAAAGAAAGTTCTCAATAATGGTGGTTTATTACACAGAAATTATTTACTAGAAATACCAGAAATTCTTTTTAACCCATTACAAAATACTTTATTGACCAAAGTAATCACTTTTGTTCCAACAGGATGTCAGTATTTGAATAAGTTTAACTTTTGGCATGATGTCAAAATGCAAGTAAGGAATAGGCATGACTCAGGTTTTCCTGAAAAATACTGAGAAGGATTTGTTAGAGCAGCAGTTATCACAAGTATCTAACAAACATAGTTTAGTAGTGATATTTGAAAGTTAACAATTTGGGGAATTTTAATTGGGATTTAATGTGACTTTTAATTTGACGTGCCATATTAAAAATCTTAGAAATTAATGGTGCATTTATTAGACATGAAGAGTATCAAAATATTTTTTCCTGATGTGTTTACTCTGCCATCCTTGAGGACTTGAGCTTAGGAGTGAAAAGGGAGTTAATTTTTCAGATTATTACAGTCTGTGGCTATTTTTGATGCCATTTACCGTGAATTGGCCTCTGCATGGTAGTGACTGGTAACACTGCTGGTTTAAGTAACAAGTTCTAGTGACCAGATGTTGTGTGATAATTCTATTTCCAGTCAGTTTGAATAAATAATCTGGCAGTGAAAGGTGGTAAATTGCACTAAAGTTCTAGAAAATCTGTCCCTCAGAAAAGTTTCTCTTCGTTCACTCAGTAGCATAAAGGACTATTGGTAAAACTGTATGATAGATAAATTAGGCTTTTATTTTAAAACTACTATAACTTGTTTGTATTGATAGCAGGAATTTTGCTGCTTATTTTGCCATAGAATGTATCCATTGTGCATAGAGCATCTCACTGCAGACATCATGTAAAAGAACTGCACACCCCTAGTGTTTTCTTTTTGGTGACAGATGCCTTGGTACAAAGGCGCAGCCAGCGCTGTTGATGTGCTGTCTCGAGGTTAGGACACTGCTGGCGGAGTACAAAGGATTAATTCCCAGGTTCCAGTAAGTGAAGAATCTGTTATTCCTAAAGCCAGATGGTTCTCAGCCTGCTGTACCTTTTTCTCCAGCGTAGTGCTCGTGTCGCAGTTGATCGCGTTCATGACACGTTGGCGCTTGTAAAACTGCATCTTCTAGCAGCAGATCGTTCATAAGGGAATATGTATTCCAAAAATAGAGACTAGTCTAATGAAGGTGTATGCTGTGTACTAAAGCATTAACTGTATTTTACCTTGCACTGAAAATAAACTGTTGACATGGGATTATACCTGTTAAAGCTTCCTTTTTTTTGTGAACTTTTGAAGGTTAAAATGCACTTTGCCCCTAAATATAGGGCTACTGTATTAACAACAAATATTAAAAATCAAAATGTAAATTGGGCAGAACTGTTATCTTGCATCATTTTGCCAAAAAATATATTTTTGGTTGTTTGGGGGTTTGTTTTTTGTTTCCTCAGTGGTTATTTCAGTAGCAATGGCATGTACTTACATAGTCTTTTCTGAAACAGAAATACTGCCATTGTCTTTTGTGAAAGCCATCTTTTCCAATCCCTAACATTCTGTGATTCTGTGCTTCCATGACTATTTAAATAAACCTACGTATGGGGATTTATCTGTGCGAGTGGAGACTGTACCACCTCTCCCACAGTCACTGACTCAATTTATCAGTAATTTTATTTTCCAGATTTCTGAAGTCCAGCTTCCTAGAAGAGCAATGCTGTGGTTTTCCATTCCTCAGCGTAGCTATTTCTACACAGCACAGCAGTTCCACTCAAGGGTCAGGAGAGCAACCTATTAACTGGTGATGACTTTTCCCTCGCTATTTACGTGCCTAACCTACTTACTTGGTGCTTCCTGCTATTTTGCAAACAAACGCTGTTTTCCCAGAAGCGCTGCTTTTTAGCTTCAGTCTCCTATCTCTGGAGTTTCAAATATGGACCAAGTTCATTGTTTATCACGTGGACTGGTTTATACATTTCTGAGTCTGGAAAGATTTTTCCATTTCCTTTCTGTGTGTTTAAGATTAAAAACTGCCACAGAAAGCATTGAGTGAAATCTGAAGATTCCTTAGGGAGGAGCTGCTTTCTGGAGGACATCTGCCCAGTAAACACTTGTTCTCTTTTGCCTTTTCTTTTAAATTTATTCTCTAGTTGGCATTTTCTTTTGGTGCTTTGAGTCTGCATTTTTTACACAGCTGCAGATGATTTGCAGTGAAGTTGAGCAGGTATCTTTTGTGGTGGTGTTCTTATATAACAAACACTATAGAACTCAAGGGAAAAAGTCCCATAGATAACCTGTTTATTATTGCAATTTTTTCTTTCCAGAACAGTAATAGTTACAATCTCTAGTATTAGTATTACTGCATCTGTGCTAATCTTGTAACAAAGACACCTGAAATACTGCAGTCAACATCATTGTTTCAGAAAAATGGAAAAGCTTTTTCTCAGCATTGCTGCGGAGATGGTCTGAATTGTTCTTTTTCTGCTATGGCTACACTTAGGAATAGATGGACATTGTGTTTTGGATTCTTTTGTCCGTCTCATTTGATTTTTAATGTATTTTCTAGAATTTTGTATAAACTTGTTACAAGCTTTTTGTGAAACTTTAGAGTTCCAAAAGTATTTCAGAATAACTTTTTTCCCTGGAAGTGTAAGGTTTTTGACTAATGAAGTTTCTGTCTATCTTTTAGTTGGAAAATTTTCATTTTGGAATCTTAGACAATGTTTCTGGTACTAACAGGGAGGGGTATGGAATAACACCCAGGAGTTGTTTGCTCCAGCCGTACATGTGGCATTTGACTTGAAGATTTTTTTCCTTCTAGGGAGAAAATTCTCCTGTTCTAATGAACATTTTTTTCCATGAAAGTTCCACTTAATTCATGAGAATATACACTGCAGTTATCATTGAAGTGTGCTCTTAGGATACGTTTCTGCAATCCTCCGTGTTTAGGGCTTCCCCAACACTATGCATCATTCCTTTATGCTTATTTTGGCAATTTGTAACATGCTACTGAGTGCACGTACTTATAGATCAAAATACAAATTCAGTCATAGATTGCATCACAAAGAGAAACACCACATTGAAATGCCAGCACAATATTCGTATCTTGTCTAATGTTTTCATTCCTTTGAAGTGAGCAGTGAAAAAATCTACCTGGTAGAAGCACAGTGTTCAAAGAAGTGTTCAGTCTACCTGTAATATGGTGTGGTGGGGTCTGTTTAATTCTTGTATCCACTATTCTGATGGTGAAAGAACAGTCCCTTGATATGCTGTCATAGGAAACCTGTTTCACACCGATTTTTTTTTTTTTTTTTCGTGTCAAGAAGAAATAGTATTATTTTCCCTGCGCTTTAAATCAAATACCACTTGCTTTGTTCACATCTACTCATGATGTTAGTAAATGAATCTGAGAACAGCACTTTTCACTATTTGCTCCATGTACTTTTTATCTGGAACCCCACTCAACCTGGTGATGAGCCTCTTTGCCTTTCTTCTCATAACCATGTATGTCGTCTTTTATGTGTTCTCCGTATTTTTTTTTCTCCTGGTTCTGATATATTTATGTTATTTAAATAGTCTTTGGATTCTTTTACCCCCTTTCTTCTTGTTGACATCTTTCCCTTTCTTTGTTAGGTTTTATTGCACAAAACCCCTGGTAAGTTTTCAACACCATCTTGTTCCGTCTCTGTTCAATCACATGTGAAGAGCTTTACTGTTTGATCCATTCATGTGCTTGTGGAATTTAAGATTATACCTAGGGATGTGCGGTATTTTAGAGAGCTTCATAGATATTTCTACAGCCACACTCTACAGAACAGTTGCTTATGAGGGGACCTATTTTAAAAATAGAAGCAGAAACAAAAAGTATTTGGGTTCCTCTATTTAAATATGGACTTCAGTATTATCTTTAAATGTGAAAGATGAAAATATTTTCTTAATTTTCAGAATTAATAGGTGGCAGGAAAGAGGACTGAATCCACAAATGTGGTGGTGATACAGGAAGATACAGGAAAGTAAGAGTAAATAAGAGCATTGGTGCAGAAATTTGAAGTAAGATTATGATAAAAAATTCCTTGTTTCTGTCTCTCAGCTGAGCTCATCTTTTCTTTGCTGCTTGATAGAAATTTCAGTGGAAGGTATTATCTCTGGTATGTTTCTGTTACACTATTCAAATAATTGCTTTGTTCCTGCCTTTTAAATACATTTTTGCACTGTTCTTTTTTGCTTTTGTTTGTTTAATTTTGCTGTGTTTGTTCTCATTAGTCCCGAGATCACCGCTAGATTAGACATATTCGTAAGTCACTGTATGATATTACATGCCGGGGTGTTTTTCTGGTTTAGTTCATGGTATTCTGCTCATCGTGCGTGTTTTTGTTCTCATAATTTACAGCCCTTTCATATGTCAGTTGCTTGAAAATTGGTCCTTTGTGCTCGAGATGAAAAGTCTCCTGTCCGTTCAGCGTCAGCTGTATGGAAAGAGTCATGCTTTGTAGCTTAGGCTAGTCCTGTGTGCTCGGAGCAAGTTAAACAGCCTCTATCTGCATATCCCTTCTTAGATCGCTCATACTTGCCAGTTGTCTGGATTATTGATGGACACAAATACATCTTCTCCTAGAGTCTATACAAAGTTTGATAATCTCTGTAGTCACCATGCCTGGGCCAACTGCTGTTTGCTTATTCCTGAGAGCTGGTGCTCATGCAGTGTTTGCCCTAGAACCAAAGAAAATAGTTTTTCTAACTTCTTTATACCTAAACTCATTATTTCTTTGCTTAAAATGACAATAGGCTTTTATTCTGTGTTGGTAAACTGGCTGTCAAAAGTAGCTTACCTGGCTTTTTTGGTTGGCAGGAAGGAAAATGTTTTCCTGCAAACTTGCTGTTGCTTAAAGTGAGAAGCTGGTGGGACAAGTGTCCTCCTATAGCAGGCCAGATGAACACGGCTGTCTTGAAAAGTCACTTACTTGTCTGGTAGAGAGCTGATAGTACCTCCCCTCTCAATGGGATGTAAAAATAGTAGGATCTTGCTCTGTGTAGCCATAACTACAAAAATACATTGAAACTCTTCCAATGGAGGAAGATCAAGTTGACTGAAAGTCAAGAAGATCAAGTTGACTGGTGGTCCTTCAGTGTTAGGGGCTTTTTAATTAAAATAACTCTGGGTTCACTTGGGAGTAAGGGTATATCCAGTTACATAAAAGACTTCTTGTAACTTCTTTTGCTGGGATCCACGATTTTTTTTTTCGTAGGTTTTAGCAGCTTGCTGAGAGTGGTGTCTAAACTTGGATTAACATCTTGATATTTGGACTACACTTTTCTCTTGCGACAGCCACAATCGCCAGCAGAGCTTTAGTGACCATCCAGCAGGACGTTAATGGAAATAACTGCTGGAAATTATTGAGGATGGTTACTCTTAGCTTTTCTGGGAGTATTTGTTCTCTTCCCTGTTTTGGGAACTCAGAGTCCCAACTCTCCTGCTTACAGCCTTGCCCCAAGTTAAGATCAGAGCGCAGAGCTTGAGGCAAAGCTGGTGCTAAGTCCTGCCATGTGTCCCCTGAATTTCATCCTTTTCCATTCTCTCACAAAATTGAATTTTAGGATGCACCAAAGTTTCTTTATTAGCTTTAGGTTATTTTAAAAACATGTCTAAATAAATACTGTGGTTCTGACATTCCTTCTTTCCATTACTACTTGTAGTATCCAGTAAAACCAGCAAACGTTGGCTTTGCTTTGTGGTGGTTCACAGAGGCGTAACAGGCAAACACCTGCAGGTGGAAAGGCCAGCGGTTTTGGTGCCTTGGTGGCAACAAGTGAACACGCCGGTCAACATTTTCAATAGTTAGTCAATAAAACTAGTTTCTTAAGTATGTGCTTAGAAAACCTCACGGACACTACGATCAGTGCATTTTGAAATTACGTCGCTTACTGGAAGCTTAGCTTCAGGCATTGGTTTTTACACAAGCCCCGCTTTGTTCTGCGTTCATAAAATATACCTTTATGTTCTGAGCAGTAGTTAAATAGTTACTTGAGATAAACTGTCATTGGGAGGCTTCAAATTGTTTGACATTCTAATCAGACTTATATTTTTAAAACAAGTTGGTGGTACAGGCTGTGAGCAGACTCCAAAACACTTGTTTGGTTCATGTTTGTAGGACTTGACTGAGAACATTTTCATCTAATAGCTTACACTTTTCAGGGATTTTTTTTGTTTGTTGTTACAAAAGAAACATGCTGCCCAGTAAGCCAATTCTGCACCCATATATAAAGCCACAAATCTGTGGGAACTTCAGATTAATGATTGACAAAACCGAGTTTCCTTTCTTTCAGTTTCACACTTTTTCTTCCCTTGAGGGACCACCAGTTGTTCTATTCCTGGACACGGCCGCATTCTCCCCTTTTCTATACAACACGATGTAATTGCCGAGCTGCATTAGGTTAGAGATTAGTCTTGTCTCATGGCTTAAACCGCCAAACACTGACTGGAGGCAGCACAAACCCTTCCAGACCCAGGGACTAGTACCAGATGCTTGAAGGTGCCAGACAACAAGCAATAGAAAACTGTGGTGCCGTTTCTCTTTGAGGGAGTGGGGGGTTTGGCTCCTTTTAGCTGTTAATGTTAAGACGCATGAGAATTTTTCTTACAATTGCTGTTCATTTTTAATGCTTCTTGTACCACACTTATTTCTAATATCGTTAAATGTAAATACCATTGTAAATAAATATTTTCTGCCAATGAAAAGCGTGTTGCTGCTTTGAAAGGTAGGCTGGCTAACATCCAGTCCCAGCTACTTTACAGATAATATAACCAGCCAAAAAAAAAAGGATGTTGTTCTACCTTTTGCAATTTAAAAAAGCCCTCCTAATTCTCTGATGAATACCTGCACAGGAATTAGAAATGAAGTGCCGTGAGAATTTTAATAGATAACTCTGTGCAAAGTAGAATCCAGTCTGCTTTTCATAAATAATTTAACTCTGTGATGAGAACCTGCCTTTATCCTTGAATTCGGCTGTCATTACTGCTAATTACTAGCATATATTATATATATATATATATATAAACAAAGGTATTATACAATTTTAATGTGGTGTATCGTCTTTCTTTCTGCCTCGTTTGCTATCATTTCTCTTGAGCTAACTCTGAGCTTCCTGATGGCTTTCTGTTTATTAATTAATTAATTAATTAAAATAATGACTACTGTATTGCACTCAGCATTATGCTGCGTTTAAAAACATCATCCCGTAGGTGAACTGTCTGTGGCAGAGGTGCACCTGATGTTATACGTAGGTTTTTTTGATTAAGCGCATAAAAGTGGTGGTAAGTTAGAAAATCTGGACACCGATTAAGCAAAATTAGTGAAAATATTACAAAATTTTTACTTACTAAAATAACTTTCTGTTGATAATACCTGTGATCAATCTAGATATGACTTAATTATGTGAAACATCCATACTTAGTTCTTCTAAGGGAGTGTTAAACAGCTCTTTGCATGTTACAGATGCTGTTTTCATTACTGTGCTCTTGCACAACTTGTTGTCAAACTTGTTTTCTCTCTATTTGTTTTACAACATATACAGGAAATAACCTGGTTGGGTGTAGACAGTGCTGATGCTCCAAAGTAAATTCAGGAGATAGGAAAAAACAAATACGTCTAAAAGGAAAGATATCTCTACAGTACTAGTGGACTTTAGCATGAACGTGATGATTTAAAAAAGACCTGACACCACAAATCTAAACCAGTAGGCATTTTCAGTTGTGTAGTTTTTATTTCTGTTCAAAGCAATGCATTTCAGCTGTGGAAGTTGCTCAGCATCCTACCTTCAATTCACTGAAGAATTTAAATGTTCACTTTACCATGTGAGCAGTCCTGTTAGTTAAGGACTGAACCTGCATGACCCAGTTCCCACAGACACTGGGACCCAGCTGGGTTTCTTCCCCTTGCTATAAGCCCTTACAGAAGCTAATCATACTTAGTATGATCATAGAACTGTTCAAAAAAAATACTGTAAACAAGGCTTAATTATGTCCCATTCTGCTGCTGATTCAGAGGAATACTGATGATCTAGGAAACATTCTCTGTAGGTAGATGAAAACTCCAGCAGTCCCTCTAGATACCATGTTTAATAAACTAGCTGACAGCTTTCAAGGGGAGTATAGTTCACATAATGTGATAGGGCCAAGAACACTAAATGACTGGAATTAAAATACATTTGTACCTGCATTGCTAACCTGGTCGGTGTTATCAAAACAGTACCCAGGTTCTTGTAGATATGAGGTCTTCAGTTCTGATGTGAGCTTTACATAGAAGCAAGGAATTGCTAGGAAAATGGGTAACTGTCAGATGTCATTTTAAAAGCCTTCTATAAAAATGGAATGGGCAGAATAATCCAATTTGCCTAGTAGGCTGGAAGCAACTAACAAAGTCTAAGGGAATTATGTAGAAAACTTACAATATCTTTCAGCTAAGATGACTGTTTTCCATTATCTTTGTCTTGCAGGTCCTTTTAAATTTTTAATTGTTGTTAAATGATTATTTTTGAGGGTAGAGAACCTTAGCTTGAGCGGAAGCAAGACCTGCTGTCTCTTTGCAGATCCCTTGGAAACAGTCCTGTACAAAGGGCCTGCTCTTCTGAGAGCTGTTCTGTTCTTGGGGGGATACAGGTTACAGAAACATGAATGTTACTAAATGGTGATGAAAAGGCTTCAAGTCTGATCAATTCAAGTGGAGAACACACAGCTCTGTTTACTCCCCATTTAAAACAGCGTAAGAGAACCTTGTGTCTTAAATACAAGCAAATAGAATTCTTTCTAGATGAAAACCAGTACTGTTGCAGCTCAGTTATTATATTCATTCTTTAAAATACATAAAGTTACAAATATCTATTTTCTTTGGAACACGGATGTTAAAGTACAAGAAAATGCCTTGAGAGTGTCATTTTAGTATGTGTATATACATCCAAATAATTACTGAGAGGGATCTAGAAATCCTACAATATCGCCTATAAAATCCTCTTTACAATTTATGTGCCTTCAGAATTGGGCTCATTCCTAGAGGAAGGGACATAATAGAAAACCTAGGCACAGCAATAAACCTGATACACCTATAATTAATAGTTTCTGTACAGTTGCATTGTAAAATATGTAGGTATGTTATAGACTGCGATAAAAAGACAATGATCCAAACCAACTTTTTTACACCATATATTCCATTCACAAGTCATATATGCAGAAATTAAAGAGAGGGAGAAAGTCCTTAATTTCGGTGTACTTTTCCAGACTTGTGCTGGATTTGATTAAACGCTATTACATATAATCCTATTATAGCTTGTTATGCCTTTTACCAGCCAGTGTTTCTGTTCAGTGTCTTAAAGAACCAACCCTTCAAATCAGTTGACCAGAAGTATTAACCATCAGTATTTTAATTAACAGGGTTGTGACTACAGTTACTCAGTTCAAGAATTTATTATGCTTATGAAAAGTATTATTAGGTACTTCTGTAACTGAACTTTCTAAAGATTACACATGGTTTTATTTTTTTCTGCAGATTGTTATAAAAAGTTAGAAAAAGTTGTAGTAAGTAAACCTCACAAGCATTAGTATGGTTTTATGCTCAGAGATTAACTCATGGTTTTAAATGAGCTCAGTTCATCAAAAATCTTTACCTTCAGTCTTTGTTTGTTTATAGGCTTTCCATTGCTGTGATTTCTAAAGAATTTACACGTTTCACTTCATTGATCCATGAAGCATCCCTACAAGACAGGGAGATGACAGGGGCTCTGTAAGGGTGCGAGTTGCTCAGGGAGGAATTCCCACCCCGGCCCTCCTGGGTCACCGGGACATGCGTGTGGCTCCTGAAGTTACTGAGCAAAAGCTGTGTAGAGTCAGCAAATCAGGAACATAAACTGCAGAGCTTTGCATGAATTAAGGTTTTCTGAGACTAGGGACTAGGAGAAAGTCCAGTTCCCAGGTCTCAGCCTGGAACTAAGAACTGAAAGCAACTACAAAGGAAAATCTGCCACGTTTCTTTTTCTCTGTGAGTTTTATTTTACATATATTTTCTGTATCATCTGCCTCATTACAGATAGTAGTTGGTACATCTATCAGCATAAAGGAAAAGCAACATCAAGTTAAAGAGAGAAAAGAAGAAGTTTTAAAAGGTCTGATTAGATGGTGCTGTTCAGTTACCTTGGTTATCCTGTGTAATTCTTCTGAGTTAGTTCATCCCTTGGGATTATTGTAGGAAATAATTTATTTTCTCTCAAGAAAGCCTTATTGCATTAGGAACCTACAGCTACGTGTATATGATGATTCCATTTAGTGCAGAATTTCTCGGGGGGGGGGGGGGGGGCAGGATGGATTATTTTTATTAGATTACACAGGAGGGTCCTGGTTTTCCCCACTATTGAAAGGTTGCTCTCTGCAGCAAATGCCAATTATCTATCTTTATAATGCTTATGTTTCTAAATGTGATGAGTTTCTTCTGATCCCTGTGCTCAATTTTAATGTGCTGATGATGGTCAAAAGCCTGCTGAAAAGTACCTGATGGTTCATCTGCTCTGGTAGCAAGTTCTGAGCATCCTGGCATCTTTTACTAACTTTCAGCTTTGTGATCCAGGGCTAGTGAGTCGTGACTACCAAATGTGGCTGCTAAGAAGCCCGTCAGCCCGGTGTCAGTCCCTTTTGCAGACTTTGAGAGGACTTTGGTTGCTCTGTTGAAGAGCATGGCTCTGAACTTGAGCTGGATTGCCCACTCTGAGCCTTTTTACCCTCAGGGTGCATATTTGGGCTGGTTGGTCTCGAAAGCAAAGCCTAAACCAGGCCTGGCACAGAATGGGCTGTCACCCAGAGATGGCTTTTCACTGGCATAACCCGTTTCCCGGTTGTGATCTTACTGGCCAGAGGAGCCCTTTGTCTCTCAGCGCTCTTCTATTGCTAATTGTCTTTATTTCAGGAGCAGCAAGGCAAATGTAATTCCAGTCCATGTGGGTAGTTGTTTTTAATGGTTCTGCTGAGCTTTGTTGTTTTGTCTTGTTTTTCGTATTTACTCAAGTATTCAAGTCTGAACGCATTTTCATACGGTTCAACCAGTTATTACCTGTAATGGAACATTTCTCTTTAAGAGCCTATTGTTGTGCTTCAATTAAACCCCCCCATCTTTCCCTGGGGGCTGCAGGATAGTGAGTAGCTACAGAATATCATCAACTGCAGGTCTGCAAGCGTGAAGCGCCTTCCACTGTGGGGGAAGAGCACTTTCTGTCCTACTGCTGGCTGAATTGTTCCTCCTAAATAAACACTGGGAAGCAAGGTTTGCTCAGTATCCGGCTTCATGTTTTAGGTGAGAGATTGATTTAGTCAGAGCAAATCCAGACAGACGGTGCTTTTCATTTCTTTCTGTGTCGGAAGAGCCAGAGAGAAGGGGAAGGACACATCTCCAAGTGTTGGCAGGACAGACGGATGGCCAGAGCACAGCTATGTCTTTGCAGCTGGAGGATCCTGCTCCTCCCTGAGATCCTGCGTATTCCGTGGGCAGTTCTGCCCACTATGGCTGGGGGAGGAGGGTTGGATTCCTTCATCCATACAGTCAACCAGTCCTTCAAGTTGTTCCCCATGTACTTACCTAAGCTGTATTCATTTCTTCTGGGGTTAAGAATCTCTTCCATATCTGTCCTTTCCTCTACAGAGGAGGAAAGTTGCACTCATCTGATGGAGAGAGTGCTCTATGCATTAACATTTTGCTTTTATTTAAAGATAGAAGTATATTGCTTATTCTAATTTGTTTTTTCTGTAGCCCGGGGAAAATTTTGAGGGGTATTAATTTTTAATGCCTTGTCGAATTGAGGCCTATATTGGGACAGCTTGTGCTGCTTGAAGCGACGTGTTCCACCGTGTAGCAAAGCAGTAGTTGTGGGAGCTGCGGTGGGAACGTGTTGTCTTTGATGGAACATGCTACTGTTTTTCCATAGCATTTTATAACTTCAGTGCCTTTATGTTGCAGACAGCCCTTCCTTTCTCATCTTGCTTTTTTCTTTAATTACTGCATGCTGCTTCATTTTCTGGCATTCACTATTACTGTTGGCTTTCCCTTGGAGGGGGAAATTATCATTCATTATTTCTTCTCTAAATCCCTATAGTTCAGCTCAGAAACCTCATTTTGTTGTGTAGTAGGAACAGCCATTTCTTCTTGATGGATTTTAGGTCATCTGAGCAGCACTGATAGTCTGTCAGGGTCAGTTAGTCTATTGAAAATGAAATGATATCACAAGGGTTTTTCTTTCTTAACTCTTGAGCATTAGGAGAACCTGAATCCCTCTGACTCTGACCCGATAAGAGGTTACATCTCATAAGATTTCTTTCGTTACATGCTAATTTTTTATAATATAATATATTTCATTATATGCTAATGTTCAGATCCATAATTTAATTTCTTGCTTATTTTCTGACAGGACAGCAAAAGTGTAGTGCTGATAGGACAGGAACAAATATGTATTTGCGTTTCATTTCTACAATATTTCATGGAAGGTGAAGTGTTGCAGTATTATTTTCCCTTACCACCTCCATACAAATGCTTCATCGCTGTTACAGGACCAAAGCCTAAAGAGAAGTACCAGTTTGAGGAGAAACTTCTTAGAGAATTTTTTTGTGGGAATGAGCTTGGTTTGAGGGTGTAATCCAACAAGATGTTCCCAGTGATTAGTGTCAAGAAATGCACCCTAAATAACTGAGGAGTTTTTATTTAGCTTGATTTTGTTTTGTGACCTGTGTTCTGTGATGCTTTTCATTCAGTTTTACATGACAGTTATAAGGTGTACACCCTTTAATTTCTCAGTGTGTTTGTGAAATCTCAAAATGGACAATTTTTACCTTCTTAACAGGACATGGAGCAGACGTGAAATGTGTTGACTGGCATCCAACGAAGGGATTAGTTGTGTCGGGAAGCAAAGACAGCCAACAGCCCATCAAGTTCTGGGATCCAAAGACTGGCCAGAGTCTTGCCACACTGTAAGTTCTTGCCCACAGAGATTGTGCTTTGCTCAAATATGAGCTAACTTCATAAAAATATATATTTTTAAAGTATATTCTTAGCTTTTTGCCTCACATCATTTTAGCCACACACAATGGCTTCAAATAGAAAGCTAGTGTGTTAGCTGTGCCAGAAAATGTAGAGGTTAGATGAAGTCATGTATATGCTTGGAAAACTTTGACTTCAATATTCCTAATTTGAATTCACTTCGTCCTTGTTCATAGCCTTCCTGGTCGCACAGTTCTCATTTGGAGAATGGGATTGGGATGTTGAAACACAAATGAGACATTTCATGTGACCGGTGGAATATTTCTTACACTGCAGTAGGGCCATGCACAGTAACTGAATCCTGCTCAGTGAGTGCTGCCCATCACACTGCAGCACAAAAGAACAGTATTAAGGAATAGGGCCTTTGCACAGAAAGCTGCGCTGTTCTGGTTTAGTAGCCTGAATTACTGACGTTGACCTGAATATTTGGGACGGGTAAATAATCGTATTTTATTTGTGTCTGGGAAGTCAGTATGTGGACAAACAGTCTTTTTTTGTTCTCTGCTTGCAGACATGCTCATAAAAACACAGTCATGGAGGTGAAACTGAATCTGAATGGCAACTGGCTGCTGACAGCTTCTCGTGACCATCTCTGTAAGCTCTTCGACATTCGTAATCTGAAAGAAGAACTTCAGGTCTTCAGGGGTCATAAGAAGGAGGCCACAGGTCAGAATTTGTTGTATATTTTTATTAATGTTTGGATTAAAATGAAAGTGTTTGGGACCCTGATTTTCTTTCATTCATTCATTTGAAATCTCAGCGTTGTGTTTTCTGATTGTGTCTTTACTCAATTTCAGCTGTGGCCTGGCATCCTGTTCATGAGGGGCTCTTTGCCAGTGGAGGATCCGATGGCTCTTTGTTGTTCTGGCATGTTGGGTAAGTGGCATTTTCATCAGAACGTTGGAAAGATGATAATCAGACCTGCAAGTTATTACACTAAACATAAAATAGACTTTTCACCTTTGAATCCCTATTTAACATGCATGTTTATGGTGTAGTTTTGCTCTATACCTGAGGATGTTTGTGAATGTGATTTCTTGATGAAGTTGTTTCCTGTGCAGGTGTATTTTAAAGGATACAATTGCTTGTACAGAAAACAAGTCTTTTGTTGAGAGGGTGATGAATGGTTGAAGCTCCTCGTTTTAGGGCTTCTCACGTGATGTTACAATTATTTTCCTTCTAAATGTACAGTTAAAAATCCTACACTACTAAATTCCCTATTAAGTACAATGGGGAACAATCAGTTCACCCAATGGAAAAATATCAGAGGCTTGAATTTAGCAAATTATGGGATAGAGGAACAGGAACAACTGAATAACAAAATTTTTATATTGTATCTGTAGCAGATACACACTTGTGTCATGATTAAATGTTTTGTGTTTGGGTTTTTTTGTTTTATGCATCAGGGTTGAGAAGGAGGTTGGTGGAATGGAAATGGCCCATGAAGGAATGATCTGGAGTCTGGCATGGCATCCCCTTGGACACATTCTCTGTTCAGGCTCAAATGACCACACCAGGTATTTTCAAGTATTTAAAGAAAAGATCTAAGGAAATTTATTTACATTTAGAAACTAAAAGGGTACACAGCGTCAGTGAACAAAGATAGATTGGGATGATGCTGATACACAACCTATGGCAAAGCAGAGAGAAAAACTTATGGGAAGGCACTTGCATTTTACATTAGAAGATTGAATGATGTCCATCCTCTTGTCCTTTATCTAAAGAAGCTTTAAAAAACACTAAGGTTTTGGATGTGTGTAAGCTTTGAAATCTCATGAAGAATTTTTTTTTAAATAATTGTTGTAGCTTTCTGCTGAAGAAATATTCCTGTAGCCAGTGTTTTATTCCCACAGATGGTCTGCAGGTCATGTGTGTCTTTTCACATTGCAAACACATTTGGAGGCATATAGTTTGTGCTTTTAATATTTTTGGTAGAACAAGCTTTAAACACGGAGCGTTTTATATGTGGAGTAAGTTTTGTGTGTAGAGATGTGTATCAATAGTGTTAGTTGTATGTGAAGAACATATTTGGATTGATTGAGGAGTTATTGGAATGGACTGTAAATATATCTGTTTGTTCAGGATCCGATATCGGTGCGTTATACCCCTTACACTTCAAAGCATCTTCTGAATTGTAACTATACAATTCAATATGATAGTTGTTGGGCTGTTATTTTTTGTTTGAACTTAACACCTAAAGTCAGATCCAGCGCTGAACTTGATTAATAAGAGTTGAACCCTTGCACACTCAAGCTAGCATGCTAAAATTGAGAGAAGCAGAAACTAATTAGATTACTTTTAGATACTTTTGATCCTTAATTGAGATCATATAACTTCCTTTTGACAGCAAATTTTGGACTCGAAATCGGCCTGGAGATAAAATGCGAGATCGTTACAACTTGAATCTGCTGCCTGGGATGTCAGAGGACGGTGTGGAATACGGTAAGGCAACTTCCCCGAGATGGAAGGAAGAGGGTTGGGGTCGGGAATAGGAACAAGCCTGGAGCTTGTAGCTTACACTAGAATGCAGCTTCTGGATAAGACGATGGAACAGTATTATAGCGGTACTGACTACCTAGATAAACTTTTTTAATAAGAATAATCTTACTTTCAGTGTTATCAGTGATTACTATTCCAACAATGAGTTTTCTTTTGTTTCCGCAGCACCGGGAGGTAAGACCTGCTCTGTCAATCGCAGGAAGGAGGTTTGGCTCTCTCTCTGGCTAAGTCCAGTTTACTTTTCTTCCTGAAAACTTCATGTGACTTCAGAACTTCCCACAGTCCTGAACAACAGCAGGAAAAATCTTTCAAATTATTGAATTTGACTAAAATCTGAAAATTTTACCCCCCTCTTAAGGAGTTATTTTGGTAGTTTTAGGCTGCTCAGAGTTGCCCAGCTCTATGGCATGCCTCAGCAACTTTCTCATCTCTGGGGTTGTTGTCTGTTTCTTCAGATTTTTATTTATTTGCTCTTTTGTGCAGCGCTTTAATCCAAGTTAAGTTTTAAAGTGTATAGATTCATAATGACAAAAATGGGAATGGGTATGGATTATTCTATCAGAAATGTGACTTCCCCTAAAGGCCATGGTCTCTGACCTTTTGGGGTGTATTTATTAATCTGAAGTTCTTTTAATATCCTCTAATTTCTGTATAGGATTAAAAAGTGACCCACTAATTGTGAAATATGTAATGATAGCAATGGTAAAAGCATGTGAGATTCCAGAGAGATAAAATGATAACATAAAGAAAAATGTTTGAAGTATAAATATTTGTGTTTCTCTAGACGATCTGGAACCCAACAGCCTGGCAGTTATTCCTGGGATGGGAATACCTGAACAATTGAAAATAGCCATGGAGCAAGAGCAGATGGGTAAGTAGGAGCTGTGGAAAAGCATTTTCCTGAGCCATACAGATACTGTGTGACTTCTCTTCCTTTCCTATATTTTGGCAGCACAGACACTATTTTCTAAAGTTCTGTATGTGCATATTTCCTGTGTAAAGAAGGAAGAGTTGAAAACCTCTTTGTCTCTTTTGCTAAATAATCTGTAAGGAGAATAAGAGGATTTCTCTGTGAACCTGCGTTGCTCTGACTGTTTGTCTCTCTGGTGCTAAAGGGAAAGACGAGTCCAATGATATTGAAATGACAATCCCAGGACTGGACTGGGGAATGGAGGAGGTAATGCAAAAGGACCAAAAGAAGGTGCCACAGAAAAAAGTGCCCTATGCAAAACCAATACCAGCACAGTTTCAGCAGGTAAGTACTTGATACACAGTGAACAGAACAATTCGTTATTTTCCCAACTTCCAAAACATATGAGGCTGTTGAAACACTTTGAATTTCCAGTATCAGCTCTTTCATATCAACACTCAGTGCAACATCATTCACCACAGTTGGTAGTTTAATTACTATTTAAGCATGAAATATTTGGTTAAATCCCTTGTATCTTGTATCTGTACCTGGAAGATAAGATGTTACAAGATATTGAAGTTTTATTCAACATTGGTTTTAGCTTCTGAATATCCGTAACACACGGCATTCCAGTGTATCTTTTCCCAGTGCAGCAATATATTGTATGCATGTTGTTGCTCAGAATTCATCTTGTGTTTACTGTTCTTTTTAGGCCTGGATGCAGAATAAAGTTCCTTTGCCTCCCCCACCTGAGCCATTGAATGATAGAAAGGAAGATATTAAGTTGGAGGAGAAGAAGAAGACACAGGCAGAGATTGAGCAGGAAATGGCAGCACTTCAGTACACAAACCCACAGCTCCTGGAGGTACGTGTGTCAGGACCTCAACACTAAAATATGTAACTTGTTTTGCAGTAATTTTTTCACCTTTTTTCAAAAAAATCTGATTTAACAGGACCTTGGACTTAGTGCATGAAAGTATGATACCTTCAGTGAGGTCCCAATGTTTCAGTTAACTAATACCAATCTGTGCATCTCTTTAGATGTATTTTTGTTAATTAAGAGAAAAGTACTAAATCTTTTTAAACTCCTGAGATATTAGATAGTTGTTTCTGATTTTCAGTTGTTACATATACTTTCATGCTTAGTTGATTTTTCTGGGTCTCTTTTTTTTTTTCTGGACAGCAACTGAAGATTGAGAGACTTGCACAAAAGCAAGCTGAGCAAGTGCAGCCACCACCTCCAGGAGGTTCTCTCCATGGACCTCAACCTTTTCCAGGGCAAGGCCCAATGTCACAGATGCCTCAAGGATTTCAGCAGCCCCTTCCTCAGCAAATGCCAATGAATATGCCTCAGATGGGACCTCCTGGTCCACAAGGACAATTCAGACCTCCGGGACCCCAAGGACCTCCATTACACCAAGGAGGTGGAGGTCCACAAGGATTCATGGGACCACAAGGACCTCCAGGCCCCCAAGGACCTCCCCAAGGAATGCCACGGCCTCAGGATTTACATGGACATCAAGGAATGCAGAGACATCCTGGCCCTCATGGGCCAATGGGGCCACCAGGTCCACAGGGTAACGCTGGCCCCCAAGGCCACTTAGGACCACAGGGTCTACCTGGGTCTCAGACTCATTTAGGACCACAGGGTCCACCTGGCCCACAAGGTCACCTGGGTCCTCAAGGCCCCCCTGGGGGCCAAGGAATGCAAGGGCCACCTGGTCCCCGAGGAATACAAGGACCTCTTCCTCATGGCATGCAAGGAGCTCCAGGATCTCAAGGGATGCAGGGCCCTATATCTCAAGGGCCTTTGATGGGACTTAATCCAAGAGGGATGCAGGGTCCACCAGGACCCAGAGATAACCAGGGACCTACTCCACAAGGGATGATGATGGGTCATCCGCAAGAAATGAGAGGTCCTCATATGCAAAGTGGTTTACTAGGACATGGTCCCCAGGAGATGAGGGGCCTCCAGGGACCCCCGCCTCAAGGTACAATGTTAGGACCGCCACAAGAATTACGTGGGCCACAAGGCCAGCAGGGACCTCCACAAGGCTCCTTGGTAGGGCCACAAGGAAACATGCAAGGACCTCAGGGACAACCGAACCCTTCGAGGGGGCCGCATCCTTCCCAGGGCCCTCTGCCTTTCCAGCAGCAGAAAACGCCTCTGTTGGGCGATGGGCCTCGTCCCCCGTTTAATCAGGTACGTGTTGGTCTGTGTAACAGGAGGAGTGTTAAGAATGTGAAAATGATAATGTCACACCGTAGAAAGGCACAGGAAGAGCTGAGGGGTTGGAGGTTCGGCACAGCTGCGAGACTGGGGCCTCGGGGAAACCTCAGTGGGAATGAACGGAGTTATATAGTTTGGGAACAGTATAGGTAAGTGCAGAAAGGAGTTACTGGAAATACTGGTGCAGAAAATATGTAACCCCAAGAGAAACTCCAGATTTTTAATTGAAAGACACTGAACTGTCTTAAAGGGGGAAGTAGGTAAGCACTGAGAAAAGTTGCATTTAAGCAAACTGAACATAAGAAAACTTACATGTGTTTATTAAAGCAAGTTACTGCCAACTCTCAGTTGTCCCAGAGTAGTTTATCCAAACTGTGATGAATTTACCACAGATGCTGACACACCTGGACTCAGCTTAGCTCTGGCTGAACTTACCGGTTCAGACTAAGCGCACCGAAACACAGCCATCCTGCTTCATTTAGCCACCTTTGTACTGCGTGGAGCACAGGCTCAGAGATTGGCGTTGCCCACCCTTAACTTGTTACTGCACCATTTGCCAAGAAGCACAGAGCGAGCCCAGCTATTGAGCAGGTTTGTCTAGGACTATCCTAGGTCTGGTAGGCTGAGGACTGAGCTGGAGCTGCTGAACGTGACCTGGATGTGCAGTTGGTTTGATGTCCCTGTGGCACTGGACTCCTGGGGGGTTCACCAGCTGAGCTGGAATACTGCAGAGTGTCGCTTATAGACCCACCGATTAACTCTGCAGGGATCAAGTCAGGCTTTGATTAGGTCTGGTTCAGTATGAGGCACAACCTGCTCTGCCTTCTTCAGCATCATTCGCAGTGGGATTGTTCCGTTTTCTGCTCTACCACAGATAGCGCAGAGACTCCTGTGTTTATTAGCTCTTACAAGTTCCTATTTGTATGGCACTGATCTGTATTTAAAATTTCTCTTGATTGTCTTCAGCTTTAAGGTAAATTTTGAAGTGAATGTTTGGAAAAAAATCAACTTAATTTTAAAAACTGTGGGAGGTTTTTTTGGACAGAATTATCTCTTAGACTTGCAATCCACAGTTTCTAGTTAAAGCTCTAGACAGGTATGCGTATAGTCCTTGATGCATAGTCCAGTACCAGTCACAGTGAGGGATGACATGTTGAAATGAGCTTTCGCTCAGTAATTTCATTTCAGTTTGAGGCAGAGTAGCCTACAAATTGTGTGTTTTATATTAATATTTTATTTCCTTACAAATCAGCAATAATTCCCTTCAGAAGTCTGTTAATGCGACACTATTGCTGAGATTTCAAAAGTATCAAAGTTAGGCGAAAAAGAGTTGGTTCCACAACTATCTAACTGAAACCAGCATCGCGGTTTTCATTGCTGTCCCAGGGAGATGTACTATTCTGCTTTGAGACTAATTACCAAGATGTGTGTATGAAGGTCTGTGCACGGTTCCATATCCGTGTAGGGCTGTCCTCGTCTGACCCTGCTGTTGGCACTCTGCTCAGAATTGAGTAAGCTGCTTTTCACAGGTGCCTGGTTATTTTCAGTGAATTCTGCTATCTTGAAGTCTTTTACAGATATTAAAAAAAGACAAAGCAAGGTATTTTTGACCATTTTTCCTTCCTTCTGCAGCTTTAGTATGGTAATGTCTTTTAAAAATGAACAGATTTTTAAATGCATGTCAGGTTTTGCTCCATTTTGCTTCTTTGCAATATGAATACAATAGTAGTTCCTATTTAAAAATGCCCCATCTGCTATTTTTCTTAAACAGTAGGCTTTAGCTTGTTTTTTTTTATTGTGAATTTGACATTCATCTTCTGTAAACTTGCACAAATCAAGTGCCTTCCTCTTCAGTAGCAGGAGCGTGTGAATAGGTATCTGCTTTATCAAGGGCTTGTCACACTAATACTGAACATTTATACGTATTTGTGGAGGTTAATCTCCATAGAAGATACCACAGTTACCTGCAGAGGTTTTCTGCAGAGCGTGGGTGAGATGCACGTGAGCTCTGCTGCCTTCTGCAAACATGAAACAGAACAGAGAATATTTATGAGAAGGAAATTGCCTGAGATACGATTGTCAAAATCTTATTCTGGAGATAGACATGTTGTTATTAAAATGCAGATGGATAAACAGAATATTCCCAAATTAGAAGTAGTATTTTGGAGCTATTTTGCTATTGCAAAATGCACATACTTGTATGTTGCTGTTCAGTTTTGAGCCCAGTTTGGGGTCCAGAATGAATTTTGAAGTGAAAGGCGTGTGCAAATGCATTTTTGCAGCCCTGTCTTCTGTCTGTCAGAGCACGGTTTGTTTGGAATGGAGGTTTTTGCTGAACGCCGAGGAAGGTTATTCAGTGAGTGCTAAATACCGCTGCTTTGGTTAAACAGTAGTGGCATAAGTTTAAGAAGTTCAATGAAGTTTATTGTGAACAAGCAGATACTGAACTTATGAGAACTGGTGGAACTGCAGCAAGGTTTGGTTGGAGAGCAGCAGAAGCGCTGCTGCAGCTGGATCTCACCTAGTCGGGGAATCGCTTTGTTCTGGACTCAAGTCAACATTCAGTCACTAGGAAAGTATTTTTTGTTTTTTTAATAGGCATTGGACCAGGCCTTTTATTTTGCTTTTTTTTTTTTTCCCCAAAGTCCTTATCAAAATTACTCAATGAAAATGCGATGGCAGAAAGGGACCTGGGGGGACTAATTGACAGAAAGCTCAACATGAGCCGTGTGCCCAGGTGGCCAAGAAGGTCAATGGTATCCTGTCCTGTATCAAAAACAGCGTGGTCAGCAGGACAAGGGCAGTGATCCTTCCCCTGTACTCTGCATTTGGGAGGCCACACCTGGAGTATTGTGTTCAGTTCTGGGCCCCTCAGGTCAGGAAAGAGATTGAAGTGCTGGAGCGGGTCCAGAGAAGAGCAACAAGACTGGTGAAGGGACTTGAACACAAGCCCTATGGGGAGAGGCTGAGGGAGCTGGGCTTGTTTAGTCTGGAGAAGTGGAGGCTCAGAGGTGAGCTCAGCACTCTGTAGAACTACCTGAAGGGCAGTTCTAGCCAGGTGGGGATTGGTCTCTTCTCCCAGGCAGTCAGCAATAGGACAAGGGGGCATGGGCTTCAACTCTGCCAGGGGAAATTTAGGCTGGATATTAGAAAGAAATTCTTTGCAGAGAGAGTGGTCAGGCATTGAAATGGCTGCCCAGGGAGGTGGTAGCCTCACCGTCCCTGAAGGTTTTTAAACTGAGATTGGACATGGCACTTGGTGCAACTCCAGTCCATTGACTAGATCATGGCACTAAGGGTTGGACTTGATGATCTCTGAGGTCTTTTCCAACCCAGTTGATTCTGTGATTCTGTTTCTAGTATGTATTTGTGTGTTCTTTTGTGGTTTTATCATCTGTATTGCAGTTTAATAGAAGTGTTTAATTTAAAACCAGTATTTCAAGATATGGTAGGAGAAATACACAAAGGAACTTAACGCTTCTCTGCAAACAGAAAAAAAAAAAAGGTAGCATTTTCTCAAAAATAAATGTAAAGTTTGAAAATTATTTAATGCTAATTCACGGAGAGATTAAACAGTGTTACTATGAGTACAATGACAGCAAAGTGTA
Source organism: Streptopelia decaocto (assembly GCF_964273445.1). Taxonomy (NCBI): domain Eukaryota; kingdom Metazoa; phylum Chordata; class Aves; order Columbiformes; family Columbidae; genus Streptopelia; species Streptopelia decaocto. The sequence continues at coordinate 24,023,656 of NC_138660.1, forward strand.
AGTTTTTACAAGCTACCTGCAGCCTGGAGGGGTTTTTGTGCAAGACAATATGAAAGTTAAGTCTAAATATTACATTTTTGGACATGTCTAGGAAAAGAGTTATTATGTGTTTAGGGGTTTCTGGTGTGGCTTTTTGGGGGCTTTTTTGTTTTGATGATTTCAACATGAGTTTTGTCTGGCAATCTTGCAAGTTCCAACTCTGTTCACAGTGACACATTTTTATTGTTGGATCTCATCGCTGCAGTGTATAGGATGTATGTGACTCTCTGTAGTTCCAGCCAAGTACAAACCCCAAATGATGACTTTTTGTCTGGCCTTTGCCATTTAAAAGCAGAATTGGACAGTTCAACCGATTTGTTTCCCAACCAGTGTCACCATAGTGGCTCCAGCATAAACTTGATACCTGTAGAAATCTTTCATGGGTCTGTGACAGCAGCTGAATTTGAATAACATTATTTTATCCTTTAGAAATCACTCCCAAAAATATGGAAAATAACAAAAGACTCGTATGTATTTTTCTTTTGGATCATAGAACTTACACAAATCTCCACTCATGCAGTTTCTGCTTGAGAAGAGCAGGTGACCGCAGCTTCTGCCTTTAGCCCTGGCATTGCTTAATGTGTTAGTACTTTCTTTTGATCCTAGAATTAGAATTAAGAAAAGCAAACTTTGCCAGCATGTTAAAAATGAAACTCATGTATTTCCATGTTAACAGTTCACAAAGGTTTATAGGAGAGGTTCTCTCATGGCCCTGTTCTTGTCCCCCCCATCCCAACATTCTTGATATTTTTACTTTTCCATCATTTCATTTTTTTGTGCATTTCCAAAGGCAGTCCTTTGGTCTATGTAGTATTTTAACTGCATGTAAATCAGTACCTGGCATTTTTCAAACAACTATACAAGATTTCTTCATCTTCTCTGCCAAGGAGCTACAATGTGAGCTTTTTCATCTTTGGTTGTTACAGGTAAAACGTTAGTCCTCAAAATGCTACATTTCCTATAAAATCAGGTGTTTCTCACAGTGACCGAAAAGCATCTCTGATGGGAATGTCTAAAAAATTAGGCTGAAACCACTGGAAAATCAGAAGTTTCTGTTGTAAGACCTCTGAAGCCACAGCCTTTATGTCAAGAAAACTGGTTTTCCCCCTTTCAAAATGCTTAAAAGCAAAAAACGCCCGCATGGCAATTCACATGGCTTTTCTTCTTATGTGCTCGTAGGATGGACAGAACCCAGGTCCTCCACCACTGATCCCAGGCCTGGGGCAGCAGGGAGGACAAGGTCGTCTTGGCCCTCACAACCAAGGACCTGGCCTTAATAAAGGTAACTAAATACGTTGTTTTTTCCTCTGTAATTCTGCTGAAAGAGGCTGTTCCAGTGCAGTGCCTCTAGACCAGGGGTGTCAAATTCATTTTGAGTGGGGGCCACATCAGCCTTATGGTTGCCTTCAAAGGGCCGAATGTTATTTTAGGACTGTATAAATCTAACTACTCCAATGTTTAAATTAGTTTAAATTAAAATGAGTTTGACACCTCTGATCTAGACAGAAAAGGCTACAGCAGAGCACAGGGCATTGGCTGAGAGGAAAGCTTCTGTAGACTTGCGCTGGAATATAGAGGAAAAGTTTTCCCCAAAGAAGTATTTGATGTGAACTGTATGGTGTATGCTTTGTAGAACTGTACGAACTAGAGCATCCTAGAGCGTTTTTAGACCACGTTACAGAAACCTGCTATGATTTTTTCCCCTCAAGGTGACTCCCGTGGTCCACCAAACCATCACATGGGCCCTCTCTCAGATAGAAGGCACGACCAGAACAGTGGTGGTCCCGATCATGGGCCCGAGAGAGGGTTGTTTCGAGGTGGCCAGGAGTGGGGTGATGGTAGAGACAGCAGGGGCATGCCAGATAGACGAGGACCTCACCCAGATTTCCATGATGACTTTGATCGACCAGATGACTTCCGTGACGACTTCCATCCAGATAAGAGATTTGGCCATCGATTGCGGGAATTTGAGGGGAGAGGAGGCCCACCGTTGCAAGACGAAAAATGGAGACGAGGTGGACCTGGGCCTCCCTTTCCTCCCGATCACAGGGAATTTGAAGGAGGGGGTTCAAACCGTGGGCCTCCTGGTGCTTGGGAAGGACGGAGACCTTCGGATGATAGATATCCACGGGATCCTGAGGATGCACGATTCCGAGGGAGACGAGATGAGAGGTAAGAATAAATCTACTCATCTTTTGGGGGTTCAAGGGTGAATGGAGGGAATTCTTTCTTCCTGGTTTCCTTTTCATTAAGGAGTCTATCTGTTTCAGATTTATAAACTGGAAACCAATAAGGAAATGAAAACTCTAATATACCTGAGTGTAGAGTCCATAAAAATCATTCAGTAATAGAAGAAAACTTGAAAAATGGTCATTGTACACAGCAGCTTCCGTGTCTTTAAACAGTAAGTAAAGAGAAGGGAGGAAATTGTAGAGAAGATCCAGTAACACAGGATGAAGATTTGAGACCGTTTTGATGAAAATTGAGAGGAAACTTGGAGGTTAAAGTGACACTTTTGAACACTAGAATCGGATTTTGAGACCTTGTCTCCAGTCACAAACTGCAGCGTGACTGTAGGGGCTGTAGAATGAGATGTAATTCACTTGTAAGGAGCAGGAACACTCATCCTGCTGTCAAATGTAAGGGGCAGAGCTACAGCATCTCTTGGACTGGTGAGACTATTTTCTCATGGTTTTGCTTGTAGAAGTTTTATTTCTCTTTCTGACTGGTTTCTTAATGCCAAGCAAAGAACTCAAAACCAATCTAATTTACAGCAATGTCCACGTCATTGCTTACGATTTCCAAGTAAATCACAAAGGGATGAATTTGCTTCTAGTTACCAATGTAATTATGGAGAAATTTCGCTAGGGCAGCGAGATTGTCATCAAAATTGCTCCAGATCTATGCTAGTTTAACCGATTTAAATTTGGCCTCCAAGGTCTAAGCCTCTCACTGACCACCAACTCTGTATGTTTAAGAACATGTACTTGTACAAATATATTGTGGTCTCCACATAATGTGAATTTTGTGTGTTTTAGTTGCCTTTTTAATGATTTTCTTACATTCCTTTTACTTTGCATCTATACAGCTCTTCTTTTAGCTATTTTCTACCTAGCTCTGTAAAGATGTACCTTCCTTTTGTGTGAAGAGTATGAAAAGATATGAACAGTAACTAAAAGAAGGTAACAAGGCCATTTTAAAAGAGTAAAAATCCAGAGAATCCAAGCTGAATGGTCTGCATTATAGAATTCTCAAAGACAAAGCAGACAACACTTTCAGAAGCTCAGCAGAGATTTTCAAATCAAATCTTGGAAATGCTTAGAGACTGGAAAATATTTAATGATTATCCTGATTTTTAAAAAGGTTTCAGGAAGAGTCCAAGAATCTTGTGACCTGTAAACCTGACTTCTGAACTACTAAGAGTTTACTTGTCAGGGTACGAGTGTTTGTACAGAGTTTGGTTTAAAAGGAATCGGCACAGGGCTGTAACGGGCTTTTTGTGCTTGCAAACTTAATGAATTTCTTTGAATGAAGGTGAATTAGGTGCCGTTTACTGCAGATGCTGAGGTGAACTTAATCCCAACCACTTGCTGAGCTGACTTGGAATTTAGATTGTAACTGATCAAGCACGAGAGGGAAGTGTGTGCACATGTGTTTCTCTCTACGTCCTTCTCATCCCCATCCTGTTCTTACTTTACCTGTGCGTATCAACACGATGCTTCTGCTGCAGACCTGCCTGTCCCTGCCCGCTAACCCGCAGAGCCCAGTTCTGTACGTTAAGGCCCTAGGCCGCCAGAAGGGTGATGTGAGAGCAGACAGAACAGGACCTGAGCCCCGTGCGAGGCAGGGTTTTACATCTGACTGATATGGAATAGTGAAAAAGGATACGCAGAACACAGTATTAGGAGCTGTGGCCGTGTCAGGCATAAGTATGATAGATTTCAAAGCTAAACTGTGTGCATGTGGTTGCCTGGAAGCAAAAGGCAAGGCCCTGTCCCTGCTAGCCGTAGGACCTTGTGTTGCAAACCCTGGTCATTCACGAGCTAAGCAGAGTCGCACCATGTCAGTATTAAACCAGGAGGCCCTCTAAAATAAACATGCAGAGGACTGTGCTGTTTCAAGGCTAACCAATATTGCTATGTGGTTATCTGAACCATTTGTACCTGAAACTGTTCAGTTTGTTTTCCCAGATCATCCAGGTTAATGTAAAACGGTTCACTGTCCATGCACAGCACTCCCTCCAGCTGCTGTTGTACCTGTACAGGCACAGCAGCCTCCTCTCTGTATCGTGTTTGTTTGCTGGGAGGTGGAGATAGACCTATTGTTTTTAATTAAAAAAAAAAAAATGTAAAAGTTTAAAAAAAATTGTATTGTGTTATGACTACTGTTAAAATATTTAAATTTGTAATTAAAAGGTTAATGTTGTTAAAATTCTAAATAAAAGTATCTAAAGTTTTGCTTGTAATAGGATGCACTGTGTCGTTAATGAGCTGGGGAAGGGGATGTTGCACAAAGCCACCGCCACCTGAATACGATGGTGGTTCTGGTTTGGCCAGTGTGGAAGTGGGAAGAGAGGGGCGGTGGGGGGCTCAGAGGTATCTGCGCTGCCAGTGAGGGCGGGCAGGACAGCATGCGTGCCACCGAGGGCTCCTGAGCCCGTGTGCCCGCTACACCTTAACATCTCACCTGTGTGTGCGCAGAAACTGGGCTGTAACCTGGGATAATCCCAACAACCGGTGCTGGCGCGCACTTTTGGGGTTGCAGTAACACCAAGAGGACATATGTGCTTTTACGAGCACTCCAAGTGTCTAAACTGGTCGTGTAAAAACCAAAACTACTCGTTTTCATGCAGCCACCCGTAAGTTTACCTGAAATGGCACCACCAGTTCTTTAAGAACCATTCTTCTCTCTGAAGATCTCTGTTAAAGCCCCAGTGAGATACTGGAGGAGATAAACTCATTTGAGATGAGGTGCAGAACCCAACCATACCAAATTACCGAAGATGCCATGGTACTTACTAGAACAAAATTATCAACTTCAGTGTCATAACTACATTTTGCAGAACAAAATTATTCATTATTGCAGCTGGATAAGCTGCTCTTCAGGTTGTAAGATGCCACTGTGCATGCTGTTCAGTAACCAGAGCCACGTGGAGTCTAGATTCATTTGCTAAAATTGTAAACTTAGAAGAACGGAATGAAAAAGAGAATGTTCTAGCAAAAGAATTCCAAATCAATAGGAATGAGATGCAGGAATGTTTTGATACAGCCATGAGTCTCATTGCTTGTATTTTTTCAGTTTGTTTTTATCACTAAAATGGAAGGGAAAAAGTGAAGGGGAAAGTAAGACCACCACAGTTAAAGAAAATTCACTTATGCTTTTCCTCACCTTACCCTGTATCTATCATTGCTCACTGATTGGGTTTTTTTCCGCTTTTCATTAAGTGAACGCAGGATATTTGACAATATTTTTCTTGTACGAAAAAACAACACAATCAACAGAAGGAAAACTATAAAAATGAATAAACAAAGTGCTCAAAGGCAGAAAATGAGCACTTTTCCACCTACAAATCCTATTCTAGTAACTGTATATGCTGTAGCTTTAAGTAAAACAGTTCAGAAATGAGTCGATTAAGTGAAGTTGATGAGTTTATCAATCTAAATGCTGCCTAAAAACCGTATTTGTACCGTGTTCTTTCTTGTAGCTTCAGAAGAGGAGGCCCCTCGAGACACGAGGGCCGGGGGCCCAGGGGCAGAGACGGCTTTCCTGGCCCAGAAGATTTTGGGCCAGACGACACTTTTGACTCTCCAGATGAAAACTCAAGAGGAAGGGACCACGGTGTTCGGGGCCGAGGTCGTGGTGCTTCTAGAGGTGAGGGGAACGTTCTGCCACGCTGAAATGCAAGAATAAGCAAGCAAAGACAATTCTTGGGCAAATTAGGGTATTTTGATGAAGACAATGTCTCTTCTCACTCCTGTCCCCTGCATCTCTTACTGCTCAGGAGGCCGGAAGGGTTTGCTTCCTACTCCAGATGAATTTCCATGCTTTGAAGGTGGGCGGAAGCCAGAATCCTGGGATGGAAACAGAGAACCAGGTAAAGAATTTGGTGAAGCTTGTTTTAAACAATAACTAGATTTCTACAATATAACCACTTACCTTTTTTTTTTTTTTTTTTTTTAAATCACCTCTTTTTCCTGTACCTCATATGCTCATTACTAGTCTTTTACCACAAGAAAAGCAAAACGTGGTTCTTTGGACTTCTAAATTTAGGAAAAAATTAACTATGCAGAATTGAATTGGCTCTAAATACGGCTGTCTCACTCAACAAAAAATGATTGTGGCCACTAAGTCTTGACTTCTAAGCTGAATTCTTGGATAGTCCAGAACTGCCTGTTGTTGTCACCTGTGGATGGCTGAAGCTACCTTGTGGAGGTTTTTTTGCGAGATATGCTAATGCCAATAGTAGTCCGTATTGCTTGCAAAACCAACATTTTCAGCTACAGTATCTGACAGCTTATTGGTATTTGCATTTGTGTTACTAACAGCAAAATTGAGGTTTTGAGTGTCATGGAAAAAATGAGCAAAAATGACATGAATAAATGAACATGTGATTGTCTCTAAAATATATGAAAATGTTTTATACTGAAAAGAACACTTTAGATCTGGCACTTCTTTTCAATCATCTTTTAAACCTGTTTTACCTTTAGGTTTCTTACAACTTACTCACCTCATGTTTGTTTGTTTGCCTGTTGGGATGGGGAGGAAGCTTTACGCACTTTTAACTTGAAATTGTGTGCCAAACAGTGTGGAAAGAATGTAGATTTAAGTGACTGCCTCCAAAAAGGAGGAATAAACATCAGATGAACATTACTTATTATGCTGTTTATTTTCTCTTCACGCTCAGGTCCTCGTCCAGATCACCCTCCTCATGACAGGCATTCTCCAGCTAACAGAGAACGTTCTTCTTCGCTCCAGGGCATGGACATGGCCTCGCTGCCACCACGTAAACGGCCCTGGCATGACGGACCAGGGACCTCTGACCACAGAGAAATGGATGCTCCAGGTGGACCTCCAGAGGAGAGGAGCAAAGGTAAAAAACCCCTTGTATCAAAAACTTTGTGACACCAGCATGTTTTTCAGCAGTAGGCTTATCCAGAATTCCTTATCTATTCAGAGGGGATACAGCTGAACAGGTAAATATTTGATCTTATCACCTGTGAAGCTGAAGACCAGTCTTACAGGAACATCGAACAGAGGGACCTTCTGGGATATCAAATCCAAATCTTCTCTCCAGCATCATATATTCCTCTTCTTTAATGCCCTCCTCAAAAGCAGTTAGTTTTTGCCTCCCTGCTATTCCAGTTGCAAAACTCTTAAGAGTGCCTTTTTTTTTCAGAATAGTTGTTTGTTAATATTCATACTTGTGCTAGCACCCTTCAACTCAAAGTAGTTCAGTGACTTACTGAAATATTACTTTTGTATTTAATGGCTTTTGACCATTACCTTTTTGTGCTTCTCTAATTGCTTTAAGAATCATTATAACTTTGACATAGACAACATCTGTGGACAGAGCTCTAAAACTTAATTGCAGTAGACTATGCTTTGAAAAAAAGGAAAACGATTTTCTCTTGCTTTAAGCCTGTCATTCACTAATTTCATTCGAAAATGTCTTGTGTTTTAATAGCAACAGTTGAACGTTGATGCGTATTATTGCTGAATGCCACCTCTGACTGCATCAAACACGTACCATTTGCGACCTCAACCAGCTCTTCTCCAAGTCAGCTCTGATCTGTTCATTTGATCTCTCTGGGAAATTATTCTGTATCTTTTACTATCTTTATTACTCTGTATATACTATTTTCAGTTTTCATTTATCCTTTTATGAATTAAATGGGGTAACTAGGAATTGCACACACTCCTTAAGATGTGGTCTAACACAGTTCACTTGGGTTTTGTTCTGTTTTCTCCATTCTTTCCTAATAGCTCCTCTTCAGCTAAGTACCAAACAGCTGCATGGCCCTGTCAGTGCTGCTGTAACCCACAAAATACATTCTTCTTGTCCTAGTAGCTGTTTCAGAGCCTGTTACTGTGTACGCAATGTCCACAATCATCCCACCAGCCCTGCGCCAGTTCTTCATCCTTTCTCTTCTTGTAAATCTCAGGATTACCATTGTCTTTTTTTCAAATGTTCTTTATTTTATTGTCCTCATATTGGTCACCCACTGCTAGGTAGTGACCAGCAAGAGAGATCCTTCTTAGCTGCTTCCAAATGCTGAGCTGCCACCGTACGATGGAATTTTTAGTTGTTAGACCTCTACTGCACAGCTTTGTCCTTGATGCCACCGAATTTAATTCCACTTCTCTTATTGTTGTTCTGAAGCTCATTTAGTTTTAACTGTATGTCAGTCCTTCTCTTTGTGGACTGTATTTCCAGTGCTGTGTTAACAGCGGGTTTTATCATTTGTTCACAGATGATTTCATTAAGTCTGCTGGTAAACTCCCTCTATCAATATTTTTCCTTTTGAAAAAATGTACTGTTTCTCATTTAGCCAGCACCTTATCAAATCTGCAAGGATTTCTTCTGCAGCTTCAATAATAATTTGTGATAACTTTTATCAGTTTCTTTAATGAATTCAAAACAATTGTTAACTACCATACCTCTTGTACCTCAACAACTCCTTGAAGTACCAAAGAAAATTCAGAACCATGGCAGAAAGCCTGATAAACAAAACAATACTTTTTTCATATATGGGCTCTGCCACCTTCAGTTGTATTGGCAAAGTCATTTGAAGATTAAAACTTCATTAATTATAAACTCCGTGGAAGAATTTGGCTTCTATTTTACACAGAACCAAGCAGAGTCAACAAAAAAATCACTCTTTCTGAAGTGGAGCAAAAGTATCCTGATGTAGCTGTAACACGTGTCCACAAAGCACTCTGACCATGAATTGTTTTCAAAATACTGCTTGTTATTTTGAGCTAATGACTTCACGTTTATTTAGGTTAATTCACATATCACTACTAAAAAGATCTGTGAGAAGCAGAAAATCCTGTTCCTGGCAGTATGAGCTCATGTAGTTTATGTTCCTGGTTAGTAGTAAAATGGAGTGTTTTTCCATTATTTCTAGCCAAAAATGGAAGAAAACAGTAATGTTACTCATTGTCTTCGGCACCGACCTCAACTGATCCATCAGTGCAATGTCTTTGTTTGGGAAAAAAAGTATTTTGCAATATCCGAGAACCACAGATGGTGTTACGGCATACGAAACTGCCTGGTAGTTTTGAGGACACTGTGACTGTCACTGTTCTAATTTACTTCATTTAAGTGACTGGTGACTGCACCAGATATAATCTCCTTTAATTCCCAAGGAACTGCTGGATTGCTGTCCATCTTCTGGACTGTAATGGAGACACTATGTAAGAAAAATCCTATAAAGGGAGGAGGCATAACATCACAGGTCTCAGCTATATTTGTTCTGTGAATGATTGTGCCGCAGAAGAACTAGCTAAATATATGGGATGTCTAAGAAGAGGCACAGCTTAGATTTCAATGTCAGTAACTGACTGTGCTTCATTTTTAGGGCGAGGAAATTCAGGACCCTCACAGAGAGCACCAAAGTCCGGGAGGTCAAGTTCTTTAGATGGAGACCATCACGATGGATTCCACAGGGATGAAGGTTTTGGCGGAGGCCCTGCAGGAGGCAATAACCCTTCTCGAGGAGGAAGGAGTGGAAGCAACTGGGGAAGAGGAAATAACATGAACTCTGGTCAGTCAAGAAGAGGAGCATCCAGGGGCAGCGGAAGAGGCCGATAGAAGAGGCTTTGACTGGGTCACACCCAGTCCTTGCTGGACAATATTTAAATAAATAGACTGCTACCCTGGACTCATAAAGTAACCCTGCAACACCGCAAACCTGGATTCTTAACTGGGATAACTGAATGTGCATTATTTCCTAATGAGGGTCTTTTCCTAGATCTATCAACTGGTCCTAGCTGCAGTATTGTAGCTAGCTTTCTGTTTTGTGCTCTCCGCTCCCGTTTTCCTTCACCACCTTCTACCTACTTTGTTTTGTGAAGAGCTGGAATTTTTTTAAGTGTTGTGAGACATGGAACACCTCCACACATTTCAGTTCACCTCCAGACAGAAACTTGTTTCTATATGTACAGTTTGTCAGAAGTTACGTTGTTTTTGTATGAATACAGAATGTAATTTGCGCAAAAATTAACAAAAAATCAACACGGTGTGTGATTCTTTACTCACCTATTACTACAAAGAAGGGTGTCTTTAGGCAAACTTGTGTATCAGATGAAGCAACAGAACTACCTCCTGAAATCTCAGCCGTTTAAAATACTCATAGCTGACTCCTAGTGTTTTGGTTTATCATGTAGAGAACTTTCATTTTCGCCTTTAGCCACAGCTGTCTAGAGATTACAAGTGGTGCTGTTAAAATTCCAAAACACAGGAAATCCCCGCTGCTTGCTAGTCTACCATCCTGAAAGAGAAAAGCGTGGAACATCGTTTAGAAAAAGTTGTCATAGACATAATGCGAGTATAATCGGGACCACTGGCAAAACACACATCATGACAATTAGTGTCATTCTACGCTTCACCTGGGTGAGTCAAATATTTTTGTTCAGAACAGCATCTCTCTATAGAAATTGAGGAAGAAAGAAGTTTAGCAGCTTGATTAATACAGATGCGTATGTTTTACAATGGCATTGCTTAAAGATACGGGTGTTCAGGACAGTCTGCCGTGTTCAAATGCTTAAGTTCAAACCTTGATAGTTGATCACTTTCATCTTAACATTTTTTTTAAGTATCTTTTCCTTTAGGATATTGCTTCCTAGTTTTACTAGGGGAGGGAAATGAGGAGGGGAGGGGTTATTCCCATTTCCCATGGTTCATAATAAAGCTGCTTACCAAGCGTGAGTTTCTGTTTTCCCCATAAATCATTCATATTAATTATCTCCAGGCACCAGGTTATCAAAAGGCTCTTTTAATACCTAAAGCCTCCATGAAAATTTTATCATGTAAGTACATATTCTAAAGCCGGCTCTAAGGAAGGTCCTACATTAGAAGAATAGAATAGACTGTATAATCAAAAATATCACTACCAGCCTTCCCTCCCACCCACCTTGAATTTCATGTTATAATGTTCAGGATAATATGGCAGCGTAGTTCTGTAGCTGACAAGGCTACTGCAAGAACAGAGCAACACACAGCAGCTGTTTTATCTGACTTCTCAGACTCAGTAAATTCTGGCTTAAGTCCTGATGACTTCTTTAAAGAGAGAAAGCATCGATGCGTAACTGCTGGTCTCTTGGTTCAGTCAGTCACAAGTAGAAGGGTTTTTTTTTCCTTAGTTTTTAATTTGTAGTGTATAAAATGGCATTTGAAAATTATAGTAATTAACTCTGATCATTTAGCCTATAAAGTCCTTGTCATGGGGCTCTAGAGAGATGGAATGGTCTTAAAGGAATTAACTGGGAAATAGCCGAGATACACCTGATATGACACAGTTTCTCCTTTGAGGGGAAAAAAAAATTGCTGTTCACCTCTATCTGAAGAAGGGCTTTGATCACTTTTGGTATACGCCTGGGAGTTACCATCTATCCTGAAGTTTTAATGATAAAAGCAATGGTTTAATCATCAGCAAAAGGGAAAGCGTGCCTATTTTAAAAAACAAAAAGCAAGTCCTCTATATTTTAAGGGGCTGAAAGTGACTTTTGACTAGTAGTTAGAATATGTGATGAGCTTTAGTCCTCTACCAAAACAAGTTAGAATGCACCTAATGGGAAACCCAGCTTTCTGTATCTAGACAAAAAGGGAATTTGCTTCTTTCTCCTCTGATGGTTGGTTAACTCCTTAAACTTGCTGGTAAGCAATGTTCTTCATTAAGGGATGGCGGCTTTTTTTAAATTAAGTTTTGAAATATTCCACAATCATGGAATATGCACAGAAAGTCATAAGAACATCAGGTAATTAGCTCGCTTTTGTATAAAATCCTAGTAAGTGACAGCACAGCAGGAGAGACAGAAGCAGCTTCCTAGTCTGTGATCCCATGACCCACTATTACTGGAAAATTGATTAAATTTCTTAATGGAAATATATATATATATGTACTCTTCAGGTCAAGTTCTTTTACCAGTGCTGCATGAAGAATCCTTGTGCTCCGCCTGCTGGTTTAAAGCGCTACCTGTCTAAGATTTAATTTGATACTGCTGTTAGGAATAAAATTAATTTTATATACTACACCTTAGAAGCTGTAAAAATGAGAGAACTAATTTAATGCTATTCAGATAGCCCTGATCCACTTTTTTAAGGAAAAAAAGGTGACCATTAGTGGAATGTCTCTACTGACATTTGGTACATAAATGGTTTTATTAAAGCAATCTATGTATATCTGAGTACCCCCACTGAAGAATTTCAGTTTAATTTGGAGCAAGTATTAGGTGAATACGCTAAACCCAAAGTAGTGACAGCAGGTACATAGTGCAGTGTTCGGCTTTATGTTGTGTATGAGGCATGTATGCTCGGTGAGATGCCCACAGGCTCTGAGCAGCCTGGGCCTGAGCCCCGTTCCTCTGCACAGCCCAAATGGAAGCACCAGCCTCTCAGCAGGGACTGAATTCAGCACCTTCCTAAGGCTCCTGAGGTTCTGCATTGAAACAGGGCTGTGCTAACTGAAACAGGCTCCAGAAAAATCCATTTTGAAGGTCATACTGTGACAAGGAAGCAAGTCCTGCCCAAGCTGACAGAGTAAAAAAAATATGTATCTACATATATAAAGTAGCTGAAGCTACCATTATAGAGCCCAAGTATTTGCCACCTTACAGCAGCTGTAAGGCAGCAATACCTGCAAAGGCCAAGGCTTTTCACTAAGATAAGTACCTTTCACCCTATCATTGTCATGCACAAGGGCATCCCTTAAGTTAGGGGTAGTCTTCGTGACCCACAGCCCCAGGAAAGTTTGTTTCACTTACTAGATGGTATTTTAAAGATTTTTTCTTTTTAGAGAGAAATACAGTTCAGTGGACATAGTATTCATTTTCACCACCGGTCTGGGACGGCTGATGACTGCACTGCACAGTACATGTTCAGTGTAGGGGCTGGCACAGGAATGAGTTAATAGCAATTAACTATTTTGAACGTTCACCCCGACACTTGATCAGATTTCGCTGAATTGTCTCCGTGCTTGAAAACCAGTCAGCTCTACGCACCTCAGCTGTTAGGCACTTGCTTCTCACGTCCCGGGCAAGTCAATAATGAACGTTCCATCGGCTCCGTCGTCTCACTCACGGTTTGAAGCAGACAGCTGGTTTGAAGCTCGGTTTGAGTCAGGCTGCGGCACCAGGGACACACACTGACTGTGCAGTGAGGCAAAACCCCGCGCTGGGGCGGGCACCGAGCACCGCACAGCCCGGTCAGTCCTGCTGCCGCGGCCGCTGCTCCTCTTGCTCAAGCAGGAACGAGGCGAAGCGGCGTCAGACGGCGCCGTCCCCATCCCCGTCTCGGAGAAGCGTCTTCGCGCCCCGCGCCAGCCCGAACGTGTCAGTCCCTTTGTCCGAGTCCCGCCGGGCTGCGGGCGGTTCTCCCGTCACACCGGCAGCGCTTTGCCGCGGCGGCGCAGCGCGGCGCTCAGGAGCCCGCCCAGGCGGCGCAGGCCGGCGGCGCCCCCGGGCAGCGCGGCCAGCAGCGCGGCGGCGGCGGCGCCCAGCTGCACGGCGGCGCCCAGCGCTGTCAGGACGCCGCTGCGCAGCCCCAGCGCCGCGTACAGCGTGCCGCCCAGCGCGCCCAGGTACACCAGGCTGCCGCGGCTGGGCTCCCGCAGCAGGCGGGCGGGTCCCCGCAGCAGCGCCGCGGCGCCCAGGGCGCACAGCGAGCCCAGGGACCAGAGCAGCGCGAACTTGCGGGCGCGGAGCAGCAGCAGCGGCGCGTACAGCGCGGCCAGCCCGAAGCAGAGCGCGGCCAGCAGCAGGCACAGCCCGCTCCCCACCAGCCGCTGCCAGCGCGACAGACCCGGCAGGCAGGGGTCCGGCTCGGCCGCCCACGGCCAGCCCGACCCGGGAGCGGCCGCCGCCGCCTGGGAGGAGCCGCGGCCCGGCGGGAAGGGGTTCAGCGGGCCCAGCCAGGCCCCCAGGCCGCCGCCGTTCGCCGCTTCCTCCTGCGAGCAGCCGGCGGGTGGCGGCGCGGGGGTGGCGCTGGAGCCGGCGGCGGCAGCGGCCTTGGACTGCGCCAGGTACTCCTGCATCTGCCGGCCCAGGTCCGCCATGGCTGGGCCGGGGGCCGCTGGCAGGGGCTACAACGCGCCACCCGCTCTCGCCGCCGCCATCTTGCGGAGTAGCTACATCCGGGTTACCGGCCATCTCCGGCGGGCCCGCCCTCGCGGCGGCGGTGCGCGTGCGCCCGGCGCTGAGGCGGGGCGGGTCGGGCCGCTCCGCTTCGCTCGGTTCCCCGCACATTGGGGGTCTGTGACCGCTTCTTGTCGCCTGCTCGCAGTTTTAAAGAAAAGGCAGATTTGCCCGACAAAAGGACCGGGGAAGCCCGTCAGGCGAGTGGCGCCTGTGGGGGCTGTGTCGGCGCTGGGGGCGAGCCCGCGCCAGCTGTGCCTTGTGAGGTGACGGAGCGCTCGGCGGCTGCGGGCGGTGATGGTTTGCGGCTTCAGCAGCTGGAAGGAGGATGGTGTCATAGTCAAAACGTAGATTGGTGAGAGAAAGATGGTGTTTGAGATCGATACAGCTGCCAGGTGGCCCCACGGGACCCTGCCGGGTGACGGCCCACCGGCCGGAGCAGCCGAGTGCTGCCCTGGGCCCCAGGCAGAGCCTGGAGTCTCCTCCTCACACGATCCAAGGGATCTCTGCTTCTCTAAAGGAGAGCTGCAAGAGAAGAGACATTACGTGTCGGCACCCAGAAACCATTACAACAGGGGAGACCAGAGATCTAGAGAATGACTGGGAGCTTGTCTGTTTATTACTGTGTACTCAGTCAAATCTGCTAAATCGTTCACTGTGTTAATAAGATGACCCATTGCTCGTTCCCAACCAACCATTAAACCAAAATAAGATCATCTGAGTTCTTCGCCCTAGTTTAAATAACTAACTAAAACCAGTGAATGCTTATTTGACCTGGATGATTCTAAATGTTTACTGCAGGACTGAAAACAAGATGTTTGGACAACATGAAACACAGAGAGCACAGAGTTTCCATCATCAGTCCCAAAGCTTGCCGCAGTGTCCGTAGCAATGGTGAGTCACATCATGCTTGCTACGTTACGGGATATAAAGAAAGTTTGAAATGGCTTTTGGGCAGAAGCTCCCTGTTCCATTTGGTGCCTCGTTTTAGCATTGATACATTATGGTACATGTCAGAGAACATAAAACTCTTAGTGCTCAGCACAAAGTTGGATGATAGGCAGGAAGGGATTAGATGTTATTAAAAATGTCATGCTTGGAGGGGTCCTTGTTAGGGAGCGCAATCCCTCTTCCTTTTGGCAGCAAAGGATGCCATCCAACTGCTTTCTAGAAGATAGCATTCCAGATGTGTCTTCTGCTGCCCTGAGGGTAAAACACGCTGGGAAGGTGTGTTCCCCTCACCCTGGGGATGAGCAGCGGCTGCTCCAGCCTGGTGTGGCTTCCTCGTTTGCTGGAAGATATTACGTCAATGAGGTTTATGTCAAATAGAACTGTACACCAGGTACCAGCTTCGTAATAGAACTGCACCCTCAGCATTTCCCTTTTCCCTCCAAGGCTCGTAGTAGCAACCGAAGTGTTTACTACCAGGTGGGGCAAAGCAGCTCCCGGCAGCGGGACAGAGGCAGGAGCCGTGCTCGGGGGCCGGCAGGAGGCTCCGCCGCTTCGTTACTCCGTATTTCTTTCCCTTTATAGGAAAAGTATGCGCGGGGCTGGGGGGGGCTGCCCTGAGTCACCGGGGGCCGCGGCTCCCGCCCACGCCTAGGGGGCCCGGGCCGGCGGGCCGGGGCGGAGTTTGCGCTGCCCGGCGGGCCCGCAGCCGCTGTGCCGAGCCGCGTGTCCCTCCGCCACGGCCCCCCCGGCACGGCCCGGCACGGCGCCGCCATGACGGGCAGGTAAGAGCGGGGAGCGAGGCCCGGGGAGCCCGGCCGGCGGGCGAAGGTCGGTCCCGCCGCCTGGCCCCGGTGGGCTGTCCCTGCCCTCACCGGCCTTGCGGGGAAGGGTTGGGAACAGCTCCTGTTTGCCCGGGGTGCGCCCGATGGGAGGCGGTCGGGGGAGAGGACGTTTCCCCGGTGAGGTTGGGGAGCGGGGCGCATTCGGGCTGGGGGAGAACAGCTGCCGCTGTGCCCTGGTGGAGCCCGAAACTTGACCTCTTGGAAGAGCAAAGGGTGCTCCGCTGTGCCTTACACAGCGAAGGGCGGTGCGGAGAGCAGGAACAGGGTTGGGAAGGAGCAGCGGTGGGTGTGAGCAGTGTCTGCCCCGCAGCCGAGCTCCGTGCAGCCGGGTGCTGCAGCTCAGGCGCTGACAACCCGTTTCCGCTGTGTCCCACACCGCCCTGTGCTTCGGGCCCTGCTGGCTGAGCTAAACATTGCCCCTCTGTCCACGCATTCACTCTCCTCTTCTTCGGGCTGCTCTTGGAGTTACACGTTCCAAGAGTTGTTTAAATGTGGGTCTTGATTCTCCTCCTACGCTGTCTGACACAGGAAAACTCTGTGAAGCCAGCTAATTGACAGATGTAAACGAGAAAAGCAGTCGGGAGAGCATTTATTGGCATCTTCCGAGGGTTTGCACAAATGTGTTAGTGTCTCCAATCACTTTGTTTGCCCAGCTGTAAAATAAAACCTAGACCTTATAAAGGAATTGGTGAAAATAAGCTTGTTTTTGTAAAATGTCTCAAAGATGAAAAGCGTGAAGAAATAATATTAAAATTAGTAGAGTGCCTTTTTTGGGATAGTCATCCTGAATCTTGCTATCATTACTGTAATCCTGAAACATTGCTCTGCATAGATCAGCAGTAGTTTGTGTATAAGTATTAATTTTTCTTTAATGTAAGGCCTTGATGTTTGAATTATGCATCTTATGGTTATTCGGTGGAGATCACATTTGATGGGTTGTTAGGTATGAAAATGTGCTGAATAATAGTTATATTCTTATCTGTGATTTGGGTGACAGTTATTTTTCCCTCTGTGATGACAAATTGATGTTGATGGGTAGTTGTACATGCTCAAACACTTCTGGGTTTTGCCTCCTGTCTTTTGATTACGTTGTCTTTTCTGTCTTAATCGTCCCTTTTTTGTTCTTGTGATATGTGAAGTAGGTGCATATTTACAAGATTACATTCATTTCCTTACAACTAGAGGAAGACTCAAGAGCCTTAAATGTTCACAGGTCGTGGGTACCGTACAGCTCCTAAATGGGGACAAGATGGGGAGGACCTGGGAAGAGCTGCAGCTGTAAGAACACAGCTGATTTCATTTTAGTGGATTGTGGTATACTGTTGTTTAGAATCACATGTTGACCTCAGGTGAAATCACTCAGCTGCAGAGGACAGTGGGAAATAACTGTGGACAATGATCCTTGTTGTCTTCTTTCCCATGCTTCCTCAGAAAGCTGCCTGGTAAGGTACAGCACTATATTGACTGAGAAGCTCTGACATGAAGCATGAGGTTTTGTAGAGAGTTCTGAGGTAAATGAGACACTGCAGCATGTGCAGTTCTTTGAAGTAATGCAGGATTTCTGTCTCTTTGTCTTCAGATGTATTTCAAAGGGTTGTTATTAAATGATCAGGCCTTGGCTTTAGCTTTTGATAAGTGAATGCAAGCGTTATTTAATGTTTTCAGAAATGTTTGTCCTGGAAAGTTTGTCAGCTATGAAAATTTGTAAATTTCTGTCTGCTGTCCTTCCTAGGAGTGGTTATCTGTTCTACTAGATATGTTTCTCATAGCTGTAATTCAGCTGACTTTTTCCTTAGTAATATTATAATCCATTTTGGGTAGCAGTTTCCCAGGAAAACAAAACCCATACAGTTCAGCATCTGTGAAACATTGTCCTGCTCATCACCCTGTATGACTGAGGCTATTTGACAGCACCATGTTTAGTGGTGTTTTCAGGCTGGGACAGACTCTTAAGTCATTAAAAAGAATTCAGCATCAAGAACGAACTTCCTTAGATCCACTTACAGGTCCCTCTGCTGAACTGTGGCCAGATGTTCAATGTTTGTTACATGGTCATTCTTAAAATCTTTAGACATTATGTAATCAAATGTTCTTCAGTTTTGAGATTCAGGGGTTTTGGGTTCCAGAAGGAGATGAACTGTTTCACAGCTGGAGCATCCCCACAATAATGAACCCTTAGAAGCTTCCAGAGCCAGGAGCACGACATAAATGTACCTCTGGTCTTGAAACTGTTGACACCGGGAAGGGAGTGATTTTGCTTTGTTACGGTGTGTTAAAAGTAAGGAATACTGGAGAACATGCCATGCTGGTACATTGCTGTTTGTCACTTCACCTTTCTTGTCAAATAGAAAAGGGCTCACTTTTAGGTACTGTGATTACTGATGCCTTATTAGTAATTAAGAGAGGCAAAAAATAACTCAATTTTCCTTTTAAGTGTTCTGTCCCATTTAGCTGCAGTGGGTGTCTTGTGAATTTAAGTAGTTGCATGATTTATTTGACTGATTTTTAACATTAGGGAAAAATATAATTCCTGAAAATGCAAAGCTAGATGCACACTTCCATTTATTCAAAGTAGAAAATTACTAAAAATTTATCAATATTTAGAAATGACATTCAAATAGGACATGTATCACAGGTTACATTGTTACAGTGTGAGTATTGTGTTTTGTTAGAGAAAACTCATAAGTAAATCATTGGAATTTGCAAATAACAATTCTGACTGCCATGTCTTGGCTGAGTCTTATATCTGTGTCTTGACTGGAAGAAGGTGGCTGTTAATAGTCCCCAGTGTCAAGAGTAGCCTGTGGTTTAAAGGGATGCTGTTCACTTTAAAAAGTCACTCTTTATTTGAACATATCTCTACCAACTAAGATCCAAAGATAATAGGACAGAAAGAAATAAGAATGATATATGTATTTCAGTTTTATTAGATTACATGTTGTTTAACTACATTTGGAAACAAAGTCTGTATAAGAGATAATGTATTACATATAAAATAGTATGTTTCTTAGCAGCCTATTTTTTGCAATGCTGAGAAATACAATTTATGTGATTTTTGGTGCCTTTAGAAACATAGTATAGTACCAGTAAGTGAAGACTGCTTCTATAATTTGTGTTTGATATATTTGTTCCATCTCTCTGTTTCGATTTTTGCCTTTTTGAGGACTGTTGGGGGGTGGTGGGTGTTACTGTGTTTTGCCCTATTTTCTTCGTTGTTTGTGATGGACTTAACCCTGAGAATGCAAATCAGTGAATGACCAGTGAACAAAACATTGTTAAATGCCCAAAGTAGAAAATAATCCATAATTGAAGATCATTTATTTTAAGACTTTACTGCTGGGCTGTTGATTAGAAAATATCAAGGTAAAAAATGCTTGTGCTGATTTATATTGCCTTTGGAAATCTATGTAATACAAAGCCCAAAGAAAAATGTTCCTTAAATGCATGTTTCACGGCAGAATTACTTTTGTAAGAAAATTTTGTTGTCACTATACTTGGTCTATTTGGGATCTGGATACGCCTATGTACTTCCTGCAGTCAACAAAAGAAGAACAGCTGCATTTGCAGATACGCTTATTGATTGTTCCTAATCCAGCTGAGGTAAGAAATAAGAGTATATTATTTTCAATTAGGCTAACATTTGAGTAGATGCTTTTTAATTCAGTAGAGAGCTGCTGCTGTGCGTGTGTTCTGTTTTATGAAGCAACTGCAAGTAAAATGGTTTGAAAAAGGAGGAAGGAGTATAAAGGTCGATAGTATTAAGAGAGGTTCTTGGTGCTGATGAGAAGGTGCATGCATCAAACTAAGAGATGCCTCATCTCTTTGAGCTATGAGCAGCCATTTCTACTCTTCTGGGCTGAAAAATATGTTTTAACCTTATTATCTTTCCATCTAAATCTGCTCTTGGAGGCTCTCTAGACAAATTTTAACTTGTTGGAAGGTCCTTAGTAGTCTGTTCTGGGGACACAGATGTGCTTCTCTGAGGAGAGCTATTTGTGAATGCCTAGAAGAAGTCTAGCTTATTTCTTCTCTAGTTTGGCCCAGAAAGTAACCAGCTGTAAGATTATGGCATTGATTCTGTCTCTTAAAAACGATCTGTCAAGAGGGAAAGAAGACCAAACCCGTAACATTTTCACTCTTTATGTGCGAGGCAACGAGAGATGAGTGAGTGAGCAAGTTGTATTTGAGTGATGGGAAGACACGATGTTATTGTTTTGATGGTTTTTTTTCCTTCCATCACCTCTTCTTCCCTTTCGAAGAAGAGATCTGTACTTTTCTGTGGAATAGTGGTGATTTGAAAACCAGTCAAATGTCGTATGAGTCAGGAGGATAAAAGCTTAGGTGTTTGAGAGAGGAGGAGATTTTTAGCCACATTGCTTAAGGCTAAGGGAGATGATGTGGTGATGTAATAGTTTGCTTTGTGCTAAAAGCAAAAAGGTGATTTAATACTACAGTTTTAAAGTGTTTTATTGCTCTAAAATTTAAAAGGTCAGTGAAAACATCCAGTATGGAGGACACTTTTCTTCTTCTGTTCCATTTGTGTCGTAAAGTAGAAACGGATAAAGCACACATGCAATCTGAAAGAAATGATAGTGGCAGATTGTGGGGTGAATTTTAGATTTGTAGGTTACTAATTTGTGGTTTTGAACTTATGTTCTTTATTTGTGCCTGTTCTGCTGGGTCCCAGTAAACACTTTTGTTTTTCTTTAAAGGACAGAAGGGATTTTGCTTTTGGTTAATACTCATCTATTACTTATAATGTCATCATTTGTACTGCTTGGGGTTTTTTGTGGGTTTTGTTTTTTTTTTCTTTTTCCCTCTATAGCTTGCCAAGCTGTAGTCATGGAATATATTTCACTCTCATGCTACAAAAATCCTCCTTTTCTATAATTTTCTAAAAAATAATTTGCTGGTAATGACTCTTGAGATGTTTTTTGTGGTGATGCTGATCAAATGACACTGACTCAGATGCTCCCACCTTCCACTCCTTTCTCTTTGTTCTCTTAAA
The DNA here is from genome assembly GCF_964273445.1 of Streptopelia decaocto. Lineage (NCBI taxonomy): Eukaryota > Metazoa > Chordata > Aves > Columbiformes > Columbidae > Streptopelia > Streptopelia decaocto. The sequence continues at coordinate 24,044,848 of NC_138660.1, forward strand.
AACTGACTTCTGTATTCTCAAATCTTTATTCTTCCTACCCCCCCACCCTGTGTCCCAAGCCATTTGTGATGTGTGATCCTCTTTCTTGCAGGGGTGGGTGGAGAGGGCCAATGGTAGGAAGGGGAAACTCCTCTCTCAAGGCCCTGTTCAGTTCCCAGCAGAGAGCTCTGGAGGCTGGAATGACAAGTATGTTCCTTCTCCCTGCTTCCTGACCCTCCTCTGCATGCCGCTGCTGCAGGCTGGAGTGTGTCTGGAGAGTGAAAGTCTTTGTGGTTTTGTTTCTTGGAATATGCTTTACCCACGTGGAAGGACGAGCTCTGTTGTTCGCAGTATCCCTAAGACATGGCGTGATGCAGCCATCTGCAGGGAACCACCTCAGAGATGCCAGGGTCAGACACTGATCTGCAGTAAACGGAAGTGTTTGTTGTCAAGAGATCTAGTAATCTGTTTTGCTTTTCTGTATTTCTTTGTTGCTTTGATCAGAGAGTCTTTTTGAATTAAGCGGCTTTATTAGGTGAAGACTCAGGCTTTTTTTTTTTTTTTTTTTTTTGAACTCACTAATGAAATTTATACAGCCACATTATGCAAGTCTAACAGAAAGAGTTGCTGATGTGGACTCATAGTGTGCTGGCTTAAACAGGTAATTGCTAGTGGAATACAGGAAAGAGGTTGTCTGATCTTTAAGACTGTAGTAGAATGGCAGATGAATTGTAAGAAACAATGCTCGAGCAGGAGTCTATGCATCCTGCTTTAGCTCTTCCAAAATGTAAAGGCAACTCCCAAAAGGAAGGTGACTCACTGAATATCGGTGTTGTGAGAGTTCGCTCCAGTTGTCTCTCTGCGTTCCCCTTCACAGTGGCATTGGGTGCCATGGCTGGCCTGCGACTTCGGGGGCTGGCATCCTCCAAACTTTATCAACGCCGGCAGGATCGGCTCAGTGGCACAGGGTCACTCCTGAGCAGCAGGACAGACACAGCAGCTGGGATACGTGGGTATGTCTCTGAGATGAAGGGAACGGGATTGTTGGAGCATTTTCCAAGATTTGATAGATGTTTGGTTTTGGTGGGGGGGCTTTTTAACTTAAAGCGGGAATTGTCTGCACACAGCCAGAGGGGATGAAGTCTGTTTATTTTCGTTTCCAAGTAGATTACAAAGGAAAGGACTTTCCTGATAAGGAAGCTTTCAGTTTTTAACAATAACAGGAAAGCGACAATGGAGGACCTTCCCGTTTGGAAGCACTGGACTGGACTGTTCAGAACCAGCATCAGTGTTAGTGGTGTTAATGGTGAAGTATTTAGCCACTATGGGAATAAAGAAATGGTGACATGCAGTGATTTTTCAAAATGTTGATTAAACTATCCTTTTCCTGAGGTCTGTGTCACTGGGGAGATCAGTGAACGTGCAGGAGAGGAGACTCTTTTTCTAGCAGTCAGAAGTTTTGAGTTTCAGTCTTTTCTTAGCAGGAGACAGATCTGATGCTTACGTGTAATCGAGCAGTTGTTTTGAGCTGTGGTTCTCTCACTAGAACCCTATTTTTCCCACTGTTTTCTCTTTAGCCTACAGCTGTTAGCTGGTAAATTTTCAGTTTTTCTTACACAAAGTTGTGAGTGTGAATGTATGACAATTGAGTGACGAGGTCAGTAAGAAGGTAGAGAAAAAATGTTGATGCCATTGAGTGGAGAGGATGCTGTCCAGGAAGACTGAAAAGCACAGAAGGGACTGGGGAGAGAAAATCGGCTTTGAAAAAGCAGCAATGTAAAACGAACAGCAGAGTGTGAACTGAAGATAGGAAGGATGAACAGATAAATGCACAGACACAGTCACCTCGCATTGTCAAAATGTAGTTTGCTTTCAGCTACCTGTGTTTTATTGTAAGCTCTAAGAGCCTTCCAGGAAGAAGGTGAAGGCACCGTATTTTTTTTCCCATGATTTCCAATTATTATGTCTAAAAATTTTTTTTTGAGTTTGTAACACAACCGGGATTTTTTTTTTTAAGCCTCGATTTAAAAATAAAAACAAGAGTTTAGAACTCTTTCTTATGTACTTAGTCCACTATGCAGAAAGAATGCCCTTTTCTCGACATTGTGTTTGTAGTAGTCAGTACTACTGTAATACAGTTTTGTAGGAGAGCAAGGTTAGTTCTCATCTGCCTTCTATGTCAGCTAGATCTCAGGAGCTTGGTGTTTGGAACATGCTTATTTGTCTGAGATGTCTCTTGTTAAACCTGTGCTGTTAGGTGTTCTGTGTGAGGCTGCTAGCAGAGGTGATCTGGGCAGTGCTGACAGTGGCAGTTCTCCAAATGTCCTGCATTGGGCTTAGGCCCATCCGTAAGTCCAGGCAGAGCGGAGCAGGGCAAGGAGCTTGCTCTGGAACTGGGCACAACTGGGACCACAGGGACGTGATGCTGGGAATGAGAACGCCCAGGGGCTGGCACTGTGATGTGCTGAAGGGGACAGGCTGTGTGTGTACTGCTGGGGTGACACGTGTGCACAACAAGGCAGACCATGCTTGTATGGAAACTATATGCTGGCAGCATTTTTAGTAAGGCCAAGCAGATTCAAAAGAAATAATTTTTGCAGCTATCAGAGTGATTTAGGGGGGAAATGTCACATAAAGTTAATACATTTTTCACAACAGAGTTCCTGAAGCGAAGAAAGCATAAAGCTACCTATCCTGCTTTTACTCAGCAGATGACAGTGCTGAAAATTATAATCTGTTGGGGAATTTTATCTCCTGAATTATTTGTATTTTATCCACAGTTTCTGAGCTACTGATAATTTTTGCTTCTCCCTCCTGATTGGTCCCGATAGTTTATCTCCTTTCTTTAGGCAAACGAGAGTAATCCAAAAGTAGTGTTGCTTTTAGTTTATGATAATAAATTGATGAATACATTTGGGAATGATCTATCTTATCAGTGCTGGTAAAGAAACATCCCATTTTAGCTTCTTTGAGATAATAGAAGTGAAGAAGAGAAAGATTAAGTATAAGAAGTTATTTATCAATAGACATTGTGGGTGAACTGGTACATGCTTGATAATAAAAGGGTGTTTTTCCTGTGTAAGAAGTATAATCTGTTTAAAACCTCTACATTTCATTATGTTGTTGATGTTTCCCCAGGCTGAGTGAACAATGATAAGTATGTGTCTTTTTAAGTAATCAGTCATGGTTTACTGGAAACAAGGATTGAATTGTGTGGAGATGTTGTAGGACTTTTTTCTGTGTGAATACCAGACCAGCCATATGGCAGACCAGCCATACAGATGCTGCATTCTATTCTCAGCTTAATGTGTGAAGGAGTGGAATTTCTTTTTTTTAAACCCTTGGCTTCTACTAATAGGAAATTGCTGTTGCTGGTAGGCCAGGGAGTGATGGGGAGCCATGTTTTTCTTAATTTTTGTTGTCCCTGTGTAGTAAATAAGAATAAAAAGTATTTCTTGCATTGAGAGTTTGCAGGCTGTGTGGTTGAGGAAGATATGTGGAGAGAAACAGTATTCATTTCTTATTTAGCTGGCTGAAAAAAATACTTAAATAGGGAATGAACAGAAAACTCAATGCAAGTAGAAGGAGAAATGCTGAGAATGTGAAACTGTGCACATAGTTTTATCAAATATACAACAAATAATACGTTGAACAAATGGGGCTTTTTTTTCTCCAACATTCTGTGACAAGTTTAATAATAACCTTAAACAAGTTATATCAGTTTGGGAAAGTTGTCCCGATAAAAGTCAATTGCAGTGAAGAGATTTTGGATGAATGATAAGGGTAGTTGAGGGCTGTTCTTTCAGCAGAAGTTCATGAACTGATATGCTTCCTCTTTCTTTTTTCTTTATATAAGTCATTGTCTGTGAAATGAATCATCAGCTATGATATGGGGACTCTCCTGGAGTTTTCTGATTTTTATTCTAGCTGCTGGCATCTATGAACTACACAAGAGGGGATAGCTTTCTAGATTTTTGACTTTTCTCTGTTCTAGGCATCTGTGTGTATACATACTAGAAATGACTATGTGAATGTTATCGTGTTGTGATATCTTCAGCATACACTGGCTTCTACTGGTAGACCCCCCTTTTTTTTTTTTTTTTTCCTGTGGTAATACAGACCAATTTTCCTGAATCCGTATGAGAATATGATCTGACATTTGTTAGCCCAAATGTATACGAAACCACTGGTTTTGGAAGATAGATCCATATTGACTTTAGTGATATAAGAAGGTAAAATGCTTTTAAATCTTTCTGTAGCACAGGTACCAGTGGCACACAGTGGGTCTCCCAATTAACTTCCACTTCTTATAAAGAAGGAAATTTTAAAATTTAATTTTATTTGAGAGCAGTGCTGATACTTTGTAGTAAATAATTCTGAAAAGTCAAAGCATGAGAAACTCACACCTAATTATAATGGTAAGTAACTCGTTTCTGTAAATTAGATACTTTGACAAAAATAATTTGTTTAAGATAGAGCACATATGGTGAGAGATGGGAAAAAGCATTGTTTGAGTGCTGGTGTTTTTGGGGTTTGTGCCGGACAGGATAGCTTCAGGATGTTGAGCTCGTCATGTTTTAACAGCCTTTCCTGTCTTTGTGTCACCGCTTATTGTTGAAACAGAGGAAGATTCTGTATTGTTACTGAGTTGCAAAAAACAAGTGAGCAAGCAATGCAAGAAGCACTCCATATTGGGCACTGTCCTTTGTGGAGAAGGCTCAGATCTAAATATCTTATGATTGACACAGTAAGTCAGACTTCCATGGTAACTCTTGGCAGCACCATCAGAAATATGATTTTGGTGTTGCTTTTCCACTCCCGATGCTGCTGGCAGAAGCATTTTTGCAGCAGTGTGGTAAACTGAATCATAAAATTGCTCTGAATTAGAACTGTTCCCCCTCCCCCTTCCAGCCTTGGTTAATTTTAACCTTGGTTTTGCACAAGGAAGAGGGCACATACGGTTGTGTAGTTGAGAGAAGTTATGAAACTATGGTATACGTGAAAGTAAAACTTCTGAATAAATGCAAAGGTCATACCTTTAAAAGGGCAATGCCGAAGTAGCAAATTCTAGCTTGAATGTAGAAGGATAAAATGTATTAAGTAAAAATGGAAACAAAGTCATTCATGAGAAGAGCAGAGAGGTAAAACTTGTGCAATGATCGTCAAAGAGCCACAGCTACTGGTTGGTATTACAGGAGACGCATTGGTCAGCAGCTGTTGTGGGATTTAGTTGTCTCCTGTATGGTGCTTCCAACAAAGTTCAGATGACTTATATTAATAGTGGATGCAGAGAAATGTTGTTTTGTGTACAGGTTCTTCCTTTTATTACTTTATTTTATTTTTCCCCGGACTAATAGTTTCTCTCATGTATGAGTAACAAGTGACACTCATTAGCTCATTTGTGTTGTGTCATTTCTTGGACAACTGTGGCTGTATCACAGTCATCCTTCTTATACTTGTATCTTGTATACTTCTTATACTTGTATACTTCTTATATCTTGTCGGTGTCAACCAAGTCCTTCTAGCTCAAACATTTTGAATTTTTTTTAATGTTTTCAATTTCCCAGTCTTTGAAGGGCTTGTTCTGTGCTGTTTTGCAAAATCATTCATTATTTTTTTGCTGTGTATCATATTCTGCTGTTAAAATGGTATTGAAATACCTTGAGCAATATTCCATAGCTAGGAGATGGACCTTTGGCATTATCACACATGAACATCATGGTAAATAGACTCTTGATATTCTCTTGCTTTTGCAAACAACTAAGGTAATGGATGGTGGTGATGGCTTCTGTTCCTTCCCTGGAGTACTGTTAAAGTGCATTTGGAGAAAGAAGAGGAAAATCAGAATTTTGTTTATAAAGCAAAAAAACCAAACACAACCTTAGATCGTGCTTTGTTGTTAATGTGTAGAGTGCCACACTTGCTGTGGTGTGGGAAACGATGAGACTCGCCGAAACGCAGTTTTGCTTCGTTTTCTCCCGTAACCCAGAGGAGCTTTTTCACTGATGTTGACAAGAGGCTTTCCTAACCATGGCTGGTGGCTAGCTCAAGTTTTTGGAATTCAGGCATCACATTCTTCAGGAGTGAAAAGTACTTGATGGAGACATTATATTTTCAAGTCCTTGTACACATTTTCATGATTTAACTGAAAGAGTGGTGATTGAAAACTAAGGCAATTAAGTCTCTTGGCTTTGCTGCAAACACTGATGGTTTTGTGTTGACATATTCCCTTGCTGCTCTGTCAGGATAAAATAGTTTCTTTAACCTGTGATCTCTAGTTTATGAAATTACAGGATTTCCTGCTTGTCCATAATTCTGGTCCGTGTCTGTTTTCTTAAAGCTCCTTCATATTGCAATAGGGAAACAAGTTGTAATAAATTTCTGCTAAATCAGTACTCCGTTCTTGAAATTATTACCAGCTCCCTTGGTCTTTGCCACCCTTGGAATTGCAGTGGAAAAAGGAAGTCTATTTTTACCAAGCCATAGAAATGTTTTAATCTCCCACCTATAAAACTGCTCTTTCCAATCACAGAATTTAGAAGGTGCCCAGAAGGCACAGAATTGTTTTTCTATATCTAAAAGTGTAACAACATTGAATTTGTATATTATTGGATAGTCTAGTGGTTAAAAGAAAGATTGCATTGCAACAAAAAAACTGAGACTCTTCATGTTTTTTTCGTCCTTTTTTGGGCATGTGGTATATGATTTGAAAACTACATTATGTTAGTATATAAATAATTTACATTAGCATGATGGTAAGTGTGAACATTTTGTGGAAGAGGTTAGAGTTGTTCCACATTTTAGGGCAGACAGAGGAAATGTCCTTTGCATGATTTCCAAATGTGGGTTTGGGTTTTTTAGCCTCACTTTCTGAGGAAATGAAGCTGATGTATTTGCCAAGCCAACCAGAGAGACTTACCTCTTCCCATACCTTTTTAATCCTTTGACAGTTTCAGCTAATATGTCAGGAAGACAGAGGTGTTGTATATAATTATTTTCCAATGAACCTTGAGTATATAAGCTGCTGGATAGAGAGGGAAATGCCCTCTTAATTCCTACAGTAAAGGAGAGACTGCAGTGGGATATCAGTGCTTATTGCACATCAGAAAATCCTCAGAAGTGCATGTCCTGAGACCAGAAATCCCAAGAAGTCAGAATCGTTGTGTTTGCTGCTCTACGAACTACTGGTTTATTTAAAATTGTGGCTATTTGGTATGAGCTATTAGCAGGATGACATAATGAGGTAAAAAACTGGTGAAGCAGCCAAAAGTGCGCAATAGATATATCTGCTACATGAGCTCATTCTGCCACGTGGGAGCTGCAAGAACATTATTTCTAACTGATGTCAATGCTGAATGGACTTATTGGTCCTTTTTTTTTTTTTCATGTAAAAGGGAGTTTAAAGCAATGGAAATGTTGTGTTCATAGATGTTGGGGAAAACTTGGATGATATGAGTATACCCATGGTTGACTGTGACATCACTCATGTTCTTACTCTTGTCTTTATTCCAGTAATATGTCTGATGCTCTCGCAAATGCAGTATGTGAACGCTGCCAGACTCGATTTGATCCTGCAGAGAGGATTGTGAACAGCAATGGGGAGCTCTATCATGAAAATTGCTTTGTCTGTGCTCAGTGTTTTCGCCAGTTCCCAGATGGACTTTTTTATGAGGTGAGATCTCATACTGTATGTAAGAGAACAGAAATATCTCCATTAAAAGGCAGGCAATTAAGTGACAATTCTGGCAGAAAGGTGAATTTCCATCTTTCTTGCATGTTTAATTTCTTAGCCTTAAACTTTTGATGCTGTCTTTTTGAGCGGCTTCCCACTTAATTTCCTTTTTTTTTTTTTCTCTTACATACTCCTTCATATACATCAGTAACAATAACAACCTGTGTGCTTGCTCTTAGAGTGAAAGGCATTTCAAAAAGAATACAGAAGATGTTTCTTAATATTTCCTTGGACACGTCTTTACTTTTAGATATTTTGTACCAAACATTTCCAGTTGGGCAACTGAAACTGGTGAACTCAGTTGAAATATTCAGGATGAAATATTTTTACAGAGTATATCTGAGTACATATTTTGAATAACACATTATTTTAAACATGCTGTGTTCCTTATTTGCCTAGAGTTCTACTCTTGTGTAGGAGGAGTAGTTCTGAATTACATTATTAAAAAAACTAAAACAAAAATGAAGTTAAAGCCAAATAGAGGAAAAGGACTTTGGACACTTCAAGATTTTTACTGTCTTGTAGCAGCATTGCTATTGATTTAACTGTTTGTTACACAAATTGACGGTAAGGCTGAAGCCATATCTGGATATTTCTTTAAGAAAAATCCTTAGGAGTTTAAAATCAGGTGGAGGCAGCTAGAACTGGAAAACTTCGATGACCCTGACTAATTCTTCATTTCAATGGAAAATCATGCTGAACTATCAGAATGTAATTCGTTTATTCATGAGGGCTCCTTCTCTCTTGTTTTGTTCACAGTTTGAAGGTCGGAAGTACTGTGAGCATGACTTTCAGATGCTCTTTGCTCCTTGCTGCGGGGAATGTGGTAAGATGTGGTGCATGTCAACACCGTGGGTTAACAGGTCTGTGCAAGCCTCCCACCACTGCAGTGACTTCCAGCCCTGGGCTGGGACTGTCGAGGTTATTTTAAGGAGCTCTAGAGGGAAACAAAGCATGATACCAGCAGTGATTTGGGATGTCCTGTTTAGAGAATAAGTGTTAGGGTTTTTTTTTTTCAAAGTTAGACTATAATAGTTCTTGTGGAATTAAAGTGGAAGGGTTATGAAGGGCAGTAAACTTTTCATAACTGTTTTCTTCATGCGTCTCAAGGTGTTACTTTCCTCTTGCAGGTGAGTTCATCATTGGGCGTGTTATCAAGGCAATGAACAATAACTGGCACCCAGAATGTTTCCGCTGTGAGCTCTGTGATGTAGTACTTGCTGACCTGGGATTTGTGAAGAACGCGGGCAGGTAAGACAGAGCAGGAGCTCTTGAAGTTGTATCAGTGTGTTATTTGTACAGTAGTGAGATGTTGAGAGTGGTCGGTTGGTTGTATACTGAGAGGTAAAGCTTGAAAAGGTACAGAGGGTACCTTTAAGGAATAGCTTTAAGGAATAGACTGTGTTCTTCATCCAATGAAACACATAGAGAGCAGAAACTCAGTTTAGTAGCTAGTGTGTGGTTTCTGGGAAACAAAGGGATTTCAGACAAAAGCTGAATAGCAAGTGAGAAAAAGGGATTATGTAATTCTGGGCAGGCTATTTATCAAGTAAGCTGCTGGGCAGGAAATCATGTTATTCTCCTGTTATTTTTGCTATATCTTGAGGATTACAGCAAAGCCTGTTCAGCATGTGATTCCCTTGGTCTTCAGAAATCATTCATTTTATATACAGAAATATAAAAATGAGACCTAAAGGTTGATTAATACTTTTAATTAAGAAATAAGGGATAAAAACATAAAAGGGAACTTGTACAAAAGTATACCATGATAAGAAAATAAAACAATCCAGCAGTTAGCAGACAGTGTTGCACAATCCATAGTTAATTTCAGGCTTTCATAAGTCTTGAGCAAAGCCTAGTAGTATCCTAGAGTTTATGTTCTTGCTACTAAATGGTGAAGAAGGGAAGGTTATACACTAGTTCCCTGTCCAGCAGGGAGCCCTCTCAACTCCTTTTTCTCTTCAGTCCTGCGTGCAACTTCTGTGCCTTTGTTTCTGAAGTTGGGCATAAATGATTTTCTTTTGACACCTAAGCTTGTATTTTAACTTTTAGGGCTGTTGTGATAGCACCTAGGGGTGTCCCTGGGTGTTTTGGGAAATCAGCCAGGATTGAAGCAGTTCAAGCAAGATAAAAGTATGTTTGATTTTATAGTTTGCGGACCAAATCTAAAATGGTAAGGAACTCATTCCCAAAAGAATAGAAGAGAGAGATGTGTATATATGTATCTGTATGTAAAAAATATAGTTGATCTGTCATGTGATTTCCTGTAATATTTATCTCCATAGCATAGAAGCAGTATTCTAATAAATACTATTGGGAACTCTTGGGTTCTTTTTGCTGCTTCTCATTGTACCTGGTTTTCCCTGGTCTGCCTGTCACTTCCAGATGTATTCCACTGGATGCAGTTTCTGTCAGTGAGGCTAGGTAAGATAATCCCTACTTTATCTGTAGTGAATTAATAACCTTGCTAGATAAGTCACAAAAAATAACTGTAAACCACCTCAAAGATAGGAATCTCTTCTGGATGAAATATACTTCACTTCTTCATATGCTTACATTTCTTCACTTCTGCTGTTTGGCCTCATATTCTTATGATTCAGTATTTAGTAAAAATAAAAGCAGTATTCTTAAACAGCCCTTTCTGTTCTTTAGTTTGAGGGTTACCAGGGTACCTGATGTTTTGCAGGTAACTATGTGAAAGAGGCATTATTGTAAATATTGTCCAACCTCTGCAGCCTTAAGATAATAGCACAGGGCAGATGGAAAAGATAGTGTGAAGTTTAGTGCTCATCTGCAGCTCTGAATGCTGGGAAGAAGAAAATATAAATCCCATCTTAATTCCAGTCCAGGTTGGGTGCAGTGCAGCATTTTGGTCTTTTTTTTCTTGCTACGATTTAGTCCCAAGTTTCTGTCTATTGTGTGTAAACGCATTGAATTTGGAGACTTGAACAAGATGTGCAAGTATGCTGTCTTTTCATCAGGCAGGTCTATCTCAAGAGTGGATCTCTACTGCTGGCACAATATAAAAAAATAAAGTAGGCTGCATGCATTGTGCAGAGGAAGAGTCGTTACTGAATGCTTTGGAAATTAAGTTCTTTTTTATAAGGAAAAGAAATCCTCTTTGCTCCCTTCCCTATTCCTAACTGTTCAGCCCTCAGTTTCATGTCTTGGAAGTCAGCAGAACTGTCCTTTGCAGTTTCATTAAGACAAGAACATGTGATCTTGGTTGTCAGAGGGGTTCTTGCTAATTGCAGTCCCATAAAAATAACAGAACTTCCCTCCTCAGGATGAGTGTGACTCTGGGTAGACTATCTCACTGCATATTTGTGCTCTCAGCTGATTTTGGTGGAATAGATCCTTCTTAAATTGAAACAGTGACAAGAGCCATGTTCACAGTTCAGATTTAGCACTTAGTGAGCTTTCATTTGTTTTACCCTCATAAGTTTGAGGCAACATTACGGTCTTTTTAACACAAAACAGATTGCACAAAGCCTCACGAAATTTCTCAGCCACAAAAAAATACATGACTGGGTCAAAGGCACCATTTAGACTCGTGAGGCAGGAAGTGATGCGGTTGCTGAGGGCGAGAATACGCTGTGTTTCACAGGAGGTTTTGGTCCCGTTGTAGTGGAGAATGTAAATGTAGCGATTGACATGGTAAGGTACAAAGCAAATCAGAAAGATCATCAAGACCATGATGATCATTTTGATAGCTTTTTCCTTCAAGTGTTTCTCAACTCTGTTCCCACTCTTCAGGCTTCTGATGATCAATAAGTAGCAGGTCACCGTAGTAACAAATGGGAAGGTGAATGCCACTGCTAAGGACACGAGAGCATGACGTGATGCCTTTTCTCTGTAGAGCTGCAGGCAGATGGTCGTGTTGTTCATCTCCACTGTCTGCACACTGAGCAGCAGCGGTGCCATTGCAACCCCGACTATAACCCACAGAAAGGCACACGCCAAATGGGCGTAAAGGGACCTGCGGAGCTTGATGGACTTCACAGGGTGCACAATGGCCAGGAAACGGTCGACACTGATACACATGAGGAAGTAGATACTGGCGTACATGTTGAGGTAAAAAAGGAAGCCAGTGAGTCTGCACGGGATCTCACCAAATGGCCAGTGATTGCCAGAAAAGTGGTACACTAGCCGGGTGGGGAGTACCAGCACGAAGGACAGGTCAGCCACAGCGAGATGCATCAGGAAAATGTTGGCAGGTGTGCCTGACTTCTGGTCTCGGATGAAGAGCCAAAGAGCCAGGGCATTGCCAACAAAAGCCAGGATGAAGTCCAGGAAGTAGAAAGTGGCAAAAAGGATGTTCTCCAGGTGTGTCTCTTTGCCACATTGCTCTGATGTTTCCAAAGAGAAAGTTGATTGATTTGAGCAATTGAAGAATAGACTTGAGGGGTCTGCTGGGCCATTCATTTTTCACCACAGTTTTGAAGAAATAAAACCCCAAGAAGCTGAAAGAATTGAGACAGTATGTTACAAAAGATCCTGGTTTTTTTTTAAGGGGGAAAAAAACAACCAACCAAACAAAACCAACACCAAAGAAACAAAAATAAACACCCACCCAGAAAACACACATGGAAATCAGTGATGTCTCCTGTTTGCTAGTATTAGTATTTCATATGAAAAGTCAGTCTGAGTTTAAACACATTAAAATTCTGAATGTCCTGCTCAGCTGGATTTTCCAGAGCATTAATTCCTGTTGAAAGAACCACCATAAAGAGCAAGCTAGCTGATGATGAGCTTGTCTCCAGCCTGAAGTCCTGTGTTTAAGGCAAGTGCATCTAGTTCCAATATAGGAAGAAATTTTTCAGATGGGTAGCGGCATCTCATTTGAACAGCAAAAAGCACTGAATTGACTCAGAATAGATTATTAGTAATGCCCACACTGTAGGTCATTTGTCACAGTGTCATCCTTCCCTGCATCTTTCATCTTCTCCTGGCATAACTCTCTTCCTCCCTCAAAAGCCTGAACTCCCCTGTAGCCTATCCAGGCCCTTTTCCAAATAGCAGCTTAGTAAAACTGAGCTTAGCTTTGCTTCTCTGTTATCTGCAGCGTCCTGAATAGGATAAAAAAAAAATGTGGCTTTTTATACATTTCTCCTCTGTGGTTATGGGTGGTAGGGAAATGCGCGCAGCCTGAGTTTCCAGCACTATCTCTGTTTCTTGGATTCCTCAGAGGTGTTGTGCTATGTGCAGCAATCCCTTCATTGCGCTCACCGCTGCATTTTGTACTGCTTGACCATTTCTCCTTAAAATTCTATACATCTGTAAATACATCAATTTTCCACTATCAAGATTAAAATTTTAAGATGGTTGCTGACGTTGTTAGACAAAAATATTAGTCTCAGGCAGAAGCTCTGCTGTATGTTGAAATCTTAGATCATTAGACAGTTGATCCAAGGCATCACTCAATGCATCCACCTTCCCAACAGAACTGGTTATTCAGATGTCTGAAAATATTAGTGGTTATTAGGGAAACTGAAATGGGATTAAACACAGACCAATACATTGGAAAATGTAAATAAAATTCCAAGGTAATTGCCAACTTTTGTTTGGCTGCCATCACTTTCCGGTGGAGAGAAGGCTACAATAGCTAGAGATGAATATACTGGACCACTTCTTTTTAGTTCACAGTTGAAGAGACAAAAGTCAACAGGGAGACTGAATGGAATTCAGAAACTGAAATTTCTTCATATGGCCACAGAGGGGCCTTCTTCCTCCATGGGTTGCCTAAATACCCCACATGTTTGTGGCACAAAAACCACTCCAGGTCTGAGCTGTGTGCTTCTCTATAGTCCTATGAATGGCAACAAATTATTATCTTGTTATTACTAGAAGTGCATGTACAAGGAAGATTGTACAGGCCTTTTTTCCCAAGGGACATTTTAGCTATAAAAATACATGTAAAATCTTGCTTTCATGTATAAAAGGAAAATTCCCTGTTGCAGTTTTGTGTGAATTTTCAGGGTTTGCAGAGGACCCTTCAGTTTTTGTTCCCAGTGTTTATTTGTCCCTTACAGAGTAAAACCTGCAAGCATTTTTGAACACAAGATTTTGAAGTTCGTATGTGACAGTAATGTTGAGTGCTCAAATACTTGTCCTCCCTGGATGGAATTAGTTTAAGTATGTATTCTTCTATCGGCTACCAAAGGAGATATGTGATGAGACTATGCCTTTTTGCTGGCTGTTAATTTACAATGGGACATGTCATCTGAAGGCTAGGTAGCGTGTTTTTGTGCCAGGCATTTTGTTTAAATATGCTTTTCATCTGCAAAAAATGAAATTGGGTGATCTTTATATACACACCTGCCAGTGATCGGGTGCTCTGATGGCTAAAGCATTACTATATACATGGTTGCGACACCACCGAGAAAGCTGGACCAGCTGAAAAAGAAGCAGCAAGGACTGTCTAATGAAACAGCGAGGGATGTCTCTTGTCTTATTGATAATGATTTAAATCAGTTCAGGAAGTGAAGCAGAAAGCACTTTTTCCCTGTTTACAAGCTAACTACTGGGGATGTAGCAGCATGATGCAGTGAACGCATTCTATTTGAGCTGATTTCCTAAGGAGGATCTTTGGGATTCAGGTTCAGCTGAGTGTTAGTGCCAGATCTGGAACAGTCAGGACTTGAAAGTCGAGAATTTTGTCCTCACTGATGGCAGAACTGAGTCTGCCATTGGTTTCTCTCTAGACACGCTTTCACTGCAAAATACAATGGGATGGAGTAGAAAGGAGAATGCCAGACCTACCTAGAAGCCCATATGTCAGTGTCAGGAAGGAGGAGGCCTAGAGCTAGTGATAAAATGGAAATAATTTCAGTCTTTTCACATGAGTGCCTTCATAGGAGAGCTGCTGTTACCTAATTTACTTCTTAGAGGAAGGTGGAGGGAAGTATTTTTCGATGCCTGGTCAGAAATGGTAGAAAAGAGAAGTGAGCCTCTTTATAATTTTGCTTAGGTTTTAAATTAGAAGGGAATTTAAATCAAGTTTTTTATTTTCTTTTCAATTTGTTTGTTGACGTGAAATTTGTGCTATAGTGGGTTAGGAAAATATCTGATGTGTCACTAGAGTTAATTGTTGAGCTTATTTTTAGAATTGGAGTGTTTTCAACAAAATGCTACAGCTTTTCAAAAGTAATAGTTCTTGGTATATTTGTAATTATAGGCAGTGTGGAAAGCCTTTTGCTGTTTACAGCTCTGTGTCTGTTTTGCGAGGTTTTATCATATCAATTTAAAATAAATATGTTTCATTTTTAGTTTTTTCTTTCTTTTGGGTTTGTTATGCTTAGCAAAAAGCACTCAAAGTCCTAGGAATTTGCTTGTACTAGTCTGTATGAATGCTGGGAGTAAACTAGAAACCTTCCCAAATGACCTGGAATGTGTATTTGTGCTAAGCTATATGGTGCAAGAGGCTTTGATTCCAGACAGAAAACTCCTTTAGGAGTCTGGCTCATTGTGCAATAATTTCCGCTTGGATTGCACTCTTGGTGTTGTGCGAATATTTAGTGATTTATGTATTGCTAAACAGAGCACTATTCTGCAATGAGCCGTTATCCCGGGCCTCTCAGTGCCGCGCTGGAATGGGGCTGTCACCTCTCATTTGAAATGCCTGCACACTGGCCGTATTTCATGCCCTGTTTCTTTTCTGCTCAGAAACAAGCAAGATAACAATCAACAAGGCTGTCAGGATAGAAACAACCTGATTACCCTTTCAGCAGATGCTCTACCTACCACTAATGAAAAGATTAATAAGTAGATTGAAAGATTGAAAAGATTAATAAGCAGAAGAAATATTTAGCTCATCGTAAGTTAGTTACCTAGTTGATTTCAAGGTTTTGTTATAATGCAGGTAAACTGAAGCGTATGTTAGGGTTTCTGGTGGATTTTGGATGTTCTTATTCTTGCTCTCAGCTAGAGCAGTGTCTGCTTTGGGAATATGCTAGTTTGTGGGGTGTTTTGTTATGGTTATAGTGTCCTGTCAAATGTGAGTGTCTCATCAAATGGGAGTGTTTCCTATCTTTCACTGAAAGGACTCTTCATTAGAAACAGTCCACTTCTGACTGAAATTATTCTCCTGAAAATCACTCCCTGCTGAGCCTCCCACCCTTCAGCTGAAATACTTGTTTCTTGTGAGCCTCGAAGCAGCGTCAGAGAGCACTGGACATGCTGTCAGTTGTACATTAGGTACAATTAAGTTTGAAAACTTTAATGTTTATGAGGAGTGATGTAAAGAAGAGTGGGGAAATTATTTTTTGAAGATCAAAAAATGCTGCCAGTTCTTAGCTTCTAGCATTTCCATTATATTCATCCACCTCTGTGTGTGTTTTTCTACCTCACTGACACCAACTAGAAGTAATGCCACTAGGAAAGATCTTTCCTTATTCTGCTAACAGAAGTTTGTCTCTTACCTCTTTACAGTGAAGTCCTATGGGTGGAGTGTAGGGTCCTTTTGGGGAAGATCTCAAGGAACTCCCTCTGATGACAGCAAACCAAATAGAAGCAGCAATGGTGAAAACAGCGAGATGATCCCAAAAGAGCACACAGTTGCAGAGTTGCTGAGCACGGAGAGGGGAGCCCCTCTATATAGTGTCCTTCCAGCTCTGATAGCGCATTATCAGCTCAGTCACACAGCAGCGCAGGGGAGAGGACACCCCAGCGCTGAAGAGCTGTCTTCATCCCAGCTGAGCCCTTGGCACAGGGGCTGCTGCTGCTGTTACAGATATGAATATACTGTATGAATATTCCAGTGTTCATGGTGCTTACTAAAGGCTGCTACTGAACTCCCAGCCGTGAACACAGACTTCTTGGAGTCCCCTGATTATTTTAGGAGGGTGGAGAGAAGCATTGTTTGGAGGAACTCTGGTATTAATAGACACAACAGGACATTTCAGAATAGGATAATTCCATAATGGTGGGAGTGGGGAGAGGGAGAGGGGCGGCTGCTATGGTAACAGCTTAGCCTGTCCAACACTTCCCTTTGCCTGCAATAGAGGAGGGTCTATGGGTCGGCAGAGGGTTTGTGAGCGGGAAGGGATTGATAATGGTTTATCAGTGCAAATGGCTCAAGGCTTCTTATTCAGCTGAATGAGAGGGGTCTCTTTCAGGACACTTGCTTCAGGGTCCCTATGTCCTGCCCCGTATAATTACTCTGCATTTGACAGTGCCGAATAAAATTGATGCCTTTATGCTGAGATGAGCACAGCTGCATGTTTCCTTATAATGGGGTGCTGTCTGCTTTTTCTGGACTCCGTCTGGGCAGACGGTAGTTCCAGCACTGGAGAGAGACAGTTGCTGACAGGAGGACTCAGATTTGGAGAGAATAATAATGATACTTAGCACTTAGACAGGCGCCTGCCAACTGAAGGTCATAAATGTTTGAGGTCTCACAACAACATCTGTGTTGTATTCTTACCCTTAGATCTGTAAAACGTGGATAAGTGATTCATTTCACCAGAATTTTGGAAGGGGCCTTGCAAAGAGACCCCGACTTCAGCCGTGAATCTACCCTTTCCATTGGAACTTTCCCTTTTGTCTGGTGTCTTTTGAGAATGACCTGTAAATCTCAGCGAGTGTTTCACATAGTGATATAATGAAAGGAATTAAGCAGGCTGTTTTGTCACAAAGAAAGCCACAGAAGTAATTCCTCTGTCATTTTTGGTTTATCATAAATTCTTCTCAGCCTGCAGTGTTGCAGCTAGAGGGGCAGGTAATAGGCAAGTAACTGAACAGCTTTGCCTCAGAGCTCCTAAATATTGGGATAAAAATGGTGGATTCCATCACCCTTCACAAAAGTTTTTTATGCCATTGCCCAAGTTTTTCTACCAGAAATCTGACTTACCTGCCTGTTTAGGACTGTACTTGTAATATGTTCTAGAACAAGTCATATGGTTTAGTTTCAGGTCGTGCTGTGAGGATCGGGGAGTTGGACTCTGTGATCCTTCTGGGTCCTTTCCAACTCAAGATTCTGTGTGATAGGAACACAGTTACTTTCACCACATAAAACTGCAAAATCACATAATTCTGTATTTTCTTTAACTTAGGACTAAAAGGAATTTGCAAGCAGAAGAGCTAGGATTCAATGGTCTCTTGTTGTCCTAGCTATTGAAGACTAAGGAATCCAGACATGGTAAAGGCATTTGAGCAATGTGCTTTGGTTTAATAGTTTTTATTCTCTCTTCTTGACCCCTGCCCCTGGTACTGTAATGCCTCTGTTATGTCTGGATCCCATAGTTTTAACAGAGAGAGGGTGTTGCCACTTTCCCTTGCTCACCTCTCAAAAAGGATCTAGAAGAACTGGAAAGGATACCTAGAAGAATGACGGGGTGATATTCTTGATGAGTTATAAATCAGTGAATGTTGGAGTACGAAATACTCTGTGACTGCTCTATCCGCATATTCTTTTCTGTGCAACTGGTGAAAGACAGGATACTGAACTAAATGATAGTTAGCCTGAGCTCAGAAGACACTTCTGCTACGTGAAGTGCATCTTACAGGATGCAATATACATTGTTTTAGGAGAAAAAATTTCTTAATGTTTTCCTTTCTTCCCTTTGTTCAACTAGGCATCTGTGCAGGCCATGCCATAACCGTGAAAAAGCTAAGGGACTGGGCAAGTACATCTGTCAGAAGTGCCACCTGATAATTGATGAGCAGCCTCTGATGTTTAGGAATGATTCCTACCATCCCGATCACTTCAACTGCACCCACTGTGGGTATGTTCTCGTGTTCTAAACTGAGACAGCTCTTTCCAAGGCCTAAACTTTGCTGCCTTCACCTTGTTGAACAAACACAAATTGTATGAGGAGGCATTGAAATCAATTTGGAAAGCCTATAGGAACTTTAGTTTTATTTTGCCATTCAGTGTTCTTTCATCCTAAACTTGAATGACACTATTTTATACAGAAAATGAAAACAGTTCCTTGGTGTGAACATAGCTCAAAGGCTGCGTGCAGATTACAATAGCGTTGTCCAAAGATAGCTCTTGCCAGGCTATCCAGAATAGTTTCATTTTGTGTTCCTGGGTAGAAAAAAAGGTGACTTGGTGAGCTGTGTCAGTCTTCTGGCACAGCCCATTCCCATGCTGATACCTCTCTGACCTTAGTTACCATGAAGGCAGCATATTTGGAGCACAGTACTGCCCTAGAATGCATAACAGTGCTGAAGAATAAAGTAAATGGCTCCATGCTGAGCACTACTAGGATGGTCCTTGTACCTGAGCGATCCCTTTCAAAGATAGCAGGAGTCTTTGCATGATGGTACATTGTTCCATGTAAGCGCACCTCATATTTCTGCCAGAGTATCTAGCTGAGGACATAATGTTCCATGTATGTTCTCTTGTCTGGCAAACTGAGAAGGCGATTTGAGAAAGATGAGTTGACAACAACTGTATTTCACCAGCTTAATTGAATGACTCTCTATTTGTAGGAAGAATGTTGCTGAAGTATGTTAACTTTCAAGTTTAGTCATCCAAAACTTCATCTCGAGCATTAAAGAGCTTCCTGTGGTGTTCTTAGTCCAGGGTTGTGTTTGTGTTTTCAGGAAGGAGCTGACTGCTGAGGCCCGGGAGCTGAAGGGAGAGCTGTACTGCCTGCCCTGCCACGACAAGATGGGAATCCCCATCTGTGGAGCTTGTCGCAGGCCCATTGAGGGACGAGTCGTCAACGCTCTGGGAAAGCAATGGCATGTTGAGGTAAGGCCGCTCTGAACCTGAAACTTCCTTCAGGAGCCATTTTGGAAGAGGACTTGTGCTAGTTGGAAGCTGTAGACCAGTTGCTTATATATCAGGTTGTCACCAGGGTTGCCTGAGAAATCTGTGCTTTCACAACAGTAATAACTTTAATTTTAAAATGCCTGAGTTTTATGGTAAAGATTCTTGCAGAACGTGGTTTACTGAACAGTGTTTACTTACTAATAAATGTACATATTTACATTGATGTACTTAGATATATCCTCTCCGACCCCAGTTAACAGGTTAATAACAGTGTGAGAATTCGTAATGTAGGTAGAGCTAGTGCAATTCTTGCTTTTTAAGCCTTTTCATCTCATTGTTTCTATAACTTTCAGCTGGGTCATCACAGCTTGCTCTGAAGTTTTTTAGTGATTTATATTTTTAGTAATGTAAGGGTTTGAACTGAGAGAGATGGTGCTGCTCATTTGAAGTGCGTTCATACCAACCATGTTTTATGTTCCTGTTCCTCTTCTCTGCATCAAGCAAGATAATAGTCTGCAAGTCTGTCAATATAGACACAAGATGATTGCACTTTCAGCAGGTCTTTTACCTCTCTTTAATACAATACTTAATTACCATAGTAGACCAGATATTTCCTCCTTTACCTCCATAAAGATTTTCCTGTCTGGGTTTCATTAAAGCATTAAGGGGTGACAGTTTTAAACTGAAAGAGGGCAGATTTAGGTGAGATATTAGGAAGAAATTCTTCCCCATGTGGGTGGTGAGGCCCTGGCACAGGCTGAGAGAAGCTGTGGCTGCCCCATCCCTGGCTGTGTTCAGGGCCAGGCTGGACAGGGCTCTGAGCAACCTGGTCTGGTGGAAGATGTCCCTGTCCATGGCAGGAGGTGGAACTAGATGAGCTTCAAGGTCCCTTCTAACCCAAACCACTCTGTGATTAAGTGTCTCATATTTAGCCATGATTTGTAGCCATGCAAGTTTTTTCTTCTTTTACAGCATTTTGTTTGTGCCAAATGCGAGAAGCCTTTCTTGGGGCACCGACACTATGAGAAAAAAGGACTGGCTTATTGTGAAACTCACTATAACCAGGTAAATTCTGCCATCTGTACTATAGGTACTTGCTCTGACTGGCAAATGCTTTTTTGCATTTTACATGTGCAAAGCTATGCAGATTTTGCGTGATGTGAATTTGTAGAGGCAATGCAGTACATAGAAATTAGTGAGATTTAACAGAGAGAGTAGTTTTTTATGGTAGATGTGAAAAGTGATGCTGAGAGCAGAATGGAAATGTCTTGGGGATATTGATATTTCTTTGTGCCATTGACAGAAAAAACACTGACCATGGGTTGTCATTAAAATCCCTGTACTTCTACTAAAAAACTATTTGTGTGGAGTTCTTTGATAATTACTTGCTTCTATGGGCCCGAGATAAATGTTGTGCTGTATAAGGCAGTAGAAAAGTGTATTTCAAAAGCCAATCAAAACCATTTTTTTGCTGTATGACTACTTAACAGTTATGAGTTTGGTGTTGTCTTCTGTCAGATAAATTAGTTGCTTTTGTAAGAGATAAGCGTTACTGTTTTGAAAGTAGCTCAAAGTTTTCTTTTGATGTTTATAGTTAAGCATCAGGAGATGTTTGTCCACAGTAAGCATCCTACTCTACCAGTTCTCTTTTCTCCAAATTGTCATGTGTACAGGACTTTAAGATCACATAACAGTGGTAGAGTGTGAGGCATCAACAAAAAAGGTTTTGTAGTATTAGTGGTATGAGATCCAAAGGAACATAGACTATTTGGCAAGTGTATGAGAATTTATTCATAAGACTTAAATTGGTATATTTGGGGGCCACTGCAGTGTCTGGGAATTCTTTGATTGTTAGGATTTAATGTTCACACCAGCTGTGTAATTCGAGGAGCATGAGTAGTCAGTAACATGAGTTCCTGTTCTCATTTCTTTCGCTGCGCAGCTCTTTGGAGATGTCTGCTACAACTGCAGCCACGTGATAGAGGGAGATGGTAAGATTTGTTCTCTCCTTGGTTTGGGTTGCTGTCCTTGTTCCATTTGTTAGTGCAGCTGTTGCAGTCCCACAGTTGCAAGGCACCAGTGTTTCTTTTCACATCTGGCCTCATTTGAATTTGGATACAAATCTGAATTCAAATAATTCAGCAGTTTCCTCTTATTTTGTGCTTTTGCTTTTGCAGTGGTATCAGCTCTTAACAAAGCCTGGTGTGTGAATTGCTTCTCGTGCTCCACCTGCAACATCAAGCTTACACTGAAGTAAGTCAGTGTTTATATTTTGGAGTATATGAGAAATTTGTCCCTAAGGCAGGGTGTCAGCTGGGGGAGCTGTGAGCCAAGGCCCCTCTGAGGGGTGATACACCTTTTTGCTGTGGGAGCAGGTGCTTGTAATTGCACTGATTTCAGAACTGAAAGGGAGCTGGGACTCATCATCCTCTCTAATTTATTTCCTTTCATTAATCTGTTCTGTAAGAAGGTTGGGTAAGAGGAGGACTCATTCAGCAGTGTGGATGAAAGGCTCTAAACTTCCAGTAACTGCCTGTCCTGAAACACCTGCAGCTTCCATGTCTCCTTAGTCTGGATGCTCCCCTCAATGACAGTATTTGCAATTACATAGATTATTTTGAAAGAAAATATTATGCTAGCTACCTCAAATATGTAGAAGAGGGACAGAAAGCAAAACAATCTTATATTTTTCCTTTCTCAGCTTCAAACCCTTATCCTACTATGCTGGGTTGGCCCCACTGGCCTTGTATATGAAGGGGCTCTAATTTGTCACAAAGAGGACCTTTGAAGTGACTCTTCCATTGTATGATAACAACATTATTATTATTCTACACTGATACATACAAATATATAGCAAAGTCTTGCTCCTTATTTAACTAACAATACTAAAGACCCTAGTTCCCTAAGAAGAACCCAGTCTCTGCACTTACACAACCAGACGAGGAAGTGAATTTTTTTATACATGCAGTAGAACACAAACAACAGCATTTACATAGATGCACGGACTTGATTTAGTGAAGCATATAGTTTGCAAATACCATTTTAATAGCTCATTGTTCTTTGTGTTAAAGGAATAAGTTTGTGGAGTTTGACATGAAGCCTGTATGCAAGAAGTGCTATGAGAAATTCCCCCTGGAGCTGAAGAAACGCCTGAAGAAGTTGTCAGAGCTGGCATCCAAGAAGGCACATCCCAAAGCTCTGGATTTAAACTCTGCTTGAACAGGTCTGTCAGTCTAGTGACTGCACTCGTACAGGCATAAGCTGCTTCTCACAGCAGCTGTTGATTACAGAGGCAATTACTAAGAACAGGTGAAACCAAAGCTAAGTAGTACCTTCCCCTGCTTCTGCTAATGCAGCTTGCATCTTGACTATCCCTTTTCTTAAGCAATTGTCTATTAACGCTGGCAGAAAGAGGAATATGATTTCTGCTTGAGCAGTTTACAGGCTGCTTATTAGTGTACTAATAACAACTAATTCTGCCTCTGTGCAGTTGTACACAGTCTTTCCTTCCTCAGTTGAACTCTGGTTCTCTCTCCATTCCTCTGTAATCTAAGGAATCTGAAAACAGTGGTTGAGTGTAGGGGTGGAAAAATGCTCTTTTTCAGTTAAAGTATAAAAATTTCTCTTTGTACCCTGGGTGAAGACATTTTTAATTTTTCTAATATTCTGAAAGCTGTCACTGTGCTACATTCAAAATGTTATGGTCTTTCTCCACATTCCTACTGAGCATATACACAGTCCTGGTTTGTAGGTTTATTGGGTGAACCCAGGAACCAATAGTTACAGCATCTGCACTGCCCCCTTCTCTGCCTTATGTCCAATGTTAAGACAGCTGAAGAGGTTTGCTTTGCTGTTCTCCGTTCAGTGCTAAGGAGATTTCAATTGGCAAGGCCATGTCAGCCTCTTCAGAATAATTGGGCTCTCCTTAAGGAGGAGGTGGCTATGGGAAATGAAAGATTTTGGTAGAAACCGACTCTATAATTTTCTCCAGTTTGTTCTCTGCTACTACATGGGTACTAAATCATCTAGAGGTCAGCACAAAGCACGTCCTGTCCAGTGCCATAACTGACATTCCTTTAGGAAATGTGGCTGGAGCCTTGGTTATTCTTTTGCATTATGAAATCAAATTGATAATATGGCACCAATTTAAGCATTTCAGTTTCCCCATCCTTCTCGCTTTATTTGAAAGAAGGGTATATGCTTGTTGGTCATGCGCCAGAAAACCCAATTACATGAGGGTGTTTCTCATATTTACGGTTTGTAGCAAATGTAAACTTATGCAGAAAAAAAAACAGGAAGTATTTTTCTTAATATTTTCGCCTAAATAAGAGTTTCCCATGACCTTTCTTCTTAAGACCTGAGTGTGCTTAAAGAGAGAACCTCAGAGATGAATCTATATAGCTTAAGCATATAGTTCTGCTCTGTAGTTTTGCCTGTCACTGATGCAGTTTCACTGGTCCAATTGCCTTTGCCATCACAACCCAAGGTGCTGAGAAATTTACTGGGTTTGAACATTCTCTATTTTTTTTAAGGGCAACATAGTTGGAAAGTGTACCTGCCCTTATGCAAGGCAGACAGGACAAAAGGCACTGGAAGACTGCTGTCCCTTACATCATTTAAATCTTCTAAGAAGTGGCTAATTTAGTAGGTCAAATGAACACAGCAGCTGGGCCCACACTCCTTCCTGCAGCCCCAGGTAAGCTAGTTAGCAAGAAGCTAAAGCCTCCTCACTTTTTGTGTGTGTGAGCAGTGGCTGGATTGGAACAATAATCTACCTTACAATTGTCTTCACTGCCATTGCCCTCTGCTCAGAGCAGATCTAAACACGATAGTAGCTAAAGCATTGATGGCTGTTAGCATACCTGCTCTAGCTACTGCCCATGAGACCCCACCACTGAGAGCACAGCAGTGCTGGGAAATGTCCTGCTTAACTGTGTGCAGAGAAGAATCTTGTATGCAAGACCATCTCTTAGATACTGGCTTTACTAATTCAATTTCCTTCAGCTGCTTTGCTTTTTGTTGCTGTACGTTACCGTAGACTTTTAACTGGGCTATTCTGCATCCACTTTAACGCTGATGAGGAGACCAGCCTTAATTTTAACAGTAGAACTCTTCCATCCTCTTCTGACCAATATGCACTGTAAATTACAGTAACAGTGGCTGCTTTTGTCACTGCTTTAGGACAACGTGTGGCTAGTCACTGTCCTCTCACCAGCCTTCAAATGGCCTTTTAGTTAAGGGCACAAAGAGCAGTATGACTTTTCGTGCAGTATTATGTGGCCACTGCAAAGACTGGTCCTATAAACCTATTCTTTGGCATTTTTTTCATAGCATAAAACACAAGAACTACTGATCTAGGTGCAGTTCAGTATGTTATGCAAATTCTTCTCAGCATAAAGCATTCAGGTCTGTTCCTATAATCTCAGGCACAGGCCACATCTAATGCTAAATCTGAGCAGCTGTGTTTCTTCAGCCTCCTGGGAAGACGCTGGAGGAACACACAGCCACATTGCTCCTGGTAATATGGGAAGCCTGTGTGACTAGCGGGCAATGGGTGATATTCTTTCAGTGGCCACTTTCAGGTTCAGCAATGGAAAATGCATGTATGGAGAGGTGAATAGAATTACTTTTGTACTGCAAGCAGAGATTTAGTGTGTTGTGCTCTCACTTTGTCTCATGCTAGAAATTCAGCAGACCTAGTAAGCTTCAGTGTTCAAAGGACAGTTGATACCATTCTCTTTGGTAAGTTCTGTAGGATTTGAATTCTGTCCTTATCTCTTAAATTGTTAATTTTTTACAATTATTTTTCTTATGCTCCTGCTGCCCATAGCCTGCAATGTGCAGAGTTACAGTAGTGAATATTACTGACATACTGTTGATGGGACAGCCGAACTGAAGGAGTAGGAGATATAACTATAAATAGTTTAAATAAATGCATCTTCCTCTACTTCTTTGTGTCCACTTTTTAAAAACTAAGTAGAATATAATGCGGAATTATGGATTCTCCTTAGTGTGGTGATAGGCTGACTGGTTGGTTGGTTGTTGTTTCTTTATAAAGAAAGTCAAGGTCTCAGTCAGAAATAAGCTGCATGCTTTTTTCCATTGCTGTAAACAGACTTGTTGGCCAAATTCATCCTAGGTATCACACCACTGGAGAGTATAGATTTATATCAAGGTTGAACTTGGCTCAGAAGTCTACACTTACTAAAAGCTGTTGTCTCTTTATATACATTTATAGTTTACATTCATATTTATACATACCAAATTAAAATCACTAATATTCACTGAGTACACTTGAAAATGGTTTTGCTTTTAGAAACCACAGTTTGTGAAGCTTGTTTGTATTCAAAGAGTATGTTAATCACTTACAATCTTTCTTTATGGCAACCTAATCTGCTGTCTAAGGTTTGCATCCTGGTCTTTATTTTTGCAGCAGTCTGTGCGATAGCGGCAAATATTGTTCAACCTTCTGTCCAGAGAGTTTCTAGATGTTGCATGTTTTGTATTAGATGAAGTGACTTGACACTTTTCTGAAAAGTGGTTGGATGGTGAAGGGATAGATTGGAGGCAGGCGTAATAAACGTGGTTGTACTAGTCTGTAAAGCACTTTAAGTGCTGAGGATGGTCTGGACTGAGTAGAAGAATTAGCAGCTACTTGCCTTGGTTCATGCCTTGATGAGCAGTGTGGATTCTGCACGGTGTGGAGCTCTCATCACACATTGCTTGTGCTGTCTAAGCAAGATGTGATTGTGGATTGAAATGTTGTAATACTGTGCCTTTTTATGTTCCTTTAATAAAGTTAACTATAATACATTTTAAATCTTCACACACAAAAAAACAAATGTGACAAAGTTGTATATTATACAGTAAAAAGAAATAACGTTTGCGGTGCTGAGCCAGAGAGCATTGCGCACTCTGAGGAACTCTGAGGATTGCCCAGATCTGCTTCGTTGTCATGGTGAATTCATGTTTTGGAATTGTGCTGCTTCTGTGGTGATGCGTTGGTTGATGAGGCTGTGCAGAAAAGGGATATCATACCCTTAGAGGCTGGGCTGCGTTGTGAATATGACAAGTAGATGGGATGCTGTGCTCATTTACAGGCTGAAGTAGATGTTTGGTAGGTTTTTAGGTTACATGCATCTAGAGCACATATTCAGTTTTCTTGTTACCAAAAACATTGTGGTTGTTGATTTTCTGCGGTGTTTATTTAAAAACGAGAAACCAATTAATTTGGCTGCAAAATTTCTTCTTGTACAGGTGAAGTATGGAATGCTTCTCACTTATAGCCAGTTAGATCAGATATAGGATGACAAAACAACTAAAAGTCATTCGTCTCAAAAGTTTCCATTGCCAGCAATGGACATCACAGCGGGAATATCTAATTGCTTGCAAAGGATCGACTGTTCTGACAAGTGTGGCGCTCATTTAGATGCACAAAGAGAGTGGGGCTCTTCCCTGCCACCCATGTACAAAACTCCCATTAGGATTTGAATTTCACACACACATATCTGAGGGAACAAGAGAACCATTGTGCATACATTGGCAAATGAGAGAGATCTATCAGAGCTGCTTTTCCAGCACTGCCAGGTCGTGTCCCAAGGAACTTGGTGTAAATGCTTTAAGACATGTCCACGTTTTACTGTGAGCAAGGGAGGGCTCGTCACTGAGGACGGAGTGCTTGTTCTCTGATGGGGTAAGCATCTCTGCTTACTGCCACCACACTAAATATGTACTTTACAAGCTCTGAACACAGTCTGGGTCATGTAGGACCAAAATTGTGTGTTTACAATGGCCTTAGAGATGAATAAGTGCTCAATCAAATTTTACCACTCAAAGTGCCTGCTAAACAGGAAATAGAAAAAGATCAGGAGAAATAAAAGCTATTATTATTGTCTCATGAACGAATGTCTGCATAACTTCAAGCTGAGAACATTTTTATAGAGCAGAAAAGTCTCTTTTCAACAGATGTCTGTTAGACTGAGTTCTTCCATTCTGATTTGCACTGAATAGCACATCTATCACTTGAAACAGGAAGAACTGAGTAAAAGTACTGGACCCAAATCCAGACCCATTTCAGAGTGCATAGTAGAAAGCAGTTTTTAGTTTCAAAGTGACTTTAATTTAACCAGGGCAATGGCAAACCAGTGGACAGCCTGACACTGGAATGACAATTACATTCTGATAGTCGTAGTCTGTTGTAACTTGCTGCTCGTAACCTAGTGATAAAAGGATGAAAACCAGCATCTTACCTTTCAAGATGTCCAGTTATCCTACAACTAAAGGTTTCTCAACTCTTAGAATTTCCAACAGGAGGAAGAAGATAACATTACCTCATTAGCTTTGTTTGCAAAGCCTCAGGGAGTTTATGCATTTGGTAAGAACATATACAACAAAGGGACATTTTCTTTCCAAAACAAAGACAACTGTGAATGTATGTCTTTCCTGAAGAATGGAGGAGACTTAAAGTGTCAGAAGAGGCTCTCATATTAGGCTTCCTCTGCCCCCCACCCTCATATGATGTTAAAATCCAGATAAACTTTTTCTAAATCCAAAGTCTGAATGGAATTCTTATACTACATCTAAGACAGACAAGTGTTAGAAATATTTGAAAGCCCATGCTCACTTGAGCTTCTCTTGTGGTAATACTTCAGCAACACAGTTCATTTGGTGTGTGATCAGAAGACTCATCATCAAGATTAATACTTTTTAAATGGCATTTATTCTGGGAAATGAAATTACAGGTAATTTGGCACAAATACAGGTCATGGGCTCTGTTTCCACTCTCAGGCTGGGAGGTTCTTTTGCTTGTTTACAGCATTCATTAGCAGGCGTACATAGGATGTTAACAGGTCATCCATTTTGTAACCCTGCCAGAAAAGAGAAAAGTCTTTAAATCTCTCCAATAGCTCCACAAACAAAAATAACTATAATTTATTCCCTGAGGTATCATCTTTTTAGGTTCTTCCCTGCACAGACATCTCCTCTTCCAACAGCTATTGCTCTTTTGATATTTATTTATTTATTCCTCCCTCTGCTCTTCCCTTAACAGATGTACAAGACTTTAAAGAGCATAGCTACACTGTCTCTGTCATTCAAATTAAAATTTTATTCTATAGAGAGACATCTTGTACTCAGGAATTCATGCTTTTCTGTGACAGAAGTTAACCCTTTACTGTTTTTCTGTTGTCTTTACAAATTTACCTTTAAATATCAATACAATGATGTTTGTCTGGGTCTGTGGACAATCTGAATCCAGTTCTCAAAAGGTAGTACCACTCATTGAAATGTGTAAAATCTTACAAGGATGGTGTTATTATGTAGATGGATCAAACCACACAAGACAAAAAGCCTCTTCCTTAGTGTTGTGGGTAAGTGCAGCCTTGTCTTAATGTCTCAGATGGAATTGTGATGTATGGGAAGAATTTGGGAAATTACTATTTTTCCTTATCTCTCTGGCTTACATCTGTTTTGGCACCATTGTTTTGTAGCAATTCTGGATGTAAAGGAAAAATTAGGAGTTTCTAGTGTGTACGTTGACAAAACTCTTCTTACCAGAGATGTCTCACACAGGATGCGGCTTCCTCGTACCAAGTTCCCTATCGTCATGTGAAAGTATGTGCTCCCACTGCTCCAATTGGAGATCTTATTGAAGGGGTAGACTGCTAAAATATCCTGTAAAGGGAAACAAACCGAACTATAGACAAATCCTCAAATGAAAATAGGCTGTTATGTAAGAGCCTGTAGAGCCAGAACATTCTTATTCTTTCTCACTTCATTTACAAACACAGTGGATCAAGGTAGGTCTTGCAGCCATACTAATGGTATATTGTATTTTCACCAAGCAGGTGAGTTTTAATCACTCTAATGAGATTTCCTTTGATTATATCTTGATCTTTGCCTTAGCACACGGCTGTTATATTTACAATAATCTAAAACTCACTGGATATTCATAAACACTTTTGCCTGGACACTTGGTAAGACCAGACTGTTTGGGTTATAGAGCTGGCAAACACTGTCATTCAACCTGGTCTTTTTGACAGCTTGGGTTTCCCTCACAGCATTTTTCTGAAGCAGGTTCCTTCGGGTCCGTCCATCTGCCCGATCTTATCATTTTACTGAGGTCCATCATGATTACCACTTATTTTTCAGAGATGCTCTACACTGTTTCTTCTCCAGTGTAGAAACTGCAAAGAAGTGATTTGAGGTAATAACATTTCTTCAGTTTCACACAGAAGGACTCTACCCTCTCCTACTGTTCAGGGAGAAGGTCCTGCTGCTGTCCCTAAATTAACACAGTCAATTAAATCCTTCCTTAGACAGAGTCTTGAGAAGCAACCGTTACCTTTGTCTTCTGATGTATCAGTGAGACTCCTTGCTTGTTGATTGCAATCAACACAATCTCTGGGAAATTTGGCTCCGAAGTTTGCTATAAACAAAGGCAGCACAAAATAAACAGGAAATGAAAAGATTATTCATATTGGGTGCATAGTGACTGTTAACAGTGTCCAGTGCTTCTTGTTCTCTTTACCAAATAAACACTGAAACATAAAGCTCTTCAGTATTTTGTAACTGTTGCTAAGGATGGCTTTCTTGGCAATGTATTGATGACTTGAGCAGCTGCTACGTAAATGCAGAATTAGGTCCATTATTTCCTAATATGGTTGGTTGGTTGCCAACCAGTTAAGAGCTTGGCGAGGAGAAATTGAAGGTAGCAAGTAGGAAATGATTCCTGGAGGTATCTGCTGCAGAATGAGAGGATTAGTACAGTTCTGTTCTGAGGCAAGAGGCCCCAGAGTTACAAGATTTGGCAGCGTTTTGTAGTGGAGAATGATGACAGGACAGTGAAGTATCTATATATAACTAAAGGACCCCATCTACTACATAGCTGAGCTATTAAGTATTACAACTGGAACAACAACATTGCCTGTAAATTACAGGCATAAGGGATAAAAAACCTTCATCTCCCCACTTTCAAGGAACTGAGTTTTCCTCAGTAGATGATGGGAAGTCAGATTTATAATACATTCTCACACAGATATGGAATTATAGTCAGTCTGTATCCCCCAGTGCTCAGCTACTACCAAAGCCATTCATACAGACCTCTCAACCTACCTTCACCTCAAAGAAGGCTGATCCAAATGTTGGCCACCGGTGTATCATTTTCAAGAAGGCAATCTTGGCCTCATCCACAGTTTTTCCTTCATGTTTGCTATATGCTGCAGTAATGCTCTGTTTAGAAAATAGGACACAAAGCCTGTTCAGTTGGGGACAGGCAGGTTTTCTGTGTCCAGACCATCACCAAGATCAGGCTTGTGAAAAGGAAAACAGCCTATGATGCCATGGGGCAAAGTGGAGCCAGAACCTGAGTTGAGTGAGGGAAGTCCAGGAGTCCAAGGAAATGGATTTCATGGCAGAGGGGCAATATGGAATGAAACAAAATTCAGAAAGACAGTGCTCAAACCCCACAGAAGTGCCACCTTTTCTACTGAAATGTATGGTGAATTTTAGCTCTGTATTTGAAATAGTGTCCTTAGTCTTCCTGAGTGATAAGTACTTGCTGAAACTTTCTCGCCTTTTGGTGGAGAAAAGGGCCTTTGCTATGAGCAGCATGTACATGCTGCAAGGTGACTGATTTGCTGGCCAAACTGTGAAAAATTTAGAATACCTCTTAATTTTGTTTTTCTCTATGAGATCTTCAAATCCTGAGTCCCATTGCTGATTTTCCTATCTCTAACTCTTCTGAAAAAGGATTAGTATCTCCAAGAAAGATGCATATCTCAAATCAGTCATGTAGACCTGTGAGTATCTTTCAGAGATTTGGTAGAGTGGATGCAAAATCTGGATTGTAAGAGGCAAATTAGCAACATCCAATAGCATCCTTCCATAGCACTTTCAAAGACTGTCAGATCAAAAAAGTAGCGTGGCTTGATGTCTTTCTTCTTTCAGAAAGCTCTGTGGAACAGCACGATTAATGAAAGCTGATGTTCTTACCTTCCTCCACTCATCTGGTGACATTGCTCGGAGCAGGTTGTCTGGCACCAGCTCCTTGAGGATTTTGGGGATGGTTGCCAGCTGTGTGCGGTCACTGTTGAAGCGCACTTTGTAAATCAGCCCTGCCAGCTGGACAGCTTCATCCTTGGAACACTTGTGGTAGCCTCGGAGGTACTTTGGCAATTCCTGGCAAAGAGCAGCTATGAGTCTGGACAGAATGGGCTGAAGCAAACACTGACTTACACATTCTAAATCTGTGAGGTCAGGATGTGAGTCTTGCCACAGTCTGAGGACATCCCAAGAACTTTCAACTCCTGGAGGTTCTCTGGATGATCTTTAAAGGTCCTTTCCAACCCAAACCATTTTATGATTCTCCATACAACTACAGAGCAAGATGAGCACCTCCAGGTAACAATTATATAAGGGAGCTGCACTCCTAACATAAGCAGTATAGCTAAAGTGTGAGCACTCTGAGAAATAAATCTGCTCCTGAAGCTGAGCTGTGCCCTCCAGAGGCATTTCTCTGGAGGCTCTCTAGCGCAGGCCTTGGTGAGGGAGGTGGTAATACCCAGCAGCTTACTTCCTCAGGCGTATTTCTTTGATCACATTGCCTGCTGTTATATTTATGCTTTAGGGAGCTGTTTACCTGGTGGTAATGAAAAATGGAATCAGCTTTCAGGTCCTTCCCAGGAGTGACATTCAGCCACAGCTTTCTCATGAAGTACACCTCGTAAGCCACAGACATAGCACTCCCTAAGGAAACAACATCTTGTTTGTATTCTTTGCATCACTGTGGGGTTCTGCAGTTTTTAAATGGCTTGTGAGTTTCTTCAGAAATGTAATTCTGGTTTTAATAGTAACCAATAAAATTACTAACAAAAAAGTACAAAAGGCCATTTTTGATGACCAAGAAAGTGGTTATGGTCAGTTCCTGGACACTGATCATTCAGTGATCTAAGATGCAGGCTCTTCAGAAATTGAGGAAGAAGTTGAGGGTGTCAGCAATATGTTTGGTTATTTCTTGGTGCTCATGACAGCTGTCTGTCGATATGCAGCACACCTGGATTCTGTTACCCAGGTACATTCCCTGATGGCTGCATTTACAGAAATGAATTGTGATTTAGTGCATCCCGTATCAGCTGTGGGGAGAAGAGGGAAGTTAGAAAGTCTTAGATGTGTAGATAGGGCTTCAGGAAACTGAACCTCAGCTGTCCTGACATAAGCAAATGTCAGGACAAATTAACTTGAAATTTGAGTTTTATGTAGCTTTTTAAATTATACATGGAGGTGAAGTGCGAAGAATTGCTGTCATTAATGTTATAGTGTTTTATTCTAACAAGTGTGCCCCTGGCAATACAAATTGTGATGTGGTATCACCAGGTAATAGTCTAGGCAACGATTTTCTAACAGCCCAAGGAATGGGAGTGACACTGTGTAAAGAACCCATTTACGTGTGTTGGCTGATACCTGATCTGGCAATTTATGAGCCTTAAACTAAAGAGGATCAACCCCTAACTTGTGTGCACCCAGCTGTGTGTTTTAGATGCAACAGGTCAAAAAATCTCTGGTACCAATTTAAAATTTCTGGAGAGATACTCCCACAAAGATGTTCTGGTGTTTCTTATAGCCAGTGTTTGGCTGCATCAGGTCACTGGATCTTACTACTGGTACAGGCTGTAACCATGTATGTAGAAGCAAAAATTATTATATAAGGCTCTGCCATGTACTTCCCAAGATGGAGGAAAGCCTACTGGATAAATTTGCTGCTTCTCCAGTTCAACACAGCATCTCATGTAGCTTCTTGTCATGCTGGCATTCTCCTTACCGTCTTTCCCTGGTTTGTTCCTCCTGGTCCACTCTGTCACCTGTCTTAGTGAGTCGAAGAAGTAGTCTGCTTCGTTCTGACTGATCACCTGGAAGAGGGCAAGCAATGAAGGGGGGAAAAGGAAGAATTAGCAGATCATATAAATTACTGCCTGGACCAACATACCCAAGTAGCAGCGTGAATTTTCTTTCCCTGTCTACAGTGAGAGAGCAAAATTATGGCAGGAAAGACAGAGGCAAGGGGAAGGAAGCAGAGAAATAGGAGGAGGAAGGCTCGAATGATTTACATTTCATATGGGAATTTCTATTGCATCTTCTGTTGCTTTTTTCTTTCCAGCCTGCTTATTGAACTCAAGCTGACGATACCTACCTTTTTCTTAGCCATCTCCTCTTTGTAAAATGTTGGCACATACCGGGTTCCTCTTTTCAGGAACACAGCACATCAGAAATTCCCTGTTGCTTGGACTCAGTGCTGCTTTTGCCTTGATCAGAGATCCAGAGAGAAGGGACCTCAGCAGGGCAGCCAGCCCACGCTTCAGCTCAGGCAAGACAAGCTTCAGAGGAACTGGTGCTGGTCCCCCACGGTTCTCCCTGATGCTAGTGGGTGCTGTACACGTGCAGCCCCATCCTGGGCAAAGCCTGAACGGAAAAGTACTGAGTCCAGCAGTACGCAACATGCAATTCGCAACAGCTGCAAGAAAGCCCATGTCTTCTCTGCTTTTAGTACCACTTGTGTACCGGTAGACTGATAGAAACTCTGTGTCTCCATCCAGCCCCTTCAGGAGATTCAAAATAATTATCAGGTGCTAAAAGTTTGAGTCTAGGTTGTATCCCTTTAGTAAAACAGAAGCAGTAATGACCTGCTCTGTTGCTTAGCTTCATATATGGCTGTTTATGTGGTCTGGTAAATAAGAGGAGGAATCTGGCTACCCTGCCATAGTTGAGAAGAGTTACCTTGTCTGCAATCTTCACAAAGAGGCTGAAACCTTCCCAGGAGCTCAGCTGCAATTTGGAAGCGATGTTCTGACACAGAGTCCGGATTTTTGTGTTTGTTCCCACATCAAATGTCTATGAAATAATGAGACTCTTGTTACACAGAGGAAAGGAAGAAATGAGAACACTTGATGTCTTGAAACGTGCTCCTGTGTGAACACATCATGGCTGGGAAAGTGGTCAAGGCTGGGAAAACAAGTAAGTTCTCACCTGTTCTGTTTCATTGGGGAAGCAAATCTTGTGTGAGATCTTAGTGTTGTTCTGTAAGATGGCCTCAACCTCCACAGGATGAGGTGCCCACTTCCTGGAGCCACTCCTGGAAAATGCCATCACCATCATAAGAGAGATCAGTGCTGGATGCTTAATCTTTGAGGAGCTGAACAACAGTATTCTGTCCAAACAACAGCCTCCATCCAAATGCTAGTACTGGGCAATGGGGCAGGCTCCAATGGACCTTCACCCCAATGCAAATTCAGTGTATTAACAGTAAGAAACTGAGGGTCTTATTAGCAGGTATATTCAAAGTCTGTTCTACTCTGCAGGAGGTTGTGTGATTAAGGCACCTTCCTAGCCAGTACAATCAGCTTGTCTGTGTATTCAGCAACATTTTTCCTTATTGAAATGTGGAGATAGTGGCCACATTTTATTTAATTCTTGCATCAGCAAAAAGAAATGCATTCAGATACAAAATTAATTACAGCTCAGAAGGCAAGTACCAGGAAAGCTTGGAGGGCCACTAGAAGCATTACATTTTATATAAGAGCTGGCATGTAATCACTGACTCAAGAGGCGCTTGAAAAGATGTTCTTGAAATTGTAGCTCAGAGCAGAGCTGCCTTTTAAAGCAAAGGAACTGGCCCTGAAGTCTGAGTCATGCAGAAACCTTGATACAAGTGAGGACAAATCTAGCACATTTCCTTCTGGGGCTGGTATTTTCCTGCACCCAGTGGCACGGAGCAGGCTGTACATCGGATTTTGTACATCATAGCTTATGGGCCAAACTCCCCTCTCACGCTGGGCCAGTCTCTGAGGAAAACGGCTGAGTCTGGCATCCAGCTTTAGTTGTGTGGATTTGAAAACTATTTTTTTATCTTAAATAAAGTGGCTGTTCTGTTTGGAGAAGGAAAACCTGACTGGAACGAAGTTGAACAGCATGTGCTTTGGTACTGTGCAAGATCTGCTTAACACCCATCAGGGTGCTCACTGGTTTCCTGGCCAGGAGTTGGGATGAAGCTGTAAAGCTGTTTATGGAGGAGAAGGTGCACCCAAGGGCTCAGCTGTCTTCTGCTCCACGTGTTGCAGGTCAGTCCTTTGAGCTGCCTGCTCCCCCTTTCCAAAGAGAGCAGGTTACTTACAGCAAGAAGTTGGACTAGATGATCTTTGTAGGTCTCTTTCAACTGAAATATAATATTCTATTCTGTTCTATTCTAAGCAAGTGCAGGTTTAATCTTAGGAAAAGAAATGTTCTTAGAAAACAACATTTGTCTTTGTTCCTCTTCTTCCCATCCCCCAGGCTCCAGATCTGGGGCACTTTAGCAGACAGAATTTTCCTTCCAAACAGCCCCTGCTGCTTTCCCCTCTCTGTCCCCCCCGCTCTAAAGCAGCTCTATAGCTCAATAGGTTTAGAGCATGAATAGCACATGATATAAGGGAGGCAGGAGATTTTTAGTCTTCTCCATAGGAAAAAATAAAAATGAATAGCATTCCTCGCCATGCATGTTTCAGGCACTTCAAAGGAGAGTTCAGTGTGCAGTGACATTTCCTCAGCAGTGCCAAAACATCCACGGCAAAGGGGAGAGCCGCGGCGTTAGCATTCCCATCCAGCCTGGCCCTCGGTGCTCACACACCAAACGCAGGGCCCAGCTGAAGAGAAGGGGAAGAACGGAGGAGCTGGAAGGAGAAATCATTGAGCAGCTTCTTTACTGAAGAGCTCAGTGGCAGACAGGTGGTAACTCACAGCAGCATCAAAAGGGTTGGGGTTAACCTTGATGCCAAAACACTGTGTTCTCAGAGTAATTCCAGTGCCTGGAGACATGTAGGGAAACCTTCCCCCTACAGTTTAATCGAGCCTTCCTGAAAACCAGGTAGGCCTTCCACTATCTCTGATCATGCCAGGTTCATTACACCAACAAGTCACTCAGGAACTTGGGAAGCACTGCAGGTTGCAGGCCCTATTGCTTCAGCCTCACCAGGATGGGGAATGCCTGGAGGTCTGAGAAGTGCCCTGGTGTGAGTAGCCATGTAAGTCTCAGGGCTCTGCTCATTTGCGAATTGATTGTGGTGATCATCTCTTCCCAGCATGGATCTGCTTTGCTTCACCATCAGAAAACCAACAGAGCCCCATAAGCACTCTGCAAGTGCCAGTGACTTCAGTGGTGCCACCTCACTAGGAGGAAAACCTGGTGGTTTTAGCTGCACATGTGCAGCTCTGTGCTACTGAGATTCAGTAAACTCAAGACTAATCATCAGGCACATGTAAGGTGGGTAGGCAGATGCTGCCTCAGCAAAGGAAAGCAAGGTCAGGACCTCATCAGTGACAACTCAGCATTTCATTTCAAGCCGCATGCCCTTAAGCATGTTTGAGATACTCAGTTCTGGGAGTCAAGTGATTATGTGTGATGCTGAACTTTTAAAAATGTTGCTTACTCTGGGAAAGGAAAAAGTGAAACTGTGACAAACAACCTAGTGGCTGAAAGTCCATGAGAGAATTTAAAATAATGATCATTTAAAAGAAAAGGATGTAGAGAGAGGAAGGAAAGTAAGAGTCTCAATATTTTAGTCCATGTGATTTTTTGACACCTGATTCATGATTTTTGAATACTTTGGGCTGGCTATATGCTGGATCATTTACCTCATCACTGTCTGAATCCTCCGACTGCACTCCAGGGCCAGTGTCTCTTTCTGACGAGTCTCCATGAACTTCTGGGCATGTTTCAGCAGTGACTTGCTGGGTGGGAACAGGCCAGTGCAGAGCCAAAGGAGCTGCCAGCCCTTGGTCACACTGTACCTGCGAGCACAAAGCAAACGGTTCTGCTACAGCCACATATAATTCTTGGCTTGACCACACAGCAGCTACAGGGAAGAGAAGTACACTCCCATCGTGGTATGTTGTGCCATTCAGCAGAGAGCTGCAAACCAACAAAGCCTTCACACAGGATTTGGCAGCGTTTTCTGTGCGAAGTCCACAACCCATATGTGAGGACAATGCTAAATCCTGGCTGATAAATATTCATGACAGTTGCAAATCTCATGAATAAATATAAGCACCCATTTAACAGTCATTTTGGCAGCAGTGACCCTGGTGCCATCTTCTTGGGAAGCCACTGTCAATTTGCTCTTTAAGCTCACATTTATTTGGATTGTGCTTTATCAGCTGCTTGTATTCACCTGCCCTCTGCTCGCCAGCTTTGCTGGCACTTTGCTTGTAACTGACTTTCCTTGCATGTGCTCCTGCTCTGAAAAATAAGCAAGAAGATGACATCATGTAATTAGGTAGTTACAGTTCTTAAAAACTCCAGATCAAGTTTGCACATTTTTCAGACAGAAAGCCAGCTCCTCCAGCCTCTAGACCTGTGAAATCTGCCAGTCGAAGCTCTTCTACAGCCAGGTCATCAGTCTTGGTCAGTCTTTCTACTTTCAAAGCCAGGAGCAGAACGCATTTCAGCTGTGTCCCAGGGATTGCTCTGAGACACTAAATGTTGTGAAGTGGTTCTGGTTGGGAAAGCCCCCAAGTCTGCTTCTGAATAGGCACCAGACTCTGCTGAATAAAGAGGTCCTGGCTTCTTTATTCACATTTACTTTTGTAATTTTGCAGATGAAGATACCCTATTTTAATCCCATTTATACACTATAGATCAGTGGTGTTTGTGTCTGTGTGGGAGCATGACATGGTCCACAGGGCAGCAGCCTGGGAAGGATGAAAGATTTGTTGCTCTGGCTGTTCTAATGAAAATATATGGAAATAGCTACCTTTCGAGCATTGTTTTTTCCACATCAGTGATCCCTCTCAAAACAGTGAATAATCCACTGGACTAAATTGGTAAGAGTACATCAGGCAGGGCACTGGCACCATGGTTACAGAGTAGGCATTAAATAGCCTGTAAGATTTACTGCACACAAGGAAATTTACCATTTAATAGTAACACACATGGTAGAAGTTCCACTAAGTTTAGTATCTGTGGAACAGTAAGAAAGAAAATAGACAAAAAGCAGCTCCTTCTCTAACTTATGCAGTGACACACTGCAGCTAGAAACAGACAAACCATTTTGTTAATAATTAGTCTGATTTTAAGCTGCTTTTTGCAATTCAGTTCCCTTCAAAGTAGGTTATCATTTTGTGGGTGGGGAAGCAAAACACCAGCCTGTTTCAGCAACTTACATATGGGCTGGGGCTTGCGTAACCAATCTTTTCTGCAAGCCAGCTGTGTAACCTAATTAATAGAACTACTCCAAAGTATTCACTGCTGGTAAAAGATCTAGTGTGAACTATGTGCTTATAAGAGGGAATTATGGTCATTGGGAAACACAAAATAAATGGAGGGCTGGCAGTGCAGTTGCTGAAAGCATTCAAGAACTCCATGCAGTGCTGTATTTTCTCCACAGGCTACCTTGGGAGTAAGAAAGCTTCAGAAACCCCCTGCCTGCCTCATATGGTCCTGCACAGAGACGAGCACTGACTGCTCATGGGAGCAAAGGAGCAGCTCAAGGGAGACAAGTAACAGTTCTGCTCTGTGACCTGTCCCTGCCAGTCACTGCTCCTCAGTGCTCTGCTAAGGTGAGCCCCACAGCCCTGCCTAGAACAAGGCAGAAAGAAAGGGGTCACTCCAACACAGGGCCATCTTTCCCCTCCACTCCCACCCCAACACAGGTGTAGCAGGGGTCCCTGCTCACCACCTGTACTTGAGTCCCCAGGCTCTGCACAAGCCAGGTGTTTGCACCCAGGTGAGTACCTGTTTCTGTTCTCAGTCAGTTGCTTCATAATCTGACAGTAGATTTCATCCCGCAGGACCTCCTCCTGGATGGCTGCTACAAATATCTGGTCGGTGACTTCCACAGAGGAGTGTGCCTGTTTTGAGGGATAGTCCCCCATAAATTTCATGATGGGTGAATGCGCTGTTAAGGATGAAAGGAGGGCAATTTGGAAAGGTAAATGGGAAGTCTCACCTGGATCCTAACATGTTAGTGACTCTGTTGATGCCTAAGTGACAAATACTGGGAGGAGGCTCTGGAACACATGCCCTGCCTGTCCCCTGGCCCCTTTCCCTATGCAGCAGTCACTGCTTGGCTGTGATTTGTGCTGTATTAGTTGTTTGCTCAGGGAATATGCAGTAAATCTCACTCACTCCTAAAGCTGTGTTCTCAGTTAAGTGAGCCATCAGGAGCCGTGGAGCATTGGGGGGCAATAGGAACCTTTTCTCTGTAGACAAGGGAAACACTGCTAAGTCATGCAGCGCTGGTACTTCCCACCTTGATATCAATGTATCCCCTGTAATATGGATGCGGTATTATCTGAATGGAGGTGAGTTCAGCAGAGGGAGCTAGGACTTTCTTCCCCTCAGTGTTCTTGGATCCCAAAGAGAAGAATAAAAGGATATCAATGAAGGCCTGACAAGCCAAGTCCCGAAGATCAGGGTCTGTGCATGCTTTCTTTAGCAAGGGCTGTTTCAAGGGCTCCTTAGAGTGTGCCCACAGCTGGCTGCGCCCACGGGATTTCTGGAGAACAGCTTTGCTGATGGATTCCTTCTCAGGAGTCCTGAATGAAGACAAGTGCAAGCAATACAAAATTACTGGATCGGTATTGCTATGAACGTAGGAGGTCATTACCACAAAGACTTATCCCTAGGCATGTTCTCTCCCAAGACAGTGATTGTGTATCTCCTTTGATTATGCAGGTCAACAAGAACAGGAAAATGTAGTTTCTTGTACATCCAGAAGGGAGAAGGCTTGCAAAACGAAGAGAGGTTTTAGAAGGCTAATTTCTCCTTTACTGAGGCCTGCAATGTTGTATATCCTCACTAGCTGGCAAGTGCTGAAGGGGTGAGAAGTAAAAATAAGGCATGCTGAAAATAAATAAGTCTAGCGTCTACCCTTCCCTTTGCATTTCTGCAGACAAAAGATGCAAGTAGGCTGTGTGCCAGCATCTCTGCATGTCCAAAATCACGGTTACAGGGAACAAAGAGAATAAACCCAGTCAGAAACAGGAGATGCCATTACATCCTAGGCTTTAAGGATCACTGAAGATCAACAAGAACTTTCCTAGGGCATGCACTACACAGAGAGCTTCACCTGAAGTGTTCATAGGAGAACTCCTCCAGGGTGTAAGGCTTCACTTTGAGATCCTCTTCATCAGGTTCATCCATGGAGGAGTTCTGTGAAGCTGTCCTCCTCTGGTCTGGAGACATCATCAGCAAACTCTGGAACAACACAGCCACGTAGGGATGTCACATGGACACAGATCTCTGCATATATTGCCAAATGTTACTTGACATTTACATGCAGATGGTGTATACTAAGCCTGAGTGCTCTGTGGTGCAGGAGACCTTCTGTCCCCTAAGCAGCATCTTTCAGAGACTCAAGAAAGACTTGAGAGTAGGAGATGCAAGGAAGTGATTTCCACAGACGCAGCAGTAGTGGCCATCAAAATGTGTGTGATTATCCAAAGCACAACACTTGTTAAAAGTGGACTTGCTAACCACTCATGTGTTTTTCCACAACATTTTCAGGTCTTTTCTTGTTGGCACAGCATCTAATATACTGAGTCTCCAAAGCTAAAGATAAAATTGTTAGCAGAGTTATAAATGGGAAACCTGGTGTTGACTCCCTCAAATACCATATTCTTTTAAAGCAACCTGCTGCAATTAGAACTTTTCTTGAAACCAGATGTGCAATTACCAGTTAAGCCAAATGTGAATGCCAGCAAATTCAACTGCACAACCATTTCCATTAATTGCTACCAATTCCAGGCGCTGAAATCTCTAATGATAACAAACCATTATTTTGAAAGTCGTCGTTTTTGTGCAACTGCAGTCTTCTCTTTAAAGTTTGGCCTAGGTTTAGTTTTGTTTTCAGACAGGGCAGAATGAAATGCTTTGCTTTAAGGAGAGGTATAGAACTTGTCTGACTCTGGAGGAACAATTAACTTCCAGTTATAAATTTAATCATATTTAACACTGTTATTATCATTTATCTTCCAGTCTCTTCAAAGAGAGTGCTCAGCTTTTCTTACCAGCACTTGACTAGAGGGTTTTGTGAGAGAAGGAATTATGTAGATCTCTTCCAAAAATACATTCCCTGTTTTGCCTGTCCTTTCATTCTGGGCACAGATCCAGCCAGAGTTTGCATCCAGCCTTTTGTCTTCAGTGAAGATTAGCAAATCTCCCTTCTTGAAGGACAGGATGTCAGGGTCTTCTGGAAAGCAGAATACGAGAGTACTGTTCAGACTTGACAGTCCAAGAAAACGCAAACAGATTGCAAGACGAGAAATATGTTTTGAAGGCTTGAATTCAATTAGCAGCAGAAAGTGATTTGTGTAAATACAGCTAATTATCCAGTAACTCTTCAGAGAAATCACTTGAATTTCCTCTGACAGCCTGATTTTGATCCACTGAGAGCAATGGCAGAACTCTGATTCAAATGGAGGCTGAATTTGTGTCTACAAGTGTCAGCAAATCATGGAAAGAAACTCACGAGCTCTAAGTAGGTGAAGTTAATGTTTACATTCTAATCCCCTCTGGTCTGTTCCAGACAACTATATGCTACAGAAACTTCCAGTTTACCACCTCTGTGAAACTCTTCTGAAAGCATTTCCAGAGATCCCAGTTCCAACTTTCTACTATAAGCAGGCTGAGTTTTTGGACACTGTAATATCTAAATAAAATAATGCAAAGAAGTAGAAGGGAAAACGAAGGGTAATTTGTATGCAAAGGTATCAAATCACGTTCCCTTATGCTCTCTACTGCCGTGCTGATCACTATGCATTCCTCCTGGAGCAAAGGAGCTCTTCCTGAAGTTCTCCCTCTTCTCTTTGAGCTCTTTCTAACAAGTGCTGTGGGTTCTCTCAAGATTCCTTCCCTACCCTGTAGTAAAGTTGTAAGACTTACCTTGGGATTTTTTCTCATGCATTGCCACAGCGAATCGTGATCTCTTCTTCAGCCCTTCCAGGAACATGACCACCAGTTCAGCAATGACAACACTGTTCACAGATGTCAGGACAAACTCCTCGGCACGAAGTGTGATGAGGGTGCAGCTCTGTCCAAATGACTTCACTGCCCTATGTATTATTGACTGGTTTGTTATCAGAACATCTGAAAAACTTACAGACCCATCTGCAATCCCAGCCAAGGTACCTACACCTCCTTGCACGTAACTCCCGTACAGTGAGTATTGGTAGTTCTCCATTTGCCTTCTCATGAGTTGGTAGGTGTGAAGGACTGAAGTGGTTCAGGTTCACTCTAGACTCTACCATGTTTTGCACAAAATTGCTTCATTATAGACAAAAGAGTACCCTTCTTTTGGAGTAACTGGGCAACTAATTTAAACCTGTGACAGTCCTCCTAGAGGTATTTTTTTTTTATGTCTGTAAGACCCTATTCTCTGAGTGATCTGATGCAAGGATGTGTGCCCTGAGCAAGCCAGTGGTTACCCTCTTTCCCTCAGTTATCCTGTTCTGGTCCATCACACCTGGTTTACGAGTTCCCAGCATGCATAACAGACAATGGCTTAACTAGGTTAGTCACTGGGGCCGTTCTTGTCTTGATGCATGTCTTTGCTTCCGTACACCACTCTGATTGAACAGGATGATCTTTCCTTCCACCAGTTGGGAAGGTTCAGCCACTTCAGTATTTCCTTCACAGGCTGCTCAGAACTTGTCCTGTTCTGTATCCCTGACCACCTTTCCAGGCTTAGATCAAAACACATAGGGAGAAAGTCCACCTCCCTCCTACAAGGAAGACCCTTTCTGAATATGGACAGAGATGCCTTCTTCAGATCTTGTCTCTCTGTGGCACTCACCTGTTGGTGTGGATGCCAGTTATCTCTGGGAAGGTAAGCTCAAGGAGCCGTTTTTCTGACTCATCCAAGAAGCAGATACCTTTCCAATTTACGGCAACGATGAAGTGGTTCTTGGGCAAGCTGGGACCTGAAAATGCAGAAAAAACTCTTTAGCAATGTTATACAAGTCCTCCTTTATTGATATTATATCTGTCCCCTACTTCCAGGCTCAAGGCATTACCCGAAAACTTAGTGACTTCAAAGAATCGGGAGAAAAGCAAAGGCCACTGAAAGCGTGCAAAATCTACAAGTTGTGCCTTCACAGTCTGACGGGAGAGACGATCTTGTGTGTATGGGGCCTGCAATATAAAAAGACAGCCAAGGTTTTCTCAGTAAATTCTGGTTTGTATGATCTACAAACAATAGAGAGCAGGCCTGATCCCAGGTGTCCCCAACAGCCCACTGGTGTCAGGGGTACGTGAAGAAAGTCAAATCCAAAACAGGCTCCAGGGGCCCAAGGCACATGAGCTGAGGATGCTCACGGGCATGTGGATGCCAAATTTCCCTCAAATCCCCACTGACTGATCTGTTCAGAGTCTAACACA
Organism: Streptopelia decaocto; assembly: GCF_964273445.1. NCBI lineage: Eukaryota > Metazoa > Chordata > Aves > Columbiformes > Columbidae > Streptopelia > Streptopelia decaocto. Next base: position 24,088,681 of record NC_138660.1, read on the forward strand.
CTTGGGGTGCCATGGAAATAATTCAGGTAACCCATTTCCAGATCATTCCAGTCCATGCCCATTCCAGTCCTGACTTAATTATCAAACGGAAGGTAGAGAGTCGTAAAAGATACTGTATTCAGAGATTTAAATATAGTTTTTTCATACGGAAGAGTGTAAAGGTTCTTTGTTCTCCCAGTCTTAATTAAGAATTTTGGAGATACAAACTGAGAAGTTTTTCCTTCTTTCCTCAACAGCCTATTTATAAATGGAAATGGTGAAAGAAGCAGAAGCTGGTGCTTGAGAGTGCCAGCAGTGCCAGACAAACCTCTTACCTTTGCGTGTGCGTAGGTTATAAGGCTCACCCACTTCTCCAGGGGCTTGGACTTGAGCTGTTTCACTGGGATACAGTCATGGAGCGCCTTCTGCACAGGTTCATTGTGGATGGAATCTCCAAACTGGATGTAACAATATTTTGCACCTATCTCCACCAAATCCTCCTCCTGAAAAAATTAACCCATTAAAAGGGGCCTAGAAAGATGTCACAACGTCCAGCTAGTCTCATTCACCCTTAAAGCCACTTTAGAAATGGGGTTTTCTGCGTTTTTGTCTGGATAACTCTTGACAGTCATCAAGCATAAGGAGATATAAACTTCACACAGTCATAGCATCAAACAGATTATTAGCAAAGATATTCTAGAAAAGCACAAATTGCCCCTTTGTATATGCCACCAGCTGCTACATAAACTGAAAGGTGGGAGAAAAAGAAAAGTATTAATTTACAGCTGCCAGTGTGGCAGCTGGCACAGTCACCTGGGCAGGAACAGTCCATTAAGAAGGGAAAGGTGGTTCACAGCCACTAGAAACTTCATCCATCATCCTGTTTTTTAATGTGGGAAATGTTAATATAGTTTTGTCTCTTTAGAAGGATGAACAAGGAGACTCACCTTCTCACAACGGTACTCTCCAAACCGAATGCCGCGAATGACTTGGTGGTAAATGAGATCAGTGCTGACAGGATCCTCCTGGGAGTTGTGCCAGGGGGTGAAGATTTCCTTACGAAAGTAGAGCCGCCAGGGCGTATTGCGTTCGTGTGTGCCGCGTTCCTTCGCCAGCTGTTCACACTGAGAGATGGCATCCAGGACATGATCTCGTCCCCCACCCAGTGACCAGACCTGGCACAAAGGGACATTGCGTTTACTGTCATGCCTGCTTTGGAGCTGAGTGAAGGATTATAAACCCAAAGCTCCTCATCTTCTGACAGCAAGAAGAACTCTGAAAAGGTAAGCAGATGTGTGTGCAAGTTGTACTTTGGTAAATGTGTTTATGCGCTAGGATGGTATTGGGAAAAATAAGTTGGAAGGTAAGACAAAGCAGCTCTGGTTTGTGATCTTCTAGTTGTCTCTTTGTACTTTGCTTATCTCCTGTATATCCCCTTACGTGCACATGCAAGTGTGCCTGTCATCTAAACAGAAATGAAATTGGTGCCTGACTCTGAGCACTAAGATGTCATCCTGCTGTGGATGTCTGATTTACAGCATTACTATAAAAAAAATATGGCAAAGGGAAGGAGAGGCTAAAATGCCAGCACATGAGCTACCAGCTGCAGCCATGGCAAGGCCCTTGGCTTTTTCTGTGACCTGGTAAAGGAAACCTCACAGGCCTGCAGCAGGAATTACTGTGTGGCTAGGCAGCAGAAAGGCAGAACAGGATTATCAGGTCCTGAGATTCAGCTGTGGTTCAGAACAGATTTGGTTTGAGCGTAGGACTGGGACGGGGGCGCTTCCAGAAGTCAGAGGGAGGCCTCAGTGGGGCTGGGTGGACAGCAGTAAACAGCAGCAACTCCTCAGAAAGAAAAGGGAGCTTTTGTTCTATTTTTTTTTTACGCTTTACCTTATCAAACACAGCAACGTAGAGTGAAAAACCAAACACATCCTTCAGTTTGGTTTTATCTGCTATGAACTGACAGATCTCTTTGGCAATGGAAGCAGAGTCTGCAGGGACAGTGATGCTTTCGCCATTCATCAGGGTGACATTAAACATAATGGGTTTCTTCTGCTTTGTTGCCTGTAAGTCAGAGTTAAACGGGAGAAACAAATTATGGGCAAACTTTACTTTTCTGTGAAGAATGAAGAAGGCATTTAGATTTAAGTGCTTCGCACACTGTACACCCTAGTCAACAATATTTAAGTAAAACTCCAACTCCCACACAGCTTCTTCAACTCATGGTGAGCCTTAAATATAAATTATATCCCTGGAGCAGCACTGGAATCAAGTTTTCTCCCCTCCACAGGGGAGGTAATTATCACATAACAGTGTGAACTGATAGACTTTTCATGAGCCTGATGACTTTTGGGTACAGCCTTATGTGCATCAGTGGAGAGATGGCTTGCAGCAAGGATTTTGCGCAGGGAGGTGCCTGTCAATAGGGTTACTCAGATTTAGGAAGGAATTGTACTGAGGTGGGTGTGTGTGTACATGTGTGTGACTTCTAACTAGAAGGCTGACATTTAAGGGAAGGAGGAGAGTGGTGTAGCCCAATCATACACACTTCCATCTCCACTTTAAAAGCCTTGCTTAGTTCTTTCCAAAAATGATGGTAAGAGCTTCCCTTAGAAGGTGGTTCTGACCTGTAGCTTCTGAGCAGATACAAGTGTCTCCCTGCAAATCACATGTTGCAGCTCTTAACGTGTATCCTCCACTGGATTTAGGTTAATTTGAATAGCTAAAAGAGGTGCAGACCAAGGCAGCTGGTCTTGTGCAGCTGATTGCCATTATTTGATTTAGGAAGATCTGTTAGCACAGGTTAGTAAATGCAATCCAGCATAAAATGTCACAGATCAATATAATTAAGCAAAAAGGGAGTTGCTACCTGAAGTTCCAGCCAGCTCGGAGGTTCAGTCCGTGCTCCGTTGACGTAGGTACGTCTCAGACGTTCGGCACAATATGGTGCATAGCCTGTGGGCCCATGGTGGATGAAATTCAACAGGTACTATATACACAGAGCACAAGGGAGAGTTACAAAACACTAATCCTCATAAAATACGGAAACCTTCTGTAGCTGATAGACTAGAGTGATCAGTTAGCTTACAGGTCACCAGAAAATTTTAAAGGTTTGGGTTGGGATTTGTGTTTTGGAAAAGGTTTGAGACACCAAGTTTTCCCTCATTCTGCAGAGGTTTTAGACTAAAGAGGAAGGTTTGTGTGCTATGTTTACTATATCATGAACATTAGGCAGTGGAAACTTTATTCTTATGATTAGGTTAGAGCAAGGATTAGTGTATCCAGTTGAAGAGCCTGAAGTCTTGTGATGTTCTGTATGAATAGAAGTGCTAGGAAAAGGGCTAATTGCAGTTTAGGGCTGCTGATTATAGTTACTTTAATTTTTACTAAGTTCTCTGGCAATATCAGTAGTTGATGTCCATGGTTAAGATTGGATGTTGGAAAACAAGGATTGGATAAACTGAACTTTTGGAGTTTGACTGTTATCTTGGATGATGAGGTACAAGCATGAGATTGTATTTACATATGTGTATTTAGTGCAAGCATGGGTCAGTCACCTGGTTATTTTAACAATCAAGAATATTCCTAGAGATGGGGGATGGTTTAGGAAAAGAAATAAAGGAAGTCAGGTCTTTTGGGAATTCTGTATGGTACAGAGAATTTGGTTTAAGGCTGGTGTCAAAATGCATCTATGGCTTGTGTCTGGATTGTTCCAAGTTTTGCCTCTAAGACCTAGAAGGAATGCTGATGGCAAGTTGGAGCCATAGGTTGTGGGGTTTTTGTCGCTGGTGGTTTGGTTTTCTGGTGTTTTGTTTTCTGTGATGAAGTGGATTTATCATCCATTTAAATTTGGAAATTAATGTATTTAAGAATATGATGAAATAGCTCATATCTCTATTGGATTTTGTAGGCCTTGGAGACGTAGGGTAAGAACTGGTAAAACATAGGGAGTGATTTTTATACTGGACTCCTGAATATATTTAATCACTAGGATTCTGATTGGAGACAGTTTTGAAATATTGGAAAGGCAGAACTGGAAAGGATAAAATTTTCCAGATTTTTGCAGATTACAGATCTAAACGGGGGCTGTGATCAAGAAGAGAACACAACTTGTGTGGAATTTAATGCGAAAGAAATAAATGTGAGTACAGCAATCGTTTATCTAAATTCCCAGATAAGCATATGAGATGAGACAGTTTCTGCTAAAATCACAGCACCAGCTGCTATGTCAGCCAAACAGTTCATCTGGCTATTTGTAGCAAAACGTCAAAATACACAAGCAACCAGATCAGCTGAGGCATTTAAGCTACTGTAGGAAAAGTCAGTAGCGTACCTTCACAAATGTGTCTGAAGGAGGAAAGCAACCAAGGCAAAGTGACAGCAGGATCCAGCCTCGAGCGTAGCTGCTCCTGTTGCTGTTTTCAGTGAGTTGTTTGCAAATCTGGCAATAAATCTCATCTCTGTAACAAAACATGTGAAAGCAACAGATAATGATTCACTGTCTGAGCTTTGGCTATGTTTCCACTGCAAGCTGGGCATGATTGCAGCATGATGAAGTAGATCTGGGCTAGAATTAACCACGTTAGCTAGGATACCAGCTGTAATGCACCAGAGGAAATAACGTGTCATTGGCTTTGGTAGGAAAAGGCTCAATTACACTTCGTACCCTTTGCCACCCCTTGTTCCTCGAGCAGTTCAAGTGCAATTGCCATGCTGGAATAACTCCTGTGACAAGCAGGGGGGCTGTGCAGTGATAACAATTGCTGGATCATCTAGCTGTGAAATGGCATCGCTGCCCCCACACCTGTGAAACTTGCTCTGAGCTCCCTACAGTATATAGCTTGTGCCTCATGGCTCTTGTCTATCTGCTCACATGTGGATTTTGGGATAAGGACAGGGGGACACCCTGCTTAATTATATGTTTTTAGGAAATCTGAAGTGAGTCCTCCAACAGGAATGGAGGAAAGCCTGCTTCAGAGTGTTCTTCTGAAAATGCAAGTTGCCTGTGGCAAGGACATATGGAAACAGATACAGAAAGCTACATACAAAGAAAACTGCTATTTAAAAATCCTCTTAAGTTTTCTGAGCTCTTGGAACACACGTTTGGCAAGTCTGATGTTGGAGGACACAACATGGATGAGGTTTTTGCTCCCAGATAGTGCATATGATGAAACACAGACTGAGGGAGCAGAGGCTTAGCTTGTGACTGGTATGGTACATTGATTGAAGGTAATTTTTGCCAGCTGAGGATTTGCTGCTGTGAGCATCTTGATGAAACAAAGCAGCTTTGTAGAGAGGAATGTGGCCCACAGCTGGAATCAACACAGAAAAGTGTTGCATGAGCTAAAATGGGTTAAAATGGAGGAGAGAATTAATGAGGTCAGGTCAGAGCCAACTATCATGTGTCTCCACACCATGCTTGGCCTAAGGTCCAGCCTCACCTCACTTGTGAGCAGGATTTCTTCTTCTAGTGGCTGATACACTCAGAAAGCCAGACCTTCAATTGTCCTTCATTTGGGGACATTGTTTGAGGGCTCAACAACAGGCTATTGGAAAACTGAGGTTAGGAACACCTCTCGTACACCTAGTGTACATTAACTCCATGTTTCTTACTCTTCTGAGTGTTCCTTCTTCCTCATACTAGGGCTGCATTCCACCTTCAGGTGTTACTGGGCTCCAGCCCTGAGCTCTGCCTCCTTGTGTGCTGGTGGGGTATTCAGAAAGGGACACATGGAGGCTGCTGACCTAAACATCAAGATGAAGACACCAGAAAAGGCAGTAAGGGAGTCGTTCTCTATCCACTATCATAAAGGTGAACCATCCTCCTGAAAGGCGTGTGACCTGCAGTCTTAGCTCTATGTGATAGCTTAGGATTTCAGTCAGGAATCCCCCAAAGATAAACGTGGGACATTTCCAGTGTTTGGATGGGAGGGATGCTGGATTTCCTGTATGTAATGGGTGCCTGGTCCTAGGAAGGAGGTACCAATTTCCTACCTGATGGCAGGGCGCAGAATTGCATTGCCAATAATAAAGTGCACTTTTTCTAGGTTGGACATAGGTCTCTCAGAGATGGAGCTGTCCTCCTGGAAGGCTTCTTCTCCACTCCTCAGCTGGTCTGTCACCTGAAAGAAACCAAGCAGAACACCAGAGTGTTCTAGAAACCTTCCCTCTTACCAGGCAGCATTCCCAGCAATGACAGACATTCCTTGTCTTTCTGGCTAAAACTTTCTGTTCAGTGCAGGAGCAGTTAGAACAGGCCATACCTCGCCCTGCCCCACAATCTCACTCCTAAACTGTGGTGTTACAGCACTATTTTTACTGGCTATGAGAACTTTCTTGTACTGTCCTCTACAGCCGTAAGCATGGGGTGGTTCTCAGTCTGTGCAGGCCCTTGGCCAAACTGTTCTGTAATACCGACAATTCTCAATAATAACTTGTTCCTTAAGTTCAGGACTCATTCTTCAGCAGGAAGGGATGAAGTGAATCTGCCAGAGAATGCATGACAGCAGTTCAAAAGAACAACAGTGCACCAGGTGTCCCGTACACAGGGCCGCACTGGCTTGGTGGGGGAGCAAGTTCCCAGCTGGGAGGTCACTGTCACATAAAGTCTGTCAGAAGGTGAAGACAGGGTTCCAGGCAAAAAGTCTTAGGGGAAGCAATTTATTTCCACCTCTTACCTTCCCTGTCAACTTGGATGACCGTTTCAGCTTCAGGGAAGAGATTCCCTTGGAAATCTTGTTATCCTTTCTGTTTTCTCTCTACAACACACATTACCATTATAGGAAATTAGTTTAATGCACAGCAAGAGCGATTCATTAAGGAAGGAAAGATGCTCAAATTGAGATGTTTTTGCTTTGTCCCCTTCTGCCAGAAGGAGCTGCAGTGTCCTTCCAGGATGGACAGGGCCCTTTTGCACTTCTAGCGTTTCAAGTACAGTAGCATGAAAGGTTCCTTTGCTTTTCTTATTCTTGGTAGAACAGCACAGAAAACAAGGAAAGAAAATGAAAATACAAACATATCCTGCTCCTCTCACCATATTTGGGCTGTTGTTTGTGAACTGGACCTGGTTTTTCCTGCCAAGTGTGTCATATATTTGTGTCATCATGGAGCTGCTCTTGGTGGTGGCATTCTTGGCAAACATTGCTGGCTCTGGCAGGTCGCCCATGAACCTCAGGATGACAACCCACACGACAAGAGAAGCCTGTAGTGGCAGAAAGCACAGTCAGAAACTGCCAAGAGAACCAATGGCCTCATGCCATTTCGTTCTGTTTAGACGAGAGCACTTGCTTCTTTTACGTGGTTCAAGCTGTTAAAATTCCCATCTCCTCCCACTGCTTACACCAGGAGTTTATTTTCATGTCAAACAACGTGAGAGCAACATTCACAACACTCTCATGCTAAAGCAAGACGGTGCAGCTCTAGTGGGAACATCAGCTTTGTTCTGTGGTTGCTGAGCCCTCACCATTCCCTTTACTGGTACCTTGCAGGTGTGCTGCAGCTGGAGGGACGTGGAGAAATCCTGGCTGAACTTTTTACCCACCTGGACAGACAAGCAGTGCAGTGAGCTCTTCCAGGAGCCCTCATGCCCAGAACTAGAAAGCCAAGTAATAGGAAAGCTTTTGCAGCACAGGATCTTCCATTCTGCAAGGCTGCTTAGCACCAAGAAAAACTCCCCTTCTAAATCTCCCTGTGGTTCAACAGGAAAATTGGATGCCCGAACCTCCCCTTTGTGTCCTAACTCTCAGACCAGCAACCCTAACAAGAGCAGAGAGATGGGTGAGCTCTGCTGTTTCTCTCCAGTCTGTTTTTGCCCCCAAAGGGTCAAAACAAGCCTCAGATTTCCCTCTTTAGGCAGGCCAGAGATCTTTAGGTGACCAGAGATCTTGTTTTGGGCAGGTATCTGTGTGAAATGCCTGCCTGCAAGGTGCCAAAAAATGCTGATGGGAACTACTACTCCCATGCAAGTGCTGAGGACTATCTGCTTGGCTCTAGGGTTCCCAGGGCTGTGCCAGAGGCTGGGGGAACCAAGGATGGGGGAGCTGAAGAAGCCAGGGCTGTGGAGGGAGCAGGCTCAACAACAACAAGGGACAAGATACCAGGACGTTGTCCTTGTCATCGTGGTAGAGCAGTGGGTGCCGCAGCTGTCTCCGGATATGTGTATGTGTAGATGACCCCTGGAAATAAGTGGCTGCAAACTTTGGGAAGGTGTACTCTTCCAAGTCATCTGCTTCCTCTTCTAGCTCCACACTCATAGGAATCATATCCAGGTCCACCTCCTCCAGCTTGTTAGGCTTTGTTTCCAAGTCCTGTGCAGAACATGAGGAAGAAGCATATTTTCTTCGTCTGTACTCTGATATTCTTATTTTATGTTTGTTTGTTTTTCTAGGCCATAGGTCCTCCAGAATTTGGTTTTCCAGCTAACTCCAAAGCCATTTTCAACTGCTACCAACAGATCACTGGGACACAGACATTGTTCTTCTGAGATTCATCCTGGATTGGTCTTCAGCAAGAACATTCTGGTAAAAAATCCAGGTGCTGTCTTATTGGTCACATCCTGCACTAACCCAGATCATTCCACTCTGCTTGCCTCTCCCTACCCCATCCCATCCTGCACAGCTGTCAGGACCAGTATAGCTCAAATTTTGCTTTTAAGAACATGGGATAACTTGGGTCCTGAACTTCCAGCTTGTGTCAGATGGAAAATTACTGAGAGCACTATCAGCAGAACATGTGGTGGATGCCAAAATGCAAAGAATGGCACTATTTGTTGAGGGCCTGCTGGGCCAAAGAAACAAATGTGCAATTGCTTTTGAAGACACGTAGTCCCCAAACTGCATGTGACCAAAAACTTTTGGGAGCTGATCTCTGAAAGCAGATCCCAAAGAAACTGTCTGGATTAGTAATTTTGGTGATTCTTTCACTGTACAGAAGGTCATTGAACAGAATTGACCACTGATGGGATTACAACAAAGTCAACGGACGTACACGAGGGATGAACATGACCCACTACCAGTCTACATCTCTGTACCTCAAAACCCAGAGGAGCCTGTCCTTCCTGGCCTCCGATCATAGAAGGTAAGAAACCAAAAATTTTGTCCACCATTTCCTGGTCGCTGATAACATCATTATTTGTTGGTTTATTGGCAAGAGCATTCCTCTTTTGTCTTGCTTCTGTCTCCTCTCTCTCCAGAGCAGCCAGGTGTTCCTTTAAACAGAGACACTGGTTAGGCATGACTAGAACCTGATTCTACTGGCATTGACTTTAAGGACTAAACACTATTGCAAAGATGTTATGACAGTGAGGTCCAGTTCTGCTAACACAGTGTTGGAATGTGAAGTAAAATTTTGCTTGTGCTAAGCAGTCACAAAGACCTGGCATATCAGCAGCAGGGCCTTGCTCTTACAGATGTCCTGTTGGCCTATTAATAATGATGTGCAATTTTTCAAGAGCTTCATTGACAAGAAGTAATACAGGAAAACCACAGAATTCCTAACAGCAGAAAAACTCACATTATGTAAAATTTAAAAATGTTTAGTGTCAGGGGGCTGTAATAGCATTTTGCTTGTTTGGCTAAAGTCCCAGCTCATACTGCAAGCAGAAATGTGCCTTGTCCCATTTCCAAATCATCCTTACAAATAGGTTTACAACTATGTCTGCTTTTTATTAAAATATAGCAGAGCCCAAATCTTTGAGCAAACCCACAAGTGCGAGCTGGGTAAGCTATCTTGTCGGCCAAGGAACAGAGCATTCAGTGTTCCTCTGCCAACATACCTACCTTTTCTAACCTCATAGCTTCTTCCCTTGCTTTCACTGGTCCAAGGACTTGGATGAGACGTTTCTCTTCTTCCAAGCGGATATTCTGTGGACAACAGGACTGTTCTGTGAGTGTTTCCAGCACTGCTGAGCTGGCTCCCATCTGCCATTAACAAGCTATCCACACCAGGACTGGATCCTAACAGGAACTCAGTTCTAGATTTGGCATTTTAGGGAACAGGCCACAGGCAGGGATCTACAAACTGGCTTTGTCCTGTTTGTACAGCATTAATACAGGAAGGAAATCACAGAAAGGCCTCCCGTGTGCTGTGGGCAGCCAAGATAGTAAGGACAGGATTTTCTCTAGCAGTGCCAGATACACAAGATACACTGCATTAGGATTCACTCTTGAATGGATCCCTAAGTGAAAGCATCAGGCCTTGCTGTAGAAATTGACCTTTCTGTGCAGGAGTGACTGATGCACATCTTATCTCTTTTCCTCCCTTCTGTCAAAAACAGTTCTGATCCATGATAATGAACACAGAAAACAAACATAAACAAGATCAGTCTGCTTAAAACTCTGCTTTCATACTTGACATGAGCTCAAAATAAAATATCCCAAAATAAATATCCATATCCAGTGCTATGCTATGGTAACACTTGCTGGTCATTAAATCTCTATCAGAACCTCATAGAAACATCATCTTCACATGGTATCTGTGAACATACCTCCCTTTTCATCCTTTGGTAGGTTTGGCGAGCAAACATGCCCCTTGCATATGCCTGTATAACACATACAGCTTTCTTCTGCTCTGCTATCTTTTGTCGCATTAGGTAACCACGGCACATGGCTTGAAGCCTGATGATACGAACACGGGTTGTTTCATATTGTTTAGCAAGCTGCCGGCTGCGGTACATGGCCTGCAGGCGCCTGAAACCCAGCATAACCTGGGGGAGGTGGAGAAAAAAGTATTATTATGGTTACTGGTAGTAAGTTGGGATGAGTAGAAGATAAAATCAGGTAACTGGATAAAGTCAATGGAAGGGGATAGTGGGACACTGCCCTTTATGCTTTGTATTCTGCCAGTAATAAGCTTTTTAAACTAGATTGTATAGAGATCTTTTGGGGAGTTGTTCTAGGGAGTGGCTCCAGGAAGTGGCAATGGTAGCCTGGGATTATGACAAGGGAAGGAAGAGAGCAGAAAAGAAGCCAAGTGAATGGAAAAAAAAAGAAAAGGTGCGTCATTGGAGAGATGAGTGTGCCAATCCCAAGAGAAGCAGCAGAGGAGGATGGGGCGGAGTGCAGGACAACAGCCTGGCTCTTCAGATAGAAATTGCGTCACTGATGCAGAACAGAAAATGTTTCTGACTGGTAGTTTTTTCTTCTGCCCCTTGTGAACAGGATGCATGGGATATACTAATAATAATCCCTGCCACACAGATATACAATATGTGAGCACCCTCAATGTGGCGCAGCTTTCCTCACTGAGAAAACCCACCATCTATAGAAGAGTAGACAATATTTTTAATAATGTGAGATTGATATAATGATTTTTCTGGTAATTTTTTACAGATTCCCAGTTTTCCTGTAACAGTTTTGGAGGACACTTTGCTGGCAGCATGGTGGACTGCTGACTAGAAGAAGTATGGGAGCACTCATATGTCAGGTCACCTTTGCAACCCTTCTTTACACCCTGCCATCTTGCTTCTCCTTCCTTCAGTTGTGAGTATCTTCATTCCTAACACTCCAACCAGTCTGGCAGGGCATAGTATATGAATAGAGACACACACACATATATAAATAGATATATTTCTATATACACCTGCCTCTTACCATTCTGAAATCCTTCCGGCAGCAGTAGCCTCGCCAGGCTGACTGAATGGCTATGGCAGACCTCCTCTGTTTCAGAAACTGCTTCCTAAGCAAACAGACAGGTAAGGTGACAAGCAATAAGTTATTTCTGCTTCTTCTTACAATAACAGTAAAGATTAATGTGGTGGGTTTTTTTCCTGTTATGGGGTGCTTGCACTCTGATCTCAGCTTTGTCCGCTGTCTAGGAACACTACAGCCAGAAAAGCTGTTATTAAACTAACTAGCTCAGTTATTAGTAAATATCTATCCAGGGCAAGTTTGAAGCACAGCAAGGGCTGTTTTTACTGCTTCTGTGTAGCCCAAGAAAAGTATTAGTTTGTAGCAGAAAGATCACTCTGGTCAGACACTTCTGTACCCCATGCTTCAAAATTATCCTCACTCAAAGCATTTTGTCTGCTTACATATTCTCCATGCTGATGGAAAGGCCAGAATAGATTGTTTTGCCTGACCTTTTCGGTAAATAAAGGCCTCAGATTTCCTCTAGGCTCAGCTCATTCTGCAAGTGAAGCAGCACCATGAATCAGTTGAGCTCACAAAGTGTTTTCCTATTTGCTTTGCTATCCATTTGCCAGTAGAAAGGATGGGACAGAAGTATTACTAATCCACCTTTATACATCCAAGCTGACTTTCCCCTTAATGCTGCAGAAATAGTTATGGCAACAGCAAAACAAATTAACTGCTATGGTAGGAGAGCTCTGTAAGAACTGAAAAGGCTCTTGCATCAAGCCTGGGTAAGTTGCCTCCCCCATCTGATGACCACTTGCTCCCATGTCCTAACTGGAGCCCATCTGAGCAAGATGAGAAAAGATGATGGTAAAAGCTGTCACATCATGGCTGCCAGAAGTGGCACGTAGCTCTGATGGTTTAAAAATAGAAGCAAGATCAGGCTTTTAGAGAGAGGTGATACTCTGTTAGATAGCAGGCAGAGTTTGAAAAAAAGAGGGAAGTTTGGGGTATTTGTGTCATGGTCTATCGTTCTTGCGTCTCTACTGTCAGGAAAATTTGTAAACCAAACCGGGATTCAGTCCTGTATTATGGTTCTGGTTGGTGGATAGAAGACCACAAATCATGATGTAAAACATTTAATGAGGACAAACATTTACTTGACAGTGCCTAAATTTCACTTCTGAAGATATTTCAAACTCAACCAGACCCAATGCAAGAATTGTGCATCTTTGGCAAAAAGGACTATAGTTAGTTTATGTCTGATTATTTTTTATCTGTATTATATCAAAGATATATCCTAAAGAAGAGACTCCTTGTAGCTCTGAGGAGGACACAGATTCCATGGGGATTTCCTGCTTTCCAAATACCTACTGTTTACTAGAAATATTAAGTGCAAATCCTCCTTTCAGCCCTTCCTCTTCATACAAACTGCCTGTGCCACAGCCATGCATTTTGAAAAGCATCATAAAGATAAAGAAACTGAGCCAGAACAAATCTTTGTGCAAAATCTGCATAGATGCACTGTTACATGATGAGTGCTGAATTTAGGCCTAGTGGAATGTATGGATTAACACATTTCATACTCAAAAATGCCTCATTGAGTGTGTTATATGGCACCACAAAGATTACTGCTTTAAACCAAAGCAAATTGCCCTCTGGATGATCACTGACCTGTCCTTCAATCCTCTCATCACCTTCTGGATAAGAAGAACCTTATCTGTGAGTATATTTTGGCGTTGCAGCTCCAATACTGTATCGTGATGATCCTGTTAAAAGAAAGGGTGGATATGGCAGCTGAGCAGACACCCCCCCACAACTTCTGAAAACTGGATGCGCAGTCTGAAAGAGGCCCAAAATCAGCATGATGGAGTGCAAGCTGTGATTAAAATGCATTTAAGGAACTGTAGTGGTAAGAGTGCACACCACCTGGCCACACCACATCTGGCTGTGGCCATAAACAAGCAGAGAACCTGCCTGCAGTAAGACTGTACCTGTGGGAATGGTGTGGGCAAGGAAGACCCCTGCAACAGTGTGCTGGGATCCAGTTCTTTTTTATGCTTGAGCTGAGACCAATGTATTGCACGGTGCTGCTCCAGCTGCAATACTGGAGCACAGAAATGGCATCAGCCTCTCCTGCACCAACCCGAGTCCACTGAATTACTTGGCCTTCAGGAACAAAGATCCAGCCTCAGATTCAAGAGAAAGTTTATACAAGAACCCAGTCTGTCTGTCTGGCCACTCTTGCACAAGCAGGTCAAGCTATACTCTGAAGAACCCATTTTTTTAGGAGAAGACACAATAGACTGTTCTTTTTACTTACTTTAAGGAAAATCTTGGTCTTTCCAGCTTGCCAGCTTTCATTCTTGCCCAGCACTGCTTCAGAGATGCTGATACAGCTCTGTCGAGCGTCATTCTTCAGCTGATGTGCAAAAGCATCATCATGTTAGGACTTGATTGGAAACACAGCAGCTGTACTATGTAAGGATCTATTGCCCTGCATTTCAAAGGGCAAAGAACAGAAACAGATGAGGTCTTACAGACCTCTAGGCTGATGGTATAATGAATGAAAGCGGTTTGGCTCAAATGGTCAAGAAAAGGAGGAATAGGTGTGTAGAGTTCAAGTGCAAGAAGGATGTTAGAGACCTCACAAGTGTGTGATTACAGAAATGAAACACCCGAGGGCAATGGGGATGCCACCCTGCCTGTGATGTCTTTGTGGGGCAGATCAAGGATAGCTGGACTCCAAGTAAGTACTTAAGTATTTAGCTGCAGTTACTGTGGTGACAGTTACTGTGATGACAGCTCTCTCAGCTGTGCCAGCAATAATCCAAGAACTCTCTACTGTGGGAAAGACTAAAGCCTCATAAGGAAAAGCTGGATTAGTCTTAAATACAAGTTTGTGCTAACACACCTGTTCTCGAAGAGACCACGGCAGGAGGACTCTGTATCTCTCAAAGAACTCCTCAAAGGTGTAGCGAATTGGGTAGCCAGATTTCCTGATCTGAATGGTCTCCATCATCCCTGAATATCGCAGCTGTTTGATACACAGTTCCCGATCGAACAACTGAAAGGAGGAGACTTAGCACTGAAGGAAGATACACACGCAGCATTCCTTAAAATATACCTATTAACCTCCAGCCTCAGAGTGCCTGCAAAATGGCCCATTATGCTTGTTTTAATTGCACTTATTTCCTTAGTGCCCTAAATTAATTTGTTACAGGCATAAACAAGTCACCCCAAAGGGTTTTCAAATTTGTGTTTATCAGCAGTGGAAACAGTCCATTAACTGCAGTCTGGTTTTAGCAACTGTTTTCAATTCCAGAACTGCAATTTCAGATGAACAATAAATTGTTCTTATCATTTTGCAGGTGCGAAACTACAGTAGCAACTTAGGCCCTTTGGGCATGGCTGTGCAAAGCATAGCATGAGTGATGCTAATTTCTTGTAATGCACATTAAAAGTAAGCTGACTAAGCCACATACAGTACTTTAAAATTATTAAGTCACTTGATCAACACTATACAAGGTTTTAATTTAGAACTGGGTCATGATCTCCTGAATTTCAGCCAAGCCTCTTAATGACAAACTCGCTCCTCTTCTCCTGTAGTATCAAATTAAGCCACATCACCCCTCTCATACACCAACAGTTCCCCTGTTCTCTCTCAGGTTATTTCATAGTGTATGATCATTGTCTGATCTTAATGTTTTTCGTTTGTCCCCCTGTTGAGGGGCTAGAAACTCACCAATTTTGTCTTTACAGGAAAGGCTTTTCCAATGATTTTTGGTAATACACCTACATACTTTTATGCCATCTATTAGTCTATGATGCTTTTAGAGATGTTTTTGTAAATGAACAATGCTATATACTACATCCCTTTTATTTTCAGCAATAGACTGTGCTCTAGCTCTCCCGGGCTGAAGTACAGATATAAAACACTACACAGCAACTGACAGCTTTTTCTCATTAAAAAGTTTACTGAAGACAAGACCTCATATTGTTGAAACATTACCAGTGGTTTCTTGTAGTCATTTGGCTTGATGCAGCGGATGAAGTATGGCTGGCACTGCTCAAGGATTTTCATCAGTTTTTCCAGGGATTGCTTGAACTGCCCTCCCAGAGTAGAGAGCCGTTTGGTGGTATCCAAGCCCTGGGAAGAGTAAGCACATGCTGACTGCTGCATCATTCACTGTCAGAGGGCCAACTGATTAACCTTTGTATTTTTGTACAACATAACACAACTGCCAGGAAAAAAAAATTACATGGAAGCTAAACTGGCCAACTGCATCTTATTAATTTGGGGTTATTCTTGCGAAGAAACGACACTGAGCTCTTTCGCCTACTTGGTCACTAAGTTCTAGCAGTGGGAGTGGCTGTGGGAGAAGAAATTCCACCCACAGGAGCCCACACAAGCCTGTCTCTGCCAACCGAGGCTGTGTTTAGCGTAAGACCTAGTGCCAAGAGATTATTCATGGGTGTGTGCCTGAGAGCTTGGTGAGAACAGCAGCCCCCAAAGCAATAAGGCCAGAGGTTCTGCTGTTATCGCACAGCTAACCTGGAATGCCACAGATCCCAAACAGCTTGTTCCTTAGTGATCAGGATGACTGATCACCTTACCGTGAAAAGGCAAACTTTTATTGGAGGATAAGGTAAGATCTACTCTGTTTATGGCTGCATATAAAGTGCTTTATGTCTCACTGCTCCTGTGTCGAATCTTGCTCCCAGTTGCAATAGTGTAACCCCAGAGGGATTGCACTTGGCCACAGTTAGCTCCAGACTTCCTCAGCTTTTCTGACAGCAAGTTCCACCCATGTCTTTTTCACACAGATCATCACAATAGGCCTAAGCTTCTACCTCCTGGGATGTTTTAAGGGCACATTAAATTCTAGTGACAGCAGTGGAGATTCCAAGTAGAAAAAGACTCCACTGGCCTTTGACATACAGGCATGGAGCTAATCATTGCAGCACAATACAGCTACGTATAAAGTTTGTTTGGGGTTTTTTTGTGGGTTGTGGTTTGTTTGGGTGTTTTGTTTTGTTTTTCCCAAATATTTTAAAGTCCAGTGGTTCCCCTCACTTTCATGGTTTTTATGGTACCTCCTTCTCCTGGTTCTTAAGTTTAAAGTGCCTTTTTTAGCACTCAAGTTGCCTCCTTCTGCTTTAGCTACAGGGCAATGCTGCCCTCCAGCGATCACACACACACGCCTTTGGAAAACTGTTCTGGGAATGTCTCATGGCAGTTCTGATGCATCTTAGGGCTAGCAAGCATCTGCTCAAAATAAGATCGTAACAGCATGTCTAAGTGTGTGAGAGTTAAAAGCAATTTGCACTCCCAGATCTTAGAGGCCTTTCTGCTACACCAGTAAATCAATGGGACAACCACAGGATCTCACACATATAACACTATTAAAGTTGCTTTTTTTTATTGAGATAGTGGTGACTTTTCTGCCCTAGTGTGTCAGAAGAGCAACTCTGAAAGCTTAGGACAGCAAAGTTTTTCTAGCACTTCATTCACTATATTTTTCTGTACCCTGCTTCTTAGGCTGCCTGACAGTGGCCCAATGTATTTGAAATTAATACGGGTATTTCAGCTAACTTCTGTGCATTTTGAAATGGGCAGTACCTCACATTTAGATCTCCTTTCTTGACATGCTGCTGTACTTTCTCAATATAAGGAAAGGTTTTTTCTCAGTAACACAACCTTATTTATAGAGACAAAACTCACTAGGGCATTAGAGCAGTGTAGATAGACCTGATATTTGATCTGGAGGTATTCATAGCATTTAAGAGAAGCTAAGCCAGTTGTCTGTTGCTGTTTGTACCAACTGTGACATTCTTCTCCCCCAGGATGCTTACCTGTCCATGGCCTGATGTTCTGGACAGCAGAAAGCCACATTGGGATAAAGACTGAGGAAGAACAGACAGGATCAGAAAATTATGCCAGGAGAATAGACAGATAACAGGTAAGATAGCAAGCTGACTGTTTGTTCTGTACCTTGACAGGAAAATTCAAAGATACAAACATTAAAAGCAAAAATACCTTTATACAGTGATGACACTGCATAGTTAAATGCTCAGAAAGTTGCAGCAGGGCAGAGAACTTGAACTCTGCCCCATGCTGTTTCCAGCCTGCTGCGCTTTACAGCTTTGTTTTCACTACATGCAGGACAAGGCTCCCCACACCCCTGTGCACAGATGACTACACAGGTGTCCTGGGATACAGGGCTGACACTGCAATTGTTTACAGTATGAACACCAGACCCTGGCTTTTCTTGGAGACTACTCTGCAGAAATTAGTTGAATGAAAGGGGTAGGGATTTGCAAAAGAAAGAGGAGGTCAAGAACAGCCAGAACCTTATGGAAGGGAGGAGAAATGACTTGTTTCTGCAACTCTGTGCCAGTAAGCCAACCTTGTAGGCCTGGTCAGCTCCAAGATGCCGGATGGTCCCACGTCCCAGAGTAGGTGGGGTTGTTTCCACCTGGAAAATCTCTTTCAGGAATTTGTTTTTGGAGGAATGAACCACTTGCATGACATTAGCACTCAGTGTGTCCCGATTTTTTTCCAGGAAATCTATAGGATGGAAACAGAATGAGCTTGTCATCTCTGTGGCCTGCTGGCTCTAGTGCCACTCTGTCTAGGTAAAATCCACTTAATTTACAGTAACTTGCAGATTAGTTTAGAGTAATCCTCCTGATCTGACTGCAGATCAATACTACCCTGCAGTGCCACAAATCCAGGGCAGGTCATGCCCTTCTCTTCACCCTCCATAACCAGCAGAGATAGGCTCACCTTTTGATTCATAAAAGACAACCCCAGCAAAATGGTTGATGCCAAACTTGGTGTCATGAACGCTCCTAGGTGGGATGTAGATGTTACTTTTGCCATGGAGGGAGTTGATTTTGACAAGCATGGTGGCATCTGTGCCCTAGAAACAAATACAGGCAAAAAAGGACAGTTAAGCAGATTCCCCACAGCACTGGCCTATGCTTAGCAAACAAATGAAAGTGATGCTCATAAATAGCGAAGGCTCAAATTCTGCATGCGTATGATCCTCTCAAATTGTTACCTGAGGACTACAGATGAGTTGAGGTAGGGTCTTTTTTTCTGGATATGCCCGCATTGCCATCTGACTGGTGCACCAGCAGTCCTGCTTAGCCTCACCATGCTCTGGAGACTATGAAAATGCTCTGCAGGGATGTCTGAGATCAGATGCTACTTTCATCTCTGCACTCCTGTTTGAGATCCCTGGCCTTTGCAGAACAATATTTCCTCACGCCGGTGACATTGCTCAACTAGATCTGCCATCCAGGAGAAGAAAGAGCAGGCTGCAGCCCAGCCCAGCAGCAGAACTATCCTCAAACAATATGTGAATGCAAAGATTTCCTAAGAAGCCCTTGTAAAGTGATCTGGATTCTTTCCTTCTCTGTCTGGAACAGCTGTAGGAGTTTCAACAGTGAGGTACCAGGAAGAGCACACTCCAGCGGCGTGAAGCATTTGTATGGTGAGCTGACTTAAAAGGAACATCTATAGAGAGAAGATGTTGCCTCTCATAATGTATCTGAAAGCCATCTTTGCACTTTTCTGTGTGTAAAGCCAAGCATTACTTGTGAGCTGTGTGCACAGCCAGGCATTACAAGTGAAACTAAAGATTTACCTTTGGGAACTTGCTCTCTTCATCAATGAGGGAGATGATATTCATAGGCTTGAGTGCGATGACTTCCAGTGCCTGGTGATTATCAGTGAAGTCAATGTTCCTCCAGGTAATGTTCTCCGCAAGGTATTCTTCTTGCTCCAGCTTGAAGACGTGGTGCACGAAGAACTGCTGAAGGTGCTCGTTGGCAATGTTAATGCAGAGCTGCTCAAAGCTGGAGAGGGACAAAGTGGGAACCTGTGGTCAGCCCTGAGCCTTGGCCAGTCCTGCACTGCTCTATGGTATTTGTCTATTCTCTGTATTAAATACATATCCAGGTATGCTACTGCAATATTCTACAGTGTTAATGAGCAACACCACTGCATGTTGCCAGTCTTAGCAACATAAGGGATGCTGCTTCTGCTAAGATGAAGATAAGCAGAAATGAGCCAACTGATGGTTTAGTGTTGCTGAGTAAGCAAGCAAAGTGCTTCTTTGTGTTTCAAGAAACTCTAGAGACAAAAGGAAACATGTAACTGTGAAAATAGCTTGACTGTATGAGTGTGGGAGGCGTTTTTATTTGCACTGGCACTAACACTTCTTTTGTTTGTTAGTCCTTAATGCTGCATCTGAGTTTCATTACCTGGTAATTGCTGTGGCATGCTGTGTGTGCCCTTGGAGAGCTCAGCACAGTGAGGCCCCATGTGGATTGCAGCCTTTGGGAATAGCATAAAATAATAGGAGAGAACACAAAAGAGAGAAGATGGGCTGAACAGGTCCTAAAACAGTTCCAAAAGTCAGTGAGGAACATTATCTTGTTGGAAAGCAAGCAAGATGCCTCAGCTGAAATGGATTGGAAAAGGCTGCAGAATACATGCTGATGGTTTGTGGAATATTGATGATATAGTACCATATAACTGAGAAAGTAGCTGCCCCTGCAGAGAAGGACAAACAGAAATGGTGCTTTGGGACTGAACCTGCCAGTAGGAGAGGCAGCAGTTAGACAATGGTGTACTGACCAAGTATTTTGCTGACCTGTCCTTTAGAGTAGAGAAATGAAGCAGCCCCCAAAAAAGAGACGGGACAACACTGAGCAAGATGGATGTATGAGCTGAAATGGGAAACGCAACACAACCTCCTTTGTACTATATGCAAAAAGTGTTCCAACAGACAATGTAAAAATGCTACAGAACAAGAAGGTTTGATACAGAGACATGGGGACACACTACAGCCTCACACAGTGGCTGCCTGCTTGTCGCAGCTTCATAGCCATCTCCTCTGAGAAAATCCCTGAGGTTTTGAAATAGACTTGTGCAATGGCTGCACCAAAATGAAGGCTGGGGGAGGAGGTGGAAATATGACCAAGACTGAAGAAAAATGAAATCTGTGCATGATCATCATTGAGAAAATCCAGTGATGGAAATTTCACTGCTTCTCTGATACTCAGGATGATAATGAAAGAGCATGTGTCTTTTTTTTCATTCTTTCCCTTTGTATCAGCTGCTTTTCAGCTTCCCAATGGAAATTAATCTAGAACCTCCTACCTGTTGTTGCTGAAGTTTTCAAACCCGAAGATGTCCAAGAGTCCAATGGACTGACGCCTGTCTCTAGGCTTCTGAGAAGTGGGGTTGAAAATGGCTGAGTTGATCTTGTTCACTATCCACAGGAAAATCCGTCCATATATACCCTGAGAAAAAAATTAAAGAGGAACTAGAGCTCATCATTACAGTCTTTGGACATAGCTTATTGCTTGTTATCATGCTGCTACAGTGCTGTCAAACTATGCCTGAGAAATATGAGGAACTGGAGCCCTCTGGGTGAACATTTGCCACAGAAAAGGCTCCTCAACCAGGAAGACAGTCAGCTCTGAAAGCATCCCCAGGCTTTAATCAGAGAAAACGTAAGCAGTGGTACCTTCACAAAGGCATCCCTGCCATCTGCGGCTTGAATTATGTTCAGGGGCCTGGACACACTTTCTCCTCGGACAATGATGGAGAGGTTTGTGAGGCTGTTCCGGAGCTCACTGGAATCCACCTAGAGAAACAGTCACAGCAACCTGATCAATTCCAGGTAGATGAAGAAGATCCAGCAAATAAAGCCTGTCTCAGGAAGAGACAAACTGCCTGACCAGCAGCATTCACTGGTGGCTTGATGCCCCAGTTAGAGATCTCCTAGTTCAGAGAGACATCTACAACAGCATCACTTGAGTGTCAGCACGAATATGGGGACGTGCCCACTGTATGTGTATCCATACATGAACACTCTACAGAGATGTGCTTTGTCAGTGTGCTCAGGGAGCAAGGGCGAAGGAGAGGACTAGTGGGAGAAGACGAGAGTCCATTACCTCAAGCAATTTGGTTGCGACTGAAAAGTGCGGTGAGTCCATCACATCAGAGCAGTCCAAGTTGTCATATACAGCCGCTACAATGAGGAAACATCAGTCTCAGGGTGAATAATTCCTGCTACAGCAGGAGGGGCCTGTGCTGTCCTTGCAGCTGTATTTCTGTAACCCTGTAGCTCTGGAACTGTGGCAAGGCTGTAAGCTCCCTGCGAAGCCCCCGGGTTTGGTGATTTTACTAAGGAAGGTTCTGACTTTACCCAGGGATCCTGGGATGTACATGGACCTCACAATGCCAGAACATCAGTATAAAAATAGCAGTAAAACTGACAAGTTTATTTATTTTAAATAATAACTCTTGGCGAACTGGGGAAATGGTATCTGACTTCAGAAAATGTGTTTCTGAAAACATTTATTTACAAGTATCTGGCTTGCGGGCAATCTAGACAAGGAAAGGGAATAAGGGGAATCCCTCATTTTAGCAGCCAGCATTACTCCAAAGAATCCAGCTGGCATCACAGTATGACAAAGGGACCAGGAGTCCTTTTCTAAACTGTGAGAGCTTCTGGCATCCCGCTGGTGGTGTCCTGACTGTGCCTATGCCATTCCAGAGCTGCATATACACAGGTGAGTGTTCACCGGGCCCAGCCAGGAGCATGACTGCTGTCATCTCCACAGTGAACAACACCCAACTGCTTCTGTGTCCTCTGGGCTGCATAGCACAACTACCGGCAAATGCAACATGGAATTATATTGTCTTTTGTTTCAGTTTGTGTGATAAGGGCCTATTTATAACCATGGGAACCTGACAGCACGACAAAATAATAAGAAAAGCGTTTTTCAAAACACTCGGCAGTGGAGTCACAAATCAGAATTCCATAGTGTTTATCTGCCTGCCCTTCCATCCCTGTCCACCCAGAGCAGCACAACCTGATCTGTGCAGATGGAAGCAGGCAGCACCTTTACTGTTGAGTCTGAGGAAAGACCAAGCACAGACAGTGCTGAGTTTACCTTCGAACTCTACATTCCCCAGGTGCAGGATCGCAGCCAGCATCTTGCTGATGTCCCAGTGCTCAGAATCTGAGAACATGAGGATCTTCATAGCTGAGCGGATGTGGGCATAATCCTTCGCGTCATTCCGGCTGTCACAGGACATGCAGTTGCCCTGCAAGGCACCACATCTACAGGTAAGGAAAATCCTCCTGGTACCCACATGAGGAACAAAGGACCTGCAGGCTGTCAAACCCTTGTACACAATTCTATTCTCTATGCTCTTCCACTGGTTGTTTCTTCCCTCATCTTTACTCTCAAGGAGAATGTATTAGCAGATGGGTAAATAATGCATTTCTCCAGGGCTAGACTGAATACTGGAGAGGCCAAAAAAAAAGGCTGAGAGGGAAGGCTGCTCAGGAGCATAGAAGGACAGGAACTTTGACAAGACTATCTACACATACAAGGCTGTGCCTGTTTCTTGGGTTTCTTCTCTCTGCTTTGACAATGGACAATTAAGAGTCCTAATCCCAAACCAAAGCAAGTAGGATTGGATCAGTACTGGAAGGCAGATCTCAAAGTCAGAGTACTAGGATCTAGTGGAAGACAGGTGAAAGGATCCAAGGCAGCATCCGAAGAACCTTCAACAAAGCCTGCACAGTGGGTCCTGGAATGCTCCTCCTGATAGAAACTATTTTCAGCCCCAGTGGAGACGGGAAAATGGCTTTTTCATCCCTGCTATTAGCAAGAATGTAGTGTGATGATTACAAAAGTGAAGTATTGCTAGACATTTCAGTTTACAGCATGTAAACATGCCAGCTTGTGCCAAGAACTGACCTGAACAAAGTCATGGATATGTTCTCCTTTAATCTAATCCTCCTATCTCTGTATTATACTGCCCTTCTGCTGACCCAGGGAACTTCAGACCTTTTTATGGAATGGCCAGTGTGTGAAATGCACTCATCAGCTCTTGCTGCAGGATCACAGCTATTTTGAAAACATTACATTTGAAATAATCTCCAGCAACTTTAATGGTTTTGCTTTTGAGACCTGAAACAGTTTTATAGGCTTGCTTTAATTTCCTGTGAAACTAGATGCCCAGCTCCCATTACCTCCAGCAGAGACAGGACTTAGCCCCGTTTTTTTCCATGGCTGTATAACAGCCCAAATCAAACCACCTGACATATTTAATATAAGATATTCTCACAGGCTAAAGAATAGGATTTTCATGATAGCTTTCATGCCCTAAACCAGCCAATTAGCTCTTTACAAAAATCTCACTTATGAATGTTGCACTCCTGCTGCTATGGCACCAGAAACCCTGACAGGGATATGAACATCGGCTGCTGGAGGTCAGATTGATTGGCAGCTTCCTGTATTATGTATGTAAGCTTTATCAGATATAAGAACTAGGATTCTTGGCACTGTTTCTGCTTATTCATTTTCCCCTAAGGTACATATATCTGATTAGTATTCTCCTTGGCATGAGATCCTGAAATCTGAGTGCCTGTGAAATTGGGGAATATTTCACACCTGCTTTAAGGTGCCCTTTATATTTCTGAAGTGTGACTTTGATAGAAAGCTTTGAACTGACACGAGCTGCCTCCCACCGGTGGACATTACAGTAAGCCTCTGAGGCTCACAGCACCTTTGGTGTTAATGCTTCTGGTACTCTAAGGAGAGGACTGTTCATATTTGGTAACTACCCATCTGCAGCTCCTGTCGATTGTAATTGCTCACTGAGAGAAGCAAATGGCAGAGGAATAAGGGAGAAGAAAGCAGAGACTGTTACCATAGTGAGATAAGTGTACTCCGAAGCAGTACCCAGATTCAGCATTTTTTTCTGCTCTGTGTTCATCCCCATCAGCATGCAGTAGAAGATGTGATAGTTCCTCTCCTCTGGAGCCTAAAAGAAAGAAGCAGGCCGATGAACAATCTTGTCAGCACAGGCTTGTGACACGGGATAAAGGCAGCACAGACATCTGCCAGTGCCCTCACCTGCCGGCAAACCCGGGACTTCTCCAGGAGAAACTGTTCTATTCGTGCTCCTTCTATCACACCATTGTGGTTGAAGTGGATATCGATGTATTTCCCAAAGCGGCTTGAATTGTCATTTCGAATTGTCTTGGCATTTCCAAAAGCTGATGGGCAAGGGACAGAGATAGTATCTGGATTATTGCAGTTAATGAACATCAAGTCTATTTTTTATGCCCTTCTTTTTTGCTGCTGGTATTTTGAGTGTTGTGTTCCAAATAACAGTGCTGCCAAGCATTGAAGAATGTCTGGTCTCAGGCTGGCTCCCATAGAGAAAGGCAGACATACTGTGCATCCAGAGATCTGGGTCCTAAAAGACATATTCAAGTGATCCAAATGCAGTCTGTGCCTGCCCAGCCAAGAGAACTGGGCAAATCTGAAGACCTCCAGAAGGATTTACTGGGAACACACTTAATCCTCTTTCTCTCTCTACACAGAAAGATGGCCAGTCACTTTGCCACTGTCAAGTGCAAATGCTAAACCAGGGGCCTGTACCTTGGGCTCTGCGTTCCTAAGGACTCTGGTGCTCCGAGCAATTCCGGGTTACACACAACAGTGGCACCTCCGACAGCATAGGAGCTGCTGTGGACTTCATGGGGACATGGTAGAAAAGTATAAAAAACTTCTATCCTGCTTCACCAGTGTTTTAGGGTTTTTAGCAGTTATACAAATACAATGGTTCAAAGACCTGTTTCTGAATTTTTTTATCCTGATACAAAAGTCCTGAGATAAAGATGGTAAATCAGGCATGTTTCCTAAATAACCCACCTTCCAGAATGGGATTGGCCTCTAGGATTTGCTGCTCTATCCAGGAATGCTGGCCACTGATAGCTGCCAAAAACTGTAGTATTAGCTTCGTGCTTTCAGTCTTCCCAGCTCCAGACTCTCCACTGCAGTAAGAAACAAGATCATTACAGGTTTCCTTTCTTCTTTTTTGACTAGGGTGGCAAAATGGCAAACCAAGTTAAAAAAAAAAAAAAAAAGAAATCCCACTATCTTCACTATATTTACCCTGTGAATGGCAGATCAGACTGTCTTTCATGGAAGGCTGGAGAATTTTAGTCTTTCATCATCTTATCTGCTACAATTTAAGCATTTTCTTCAATTTAGGCTGAGGACTAAATTCTCCCACTGATCAAAACCAAGCGAATCCATGGAAGGCATTCTGTACCAGTGCAAATTAAATGACTGCTTGCTTTTCTTTTTTAAAGCATTACCAGATTTTCAGTGCTAGTTTTAGCGTGATCAACAGAGTTGCCTCAGCTGTAATCAGGTATTATTGCAATGAGACTACAAATACAATCATTCCTTCCTGTTGTCTCTGGTCTTAACTGTGCTGCTTTTCCATTTGGAAGGTCTCCTGCATCCACAAAGGTGCCCCAAAAACATGCCAGACTTGATTTCTGTCACTCATCCTCTCTGAGTCCAGTCACCTGATCACACAGCACTGGTCTCTCTTATTCCTCTTCATATTGAAATAGCAGTTGTCTGCAATGGCGAAGACGTGAGGTGGCAGCTCTCCGATCCTCTTGTTGGAGTACAGTCTGATCTGATCGACTGTGTAGAGGGGCAGCAGCTGGTACGGATTCACTGCTACCAGGATCGATCCCGTGTAAGTCTGGAAAACAGTTACGAGTGTTACCTCTAGCAGCAAACCTGCAAGCAAGAATATGACCAAAGCCACTTGCAGTATAAATACAAACAGAGGCAGGAGGGAAGCCTGGGAGATGCACAGCAGCATTGAATGTCCCAGGATAGGGTGGTTTTTGTGAAAGGGAGAATGCCAGCTGTAATCTCCTGGCCAAATCACAGCTCAGTTCACTGTATCAGGCTAAAGTACAGGAACGTCCAAATTGACCTGGCATTTTTGTGTGTTTTGTAGTGTTAACAAGCTGCTTTTTTGTTCTAGTGCAGATGTGGCTGAACTTTGCTAATGGGCAAAGTTATGGTCATTATTTATACAGGCATTTGGAAGCATTTGTAAACAACAGCACCATTGAAATGAAGGAGGCTGTTGAATGCTGTGGAAATGCAAGGTAATAATATTGTTCAGGAACTTGTATATAAGACAACTGCAGACTGCTTGAGTCTAATGTAACTGGTCTATACGGACATGTTGGTAGTTACAACTGCAGCGTCTATAAATTCAGTCCTTGTTTACACTGAACATCACCACATCTGTGTTGTAAGAGGCAGCTCCCCTCCTATGAAGGCAGCAGTGTATATAACATGGGAAGCAAAGCATGCAAAATCCTGAACATTATTATCATATTACAAACTGGGAACTAAGGAATGAAGAAACTAAACATGTGAAGTTGCTCAAAGTCACAGATAAAACCTGTAATGGACAAGAAGAGAAACCAGGTGTCCTAAATATCCAGATTTATTCTTTATCTCTTTTATTATCTCAAAATCAAGTAACCATTGACTTGGACTGGAGGACAATCTAAATCATATCACTGTGTTCTACTTAGACAAATCCTGTGTCACAGCTGCAGGTAACAGCAGGACTAAGGTGTAATGCGGGCTGGATTCAGCTGTAAGTCACTGGTAGAAATGATGAGTCTAGGAGAAAGTAAGCAGGGTCACTACCTATGCATGTCACTGTGTTATCAGAGACTGCTATTAACTCCCTTCTTCATAGCTGAAGTACTCAAATGAAAGAGGACAAAACCTATGATGTGTCCCCTTGGCACCCTCAAGGTCACTCTGCCAAATATGCAGCACAGGTTGCTCCTGAAAGTAACTGTGCCTGGTGACCTTGGCACTCACGTAGATTTTGTGCTCCTGATGGCGGATGAGGAGGTTGTGCACCATGCCTGCTTCATGGAGATCCCCGAGGCGGATCATGTCTTCTACCCCCTGGGCAGAGGAGGGATGCATCAGGCGCACCATGTGCATGTTCCGAGCTGTGATCCAGTGTTCCTGAAAAAGGCAAGGCAGCAGTTTTAACCTGTTATGCTGTTGCTCAGAGGCAAACAAAAGAGAGCCGTGTTAGACTAGAATGAGCTTTGGTATAACCCACACTCAAACCAGCAGGTTCTAACCAACAGCTAGCTGAACTACAGAAATTAACTGGTTTGCTGGTTCCCCAGGGCTGGATTATTTAAAACGCTGGATGAAGCCTTTCAGGTGGGTTCTGGACATCACCAAGTTTAACATTGTTCAGAGTGCAGTTCTGTCAGGTCCTCACAGCTACAACATGTATGACATAGGGAGGAAACCCCAGCTCAAATGACTTCAATGGGATCATGATTTCACCTAAAGCTTGACCCAGTTTAGGGATTGAAGCCTGTCTGTTTCTTTTTCTTAACTATGTAGATATAATCTCTAGCTCAGGAAGCTCTAAATCTTCATATAGCTGGGACCTGGGGATACTAGTTCCCTGTACTATAGGTGTAGGATACACCCTATACTTGCATTATTTTTATACTCTTTCTTTCAGTATAACTAGCTGTTATCAAAGTCTTTGGTCTGACCTAATACGGCCATTCTTTTGTACTGTTATGTTCATTTTTTACAGAAAGTTATAGAGTAGCCCACCTTGCCTTCATCATCCTCCAGCAAGATCCGTCCTGAGTCAGATTCCTTCACAACTGCCCCGATAGGGACATTAAATTCACTGTTTGATTGAGTTTCCAGCCACACATGATCACCCTGGGGAGAAAAAAGCTGCTGTCAAGTACAGAGCAAGCAAAAGTGCCTCTGCTGCCACTGGAGGAAGGTGTCAGCTATGCTTCCCTAGGAATAAGCACCATCTATGGTTTCCAGGTTTCCATAATGAAATGTTTCCAGGTGTCAGCTATGCTTCACTAGGAATAAGCACCATCTTGGTGTCACCTGCGCTACCATCCTGGTTGTCCTCCCCAGCTCCAGGCCCCCAGGAATAATTTGTCTTGCTCCAGGCTCTACTACAGATTCAAACAGAAAGCTTTACCCTAATTGCCAGAATGAAAACTGAACAAAGCTGTCGGTCAGATATTCGTGGGTCTGAACTGGCCTACACCTGCTGAGGAACCAGCTTTCTAGTGGACTGTCTTTTATACACCTTGTGTTACATACTGCAGCATTAACTACCAAAGCTTCAAGTTTTTTTACTGAAAAACTATTTCTTTTTCTTCTCAAAATACTTATGGACTTAGGTTTAAAACCAAACAACTGTAGTGTTAATATAAAGCGTCTATAAATATTGCACAAGGTTTTGAAGAATGTTACAGACTACCAGCGCTCATTTGCGTTGAATAAGACACCAGAGGTAACACGTGTAGTTTCGGTGCCACACCTTGTGACAGAGGTCACCAGCTCAGCGTGAGCACAGCCAGGCTTGGCAAGGCTCCTCTACATCTCAAGTCTAGATTGATATTATTTTATACCTTGTTTGATACTGGGTTATTGCTGCTTTCTTTTTGAGATGAGCCATGATGTTAACATAATTTTCTCCCCTTTGGGCCTTAGGTTAATCAGTAAATCACAGCAAAGGGTAGGACTTACCTTTCTGAAAACCACCATTATGTTTCAGATCACTGTACGTAACCTGCAGGGCCAAGAAGATCATAACATGAGGCCAGAAAAGGGCTCAGACTTTGATCAGGACAGATAGTGGGGTTTCCTTGACATGTTTCCTTGTAAAAAAAGTAACAGTGAAGACGTCACTGTGCATATTTTCATACTGAATAGTTCCCTCAAATGCTAGGCAAATTTATTGGCTGAACTTCGAGCCTGGCTGACCGATAAAAAGACCCCACAATGCAATGTAATTCGATGTACAATAGAGTTTCTTCTGGCTGGTCCATTGACCCAGCAGTTCAGAAACTGAGGTTTAGAGTTCACCTTCCTTGGCTGGAATGGGAGGGGTTGTACTGAAAGCATGAGCAGCAAAATAAGGGGCTACAATAAAATTAGGAGCTCACTGTCAACAACATAACAGTGAAAAGATTAGTGGCTAGAAACCTACACCAGTGCTTTGATTAAGGGGTGATGCTGTTTAGGCTGCAATCCTTGAACACCCAAGGAACCAGAGTCTTCAGGAGCTGCTTCTTGTCCCATAGGCTGATGCAGCTGGATTTGGGGAGTGATTCCAGTGCTGACTGTGATTTGCTGGTTCCCTTTCTTGTTACAGCGGGAAGGCCACCGTATGCCTGTTTTTGTGGGGGGAAATCACAGGCCAAGGCTCTTTGCAAAGTTCACTTGAAATGTTTCCAGAATTCCATATGCTTTTTTCCCATGTTGTCTCTTCCTACTAGTAGTAGTCCCTGCTCATTAAGGCTGTTGAGTAACCTGAGATTCAGTACCTGCTGTGTGCAGCAGACATCAGTTATTAGCCCAGGTCTCCACATTCACAAATGTCTCACAGCTGTGTGACCCATTCCGCTCCCTCCATTTCTCTAAGGGATCTCTCCCTCTCTCCGTTGTTCCAGCACACCCAGAGAAAAGGTTCATCTAAAGGTTGCTAATAAGTATTAAATCCCTGCAAGAAGCAAAATGCTCTATAAAATGTTAACCTTGGACAAAAAAATACTTCTATTTTTACCCTTTTATGATCTATTATTGATGACGTCTTAACATTTTATCTCAAACAGATTTTACAACTCATGCTCAATGAGGACATTTTAAATAATCTGCATCCCTTCTGTGCATTCCTGTTTGACAGCAAATCACTTGTAAACCATTTTACAAGAAGATGAATGGACACGATATAGGGCCAGAAATTGATCTTTGGCAATTATTCCAGGCAAATTCATGATCTCTTGGAACATCCCCCATGAAGAGTTCCAGTGCATATTATGCTTGTTTAGGTTTTGGACAGATTCTCTGGAAAGTTTGAGCACAACAAGAAAACCAGAAATTAACTGAGTTGAGAGTTCCATTTTCTACCTGTGCTATACAGATAACCATCAAAATCCCAGTTTCCAGTACCATTAATATTAATGATTAATGACATGCTTCATCAATAATTTCACTGAAATCCTTAAGATTTCTATTGTGTGTAATGCCTTTAAAAGCTTATGCTTAAAATTTCTGATAACTATTTACAATTCTGTGTCATATGGATGGTATGTCTTTTTGAGAAGTGCCCAGATTTCATTACTTTTCTGATCGAACATTTAAATTATTTTATGCTTTATCTTCATTCTATGGTGGCCATATGCAAGTTTCTGAGGTTTATAAATTTGCGACTAAATCATCAGAAAAGTGTTTCAAGTCACCACTTTGGAAATTTATGGTCTTGAAAAATGAAGATTACCATTAAAAGACCTCAAGGTGAAGTTTGGGGATACACCTGTTTTCTCCCTCTTGCTTTAATAAACTTCTATGTTAGATGAAAACCTTGCAGTGAGAGAATTAGGGATCATTTTATCACTTGATTTCCTATAGCTGCTCACTTTTTTTTTCTTTTTTTTTTTAATCCATGTTATTTGGGAAGGTATAAACTGAATGAGTAATTATACTCCTGTATGCAAGATCCTTCCGCTGTTGCGAGTTACACCAATGTCCAAAACACAAAGAGGGCTCTTAGGGCAGCAAATAGAAACTGAGAAATGCTGGACAAGCTCCATGATCTTTGTGCTCTGGTTGTGGCTGTAAAGGGTTGTACAGCAGCATGGATTGAAGGGGGTTTCTAAGCAAGCCCAGAATGATTTACCACTTTGAAGTCATCATAAGACATGCTGAAAATGACTAATTATCAAAATTGCAAAATGTACTGTGATCTTGAAGTGGAAAATATATAGCGCTTTCAAGAGACGACAGAGTGCTGATGTAGAAGTCCAATGCTAACACGGATTTTAAAGCTGGAACTTTAAATGTAATTTTCGCATAGGTGACCCAGTAACAAGAAGAGAAGTGGACTGTCATATTTAATAACAACAGCTGGCACACAGAGAAACTGCAAAGGCTGGGTCTCCCACACAAGACCTGCTGACTATATTACAAATTGATTTTCCCTGTGAGACTTGGGCAACCTCCAGAGCTCATCTGTAACTACGAAAATTCTCAATTTTGTAGCAAAACATCTCTTCAGATTTGGCAATGCAACACAAATGTGTTCCTTCTGGCTTTTTCTTTTTTCTGTTGTCTTTTTACACCCTCTCAAGAAGGAACTTCTGTTCTTATAATCAGTTCTTCTTACGGCGAAGTCCTCATGTTTTTATTCAGGACTCGAGAACTGGATCTGCGCACTAACTTCAACAGTGTGACGACCTGTTACTCTGAGCTATGCAAGGTGGTACAGAAGCAAACAGAGGCCAAAGATGGGCCACAGTCAGTCACAGCCAACAGAGACTTCTTCACCTGCACCAGAAACCAGAATACTACAACACAGCAGAAACCAGAACAAAGAGGGAGTGGTACATGCGAGCACGAAGCACAGCCATACTGCATCACATCAAATGTACAGCGAGCTCCGGATCCAGTCTATGATTGAAGCTGAGAACGGACATGTAGGGAGGAGACCCCAGATAATCACAGGATACACAGGTTCAACATTTAAAATGCTTATTCCCATTTAAGTCAAAATAGCCACCCCCCACCTGCTTGAACAGCCACTTTCTGACAACACTTCTCTCTTGCTTTTCTTTCGAAGTATTGCAGCACTGTAAACCAAATTGGACTCACAGGATGAGAAATTACCTCTCCAGAAGAAATCTTCACTGTATGACTTCTTGCAGCTTAATTCCGTCTTTTTCATAAGTGTTGGAGTAAGAAGGAAAAGAAAGGTGAAAGTGGCACTGGTGCCATTAAGGGATCCCACACCGACTGCCAGTTCTCTGCTGCACAAAGGAGGAAATGACTGAAACACAGTTATTTATTACAGGACTTTGCTCCCAGTTCAGCATATATGTCATCTCCAAGTCAGGTGTTCCAGTAAGCAGGAAGGCTAATTCTTGCCTGGGTGAACCTTAAACTTCAGTCTCTCCACTGTGCCTGAATCCTCTCAGATTTCTGGAAAGCACTCCCAGAAGAAAAGTCTTTAGCATCTGGTCTTATGCTGATAGAGCACCCCTGACTTCCCTGGGGTTTTCTTGGGGTCACCCTGTTAGATAAGAGGAAAATCAGGCTCTCATCTCTCCCCTTGGTTTTGCACAGCTCTTTCTGCAAGGTCAGGAAATGTGCATCAGGCTATATCCTTCAGACTGTTTCACAGTAGCTAGAGCAGAAGGCAAAATAAACTCATGACAACTGAAACTGATAGTCACACTTGCATGGGATTTCCAGTCCATTTGTTTAAGACTTCCTGGTTTTGTTATCATTAGTTTATCACCCAAGAAACACCTTGTTCCAGCATCTATGTGCATTTTAACTTTCCATCTGCCCACTTCTCTCTTTCCAAATTAGGACAGGACAACCAAGAGCTTCCCACTTTCTGGTTGCCCGACATGTACTCTCAGTAATCCTGTGTCCCTCTTGCCTATCCCATTAAATTCCAGCACTAGACGTGATGTCTAGGAAAGAAACGGAAGTGTAGTACACCTGTAGTGAGGCAGACAGAGGATTTCTCCAGCCAGAGCAAGGACCCAGGAGTCAGGCACATCTCAACCCTAACAGTGAGGATGAGGTTTTCCCATCAACCTGACCCCAACCGCAGAACCTTCCTCCAGGGCACTGTATGCAGCAGGTGGCTTGTCTTGCTATGCACTATTCTGTACACCCTTTATTAAACGTGCAACGATTGTGAACATGTGCTAGTACACTGCATACCTTAATTCTTATTTTCTTGTTTCCTAGGTTCAGTGGAGCTGCACTGTGTGATGGGAATGACAACAAAAAGCCTCTGTGTTGAAGACAGATTCTTGGGACTCCTGCTGCAGTTCCACATCCAAAACAGAGGTAAGCATTCAAGGATAGCTATAAATGCTTGGGAGTGATGTGTGTTTATCCATGTTATATATTTGTATTTTAATATTAGATTCCTTACCTGATGTTTGGTTTAAGTTTTATAACAGAAATTAAGATATAGGGGCAGAAATAGAGCATAGGCCTTTCAGAGCCTTTTAGAGAGAGGCAGGAAAACACAAGGCATAGAGGAGAACCTTATTTGAGTTCCTAACTGTGCAAATCGTTTTTATTCAAGGATTTTGCTGTAATGAAGTTATTTAGCAGACTTTTATTTCTGATACTACAGTATTTAGAAGAGGTTTATATGCTGTATGTGACTAACAAAATCTTGAGTAGCCCCGGTTTTATTAGATGCAGGTGAAATACTGACAAATAAATCAAAGTACATGACTTTATACTACCAAGGCAGTTGTCTAAAACCAAAGCGTTTTTTTGTGTAATTAGACTACAGGAAAAAAAGTGCCATATATATTTATTCAGCAAATGAAACATACCTGCTGAAATTTCAAATGGAGCATGTTTGGGGGCAGAGAATTTAATTGTAAAAAAAAATGGTAACACTTGTGACCAAGATGCAGTGGGGTTGCTGTTTCAGAGAGAAGTGCAATATTTCTGTCCTGGTACAGTATATGATCTGTACTAGGATGGAAACATAGGGAACTCAAGGCAGTCTCAAAAAAAAAGCACGGCTCATTGTGCGGCTGAAATATCTACTGGAAGGGAGATGGATTTCCACAGTGAAGTCTAGACATACGCAAGAGCCAGAAAACATAAACTAAAGGAGTAGAGACTTGATACACCAAGCAGGAGCTTTGTAAAGCACGTGTAGCTAATGAGAGACGGTCAGGCAGCTTCAAAGAGGAGCTTGCCAGGAGTGAGCAGCTCTGTTCACTGCTGCAGACAGGGTTTGGTGAGGGACTCTCCAGGACACAGACGCGTTTGTAGTTGTAATTAGGGGTGATTTGTAGTACAGCTTGCGCTGATGAATAGTGCACTGAGAAATGCAACAATTTAAAATTGGATAATCCCAGGTGAATTTAATGCTGCTGTTGTTCAGAGCAATAGGTCTGTCCAGAGAGACATGCGTTAAAAAAACTGCCTCTTCCTGACAGCTTCCTAATTAGGAGACTGATGTCAGGATCAAAGGGTTTAATTCACACACAGCACTATCTCTCCCATTTCCTCTCCAGCTAAATCACAGTGGCCTTGTCATTTCTGCTTCACCGAGTCCTATATGCCAAGCATCATTTAATATTACGCTAGTAGTTTTTCTGAGGTTTCTGAAGGGAGGTGGATTGGATAGAACCATTTCTAATTTAAACTGTTCGTTCAGAGCCTTCCTGTCTACACTAACCTCCTTCCCTTCCTCTAAGCAGATTTGTATCTTTAAGTCGCTGGTGTCTGTTAACTCTGAAAGGTGAACTGCAGGGAACAAGGCAAACTAAATAAGAAGTACATACCGGCAAAGGACTTCCAAGTGCATCCCTTGGTTGTCTTCAACATTCTGTCCCTCAGGGAAAGGCTGATTTCATTCCAGCCAGTTCATCGTGTTGCACAGAGGCAGACCGGTGAGGCTGTGGGATTCGTGTCATTACACACCTTCACACACGCCAGGC
Source organism: Streptopelia decaocto (assembly GCF_964273445.1). NCBI lineage: Eukaryota > Metazoa > Chordata > Aves > Columbiformes > Columbidae > Streptopelia > Streptopelia decaocto. The sequence continues at coordinate 24,123,677 of NC_138660.1, forward strand.
GGGCGCTGCTTGCTCGGCTGGCTGGAAGGCAGGTCACTCTCCCCCACCGCGCAATCCCATTATGGTCTGAGTGTGGCTCCATCCTTCCTCTTGGGATGCAGCCAAGACGGTATTATGAGAGTAACATTACAGGCCAGTAAGTGCTGGATTCTGGCTCATGAGGGACACAGATGTGTGCACACAAGCCCAATTATTCAGCATTGCTGGGGTGAGGTTGCTGAAGATGGAGTCGCACGCTCTCCTGTGTGGTGCGCATGGGATGTCACAGCCCCAGTCTCAGGGTTAGGTGGTCTCCTTTCAGAAAGATGGGAATTCAGAACTCTTAGGAAGGAACCTCTGCGCCTCCTTCTGCTTTCAGTAAATGCAGAAATTCTCTATTCTCTCATCAATGCAGCTGAAATTTGGGGCAGTGACTTGCAGGACATGACACATATTTATAAATTACTAATTTCCAAGGAAGGCCACCATCATGCTCTGATCCTGCTTGGAACTTTAGTATGTGATAGACTTCTGTGTTTTCTAGGCACCTTGGTACGATTTTCAGGTACCTTGGTACGATTTTCAGGTACCTTGGTACACGTCATTCAGTCTCTTTTTATTGTTGTTGGTTTCTATATGTATGTTTCCACATGCCCATTATTTAGTGTTACATTACTCCCAATTTATTTCCTACCTTAGTGCTTTGTATGCAGATAACTTTATTTGTTGTGTCGTAACTAGCCACAGTGAAGTTGTCATACTGCCTTCTATTTAGTCAGTTGTAAAAAGCTGTTTAATTTCTTTATGGAAGTCAGATAGGAGAAACAACGGGAGCCTCCCATCAGATACTGACACATGTGCCTGCTCCTTCCAGAAAAGATCCAAGTGAAACCACACAGTGCAAAGAACTAAAATCAGCAAAAGTTGTATAGGAGCCGGGGAAAAGGACATGATGCCATGAAGAGCATCGTCCTGAGGATCAGTATCTGGAAAAGACCTATAGAGCTGTAAAAAAGAGGCATGCTCTATATGTTTTATGTATGCTGTTTCAGGGGGGAAAAAAGGTTTTTCTGCATTCTCCATGAAGAGTTTTCTGTTCGTCACACATTAACCTATATCCTCTTAGAAAATGAAGATGTTTTGTTGCCACAGAACAAGAAGAGAGGCAGGAGACCAGCACCTTATGCATTTATTAGGCTTTCTGTTTTAAAATGATGCATCAGTGACAGACGTCATCCCCAGTAATCCTCTGCTGACTTATCAGAGGCGTGCCAAATAACTGAGAGCTGCTCAGAGGATAGAGGTTACTGAAACAGAGACCAACAACTTCCAGTAAAGACAGGGACGGTTCTGCCGCTGTGTTTACTGTGGAAGTCAGCAATTGCAGGGGAGTTCAGGGCGAACTTTCAGTTGATTCTGAAGGCTAAATCTGGAGCAGCCACCCACACGTGAACTGGATTGAACTGCGGCTTCAGCTGGGACACTAAGACCTGGATTGGTTCAGACAGCCAGTCGTCAGTGTCCCCGGCTGGCTGCAGGTCCCCTCCTTGGCCACCAACATCATAACAATGCTTTGTGGCCATGGTGGCACCCAGAGCCCACATGCGCGCCTGCATCTGAGCTCTGTTTGTGCTCCACTGCCTTCTTGTAGAGATTCACATTTATTCTTGCTTCATTTGTAGGGAGCAGATAAATCTACCCGTTACTTAAATGGTGAAGTCCTTTCTATTTGAGGCAGGAGGTGAAACTGTATCTCCCATCCTTTGTCAGTACAGGAAGATTTTTACCAGATATGTCTTTGACAGGCCAAAGGAAGATAAGGAGAGTGGCTGAGGGACCTGTGGGTTTAGCCTGGAGAACAGGAGCTGAGGGGAGACCTTTTGATCTCTGAACTGCCTGAAAGGAGCTTGGAGCCAGGGGGGATCGGGCTCTGCTCCCCAGGAACAAGCATCAGGACAAGAGGAAACGGCCTCAAGTTGCGCCAGGGGAGGTTGAGGTTGGATGTGGGGAACAATTTCTTCCCCAAAGGGCTGTGGGGCATTGGAACAGGCTGCCCAGGGCAGTGGTGGAGTCACCATCCCTGGAGGGCTGGACAGACATGGAGATGAGGTTTTCAGGGACATGGGGCAGTGCCAGGGGTGGGGGAATGGTTGGACTTAATGATCCTGAGGGTCTTTTCCAGCCAAAATGATTCTGTGATTCCACAATTCTGTGTTGGGTGACGCACAGGGCTGCGCTGCGGGTTTCAGCCACCATCGCGCATTTTCTGAAAGTTCCCAGGTGGCTCATGCAAGGAACCATCTTTATTAAAACAACAACTGTTTTACACTCCCGTACAGTTGTTCATGTCCCACGTTGATGCTCACAGTGACCCTTTTTCTCACAGGCTCCTGCAGTGTCCCCCGTGAGTCAGTTACCCAGCTAAAATCAAACTATTTTATAGCAAAAAAAAATGTTCAGGGAGGGGAAAGAAAACAGTTTTGTGTTTTGTTGCAGTTAACTCTGCCCTTTATAACGGTTTCCCGTCACTAAGCTCATTTCGGTTTCCCAAAACCCCGCGCTCCCGGACACAGCCCTGCGGCCTCGGGGGCGGGGCCACGCGTGTCGGCTCCGCCCCCCGCGCTGCGCCCCCTGGCGGCTGTTTACCGCCTGAAGCCTCGCGAGAGCATCCCGCCTCCAGGGGCGCGCGCAGTGTGCGCACGCGCGGAGCCGTTGCCGGCCGTTCGGCGGACCGGCGCCATTTTGGGCCTGCGGGAGGCGGCCGGTGTTGGCGGCGGGCGGTGTTGGCGGCGGCCGGAGTCGGCGGGCCCGAGCGGCGAGCGCTGCGCTGGGGGCTTGGCCCCGCTGCCAGCCCTCGGTGCCTCGGCGGGAGTGGCGGCCCGCCATGGAGAGCGAGTACTACGGCGGGGACCAGTCAGGTAGCGGCGCGGGAGCGTCCCCTCCTGGGAGGGACGTTCGGGACGCTGAGCCCTGTGAGGGAGGCTGCGGGGAGCGCTCGTCTGCGTCCGTTCGGCCTCTGCTGCGGCTCTTGGGTCTCGCTGTGGTGTCGCGGAGCGGCAGCGGAGCCGTGGCCGGGGTCCCGCTCGGTGGCCGCTCCAAGGGGGTGCGTGTGGCCGGGTCGGGCCCCTCGGCCCCGGCGTTGGGCAGCGGCTCCGCGGGGCCCTGCGGTGGCATCGGCGGGGCCGGGTCCGCTGGCCTCATTGGCCTAGCGGCCACTTTATTGTTGTTTCAGTGTTTTAATTAACGTGCTAGTCAGTGCTTGCGTGCATGTTCTGAGTAGTTTCGTGATCTCCTTGGGGAGTATCTGGGGGGGGGGTTTGTTCCTGACCTTCCCAGTACAGACCCTCCGTTTCTGCATCAGTAGATGAGTCTGTGTGTGCAGTGCTGCCCCGTTCCCATCGCTGTCACTGCGCCCTGAAACGCTGCTAGATGGCATCGAGTTTTACTTTTCTGTTCTTAACTTCGGGGTAGATGATGGTGGAGCTACTCCAGTGCAAGATGAACGGGATTCAGGATCTGATGGTGAAGATGAAGGAAATGAGCAGCATTCTGGATCTGAGAATGGAAGCGTAGAGCACCATTCAGAGGTACTACCAGAACCTTATCTAGATAAAGATTGCTCTTCTATAAAATGATTTATTGTTGTTGTTTAAAGAGACGTTTTCTCTTAACTGAGACTTATGTGTTTATTCAGTTGTTCTTAAGAGTACCATCTGGCAAAATGTTAGTCCAGAAAGAAACATGTCAAGTAATCTCTTGACCAACGCATAGGATAGGGTCTGATTTTCCTTCTTAATTGTTGTAATAGAATTCACTATTTTATACTAGAAAAAACGTATTCTTATATGGAATTGCAGGAAGATAAACGTTTTGGGGTTTTAAATTCTCAGTAATGCATTATGAGGAATTTGGAATTTTACCTCAAATTCTGCATATTAATGTAAAATCACACGTTATGGAGGCATAGATTTCCTTACCAGAGAATAAATGATCTCCCATCTTTCCTCTCGGATGTGAGCGTTGACTCTCAAGTCTCTTTTGTGTTATGTTTTTTCACCTTGTCTCTCACAGAGGAGCAGGTGTCCATGTGGAGCATGTTGAGGTTCCTAAATGGGATCTGTTCTTCCTCTGAAGAGGTTCTTGTTTTGAGAAGCCTACCCATGAAAAGGGTGGTAATACTGTGATCCAGGGTTGTATCTGGGGAAGAGTCACTTGTGGATTGACTATTTTGGTTGCAAAGAGATTCTGATAAAAGGAAGGTTCCCTTTAGATTTCTAGGACAGTTTTGGAGTTAATTTTGAGGATTTTTTTTGTGACATGATGTAGAATTACATCAAGTCTTACTAGGAAGGAACAATTTTTGCCTGTGAATTCATGTCTTCTGCCGACAAAGTTGTGCTAAGGAGAACTTTTTGTAACTCATAAAAATTTTAGTCAAAGCCATTTCATTCAATTCTGCATATTTTAATGCATTTTATGTGAAGATCAGGATTGACTCTGGGTTTTTAGCAGTTACACATTTTAAAAATTGCTTAAAATGCATAATGTGATATACTGTAGCAGACTGATGTGTCAAAAGGCTCAACTTTGCTGTGGTATAGCTTGCAATCTTTTTTTTTTTCCTCTCCAATTCGTACTTCTCTCAGAGTTAGAATGTAGATTAAGATTTTATATTTGTATAAAATGAAAGTTCTTCCCATGTATTTGAATTTGAGTGTGAAGCATATTGGAATTTCTTTTTTTTTGAAGGTGTTGATATTTACAAAAGAAGGAATTGATTTGGTGCAAGGCAGTATCTCTTATTGTGACAACCAGGGTTTCAATGTGGGAGAACATACGTTGTTCAGCGTGGGAGAAATAACTGTCTTTCAAAGCGATATAGTACTTCTGTTTTAATGAGAAAAAATGGTGATGAGTGTGCGGAGAGTCATGTTCCTGCTACAATAATATTAAGCTTTTTCTGCTGTATATGAAAACTTGGTCATTTCTTCTTCTATTACCCTTTGAGATTTTAATGCTACTTACTGTGACAAAGTGGTTGGAAATCTGGCCTAAAGAACAGATGGTTGACTATTACTTGCGTCTTCAGCATGTCTTTTTCAGATTTAAATAACTAGAAAGTACTAGGACCTATTAGCACTGTTACCGGATCCTCTTCGTGTGCCTGCATTATTTTAAGGGCTCTGTTCTGTGATGGCTGTTGAATATTCCTCTGTAGATACAATACTTCAGAAAATCCATTAAAAAAAAATGAAACCGAATACCAAACTGAACTAAAACACCTTCAGGTCCAGTAGTAAAACTGAGCATTCAAGCCTTAGTGCTTTATTTGATTCAGTTCAAATCATTAACATTTGAGTATTCTGTTTTGTTATGAAGTCTTACATTCTTAGTTTTCTCTACATCTAATTCAAAATGCAACTCAAGACGCAATAACGTGGAGCAGCTGTCTCTGAAAGGAGTAGCTTTCAGTGACTGAGCGTATTATTTACCCTAAATATTCTCTCATCCTCTTATTTCCTTCATCTTTAGGAGTATGTGGGAGGAATGACACTCAAAGGTAATAGAACCTTTGAGACAGCCTAATCAGTTAAGTCTATTTCATTACTACTTCGTCTCTAATTTAGAACTCAGATATAAAGAACTGAAGTTTTAAACTTTCAAACTTTTTTTTCAGGTTCTTAACTTTAAAGAAAAGGGGAATCCTGAGGAATTACTTATGTAGGTCTCAGGTATGTGGGTTTTTCTTTTACACAATTCTTTTCTGGCTTTCCTTCCCCCAGTCCCACTTTATCTATAAATGTTTTTCTTGATGTCCTTACCAATTCTCCTTTAGAAAAATAGAATTAGATAACACATAGTTTTAGTACAGTAATGAGCATGAAATCATGTTTACAGTGTTTGAGTCAGACTCATACAGAAATCTTTAATTACTTGGATTCTTGCACTTTCACTGAGTCGTTGCTGTTTTCATGAATTAATTTATGGTTTGACTGTGACTGCTAACAAACATATATACAAATATCTTACATTTCTGAAAAAAAGAGAAACTTGCCGATCTGCCTATGATGGTTATGTATGCCTTAGTTTAACAATTGTCATTCATGAGATTGTAGTGGATGGGTCAGTTTTGTCGAACTTCCTAAATTATCAATGTAGTACCTCTTAAAAGTGGCTGCATGTTGATCCAATAAACGACTTACTAACCGAAATTTGTAGGTAGAAGGATAACACTGTAAATTTGATTTTGATGTATTCTTTTTTTTATACTGTACTAAAGCCTCATGTTATAGAATTCTTTCAGTTAAAAAAATTAAGGACATCTCAATTAAAATGTTTATAGATAAAGAGGAGGAAGAAAAGAAAGCAAAGGATTTACAGAAAAATATAGTAGCAGTTACCTGAGACCTACTTGTTTTTGAGGATGTCTGAGGAAAAATAGAAAACTCCAAAATTACATTCTTGATTTATTTGAAAACATCTTTTTAGAGACGAACTAGTAAAAAAAAAAAAAAAAGGCATGGAGGGGCAAGTATCCTACAGGGTTTAGTCATCTTACTAGTGAAGTTGCATACTATCAAGTATATTGCTGAACATTCACAGGTTCACTGATTGTATTTAGAAGACCTTTGTGCGGATGGCTGCGGACGGGGCCTGTTCCATGTGGGCTCTTAGCAGGTCAGGTCTGCTTTACAAGATGCCCAGTTACATTAGCGTGCTGAGTCTGAGGCAGCGTGTGTGATCTCTGCTGCGCTTGCTGCCTCCGCTGGCACAAGCGTGCTTTTGGGTCAGCTCTGCTGCAGCTTTCCTGGCTCAGGGCAAGGTGGTTGGTGCCTGTCTGCCTGGTCTGTGTAGGGACACCTGTATTATGTAAGTGGTTCTTCTCGTGGTCATGACATCACAAGAGAGTTCAGCCGCTGGAACCACTGGGGTTCTGTGGGGCAGAGCACTGTGTAATCAGTGTGAGCTGATTAGGATACTCCCCCTCCCCAAACATCTTCGCTCTCAAGCGGTGGTGTCAGTTTGCAGTAACAGATTAGAGGTTAAATATATTGTGAAGTGCTTCAGTACTAGGGCTGTATAATTGTAACAGTTTAAACAGGGTTGTGTTGTTTTCCTTGGTTTATTCAGCAAAATCTATTATTACTGTAGATGTAATTATCAATACCTACTCAACATTAGCTGTCTGAAATCAAGAGAAGACAGACAAACTCACCAAAAATGGTAGGAAAAATTAAATATTTTTTATTGTAATAAATATCAATTTCAGTGTAGACCTCTGCATTTCAGTACTTCCCAATGACCTTTCCTGTAACACTGCTGTAAAATCTGTGTTGCCTCTTCTGTTTGCAGCTGCAGTTTTCTTTAATCTTAAATAATACAGTCAGAGAAAATATATAACATACACATGTTGTTAGTTTATATGGGGGATACTCGTCAGGAGACAGCAATTGAATTATTTTTTTTTGTAAAGAAGAAAAATAGTAAATGAAATGCCATAACAAGCTGAGAACAGTTGAGTGTGTGTATGGCCTTCCTCAGCTGTGCATCCTTAATTCTGTAACTTCTTAATCTTTATATTCGTCAAAATTCCAAATTCAGGTTTTAACAGAAACATGTTTTCTTTCTGTAAAGAAAAATGAGACACTGAATACCACCACTGTGATTCAAAAGACTGGCATCGCTGTAGAGACAGAGACAAGCAGTAGAGAGAAAACTACTTGCTCAGATTCTCCCAGCGGTGGTTTTGTGGCTGGCACTGAGTAGCACGGAATTAGTGAAGTTGTATTCAAAATGCATGTTTTGTGATTATATAGTAGTGATTTTTTTCCATTGGGCACTAACTTTCTATTAGTGGTTCTGCAGTAATTTAGAAGTTGTTGTTTTATTGAGTGCTAGCCAAGGGAGTAAATATGTATGGTCTAAAGTCATAATAAACAAAGTTACTTACCACTTAGTATAATTCTTGAGGGAGTAGTTCTTACTAATACATTTAAAAAATCAGTGGTGTAGTTTGTCATAGGTCTAGGATAGATACACCTGCATTATTTTGTACGGCTCTGGATGTGTGAGTAGAATGACTATAGAGAATAAAAATAGATAATCTGTCTTTCCAAGGAAATTAAATTGCTGACAAATAAGATTTGGAAGCTTCGGGACATTAAGTATCTCCCAGGTCTGTAGATACTCAGTTTGCAAATATGCTAGTGGAAGGAGTCTGTAGCTGAGACAAAATCACCCCTGAGGGAAGCGTGGTTGAACAGTGGAGTTGAGTATGCCCAAAAGTTCCTTTTGCGGTGTTGTTCTTTTCAGTTGAAAAAAGGATTGTTGTGACAGTGACTGTGAGAGGTGTACTGAGCTAATGAAGTGAGCGTTCAGGAATCTAATTTTGTTTTCTTAGACAGATACATTTGAGTTTTTCCAAGTAGAAATTACTTGTTGTAGGAAAGATAAGCCAAGATGTTGTCAGTAATGATATTGATGGGTGACTTGTTAGAGGTTTTTTCCAAAAATTGAGCATATGGCTCAATGCTTTTAGTTGTGTAGAAAAAGATATTGTGTTTCAATTCTGCAGTTTTAAGAAGATCGGTGTATTTTTCCATAGATGTTCTCTGGTGTCTGGACAGGCATGGAAGCCAGCAGCTTAAGAAAGAAGCATTGAATCTGTTCTTACATTCTTCTTACATTGCACAGAACTTGTTCACAATAGTACTCTGAAAGGTCTCTCTAAAACTTTATTCCTGTTTTTTTTTTTGGTAGGCTTTTGGTTTTGATGTGTTTTTAAATAAGTTTCCTTGGCAAAGAATGAGAGGGCACAAGCTGTCTTGAGCTTCATGTGGAAAGTAATGCATGTACAGTTTCAGAAGAAGGTATTTAATATAAAAAGCATTTGTTTGAGATAGTAAGAAAAAGAAAATGACAAGTGTGAGATACTGTTTCTTATTACTGGACATTTGGACTAAACCACTTTGAAGGCTTGACTTTTTAAAATAAAAGCACTGAGCATTTACTCTTGAGGAACTGGACCCTTCTTAGACATGTTTATTTGGGTATTTTAAAATTCTGTTACCATTTCCAAAATATGATTGAGCTGCAGGGTAGACAGACTTCAGTTGATCTCTTACTGGTTTTTTGGACCTGAAGTATTTGCTAGTCCTTTGATACAAATTGCCTAATACTTATTTCTGTATAGAAAGTATTTTAGTTTGCAGTACCTTGGATAATCACATTGGAGGAAAGACAAGCAAAAATTCAGTACATTTTTTGTTTACTTTTTAAGTTTTGTTTTGTTTGGGTTTTTTTTGCTCAGTTGCCTGAGATTATTTTTCTCTTTCAGAATGAACACAGTGATGGAGAAGATGATGGGCAGATGGGAGAGACTCATATGACAGACTCTGAAAATGAGGATATCCCAAGGCAAAAAGACAGTGACTCGGATAATGAGGAGGCTCCAAATCACAATGCGAGTGATTCAGACAATGAGGCAGCTCATGGAGGGAAAGACAGTGATTCTGGTACCGAGGACCGTCCAAACCGGCATTTAAGTGATTCTGAAAATGAAGATGCCTTAAATCATCGAGCGAGTGACTCTGAAAACGGAGAACCTCACAGGGAGCACAGTAGTGATTTCGAAAATGAGGAATCACGCAAGCAGCCAGGCAGTGACTCAGAGAGCGAGGAGCTCCACAAGCAGCCGGGCAGTGACTCGGAGAGCGAGGAGCTCCACAAGCAGCCAGCCAGCGACTCGGAGAGTGAGGAGCTCCGCAAACAGCCGGCTAGCGACTCGGAAAGTGAGGACGTTCCCAGACACAAACAAGAAATAGAGTCTGGAGACAGTGATGGGGAGGACAGGAAGGAAGAGGTGCAGAATGATTCTCATAATTCAGATAATAAACGTGTCAGGGAAGGATTTCAGGACTCTGATAGTGAAGAGGAAGCTCCTAAGAGACGAAAAATATCAGACAGTGATGAAGAAGAGAAAGAGGAGGAGAAGACAATGAAGAGGAAAACAGCTATCCTTTCTGACAGTGAGGATGACACTGAGAAAACACGTAAGGAACTATCAGTGTGAAAATGAAAATGTGATGTGGCAAGCAGTAGTGTTAAATAACTGTTTTCATGTGACGAAAACAGAAATATGAAAACATAAAGCAAATTTGGTTTTAGAGCACAACTGCATTTGTGGAGGCTTTTGTTCTACCTGCATTTCTGTGTGAATCTATATCTAATACTTTTGAGTGATAAGTAGGTCAAACAGAAGTAAAAGAGAAGACTGCAGTGATCTTGCTTTATACTGTCATCTCTTGTATTGATTATTCCTGTTAGTCATTACTGTTTTGGTTTTTTCACTAGTATTTTTTTCCTGTTTTTTCATATACTAGAGGTGAGAGTCAGTTTTGAAGTTACAAGTTTTTATGGATAAATGTAGTGCATAGAAACTCCAGTTACTAATTGAATAAAACAGATTTTAGGTTATGTTTTTTCTAAGAAATGGCAATGATTTTGTGTAGGAAGGCAAGTTAGCTCCCAGTTTTTTTAGATCACTAGTTGTGAGTTGTGTTACTAAGACTTGTAGTAATGCTGCTTTCTGTTGACAGCTGCAAAAAAAGTACGAATCCTTTCTGATGTTGAAGAATCAGATAGTGATGCTGCTTCGGAGAAATCTGACAAAAGGAAGAAAAATATTGTATCGGATAGTGAGGAAGAAGAAGACGAAAGAAAAGAGAATGCTGGGAAGAAAAAAGAAGAGAAAGATCTGTTTGGCAGTGACAGTGAATCTGGAAATGAACAAGAGTAAGTGCTTCTGGGAATATAAATTCCTTCAGGGGTGTAGATAGTGAAACTAATTGTGAATGGAGAATGGATGAATCCCAACCAGAGAATGATTGTCCACCTTCGTGGGTGGTGTGAAGAGGAAGGTCAGTGCTGGGTGGCAGAATGAGAGGTGGATCTCCACACAGTCACTAGAAATTTTGCAGAAAACACACTTCTCACTGTTCCAGTCTAAACAGATAAATGTTACTCTTACTTTCACAGGAACCTGATTGCAGATATATTTGGAGAATCTGGTGATGAGGAAGAAGAGGAATTTACAGTAAGTGTTATTGTGGATGTTTCTTGTTCACTTGCTAGATGTAGTCTTCCTGGGAAGGTACTGCAGAATAACTGTTCAGGGTTGAATTCATGTTTGAGGATATGCTAGATCAGTAGCGAAGCTCTGTTATCTGCTGGACTCACTGAGGTAGTTTTTAGGTTAAGTAACATTAATAGCACCTCTGTTGGGAGAGTTATTGGTGCAAAAGTCAAAAGTGGAATTAGGAAGCCTCTGTTCCTCTTTCTTCTAGATCCTCTGCAGACTTACCAGAAGGTTTTTGAGTGTCAGTGTCAGGTGCCTGAGTAGACAATCAGTCTTAATCCATACACTGATTTGCACTGTCTTTACCCATCAGGGTTTTAACCAGGAAGATCTGGAGGAAGAGAAAGGTGATGCAGACATGAAGGAGACAGCAGATGAATCAGACTCTGATGATAACATCAAAAGAGGGAAGCAGTAAGTCAGTGTTTCATATACTCCTTTGTTAAGAGCAAATGCAGCATTTCAGTGAAAGGGCTCCTCCAAAGACTGGCTGGGCTTCTTAGTTTAGAAAGGCATGGGACTATGTTTCTACAGAAAGTGTGTTCTCATAAACTATGATGGAAGGTCCTCTCTCAGCTTGTGCAGTTTAGTCACTTTGCAGTCCATAGCAGATTACCTGTGCTGCTGCTTCATGGTTTGCATCAAAGCCTGAGTGAATTTAACATTGAATCAAACAAGCATTGAATGCTACTTTTAGTAGGTCAGCCCTGGAGTCACAGGAGTGTTTGTCTGCTAGCGTAAGGGATAACGTATGGCAAGAGTTGTCATCAGCATGTCTCCTGATTCCTTTCTCTCTGCTCCAGAGCAGTGGATTGCAGACACAGGAAAGCTAAATATTTGTCAGCTTCACTGACAGCTTTAGCACATTTGGACTCTGGATATTACACATGTACATGTCGTTAGCCATTTCAGCAAGGTCTTGCAGATGTCTGGCAATCTCAGTGCCATTGAAGCCCTTTGTTCCCATTTGTATACTGAGGATAACTAATTATCTTATGGGGACATTGGGACATAATGCTTGTAGATTTACTGGAGAATTTTTGAAAGGTTACACTACAGAAATACAAATTTATTTCCTATAAAGACAGTAAGATCAACCCTCTTGTGACCGTCAGCAAACTCTCTTCTTGCATTTCAGTATGGACTTCATGTCAGATTTTGACATGATGCTGCAACGAAAGAAGAGTATGAGTGGCAAGCGTCGACGAAACCGTGATGGTGGAACTTTTATTAGTGATGCAGATGATGTGGTCAGTGCTATGATTGTGAAGATGAACGAAGCAGCTGAGGTGAGTTTTCTAGGCTACAAAGACACCTTAAAATCCGGTTCCATTTTGTGATCAGTAAAATAAAGAAATCTGGCTGGTTCTCAGGAGTAATCTGCATGTCACAGAAAGCTTTCAATTTTTAAATAATTGTTTAAATGTTAATTTTGCTGTTCTGAATTTAAAACAATTATTCTGTTGAAATTTGGAGAAAATATTTATTAATTTTTAAAATCAGTTAACCTGCTAAACTTTGATCAGCTGAGATCAACTATCCTTTAAAGTGTTGCGAGGAGTTGGGTTTAATATGTTACTGTGCAAGGTTTATTGGGGTCTTGCCTTTTGTCAGGTGTCTTCTGTTGTGGTTGTAGTTCTGGTGGAGTAGCAATCAAATTAACAAACAGCAACGCAAAACTTGTTTAAAACCAATTGGGGGTAATATATAGAACTTCAGAAAGAGGAGTTGTAAAAATAACGACACAGAATCTTCCTGAGAATAAGATAAGGATAATGTGTTTGGGGAGAAAGGGGAGAGTGAGATAGTGATCTGGGAGACATCTGAGACTTTCTTGGTCTTGACAAGAAAGTATTTTTTTGACAAAACGACAGCCAAATATTTTACATGAAGCCATAAAGTTAGAAATACTGGAGAGAAGGAAGAGCTGAGCACTGGTATGGTGGTGTCTTTGGTTCTCCAGCACATGCCTGTCAAAGCATTCTGGGGCATGAAGAGAGGAAGAAGGGCATTGGAATAATCTCCTCCCTTGCAATAAAAAAATATTGTGCAGAAAGAGCCTTTGGTGGATTAAGACAAATGGAAAGGAATTGCCACAGCAGGACATAAAACCGTTGGTTGTAATGGGTCTTTTTGGTACGGGAGCCCAAGTACTAAACAGATGGTGAGATTATGGCTATGGATGAGAGGAACTTTGAAACCTAGAATTTGTATTAGCACATAACGCACATTCGTGTGCTCTTAATTACACCATGCTTCATCCTAAACCTCTAGGTTCTCCAGTTAGGTTCTTAGGTGAAATAAGTATACATATTCTCACTTCTCATTGTTTTGGTTAGCTATTTTTCTGGTATTCGAGTGAGATTTTTATGAACAAAATTTCTAGCATGGTGAACTCTGCAGACTTAGAGTTTATTGCAGTAGACCTCCATTAAGGATGCTGTTAAGGAAGATGTTGGCTAAGCTGGAGACCCTTTTTAAGAGAAGTCATCACATGTGTTTTGGGGCTGTAAAAAGACAGAGCAGGGTATAAAATTAGTGTAACCCTGCCAAAGTTGCACTTCTTGTTTAGTAGACTAATTTTTTTCCTGTAAATGTTGTCAGGGATGAGAGTTGCTGTTTTCTGCTTTTGATTAACTTGTGCTGATTCTTCAACTCCCTACAGGAGGATCGACAGCTGAATACACAAAAGAAACCAGCACTAAAGAAATTAACTTTGCTGCCAACTGTAGTTATGCATCTTAAAAAGTGAGTTGTCATTCTCCCTGTTAATTACCCTCTTGGGGAATATTGGGAATTTGGTGGATTTCATGGAGTGACATTACAGTTCTTTGGATTATGCCCTGAAACACTTTTTCCAAGTAAATGCTGGAGCTAGGTGGCCTCAGAAACCTAAAATTCTATGTAATTTTACCTGTTAATTTAACATGAAACAAACTCACATGCGCTATTGTGGTGAAGGAAGATCACATCTTAAAATTTTGATGCATTGTATGACTTTGTGGCTTCTCTTTACTTTAAACCTTCTAGGCAGGATCTCAAAGAAACTTTCATCGACAGCGGTGTTATGTCTGCCATCAAAGAGTGGCTTTCTCCGCTTCCGGACCGAAGTCTGCCAGCACTAAAGATACGAGAGGAGCTGCTCAAGATCCTGCAAGAGGTTTGAAACTGACTTTTAACCATATCGATTTATGGCTTCTCCATGGCTTTATAGTCATGTGCTTTAGGGAAATGTATGGTGATCGGTGTACTGTAGCTGCTACCAGTGAACCATGCAGATACATACAGAAGGATGTAAACTGCAAAACAGATGTGTTTATTTAAAAGTTGCATCATTTTAATTAGTCTTTCTTACTTTGTAGATGTGCTGTCTAGCTGAACAAAATTCGGCTATATTCGTGATAAATCTAAACTGCTAAGTCCCTTATCTTCCCTTGTTCTTGGTGGCTGATAAATTGTGATTGGTCACTTTAGTTTGTCTTTGCCACATTCATAAAATAAGTGTGGCATAGTTCTGGTAGTGAAGTGCAATTTTTCTTGCAGCACCATTAGCTGGCTTTATTTGACTGAAGCTCTAGAAATATTTATCTTTGGTAAGAATTTGGAAGATTTCTGCCTGAATTTAGATTTGGCCCTGCCTACGTGTTTCAGTTTTATATGCCAACTTTAGTAAAGAGACATTTGCCACATAGCCCTGAGCTTTTCTCTTGTGTGGTCCCTTCTCTTTTCTGGCCTATTAAAGTGTGCACTAGAAAGCCCATCACACTCACTTTTAGCGTTCTTGGGTAATATAAGCTAAAGAGCATTTGGAGTAAATAATTCTGGAAACTTATTTTTGTGTACAAAAAATAAGAATGTTAAGGTAAATATATAGTTTTTGGTGTTTGATACTTTAACCAATTCCTACTGGAACAATGAAAAACAGTTTTTTGTCAAGGTTTTTGTGAAGGTGGGTTTTGGTCTTTTTGCAAAGCTCAATGACACCATTAATGTTCAGACACCATTTCTTGCTGTTTGCTGACTTTTGCTTTATCCTGCAGCTGCCCAGTGTGAGCCAAGAGACCCTGAAGCACAGTGGCATTGGCCGAGCTGTGATGTACCTCTACAAACACCCCAAAGAGTCGAGACCTAACAAGGATATGGCAGGGAAGCTCATCAGTACGTAAACTCCCTTTGCCTTGCGTCAGTGAGATTTCCCTGCTACTTTAATTTCTGCAGCAGTCTTTCCATTGCTATAATCTGTGGTAGAATTAATTCTGCAATGTAGGAATCTCGCTAATCTGTTTCATTGCTTTTTTTGTGGAGCTCTTAAACGCTGCTAAATTAACACTGCTAAATCGCACACACCTTTTTCCTGCTTCCTTCATGTTCTAAACCAGAGGAAAGCATTTATTTTGGCCAGATTGTACTGTGCATGCTACAAAGGCAGGAAGGTGCTGCCAGATTCTTTATTCCATGGGCTTTAGAGAGATCTTGAATGACTCGAAGTTTACTACTTAAACAGTTGTCCATGTGTAGTGCACTCCATCCTGGATGACTGCAAACTGATTATAAACTTTTTATGTTATTTAGGGACTATTTTGCCTATTTCTAAATTAACATTCACTGTGTCGTGCAAGAGTTCCTGACACTATTCTAAGAGCACAGAGAGATTCTGAATGAGCAGGCAACAGCAAGAGACTTTCTGGATGAAAGCTCCCTCTTACTGTCCACAAAGCTGGATTTCCCTGAAATATTACAGAATCACACAATTACTTGTTTGGTTGAAAGGAAGTGTAAATACTTGCCATAAACTTTGAAAGCTGTATTTTGTCACCAGAGTGGCTTGGAGATGAATTTCAGAGGCCTAGCTTTTGTTAAGCAATTTTTTTTTTGTTTTTTAAATAGATGAGTGGTCTCGACCCATCTTTGGCCTTACCTCAAACTACAAAGGCATGACAAGAGAAGAAAGGGAACAGAGAGATTTGGAACAGATGCCTCAGAGAAGGAGATTGAGCAGGTAGGAGCAGTAGGCAGAAATGCAAAATCATTCCTTCTAAGACTACCATCAAGAAAAACAAAGTGTGTGATTATTAAGAGAAGTAAAAGGATAAGTTATAACCTCTCTCTTTTCTTTTATCGCACTTGACTTACTATTGTTCTGTTATGTATAGATGCCTATAAACTTTATTTTTCTTGCAGTTCTGGTGGTCAGACTCCTCGAAGGGACCTGGAGAAGGTGCTAACTGGAGAGGAAAAGTAGGTTGCATTTCTTTTTTCAAATTTTGATCACAAAAAAAGTGTTTCAATGGTACTAACAATATGCAATTTGTTTTGAGGTTTTAGAGGCAATGGTTATGCAGTGTCTTTCAGAGGTAGAACATGCTTATATTGCTTATACTTCTGTCTGTGTAAGACTTGTCTCTAACAGTCACATATTTTTTTGTGCAGGGCTCTCAGACCCGGAGACCCTGGGTTCTGTGCCCGTGCGAGGGTGCCCATGCCCTCCAACAAAGACTACGTGGTCAGGCCAAAGTGGAACGTGGAGATGGAGTCCTCCAGGGTAAGTACTGTGCTTGGGGGTGGTTTCACCTCTCCTGGGGACTCTGTCCCTAAGCTGCCTCTGATTGAGCTGGGAATCTACCACCTTATTGCTGTGGTTACTGTACAGTACAGTAGTTTCTTTAAGTGCCTCTTATTTGAGTAGACATAAGTTCTGCTACCAAGTGGGCTGTTTTAAGCTCATCAGATACTTTCTTTCAGGTATCGTTGCTTCTCTAACCAAAAAGAGATTTGCATGTTAAGTGTTCTAGAGTTTCTCTCCAGGATGAGAATGTGATTATAGGCCTCTTAGAGTATTTTGAACTAAAGCTGCAACTCAATAAGTGTGTCTCTGATACTTTTATACCTCTCCCTGGTTTTGTATTGTGTTTTTCTGATAATACTCCAGCTTGGGACAATTTTGAGGTTTCAGTAAACCGTAACAGCTTCAGTAGAGGCCTTTCTCTTGCTTTGTTTGGTTCATCCATCTACCTGTACAGTTTAATTTAAAAGCGGAGTACATGGTAGAACACATGTGAATGGAAGAAGTAATAATTACTGTGCTTTCTGCTGTTATCTCTCCATCTCTCCTTCTGTGCATTAATTGAGCTATTGTTTCTAGCCCGGGACTATTAAGAGAGGTATTAGTCGCTTGGAAAAACACAAGAGACGGTTTGCTGAACAGAAACGACTCAGCAAAGTGCATCGGGCCATCAAGTTCAGCATTGAAGGCAACAGGATGCCCCTGTAGCCATGACACTCTGCCTTCCCCAAGGTTGAGAGGTATCCATCCCTCAAGGGAGGTGTGAACAGTGCATGTGCTTCAGCTGTTGGCAGTTTGCACATACACGAAAGGAGTGTGTACACCCTAACTTAAACTTGGAAAAATTCTCCTTGTATTCTCTCATGTCTGTACTGTGACCTAAAAGGGAACTTGTACAGGAAAAAATAGGCTGTAGCACGTAACATCTGCCTCAACAGCTTCAGGGTACCCAAATGAAAGGTGTTAAATGAAAATAGCTTTGCACTGCCTGTGATTTGGAATGCTATTCTGACATCATTAGGTGTTCCACAGGAATTCTTAGCCTTTAGTGTAGGACCTCATGTCACTGTATACCAGCATCTGCGGCTGACGTTTTACTGGTCCAAAGTGAGGTATTTTTCACACCTTCTGTTTCAAGGAACTTGAGTGATGTGTGACTTGCGGGGTGGTTGACAGGAGACAGAGAACAAGACCTTTGCAGACCAGGGGGAGAGGAATCCCCTGCTGTGATTGTGGGTGGAGGGAGATCAATTGATGACATACATCAGTGTGGGAAATGTTTTGACAGTTTCTGGTCTGCATTTCAGTTGTGTGAACAGGGCTGCCACAAACTAATAGTGACAGAAGAGACTAGCACAAATGGTAGATAACTGTTGAGTTTAAGCTTCATATTTATTTGTTTAAAAAATATATATTTTTTAAAATCACTGTGAATTTCCAGATATTATTTCAATGAATAGTGAACAGTTTTATGAATAGTTTATTTAAAATCTGTGTGTCAGGAGCGCCTTCCTCAGTGATGGAAACAAGAGGTTCAGTTTCTAATATATGGTTTTTGTCAGATATTAAGTAGCATGCTGTGGAAATCTCTGTTTCTCCCAGAGTTTAAAGGTGTGAAGTTTCCATTATTTATTGTTTGTGTTGTCTAGTTAGGGAAAATTGCTTTCTCAGCAGTATGGCTTTGGATTGGAAAGTCCTTGCTGTTTGTCTTCGGTGGCATTTTGTTACAGAATCACTGTATTTAATCTGTGCGGAATAACTGCTGTGTCATCTCAGCTTTTCATTTGAGGGAACATGCAGAATTGAAATGCAATAACTCTTCTAATGACTTATGTGGGCAACTGAGGCATTTCTTTTGCTTCCCCTCACGCCGCCTTTTTCTCAACCTCTTGCTTTATGAGTACTAATCAGTGACCTTTAAAATAAGTTACGGTTTGGAATTGATATGTCAGCTCAGTCCACCACAGTTACTGTGTATTTGTATTTAAAAATCTTCCCCCCACAGGAAGCCTGTATGTGTTACACCACAGCGCAGTGTATTTCTGACACTCAACTCCAGCCAATATAGATACACTTGTTCCAAACTGTATATTCAGCCGGCATGTGAACAACTAACATGGTTATTAATCCATGTAATGTGAAAGCTGTAATGTTTGTGAGTGCCACTACTTCTGTCTATGTGATGATGCGTATATTGGGGGAACCATTTTTTGGGGACAGAATGCGTGTAGCTGGAACCTGTGGCTTCATCAGCTCCCTCGTGCTGGTTTCACCTTGCATGCATCGCTTTTCTCGAACCTCTGGGACGTCTGCTTTTTTTCAGTGGTAATTATTAGTTTTATTTTTTAAGTTCCAGGGAACCTCTAAGAAAGGGGTGAGTCGACTGGACAAACAGATGCGGAAATTCACAGATATCAGGAAAAAAAGCAGATCGGCCCATGCGGTGAAAATCAGCATTGAGGGCAATAAGATGCCATTGTGATCCTTCACAGAATACCCATGATCTCTGCTGTAAGACAATACACCCATAGACTCTTTGGAGACCTTTAATTTTTTTAACAACTTGTTTGTTTGGTTGTTTTTTTTAGTGAATCTTTAAAACTGTTGGTTCAGGTTCTGGTATAAGATGTTGTCCAAGGATTGTGAATATGGGGACTTCTTTCTTCTGATTGTATTTAAACTTGCTCTATGTGTCCTTTGTACAGACCAAGTATTTGTTGTATTGCAACACTTTAGACAATAAAACATCTGTTTTTTTCGGGGGGCCTGTCTTGTGATTGCTCAAGAGAATGTGTGTGGACCATCTGGTATTTGGAAAAGCTGCTAATTGTTGATTTTCTCTTTACCATTGTCCATTTCCTCTTTATTCAGTGCTTTATTAACCAGTTGTTCTGTCCTTGGAGATATACATGTATTTGCTTTGATTAGAAATATTGATCATCGTGCAGTTCAAGAGAAGACCAGCAGACAGACCACTAAAAATTCCAGCAGCTTCCAGCTAAAATGCTCGACGTGAGACAGACAGCAGGATTTCCCCACTATTGATCCTCCCTGCGAACGGCAAAGTCTTCCTCGGTGACTGCTACTGGAGAGCCAGCCGCCACAGCTGATGCGCTTGTCTGTCACATGTCATGGCACAGATTATTTTTAAAGTAAGCTATGGAATCTAGGTTAGCAAGGCTGCTCAAGAAATCTAAATATCAGATTGCTGGACACTTCTATTTTGAGGGTTTTATGCAGCATTTAGGCTGGTCGTGTAGAGCCCTTGCTGCAGGGCTTGATACTGCTGTGACTTCATTTTGTAGACTTGAAAGCCCTGTAAATTTTGAAATTTTCTTTGGCTTTGGTATTTGGGTGTAGCTCAAATGTGTGTTTTATTTTACTAGTGGTAAGGAGAGGGTTCCTGTCTCTGTGATAGGGAGGTAATGCTGCTAGTTCTTTGTCCCTGATACTACAGAAAGACAGCAGAGCTACATTTTGTACCTCTGCTTCTGAAAATGTTTATGTCTGTTGAACTGGCCTACTTTTCTTGCATGAAGTCGCCTTCGTTGCAGAGGAGCACAGCCTGTTTGCTGTAGTGTGTGTTCTGTAATTCTGTGAATTCTTTGAGGCATAAGGATCTTGGTGCTGGCTGACTCAGATGCTCAGTACTGCTGGCACTGAGCATGGAGAGAAGGTAAGTACATGGATGGTCACATTTTAAATAAGCTCCTAAGAGACTGAAAGGCACTGACAATAAAATAAAGCTGTATACGGGGACATGAACTTGGAGCGGAAACAGAAGGAGGATGCCAGCTAAAGGAGTTTTGCTGGTAAGGCTGCTTCACCTCTTGCAGGTACACTTGCGACACAGTAACTGATGTCAGGCAGAGAGTTTCAAGAGTTTGGGTTGTTTTTTGGTTGTGTTTTTGTTCTTTTACTATTTTTAATTATTGTCTGGTGCAACTCTGTGAAAAAAAAAAAAAAAAAAGTGAATGGTTTAGAGCTATTTGTACCCAAGTGTACTTGGCCTCGAAGGCAAGGGTTAGGATGGGCTTTTTTCTCCTGGCCACCCCCCCGGCCCTCAACTTAAAGCTGCAGTTCCAGAACTAAAATAGGGGGCTGTGGGCTGCTTTAAAATCCCAAGAGCTGTTTCCTTAAAGCTCTTATGCTGGTGGTCTTGTGCAGTCTTAGCACAGTATCTTGCCATCAAAAGTCACAAAGACCAGCTAGAAATTGCAGCAACAAGGAGCAGCAGAGAAAAATTGCAGTGAGATGGCAAAGTAGGTACGCAAAGGGGATAAATTAGTTGGGGGCCGTTACTCTGGCCCACGGGTATTTTATTTCACTTGCATTTTTGGGCATTGAGTATGTGAAGCTTTTTATGCCTGTTGGAGGGCTGGCCAGGTGCACAGCATAGGGAAGTTGTTTCCCGCTCTGGTGGTGTGTGGCTTTCTTGTCAAGTGGCTTCACAAATATTTCATGTCTGAATTAAGGTTTCATCAAAAACTGGGAGAGGGAGGTTGAGTACATTAGGGGGTGGGGGGTGTCTTCAGAATAAAGGTTTTCTTTCTTAGGGAAAAAAGTGTGAAAAATGGACAGTTATAACTGTTACTTGCTACTTCTGGATCTTTTGTGTCCTGTAGCTCCACTCTGTAGTATTGCCCATCCTCCTGCCTTTGCTCCAGCTGCATGGTAACAACTGTGGTGTCCACATGGGGTTGCAGAGCCAGCACTACTAGAAATGTGGGTGCTTTGCTAAGCAGCTCATGCACACATGGCGTTTTCCTGGCTTTGTGATGTGCGTGTAGGCTTGAGAAATGGAAACTTGTTTCTCTTAAAAAAAAAAAATCCCCAACCCTTTCTGATAGGAACTTGCATTAAGAAAAGTAGTCGTCTCTTGTTAGTTGCAGAATAGTTGTTTATTATACACAAGTGTTTTGCTCAGTAATACTTGAATGGACAATTTAACAGTTTATTGTAAAAAGACTCAGTTTCTTTGAAGGTAATTTTGATTTTACACTGTTAAGGACAGGAACTGCATAGTGTCTTTGAAGCACTTTGGAGTAATAGTATTGTCCCCTTTTTTTTTTTTTTTTTTCATTTAGATGTGGTATTAAGAAAAGTTAATAGAGAAGTTTTCAGAATCTTCTACACTTTCAACAACCTCTTTAATCCAGGGGATGTAGTTGGCTACTCTTGTATAGACACCATATTTTCCTTTTTCAGCACAGCCCTCTCCCCAGCTTACAACCCCCAGGAGAAACCAAGTGTTGTGGTAGGACACTGCAAAGGGGCCGCCGCTGTCCCCTTTGCAGGCATCAGCAGTGTCTGTGTCGTGGCCTGCGCAGAACATATTGTCGGTGACAAGCCTGTCGGTGGAGCGCTGACAGGTGTCCATGTTCACGATGGGCAGCTGGACCCTCATGAGGAAGCGCAGGGTGGCGCCTCTCTCATGGGTGGCTCCCCACCCACTCACTGTCCCCACATGTCCCTCTTGGGACAGCAGGGTAGCGAGGCTGGGGCTGGGCAGGCAGATGGGAACGACGTACTCGTTAAAAATGACATTGTTGCTCAGGTACAACAAGGCAATGTCACCGTTGTAGTTGTTGGAATCATAATGTGGATGTGTCCAGCTCTGTGCCACAGCTATCTTCTGTTCCTTGAATTCTCTTTGGTATTTGTCAAAGTCTCCTGGAACCATAAAGAGTTAAAATGTTCAGGAAAAGGTAAGGAGCCTGGACAGTGTCATCATGGGGTAAGTTTGTGTGCATCAGTGTGTGTGTGTGTACATCTGTGTGCGCCTGCCTGTCTGTGTGCATCAGGGTG
This sequence comes from Streptopelia decaocto, assembly GCF_964273445.1. NCBI lineage: Eukaryota > Metazoa > Chordata > Aves > Columbiformes > Columbidae > Streptopelia > Streptopelia decaocto. Next base: position 24,146,164 of record NC_138660.1, read on the forward strand.
CGTGCACGTATGTGCCTCTGTGTGAGTCTCTGTGTCAGTATCTGAGTGTACGAGTGAGTATGAGCGTGACTGAATGTTTGAGTATCCATGTGAGTGTGTGTCAGAGTGAGTCTCCAAGTGTGAGTGTGTCTGAGTGTTCGTGATGATAAAAGTGTGAGTGTCCAAGTAAGTGTGAGTGAGCGTAAGAGAATGTCCGTGTGTGAGTACAAGTGTGAGTATATGAGCGTCCATGTGTGAGTGTGTCAGTGAGTGACCTTGTGAGAGTGTCAGTGGGTGTCTGTCAGTGACACAGTGAGTATGAATGAGTGTGACTGTGCGAGTATCTGAGCGAGGGTGAGTATGGGTGTCCAAGTGAGTATGAGTGCCTGTGAGACTCTGATTGTGTATGAGTGTGACTGTCCAAGTGTGAGTGTCTGAGAGTGTCTCAGTCCCTGTGAGTATCCGAGTGTGTCTGAGAGACCGTATGTGTCCATATGAGTGGGAGTGACCATGTTTGTCTCCAGTTTAGAGTGTCTGTGTGACGATGTGTGAGTGACTCTGAGTCTGACTTTCCGAGTGTGAGTGAGAATGTCTGAGTGTCTGTGTGAGTGTACAAGTGTCTGAGTGTGACTGATGGTATGAATGTGTCTTTGTGTGAGTGCGATTATGAGTGTGACTGTGAGAGTGTCAGAGTGAGTGTGAGTGTCATACTGAGTGTGAGTATGAACATGAGTGTCCATTTGAGTGTGTGAATGTCCAAGTGAGTGTGAGTGACCCAGTGAGCATGAGAGTGTGACTCTCCAAAGGTGAGTGAGTGTGAACATCCACGTGTGAGTGTCTGGGTGTGTCCGAGAGCCCATGAGACTGTATGAGAGTTCATGTGAGTATGAGTGTGAGCGTCTGTTTGAGTTTCCGTGTGTGTATGAGTCGGTGTGACCATGTGAGTACGAGTGAGTGTGAGTATGAGCTTGAGCATCCCTTTGAGCGTGTGAGTGTCTGAGTGAGTGTGAGTTGACCCAGTGAGAATGAGTGTGAGTATGAGTGTCTGTGGGGAGAGTGAGTGTCCATGTGAGTGAGTGTGAGTGCTCGTGAGATTGTATGAGTGTCCATGTGAATGTCAGTGACCCAGTGATTATTCATGTGAGCACATGACTGTCCAAGTGTGAGTATGAGTGGGAGTGAGAGTGCCTGTGAGTGTCCATGTGAGTGAGTGTCTGAGTGTGAGTGACCCAGTGAGTGTTTGAGTGAATGTGAGTATGTGTGTGTCCGTGAGAGTGTACAAGTGTCTGAGTGTGAGTGTCTGGGTGTCTGAGTGCCCATGAGCCTCTGAGTATGAGTGTGATGGTCTGTTTGAGTGTCCGTGTATGAGTGAGAGAGTGTGAATGACCCAGTGAGTATGAGTGTCAAAGCGCGTTTGATTGAATGTGAGTATGAGTGTGAGTGTCCAAGGGAGCATGAATGTATCTGGATGTGTGTGAGTAAGTGAGTGTATGAGTGTGAGTGTTTGGGCGTCTGTGAGAGTGTCCAAGTGAGTGTGAGTGTCTGAGTGTGATGGACTGTGTGAGAGTGAGTATGAGTGTGAGCGTTCAAGTGTGAGTGACCCAGTGAGTATGAGTAAGTGAGTGTCTGAGTGTGAGTATCACTGTGAGTGACCGCAGGAGTGTGAGGGTCCATGTGGGTGTCTGTGTGCACATCTGGGTGTGTCTGAGTAGAGTGTGAGTCTGAGTGCCAGTGAGACTGTGAGTATGAGTGTCCATGTATGAGTCTGAGCATGAGTGTGAAAGTCCTTGTGAGTGTGAGTGTGTCTGAGTCTGAGCATGAGTGTCAGTGACCCTGCAAGTATGAGTGAGAGTGAGACTGTGACTGACCGAATGCAAGTGTCTGAGTGACTGTGAGTGACCGCGTGTGATTGAGTGTGTCTGTGAGAGTGTACGAGTGTGTGTCTGAGTGTCAGAGTGAGTGTGACTGTGAGTGTCCAAATGAGTGTGAGTATGAGCGTGAGTGTGTGAGTGTCCGAAGAATGTGAGTGACCCAGTGAGCATGACAGTGTGACTGTCCAAATGTGAGTGTTCGAGTGAGTGTGAGTGTCTGGGTGTGTCTGAGAGCCCATGAGACTGTATGAGTGTTCATGTGAGTATGAGTGTGAGCGTCTGAGTCTCCGTGTGTGTAAGAGTCAGTGTGACCATGTGAGTACAAGTGAGTGTGAGTATGAGCGTGAGTGTCTGTTTGAGTGTGTGAGTGTCCGAGTGAGTGTGAGTGACCCAGTGAGAATGAGTGTGACAGTGTGACTGTCCAAGTATGAGTGTGAGTATGAGTGTGAGTGTCTGCGGGAAAGTGAGCGTCCGAGTATAACTGTGAGTCTCCATGTGAGTGAGTGTGAGTGCTCGTGAGATAGTATGATGTCCATGTGAATGTCAGTGACCGAGTGATTATTAGTATGAGCATATGACTGTCCAAGTGTGAGTATGAGTGGGAGTGTGAGTGTGAGAGGGTGCGTGTCCATGTGTGAGTGTTTGAGTGAATGCGAGTACGTGCATGTCCGTGAGAGTGTACGAGTGAGTGGCTGAGTGAGTCTGAGTGTCTGGGTGTCTGAGTGCCCGTGAGACTCTGAGTAGGAGTGTGAGGGTCTGTCTGAGTGTCCGTGTATGAGTCAGTGTGACCGTGTGAGTATGAGTGAGAGAGTGTGAATGACCCAGTGAGAATGAGTGTCAAAGTGTGAGTGTCCGTGAGAGTGTGTGAGTGAGTGTCCGAGGGAGCATGAATGTGAGTGTCTGGGGGGGTGTGTGTGTGAGTGTGAGAGTGTGAGTATGAGCCTGAGTATCCATGTGGGTGTGAGTGTTGGCGTCTAAGTGTCTGAGCGTGATGGGCTGCGTGAGTGAGAGTGAGTATGAGCGTGAGCGTTCAAGCGTGAGTGAGTGTCTGAGTGTGAGTATGACTGTGAGCGACTGCAGGAGTGTGAGGGTCCATGTGGGTGTCTGTGTGCGCGTCTGGGTGAGTCTGAGTGCCAGTGAGGCTGTGAGTATGAGTTTCCATGTGTGAGTATGAGTCTGAGCAGGAGCATGAGAGTCCTTGTGAGTGTGAGTGTGTCTGAGTGTGAGTATGAGTGTCAGTGACCCTGCAAGTATGAGTGAGAGTGAGACTGTGACTGACCGAATGGAAGTGTCTGAGTGACTGTGTGAGTGTGATTATGAGTGTGAGTGTCCAAGTGAGTGTATGAGCGTGTCTATTTGAGTGTGTGAGTGTCCGTGTGAGTGACCCAGTGAGCATGAGAGTGTGACTGTCCAAATGTGTGTGTCTGAGTGAGCACGTGCCTCCATGTGAGTAAGTGTGAGTGTCTGGGTGTGTCTGAGAGCCCATGAGATTGTATGAGTGTTCATGTGAGTATGAGTGTGAGCGTCTGTTTGAGTCTCCATGTGTGTATGAGTTAGTGTGACCATGTGAGTGAGTCTATGAGCGTGAGTGTCCGTTTGAGTGTGTGAGTGTGAGTGACCCAGTGAGTATGAGAGTGTGAGTGTCCAAGTGCGAGTGTTTGAGTGAATGTGAGTATGTGAGTGTACAAGTGAGTGTGTGTTTGGGTATTTGAGCGTCCGTGTATGAGTCAGTGTGATTCTGTGAGTATGAGTGTGAGAGTGTCAGTCCAAGTGTGAGTTTCTGGGTATGTCTGAGTGAGTGTGAGTGCCCATGAGACTGTGAGTGGCTGTGTGAGTGTCAGTGTGTGTATGAGTGAGTGAGAATGTGTGAGCAGGACTGTGAGATTCTAAGCGTGAGTGTGAGAATTACTGTGAGTGTCCATGTGAGTATGAGTGTCAGTGTGTGTGTGTGTGTGAGTATGAGAGTTTGTGTGTTTGAGTGTCAGAATTAGTGTCTGAGTGTGAGTGACCTTGTGAGTGTTTGAGTGTTCGAGTGAGTGTGCATCTGAGTGTCTTTGTGAGTGCTGAGTGTGAGTAGTAGTGTTAGTATGAGTGTCCATGAGAGTACGAGTGTGTGACAGTGTCTGAGTGTCTGTGAAACTGCGCCTTAGTGTGGGTGACGTTGTGAGTGGGAGTATGAGTGTTAGTGTCCATTTGAGTGTGAGAGTCCATGCAAGTATGAGTGTTTCTGTCTCTGTGATGCTTAGCGTTAGTGTGAATGTCTGTGAGTGAGAGTGTGATAGAGTCAGTGAGTGTGGTAGACTATGAGAGTGTGAGTTTGAGTGTCCATGTGAATGCACGAGCGTCTGTGTGTCGGTGTAAGAGTGGGAGTGTCCGTGTGAGTGTATCCATTTGGGTATGAGTGAGAATGTCCATATGAGTATGAGTACGAGTGGGAGTGTACATGTGTCTGAATGAGTGTGTCTGTTTGTTAGTGAGAGTGTGAATGAGAGCGTGAAAGTCTGTGAAATGTGTGGGTGAGTGTGAGTGTCCATATGAGTGTGAGTTTCGGTGAGTGTGTCTGTGTGGCAGTGTGTATGACTGTGAGTTTGTCTTGTGAGTGTGTTTATGTGTGAGTAAAGTGTATTTTCGTGTGTGTGACTGTGTGTTTTCTGCATGTCTGCTGTGAGTGCATGTCAGTGTGTGTGTCTGGGTATCCCTGTCTATGCGTCTGTCTATCTGTGCGTGTGCATTTGTCTCTCTGTGTGTATGTGTGTCTGTTTGTGTCTGCTGTGAGTGTGTCTGCCTGTGTGTGTGTACAGAAAACTCCTGTACTCACCGACGGTGACGTGGTGCGGTGTGACAAGATCCAGGCAGTGCGCAGCGGTGACCACCCAGCGGCTGCTGATCAGGCTTCCTCCACAGAAACCCACGTCTCTACTGTTCCGGATCAGCACCTGTGAGAAGGGGTGAGATCTCTATGCACACACTGTCTTGTTCTCGCCCATTGGCTGCTGACTCTGGATCCTGAGAACTACACTTCTGGCAATAGTCACCACAGCACACCAGGCAAAGACGGAGTTAAAACAGTAACAAAATAAAAAATTTGCACCATCTGTGCCAATGAAGCACAATAGTGAGGTCTATGTGAACAAGGGAGAGAAAAGAGTTCGTCATGGTAATAAAATCTGGAATGATCTACAATGTAGAAAATGGAAAGGTGAAAAGATGCTGCTCTGTGTTATATATTCAGAATTATGCTGAAGCTTTAATGCAGCTTATATCTTCAATTATACCCCTTCCTGAACCTTTATTTCATGTGTTAAACTGAAGAAAAAGCTCTGCAGTTCCAGTGAAGTGAATAATAAAATAGTGGAAAAAGCTGCAACCAAGTCTGGCCTCCTACCCTGGTCTGGTTCCTGGATTAATGCCATGTTTTACATAAGCCTTTTTGACTTAATTCTATGTGCTATCGATGCTTTTAATTCTGTTCAGTAGCACTAGAATAAAAAAGAAAAATTACTTGAAAGCTCTATCTTAGATTATGAAGAACTAGACAAGGAAAAAAAAGCCAACCACCACACACAAAAATTTGAAACTCTCTTGCTGGTATCACTTTATCTCAAGAATAAAGTGTCTGGGTGAGGGAGAATTCACACCACATTCCCTTCTCACGACCTAAAGGCAGATAAAAACAAAGCGGCTGGTGTTCCTCCTTGAAGCAGGTACGATGGCTTAAAAAAACCCAGACACTGTACTAGTGACACGTCAGTGCCCAAAAGTGCAGACAGGTTCAGCCCACTGTTGTTCCGCCTGTAAAAGACCTGCTGAAAGGGAAAAATCTTGTGTGACAGCAATAAAACAGACTGACAGAAACCTCAAGTTTTTTAGATCAGTCAGTTAACTTATTAGGTACAAGCCCATAAATAATACTAGTACACCGATAAAGCAGAGACAAGTAAAAATATCAACTATAGTCACACAGAGCGGGATAAAGAGACACAGATGCACGCTGACACACGCACAGCCAGCCACACACACACTCTCACAGATACGCACAGACACATACAGTGACACACAAACATGAACACAGACACACACACACAGAGACACATGCAGGCACATACCACACACAAACAGACACAAACTCAGACACACAAAGAGACACAGCCACACGATCACACAGACACACGCACCCACACAGACACACAGGGACAGACACAAAAACAGAGAGGCATGCACACACAGAGATGGACACAGAGGCACAAACAGGTGTGCACACACGTACACAGATGGACACAGAGGCACCCACAGACACACAAACACAGAGACACAAAGTGCCCAAAACCAAGATTAACAACCCAAAGAAGACAGTGGGAATAAAACACTACAGGGATGCTTCCCTTCTGGCCACACGCTGTTCACCTTCACATTTGAGCCCTCTCCATAGTATCTTCCTTACCCTGACAAACATGAAAAGCTCCACCTTCTAATGAAAAATATCACCTGGTCATAGAAAAATTTTTATGAAAAACAGCACCAGCCGTTCCAGAAGGGGTCAGAAGCCCAGTTTTCACCAGGAACATCTAGAAACAAAGACCGTGAATAACAGAGCAGGAGAAGGTGGGATTGATAAAGAGAGAAAGTATGCAGCTTAGATCACAAAATACATATATTTAGGATGGGGGAAAATGATAAGTAAGGGAAGTGATACACAGAATCAAAAAGACCTGCGAAATTTTGGGAAATACATGTGGCTGGATTGCCCACTATCTGAAAAAAAAACCTGGTGAACTCTGCTCCAGATGGAACCTGTGACAACAAAGTCAGACACAGCATTCAGGTGTGGTACCTGTGGCTGGGCTAGAAGAAAAGCGTTACCTGCCATGGGCAATGGCCGCGATGACACAAAGTTCCTCCTGTTATCCTGGAGTTGTGCTCTGATGTGGAGCTCACATAGATCTGAGGTGTGTCCGAAACATTTCCCTGGTCACTGCGGTGATTCAGTGCCCCGTGCGTGGTTCGCATGGCCCCTGTTTTGTTCTGGCCGTCGTTCTCCCCTGTCTGGTTTTGCCCAGCAGCGTTTTCCACCATTTCCTCCTGCCTGGCTGCAGGTGCTGTGGTCTGGTTCTGCCCTGCGGGGCCCTGGCTCAGCTCACCCCACGGAGCTGAGCCTCTCTGGGGTTTGCCAGGCCCAGCGGTCCCCTCATCTGCGCCCTCCTGCCTGGGGACAGCCCTCTCCCGTGCAGCAGCACCAGCGCTCTGTGGCTTCAGTGTCACAGAGGCCACCAGTGCCTTGTTCCAGCTGGAGGCATCTTCTGACACTTCAGTTTGTCCAGCGTCACCCTCCATGAGCGTGCTTTGCACAAAGGCAGCCTCCAAGGTCTCATTTTCCCCAGCAGCAGCTTGTTCCAGCTGGGTCTGTCTAACTGTGCCCTCCCTGCTCTCCTTCCACTTGGCCACATCACCCCTGTGCTCGCTCGCTCCCCTCAGCAGCCTGGTTTTGATCAGGCCACATGGAAACGATGCTGGAGGGAGAAAAGACAGAAATAAAGCTTTGAGTTTAGGCTGTGTGGTGTCAAGGGTCAGGACAGAATCCAACCCTATCACTTGCCTTGTGACAAGATGCCTTAACACCAAGTTTTAAAGACCCCTGTCATGTCCCTTTGCTCCTGACACCGCAGTTTAGTTTCATCACCCAGTTATGTTGATCTAAGTGCTGCTGTTGGGAGGGACAGGCCCACCCCAGACTGTGCTGCTGCCCCTTTGCCCAGAGCTCACTGGATTAGAGAGACACCTCGCTCAGAGACACCTTAACATTTAAAATAAATAGACAATAAATAAGACAGATCTTTTCTATAGAATCACAGACTGGTTGGGGTTGGAAGGGACCTCTGGAGATCATCTAGTCCAACCCACCTGCTAAAGCAGGTTCACCAGAGCAGATCACACAGGAATTTGTCCAGGCCGGTTTGAATGTCTCCAGAAAAGGAGACTCCACAACCTCCCTGGGCACCCTGGTCCAGGCTCTGGCACCTCAAAGTAAAGAAGTTTCTCCTCATGTTTAGACGGAACCTCCTGTGCTTCAATCTGTACCCATTAATTAAAAAAAAAATTCCTAAAACATATGAATAAACAAAATAATGTCACCCACTGGGTCAGTGGCCCGACTACGAGGATCAAGGGTGTATAAAACGCAGAACAAACCTAAATATATCAAGTAAGGCGTAACCGGTAAATCAGAATGGAAGCATTATGAAGTAGGAACCCCATCCTAACAGGCCTGTGGCTTTGAGACAACACAGCTGTAGCTATACACTAAGTGCAAGCTGCAGTAGGTACAGCGCGCAGCTCCTCTGCAACCAGGGAAGAGGAAAAGATGGAGCCTGTGAGCCCATAACTGGGACCGAGCTGGCGTTACCTGTTTGCAGGCAGCTCCTCCCGTCCCCGTGCAGGGTGTAGCCCTCGGCGCAGGAACACGTCACGTGGAAGGTGCTGCTGTCCCGGCAGTACTGCCAGCACCCGCCGTTCTTGTACCAGCACTCAAACCTTTCTGCGATGGAAACACACAGGTGTTCACCTGGTTATTGCTACACAGCTGAAGTTGGAACGTATGAGAAACATCCGCTGAAATGTGGCGGGGAAACGGAAGGAACTACCTCTCACAGTTCCAGAAAACCATGCTGATTTGCAGCAAACCAGATACAATTCTTTATGGCTATTGCAGTTCGCCTGTTGCTCCCGTTTTCTTATTTGTCAGGTTGTTTTGAGGCCACAGCCAGGCTCTGGCCCTTCTGCCTGTAGAGCAGGAGCACAGAAATACCTGGAAGAGCACACACTGCTTTAGCACCCATTTGTGAACTGTCTGCAGCGCTTATCTTTTGTAGCATGACAGACTTAAAGTACTAGACATTTTGGTGCATGCCAAGTCTGCAAGAAACTGAATAAGTTTTTGTATACATTGTTACATTGAAAAAATGTTTAATTGCTTGACTATAAAAATAAAAGGTCAACAAAAGCAGTTGGGGGAAAAAATTACTTATGATTAATAGTTTTCACCTCAGTTTGGCTTTTGCTGTAAAGTCACGCCCCTGTCATTTGCAAACTGGAAACAGTAGTTCAGAGGACCAAAAGTCCTCTGACCAAAGGCAGCTTTTCTACTTCATTCTTCATCATTTGTATATTACAAAATAAATACATATTGGTTGTGTTTACACTAAGCTTTGCCTGATTAAAGAGAAAACAGGGCCTCACCATGACAGATCTCCAGTGGAAGTGTCTGTGCCAGGAGCTCCTACATTTGTGATCACTCTGAAGGGATAAAGAGTGGTAATCCCCTGCCCTTTCTTGGGGGAGGATGGGAGATGGCCAAGGCCGTTCATGACAGGAGGTTGTGCCACCACTTCCTCCACACACCAGAGCCAGAATTAGCTACGGCTGCGGTCACAACGCGACTCCCTTCCTGCCCCAACATGTCACATACAAAAACACTGTTCTGTATGAATCTAAACAACCGAGCAGTTCTGTATCAGATACAGTCACCACTGATAAGCTCTATGAGAAGCCTCTGCAAAGGTTCAGCTCAAGTGTCCCAAGAGCAAATTCCAGCTCCAACCCTGCCTTCACAGGGAATGTCGGCATCTCAGCTCCTGTACTCACCTTTTTCACAGTTGTCTCCTCCAAATTTTGGGGGGCATATGCAAAAGTAACTGTAGTGTCTTATTTTGCAGACTCCACCATTGCGACAGGGATTTGTACTACATGGATTTGAACCTAAGAAGAAGAAACAAGGCATAGTGTAACTCCAGGAATTAAGAAAAACCTGGCTTTAAACTGCCACATAATTCTTTGTACCCAGAAGGGACACAAGAAGTAGATATTTTTTAAAATTCCCTTTTTTACCTACCTTGGTAACTGAACCAAAACTCCATCTGCAAGAAGAAAGCACAAATGAAGAGAACATTCAATAAGTGGTCATACTGATTTCTGAAGATATTAATTAGAAAACTGTGGGGTTTTAGGGTGCATGTAAATGAATATTTTTATTAGAACCATAATTCTCAAAGTAGATTTCCTGATGATCACCAGCCCAGCATGCATAAACAGGGTTGTCCTGGGATTAAAATTAAACTGAAAGCTCTGTAGAGCTGTTCCTACCGTGCTGCACCACCTGCTAAGGCAGACATCACCCAAGCAGCTCAGGCTAGATACACAAGAAATTAGGCACTTTAATATTTAAAACTGCAGTTCAAACGCTTGCTTCAGCATCAGGTCCCGGCTGAACGCCTCAGGCACACACCTGTCAGAGCTGCATCGGGTGCCTTGGGAAGGATTACTCCCAGGTCACACTTAACTTTCCTCTGTTTTTCCTTAAATAAGGTTTCTCACTGTTTTCTCCTGCGAATGGAAGATCTCCTTGGCCTCCTCAAATGAACATTTCTCCTCATTGCATTCTCTCTCCAAGTTCCCCGGACGAATCTCTTCTAGAAAATAGTTGGCACGTTTGTGGACTTTCAGCACCTCGTGTGCTTCATCTTTTCTCATAAACACTAGGAAAACAAAAATGAACAGTTAATGGTACTGGAAGAGCACAAACCAGCATCATTACTATAACACGGTTTTAGTTGGATAAACAATACAGAGAAGGGGATGGCATCTAAATAAACAGCCCATAGGAAAATAAAATTAGTCTGCATTCCAGCAAAAGACAGTAGTTTAAGCTTTTAGTGGCTCAAAAGACCCACTACTGACACATGCAGATTAGTGCAGAAATATTTTTTCTTCCTCAAAACACTTGAATATTGCAGCTGCTTCTTTGGAGGCTGGTTGTATTTTCCTGCCTGAGCTTCCCAGCTCACAATGACCTACCATCCTAGGCAAGTCCAAAGCCTCTGACAAAAAAACCAGTTTTGGAGATGAACCATAAAGACACACATTTATTTGCAGGTGCAGAATCAGTATCCATAGCAGTGATGGAAATTCTAGAATGATATTAAATTGCTTCATTTCTAGGCAATTAGGAACAGCCCAGAAAAACTCTTAGCTGAAAAGTGCTTTGGACAGATCCTGCTGTCTGGTGATGGAGAAAAAGCCTTTCACTTACATTAGTGAAACCGCCCTTTCACCACTCCCTGAGTTCTGGGGTCACCTTTAAAGTATTTACCTATTGTAAGTACCATCACATAGAGGGTCTGCCTGTTGTAAAGCGCTCTGGTTTGCAGATAGCACCCCTACCTCTGCTCTCCCTCCTCTGCAAGGACAGCCACAATGATGCGTGAGATCCTGTGCGTTCTCACGCCTGTTCTAAAGCTCTCTGAAGCCGTTTCCCAACCTTATGAACTAAAATCAACATAAGGCCCGAGAAGCCATGTTGAAAATGTTTAATTTTAGCTTCCCAAATTTGAAAACATTGCCAGGCAAAAATAATTCACAGAATACTTCTCAACAGGATGGTCCAACTAGGAAGCTGAAAACCTCATTTTTCTTGGAAATATATGTAAGAATATTAATTTTTTCTTGTGCATTTCTTGTAGAGCTTCTCCAACCCACAGGACTTTATGTTCAGAAAAGGAATGTAGTTTCAGTTTAAATGCTAAGATTGTCACAATAGTAAAATAAAATAAAAAATGTAATTCAGAAGTACCTACTTGGGTATGAAAACGGACAGCGGCTGTTGATGGGGCACATCAATAGGAGAAACACCACAAGCGAGGACCTGCTCTCCATTTCAGTGAGCGTTCAGAATACTCTGACTTCCTGCTGATTTCCTTCTGAGGGAAATGAAGGAAACTGGTATATTGTCACAAAAACTACAGGGTGGATTAGCCTGCAAAAAAGATGAAGAAGTAGAAGCAAGAGGACAAGAGACGGGAGAAAAGCAAACTGCAGCCCGTTCATTTGGATCCGATGCCCATTGTGTCTCCAAGCCGCTACGATGCTGCACACTGCAGCAGAGTTTGCCCAGGAAGGTGCCCAGGGCCTGACCCAAAGCCCACACAAGTAATTAATAAAAACGCCGTGATGAACAGGGGAGGTGTGGATCAGGCCCAAACTGAGCAGAAACCAGTTCCACTGAAAGCTGAGGGCTGAGCTGCACAATTCATCCAGGAGTCACTAATGACGGCAGCTGCTGCGGAATTACTGACGGTCTTGTTAAGCAGAACCATATGTGCAAACCCCAGTGAGGAAACCATCCACCACATACCTGGCCATAAAAGTTACAAGAGAGAAGTTTGTATTTCTTCATATTACCTTCACAGGCTGAATAATCTACAAGGATTTGACAGAACATACCTGTTTGCTACCTGTATCGTGCTTCAAAAACACAGGATCCAGAATGCATTCACTTCACACATAAACATGCAATTATACTTACTTTTTTCTTTCTTTTTTTTTTTTTTTTTTAGGGGAAGACGGGAGAGAGATTTGGATGTACACCAGGAACAGCCATGAGGTCAAAAGGTTGATCATTAACCAGTCACAAATATTGACAGAGGAGAGACAACCTTCTGGATTCTATGAAACACATTTGCAATCCAAAATCAGAAGAAAACTGTGTGTTTCCATGCACATACACATGTGCATTTAAAAAATAAAAAATAAAGAGTCCTTAAAAACACCCTTCAACAATAGCCACTTTTTTGCAACAAATTTCTTCAGGAAAATCTGGAATTTTTAAGAGAACATTTCTGACACTCCACCATCTTTCCTTAGGTAAGACCAACTGATCTGGAAAATACACAAGCTGATGTGTAAACATCTATTGCAATATGCAGAGCTGTGAGTGTGCAGGAGGATCCACAGCAGCCACCCGCAGGAAGGCAAATACTGCCCTGTAGCAACCACAGCTATTCACTGCCATGATGATTTCTGCCTTTAATTAGACCAATGTTTTACTGGCTTTGAACGCAATAATGTTTTTCCTTGCAATTCAATGTGCAGCACCCTCAGCTTTCTCCGAAGCACGTGTTCTTGGTGCAGGCCCTGGCTGGAAGGCTGCTGTTCAAAGCAATTTTCTTTAACGTTCATTGATCTTTAAAATCCAGACCCAAATAAAAAAGGCAAAAAAGAGAAAAAGAGAGACAGAGACAGCAGCCCAGAGAGCGATGGTTGAACATACTCTTGCACTCCAGCTCACCTCTGACATGAAAGCCCTTGCCCTGACTGGTACTTGCTCAATAAGCCTGTAAGCAGCTTGTAAGTCAACAAGACTAAGTCCACAAGTTTAAGAGGTATTAAAACTCTTTGCTGAGAGCGTATTAAATTTCTCACAAATTCTAATACAACTTTTTTGTAGCTGAGGTTTTTTTCACTTAACGATCTCATCACAAGAGCAGACTTGTTCTTCACTGATCCAGATGTGGATCCAAATCTTGACTGAGATGTTGGATACATATACATACATACAGAAGAGTTGGTTTCACCTTTTTTTCTACAAGATTAATTACATTTAGCATTTGTATTAAAAACAAGCACAAATTTTGATACTGTTAAACTTCCTTTTGACTATTGCCACTTCCTAGGAACTTCTTGGTATCTTATTTACTGATATACACACATACAGATACAGATGGAAACACACACATATCTATCAGTAAGTATTCGTAAAGCTAATTTAGCCTGCAGCTGAGTACATTCGCTAGAATAGGAATGAACAAAAGTGCTTGCTTAGCTTGGTAATTAGGAGAGATTGATGGACCTCAGGATAAACAGAGCATGTGAAAGTTTGGAATTTGGAATTATACCTCTGGGGATTTTTTGTTGTGTTTGTGTATTTTTTGTTTGGGTTTTTTGTTTTTGTTTGTTGTTGTTTTGTTGTTGTTTCTTCTGATTGACAGCAGAATTCCCATTGACTTTTAAGGAAGTCTCAGAGGGTAAAATCAGGCAGCAAGTGTGCAACAAACAGAAAATATGGAGAAGTTCTCATGACCTGCCCAATCAACCTAACCTGTGAGCACTGGAACAAGATATGAAGGAGTGGAGGCAGTGATGATGTTATTAAAATTTCATTATGTTTAAGGAAAAACTATACAAATACAGAGCAAACCAAAACAGTTACTGTAGATAGTATGATAAATCTGAAATGACAGAACTCTATCACTATGTTGACTTTTAAAACACTTTCCTCTGTCTTATCCTGCCTCCCACCCAAGCCAATTCAGTCGTTTCATGCTTCAAAGATGAAGTCCTGTGAACACGGACTATCTTATTTTCTACACTACTGTACAGCATCTCAGCATAACAGGGTCTTATTTCTTACCTGTAAGGCCTAAGTAGGACAAAGCTACAAATAAACAACAAAACCTGGAAATTAACCAATGCAAACAGTGTAAAAAGGAAAAAAAAATAAAGTTAAAAAAATAAGTACCAAGGAAAACAGTACACAAGGTTAACATATACTCAATATTTAATACTGAAGATCTGACAGGACGTTACACTGCAGACTCTCACTAGCACATAGCCACAATATTCCAGACTCTGGGTATCAGAATCAACCCTTCCAAGAAGCTGACATCTCATCTATGTGGTGCTGGATCCACTCCAGATACTGACTAACCTTGGTGTAGACTCCAAACTTCTCCTTTCTCCCACAGCCTTCACCCCAGCTCACCAGTCCTACCAAAAACCAAGTATCTTTATATTTAGTGATCATGGGGCCCCCGCTGTCTCCACTGCAAGAATCCTTTTTGTCCCCTAAGCTGCCAGCACACAGCATGTTGTCAGAGATGGCAAATCTCATTGCCTGGGCGCATTCGTTGCGGGGCACCATGGGGATTTCAATGTAACTGAGGAAAGTGGAGTAATTGTTGTTCACGTCACTTGTGCTGCCCCAGCCAGTTACCACCATCTGCCTCCCGCTCCTCGTCAGCTCCTGCTCTGCCAGGTCACGAGTGGGAAGGCAGATCGGGAGCACGTATTTGTTATACATCACAGGCTCGGCCAGGTGCAGCATGGCTATGTCGTTATCCGAGGTCTCCTTGGTGTAATTTTCGTGGGTCACATATTTATCAACCCAAATGGTTTGCTCTTCTGCCTCAGTACGGAGACGGTGGAATTTACCTGGAAGAGCAAACAAGAAGGTGACAGGCACTACGGAACCTTCCTTCGCCTTGACCTCCAAAGCATCTGGATTGCACTGGGCTTTCGGACAGTACTTCACATTTTTACTTCCCTTGTAATATAGACATTTGTTCTTTCTAGGCAGACCAATCTGTAAACTTTCCATATTTACCTACATTGTGAGTACATACCGTACTAAAAGAATTGGTGCCCCAGAGCTACAGTCATCAGTTGAGAAACTGCAATGCCTGTGCATTACTCTGTGGTGCTGATATTACACTACGCTTGTGCAACTGGAGAGATCTTCTTCAGGGGGAAAACAATCTTGTTGGAGTCAGCATTAAGAGCTGGAGAGCAAGCATACAGCTAAGCAAGATGTTTACAACAGTACATGAACTTTCTGCTGTATAACCAGTGCCTGAAGGACTGAACTTCAGGATTTGTAAGATAAAGATGACTGACTGGTAAGGCTGTTGCTTTCTGAAATCTTGCAACTGTATTTTAAGGATTTTTAGACCACTTCTCAGTTGTTATTTGTGCTACATGATTATAGTCACTTTGTGGGCCAAGCAGTTACAGAAAAGTAAGCAGGAAACTAAATTAAAAAGGGCCAGAAAGGCAACAAGCCATTTGTGACACAGTGGAAAAGGAAAGACAGAGACAAATCTCTCTGACAGGCTGTGAAGAAAGAGCCCCAAGAATAATTATCAGTGGCTGTCACATTTCTGAACTGTACTGTCAGTTAATTTAAGCTTCATCTCAAGGCCTACTTCAGTATGGACTTGATAAAGACGCTTTTTTTGAAAACAGTCCATGGTGCACTGTGGAGCTGCAGACAGGCACAGCCAGGCTGCCACCTCACCTCTGCCCACGTGTGTAACACAAGTGTCCTTTCCTTCTCTCTCTACAGGTGAATTGGAAGTTGCTCTTTATCACCACCTTTTCAAATGTGTGCTTCACAGTATTATCCTTCAAATCAGTTCCTCCACCCTCCTGTTAATTTTTGCCTTCTTTCACTCTTACTTGAATCCCTCCAGATACAAACTCTAAAGCCAAGTTGCTCTGTCTTTGCATGCCCAAGCTCGTGTGAAGTCACTTGCTCCAGTGTAACCTGTCCTTGAGCCTGTCAATGAGGTATTGCAGCTGTTCTGCCTTTTTTTTTGTGTCAAAGAGTCAGTGTTTCCAGGTGTAGGGACTTCATGATCCACGGTAGTTCCAAGAATAGATTCTCAAAAGCTACCACTCACTAATCTGTTGTTTTTGTTTTTGTTTTTTTTTTTTTTTCTGTTATCATGACCTCTCTTCTTGTGGCGACAGCATCCACAGCACCTTGGAGCCTGTTTCCTTGCTGCCCATTCTGCAGCTGCCGTGGCTGGGGGCTGACTGACAGATTTGCAGTGGGAACGGGCAGTGGCTTATTCTTATTTTCACAGACAAAAAAACTCTTTTAGGCCTCAGAAATAACTCTAGACTTAAACACGGTTAGACCATCTCCTCTGAGTCTGCTCCAGCCCACAAGACCCTTTTGAATCCTGGCCATGCAAACTTCCATTCTCAGTTGAGTTATCCACCCCAGGAGTTTCAAGGTCCTGAAGTCCTGTCCACAACTGAACCTAGAGGCTGTGTGAAATATATCTGGTTCCTTCTACACAACAAGGAGCATCATAGTCTTGTTGCTGGCAGAAAAATACAAACTATGAATTTCTACATAAACAAGGATGTGTAAGACCTCTTCTCTGAATTGAATCATTACATTCACTTATCTGCTTTATTCTCCTGGAACTCTGAACACACTTCCGGATACTCTTCAGCTGGAAATGCAGGAGTAAGAGCCAGAAACAGGAAAACTGGGCTGTTCTCAAATCCGTCTTCCAAAATTTCAGCTACTCTGAGATCTAACTTTTACCTTCAGACACTAACAGGCCACGTGAGTCCTGCTAGAACACTGCTCCCCAAGCTCACGACTGCAAACCCCGATGAGAGCTTCCCCTCTAGTTTTGCTCTCATGGATGGCAAGCAGAGAGCTGCAGCAGGACAAGTCCAGAATAGCGTTGGGTACCCAGCCTGAGGCAGGTCAAGTGTCACCTCCACAGTCTCAGTGCCAACATCTTCATCACTGCCACAGAGCTCACACCTGCCCCGCAGACACGGCAATGTCTCCATTCAAAACTCTTGTTCTATGTATCCCACATCTTAATGACAGATGTGTCTAGGGTTTAGAGCATGTGATCTTCCAATGAGAACTGCTCTTCTGGTGACAGTAAAATGCCCAAAAGACACGTGTAAAAGGACAACCACGTGATGTTAGGCTGGGTCTTAAAAAGGCTCCCTTCTGCTTGACCTGGAGTATCCTTTGGAGAAGCAGCTCTTCTCCCTTTGTGAAGTCTCAGGCTGTGGTCACTTCATCCTTACACTATAAATTACTCTCTATACTCCAAATTTATGTGTGAGATGCCCCTTGAATTTCATTTAAGCAAAACAAAAAAATCTTTACAAATCAGGGTTCTCAAGTGCTATCAATTTTCTTCACCCACTGAAAATCCCTTTATTGGGACAGCAAAGGACTCTCTTGAAAGATCCCACTTTCTTTGCTGAAGAGAGATCTCTGGGCATGGTTATCCGCCCTGAAAGCTTGTCAGACTGCACAGACCTCTACAAAGACCTGTAGTATGAAGCCAGGGTGGAGTAATTTACATGCAGCCTCAATACTTCCCCTAGTTACCATCTTCCTGCAGACCTATCCCCTTCAAGTTACACTCAAAGCTACATCTAGCACTGCAGAGCATTCAAACACCATATCTGACAGTTGCTTCTCTCCAAAAATATTCCAAGATTCTTTACCAAGCAAACCACACAGGCTTCTTCTACTTAGACCTCACTAAAACTAAGTGCACTAAATTACTTTCTAGTCACTGGAAGTGCTTGGAGATGTTTAGACTGTTTGCATATTTCCAAACTACCACACACACTTCTCCTTTCATGTCCCTCCGTGGTGGATATACTGGCACTAAGAGGACCCAAGGCTACATCACATGCTTCTCCATTCATCCTTTATGTTGAACAATGGAGGATGTACATAAACACATGCATCTATACATGCCTTATTGCCTCTGTTCTCAAATATCTGCACATCCACAGTGTATATGGAACATACATACAGACAGTATGTTTCCAAGGTTATGTATACAGACAACATATTTGCAAGACTTTCCACAATTACTGGGAACAACCTACCTTTTCACTAACAGAAAAAGAAAGCAGTTGAGCTGTTATGCCTCTGTCACCAGTGATAGGTAGAAAACACTAATCCAAAAAGCATTTCTACTTACGTGTGAGCAGGATACTACTTATTTTTGTCTGTTAATTCAGGAGCAGTACCATACTTGACATAGATTTTCTCATGCTTAAGAGCAGCAGTGCCAGTAAAGGCAGCGCTGTCATTCTATAGCACTTCTCCTCCTCCTGTACTGACACTCTCTTAAGTAATGGTGTTCCAGTGTACAAGAAGGCAGGAAGAGGCACTGCGACATTCTCCTCCTGGGATCAAGACTTTTCTTTTGAGTATTGGGATGACCCTGAATATTTTCATCACCAGAAAAACACAAACAGAAGAGACCAAGTGTCCTTCTACTTTACAGACAAGCAGCAGTGCTCACAAGACATCAGCTCATCTCCATACTAAGGCTTATAGTGCCTCAAATGAAATCAGATTTTTACTAAACTTTGTTGTTTTGTGCTAAGGTGCACATTAAATACTTCATAGACAACCTACTCCTACAACCAAGAAGGGCTTTTGCCTTCATGCCTGCTAGTCTCTCTCATGAGATGATAAACCTTGGGAATGAAACAATTCTATTAAAAAAAAATATGGACAGACTTCTTTTCCATACCAGCTTTTACTTTGAGCCCCTCTTCTGCCTCAGTGCAGTGTGCTGCTGTTAGGACCCAAGATGGATGGATGAGAACACCTCCACACAGAAATTTCCCTTTGCTATTTTGCAGCATTATCTGAAACAAAAAAAAAAAAAAAAGAAGAGAGGTCTGACACTGCATGGAGCACAGCTCACAAAATATTGTACACACCCTTCTTTGTGGCTGCAAAATGCCCAGACGCATCAAGCACCAAAGCATGTCACATTCACTGAAGCCAAAGCTCCACAGTGCGACAAAAGCACAATGAATCAGGTCTCTGTGGAACATCTACAAACAAACTCTGAATATTCTTCCTGAGTGAGGGCTGATGCTGGTCACTGCAAAGAAGTGCTCCAAATCAGCACGGACTGATGCTGGTCACTGCAAAGAAGCACTTGGGCACTTCAAAGCTTTGAAACACAGAACTCAAATGAGGAGATCATTCTTTTGTCCACAGCACACCAGAGACAGAGCATCATCCCAGGCTGCAACTTATGCTACGGGGTAAAAGGATCTTTAATGTCAAAGAGAAACAGGCCCTGATTAGATGCATCCACTAGTTCAACAATAAGCTCTGTGAAGCCTCCTCGTTGTCTGTGATATCCCAACCTGCTCTGTAAAGCTATGGCAGATTTTGTGGATTAAATCTGCTAACTTGAATTTATGACAGATGGCACTTAAAAGAACAGATCCATGCAGAAAGGGGGAGAAGATGACCTCACGCTTCCACCATGAGGCTGGAGCATCCATCGCGCAACACGAGCTGCAGCGATTCTGTGGCCTTCCCCAGGATGGAGCAACAGCATAAGTAAGTGTCATCACTAGCCTCTCTCTTGACATTGTTGGCCAGGTAAGGTAAAAAGCTTGGCAACAGTCACAAGGTCAAGAGTCCTAACAGACTATAAACTACTTTTTTCCTGTTACAACAATTTTTGGGTTGCTTTTGAAAATCCTAAGTTGAAGGAATCTTAGCTTTGTGTGACACCACCACTAGCAATGCAGTAGGAGCCTTTCAGCAGGCAGAGCTGTTTGGGCAGACCCCGAACTATTTGTGGTGAAACACTCTTTTCTCCTTACCTGCCAAGGGCTGTTTCCCCTTCTTCCTACTTTTCCCTCAATGAGCCGAATATTGAATTCTGCTTTGCCTTCAACATAATCCATTTTCACTCTTCCACAGGGGAACTCCACTACAGGAGATGCAGAGACATTGACTAGCAAAGACCAGATCACTCAATACAAAACTTCTTTCTAACACATCTCCCCCATCTCTCTAACCCAGAAAATACTATTCAGTGGTTTCATGGAAGTCCCTCAGTGCTCTGCAGAGGAGGCCATTTGCCGATTCCCCTGTATGTCTCCATGAAGCAAACACAGGTTAAAGGCCATGAAGTGGGTATGGAGTTGGGAAATGCAGGCACAGAATTACTCTGCATGAAATGGATGTTTTGAAAACTAGTACAAAGTGCACTGAAGACAATTCTCCCATAAAACCAGCTTACTTCATGTTTGAATAATCCTCTGTCCAATCTGGACTACGAACATGCTCCTCTTACCTGCAGGCTTGCACATGGTATGGTCGTTCATCAGCTGATACCCGGAGGCGCAGCTGCAATAGCGGCACTGGTTGGCGGGGTCATCCCTACAGAAATGTTCACATCCTCCGTTACTGACAGAACAGTTGGTGTATTTGACCTCTGTAGAAAAAATGAACAGCAACAGAGACATAAGAAGCTGCAAAGCTGAAGAGTCGCACTAAAGTGGTAAAATGTTGTGATTCAAGTGAGCAACAGCTGATGATGGATTTGAGATGACAGTTGTGGGCCCCAAGAGAGCAAACTGGCCTCGGTCCAGAATAAGGTAGTGGGGAAACAGAGAAAAGAAATTCTGTTCAGGGCAGGTAGACTGGAGAACAGAAAATTCACTGAGCACAAGTCAGACAGTGCAAAGTGTTGATACATGTCATACACACTCATACCTAAATATGCTATCCAACTTTTGTCAAAGAAGAAATTGTAACAGTAATGACAATCAAATATTTGCAGTGGATTGTTTTTTCCCCCTCTATTGTAAAAACCTGCACCATCATCCCTGTGTTGAAAGTTCTAAAGTAACTGAAAACCCTGCTTTACAGAATTATTTCCAGTATTTTTGTAAAATTGAGGTATATCAGACCTTCAAACCTCTCCCATGGGAACACAAAGTTCATTCTGCTTTAGATAAGTGCAGATAATCCTTTTACCACATTGTGAAGCAAAAGAAAAATCACATTAGTAAATACAGTGAGTATACTACGCAATGACAAAAGTGCTGAGCCCTATTACACAGAGATCCTTGGCACAAAGAATGTTGTTTTATAGTGGACTGAAGGCAGCATTACCATAATTGCACAAAAGCCCCTCCCAGCCTTTGTTGCAAATGCAAGAAAATTTTCCAATATTGTCCTTGCAGGTCCCATTGGAACAAGGCTGCGGTTCACACTGATCTCCATCTGAAAGAGAGGAGAGAAATTCAGTCCCTGCATCACACAGAGCTCACAGATCAAACATTAACAGGAACAGATCTTTCCCAAATTCCCAAGCATCACCCACAATTTCAGCCACCGAATGGTGATACCTCCATGGTGCCAGCAAAGGGACAAGGGCATTTTTGGGGTTCTGAATTACAGCTGCAGTGAGTGGAATGGGCAGAAGGGGAGGAAAGAGCAAAAGCTGAGGCAGGCAGGGACATGCAGGTTACTGCAGAATTGGTCTTTGGACCACGCCAGGCAGGGTCAGAGCATCAGAAAGAACTTAGCCTTAGCTCTGGCGAGATGACTGATGGTAGGCACAGATGCACCTCAGTTTTTTAGGAAGGTTGCTTCTTCAATAAGACAGAGAAACATTCTTTGCACGTACCATATCAGAGAGAATGAGAATTTGGATCGGTATGTGATACATGGCAGCAGGAAGGCCGAGTACTCGTTACTCTTGAGGAAACACAGAGAAGTGATTAGGAATGTCTTTTACTTACCTAAATACTTGCTCCAAAAATCTCGCTGTGGAGAAACAAAAGTTATATTAAGGCTAGGAGAATTTTTTTAACAAGTAAGGGATTTGAAGTGTATTGTGGGCTTGTCCATCAGAGCACAGCACCCCAGGCACCAGCATCAGTCTCATTCTTCTTGGCAGGGTAGTGACTGGCACTACACACCAACAGAACTGGCCGACTCAGACACTCCTGTATTGCCCATACCCAGCTCAGATTTTCCTGCCCTGCTCGCACACCAATCAGCACCACAGCCCCTCAATATATTCACAACTTCTCTGTTTTCTTGTCCCTTACCGCCAGGTAAGTCAACTGTGTTGTTGAGCACACAATTCATTTGTGCCCAGTCAGACAAAATGCGGGCATTGTGAGGACTGACCCTGCTCCACGCGAGGGTCAGAGTGACAGCAAGGACTGGTCCACCCTGTGTGGCAAGCCTACTCTGCTTAATGCAATAAGAAAAAGTCCAAGCCAGCACAACAATTGGGTGTGGAAAGGGGCAGGAATCAGTGACAGTAAACGTCGTGTCCAATTGAAAAGATGAGGTTTGGAGAAGGAGAGAGGACCCAGTGATAAATGTTTGTCAGGCACAAATGGGAGACTGGGGAGATAGAGAGAAAAGCCGCCAGGGCTGGCGAATGGACAACAGAGGGCAAAGGACTGGAAGGACTAGGAAAAATGCAAAGAATAGCCAGTGGGGTCAAGGATTGGAACCTGGCTGGGACCTAAACTTGGCAGGAGCAGCCAAGTTTTGTGGCCTGTAGAGATGGTAACTTGACAATTACTGTAACACAGCTACATTCACAACCATGCCTACACCTTAGGAGTCAAGACTGGTGCATGTTCAGTGCTGACAGCAAGAGCTCCTATGCCCTGCATTGCAATACTTGAAGAAAACAAAAAATGGATTTCTTAAGTACCACATTCATCCTTAAAAAATAAAAACAAAAAAACAAACTTACTGTTGCTTCCCTGGTTTCAAATATCTCACTGGCCTCCTCAAAGTCACAGAGCTCTTCATTGCACTCACGCTCCAAAGAACCCGGCTTGAGCTCCTCCAGAAAAGAGTTTGCCCTCTTCTGGATCTTTAGGACTTGGTTTGCATCTTTATTGTTGTAGAATACTGGAAGCAAAAATGTGAAAGCACAAACGGGGAAACGAGCTGGCTGAGAGCTGGCACTGGGCCTGCCCAAAGGACACCTGTCAGAGTAACAGCCCCTCTCTAGCACAGCACAGCTGCCCCAGCACCCACAGGCTGTCAGGCTGTGCTGCAGATGCCAGCTACAGCCTCTGCTCGAGGACACTCAGATCGCAGGGCTCACAAGGGCTGTGACCAGACAACCCAGCGCTGTGTCTGTGAACCTCTGCTACAGGAATTCAAACTCCCTGAATGGGAACAATTCCAGCCACTCCCTGCCACTGACAAAGAAGGAAACGCACTTTCGGCAACTATAAGAGGGTGAAGGGGATCTCTAAAAAAAAAAGCTTACTTGAGGTACTACAGAGCCGTGACGAGCAGGCAGCCAACAGCACCCCGACGGTGACGAACTTCCACATACTGCAGCAGGATCACCTGAAGAGAACGTAGGTGTGAAGGGGAGCACTGCTGAGCTCAGCGCGACCCCCGTCCTGCAGAGGGTTTGATTCAACAGCTCAGATGGATCCTTCGCTTGTTTTTCCCAGAGCAGCTGTCTTGCTGAGCACTGTGTTGTGCCCTTTATCCCATTCCAGCTTCAAAGCAGCTGTTCATTAAAGGCCTCTGGACTGGTTTGCTCATTCCCCTTAACCCCATGGCAGCTCCTCCAGAACTTGTCTGCCCCGGCATCCTCCCCCGCTCACCGGACATTTTTGACAAGTCTTATGCTTCATTAAAGCAAGCTGGACTTTGAAATCCTGAAGGATATGATACTTTTGAAGCACTTACTGCTTTATTCAGTGTGATCTACTCTTCCACCATGAGCTCTGCTGGAACTTAGTTAATCCATAACTTGACATATTTACTCTTTGGAGTGACATGAAGTGCTTTCTTTTTAGTCATTAAACAAACAGTGCTCAGGGGGAGCTTGACAATTTACTTGCATGCAGGAGAAAAGTGAAACAGCTGAGGCATCCACTCTGCCTTTTTCAACTTTGTTTTTTGATCCTCTGGCAAGTAGAAATGGTTATATTTAATTTGTAAGTGTAACCACCCAGCGCTGAGGTCTCTTCAGAGATGCTACCAACTTCTCGCAAGACACAATCACCCAAAAGCAACACATGCTGCTATTTTTAAGAGTTCTCCCACGTTACTTTCTCATCAAAGGTTCCACCACGAAACAGCCAAAGTAACTAAACCCCCGTGCAGGCAGGAGCAGGCAGTGACCCCCCACCAGCTGCCTGCTGTGAGCAGGCAGGGTAAGAAGCTTGTACCAGCATGCTGCACCTTCTGCTGTCCTGGATTAGTTCTCATCAGCGCAAAATCTTCTACTGCATTTTGAATATTAAACTTCTTAGAGAAAAATCATAATCCTTTTCCCAAGTTTTCAGGCATCAGAAATGGTT
Source organism: Streptopelia decaocto (assembly GCF_964273445.1). NCBI lineage: Eukaryota > Metazoa > Chordata > Aves > Columbiformes > Columbidae > Streptopelia > Streptopelia decaocto. The sequence continues at coordinate 24,170,529 of NC_138660.1, forward strand.
CAAACCAGTGCAGTGCTGTTTTATGAAGGCAGTTCCTGTAGCAAGACCTCTGAAAACCATCCAGCGTGTGACATCTTCATCCAAATCACCTGAGCAACCATGTGTTCTTGGGGCTCCCGCATCGGAAAATGTGCCATCAGGTGTCAGGGAAAGGTGACTCCCCCCAGGATCGCAGCTCACATCCAGTGACACCCTTTAGGAGGGCTCTGACTGCTTATAAAACGTCTTTTTCCCTTACAAACTTGGCCCCAGACTTCCTTGAGAATAAGCTCTCTTTAAACACTAAAGTTTTATGTTTCAAAGTTCATCCATTTTGGACTTGTGCTAAAAAAAGAGATTGTGACATCTGAAATTACACTTGGGGAAAATGTATGCACTCTGAAGTTTTGTTGATATATTCTTTATCCTCAATTCAGCCGTTCCATAGGAAAATTTCAGCCAAGATTAACAACAACGCAGTTTTGCTGAAAATAAAGTTCATGAAACGGACCTGAGACAGGAAACAAAAAAAAAAGGAAATCTAAAAAGAAACAAGTGTAGTACCATATATTCAATGGATTGTTTACATAATATTTGTGGCTGACCTGGCTATCTAGACATAGTGCTTTGCTATCACATAGGTTACATGCTTTTGAATACACTTTTGTTTCTAACACTCGGAACAGGTTGGAAATTCAGGACATGTACATCAACTGCCAACCTAAAAGATGTAAATCAACATGTCAGCCTCCTAAGAAATATTATTTTTTAAACCTATACTGACAGTAAGAAAGAATAAATTTAGGTTTTCATCAGCCCTTGGGTTCTGGAGGCTTTCTATTCCTACTTTCCCATATCTCTTGCTACCACCATGCAGAAATATGTACTTTAAAAGCCAGCACTTGGGCTCTCAAGTAATCACAGGGCTCCTGGCACAGGGGACTCAAGAAAAGATGCTCCGGGCTACTTCGAGATCTGCCCTGTTTTGTAAGCCAGGGAACCATTTCAACCTAACAAATTACAGTGTTGAGACTCCTTCTTTCCAGTTCACCTTCATTAAAAGAATAGCAGCTTTTCTGAGGAAGGCAAAGGGGAAAAAATAGAGAATCTTCACGAGAGATTGACAAGACAGAGGATGCTCCATATCATTTTAATTAACACTGTGGAGAGTTCAGATTCACAGAGTGTTACCAGCAGACATTAATAATCAAAGGAAATTGCCTCCCTGAAGTAAAAAAGTATCCTGGATCTTTCAAATTTCACAGCTTAAGGATATCCCTCCTTACAACCTGAAAGGCAAGAGAACACCAGGCTGCAAACTTTGTTCTTCTTGGCTCCCCTGTGCATAAAAAGGCCAAAAGCTTTGGTTTTGCCTCTTCCACAGGAAAGCTTCTGGAAAAGACTCAAACGTGTTCTCAGCCTTTAGCTTCTTAGCTAGAAGTGCTGAGTCACTCTTCTCAAATTTTTCCAAATTGAAATAGTAATTTAAAACGGAAATTTGCATACATTAAATAAACTGTAGAAATATGCAAATTTTGATAAAGGCAGGAACTGGGGTGGCAAAGTTACAAGGCCTCAAAAACACAGCTCTTCAGTGATGGATTTTGTGTTGCATCCACCAGTTCTTCACCAGAACAGCTTTTGATTTGTAACAAACCCAAATCTGAATAATTCACTGAGCAACCCAGGCACTAAGCCTATATCCACACTGCACAAGGGCACTACCAAGGCCTCCCTCTCATTCTGGGTGCTGACTTCTTGCAAGACTTATAGAAACATCATGTTCTGCCAGCCACCTGTCCAAATGAACCATCGGAAATGAGGCAGAAAGTTCCAAACAGGCATTAAGAGGGGAAAGACCAGCTGATGCACACAGCACCAGACAAACCAGACTAGAAACCCAAGCTGAAATATTCATCTCTTGGGGTTGCTCTTCTTAAAATAAAAGCTCCTCAGGGGCCAAAGTTTTGCACAGCTCACACACCAGCACAGGAACACGCTGCCAGGAACAGAGAAACACCTCTCTGTGCAGAGCCTGAGATTAGCGACAACAATTTTTGCTGAAAATAGTTTAAGAAACTTTATTTTCATAGGCAGCTCAGAGCAGGTTGCTGGAAGCACTGCTATGAATCCACTTTCCAGCCTGGGAGCATGAGCAGCAGCACAGTCCACCAGCCAACCTGCCACCCCCTTCCCACTCCCGAGGAAGAGACACAGGCCACAACTGACTTGTATTGTACCCTGAGGTCAACAGCTGTGTCTTTTAGGTCATATGCAAATTCCCCCACTTGTTCCTTTCTTGTGAAGACATCAAGACTTAACTACCTTCGAGGTCATTTGGTGAGCCAGCAAAATGCCAGAACTCTGAAGAGGGAAGTTGCTAGAGAACTGTGATGTATCTTTGAGCTGTTATTAACATGCAGTATCACACTCCATGGTCTCAGAACCTCCACATTCTGCCCACGTGAGAATAAAACATCCCAAGCTTCCCAAGGTCCAAAGCTGGTGGGTGCACAACCAAGAATTTACATTCCAACCAAGAATTTACCTCATGACTCTGAAGCTGCTTTACAGGTGAGGAATGACAGGGCTTCTCCTAAACCCGTTCACTTCCAGTGCTGCCCCCTCAGCAGGAGCAGATTTCCTCGACTCTCCTGACACTCTACACTGTATTAAAGAAAAAAAAAAAACACCCTAAAAAATCCAACCAAATACCAAACAGGACAAGGGGAACAGCAGCAGAATATATCTGTAAAACCCCCTCATTGGTACTTCAGGATCTTCACAGCAGACCTCTCTCCAAATCCACTCTGCCCTCTGAAGATCCATCAGATAATTATCACCCCAAGGGCACAGCGGCCCTGAGCAGGTCTGATATCCCAGCAGTGACACACTGAGTGGGGGAAAGAGCGTCTTGCCACTGGCTTCTGCCACATAAATAAAGACCAAAACAAATTACCTGCATCAGAGGAGTAAGCATATCTTCTGTCTCTCTGCTGCTGCTTCCTTTACATGTTTTCTGTAATGTAGCTTACTGCAGAGCCTGACACTCTGGTCCAGTGCACGTGGGAGCAAAGGCAATAATTTTAGTTTTCTACTTATTAGTAGGATGAGGTAACTAACATTTTAATGATCAGTTTTACCATTTTCATCTTGTGACAGTATAAAACGTTACTATGGTTTCTTATGTTCCCATCAAACACAAACTATTCCTTCCACACAAAGTAATTCCTTAACTATCAAGTACAAAGGTCTTTTTCACATAAAAATATTCACGACCATTATGAGTTACTATCCATTTACTTTACACCAGTACTATGGAACTCTACAACCATCCTCTCGGTTTAAATTAACCTGCTGAAAGTTTCTTGTTAGCATCTTAGAAACACATCAATCTGTACAGATGGAAGAGAAAGCTCATCACAATCCAATCCATGAACTGCTCACCCAAACATCTCCAAACTTTTTAGTTTCAAGTTTACAGGCATCACTTTATGGCAGCCGATTTCTAATTTTCATGAGAAAATTCATTTGTCCCACATTTTTGTTAATGTAAATTCACTTATTCCAGTTACCGTATATATTGCCTGCAATAACATGAATGCAGAGGCACATGCAGAAGAGAAGAACAACTGTTCCCCTCTCACCATGGCACCGCACCATTGTGACCAGGAAGACGTGGTCACACCATGCGATGAGACATCTACAAGCACATGGAGATAACTAAAAAATACCCTGTTGAGCTTCTGAGAGTGACTCCCCATTGAGCTGTAGGTTTGCAGACAGTGGAGCTATGATCAGCATGAGCAGCAGTAGAACCACTGTGTTTAAAACATCTGCTGTTCGCTGCAGAGACAGCTATGGCTAATCAAAATTAACTGCATGATGCTTCCTATTCCATAACAATTAAACCAGAGCAAAGAAATGCTACCAAACTAATCTACAACAATCACATTTACCGTTTCACTCCTCTCTAAGGAGAAATCTGAAGTTCTGATGCGACTCAGGATAAAGCCATTTTATCACAGCACAGATTTTTATTAGCTAGTTCCCACCAGACAGGCACCACAGCCCTCTCACACGACAAAATCAGTAACAGAGAATCTTTACTGGAAGCTCAGAAACATGTTTACTTTATATACAAGAAAAACTTATTTACAACAACCAACAGTAAACTATGTACAAAAAAAAATACAAGAGATGTTTCCATGGTAATCACTGTATAAATTAACACAATAAATAGGAGGGAAGCAGGTCCCATTCTTAAGGCACAAAACCTTCTTCCCAAGACTGTACAGGGATTCACTTGCTTCCCTATGCTTTCGACAGGATCACAGGAATGGCGGGGAGACCCCTGAGGAACAACGGTCGGTGGATGATGATACAGACATGCAGTCACTGCTGACGGTTGTAGAAAAACATCATTTTTCATCCTTTCTTTTTTACAGTACACACATCTTAAGATACAAAATATTTCCTGTAAACAGTCTTTTTTTAAAAAAAATCACATAGATAGTATGCACATTTTAAAATAATACTAAAGCAATGAACAAAGCTTTCCATACGATTTGGGTGCAGAAACGTCCCTGGGACCAGCACTGAGGCCTCCGCAGAGCTGGGCGCTCCCGGGTGGCCGGCACATCCGAGCGGCACAGCTCCCTCCGCAGCGTGGACCTGGCTCCTGCCGCCGCGGGAACTTGTGTGCTCAGTGCTGGGATCCCACAAACCCAACCGGAAAGGCTGCACTGGCACTATCAGCCCTCCCCAGGGCAGGACCCACCGACAACCAGACCCAACTCAAGTCTCCATTGCATGCACTCCCACTGAACCCAGACATTGCAACACAGGGGATCTCATCCCCCAGAATTTGCCAATGAACATCAAGGGCAGTGCTGGAACGTGGAGTTAACGCACTGCAACCTCTTCCTAGCAGAAGAAACCGTATGCCCATTGCACTGAAGACACTGCCCCAGCATCACTGCCAAGGGTGAGTGATGATGAACAGAAGGTGCCGCACGGCTTTCACATGAGTAGCACCTTTTAAGAAACTAAACATACGCCCAATACATGCAGTTCTAGCATCTCTCAAGCTGGTATTTTACCTGAGACTGCAGGAGAGTCTCTTTTTTTTGGCAAAGCAGCAGGGGTTTTTTTAGTATTTGTCTTTCCTGAGTTTCTCTCCCACAAAAAATGATCTAATGCCAAAAGAGGAACTCAGAATAACGTAGCCAGGAGTTCAGCCTGGCTCCCTACTTTGCAGATAGCTCTCACTGACGTTCGACACAAATTGTCGTCATCTATTCACAAAATCACTGTAACAGAAATCTGCATTATTCCCAGTGAGACACAGAGAGCTACAACCCTTCTGTAAGATAGAAACCTTAATACATATTCAAAGGCACTCAGGTTAAATGTGGATCTCATTCTTTAGCTCTTAAAAGGCGGCAGAACTCCCTCTCCGCCTCCAGTAAGCGACAGACAGGAAAATACTGGCTATGAACCTTTTGATAAAACGTGCACGTACACAAAAAGGATCTGAACCCTTCAACATGATAGACCATGAAAGTAAAAGAAATGAAGACTGGTCTGTGCAGGCATCATCACTCACAGCAGATGGCTACAGATATGGCACGAATTAAGGAACATGCCTGAATGTCAAAACCCTTTGGATTCCCCTGTTACTCTGAGCAGGAAGAGTAGAGAAGATCTGTTCCTACTGAGGCAAGAATTTAATACCACAGCAATTATGCAAGCAAGGCAAGTGCTATTATTTACACACCTTTCAGCATAAGGTTGCCTGGAGAAACTTCACAGCAAGACCAGCTCCCCCAGCAGGTACAGGAACACACACAAATCTCACCTCCTCTCCAGCTATCCCGTGCCTGCTGCTCCCTGTGCTCTCCTGGGCAGACACACCAGTGTACCAGCCACACACAGCCCTGGGGACAGGCTCACCTCACTGTCACCAGCGAGGATGCCTGCATCCTGAAGCTCTCCTTACTGGAGGTTTCTCCTCATTCTCATGCAGACACTGCTCTGTGCCTCAACAAGCAAGTGGCAAAATACAGTATGTCTACAATTCTTACTGATCTGATACCCCAGGAATTCAATACAGTGGCAGGGGGGGCTGTACTGATGAAGAAAAAATATGGCTACGGAAACAATTGGCAATTTATAGATAGGAGAAAAAAATTCAGGGCAAAGTTGAACACACTTCTTGCTCAGTCCCCACTGAATTTATACCTGAAATTTTGCTAGCTGTTTCAAGCACATCTAGTCTTCTGTTGATTTCTCATGAACAAACCCTGTCACTCGCTAGGCTGAGAGGAGAGGTGGGTGAATGATTAGTTAAAAACAGGGAGAGTATGAATAATCCTTGGTGAAATCTTAAAGAACACAACTGAGTTTGCCCATAACCTTTTAAAGCTGTCAAGCTTTCACATAAAATAATTTGTTTGACTGTCATTAGACTAGAGAGCTGATGTCAATTTGATAAAATCCTTACAAATAACAAAGAAGAATTATCTTCTATGCCACTGTGTATGTGGCCATTTTTTTGTCTGCAGCCATAGCCAGACAGGTGCCATTCCGTAATAATAAAAAAATAAATACATTAAAAGTGACAAAGTAATTAAAAATTCCTGCTGTCTCTCCAGCTTTGCGGCACTGAATGTTCCCAAATTCCCTTTGCAGTGATAAACATGGCAATGTAACTATGCATGCTGGTCTTCAGGCTTCAACAGTCAGCCAACTGGGGTCAGGCAATACAGTGGAAATTTGAAGGCCGTCTAAGAACTCTGATTCAGAGGCACTAATTTTTCCATGCTCCACTGCTGGTGGTACCAAAAGTTATTTACCAACATAGTCTGGTTTTCCTTACAATGCTCATACACTCAGTAACAATTCCTCTTCTCTCGGTGCTCATACAAGAGCCCTGATGTTTGACAGCACACAATATCTCTCTACAGGGTACAACCACCTTAATATTTTGGTATCCACCTTGAAGTGAAGTAGCAAGGCAGCAAGAGAGAGAAGTAAGGTGGAAAAGCCACTAGAACCAAGCCAGGTGAAAAGATGCAAGTACTACAGATATATTGTATCTTTTGTGACAGATATAGCTTTCTGCACTTAAAGTGGAAGTAAATAAACAGCTCCATTGTCTGAGGCCAGAAAGGTGGCGCTGAACAGGCAGGAAGCAGCTCCTGGCCACTGCCAGTCATGCTGCTCCCTCCACCAAGACAGAACAAATTGTTCTATATCTCACCCCACTACGTGACATTTCTCACAGCCCAAACAGCTAGTTAGCGTTCCTTGCCCTTCCACTTGGTCTCCTGAAGATGAAGTTCAGAAGGGGAAATGTCAGACCTGATCTCCTGTCATCTTTTGGCTCTCCAGAATTTTTTCTTACTGCCAGGAATTTCTGAACATTTGTCTGTGATGCCTGAAAACCTCAAGGTTGTACCATCGCCACTGGCTGGAAGAGGAGAGCCAGGCCCTGCGGAAGACCCCACACGCTAGTGCAAACCACTGTTTGAACCACATGCATTGTTTGTTGCAAGGCATAAGTGAGTGAGTGAGAATCAGTGGGTATTCATCAGCAAGAGGTCTGGACTGGCTTTGAATTTCTGATGCAAACCGCATGCACCTACAGGTGAACTAAAAACAGATTAGTAAGACACAAGGATAAGCTTTGTCCCACTTAAATATTCTAAGATACAGGTGTGACACACAGACGAGCAGGAACGTTTTGGGTCTGAAAAGACTGTCAGATGCTCCTGAACTAAGACTGGCCAATAAATCTTTTGCCCTGAATAATTCTACTATGATGAAGTTATCCAGTAAAGGTAGCTGTGTTGCAATTCTCAGGAGTCCTGCACTGTCACTGGAACCAGAACTTCCCACGTCGGAGGACACGGTTCTTCAAACAGCAAGTGAGTTTTCTTCCAGGAGGCTCTGCCTGACCACAGACAAGGTGCCTCTCGACTGGATGCAGCCGTACCCCACAGGAAAAAAAGGTAGCACCATGCTTGGTTGATAGGAGCTCTGAACAGCTACAGTTTGGCTGTTCAGCAGCGACAGTCATGAGCACATCTGCTCTGTGAGGTGACTGCTGTGCAGTTAGGGGGAATGGTAGACACAGGCTGTGAAAACGGAGGCTAAGCCTCGCTGGCAGGAGTACTCCGGCTCAGCTCCTTGATCCCGTGCAGTATTCTCTTCATGTGACCCACTTTGGTCACACCCAGGTCCTGGAAGAAAAGAGAAAACCTTTCCTTAGGAGAAAGGCTGTGGGGGGGAAATTCCAAGTGGCCAAGCAAAGGTTACAAACCAGTCAGCCAGTTACAAAGAGAGGAGGAAACCAACCAGACAGATTACAAACTGAGCGTTATACATGCAACCTCAAAGCCTGCGTTGAAAAGCTATCAGCATCACAGGGTAACAAACACAGGGCAGGTGCAGAGCAATGGACAGAATAAACTGTGGACCACTAGCCAGAAATGCAAATTGCTTTGACTGTCAAAGGCCACAGCAAGAGAACAGACAGAGCATAGAGAACTCAAGGACCTAAGCTAGTAGCCAAACCATGCAGGAAGAAGCAATCCGTCACTGGTCACATCAAATATATGTGCGAACACTTGGGTACCATGCGACAAAGCACAGGCCGCACCTGGGTGGCATGCAAAGGAATCGGCTACACAGATCACAGCAAACCTCAAAACAGGAAGATGGTGAAAATCACAAAGGAAGATCCAAGAGGCATTCAGCAAATGCCATGCACTACTTTACAACAAAGTATTTTTCTGCTGTGTGCAAGTCACTAGAACGATGACACGAACCTCCTGCACATGCAAAGAACCATCACTTTCAATTTTTCTCTGTAGAGAAAGCATCTCCTAGTGAGGAGACGCGAAGTTCTGCCATGTGGTTACTAAGCACTATTTTAAAATATTTTCTCCACCTAGCAGCCCCATCAAAGACCACAACAATTTTTTTTGTTGTAACGAAGAAGTATGATGTTCTATTTTTCCAGCGACTACAACATAAGAATCAATTTTTTGCAATCACAGTATGTTCTGCAAAGATGGTACGAGAGCTGAGAAGCTACAAACTTCCATTCCATCATTAAAATCAGAGGCTCTCAAGAACACTTTCTGCAATCTGTGTGCTGGACTGCATTACATCTCCAGGAAGCTGCAGCAGAATTGGACAGCTCAACTAGCTGTTCCACCTCCCTGCTACTAGAAATCAGGTGACCTGAAACAGTGAGAAAATACAATGAAGCCGCAATGAACTCATCCATCTTGCCAAGGCACGTGGAATGAACAGTGGGCAGACCACTTCCAAGCACACTGAGCACAGAAGGTCATGCAGATGCAGCTGGCTATTTCTCATGAGCCGATCATCAAAGTACCTTGAGGTCCCTCCGTTCGAGGTGCAGGAGCTCAGAGCCCCGGACGTCATGTCGGATGAAGATATCCTTATACTCACAAAGACTGAGATGCTCAAGCCAGGCCGCAACCTCCTCCGTTCCCCAGAGGTGAACTGTTAGAGACGGAAAAGCAGGAGTGCATTGAGTACCCAGAACCCCAGAAGACAGCGAGAGATGAGGACACCAGCAGCACTTATTGCCAGAGAGAGGCCAGCAGCAGCACAGCCTCAAACCAAAGGGAGGGCAAGGACTGGGAGCACAACCTAGTCTCAAACAAAGGAGGCAGAGCAGACAAAGGTAAGAGGTGTTCTCTTAAGCAGAGGCTAGCTGCAGTAAAACCAAAAGGAAGTGCATGCTTGTTTTCATGGGACTGGATAAACTTCTTTTTAAAGTTTACTGCCATGTTTAAGAAGAGGTAGTTCATTGATACTCCTCTGCTTACCAAACAATGGGTTCATAGAATACGTAAAGTCAGGCACAGATTAGTTTGTTATTACGTACAAGCACTTGTGCTCAGTAAACAAAATGGCAACCCCTCTCCCCCAAGTCTGAAGGAGAGGGAGGATTTTAGACTTCCACCTTCTTGCACAACCTCTACATAAGAGAACAATAAAGTTCCTAGGTTCTGGGAGGCAATGAATGAGCACCAGCCTGTCAGACAGTCCATGGCAGAGGACAGGACCCAAGAGCCCACAGAATAGGTAGTACTTCTGAATTTTAGAAGAAAGTCTTCATAAGGAGAGCATACACCAAAAAATCAACTAACCCAATTGGAGAGAAAGTGTCTTAAATGGCAATTTGTTGATTCATGGACAGTTTTTATCTACTGACCAGTAGGATTAAAGGTCAGGGTGCACCTGTGGCGATGCTGATCCCCAGCCAATTAGACATGAAACTTGATTAAAGCCTCACAGTGAATCAATGAGAAAAACATCATTAACCATATCACAGAGAATTAGCAGTGAAAAGACCAGAGTTATGCGGACTTGGGCCCCGCAGTCATTTAGATATCTAAAATGCCAAAATCCTCAAATTTGCACAACTAAGCACCCCCTAAAATGTCTGGATGTAGGCAGAATTCTTCAGAGGGTACCTCCTGTTTCTGCTCAGGAATATTTGCATGGTACTGGGGGACAATGACTTGGAAATGAGCAATAAGCTACTTTGCCACGTGAAAAAGACAGACTAGACCTCCAAGAAAAGGCAGATGCACATGAAACAGAAGAAGGAAAGAACATGAGAAGAAAGAGACAGGGAATAGGTAATGGTGTGAGCACACTGATGTGACAAAGAGACACAATGAACGAGCAGAGTTGGTACCCGGCAATGCCATGCTACTATGAGTCTCCTTATTTTTGTTGTTCTTCTCCTTTTTAAACTTGGTCACCAGCCGGAATTTGCCGCTGCGGCTGCGTTTAGAATAATCCAGCATCTGGTTCTGTAAGAACAGAAAGGGTAAAATCAGGCAAACAGCCATAAATTGATTGGAACGGACCAAGAGCAACAACTACTGTCAAGCTCAGCTCCATGACCTTGTAAGAGAGGAAAAAAAATTCGAAACTCATTCTGATCAAGACAGGAAAGGAAACAGAGAAAGTTGATCCCAGGTCAAACAAGCGACCTTAGCAGGAAATTACTTTCTTTAGCCATTGGGAGGTCAAGTTTCCTTTTTAAGGACTTTTTTCTCACATCAGTCATATATTCGCCAGAAGTCAAACACAGCCAAGTAGTGAAAAGAAGAGCTAGGGAAATACAGCCTCGGTCTGCCTCACCTCGTCATCACAGGGCTCCATCAGCTGCCACAGCCAAGGGATGTCTGCTAGTTTCCTCAGCTGGAGGTCCATGTCTGCCAGGGCTGCCTGGAGCTGCTCTTTCTGTGGAGGATCTAATTGCTGGATCAGAAATGGAAGCAAAGCAGAGTTAAAAGCCACATGGTGGAACACACAGGCAGGCCCTTGCTCTGAAATTCCTAGCTAACAAAGCAGTTTCTCCTTTGAAAAGGGAGTGCACGGCAGACTCTCTGCCCAGATGTTGCCAAGTTAACAATTTTCACCTTTTCTGAGCTCCAAACTCTGGGCATGCTAGATTGACTGCTCATCCTGCCCATGGAGCAACACCATCCTAATTCCTCAATGATAATATTTAAAATGACTTGTTACAAAGAAGACCACAACCAGCAAAATGTTGCTCGCCAAGGCAACAGTAGGAGAGGAAAGAGGCTGTTTTACGCGTGCTTTGTGCTTCTTACCAGCGCCATCTTGCCCGCCAGCAGCAGCTCTGTCTCATTATGCAGGGCTTTGACATTATTCACCATCTCTACAACAAGGCTGCAGTTCAGACCCTGCAGGGAAGCAATTCATGTGCAAATTAAGCCTGGCAATGCAGAGGTCTGAGTACTCAGACGGAAGAAGCCTTAGACAAGCAAGGCCTACTTCTGATGAATCAGAAAGGAAAACTAAGAGCAACGGAACAAGGACAAAATGGGAGATGCCAAGTAAGTGAAGTACCTCTGTAGACTTGGATTTAGCGTAGACTTTGTCCATAGACTTGGAGCTGGCATTGACAGCATGGGCAAGCTCCTGTTCCATGTCCTGATAGGACTGGGCTATTTCCCGAATGCTAAAGAGAGAATTACAGATTGCATCAGCATATGCTCAAAGCAGGTGATCTTTCCTGACTGGGTATCTCCTGTAATACCCATCTGAGTGACAAGAGCGGGGACAAAGCACAGGAGGGGCACAGCCTCTGGCAAAGCAGGGCAATTCTCCCTGCTAGGGTGAGCATGCACAGGCAAAGCAAGGCAGAGCTCACATGCATAACTCCAGGTGCATATTCAATTCTGCACACAACTTAGGAACAATCTGAAATACAACTTAAACATTGCAGTATGGTCGTAGTGATGTGAAATGCAGCTGCACATATGACAGTTTAATAAATCTTCTCTGATGTGACTCTGGGCATTTTCTCTGAGAGGCCCAGACTAAGGAGCTGAAGATCTGAGTAAAGGATGAGCAGGTGAGCATAGTGACTTCTTCCAGAAATCTCTGCTGGGCATCAGGATTATAAGAACCCAGCTTGTCATCTGAGCTCCTAGAGAGGCCTTTGTTTCATTTCTGATAAAAATAATTGATGATCAAAGATGTTCTTTCAGCATTAAAGGATCCATGTTTACACATGAAAGTAACATTTTTTTGTTCAGAATAACCTGAGAATGTTTATTCAACTTCAGTCCTTGTGCAGCTGGGACAGTGCATAATGAACAATGTTACCCCCAGTGACATGGACCAGCACTGCAGAAGATAAGAGTGAACAGAAGCATCTCCAGGAACAGGGAGCAGGACAAGAACTTCAGGCATTGAAGGAGGGCTCTATTCACCAAAAGCAAATCGAGTCCCACCTGTGGATCAGAGCACCTGCAGCTTGACCAAACTGGTTGATCTGGGTGGATTCTTCTTCAGACATGATCTCTGGTTGCAGAGAGAAAGAGGAGGGTCGGGACAACTCACACTTCTGTTTGTCCTCCCAGGACTTCAACGTGCTCTCAAATGCCTAAAAACACAGCAAGCAAACTGTAAGATACCTCATAAAGCTCCTATAAAAAACAATGGATGCAAACCACACAAATCCAATATGGTCACTTTTCACTGCAGCACCCAGTGGTTCAGCTCCTTTGCTAACTAGCTGCCTGGGCTGAAGGTTTCCCTGCCACATGCTTGCCCTGCCTTAATTTTTGCTTAAGCCTAGTTTTAGTCAAAATTGCTAGGCCAATTCTGAGGGCCAGACCAGCAAAATCCACCAACTCCCTACTAGTTGCAGCCTTTTCTCTGAGTAGCTGAATCGCCTCTACACTTCAGTATTACTGCACACCTCTTCAAGTGACATCTCAGAGCTGGAAATTAAAAATGTTCAAAGCTTCTCCTTATCTGGAAGTAAACTGGGTTTCCCCAGTAAGTGAACTCAGAGGTAGGACCTTGTCCCACTTGCACCCATAATGATAGTCCTGCTGGCATCAGCTACCAGTAGAGGAAATAGTAAAACAGATCCAATGCAGAAGGACCAAAACTGGATATGGTGAGAATGAAAACTGAAACACGGAGGCTCAGGGCAAGGAGAGATAGATCACTGAGCACAGGAAATGGCAAGACGGGTTAGACAGGAGACGATGGGTGGGGAAGACTGAAATAGGAAGAATAATTCAGAGATGAAGATGAGGGTAACAAGCAAGGGTGCGAAGCTTTTGTGGAAAAAAAAAAAAAAAATCAGCATTTGGAGAGCCAGAAAAGAAGACTGAGTCCGATAGCTGGATGGGAAGGAGGAAGAAAACGGCATCATGGATCCTGAGTCTGGAAAGTCAAATGAGTTGAGTACAGACTAGGTCAGAAGCACGGGACTAAGAACAGAGAGGGGAGACAAATGGAGCAGAAAAGCCAGTGTCACCTAGAACACAAGTGCCTTTGGGGACAACCCAAGGTTCTGGAAGGCAATTCTCCTGTGTCTGTAAATACTGTGAAGCTCTGTGGTGAAGCACTTCCTGCCCCTGCTGCTTCTCACACAGGACAAAACCCAGCTCTGCCAGCTCAGTGCAAGCAACCCACTGCTCTCAGCCCTGCTGATGACTTTTCAGTGGTCCAGGTGAGACCACATGACAGAATTTGAGTTTTTCCATCTTCAGTTTAGGAAACTAAATATCCCAAATCATATTAGAAAAATTCTACCAAAAGTGCAGGGTCACACAGGTGGAGAAAGGACCCAGCTTCATCTACTGCACAGGACAGATTTGCTCTGTGAGGGAAGGGGTGTGCAATGATGATCAAAAGAACAGCAGGAAAAATCAAGATAAGCCCACAGTCAAGACAAAAGCTGAATGTTGCTCTGCAAAACTGAAACCTCTTCCTCAGTGGCATTTCCATGCCCAGAAAACCAGGTTTATATGTAATGAGGAGTGGGATAGCACAATCATAGCAATGCCTTCAGATGGCTCAACACACACAGCACACTCCCTAGGGACCTGTGTGTCCTGTCTACCTTTTGTGCTTCACTCCACCCTACCCACCATATCCACAAGTAGGTTGCCTCTCCATTTCTCCCTCCCACCTCTACAGCAGCAAATCCTGTTCCCCCTTGCCCTCTGTACAATCTCCTTCAGTCATTCCCCCTCCAAGTCTCAGTGTGACACTGCAGAAGCTCTCTCACCCTTCAGAAAAGACTGTGTGCACTATTCCTGTCTCCTCCTCTCCACAAAATTCACATCAAGGGGTGATATGACAAGGGTTAATGGATTTAAACTAAAAGTAGGCACGCTCAGACTAGATATAAGGAAGAAACTTTTCACAATGAGAGAGGTGAGACCCTGGAATGCGTTGCCCAGAGAGGCTGTAGATGCCCCATACCTGGAAATATTCAAAGCCAGGTCAGACATGGCTCTGACCAACCTGATCTGGGTAAAGATGTCTCTGCTCATGGCAGGGGGTTGGCCTAGATGACTTTTGAAGGTCCCTTCCAACCCAAACCACACCATGATTCTGTGATCAATACCCACTGTTCTCTCCCAGCTCAATGGGTCTTGGGTACTGCTGTGTCCTACCATGACAGGGGCTTTGTGTGCCCACCTTTGCTTTCTCTTCACACCATCATCCTTGTAAACTCCTGCCAGGCAACGTGCCTCAGGCCTGTACCAGGCTGCTTTCCCTTTTTCTTCTTGGCTGTTCTCTCTTTTCCTTTTACTCAGCAGGTGAGCCCTTTGCAGAGGACTTTGATTAGCTCTGGAAGCTAGGTAAAGCGGGGCTATGCTGGAAAGTATTAAGAGCTGCTATCAACCAGACTGTTTAGGCACGAACAGTTACAGATTTGGGAGGACCCATAAAGCCCGTCTGTGCCACAGCAAGGCCTTTATCCTTTTCTTTGGCTCCCCATCATTCAGCAACACAGTAAAATAGCAAGGACACTTCCTCATGTGGCAGTACTCATCAGATATTATATATTTGAAAAATTATGACATGAGAGACACACACTGCTGAACAAGGCATGAGACACTGCTTTACTTGGTCAGTGAGGTATAGGCCACAGATTGAACAATTATGAGAAATTAAGATACTGAACAGCTGGATCTAGACAATCCGCAGCACTCAGTGAAGCAGGCATCCTGTGAGAAAAACAGCATGCAAGCGTGTTAACAAGCGCGGTCACAAGGCACCTAGAAAAGGAAGCAAAATAAGCTTGCATAAACAACCTTATTTGTGCAATTTCCTAAGTGGCGAATGCAAGTTTAGTCACGTTCTTTCCAAAAAGTTTTATGCAAAATATGCTTCTTACATTCAAAGTGATAAGCCTTCACATGTGGCCATTGCCACACACTCCAGGTATACGTGACATCAAAACATGTGTACTATGCAGTGTATGCAAAGGCTGTTCTTACCCTGTCTCGGGTGAGGGTTTGTGCCCTGTTCTTATGAACAATCCAGATGTAACCAGGAGGCTGGATCCAGGCTTCTCCATCCACTTGCACGGGGACTCCCTCTTCTCCAAGAATTGCTATCTTCACTGTCCGACACTGCAAGAAGTGATTGTGTCAGAAAAGCTCTAAAATGTTGGTTTTCCAAAAGCACGCATCATTCTCTTTCTTTCCAAAGCCGTTCCCCAGCTACTGTAGCTTTGTTGCTGCTAGAAGCAGGTGTGCCTGGGTGGCAGGGGACACCTGCAGCAGGGACCATTTGCTGTGTCTTTGGACTAATCTGTATTTGAGTTGCTGGTCCAGCTCCCACCACAATGACTGCAGCAAACAATTCCATGCCCAACTTGCCCCCGAACATGCTCATTTTCAGCCATGGTGGGTGTTCTTTCCACAGACCAGAGAGAGCACAAAGGAGGCCTGTACTGACTGAAACTTGCAAAAATGTCACAAGCTGGAGAAGTGGGAGGCAAGAAGAGCAAAAAGCAATTGATACCTGTGCAATCCGGTGATGCTGTAGGTTTATGACTCGTGACACTGCCATCTGCATGCTACCAAACACTGCTACCACCTCCAAAATCTTGTCATCAAAGGAGGGGGCTGTAAATGTCTAGCCAGATACAAGGGAGAGAGAATTCAGTTGACATACAGCTCTGTTGGAGAGGTTTCCTTTACCCCCTATTGCTGCAGATCTGGGGGATGTCTTTCAATTGTGCTATTTACTCTCTTTAAAATTAATAACAAGACTAGAAGGTGAAGATCTGCAGGGAGCTAGAAGGGAGAAAGAAGAGCCTTGATATTCCTACTGTGCTTCCAATGGCAGCTGAAGTATAACTCGAACACAAAAGCTATAAGGCCCCAAGGCAGTAATTATGAGAGTAGGCACTTTTCATCACAAATAATACAACGTTTCTGAGAAGATCTAACTCCCTTGGCCTTCAAGGGGCTTTATTATCAGGCAGTCTGTGGGGACAAGGTCAATCTAATATACTTCCTGGACATCCAAATGGTCTGTTGTGGGGTTTTTTTCGTTTTGTTGGGTTTTTTTTCCCCTGAATCATTACAGACTGCTTGAGTGTGAAGCTGCTGAAGACTGGATTTCAGTATCTTATGCCATTCACATAGAAAGTACATGCAGACAGGCTCCTTGCCCTCTTCTTCCAAGCACTACTCTCAGGGGCTATGACTTCAAAAGCAACAGTAAGTAGAAACATTTCCTGGATTGCCTTAGAGATTACTCACATCATCTTCCTTGGTTCCCCCCCAGAAGTTGGTGCCTCCTGCATAGCTGGGAATGTTGAGTACAGCAATTCCCTGAAGGCTGGGCAAAGGGATCGGCCTCCCATCGCACTGCACAGAAAAGAGGGTGACGTTACTCTCAGCACAGCAGGAGAGAGCCCCTCCTGCCAGAGCACATGCTCTAAGAACAGAAAACAGCCCACACAGCTCAGTAATAAACTAATTCAGGTTTCTTCCCGTTATTGTTGGCCTAGCATTGTAGAACATATCCACTCATGTCTCTTCTTTTAGTAGATGTGGATTTTAGAGAAATATTACTGCTTCTTTTCCCCAAAGAGGAACAGGGGACACCTGAAAGGCTTGGCAAAGCCTCTTGGTTTATTCCTGCAGAAGGGGAAATTAAACTTCTGAAACACCTACGCAGTCTGCTGCAATGAGAGCTACCTGTTTGTGCTGTACATGGCCTACACAAGAAGATTTCTTTTCCAGTTTGATGTACATTATAGCATAAATTAAGAGCTTTCCACTACATCTCCTTTCTAAAATGATGCGTTCATATGAGAGAACACATGTAACAATCTCCTCTACAGCTAATCCTTTCCAGCAGGACAACACTTCCCCTACAAGCTGAGAATACAAGTTATCTCTCAGAACCAGGCAAAGCCACTTCTACTAGCTCAGGGTGAGATACAGCAAGTACATTCTATCGGGCAGGCAAGGGAAACACCGCAACATCACCAAGAAGACCAACCACACAGAAGTCCATGTCTGAAGGAGACGCAATTAGGCATCCCAGTTTTAGGAACAGGAGGGCATGTTAATTCCTCACCTCCAGCAAGACTTTCTGCTCCAGGTTTTTGTATGTTCTGTGTAGCAGCTCCTTGGTCCCCAATACTCCATACCACATCATATTTTTAGTACGACTTCTAAGGGGGAAAATTGAAAAAGTCAGCATAAGCATTTACCTTTTCACTTAGAGGGGAAAAGCCCAACACATTGAAATGGTGCCTCCAACATCCTAAAACACAAAGGTCCTTTGCTTCCAAAAGGGTCAAGCACTCAAAATGGCCACTGCTTGTGCTAGGAACCTACTCTCCTTTAAATAAATGTCAGGTAGGAATTGAGAGTGACCAACACACGTTACCAGAAACACACACACATTCCCCTGGCACGGAACTTGTCAATCCCGTACACCACATCAACCGTGTTTTCCAGTAGTCGCTCAAGTATAGCGAAGGGACCAATCCTAGCAACACAAAGCATCCTGTAGTTGCCCAGGTATTCAAAAGACCAAAACGTGTGGTTTGTATTAAGTTAGGATCAAGGCCCCTGTGGCATTTAGAGCTGAGATGTGATTATCTTATAACTAAACAGAAAGCCCAGGAGAAAAATCTAAGATCATGAAGTAAACAGAACCAATGCACTAAAACCACACTGATATAGCTACTCAAAGATCTTACATGAGCCACAACAGTGCAATGAATCAGTAATAACTCAGTAGCTAATCTCCTCCATCATTATTTCAAACCTTGAAGGGGGATTATGCAAACAATATTGACGATATACCTGTTCAGCACACTTGTACACAATCGGCTCCAAAACCGCACAGAAACATGAAGTCATTTCCATCACCTCTGGCAGTAGCCAAAGCCAAACCCACCTGCATTTCTCTGGGTGCTCATCACGTTTGTTGTTGAAGTCCAAAGAAATCTTTGCATCCAGTCCAATTCCAAAGTAATTATTCATGACACACTTCTCTGTGTAACATTCACTGCCAAACAGAAGAAGAGAACTCCCACTCCTAAGTCTACGTACCATTTGGTATACATCTCACGTGCACCCTCTGACACTTCATAATTCTCTTGCATAAAAAGGAGAAGAACAAGAAAGCTGTGCACCAGCATGCTCTGATAAGCACTGCTGGGAACTGCCTAAAACCCACCAGAAAGACCATAAAAGCGGCTACTGAGCAGAGGTCTCTGTCCTGCAGCCTCTGTCCATAAAACTTCACAGCCACAAGATTTGCAGAAGAATTCTCCCCTTGCCACAGAAACATACTCAGAAGCCTACGCTTAATTTACA
Organism: Streptopelia decaocto; assembly: GCF_964273445.1. Taxonomy (NCBI): domain Eukaryota; kingdom Metazoa; phylum Chordata; class Aves; order Columbiformes; family Columbidae; genus Streptopelia; species Streptopelia decaocto. Next base: position 24,189,704 of record NC_138660.1, read on the forward strand.
AAAAGCTATGTTACTGGTCACTGGCATAGTGTAAGAAGTCCCACAAAACATGAGCAATGATAACTGCTTTTATAGATATATATATAGATATATATATATATGTTATGTGTTACCTAAAGAGCCTGACAAATGACCTCCAAAGTGTCAGCTACTCATCTCAGAGGCACTGAATGCCACAAAAAAAACTTAGAAGTCTCTGTGGATTTTTACTGTTAAGCAGTTCAGCAGAAACAGCCTCAGGAAGTCTTCATATCACACTTCCCAGCTGCCTCCCCATGACCTTTCTCAGGCCTCCATACTGTAAGGGTGGCGATTCCTCCACAGGTTACTGGCTACTAACTGGAAACTGGAGTTATCTCTCAGTCTAGGGAGAAGACTGATCTAGATTTCATTCTCACAAAAAAATCTCCTACCATGAGCCACATGTGACACCACACATATAACTACATAAGCTGATTCTGATTGGCACCCAGCGTATGAATTCATTTACAGAACTCTAGGCTGCTGCAGTCCATTATTTACCTCTATAACCTAATCTGCTTCTCTGCTGAGGTCCATTTGGAAACACCCACTCCCTCCCTTCAACCTCCTGGGCATACTCACAGGTTTTCAGGCTCAGAATTAAAGGGATCAGCATGGATCAACAATCGGCTGATGACGGAGCTCCCAGGCAAAGAACCAGACATGCCAGCACGGATATCTATAGGAAAATTGACCACAGGGAAGAGTGTGATTAATAATAAGCAGAAAACAGGTAACTTCAATCTCAGAGACAAGGTGACAATGCAGAATATATTAACTCTTGTCATTCAGTGGAGAAAGCAAATAGCAATAATACTTTCTTTCATTCCAGAAGGCTTAGCTCTTTCAGTTAGGAGAAGGGTTTCTGTGGCTGCCTGTAGGGTTTCTGACTGACAAGATACCACCTAACTCCAGCAGCACTGTTGTACAGACACAGGGAAATGGGAAACAGGAATGTAGTCACCACAGTAGCTTTTTTGTTGCAGGGTGACATGCAATGTCCTTGCTTCAATGCGTAAGGATAGAGGAAGAGGACTGAAGTTATTCTCCAAGTTGCTCAACAATTACTGTCTTCTGATGCTTAAACTATTAGCTGGCAACCCACAAACAGCAGCTTTGTCAGAGAGAAAGGAAACTACCTGCTTCCAGAAGACACAATTTGAACAAGTAATTTGGGGGAAGAGATGGACAGCACCACGGTGATGGGGAGAAATTGCTACACAAGACATAGGAGGTGGGAATTCTGATGGGTCTGTGCACCTCTACTGACTTCGGTTTTCGCAGGAAGGGACTGCTGCTCCCAGCCTGCGCTGCCACTCTTCAGAAACCCCCCTCAGCAGCATCGTATCGGCCTTCTCAAGGTTACTCTGAGCTCAGTATCTCCTTGTAATTGGCAGCTAAACTCTGCCACTGTACAGCGTTAATACAAATCTGTGTCTAAGTCTGAGTTACAAGCTGAAAACTATTACAGCTCCCTCCAAATCTCCACTTTTTGGCCCTAGTGGAAAGTTATGCACAAAGGTATTTATCTCCAAGCTGCCCCTGCACAGAAGGACATCAGGCAGGACAATTTCATGTTTTCATGTGGAGGCTGCAGCCTGTGCTGCTGTCACCCATACTCACCTGGCTGCCTCAATGGGAAGAGGAGGGTGTTCCACTTACTTGGGTAGAGGATTTTTGTGTTCAGCATTGGCAAGTTGTCCCGGTTTCCTGTCTGGGGAGGAAGAGATGCAGAGCTGCCCAGCGATAAACTTCCTTTGTTTATTAGTCTTTCACAAGGAGATTTGGGCGCTGTAAAAGACAACACAGACACGGCTGTTGACAAACATAACAGTGTGATTCAGACCAGCACACAGCAGCACAGCCCAAGCAGGAAGACTGGGTTAGGCGTCACTCAACAACAAAACACTCTAGTCACCAGAAAACAAAGAGCTGACAGAGGCAGTCATTAAGAGACAGAGATGGCGCATGCGTGCAGACAGAAAACCTCTCAGACTGCAGGTGCCAAAATGCCACAAGCAAATATTAGAAATGTACATGAGAAAAAGCTGGTGCCAGCAGCACAACAGACAGGGTATCTGGCTTCCAATCAATACTCAGGTAAGCTCCAAATATATTGCAGTGATCACGGATTTCTAACAAATTATTCACATAACACAGTTAAAGCAAACCGGTTTCTGCTCTCTGTCATCTGCAAAGGATGGCAGGAGCTTACAGGGAAGCGTCATCAGTCAGATGACATGAAAAACGCTCAAGACCTTCCTCTTCCAAGCACTGAAAGCCAAGAGAACCCAGATTAGTGGCTAAGGTGCAAGACAATTTCTGAAACCCAGGCTCCTAGGCTAAGATCATGGACCAGCCACCAGAGATGCAGCAAAAGGTGGGGTTTACGATGCAGAGGGTAGAGTACAGGAACCTGCAAGGCCTGGCAACTGAAGACCAACCATTCAAAAATCTAAAAAAAACAGAACTTGGAAGGTAATACGTGTAGCACTCCTCCCACTCTTTACAACTAACAGAATGGTAACTTGCAGGCAAGATCTGCACGGTGGTAGCCCTGGAGCAGTACCTTTCCGTTGGCTTCTCCCCTTGGACACTCCGTAGCTGCTGCTGTGGGACGACTGCAGGGAGATTTTATCCTCATTCCTCAGCTCCTTGCCCTCTTGAGAGGCCGAGAGACTAAGGAGGAAGCCCTCTTGCTCCTGGGTCTGCGCGTTCTGCTCGTCCACGGCTGTAAGGAGAGAGAAAGTAGGTGAGTGCCTCACAGCTCTTCTAGAAAGGAACACTTTCCATTGACATAAAAAACAATCAAATGGGACTCTAAAGGGCATGTTTCCTTCAAGGAAAGAACAGAAATAACAAAAAGCTTTCCTATATCATTTGTCTCAACTAAGCTCTGTTCTGGAGAGCTTTCGGAACTGGGCTGGCTTAGCCTCCTGTTTTCTTTGCTAAGCTCTTTAGCAGTGAGGCTCTAACTAGAAGTGGCCATCTTTAATGTTACAGGCACTCAGGCGTCCCAAGATGTGAACTGCGCTACAGGTGACGGGCTTCCATTTATTTGCATTTAGGTGTTGCCAGAAATTCTAACCAGATGGACATTAAATGATACATTTAATGAATTTTCTGTTTGCTTAATCTGTACTAGGGCAATAGGATAAGCCACTTGAAAAGTGCACTTAGACATATATCATCAGAAGGAAGAAATAGCAGTTGGTAAAAAACAACACAAACAGAGAAAATATTTGGATTACATACTTCAGAAGAAGAAAAATCGTTTGGAGAAGGTGAACACATACATTTGAAATGTAACTGGAGTTTGCCCAAGAGCTGGTATGAATCAAATGCTAGCATGTTGCCTAAAGAAATCAAAACTTCCTTTGCTTGTGATCAAGAGGTCTTTCCTCCTCAGCAGCCCCTCAGTAGGCACAGGTCTGTGAACAGCCCAGAGCTGCTCTACCAGCCCACTGCCACTGCAGGGGAACAAGACCCCTGTCTTTCAGTCTCTTCCCCTCCCTTGTGCTGACTCAGGAGTTCATCAAAACTACTCATGCTGCGATCCAACCCACTTGCCCAGCAGAAATACAAACTCTTCTTGCTGGACTAAGCAAATTGGTTGGGCTCCAAAAGAACTCCAACAAGCATTAAATCAGCACAAGGTAAGCAGCGGCAAACGGGGCAGCAGTGAGGTTAAGACTTGTGCTTTACCAGAAGCAGACTGTATGCTTGACTTCATCATCTCATATAACTTAACCAGATAGGTTCTATAGAATATTGCAGTGCTGGAAACATTGCAATCATCAGTACTAACTGCAGAGTTTTTCACAGCACACACTTAGGTGTGCACGGATGTCACATCTGCAATTTCAACGCTTTTATCTCCAGCAATATGCTGTTAAGTATTTCCCTTTGGTCTCAGTTAAACCACTGAGTTTATGACTAACATCTGGGACACTGACGCTTTCTGAAAAAAATGAAACTTTGAGCTATAGATATGAGTGGCTGGAGAGAGATAAGGGTCACCATATGGAGAAGAGGGTCACCTGTCTAGGAAGTTAACAGGGAACAGAAGCAACGTATTTTCCCAGTGACAAAGCTAGTTTAAGAAGTTCCTGCTCTCCCTTGCTGTTGCACCACTGCACTGTTTTGCTGGGCTCTACTACAAAGAGATTTCTGAAACAATCCAAGTTAAAATACTTAAGATACTTCCCATGTATTTTCAGTTCTGTTTTACAGCAAGGCCACACAAGCAGTTGCGCTGACACAATTGTGGTATGGGTGGGGACAGACAGGAAATGCAAATGAACAGTGTGGGAGGGCAGTTACTTCCTAAATCAGCCCTGAGAGAACACACCCTGGCTTATTCAGGCTTATTTACCAAGAAATGTTTCAGACAGGTGGATTTGGCATAAATGATGCTGAAACTAAACAGCCAGGCTTACTGAATAGCTTCTGCATGTCAGGAAAGCTGTTTTTCAATAAAGAACCCTACTCCCCTCTGGAATAAAGGAAATTTATACTTCTCAGGAAGTCACAAGCAGGAGTTCTAACAGGTTACCTTTTTCTGCATGCTCTATTATCTGACGAATGGCTTTTTTCAAGCTGTTGGCTCTCAGCATGAGCTGTTCTCGGGGACGAAATATCTGGGGTCGTGCAGTACATGATGAACCCACTGACCGGTCACTAGAAGAATCACCAGCACTGCCTGACCCATCCCCATCTTCAGTTTCCTCTGCAATGGTGGGAGGAGGGTTTGGCAGAGATGAAGATGCTTGAGATTCATCATTCAGTGTCTTCAGCAACGAGTCCAGCTTCTCCTTCAGGACAGAGCACTACAAAGCAAAGAAGAACATTTGAGGAACAATAACAGTAGACTGGGTAGCTCAATTACTTCAGTGCTTGCTTAACTGCTGCTGTCCTAGTTCTCTGAAAAGGGAGTGACTTTCCACTACAAAAGTAGAAACCCAACAATGTTTCCAATTTTACCTTCCTGGCCATGACTTCTGATTCCTCTGAGCTTTCCGTTGCCTTCTCATAGGCTTTTCCTACTCGAGCCACAAAATCCTTCACTGTTTCACAAAGCACCCTAGACAAAGCAGGCAGTGAAAACAAGGTAATGCAAGGATGGTCTCAGGACGTTCACAGTGCAACTTTCACTTATGGCAGCTGTCCTCTAAGTACTCACTTGGCTGAGGAGATGACCACTGAGTGTTGGTCAGAAGTCAAAATTTTGGACAAATGAGCAGCCACAGAGTCTTCATAGAAGAGAATCTTCTGCACCTGGTGACAATCAGAAACAAGCCACTGGCAGTGCTGCTTCCCAGCATTACAATATACACTGTGTACCACTTGCTCCCCAGAAAGTACCTGTCATTCTACAGGTTCTTTTTACCCTGGAAAAGTTCTGCAGTCCAGGGCTCAGTTACTTACTGAAGACCTGTATTGGAATCTAATTCTGAACCCAGAAATCATCAGCAGCGTAGTTCTTAAGAGTCTCTTATAAACTGTGGATCTAAAACTGTTTTTTTTATGACTGCCATGCAGCTTTCCAGCATTTGAACAACTTCATGTCATGACAGCAAATAAAAGTCAGTCATTTCCTCTCTGTCCTCTTCCAAAGCATTTCCTTCTCATTCCTCATTATGGCCGTTGACTCTGGTAACCCAACTTCATTGACTTGAAGCCCCCAGATCTTTGTAGCTCCTGCTATGCCCAAGTCATGGTTCTGACCTGATCCATCTGAACTCAACCACTGTCTCCTAGCTTGTCCGTTCTGAGGCTGTTGTTCCCAGTCCCCTGCCCTCTGCGTTTCACAAGGTACCTCAGAATCCTCACTGAAATCTTCAGTGACTGTGGAAGTGGAGGCCTGGCGAGGGAGTTTGGTTTCATACACCATGATGCTCCACCTGTTGAAAAGGAGGCATCATACTTGTCACTACAAGGCAGATGATTTCCTCCTTTATCCAAAGGACATAACAGGTTAGAACCTCAAAGCAGAACAAACAGCACGTTGGCAGGGGCATAACTGGTGTAAAGAAGCCACAGAGTTGCAACAGAACTGCAGAGGGGCTGAACTGGGGGAGGAGGGAAGGATGACACTATGAACAGGTATCCTATAGCACACAGAACCTCTCTGTATGTCTTGCCTCTCTCACAGAAGTTCTATGGGCATTGCTTGATTCACCATAACACATGCCAAGATGCAACTCTAAAGACAAGAAGCCTTTTAAATGTACAAATATATACAGGTGATATCAATACTATGCATCAAGAAATCAATTTCTGCATTCAGCTTTTATTTCTAAGCCAAACTCAAGATAAACTGGTTCAAATTTACCAAGAAAAAAATCAGCTTAAAAAAATAAATCATGACAAATTCAATTGGTGAGAACTCTGGAACACAAGAGAGGACACTGGACAATTTCTCTCATTACTATTCTGCAGCAGTGACACAGAAAGCCAGACTACCTTTTGTTGCTAAAGGGTTATAAAAGAAAAAATGCTAACTGGCATTAGTCCAGCAGCTGGGCAGAATCAAGAACTGCCCAGTTGTCCTAGAAGATTTTGGGTGATGGTTACTCACCTGTCCAGCATTTTGGTACTGGCCCTCTCCAGCTTCTCCAGGATCTGCGGGAGCTGGGTATCATCATCACACGCAGACCCCCAGCCTAACACACGGGCAAGGTCGTTCCCTGTTCCCAAGGGCAGCACTCCCAGCTGGCACTGCGTTAGAGAAAAGGAAACCAAAACTGAGATTCAAATGAGAAAAAAAAAAGCCACAAACGACCACAAACAGCCACAAGTAACATGACTGATTGCTTACGGAGACCAGTCATTGAGAAACAGCTTGTCCCAGGGTAAGGAGAAAGTAACCGGATGGGGAAAACAGCCAGAAGAACATGTAAGTAAGGAAAAATTTCCTCTACTTTGAAGTTGTTAATTGAGAGGACTGTTAATACCACTACCATCTCAAGGAACACCTTGCTAAAAGTAACCCCTTCTACAGATGTATTTATTTAACCATCAGGTGGTGCTATTGCTTTTTCTGTAACATTAGCACAGACCTCTCCAAGGCAAAATGGAAAATAATCAAACATTGTATGATACCTCTGCTCCAATGAAGATTCTGTCTATCCCAAGACTCAGAAACTACATCATGAGAAATAAAGGGAAGAGATGAGGAGCACAACGCTTGTGGAACTTGAGGTTTTTTAACTGCAGCCCCTTCTGAGTGGCAATAGAGCAGGAGTAACTCTGAGCTACTTCAAAAGCTGGGTCTTTTAAGTTGTAGAAGAACACTGGTGATAGCAATAATTAATTAGTTCAGTACTGCTTCTTGCAGAACACTACTGCAAGAACACTGCTGTAGTGAGCTTTCAGCAGCTCTGGCCCTGGGGCAAACTACATCTGTATGACCAAAGAAAGTCCTCTTTAACCCATGCTGCTGTCATTGATTCTTTCATCCCACCAAACTCTTTGGGCAGGTACCTGCTTGTGAAGATTGAGGCTATCAATTTCAGAGAGAACCCAGCCAACACTTCCGTCCCCACCGCAAACTAGAATCCGGAAAGTGTCAAATTTCTGGAATAAGCGTAAACTACAGAGGAGGGAAAGAAAAAAGCAAGAGAGAAGAACAATCAGCTGTTACAGAAAGAAATGATAAACAATTCCAATCTAAGCAATAAACATGGCAGATTTGCTTAAAGTAGGTTCTGATTTCGCAATGAATACAGGCCATTATCAGATTACAGATGCATTGAAATTATTATAAATAAGGAATTATACATACAGCTAAGCAATTTACAACGGCTATTCACTACAGAAGTATGTCCCAGACATAATCCTCTACTAAAGCCGGGCATTTTTGTTTGAACAGGAGACAAGCATTCGATAGCTGACTATCCGTTGAATTATTTCCTTTTTGCAGATTTGCCGTATTCAGCCCAGCACCAGTTATTTGTCACTGTTCGGAGTGCTCTAATGTCATTGCCTTCACACTCAAGGCCACACGGATTAAAGCAAAGCTTGAAGAGTAGGAACTTTGTGCAGTCCCTCAGTAAGCAGACAACAGTGAGTGGATGTAAAGCCTCACAAGCTTTAGTCCTTCTGGGAAGGCAACGAATCAGTGCTCCTGCGCCTCCTCTGTCCTGCAGGCAGGCAAACAACTCGCCAGCAAGACAAGTGTGAATTTCTCTTTTCACCCTTTTTAGAATATAAAAACAACCTCTCCTTAAGCTGTTGGAAATTGTGCTTCTTACTGAACATCTTCCATAAGTACTGCCTGCTCTTATTTTTGTTTTGTATATATATATTTTTTTAATTATTATTACCTAAGCAGCATTTACTCTAGTACATGAAAATCCTTATTTCTTAAAGTACTGCTGACACACGAAAAATGTGTCAGAAATGAGAACATCTTATGGTACAGTGTGACTGGCACCAGTTCAGAATATTTACATTATGAAGAAGCAGCCTTTACCCCATACCACCATTGCCTTTTTAAGAAAGCAAACAAGAGCAGCTGTTTTACAAGTATGCACCACAGCTTGAGAAAATAATTTATTCCCTCCCTTCTCTCCTGCTTAAAAGCAAAAATCCTCTCTACAGTCAGATCAACTTGGGAGGGGAAGAAGAAAACTTTAATTTTAAAAGGTTTCTACAAATTATTTACCACTCAAACACATCCCTTGGACAGCACTCTGCAGTTTTAAAGGCCAGTGTTTAGCAACGAGAAACCACAACAGTTCTCAGGAAAGCAGACCCTAATGGTCACTTGTCCAGGAGTGGACACTCCCTGATTTAGACTTCTGGGTCACAGTTAGAAAAATATGAAGGAAATTCATACTGTGTTGACTCTTATTAAAAGAAGCATCCATTCATAACAAAAATTACTCAAATATGATGCAACAGAGAAATGTTTGGAAGGAGGCAAACTAGAGATCAAACTTTTTGGTTTTTTAAATTAAACAGCTTTGCAGAAATACACTAGAGGAATTTATTCCACAGCACTCACTTTTTTTTTTTAAATCCAGAGATATTCTAGTGTAATCTGTAAAACAAGCCTGTTATCCAACTTCAGCAAAAGCATTCCTAAGAGGTGTCTTCCCAATATCACCATAAAATACTTAAGGGGTGGAAGGTTTACATACTTCCCAAGTAAATTATTTCTGGATAAATCTAATTTTGACAATATTCATTTGCTATGACGTTTGTTTGCCTGTTCACCTAATTTAATTCAAGTTAACTCCTGTTAACAGTATATCAGGATGCCTGTTACAGGTCTGTTTGCTGACAAGTTTTATTCTGGGTTCATGCTTCCCACGCTTGGTCTTCTTCCAGGGGAATGTTTCTGGAATTCCCCCAAAACCCCTTAAGCTGTTCTGCTCTTACTGATGAATGGAAATAATAGTCTTTTTCAACATTTTTGGTTTTATCTAAGCAATAGCACTAAACACAGAGAGGGGAAAACCCCTTTAAACTTCACATGTGTTCAGTCTGCTCTGAGGAATAGGTTCCTTGTTATACTTGACGATGCGCTTATAATCAAATAAATCATTTGTACTTTTCTTGTATTTACAAGGAATCTGTGCTTCAATAGAATATCTGCTTACCCGAGGTGAGGTCCTCCATTCATGAGGTCAAAGACCTGGGCTGGATTCAGTAGCTGCTTGAATCTTCGTAGAAATTTTACGCCTTGGTTGTCTCCACTTTTGGAGTTGACAAAGACCAACAAAGGGCTTGTGCAAGAAGGGGGACAAGTAGCTTTCCAAAAACCTGTTGGGGAAAAGGGAAAGGAGAGGGAGGAAAAGCCAAGAGATGTGAAGCTGCCCATGGAGCCAGAGTGAGAAGAAAACAACACGGCACAACCCAGCAGAGCTGTGAGGAAGCCAACGCTTTCCTGGTGCTTGTGGCACCAAACACCAAATGTGCACAGCCCTGAATCCAGCATGAACCACACCTCACGCTGCCAAGTGTCACACTTATCTCCTAGCAGTATGCCAAAATTTTCAGCTTCCCCAACCTTCCCAAACTGCTTCTGCAATATAGTTGTTCTCAAAAAATTTTAACAGCTGCAGCTCAGCAAATGACGTTATGGGGTAATAAACTGAATGCAAAAGCAAAGCAAACAGTTCACTGCCACACTTCAGCAACGCCTAAAGCAGAATTTTCAGTTGCCAGAGTCTGGCATTACCAGCTGAAGCTGAAGGGACTGTGGTTGAGGGGAAGAAAAAGGCAGCACTACTTGCTAGTGATACTTACCATCGGAATCGATGCTGTTAAGAGCAGTAGGAGGAATGACAGATACTTTGCACAGCCCAAGAGGGCACTTGTTTGGCAACAACTCTTTACATGCTGTGTGTACCTGAAAACACCACCAAAAAAAAAAAAAAAGAAAAATTATCCAGACTCTTTTGGGCACTGTGGTGTAACTCATAAAGCCCCCCAACAAGAGGCTGTAAAGGAAGAGTAAGAAAGGAAGAGGGCTCAAGTCCAAAGAAATGTCAATCAATAAACTTATTTTAAGAATTATCTAATCAGCGCCTTCTACTAATTCTCCTCTTTCCACTAGTATCTACTTTTTCTGCCAGTTGAATTTATGAGACTATCACGTTGAGTGCTGAGAGGACCAGATAAGAGATTCTGTGGCTTTAAGAGCCTTCAGGCATCCTGTTCGCAAAATCCTAGTCTCAGCTGAGAGATCAGAAGTAGCAACAGAAGAAAAAGCTGGGAATTCAAGAAAACAAGAAAACAAAAAACAAAGTGGGAAGACATGAGGGACATAAAGAGGTAAGAGAAGAAGGAATTGATAAAGCCACCCAAAAAATGAAATACAAAGTAGACTAGGGCACTTGTCATTTCTGGTACATGAAGATTGCAAGGTAGAGGGTTTGCTTGGGGTTTGAGCTCCTGGCCCCCCCCATTACATTTTGTCATACTTCTCTTATTAATATCATAGACAACTGGAAACATAGCAAGATCTGCAGCCCTGCAGTGGTAAGGCAAGAAAAATGCAATTGGGAAGGGAAATTGCTACTATTAGAATAGCTTATTATTCTTTTTTGTCCTTTTTTGTTGTACCTTTTCAACTCATAGAAATGAAAAATAATGGCTCCTTAAAATCCAACATCTCCCATGCCTGAGGCATTGATTCGTATTTAGTGTAATTAGATTCTTCTATGAAAGCTCACTATCAAAAGAAAATGAGCTTGCAGAGAAGCCATATTTATTTCAGATTTTACTTTTACGCATCAAAATGATACTTTTCAGCACAAATTTAAATTTCTATCTCTTGCAGGCTGTTTATCATCTAGAGAAAGAACAATAAAGTCTTTCATGTCAAATACTGACAGCATGGTTAGAGATTTCATTTGAAGTAAATGTCAACAAAAGAACACACCAAATTGCTGATCAAAGACTACCCTTTTACTGAAATCACCAAGGTTATTCAGCTCACCATGGCTTTGCACCAAAGGCAGCGCCAGTCTTGCAAACGTAGGACACTGCCACAGGTTTTATCACACACGGTGCATTTGGCACTCACGGGCAGGTTTCCTTCCAACCACTGATGTGGCATCGAGATCTGCAAATGGTATAGAGGGAGAGAAGCAATATGGACTTTCCAGAGTGCAACTCAAGGGCACAGGATGTGGCACTGAGACATACAGAGAGGCAAGTCTTTATATGCACTGTTCAAGGACAGCAAAGCCAACATCTAGAATACACCCAAGGAGCATTTTTGACATTTTACATCATGTTTGAGCACAAAGAGAGCAGGTGACTCGCCCCAGGCTACCCAGGAAACACTGACTTGCATGAGACATCCCATATGTTAAGGTACTGTTACAACCACTCTTTTATCTTTCTTTTGCCAAAACTCAGACCAGGTTCCACATGCCTCCAATGATTTAACCTCAACTCCTTGGTGCATAGCAGGAGTCTCATCCTAATAAGGAATCCTCGCTACCCCGGTTGGACTTTTCATGCAGAATCTCATGCTCTGACAGTAAAGGCATTTCCCACGTTAGTAACACACAAAGGCAGAATCTGTTATTTGTGCAGTGAAGAAAGCTGCAGAGCACGTGCCAGTGCTTCCACATCACGGTAAGACCAGAATAGTTAAGACTAATGCCTACCCCATCTTCATCCTCAATGATATCCTTCCCAATAGAAGCCAGAGTTGTCCACTTGCAGTTATTGGTTGCCCGCACAGCACACCTCTTGTGGGCTTTAAACTTGCACACTAGAGAGGAAGAGAAGAATAAATTAATCCTGCCTCAGAGCATGCAATGTGGCATTCTGTGCAAAAGCTTTCCCAAGTGACCATACTTGGCTCCAGAAGAAAGCATGGGCACACACTGGCCTTGTCAGCCCTGCCAAAACTATCAGCCCCAAGCATACTGAGTAAGATGAGCTAGCTATTAATTCTTGCCTTGTCACTTTTGCCAGTTGCTTGTACAAAGCTTAGTTATCACCTTGTTAAATTTGACATGATTTACATAGCCATACACCTCCTACATCCTTTTACACAGTGTGGGTGTAACCCCATTCACACTAGAAATATGAGCTGTGTGCAGCCAGGCACGTCTGCGATGTCAAAGCTGACACAGAATAGCATTCAAACTCATCACACGGATGTTCTTACAAATATGATTATTCTAATGAACAGGAGCATTCTTATGAATATTCAATCTGATACCTCAGAAGTACATACCTGTTCACTTCAGAAGCATTATTTTAATAAGGGATGACACTATATAGGGAAAAAATAATCAGCTATATTCCTATCAGGTCCAACATTAAAACCAGCATGAAAACATCATCACATCTATTATCCTTTTACAAAATGCCAAGATCCTGATCTTGACTCCTGCAGGAAAATTCCCTGTGAAGGGAAAGGGATTCAGCAGCAAAGGCTTTCAGCATCAGGTCCAGAAAATACCTCCAGTCTCATACACAGCCTCTAGCTCTCTCAAATTTATTATGCAGCATTCTTCTACATATTTTTGCAGACCGGTAACAACATTCCTCATAAATTATCTGTGGAACATGGCACTGAGCTATAAAGATGATGCTCCAAAAACAGGAGAGAAGAAACCACTTACCTTCACATGAGAGCCCATGTGATGTGACTCCAGATAATGCCTCCCGACACACATTGCAGTACGTTGGCCGAGCGTGTGAGCAGGCGTACCAGTTATGCATCCCTGAGAAATGGTCCATGCTATACTGGGTAGACTAATAAAATAAATGTATTACAGCAAAGCCTAAAGTAGAGCAACAAGACTTGTTTTTCTTTAGAACAAAGACTTGCGCATAGTAGCCAGGAAAGGCAGAAACGGAACATTTTTACCAGGGAAGAGTAAGCCACAGGCACTTTATACACAACACTCTAACTCCAGAAGGTCTTTAAGCCAGAAGAGACTACTTGAAGAAGCAGCCACACCTTCATTCCTGATCCTGTGCTACCTCCCATCCTTGTCTCACTACAAGTAAAACGAACTGGAAAATTCATCTGCTGGAGAATTGATCCTTCCCCATTTTTTTGTCAGGTACAGTTTTCAGCAAGATCAGTTCCCCAACCTGATCTATTGCATAGCAGAGGAATGCTTGTGCCAGCATAAGGGATGAGACAACAGGGAGAGAAGCATCAGAGTCGGGAAAACACAAGACACCTTCCTTTAGTGGCAGTGCTGGTCTAACTAGAGCCCAAATGGCAAACATGCACCGAAGTGGGCAGAACACCAAGCAGGAAAGACATGAATCAGGACAGAGAGGATAACTGAAGAGTGAAAAGACAATGAGGAGGAGAATTGTGTTTCAAAATCTACCCATAGTCTGGAAAGTGCTCTCAATGTTACCAAGGGAGAGTACAAAAAAACATAAGCATTCTTTGCAGAATTGACTTTGCGATAGTTTTCACAGGCAGCCTACCACTATACCCATTATAGTCAATAAAAATGACCTCCATTAACTTCACTGTTAGCGGACTCCGATTTCAAAACCAGCTGCTATTTAGGAGAGAAAGTACATTTCCTGTTACCTCAAAATGTTCACGGTTTTGTACAGTCTTCAGTGCTGCAATCCAATCTTCCATCTCTTTTCTGTTATCAGCACAAAGGATGAGCTTCCGACATGGAGTGATAATCTGAAGAGTGAGAGAAAATTAATAGTGTGTATTCTGGGCATATCAGTGAGAGACAGCAAGAGAACACGTTATCACCAGTGTAGTCTATTGGAGCTATTTTCAGAGGTAGTGAGCCGCATAACAGAGCAGAAGTGATTTGCACCATTCCACCACGTTTCTCTTGCACAGTAACATACCTTAATTCCTTCATAAATGTACAGAACCACAGAGATATTAGCTGTCATTCCCAATAATGAACTGAGTGAAGAAAACTCTCAGACCCAAACAACAACAAAGCACAAAACAGAGAGCAGTAAAAGGTAAAATATTACACACGCAAAACTTACATAAGATTTTTAAAGTACTTGATGACTTTTAAAATTGGCAACAACATTAAAACATTTTGTTAACACCATAACGTACCAGTTTCTAGCAATTAATAAATTAGATAGCATGCTCTGTAACATCGTATGAAAAACCTGTTTAGAGTCATAACAAGTGCGGAGGGAGAAGAGAAGAAATCAAACAGAACAAAAAATCTATAAGAGAAATCACTGTATTTCGAACCCTCATGTTTCCTAAGGGTTTGTCCTACATTATTACATAAAAGACATTCCATCATATGTTCCACTGGCAGCTTGAGGCTGTGATGACTTTGCCTTCCTCTAAAAATACTCTCCTCAGTGCATTTCTCCCCTGGGCTAACTTCCATGCATTAGCTGCCCTGTGTTAAACAAAGTGTTTGGTGTTCTAACAAACCAGCAGAAGACGGAATGCAGACAGGTCTCCCTGTAGCCTGCCACCAATGTTCTCTCCTTTTGTCAGCTGGCGGCAGCAGAGAGAAATAAAAGCTCCCAGCTCTTCAAAGGACCATGTCTGCTGTCCATAGAGTTCCCCATTCAGCTGGGGTGCAGACTGGGCTATAAATCAACATTTTTTCTTCCAGAGACAAAAATCTTTCTTCCCCACACTGTAGTTATCTTATTGCCTCCCTGTGCACACGTCTGTACTGATTTCCATCCAACTGACTTCTTAAATTAGACCGATATTGAAGTGTTTGCAAGATCTGGATTTAAGAAAAGCTGCATTAATTATAAGGACCATTAACAAAAAATCAAAAGGCTCCCCTTTATGTCAATTGTAAAAACTTCCAGCGGCCCACACCCTCCTGTTCCTCCCCCTACATTTTGTAAATGAAAATTTGTCTAAACATCTGGTTTTGCAGCAAATTGCACCCTAACATCTGAAGTAATAAGTTTAAACAAACTAGGATTGTGTCCGGTTGATGATGTTCATGTGGCTCTTGCAAGCAAGCAATTGAAGTTTTGTTAAGAAACAGCAAAAAATCCACACGCATCCCCCCAATACATGACCCCTGTTAATTACAGTTTTCCAGTCTGCTTCTCACTAGTCTCATTATCATTCATAAAACTGATGAAGAATAAAACCCTCGAAGCTGAACATCAAACTTTTAGCTGACCTTGAAGTGCCTCAGAGCATTCACTAAGAAATGTGTATGTAATGTCAACAAAAAAGATACACCTGTAAATTTCTGCGGTTTTTTTAAGCCCTTCAATTTTCAAAATATATTTATCTCCATAGGACAGATCGTAGCATTCACGTGCAATAATGCCAATTCTACCCACATCAGCATTACCAATACCTAGAATAGGGCACTACAGACACATTAAGCAGGCAATGAATGGAGTCTAATACCTTTTCAAAGCAGGGCCATTCATATAAGAAATACAGTTTTGGCATGGAGCATTCTATCTTGGACAAAATTACCTGATCTGTATCAGTTGTAAGCAAACAGAAATAAATATTTACAAATTTCTAAAAATAAAACTTCTAATAACTCCTTTTCTCTTCCTTGACTTTTCCTTTAAACAATTCCAGGTCTGAGAAAATTTATTCCCAAAGAAGGTAATCCCAGGAATCTTTCTTTTTCATTAGGAAAGTGGAAAATGGGGCCGTTAACTATATTTCCATCAAAAACTCTGCTATGCAAGAATGCCCACCCAAGAGAAACCTTTTACAGAGCATGAAACACTACTGCAAAAATCAGCATGAAGTTAGAGAAGAGTGAGCAGCACTTCAGGAGCCCAGCTAAGAGGAAGCAGTTTTCTTGCTCAAAGTAAAACCAAGTTCAAATAATTTGTTCAAGCAGCACACAGCCCCCCATTTCTTTTTTCTGGTGGTAAAGCCAAGAACATCTACAATTGCATATGTACAACAGTACCCTATGTAAAGACCAAATATCCTAGGACAAAGCATCCAAGGACCTTTCATCGCTTTGAAACCAGCCAGTTTACCTAAGGAACCACCAGTTCACTCAACAAGCCACCAGCACGCTCTTGGGCAGTGGGGAAAAATAATTTAAAACAGTTGCTAAAATTAATTTATTATCATCACGATCCCATTTCAGAACACTCCTATTCAGTGTTTTCTCTTTTCCTATTTTCTTTTTTTGGAAAAAAATCAAAGAGGTAAATGCAAAGTACATAGTGTAATCTTTAAATCACCTTGGAAGACATTAAATTTAAAACACTGGCATAAAATACAGAAACGCAGACACTCCTTTGATAAGAATTAATTTCTGAGGCTACTGACTTCCTGGATCACTGGAGAGACTGTCCAATATACAAAACCACTAATTCCTTAAGTCACCTACTGCATCATCTTAAAAATCCCCACATTCAGTGTTGGACGATCCTCTGTTCAAAGAACAAAGTTCAAGTTTATAAGACAAAAGGACAAATCAAGAGATCCAGAAGATTTTCATACTTGAATCATCCAGACAAAGTCACAGAATTAAAATAAAGGATCTGTTGCATAACTACAAAACTGCAAATAAAGTGCAATTTTGTGCAAGACAAATTTAAGAAGAGCATTTCCCATTAGCCAGTTCTAAAGCAACATTTGCATTGGGATTTAATGGTGTCATCAGAGACGGGAAACCAAAGAATACAATCTCAAACCTCAGTCCTGTTCTAAGGAGGACAAATCGGGACCATTCAGGCTTCACTGCGAAGGACAGATAAGATTTTAATGTAACTAGTGTAACAGTTCTTCAGGGAAATTAAGAAACCAGACAAACCTGTTTTTCTGATTAACATGCCGTGGTGTTACAGTTAAACATTTTAATGAGGATAACTGGGAATCCAGAAACATGTAAATAGGGACACTTCCTTCCCAGAGCAGTGTCTTCCACACAGCCTCACGCAGCCGACACCGGGCACCTGTAAGCATGTTCGCTGCAGGCAGCTGCTGGTGTGCAACAGGCCCATCGCAACACCTCCTCCACAAGGACAGAGGCGAGAACGACAGGAACATGCTCTAACTCACATGGAAAGGAAAACCCTCATCCTGCTGCTTTCACCTCCTCCTGCCTGAGCCAGTAATTTCAGTTCCAGACACCCACCCGGTGAAGGATGCTAACAGAAGGAGAAAGGCTATCACATACACTTGGCTGGTTAAACGAGACTGATGAGCACACTAACATCTCACACACTCACACAAATAAAAATCCTGTCATCTCCAAAAGAAGCCACAGCAATCCTCCCCCTGAAAAGCTGTCCTTTCCGAGCCAAGGAGTCTGGGATGTTTGCTCTCTGCTACAGCCACGCCGAGCCGATGCCCTGGAACACGAGGCTTGGCTATCCCTTGGTTATCCCTATTGGCAAACATGGCTAGAAACCAGCACAGTCCAGCTATTTTTTTATGTTCCAGCTTTTGACTAACATCCTGGAACAGTATATTCCACAGGATGACGACGCACTAGGTGAAGTAGCATTTCCTTTTATTTGTTCTAAATTTACAAAGCAGTAATGTCATCCAGTGACCTCTTGTTCTCATATAAATGGAGAGCAAAAAAAACAACGACCCAATTGCTTTTTAGTTAGGATGGGGGCTGCCCTATTAGGAGTTAAAAAAACACAATAAAAGTTTAAAGATTTATTTATAATCTCATACATTTTTGGCCTGTTTGGGGATTGGCAGAACTGTGAGTGTTCCCACCCTGAAACAGCTCAGAATTTTATCTAGATATGAGCAATTACGTAAATTAAAAGTGCTTGTTCTTCCTAAAAAGGCAATATTAAAAACTTTTTTTTTTTTTTTTTAAATCCTAAATGCTATTGAACTTTTGGATGAGGTTCTTTAGATTTCACTCCTTGGTAGGAACTGGATGCCCACATACCCATGTGCTCAGAGCTCACCACATGGTGACTTATACTGAGACCTAACACGGACCAGCAAAAAAGCTCAACAACACGTCTGGGGGAAAAAGCTGCCAATCCCTCTAATCAGTCCTGAAAAGCTATCAGGAGAGCTGGGAATGGCAGGAAGGCTTAAACACATTTCAAACCAGGATGCAGCTGCATTTACAAACTCCTCACTGCATATGAAACCCCAGAAATATCTTTTGTGGCAATTACGGTGACAATCAACTACCCACCAAGTCACCTCTCTGCAGGCAGTTGCGAACCCTCTGTGCAGATGAGCCATTTCAAGTCCATCAGAGAAACTCTCAATTTTCAAGCTTGCTCACTCTAAACCTAAAAAAATCTATATCTAAAAAAAGCCATGCCTTCACTGGCTGATTTCTGCAAATACTGATGCTCCCCTGACACTTCTCCAAAATATAGCTTCACCTCCGCTGCCTCCTCCTCACAGCACATGCCCTCTTACCAGCTGTTAATCCCCACCCCTTATGCTGACCCACACTCCCCTGTCCAAAACTAACACCAGTTTACTGACTTTTCAAATCAGGCCAGCTGGCAAACAACATAGCCAACCAAAGAAAATTTCTCATTTCACATTCTAAAAATGGACTGGATGTCCCTGGATGTCCTTCCCTAATGAACAGCTGTGAATAATCGGATCAGAAAGGCAGTCCAAAAAAGACTCCTTATATTAGACCAAATTTTAAATGGATATCTGCTACACTTCACCCTTTGGTGTTTTGCTGAACTAAGCAATCTCCCTCCACCAAACAGCGTAAAATTCATTCTCTGGTCTTGCTGCCATCAAAGACAACTTTATCATCTGTGCTCACTTCCTCCTTCAGCATTTTCTGGCTGCCCAGAAACTTCTCAGCAAAAAAAGTGACAGCCTGGCCAAACATGTGTTGGGACTGTTTGTTATCAGAGTAGATCTGGTGAGCTTCGTGACCACAAAAGACAGCAAAACAAGTTAAAGATCACACTGGCCCAATCACAGAGCTGGCTGAAGAAATGCTGCGGGGAGAGATGGGGTGAAGGGGGACATACAACTTTGCTAAATATAGTTTTACTGATGTGATACATTTCTCGGAGTGGCCAAAAGTGAGGCTATGAGAACACCTGCTCATTCTGACTGCTTCCTTTTACTCACATCCTGTCCAAATATAGTCTTATGTTCAAAGGTGCTACTCACAAACCCCCCAAAGAGATCCCAGACTATTCCAAATAGTTGATGACTTGGGTAGAGGGAAAGCAGGAACTTCTGGAGCTCAAAAGACCTAGGAACTGCAACTAGAAAAAAATGAAATAGCTGTGAGAACAGTGCTGGTGCAGGCAAAAACTTCAGCATGACCACATATGGCAAAGACAGGGAAAACGTCCACCACCTGCAGCTAACTGCTACATCTGCTTTTGTATAGTGGAGTAAGCTCTGGGCATCCTGTGAACCCAAAAACTCAGAAAGGAAAACTGGGTGAGATTGTAACAGGGACCCAGCCCTTTTGTCCACTTCAGCTCCTGTTCCAGCAACAGAGGTAGTGAAATGCACACCGCTGTACTTTAAAGCACCTTGCCTGTGTTCCTTAATAAGATTCACAAACCAGCAAAGTCACTTTGTATTTCAAACATGACTGCTGAACTCACAGAGGGCAAAAAGGATTAAGTGTGGATCAAGTAAGTGCTACTTCCTTAGCAAATACACAAGGTTAAAAGATGACTGTGAAAAACGGAGAAGGAAGGAAAATCAAAGCATGAGTTTCAGACTCAAACAGGTCTTTTACACTTAAAAATCTTAAAAGCCTGTCTCATTGATATCAGCTGCTGAAACAATCTCGAGCTCAGCATCAGGCCAGCAAAGCCTTAGACAGCAAGTAAGCATGACTTTAGCAGGTCTCTAAAGTTTGGAAGACAGAAATACAAATGGGGGGCCGAGGCTTGCCTTCCTCCACAGACAACATCCCCCTTTGGATTTGCAATTCAGCTTTCACCCAGTTTTGCCCACAAATTCAATCCAGTAAACTCACTGCTGAGTCTTTCTCCTCAAAACCTGGATGCTACTCTGAAGGGCAGAAGAAAACGAAGTTTTTCAGAGGACACTGGAGAAATGTACCAGTTGTATTTTTTATATAGTTCAAGATCTTTATTTCCTGCTAAAATGACCATCTTCCTCCTATGGAAACTCTCCACCAAATAAAAAAAGTCATTAATATTCTTATAGTTGTGCCAAATTCTGCCTTTTTTTTTCTTTTTCCTCAGTACCGACAACAAGATTTTCCTCAAAGCCTTAAATGCACAAATCTCTGTTCACACTATACTGGGTATTTCATCCCCAACTTCCACATGGCTGTTTTATCTTATTTTTCAATATGTAAAATCTATAACATCTCAGTTCCATAGGAAAGCAGGTACAGCACGTGGTGAGGTCTCTTCAGGACCATTTTTACATGATTAGGCTCATTCACCTTTGATACACACCTGGTCTGGCAAAGGGTCACACATTACATTCTGTCTGAGTGCTGGCACTTACCACCACTACGCTGTGCCTGAAGATCAAGTTCAACTCCTGGTGACCCTCCATCTGCGCTTTCTCCCAGTCCCTATCTTCCCCGATGCTGCAGCAGGAAAGCAGACCAGACAGAGCGTTCCCTGGGAAAATGATCATCCCTCATACCAGGGTCACATTCCTACATGCTGCTGGAAACTCTGTTCCTAAACAAGGCACATTCCTGTTCTTGGCAATTGGTAAGAGGAGCACAGACAACGAGAGGATTTTGAGACTTTTGCAACAACTTACTAGCTGTCAAAACCCGGAGCATGCAAGATAGTCACTGCCACTGTTAGCAGGTAAGAAATGCAGACAATCCTGGTAATTTGTGCCTATTAGTCACTTGAGATCTACATGAATGGAGCAGCACCAAATGGGAACCAGCAGGGCTTCCATGCCAAGTGCCAGAGCATCTTAGCATAGCTCCGCCATCCACCCACCCTCCACCTCATTCAGCAGATGCACACATGCATCACTTCATCTGTTTTCCAAAGGACACAGTCCTGCCAGGAAAAGAGTTCTCAAACAGAACAACACTGTTCAGAGAGAGCTGCACATTTGGGAAGGTAAAGGATATTTCAGAGTAACCTTTCTATTCACTCACACAGAAGCAAAACCATGAACAGAGGGGCAGGTCAACGTTCCCAAGTGGAAGAGCTGCTGTCTCAGTGGGATCATACACATCAAGGCTAGCAGCTAATAAATCACAGGATTGAGCAATAGAAGTCCTTGTCCACGGTAGGAAAATGACCTGTTACTGACAGCTTATTGTTAGTAACAGCTCCTCACATTCCCCTAACCTTAGCTGTGTTGAAAATAGGCTGGTAGGTATAATAGCACAAAAGGAAATGAACAGCTTTCAACAGCCTGATGAACCCAGCAGCTTTCCACACTGGGTCACCAGGCAAAGACCAGTCCTGTTTTACACATCGCAACAGAGAAACCTCACAAGCACCACAACCATCACAAGCACCACAACCAGGAAGACCTCATTCCTGAAAATACTATTAGCAAGCCCTTCCCTGCCTGTCAAAACGACCACAGCAAAGATGTACATAAAAGTAAGTCTTTTTCCTTCTAGAGCAACTCCCACATAAAACTAAACCCATCATGTTCTGAAATGTCCTGGTTGCCACAAGTTGTGCTGCCTTTTCATCCTCACCTGAATGGGAGAGGAGATGCTGGAATGTGCAGCCTTGCTTGGGAATGTAGATAAAACACCAAACACAGCATGAAGGTTACAAAGAGCAAAGGGATTATCAAACAAAAGCTTTACTGTTCAGGCACAAGGGCAATAACAGACACTAATTTCAAAGCGGTAAACTTCCCGTCTAGGGAAACAAAAGCTCTTCACAAACAGTCGCCTGCACTTTCGAGCTCTCTTATCTATCCTGTCTCACAGTAAAATTCATAAAGCTCAGTCTTGACCCCTTTCTCTTACAGTAGCTTCATCTTTCTTAAAAACTCCTACCATATTTGGGGGTCATTCTGTAACATACAGTACCAATTGCCAGACCTCTCCACCCGCAGCAACTTCTTCCAGACTCCAAACTTTTCTTCCATATTTATCCTCTTTTTGATGGCTTTTCTCCAGATTTTTTCCTTCTTTTCTGCAAGCAGACTAATAACCAGTTCCTGCAGGAGACTGGAGTAAGTCTTAAAAATCCTTGATATGAAAGGATTTTAAATGCTTATTTTCACTGACTAACAGTGACTCAGAATGGTCTGTTTACCAAAGGGCCTTTTCTCAATCAGAAAAAACTGCACTCAAGTCTGGATTACAAACTACTAAAATAGCAAACTATTTTGAAACTGCAGCGGTTCTGACAGGAAATGGGGAGCAAACTGCACTTAATGAAGGGAGGGGGGAAAACCAGCCGAGCAATCCTGGACATGGCAATTCATGGCTCCACTCATATTTTCAGTTGCTTCTAAAGGAAATTCTGACAGCTGCCAATATAAACAGAGTAAGAGCACTAGCAGAGTGTATAGTTCCTCAACGTGTACACACATGGGTGTGGAAGAGACAACAACCCCCAGCAAAGCCCGACTTACAAATGTGCACTCTAATTTTGGCCAATTTAGAGAAGAGACTTTAAAAAACAAGGGGTAAGAACCATGCCTTTCACGAGACCCTCTTTTTAATCTTCCCCTTCCCCAAATCTTAACAAGGCAATCCACAGCTCTGTATGAAGGAGCAGCCCAAGCTCCAAGTCCAAGTCTGACTTTCTACAAACAGCTTGTAACAAAAGTTCTTATATTCTCTCTCCTCATAAAAATAAGTCACATGCTCTTTCTCGAAGCTTGTATTTCAAACCAGCACAAGTAACCTCTGATCTGAGCTCCTCTTGTTCAAACAGTGCCTTACAGACACTCAGCTCCTGCGCTCGACACGAGCAGCAGACTTGCTGCCTGATGTGTAGCTTCAGCAGCTCTATTCACTCTTTCAAAACCAGACACTTCAGAGAGGACTTCACTGCCTTATCTGCTAAAAAGGATATACTTTCACATTAAAAGCACTAATATAAAAATTTAACTTTACACAAAATCACAGAAAAGACAAATGTAATTTCACTTCATTGTGAAATGAATTTGCAGACATCAACAACATATTCTCACCATGAGGAAGCACCCTCAGCACTTTCATCTTTTATTAAAGTTCAAGAACTTTTCCCTGTGTTTTTAGGAAAGGTTAATTACCTCAAAAACGAAGATTCATGCTATTTCTCCACAGTGTCAACAAGCCCTGGGACAACACGACAAAAATATACAGTCTGAAGGAGATCAGACAGTCACATAAAATTGCACAAGACAGAAACTGGCACCTTTGCTGCTGAACACAGACAGCACTTAGTAACAAGGAGGTAATAACAGAAAATGTAGCACACCTCACAGTTTCATACGGCTGGAGAACAACATCCACGCTGCTTCCCAGAGATGACAACATGCTCTTGTTCAGGAGCACCAGCAATTCCCTGTTCTTCAACTTACCACAACCACTGTTGCCTCCAGACATGCAAGTGCTCTGAAAGAGAGGTATTACTCTAATCTCAACATTTCCTCTCTCCTGTGACATTGGTCAGGGTGAATCATCAGTTAATCAACAGCAGTTCTTAAATGAGGGGTGCAGCATTTCCAAGAGCACATTCCCCTTTACCCTGGATTCTGGAGAACTTATCTATATAAATCCACACAGGAGAGAACACCTGAACAGTAGGAACTTGAAGCAAAAGAACCTGACATCCTGATGATCTATTATACTGGCATAGGTGCCAATTTTCTCAGGGCTCAGTCCAGAAAACTCGGACTTTCTTACCTTTCACGTTCAATCTTCCACTAAGCTAGTGTCCAGAGCAGCCTACTCCCTCAGGAAAAAACCTAAACAGATTGCTTGACATGCAGTTAATAAGATTAGTCTCCTCTGTGGTCAGCCTTTCTGAGCTATGTTCCACTTGCCACAAGCTTGATTAGCTGTCTGCTTAAGGAGCAGGGATAAGCTTCCTTCTGACGGCAGAGGAGAGGCAGGCACTGACTGTAATAATATGCTGTTTCCTGTCTGTGGCTGGGCTGAGAGGTACTTCCCAACAAAAAAGGGTTTACAGGAGCTCAGAAGTTCAAGCTCCACCTCTTCCAGTGAAAAGCCTTTAACTACAGACAGGAGAAAACAGCATGGCTCCTGGCGCTCAACAACGTGCTCTGACTGAGCTTCACTTCCACTAAAGCATCAGAAAGAAGAAATCGAACCACCCACATCTCCTTCCACAGAGAGGAGCTTTCTCCTCTGGGATCTCAAAGGTCTGAATAAGAAAGTGAATGTTGTAATCTATGTTACGTGAATGAGGGTGAAAGTCCACAACACCACTTGCTAGCAATAATTGAAAAATCTTCACAAAAACACCATCTAAGAATCATATTGAAACACAATATATGTACCTGGAAACACCTCATGTCCTTCCTAGGCCCTGTCCTGTTGATGAGAGGTGGGGTTTTTTTAGTATTAAAGAACACATATTTTAGATTTTTTTTTCTTCTTTAGCTTTATACAAATCCTGCACAAGGCAGGAACAGGTTAATGAACTGATAAGGACTCACTGCTATCAGCTATGTCAATTACATTGAAGGCATCAGGCTTAATTCAGCTGGCACTTTCTAGAACAGAGCTGACCTTAGCCAACACACCAAGCTGAGGAGTAAGAATTTGTTCACCACACAAACATTTACAAAAATGGGCATAAGGAGACAACCCAAAGTCTTTTCAAAGACACTCAGGATAGCTGTGGTGGAAAAGTGTTGGTCTGAGCAACAGACAGAGTGACTGGTGTGCCCCCAAACCTTACAGGCTTCGTATGGGAGAAGGGGCATGCTGGATGGTTCAGGTCCATGGCACAGGTAAAGCAGTTGTTCTGAAAGAAGTATCTCCTGGCACGATCTAGAGAAAAAACTATTCCAGGTTCAACTCATGCTCATCACATATTTTGTTTTAATGCTCCCGGAGCAACTGCAAGCTAACGCATTAGACAGGCACAACAATCAAGTTACTGTGAAATTACACCATCCAAGAAAAAAAAACATTCGTCGAAACAGCTGAAGTCTCACTGGGAAGACCCAATGTGCACAGTGTGATCCCAATCTACTTTTGAGAATCACGAATGGTTTTGAGAGTATAGCTGGGAAAGCTCTACTCAGAAGCCAGGGTCAGGCTTTGACGTCACCCATCCAATTCTGCTGATTTCTATTTCATAAGGAGTACAAATGAGGACACATGCTGATGGCAAGAATCCAAGCAAAAAGATGACCACCCTCTTTGAAATAAATGGGTCTGAAGTACCAGAACAACATGGTATCTTTGAGTTTGTACCACAGCAGATCCTCTCTAAGGTCCAGTGAAAGACAGCAGCCCTAGGAAAACCCACTGGTGAGAGATCTACACACGAGGTACTATGGGATCATAAATGGAAAGAACCGGTTACTTACAGCCCAGACATCCCGAAAGAATTTATCCTGTAGACATATGACTTAGAAGGACAGAGATGGTAGAGATCTGAAAGAACTAGCAAATATTATATCTACAGTCCTCCTGAAAAAAAGGAGGCCTGGCATGGGGCTGCTGTATTTGTTCCCAAAGGCTTCCTGCTGAATAACTGCAGCCACACTACCTGACTTAAAGGAACAATAGTTAAACATAAAGCTTTTCCTTACACCTCTCAGGGGATGAAGCTGTACAACATCTTAATCTCAAAGATGTCCCTAGGCACACTCTTCCAGCCCGTTCTATAATCACATATCCATTAACTCTGGGTAGCAGTCCTGAAAACCGTAACCATTGCAAACAGGATTCACTCATTGAAGAAATCTATGCAAGACCAACCAAGTAAACAACAGTGCAACCCATATTACTATGCTATTCTTTAGAGGAAGAAGTCTGTGTCTCAATACTCTCTTTTCCCTCTCTCCTGTCTGTTGACAGCAAACAAATTAGCTGACAGACTTATGTCCCATGTAAAAGGTTCACTGGCAGCTACATTTTTAACCCTATTCCTCTATTTACGCAACATAACCTTGCTAGCTCCATGCTCTGTTTTTCTTCTCTCGTGGTGCTGCCTCCGCACGCTCCTCACTGCTCTTTCACCAGTTTCTCCTCTGGTCACCCCTTATTACCTCTTTGTTTTGGATCCACATTGCTCCTAAGTGGTTTATTTAGTGTTTTTGTTTCCCACCTCCTTTGTTAGTACCTTAGGAATGTCATTCACAATCTGACCTGCAGAATCTATCCATTAGGGAGTACAGATGCCTGGACAGAGGATGAGTTTCCTCAGAAAGACACCACTCATTCATAAATACAAAACTACCAGTTCTCCATTGAAGAAAACACAGAAACAAAAAGAAAACCAGAACATCTAAAACTCCAGAATATCTGCTATACAAAACTAAACATTGGATGTTTCCAGTTTAGGATAAAAACACAATAGTGAGACCACTGATTTGAAACAGGTAAAAATTGCGTCAAAGAACTCTGAATTTTAGGAAGGAACTGAGCTGGGCAGATACAGTGGGAAACCAGAGCTCTCAGAGAAAACCAAGAGAAAATTGCAAGACTGCAAGGAATCCAAAGCACTGACGGCAGTGATGTGGCAGACCAAACAGCAGCAAGACCTGTCAACCTTCTGATTGTCTAGTATTTTTATAGCTCATGGTAAACCATAGTCAAACCCCTCTGTAAGCTGTGATAGACAGAGCAGACAAAAATTAAGAGGAGAGATGCTTTTCCTGAAGTTTACCTGAACCCCATAACACAGTAATCAGCTGCAGACGGTGCAAACTGTATCCGATATTTGAGTGTCAGAGTAATTCTATACTTTTCAACCCCTAGGGAAGGCAGAGACAGGCAGAACCTCATATCACAGTCATGGAAGTAACTCATCACTGTCAGACGCAGATGGGGCAATCTGAGAGACCAAACATACTAATTCCGCCTGTCCTGATATCCACTGTCTCTGATGGAGATTAGATCTCTCCCAACTATAACAATAAGCAAAACACTAACAGTACATTTGCTTACCTGACAAACCAGTCTTTATTCACATACGGGATAACTGAAGCAACACCCAAGAGAAAATGCTTTATTAAAAGGTAAATAACTTCACATTC
This sequence comes from Streptopelia decaocto, assembly GCF_964273445.1. Lineage (NCBI taxonomy): Eukaryota > Metazoa > Chordata > Aves > Columbiformes > Columbidae > Streptopelia > Streptopelia decaocto. The sequence continues at coordinate 24,217,263 of NC_138660.1, forward strand.
CTCAAAATGTATCTCCTACTGAAATCACTGCACAACCCTTCCCTCTATGCACACACACTGACATCTGATACCAATTATTTACTGTCAGACCCAGACGGAACGTCCTACTTGTCCAGTTATCAATACAGAAAGTATTTTCAAATTTTTGAGACAGCACTGGGGTTTCATCTGGGCATAGGGTGGATCCCGTAGCTGCTCAGGCAAAGCAAAAAGCTCCAGCTACATCACAGAAACCACCTTCAATAGAAGTTGAAAGTGGTGGGTCATCACTGCTGCACAGCAAGCCACACTGCTCAGTCACCATCCTGCAGAATCAGCTTCCTCCCTCCACCCAACTGCTCCCCCCTTCACCTTGCCACTATATATAGTCTGCATATATAAACATACATACAGCCACATACAAATGAATTCAGAGTAGAAGTTTACATATTTTAAGGCCCAAAGGGAAAAATAAATTCCTTCAGCAAAGTCTCCAGCATAAACACCAACATCACCCCTAACACCCTCAGCAGAACAAATTTTTCTGTCCCCCTGTGTAAATGGATTCTATCAAACCCTCCCAGCTTATCGGAAAAAAAAATCCCTAAACGCAAAGTTTTAGCACTATACATAGCAATCCAAGGAATTTCCCATGTGTACAGAGATGCCTTATGACTACTGTGAGGAAAAAGAAGTTTATGATTTTTCTCTCTCTCTCTCTTTTTTTTTTTTTTTTTTTTTTTTTTTTTTTTTTTTTTTTTGGTGAAAGAGGCTGTGAAGACTGTTCACATGTTTTACCTCTGCAAAAGAGAAGGCATGTAGGGGAAAGACTCAAGAAGAATAGAAAATAATGAAAAAAAAATCCTACCGTGAAGCTGTTGTTGACATTCTTAGTGCTGGATTCTGCCACACTGGCATCTGTCAGATCCACCTCATCAAAGATAATGGACTGTGAAGAAAAAAATCAAAAATCCAGTGAGTCAGTGAATCCAATGCAGATGCAGCAGACCTGAAGGGATGTGCCTGTCTGCCTGCCTAGCACGCTCCATCACAGCCTTTTGTGATCTCAAGGAAAGGCCCAGCACCAACAACACGAACGACTTCAAAGTCTTGCTCCATACAGTGGTGTTCACACTTGCCTGTCTTCAGTCAGTGAACACGATGACTTTCTTTTTATTATGAGATTATTTTTAAACATAGGCTTTGTTTCTGTAAAAGCAGACAGATTTATATCTAGATGACTGTCAACGTACTAAACCAGATGCAAGGCAGCTCTGATTTGATAAACTCTAGCCTTGCTTATCTCCTCGATTTCCTCTTTTCATTCATATTTTCCCCCTTGTTTTTCAGCTTCTATTGATTCAGAGCCCATTCCCTACTAAAATGCAACAAGGGGGGGAAAATGTGGAAAAATCAGTATCACAGGTTCACATAATGCTTTACTTAAAAAACAAGGATTTCCAAGTGTGAAACAAAACACAGGGATCCTCTAGTCACTACAAAACCTAAAGACAGGTGCTTTCAGAGCACATGCTCTTTTCTCTAGCAAGGGCTGTCCTCTCACAGACACCCATCTGCCTCCAAATGCTCCACCACTGACTTTCTTCCCTTGGACTTACATGTATTGTCAAGACCTTACCTTAGCAGTTTTTGCATAGTAGAGCGTTCGTCCTCGCAGCTTAAAATATCGTCTCTTCCAACGCTGGAAGGAGCTGGTTTGTTTCATGAGCATCCCCTCTTTTATGATAGTCTACAAAACAAGGAGGGGAGGGGATGAAGCATACATTTTACTTACAGGCATCTTCTATGCTCTCCCACTATATACCCATACCAAAAAAGACTGGAGTTTGAGACCATAATCTTAGTGCCCTCTGCTGGAAGCGCTTAACAAATTCGTTCAACATAAGCAAGCAAATTTAACAAGATTAAAACTGTCACAACACATAATCCACACTGGGCTGTGGTTTTATCCTTGTCTCCAGTGCTATCGTGACACCAAAAAAGATAAATAACTTATGACTGAATGAGCATTTCAAAGTCTAACAATGACTCAGGGAGCACAACAGTTAAACTCACTGAGGCCAGATTTCAGTCATGGATAATTGTGAGTTTCATTTAATTGGCATTAGATGACAAGCACATACACACTGCAGTATATCTGCCCCTATTCTCCAGTTCCGCCTTGCAAAACTATCAGCATCTACCTAGCAGAGAGCTGGCAAACTGCAGGCCCATGGGGTGAAGAGTGAAACTGGAGCGAAAGAAGGAGCTACATCCAACTTGAGCATTTGGTATTCTTCAGATAGTCTTGGCCCTGCCTCAGTACTCTCTGGCTGGCTGCCATTTCCCAGGGCTGCAGTGCCAAAACTGTCTACGCACACTGCCTTTTTTTTTCCTTTAACTGCTTTATAAGTAGATCAACATACCAGCATACGCAGTCACATATGCTCACTCACATACTAGGCATACATAGGGGTATGTATTTAATCCACATGCACTTCATTCAACTTTTTCAAATACATTTGATTCCTTCACTGAGGACAGATTTCAAATACCAACAGCTACATGAAAATAATCTCAAAAAATGCAGCTTAGAAAGACAAAAAATAGAAAAGTCAGAGCTGAGGGCTCAGCCCCAAATTACTGAGTGCAGGTATTGCCCAGGCACTGCCAACAGTGCTACGTCATGTCTCAGTACCATGAGAAACCTACTTCTCATCCCAAGAAACAGCGCCCAGGAACCCACTTCTTGCTGAGAGCACAATGTGATAAACACACAGTTAAAACACAGGAAACAAATGGTCTGACGATCTTGTAAGACAGGTTATTCTGTATCTCGATGCCAGGAAAATGACACAGCTTTAACCTACCAGCCCTCTCAGGCTTGTAACAGAGTCAGGTCACCGATGACTATCAATTAATTTACGAACAGTGTTCAAGGTACACTGCCAGGCTACTACAGAGCACAAAATAAATACTCTTACTGATCCACAGGGTTTAATTCGTTTTAGAAATCCTTTCCAGGGCATTAAACTTGCTTTTAAAACGCTATATATATTTCTAACGTGGGTCTTTCCTTTTTGAAACAGCTGCAGATTTTAATACTTTCCACACACACTAGCCCTTGCCAAGCTCAAAGTCTCCTCAAAAAGCCCTTGGAAAAAAATGCTGACTATAAGAAGAAACATCCGTCTGACACTACAAGCTTCTCTCTTACTGGATTGAGCCATCCTCAAACTGGCCCAAGAGATCGCAGTGCCTGGACCACCATGGTGATGCCTCTGCTCACAAATCGGCTGGGGACGAACAGGCTACCACACACCCCAAATCTGGAAAAGAGTTGCTGGCCACAGGAGCCACTATATACCTTCCTCCACCATGCTGGAAAAATAAAAGGTTGTGAGCTCCCATCTACTCTAAAAGAGCTTTTCCAGGCATCCCCAAACACCACAGCATTTCCAGCAGAATGCAGAGAGATAATGAAAATGCACAATTAAAGACTAATTTCTTATCAAAAAATGGCCGTGTCCCACATCAGCTCCCCACACCTCTGAGACATCTTGGCAACCATTTTCCACAAGAGACAGCAGGGACACAGCAGTAGAAATACACTTTAAGAAGCCATAAGGCATCTGGGAGCGGCTTTAGGGTCCGGAAGTTAAACACAGTATAGTGATACCCAGAAACAAGATTTTAAACTAACTCAGAGCTGGTGCTATGGAAAAAATCTGAAACTCAGCCATGATCTTAATCTGAAGCTTCAGTGTAAAGAAAATGGAGTTTAAAGACTGACCCAGCAGTATCCCTTGCTGAAGTGGCCCCAAAGGTGAGCCCAGAGCTGAAGGCACACACGTGGAACCAGGAAAGGTACTTGCAAGCTCCTACTCTGCCACCGACTTTCTATGAGATCCCAGTAAAGCAATTTTCACTCGGCGTTTCTCCATCTGCCAAGGGGAACAAGCAGCACTACCCAACTCCATGGAGCCCTGATAGAATACATATATATATATATATATATATATGTGTGTGTCTATTCCATAAGTTACTTTAACCTTCAGCATCTGAGTATGAAAGAGAAATGTAAAGCAACAGCACCTGAATTACCACGCTAAAGAAATCACACATTTCTGCAATTCACTTTCTACAGGGAAGAAAATGGGAAAGTGGCAAGAGATTTTCCAGATTAAGACAGAAACTTGGAGTGATCTTTTGCATTCCTTGGACAAAACCACATATAATTAAAAAATGAGACAGAGAAAATAGCTACTGAACTCTGCAAAGCCCTAAACTGAAGTCAGAGAAAAATTTAAAATCCTGGGGAAGACTCCCAGGATGCAAAGCCTGGAGATATCAAGTCAGCCAAGAGCCAGACCAAAAAATAGCAACTTGCAGGAGGAGATTTCAGAGCTCTGTTGCTATGCTCATTCACAGATATGCCTAAACTGGGCTCAGCCAGAGCCCCACACTCCCCCAGCTTGCTAAGCAGCAATTCTGGCCGTTCAACCTCCTGCCCAGCCCAGCAGAACAGTAACTCACAGCAAAACATCGTCTCTGCCTTCCCTCGGCTCCCACGGCTCCCGCCTGCCACGCTCGGCTCCCCTCACCTCGGCAGGACTCACTCACCACTGCACAAGATGTGCATTCCTCCATTCCTCTTTTAAACAGAACCCTTTCTTTTTTTTTTTTTTTTTTTTAACCAAAAGGCAACAATCCCAGAGGTCACCTTGCCCCTCCCTAAGTAGCAGTTTGTGTCATTTGCCAGCCTCTATCTATAGAAAACCTCACAGCTACATAACTCAGACATGAAAGGCCAGTGAGAAGCGAGCTCTCGCGTGCACGCTCTGCTCAGAGAAAGAAAACAAGCCTCTGGTTCAAAGCTGCCCATCTCTGCACGAGAGAGGCTCTTCTATTTATAGAACAGCTCAGAAAAGAGTTTGGTGGGTTTGGGCGGAAAGGGTTGCAGATAAGATCAAGATAACTTTATAAAATGATTCAGACATTGCTGCCTTTCTCCTCCTCTATTTTAATTTTACAGCCAAAGGACTTGCTACTTGCAGTGGAATGCAGCTCAAGAAAACTAGCTGGGGAAAGGACCTGACAACAAAGCGATACCAAATGAAATAAAAAGGGGGGGAGCTGAACAGTTATTTCTGCTCATCAGCTTCTCTGTAGCTTTTTAAATTGAAGATCGACTCCTATCAGATTACTAGCCATGTAATTGATCAAGATAAAAGTGAAATTACTTCTCTCATAAAAAGAAAGGGAGGTAAGTCTATTTTTAGTGTCATACATTGGATCCTATGAGAAAAGCTACTGCCGTGAAAAACATCATGAGGTTTGATTACATGCATTCTATCAAGGATAAATATAAAAATTGTTTGTGATGGAACTATCCAGACTGCTTTCTATCCAGCTGAGCTTCTCTCCAGCATGGTGTCCTGTGGCACAGCACTCCATGCGCAGACAACGCTGCGAAAAAATGAAGTATCTTCTTCGGTCAAGCCTAAAATGATGTGCTACTAGCTTCAACAGCGACCCCCTTTTATCATATTACAAGACAGTGTAATAAAGGTTACTGAACAACTGACAATATAAAGCAACACTGCTCTTAGCAGAGAGTCTTAAGCGTCTCTGCAAACACGATTAGACAGCTGAAAGGCAGGGCCTAGGAAATTTCTAGCATTTCACTATTTATCTTTGGCCTCGAAGAAAAGCGACTTCCTGCAGAAAAAAATTCAGTTCACAGCAAGCAATACACAACCCTCCCCCCAACTCATGCCCTTTTAAAACTTGACATTTAGGAAGAGAAATAATACACTCTCAGATTTCTTCTGTCAAAACGGGTACGGGGTTTAGGTGTAATCCTGAACTGATGAAAGAAAAGTTTTGCCACTAACCTCAATGGGAACAGTTTCAAACAACTCAGAGGACTTAAACTAAGGACTTAAAATAGGAAGAGCCTTATGCCTTTGTGCTTCCCCTTCACAGAGTCTCACCTCATAAAAACAAGAAGCCAAATGATTAACCATAGTCATTCACAAAACCAACAAGATACAGTCATATTTTTTGCAGCATTACTTGTCTGAGGTGTCTCTGTATCCAGCAACCCACATCAGGAGATCACAGCCAGCCTACACAGATGAAATGCTGTCTATACTGATAACATGAATGATTCTAGTAAAAAGTTACGAACGATCATGCCAGATTTCAGTTACTTTCAGATTGCATCCCTTGTTCTCCTTCACATAGTACTGCTCACTACGTCAAACGCAGGAGTAGCCCATCTCTTCCTGAAGCTTAAGCCTCTTGCCCCATTTGGAAGTAGGGTCCTTGATAAAACTGATTTCCTAATCTGGAAAACAAGAGCCTACCAGCCAGACTGAAGGCAACTATCAAGCGTACCCAGCTGTCAGGCTGGCAAGTGTTCTTTGGCACAGGGAGGCTCCAAATTGTGTTCGATATAGACAGAGGAAGAACAATGCAACCTATTTTACAGCTGAGATCATGACATATTCTTAGGGACAGTTATTCAGTGCAGCATATCTGAAACAAGGATTTTGCTCCACCAATACTTCTTTCCAATGCAGAAAAAACTTCATACAAGGTAAAAGCAAAATAATTCAAAACTATCTCAACAGCAACTAAAGAATCCCAAACACCAAAGTCCTCAGCATCTGGATTTCTCTGTTTTCCATGTGTCTTCAGAATGTAAAAACTTCAGAGCACAGACTGTTTTTATTTGTATGTACTATAAAACTTTAAGCAGGGTGCTGAAGCCAAACAAGACATAACTGACTAAAGCAAGCACCAAATGCACAGAGAAGGAAATAACAAAATGAAAAAGCGTATGTGGAACTGACAGGCTATCTTTATAAATGCTTACTAAGGAATTTTACAGGCAGCTGATCCCCAGGGACCCAAGCAACCTCACCTAGTCACTGATTTCGGGTAAGCTGTGGCAAAAAAGATGGGTGTAGATCTGCAGCCACTTAAACATGGCAAGTTTGTCTTGCCACGCTAGGGCACATACAGATCTGGAGTGTTGCACCTTGCTGTAGGTAGAACAGTTTTAGTAGCTGATTCCATAACAGCTCTTTGTGGTCACACATACAGAACTAATAATTATTTAGAAATCAAATGAAATACAGTAACAAAGAAACTACAGGCATAAATCTAACCCATCTTGCAGAATAAGACAGGAAAGGTCAAAAGGCTGGGGGTTAACAAGCTAATCCGAGAGCAACATCCTTCCACCAGACAGTGGTCACACCCTGGAAATTAACTCCAGGAAGCTTGGACGGGGGAAATCTGGATTAGTAGAGCAGTTCTACCTATGGGACGCAGAGAGCTGTACAAATCTATATGGGAGCACAAGGAATTTACAGGCTGTATAGTCCTTTTTGGGAATTCTACATTAAATGCATTTGGCTCTCACGAAAGTGAAAATTGCATTAAGGTTTCTTCCACTGCTATCAGAAGGATAAAACATTATGTGAACCCACTGCAACAAAAGGACTCCAGAAGATGGGAAAAATAAAAGTAAATGAGAGGTCAGCCATAGGAATCAAATGCCAAAATAGAAGCTAGGTCTGTGAGTCAATGATCCAGAAACAGAAGCCGAGCTCTCCACGGAAGAAGAGGGTACTGTCTAGGCTTTTAGTGTACATTGTTTAATACCACTTTATTTTAACAACCTATGCTTTATAATCCAGGAAGCACCCATGTCAGGTTACAGCACAGAACTCTATACAACCACACGGGAAAGCCTGCAAAATCTCCCCTAACAACCATCCTCCCAATCCTCCCTCTTTTCTAACCCTCCAGCTCTGCTGAATTAGCTGGACTCTGCATGCCCAGCGACAGCCCAGGGGCGAGCTCAGCCGGACAGCTCTCGGTACAGCCTCTCTGTAACGACTAAAAGAAGCAGAACACAGAGCAGCATGCAGCAATCTGTAGCAGAGATACCACCGAAACAGGAAATGCCAAGCTTACTCTCTGGACCAGCAGTGAAAAACAGGAGTTTGTATCAAATAAACTACTGGAACCACTTGAATTAGAATCTGCCTTGGCACAGATAAACACTTCATTCTTCATTAGTCAGTGCTGCAGCCAGTAAACAGCGAACAGGTCGTTGAACCAGCTTCTTTTCAATACCACGTTCAGCTGATATTATTGTGAATGATTCTCTTCTAAAAGGAACAAGCACTCTTAGACCTCAAGTGGATAAATTAACAAGAAAAAACAAAGCTGAAAGCACGCAGAAAGGTTGTATGAATATGAGAAAGGAAATAGAACATACCAGCATATCATCACACAGCTCCCTGGTAAAATGAGCTTGGTTAGAGAGCTACAAGCAAAGTACTTAAAATAGATGAATACTCTGGTCAGCTACTTAGAAGAGAGAATGAAAAACACACCAGTACACTCTGATTCAGGATGAGTTAGTAGCTGGACAACTCCTGGCACGCTAACTGTTTAAGCCCTCAGTATGCTTCCCATAGGCTCCAGGCATCCTTCCCAAACACATTTATCACAAGAATTGAGCATGAAGCTCAAGTCATCCCAGCAAACTGCAAGAAAGCTGGAAGATAAGGGCTCAGATTCATCCACAGAGATAACCAAAGCTACCTGAAAACTTTGGAATGGAATAAAATTTTAAAGGGTACTAATTAAGCATGAACTTTATCCATTTAAGGACAAACATGAAAAACATGCTGTTATTTTTTTTTACCATCTTAAATTACACATACACAACTACATCCCTTCCTTAGGGCATTTTCCCCATACATAAAAATATGTCAAAATACATTACCTACTGTGAAACCTTCAGCTCTGAGATATCCCTGTCTCACAGCTACACATCGGCACCACAGAGTTCCCCATATTAACTTGGAAGCACAGCATCCTGCTGCTGAAATGCAGCAATATAACCTTGCTGCAAATCACAGTGTTGAATGCAAAACCCTCTATCACTACAGCCTGTGTCACTAGAGCTTAAATAACACTCCATTCATTTAGAGAGAGCCAAGTTATTATCAAAAAGAACTGTTGCCCAACTAAGCCCACCCATCCACTTCAGTAGCAGGTAGAATGACCCAGGCACTTACCATAGCGGCACGTCAGGGCCATTTGATATGAGAGTGTCAGGTTGGGAAGGCACGATCGGTGCTATTGCAAGAACAGCGAACGTAAGGGAAAGCACATCCAGAATACAGCTGCGGATCTCATCCTCACAATCATAACCACCCCATCCTTCCCATACAGCTAAATGTCATGGAGATCTTGGCCAAGTAGGAAGGAAAAGCCAGCAGAAAGTACTGGTACGAGAACCTCAGGACATGGGAAAGTGAAAGTTATACCTTGAGGAAGAAAACTGAATCCTTTGCCCTTGTGTTGAGGAGGCTGAGAGAACGACGCAGCTTCCTCCCACTGTGTCTGGATTCCCATCAACTCTGCTACTGAATTCTGCAAGGAGCCTTATTTGGTAGTGGCTGGTACATGTAGGGCCAAATCCTGATCCTTTTACTCCAACTGGTATTCCACTGTTGAAAGCAGAAAGCAGCTTTTGACCTTTGGCCATTTAATTAATACTTAAGGTATCTTAGAATTATTTTTATCTCATCTGTAACAATTGCCATTATCAGATTTTCCATATTTATGTATTAAACAACCTATGCTTTAAAGTTTTTTTTTCCTCATCCATTTAACATAGTTCTTAAAGATACTCCAAAGTTTTTAATTTGTTTTTCCATTTTCCCTGTTTTAACGTCCTGCAAATACCTTTGTCCATGCCAAGACATCTCGATCAGCACCAGTAACAACAAGGAAGATTAGTACAGCCCTGGGAACACCGTTTTGTTAACTTTCAGCCAAACAGAACAGAAGGAGCTGGTGTGAGTTCCCAGAACACTGATTTTTAACAAAACCTTACTGATAGATCTACATGTTATAGAAGAGTGCTCTGACCTGTCTCAGCAGAGAGCAGTTTGAAAACCAGGTAACGCGCCCTCCCTATTTTATCAGCCACACTTCTGTCTTTCCCACGTGGGAAACTGAGGTGGTACCACCTCTCCTTACTAGAATATTACATGGTTAAATCTATTAAAACTTGCAAGACTCGAATGCAATGTGCTCGATGCAAACATTATGTAAGCGAGACAGCGTTTCCTTTTTCAAAAAAAGCAAACCACAACACCAGAATACCTATCAGATGTAAAACTTTCCAACTTAGCAATGAGACTGTGAGGAAATAGATATTCCCTCTAAAACCCAAATGGTGTAATCACCTATCAGTTACCTAATTCAGCAGTACAATCTTTTAGCCAGGCAAGCTGTGTTTTTTCCTCTCTGGATAAAAAGGAGAGCAGCACGCTTTGGATCTCTGTGTAACTGCATTTCTGCCCAGGTGTAGCCCAGGGACAGCAGACAGCATTGTACCCTGTGCAAGCACAGGGATGGTTCCGCAGAGCTTATTGCTTCCCAGAGTGTTTTATATAAAAAGCAAGTAAGAAAGGTCCATGGAAGATGGCACCTGATGTGAATCACTGCTGCTGCCTCAGCAACTTGCCTGCCTGAAGCTGAGCTGTCCCTGGATAACTGTCATGCAGGGCTGCAGAACCAAACAGAAACAACTTCTTTCTTCAAAAGACACACAAATCCTTAGTGAAACAAGAAGCAATAACCGCTTAGTGGGGAAAAAGCAGGGAACTAATTGTTTAAGCAGAGAGTTAATAAAAAAATCCTTTAAATAGTGGTTCGTGCATTTGAAACCTTGAAAAAACATCTTCTAAGAGGAAGATGCTTTTCACTTGGACATTATTTTGCCCTGAAATTTCCGATGCTGCTGTGACGCTATCTTGTGTAAACCACAAGCTTTCAAGGAAATAGGGAATACAAAAACCTGGTTTTCTCTTCACCTCTGCTTTCTCTTAAGTATGCAGGTATATGTGCTATTTTAGAAAGAATCACATTGGATTTCTAATTAAAGAAGATAAAGTTATTTAGTGTCTTACATGGCATACTGAATTTTCTAATCAGGTCATCTGGAGACAGACCTTTTACAGTCTTCATTTATGGTTTTCCTTTACAATTCATTTACAAAAAAGTAAAGTATCAATGATTTTTCTTTCTTTTCTTTTTTTTTTTTTTTTTTTTTTGGTAACAACAGGTTTTGGGTAGAGGGAAATACTCTAAATATCGGTTTTATTTTATAAAAGAAAAAAATATTTAACACCAATTTTATTTTGTTTCTTATTTGAGAGGACAATTACCAGCCTGGTGATGTACATTTTGGCTATGTGGTCTAAGTAAATCCTTTTTCTCAAAACATGCAGAAGTTTAATGTTAGTTCCTGGAACCTGAACTATAGTTAGAAGGACTGAGAAAAGCTACAAGTGTGTGTGGTTTTGTGCTTTGTTTTGGGGGTTTGTTAGTTTTTGTTTTTTTGGTTGGTTGTTTTTTTTTTTTAAAGGAAGTAACAGCTGTTTCTTTCACATAGCATCCAAAACCCTCCAGCAGCGAGGCAAACTTACAGTACACTACTGGTAACACAGCGTTGGGAGGCTTCCCAAATTTTGTCAGAATGGATGAGCCTGAAGAGCACGCAAAACATAACATAGCTTGAACTAGGGGACAAAAATATTTCTACAGCCATGTACTGTGGCCTAAATTTCTACCTTTTTCCTTAGTGGTCAGAGAAGAAACTATTCCATTTGTGGTGTTAATCCAAGAAAACTCATGTCCTTAAACCCATGCTTGAGATGTTCAGCTTCAATTCAATCACAAGAACTTCTCTTTTGCAACAATTACCTCTCTTTTGAAGTTAAGAGTTTCTAGTTTCTACTTGGATTAAAGGACGAGCTACTAAAATTCACGACACGTGAAGTTCCTAAAGTGTCTTCTTTTAGACACCCTGTTAGAAGGCAGCATAATAAAACCAGATAGGCATTTCAGTATGTTTTAGTGGAACATGCCACAGACAGAACAAGAATTAAGCCATAAGTTCCTGAAAATTCCCTCCTCATTTGTTGCACATTTCTTTTACATTGTCTCTTTACTGCAATGCATTGCTCCTTATCTAATACTTCTTTCAGTCTTTGTATCAACCTACAAACTGCTTGGTTTCCTCACTGTCATCCCATCTGAGAAAACTTTAGAACTTTTGTCCTCCAAAAATAAAAATAACACTTCTTTACCTATAAAAAGCACATTTTATGTATTAGGCAATACAAGATGAAACAAAACGAGCTTTCTTCAGTTGCTCACACTGATTACCACATGTTTGAGAACTCAGTCTGCTCTGGAAACCTGCACCAAAATGAGGAGAAACATGTTGCTTCCTCTTGTTTTTTCTTGCCTGTAGGCTTCAGGGTGGCTCCCAGACCTCAAAGCTAGTAATCAGAATCGCAACCTCTCATAGTGCAAAATTTATCTACACCACAGACTGCTACACAGCACACAAATCGGAAACTCGCTGGTTCAGATACAGAACAAAGTCTCTCCATCGCATCACAAAGCTTGGTACCAGTTAATTTCTCCTGCTTTTCACGGTATAAATTAACCTGGTACCTCTTTCCTACTGCAGCTAGACAGCTTCCAATATCCCAGAAAGTTTGGAGAGCTGCTCACTCTGTTATAACTCCACTGAAATATATACTGCAAAATTGTCTTTAAAAGTTGAAGGCGATGATAAATGGTTATAAAAATTAAAATATTACAGAGAAAATGCTCATAAAAGTAAACAGAAGTTAGACCAAATTAGTCTAAACAAGAAGTCCTCCTGATGCCACCCAAGGACGCTGCCTCTCTTCACACACATCAACATTCTCTTATTTCATCTTTCCTAGTTCCTATCCTCAGAAATCCTTTATCTTAGTTGACCAAGTTTCTCTAGCTGCATCAATGCCAGCCTGAGCCCAGGAGAGGGGCTCAAAGCAGTGTACTATGAAGCCCAATGTGGGTACAAGTCCGACAGGTCTCAAAATGGCTGATCGAGCACTCCATGCAGCCTCTACATGTTTGCCAGGTGAGACAACAGCTACAGTACCAGCTATACCTGATCACACAGTGTTTTTTCTTTTCCCACAATAATAATCATTAAGAGACTGTGAAACATACTTCTCTTATACCTCCCCTGCTTCCTCAAAAATTATTTCTAGTTGAAAACTAATAACTACTTTAAAACATAGAACTTCACTTTCCAAACTCTTTGTTTTCCACTCCTCCTTCCCTTGCCCTGTATCTTCACAAGGGACAAATTTTTCAGCTGGACAGATGTTACCTATGGTTTCCCTTCAGACATTCCACGTTAAAGTCACAGTACCTATATATCCAGCAATTCTGTTTGTCCCTCAGTACTATCACGCAACATATTTCAGTCAAATGCAGTAGGGCAAACTGCAGGCTTAGAAACAAGTTCATTGAAGTTTTATTATGGCCTTGTAAGCAAGTAGCTTTATTTCACAGTGTTTTTTGGGAAAACAGATGACAGGCCCAGAGGAAGGAAAACATATCTTCAAAGTGTGACTGTGACAAACAAGCAAATTCAGAGGAACTCCATGGCTACAGCAGATTTGCACTCAAGTTGTGATAACTGTAAGCTTCTGTGTTGATTTAACTGCACTCACAGACATGGTCTTGAGCTAACTACAGCAAAAGATGTGGTTAAAGAGACTTACATCCTCAGGGCACAGTAAAAGTCTGCCTGCATCCCTTACTGTCACTCTGATGGACCTGTCCAACAGCTTCTACAGCTTACAGTATCCTGCACTCTGTCATTCAATAGACAAATGCAGAATTAGGTCTGTCTTTATAGAGAAAGAAAGCTCTTCAAAATCTCATCAGAACTATGATTACTCACAAAGTTGTCTTTGCTCCTTGCCCTCAGGGCAAGGAAAAAGTACACATGCAGCAGCACGCCGAAAAGATGATGATGAAACAAAAAGACATCAACAAGCAACAGAACAAATCAATCCTTAATATCATAATACCTGGGCTCACTTGGAAAATTTGACACTGTTTAGTTGAAGGTCTTCTGCAAATTAACACACAGGAGGCATAACAGCTGTAGACAATATCTGTTTATAATCCTCGTTCTTAACATGTTTATGTTCGCTTAGTACAAGTGGCTGGTTTAGGCTTTTTTCAGCCATGCTGACGCAGGAAGTGATGTAAAACAGGGCAAATGATTAAGTAGGGACAGGGGACATGTTCTGCTATATTCAAACAAAAGTAAAATCAAATGCACCTTTTACCTTAGCACCTCTAACACCCTGCTGTAAGCAAGAGTTCCCAGTCCAGCACTGAAAAAGTCACTGTCACAAAGTCACAGCTCTTCTCACAGACACCACCAGGTAGATATTTAACTCAGACTATGGCATCCTACCTGCCTTCTCACTCCTGCCACAAGTAGTATTAAGAAATCACAAGGTTTATCCAATCTCCTGCAAGACAAATTTCTTATATTCAGCACCCCGTGTGTGGGCAAAGATCTCAAAAGGTCTGTTTTTTTACAGAAGATCAACAGATGGGATCAGGTCACCTGGTGCTACAGCATGGCTGAGATCTGCTTGAGATACTGAACATCAACCCATTTAGAGGGCTCCACCATTTCCTCTTGCAGCCAAAAGAACCATCTCACTCATGCAGCCCAGACCCTCAGTGTCTCAAGGAGTGACAGTGTCAGCAGCACTCAGCAGACAGAGGAAGCAGCCCCACTATGCGCAATGAAGTGAGCACAAGGTCCTCACGTATGACCATACTTTGCCACAGGGCTTTTCAGAACAGGGACTAATGCAGCAAAACAACAACGAGCAGCAGGATAATAATACATTATGCATTTGAAAGCAGGGCGAACTAGCCAGCAGAAAAAAAATCTCTATGAAAAATGCTTCAGATACTGCACCATGCAGAGGCATTGACTCTCCTTTGCTATGAATACAAGATAAGCAACACCGAGCTAGCAGCGTCAGCACTGACCAAGCCTCTTGCATCCACACAGCAACTGAGCTTGCCCGTGCTTCAGAGACAACAGGAAGGTGATGGCAGGAAAATAACTAATCTGGTATTTCTAAGCAGAAACATATCACACGCCAATCCAAAAGTTATAGAGGACTGTAATGGCTACCAAGAAAAATCATGCCACTATAGTAAAAATAGTACAGAAGAGGGCAACTCCCTATGGGTGGTTCCTAGCCTAAGGCTGAAGGAAATCTTCACATTTTCTCTTACAGTAACAATACAGAGGAACTACAGTTGTAGTCGCAGAATACTGTTACTGTCCCTAAAAACAGCATTATTGTTGCAGACCAAGCCACACAGGGGTAAAATCTGACTGGACCAAGGGAATCAGGGTGGAAAGGATTGTTACCTGACCAGGGAGGCGAAGCAGGTCAGAAAAAGCTGGGAACAAAGACTAACCAACCATAAGATCACTGTTTGACCAGACAGGAGGCTAAACATCACTGCATGGCTACAGAAAGAAAAAACAGCACAGTACAAGATGGGGAAAACTGGGATGCAACCACGAAAAGGATGGGAAGATGGTGATGGACACATACACGGACTGTAGGGTAAAAGTGGGGGCTGCGCCTTTCAGAGCACACATGCTCTGAATAGGGGACAATTACTTTTGCCAAGTCCAACACGGCCACGGGAAGGTAGTTTAGGTAAGTGATGAGGGGGCGGCACAATATGTCCGGGGGATATGGCTGAGGAGGGAGCCCCGGCAACTCTGATATGGGGGAAAAAAAGGGGAGAAAAAGGGAGATGCAGTTTCAGGCTGAGGAAAGAACAGGATACCCTTAAAATTTAAATATCAGGTAACAGGGAGCAGTGCTGGGGGGGCAGGAGCACAAATCTTACTTCCACGACTCCAAGGAAATATTATAGGGGGAGAGAGTAAGGAAAGAAAGAGTTAAGACAGGGTCCTGTTAGGCACATTGATCACCATTAGGGTAGAGGGGCTCCCTGGCAGGTCTGAATGAGGACATTGGGGAGGTTCCTACGTGGCTTCAGAGAGGTAGTTTGGCGATGGGACCTGCTAGATGGTTGGGGGCAATTCCAGGAGCCCCTTGGAGCAGCTAGGGGGTCGCTGGCAGACCCTGAAGGGCATTCAGGGGGCAGCTACTGACAGGCACCGGGAGAACGAGTCTGTTATGGGGCTCCCTGAAGAGCTTTTAGGTGTTTCCAAGTCCCCGGTTGCGGGGTGTTGTCAGCAGGTCTGAGGGGCGCTTCGGGGGTCGCCGGCACGTCCCTGAGGGGCGGTTGGGGGAGCGCGGAAATGGCCGAGTTCTGAGGGGCCGTTTGGGGAGGTCGCCGGCGAGTCCGTGAGGGGCGAGTTAGGGGGAATCCCCGGCAGGTCCCGGAGGAGCGGTTTTGCGGGGGGATCACCGGCAAGTCCCTCAGGGGCGGTTTGGGGGGTCGCCGGCAAGTCCCCGAGGAGCGGAGTGTGTGAGGGGGCGCGAGCGGGTCCCTGAGGCGGTTGGGGGGCGCGTGCCCAGCAAGTCCCTGAGGAGCGGGGTGTGAGGGGAATGGCCGGCTTCTCCCGGAGGAGGGCTCGGGGGGGCCCTGGAGGCCCCCGGGGAAGGTTAGGGGGGGGGTCTTTGGGAACTCCTAGAGGGGCGAGTTGGGGCAAACGGCAGGCGCTCTCCGCGGCGGCAGCGCAGGCCGTGCCGGGCGGGAGGGGGAGGCGGCGGCGGCGCTGAGGGAGACGCGGAGGCAGAACCGGCCGCAGCGCTGCCGGAGCCCGAGGCCCTGCCCGCGGCCCCCGCCCGCCGCACGCACCTTCTGCCGGATTTGCCCGGACGTAGAGACTTTGCGGATGAGTTTCTGCGGGGAGCCCGGCTCCTGCTCCGGCTCGCTGTCCGACGATTCCTCTGCCGCGGCGCTGGCGGCGGCGACCGCCCCGGCCTGGGGCTGCGCGGCGCCCGCCGCCGCCATGCTGCACGGTGCGGAGCGGCGCGCGGCGCGGCCGGCGCCCCCTCCCGCCGCGCGCCGCGCTCTGCAGCCGCGCGCCCCGCCGTGCGGCGCCCCCTGCTGGCGGCCGCGCGCAGGTGAGAGGTGAAGCGGCGAGGCGGGAAGCGCTGAGGCACCGCCCGGCCCCGCCGAACCCGCACCGAGCACCCCCCGCCTGCTTGGAGACAGAGTACCTGCTGATAAGGCGAGCACAAAAGCCTGAATCTCGGTCCCGAGTTTTGTGGTTGCTTCCAGCACTCCCCTAGTTGCACTAAATTGAATAAAAACCTCCTGCACAAGAAGGTATTTTGCACCTGCTCCATCCTGCACATCACACCAGGGCTTGCTGCTCCCCAGCACTGCAGCCGCCTCCCTGCGCGTTCCAGCACAGAGACGCTCCCGTGCCCACACCATCCACTGCTCCGGGGCTCCGTTAGCAGGAGGAAGCTCAGCCCTCAAGTGCTTGTTTCTCTAACACCCCATTATCTCCAGCCATGGGACAGTGCAGAGTGTTTCAGCTGGGCTCCCATGCAGATGTATAAGGGGAAAGCGCTTGTCACCAAACCAGCCCCACCAGCACACGGCTAAAGCACAGAGGCCGCATATTTGATAAAAGCTGTGTTCAAAAGCAGCAGTTTGGGAGATCCTATCGCTACCAGAGCACATCCCTCTCCCAGAGCCGGCGGGCTTTCTGTAAACGGAGCCCCACCACATCAAAGGCACCGGGTCAGGAAATGGGATCGCTCTCCCCCACCCATAAATAGGAGTAGCAGGGTACAGGTCTGACTTGGTGGAAGATCAACATAACATCAGAACCAGGAAAAAAAATTATATATATAAAAGGCAAACAACTCCAGCTAGACACCTCTTTTCTGCTGACAGAGCTCAGCATCTGCTGACTGAAGGGCAGAAGAATAAAATTACAGCCTGGCCCGCAGGACAAGGAGCTGAAGGAACCATCAAATAAGCAAACATCCAGCATGGGCTAAACAAGCGGTCAAAGCCTGGAAGTGCTCTCCTGAGCCCTGGCAAAATAACAGATTTAATAACCTTTGCTCAGCAGAGCGCACTGTCATTTTGTTATACAGTTTGCTTACAGAAGTCATCACCGCAGATGAATTTGAGAGGAAAGTGGGGCAGTGATGGAGGCACCTCACCGGGTTGATATACAAGAGGAAAATAAAAAAGTAAATTAAAAAGTAATCAGGCCTCTACGCTTGCTAGTCCCATATTTACAGGTGCAGTAGCCAGGAACACTGAAGGAAACCCCTGTGCAGAGGCAGCCACACTTTGAAGCAAATCTGGAAGGCTGTCACACACTGTCCCCTCTCCCCCTCAGCATCTTTAAAGGATACCAGTTCTCTGGGACCAGCAATTTGCTAAATCTCACTGTATCAGTGTGTTCTCAAGCCACCAAAAAGTTAGTAATAAAAATACCAGGGCAATCCTTCAAAAAACCTTCCCAGAAATCCAGGTGCAAATGCCCAACCCTCCCCCAGACCCACAGCTGAAATCACACACAAATTACACTGACCACAAACACCTTGAAATGGCCACAGGGTTTCTTTACCGCAAAGCCCCAGTTGCACAGAAAGAGCAAAGATGTTGCAATCTCACCTGAAACAGCTGTGACTGATGGAGCCAAACACACCGACTGGCAGGTGAGAGCACTGATGGAATTGCGACATCAAGCTGTGGTGTTAATTCACTGCTTTCAGCATCTTAACCAAGACCAGTTTACAGAAGCAAAGCAGGAGAAGCATTTACTTTTAACCCAAGCTATTTGTAAGTGTTAGAGGCCAGATATAAAGCTGTTTGGTTAAAGCCTTTAGACCATATGTAAGAGCAGGGCTTGCAACCATAATGGTGCAAATAAGGAAAAAAACCAAACAAAGCTCTGCTCAAAAAACGAGGCCCGTATATAGAACGATTGTGCAGAAAAGGCAGAGCACAGCACATGCTTTTCTCCAAACCAGGCTGCTTTGGCTTGCTATAGGTATGAAAGGTGGCCTGAGGCAGGGAGTGGGCAGGCTTAGCTGGCGAAGTTTCTGCAGACTGAAGCGGGATGGAAGCACAACATGCTCGCAGCAGGCTGGCACCAGGACCAAATGGACACCTCAAAAATGTCTCCCTCATTTTCTTCTCTGTTAGAAGGACACCATTGTTAACTAACATGAGTGGGAAGCTCTTAATTCCATTTTCCAGTGCATAGGGTGGGAAATGTATGTTTTATTAATAGATGTAAGCCCTGCTTCAGACTTTCCAGGAGAATTTAAACCAGAGACTCTAAAAAGCAGATTTAGGGGAAAAAAAAAAAAAAAAAAAAGAAAAATAAAACACAGTTGTTTTACATGCAAAATGTAATTAGCTGATGCAACTAACTTCAGCCAAAAATTTAAGTGAGATGCAGGAAGAGATTAGACATTTACATGGATAATGAGAATATCCAGATCAACAAGAGGGAACAAAGTTTGCTGAATACAATCGCATTTCTTGGAGCATAAACGGACCTCTGGCAGATGGATGTTGAAAAAGGCTCCTCAGGGCAGGGTGGCCCTTAATTTCCTCTTTAATTTTACTGCACCCTTTTCTGAAGCCCTGTTGCATACAGGAAACTAGATTAAATACAGGATCAGTCTGGACTAGCAGTTCTCTGATTGGAGTTGTATACAGGGAGGAATCCATGCACATTTCTCTCATCTTTAATAACACGCTTGTTAAGCACATTGGTAGAAAGCTAACATTGTATCTCAGCGCTATAGCTGCTCTTGAAGATGACTTGCAAGACATTTGTACAGAAAGCAGACGTAAGCCACTCAGTGCAAACAGTGAGAATATTCACTAGACCAGTTTGGTAAAGCATAAACAAAAAGAAAATAAAATCAGTTTTGTACAGTCGACTGAGAAACTTCAATAAATCACCAAAGGCTGCAAGCCAGCCTTTCAGACCAGGGCTTGGTTCAGCAGCATTTTGAAGTCGGAGACTCTGACAGTGAGTAAAACCAATTTCAGCGGTGAAAACAACCAACCTTTTTATTAGACAGCCTTAAAAGCAGAAGTCATGGCATGGCAGCCTTCCTGTCCTCCTCTGGGAGCTCGAGTAAAGCATCAGGTTTTGAGTTTCCTACATTCTAGAGCTGAAAATTTTTAATAAGCAATAGATTCATGATTTTATGTCCACTGACCTCAGGGTTGATCCCTGGAAGACTATGCATGCACTGAGAACATGCAGTTTACTAGAAAAGTAGGTCCTAAATTTCTAATTGATGCCAGCCTACATAGCTTCTCTGGCAGCTTGTTCTTTTAGTCACTCATCAGTTGAGGACATATTCTTGTCTTCATCATCAAGCATATCTTTGAGCTGTTGACGAGCAAACTCCTCAAATACCAGCTCTGCTTCACTGAAATGGAAGAAACACAGGTCTTTCAAAATGATGTCAGAAATTTTTTTAACACTAGCAGACTAAAGGCAACACATAGGCAGAAAAGAGAAGCCCGGAGCAGATTCTGGTAACGTTTCCTTTGTCTTCAAAGGGATTTGGATCACATTGCCACAGGCACCATCTTCATCTGTGATGTTCTAGCTGGTATGAAAAGCAGTTGATTGAGCAAGTCAGGACACAAACCAAGAAGGTTTTTCATCTGTAAAGAATCATGTCCATTCCAGCTAAATATCTATTAGCTAGCCGCACAGTCTGCAGCCTGAAAGGGTCTTTGTCTAGAAATAAAATGTGAAACCTTTCATCCTTATTCCTTCTGTATGAAAACAGGGGCACATGGACAAACATATTGAGTTCCTGAAACTTAGAGCTACGGAGCATCAGCTGACCACAAACACCTATCTCCCTCCAAATGTGAGGTAAAAACTTAAACCAGTTTCACATGGTCAGTCATCGCTGTTCAACTGATAGCAAGAATTCGTCGAGCCACAGTAACTTGCTCACTTTGGATATAAGCTCATACTCTGTGGACCCCATGGATTTTCAGACAATTTTGAGGCATTTTCAAAGAGTCAATGCGCAGCAGTTAGAGTGTGAAATATCATTAAAAGAAACTTACCCATCCTTCCCTGCAGTCATCAGCATGCAGTAAAGGAGGAAAAAGGACACACCAAGTAGTTAGAACAGTGGATGCTACAACCAGCAAAAATTTATAAACTGACAAGACAAAACAGTGACAAGCAGTAGGACTTGCAGCAATACAAGGAGAATTCCAGAAAGTCTCAAAATGTGCGTACAAGAACCTGACGAAGCCAAACTTCATCTCCTGAATGGAAAAGCACTCTAGCAACGTTGCCCAAGATATCAGAAGGGCTGAGAAACAACGACAGATTTTTGCATTTGTGCTTGCTAGTGGTCACAGCTGTGAGAGACATCTGTACACACACTTCTACTCAGAGATGACAGCACTTGTGTGACACAATGTTGGTCTTAATTGGTCTGTCACTGTAATTTAAGTAGTGAGCTGATGAGAAGACAATGTTCTTGTTCAAGTCACATGAAGGTATTAAAATCAGAGGCCAGAATACAGAAAGGCCTAGGTGGTCTCTCATTAGATAGGTTATACACTTGAAGCAATACTCCTGATTTCATCTTTCCCTAAATATAATCCTGAGACCTTTGGCACTTTCATTTCTTTAATGGGATCTCTGCTAACCACAGCGTAATGAACCTGCTTGCTAGCAGGATTCCTTGGAAGCTGTTTCAGCACAGTTTAAAATCAGCAGAACAGACTGTATTGCAGTGATGAAATGGGTGAAGGGATATTTTTTTGTTGTTTTTTGGTTCTCACGGTTTAGCGAATAACAGCCGCTTCACTGGCTTACTTCTCGTGAGTTTAACTCAGAGAGCAAAGCACACCTAGGCCATCGTTCTACAGAAGTCATCAGGGATCTGGGATGCTCCAGTGACTGGGTTACTTGCTGCCTGGAGGATTCCCACACACAATATGCACTGAAATCAAGGGCAACAAGTGGTAACTAGCACTGCTGGAAAAGTCAGCGTTAAAAGTGTGCCAAACAGGGCCAATCTAGCCAGAACGCCTCAAAGGATGGATCATGTAAAGACACTGATGATGGTGTCTATCCAGACTCGGGAAGGATGGTTTCCTCTACTCACAGGAGCCAAGGTGAAGTCTGGAAAGTCTCAGGGCATGCATGCTTGATTGAAATGGATTTAAAATGAAATATTTAGAACTTTTAAAATTTCCAACACATAAAGCATCGTTCTCATTTCATTTTTCCTCCAATTAATATTTTTAAACAGCCTGCTCTCTTTCCCCTCTTTGAAGTACACTCATTACTATGGGAATGGCAACATCAACGATGTGGGTGATGCTGAGACACCCATCAATGCAGCTTGAAGCCAATTTTACAAAGTGGATTGAGGGGGAAAATAGATATTGTTTCAGTTAAGCACATACTTTACTGTCAGATAAATGATTACTGAATCAGTACGTCGGTAGTGTGGCACTAACACTTATCATATACCTCAGGTGCAAGATTACATACAAAGTGTACCTGCTATACTACATGGCTACATTTGCACCCTAGCATGACTTAGGCTCACTGCACATAGTTCTCTTGCTGTCCTGTGGTTTATTTAACATTTTAACATTGAAAATTTCTCAGGAACCTGAAAATGGGTAGACTTTTCCTTTTTTTTTAAGTGGCATGCCAGCAATTGTTGGGAGGGGGCTGCATTTAAGGATCGACGAGGCCTCAGAATGTCATCATATTCTCTGCAGAGAGTCTTCTGTAAGCTTTTATTATGCACCCACAGAAATAATTCCATATAATTAAAGTTGTGGCATATGGTAATTTTCATTATAAGCTTGCTTTTAACCTCTCTTACAGGGAAGAAAAAAAGAAAAAAAAAAAAAGGAGTAGGCTGTGTTATTTTCAAGACATTCAAGTGCTTTAAAATTCACTAATTTCTGAAAGTTACAATAGCAATACAGGGCAGGTATAGGTTTACTATTAAAGGGACAAAGCATTTACGGGTTGCTTGAAAGCAGCCCTTTCATGCAGGTTTAACAAGGGACCATTTGTTGAACAACAGCCAAAACCAAGGCCAGTCTCCAAGATATAAGCCCACAAAATGTAAAACATCAGGAGAAGGGCAGGAAAACCCCAGACCAAAGAACTTGCGCTGACACCACAGCCTTGAGAAAAAACCCAGCAGGAGCTTCTGGTCTAACTGCTGACCGGGAAAGGTCTTGGAAGCATGAAGAGACACAGCCCAGTTTGAGTCTGTCTTTAAAAGAAACAGATCTCTATCCATTTTTGTCAACAGGCGGAAAAGAGACTGCCAATGCGACAGGAGCTGCTTCGCCTAAAAATAACCACCTGTGAACCACATGGGGCCAAAAAGCAGTTGCAAAACCAGCAGACGTGAAACATGCAAATGCTGGCCTACAACAAGTCCAAGGCAAGGAAGCTGTAAATCACCATGGGAAAGGAAAGGTAGCAAGCTGTTCCTTTTCTGTCTCCTCCAGGCACAGAAAAGAAAGATCAAGCAATCTGCACCAGCCGTGTGCTCTGACAGACCTGCTTTCTGCTGAATGCCGAGTGCTTCAGAGCTCGCTCACAGACAAATAAAAAGGGCAAAGCGATCTGCTGCAAGATAAAGCACACAGCAGTCGCCCTCGTTTGCCCCATTTTGCCCCCCCAAAATTAAACCATGTTCTTTGGAAGCTTGTCTTTCTGAGGTTCTCCACACTCAAATCAGCCTTGCATGATTAATATACTGATGCTACACATTTTATTTACTTTTGCCATAAATCACCTTGGCTAGAGAAGGGAAAAGGATATTACTGCGAGGAATAAATCATCACATGTGGTGGTTTTTAGTCCCAGTTTAGCTTTGACTCTGTAAGACAGCTGCTTTGACTTCTTTCCTTTCCCCCAGCTGTGTCTTGAGATGAAGTGACAGTCAAGTGAGCAGGGAGGTGCAACAGGCAAACTGGTTACTACTGACTCATCAGTAAAAACAAAAGGGAACGGAAAAAGAAGATAAGGAGTGATCTCAAAATTCCCTGTGCATGCACCCCTGCCTACACCCACTGCAGAGGCTGCCGAACAAGCCAACAAAGAAAAATTCCAACTTGCAGGGCCCTTGAGAGCCTAAACACTGTTTGTTGAAGCTCCATCTCTGCAATTAAGTCTTGATTCGTCTGATTCCAAATTAGATGTTATTTCACTAATGAAACACATCTTATTTCTCAGAGTTTATGAACTAAGGTGGCAGAATAAAGATTCTAAAAGCATGAACTCACAACTGGGAAGAGTGATTAGGCACAGGGCATGGAAAACTACCAGCCAATAAAGCTGGAAAGAGATTTAGTTTACCAGCTTCATATGAAGGCTCTTTTAGTCCCTGTAATGAGCTCAGGCACCACATTCCAACTCAGTTTTCAAGTCAGCTACGCAGGCTTCAGAGGAATTTTCTGTTGTGTTACAGTAACTTTTTTTAAGGGAAAGCATTTATTTCTCAGATTAACCATTTGTGGAGCTTTCCCATGGGATAAGCTCCTGAAACCACCTGTATTTTTTAAACTTTGTAAGAAACTCATGATTTCCATCTGTACGAAACAAACAAAGCACAGCTGTCCTCTGACAGCAAGCTCCAGAAGACTTTGATGTAACAAACAATACGTGGGCTGTGCCTTTGGTAAGAGGATGTGTTGGGGGAAGCGATCTGAGAAATATTGCAGTTCTCCATTTCCCTTGTAAAGTCTTCTGCCCACATCCTCCTGAGCACAATATATAAAGGAGTATATCAGGTGTGATTTGAATTGGTCTTAGAAGGGAGAACTGACCAGCTTCCATTTTTCCTCATATTACAAATGCTTCTGCCAGGATTATCTGCCTGAAGTGTAAGTAATAAAAATGGCGGGTTGCAGCACTGTTAACACCAAAAGATGTCACGTAAAAAGATTCACACCATTATAAAAATTTAAAATTCTTTACAGTTGCCTAAGTCTATGGATGATCCTTGTTTGAAGTTTCTGAGCTTTTCTCTGTAGCCACGAAAGCTCCAGATTCCACAGCCCTGAGCAGCCCCACCAGCACCTCTGCCCTGCGAGGATCCCTGTGGGCACCAGATGGTCCTGGGACCACCAGCCCCAGCCTGCCACCAACCCTGTGCCAAAGGCCCTGGTGGCACAGCCCGCAGCACAGCTTCTCCCAGGGAAAACGGGTCTCCTGTGGCACAATCCTCACAGGGGGGTGAGGAAACCTCCCTTTGCCCACTCCAGCACACCTGGGATCAGCAAACACCGAATCCCAACCAGAGCAACCGAGTGTGGAGAGGATAGCTAGTCTCTCATCACTCATATTTGATTCCTCCAACAATTTCATACAATAAGGACTGAAGTGACCCCTCTCTAATGCTTCCAGTATAGAATTATCAAATCTATATATTCCAGTATAGAAGCTATCTTGGGATAACCCCTTTCATAGCCTCCTTCATCTTCTTCCAGTGGTCATGTTTAGATACAGCAGTTTTAGGTAAGTTTGGGCCCAAAGGAAAAAGAAAGAAACAGAAAAGTAGTGCAGAAGCAGCCACAAGTTTTTGTTGGAAGCCCATGCAATTCTGTCCAAACACAGACAGCAGGACAAGATGACTCATCCAAACCAGCCCCAGCATAAAAAATCTGGCAAAATGTTTTGTGTTCCTCAGCTGCTCCAGGTGCTTCTGATTTAGCACAAGCACCTTGCAGTTTCTGTATGTGCACCACGAAAGAACAGAACCAGCCAGGGCCTGAGGAAGCAGGAAGAGAACACAGATACTGAACATAAAGCCCATACCACAGACACCATTGCCAATGCCAGATCAAGATAACAGGGACTCCAAAGCCATGAGTAGTTTTATCATCTCTTAACTTTGCTTAAAACTGTTTTGCTTTTTACAGTGCTCACGTGTCACGTGTTTTCTGTGACAGGTTACTGTCTGCTGTATGAGAATGAGGCTGGGAATTGTTGACAGCTTCATTCAGGACATTCTGCACAGTAGTCATGAGATTTAACTGTGCAGTGTTTCCTCAAGCCCTGTGCTTTGAGTTGCAATTCCATAGATGAAAGACAAAAAGGGAAGATGACACATTTCCCCCTTCTCCCATCTTAGCAACACTTCTTCTCTCTGTTATTTCGTGCCTTGAGGTTCTCATATATATATACAGATATATGTATATACACAAAGCAGTCCCCATACTGGAGTCTTGCAGACTCCAAAAGCTCTCTGTAGAACAAACCACTGGAAGCCTTGCAATGGTAAGATTTCACATCAGTCTGCTAATGAAGAATGGTAAAAACCAGGCGTAACTGACCTGCTGGGTTCTTTTCCTCAGGTTTGGGATGCATGAGACGAAACGGCAGCTCTGTGCCCACTTCACTTTGGGGAAGAGAGAACGTATCAGATCCACAGCTCTGCCTGAGCCTGCTTCAGTCCCCCTCCCACCTCAGGCCAGCCCAAGCCCCGAACTCCAGCTTCACCCCTTCTTTCCTCTTTTCTAACCATAATTTTCCCCTCAAAAAGAGTTAAACTCTGTTTTCTCCACAAATATCCCAGGCATATCCACTTCAATAAACCAGGCTTATCATGTGCTGAATGTACTTGCATTTACATAAAATCAGAGATGTTTTTGTAATTGCTTGATTTTCACAGCTGAATGTGCAGACTTCTTATTCCTATCAGCTTAATGGATAGCTGTTTTTTTTTTAGAGAGCCAGGAAAAGGAATGGGAAAGAGGATAAAAAGACAAATTAACAACTCTGACTGCATGGTCTGAAAAGGAAGATGACATTTACCTGGAAGTGAGGTCTCCCAGCATGCTACAGAAGAAAACAAGGAGAAAAATATAAGCATATTTAGCGCCTTTCCATTCTAGTCATCTACCAAATGCTTTTCTATTTGTGGACTATTGAAATTGCCTTCCTCATCTATCACCCACTTGCCACAAAGCATAGCATCCAAATAAACTCACTTCTAGAAAAGGGAATTTTAATTTTTCATGTCCTTCCTACAGAGAAAGAGTTTAAGCGTTTGAACTCCTGACCAAGTATTGGGCATGGCTGCTTTCCTGAGAGCCAAAGGCCAATTAGGGGACCGTAGAAGGCAGCAGCCCCTTTATCATGCTTTAGGTAAAACGCTGACTCATTTTAATGCTAGAAAGGAGGACAGATGAGTGAAATGCAAATGTAAACAGTGACTATCACCAACAGAGAGTTGTTAACCTTGTCCTCTTTTGCACTGTATGCTGGGAACAAACTCATGTTGGTAACATGAGCTTTTCCCACAAAGTTGGCTCCGTACAGGATCTGAGTGGCAAATCCGTACAGGATCTGACTCGTGGGCAGATGTCTCTGCCTTCTGTTCTGGAAGAATAAGAATGCCAACATAAAGGCTCACACAAAGTTGCAACTCAGTTCTCACAAAATAAGGCTGGCTTTGAAACAAACAATTGCAATGCAAAACAGAGGTTCATACTCCAGCTGTAATGTCAAATGGTATCTGAGGAAGGTAACTCAACCCCTCTAGCTCAGGACAAGTTCTCTGGATATGTCAAGACTGATTTCCAGGCAGTTTATGCTTCAGAGGGAACCTGATGTCCCAAAACACGTGTTCTTTCTCTTCAGGTGGACTGTCCTGCCCTCTCCCCACTCATCAATGAAGTACACACACTCCCCTCTCTTAAGTCTATGTAGATGTAGCAAAAAGTCTTATTCTTACCCTGGAACAGTGAGTTTCACTTTGACCTTGTAGGAAACCAGAATCCCCATCACTGTCTTGTCTATTCCATCTTTAATACTACCAGAGAAAACAGACAGCAGCATTAGGGATGGCTAATAACTCTCCAGATCTGCGATCACTATTTACCCTGAATTAGTATGACAGGTAAGTAACACAACCCATTAAGATGCACATTTACAGGTACAAACTCCTGATATGCGCATCTCCTCCATCCTCCCCGTTCTTTATAACCCTCTGCTAGCTAAGACCGTTTAAAACTCTACTCACATAGTACTAGAAGCCAAGTTGGTGTCCTCATCCTTTAGCTTTCCATCCAGAGCTATTTCCCGGGTCTGCCGGTTATTTGCAAGCAAGGGCAAAAGTGTCAGTGTCTTCGTCAGGCTGCTGTTGGGCTGCACCTTTTCCCTGAAAATAAGCAGCAGGTGAGAGAAGGAAGGTGACACACTCTGATTTGCATTACACACCCAACCAAGACAATTTCAAAACAGATTACAAAGCCATCCAAAAGCAGAGGAATTTATCTGTCCAAATTTAGTTGTCTACAATGCAGATGTCTGTATCTAAACTAGTTAGAAAAATTCCATTTATAATCAGCACAGAGGGACAAGCACTTGCAGAAAATTATTAATTTCACATTAAAGCAGCTTCTAAAGTAGTCCAAACTATGCTGCAGACCTCTAAATCTGGACAAAATGAATCCTAGTTTAGAAGACCAGTACTCAATAGAAAACATGTCCCTAAGCTCTTGAGAAAAAAACAACAGAAAAATATAAGATGTCTGGGTGTGCCCAGTCCTCCTCACATAGCGGACGTCAATGCTGCACTGCCAATGCAGTGCAAAACAGCAAGTGGTTCTCCACACTGTCGGTAGACTCAAGGCTTTCATGAGCTTCCAAGGCCATAAGGAATCAAACAAAACAGCATGAAAAAGATCGATCTCAAGCTAGAGCATCCATGACTTCCAACAGGAGCACCTTTCAGAAAAAGGTTGCATCTCTATTTAAAGATTTCAAGCAATCAGGAGCCTTCCACAGCCCCTGCCAAGTTTTTCTAGTAGGGAATTACTGCTCTAACAAAACCCTTCTTCTGTAGACTCCCCCCATTCTCTGAAAAAGGGTGCAGGGTACCTGCTGACTACGTGAATAGGAGATGAGCTGCAAAGCGGGGGTACAGGCAGTGTGGGGGACACACACGAGGTGAGAGGGTAGAGACTGTAACAGCAGGCAACTGCCAGACTACAGCTAGGAGCACCTCTCATTACTGAGGAAGAGGGAAATTGAAAGGATGTAAAGGAGCAAGAAGGGGTAAGCAGAAGATTTACTCACTGTGCTTCCTCAACAGCTACCACTTTTGTGTAGTAGTCACTGGAGTACAAAACCACATTGGCAACCTGCTCCACTGAGTAAGAAAGGAGAAAGTAAACAATCAGTTGTGCGTATGTATCAGAAACAACATAGCTGTCCCCCCTGAGTCTCAGGAATGGAAGAGATGACAAGGACAGCAGGAAAATCCATCCATCTAGAGCCTGAAGGGACTACCAGGTCAGCCTGACCTGGATACAGACCAACAGCACACAAATGGCCCAAGTGTCTCTTCCATGGAAGGCATCCAGCCTTGATTTGGCAACGTCAAAAAGTCAGCAAGACCTGGTTTCCCTCGGAAGCCTGCTCCTTCCACTAAAAAGATCTCCCTCTTCTTCTCTAAGTGTGTCCGCTTTTATCTCTGGTCACTGGTATCTCTTGTGTAACTATAGCCAATGTATTTGCATTCAGGAGACATCACCATCAAGCAGACTGGATATAAACTGCAGCCAAGAACCTATGGTAACAAATGGCTTATACTCTTCAATCAAACACCAAAGAAACAACAGGGTAATTTTGCCTGAAACACTGACGAGGAGAGAACCTGGGGACCAACGAGGTCTTTTTAAGCCTGAGAGAGGCGTGTCAGACTAAAAATATTTGGGAATCACTAGCCAGTGCATCCAAGAGCAGCACTGAATTGGCCTTCTCTGCTACAGTTTTGTAAAACCTCAGCAACCTCATTCCATCCCTGCCTTCTCTTTCTCATTCTTTGTCTCTCAGATGTCTTCCGCAGGTCCAAGTGCAATGGGATTTGGATGAAAACGTGCAGTGCCACTAATAAAACACAGGCACAACACTGAAACTCCTCTGAAACTCAGCCCCTGCCCTCAGCTTCCTCAGGAGGAATTACACCATTGCTGGCAGAGTGGCTGTTTCTCACATCGCCAGATGTTTCTGAAACCCCAAACATACTGTGCGCACTCTAGGCACATTCACAGTTAGCAGGAACATCACGTTGATGGGGCGCCCTTCCCACCAGCCTCCTGAAGGAGGTGGATTTTTCCCCACAGCACCTGCCTTGCACACTGCAGGTGCCGGACCCTTTCTGTTTACTAGAGGGGACATACTAGTGCCTGAAATTAAGCCATACAAGTAACCATGAGAGTCAGGAAAAAGGCTGCACTGTTTCACTGGAACAGCAAAGAAACAGCAACAAAGGGTGGAGGGACAAATTCCTGACTTGTCCCACGCTGCCTGCTTGAACTGTAGCAAGCATTAAATTCTGGCGCTCTTTCAGTCCTCCCACCGTTCAGTCCTCTAGCCCTCAAAGAATCCCAAGCAACAGTAAATACATACCCTGGACTTTGATCTTCTTCACTGTTTTCTCTGTGCTGTTGTTGACGGTGATAGTGACTGGAATGGGCTCACCATGGTAGTACACCTAGAAGGGATTTGATGCTCAGAAATCCAGCCAGGTTTGTCCCAAGCTCTAACCTCCTCTAGTCCCATCCCCCAGATTAAATCTCCTCACAGATGCCAGATAAGGCAAGATGACCATTCACAATGATTCATGACCTACCTTCAATGACTTATTTAGCCTCAAATGTGTCTCAGCCTCCTCTAGCAGCAGTTATCGACAGAAATTACACTAGAGTCCTCATGTGCTGGGTCAAGTCAGTCTCAGCTGAGTCCATCTGAGTAACCAAATCAGCTGCTTTAGGCAGCAAAATGCATTTCGGCCTATCAATCCTGTGACATACCCAGCCCCGTGGCAAACTCCTCACCTCTTTACTCAGAGAAGCTTTCAGGTGTAATGGCTTGTTGGACATGAAGAACTGCCAGGTGGTCTCTGCACAAGGTTGGGGTCCTGGCTTTTCGGGAGCATATTGCACCTTACGGATCAGCAGGCGTGCAGAGTTCCTGGGAAGCAGCAGAGGACAACATGGTGGTACTTAGTGCTTGGCAGAGGCAGCAGCTCTGCATTCCCATGTGCTTACACATAAGAATTCCACTGATAAGTGGGGCAAAGCTGAACAATCAACCACTGTGCATTACTGGACCACCCATCCCCTTTAAGAAGGGCAAAGCTGAAGACAGACACACATTCTGTTACCTCTTGTGAATTCTCTCTTCCACATTCTCTGTTGAGAAAGCTTTCACCTCAAAGTCCACCCCGCAGCTCTGCCAGAGAGAGAAGACAGCTGTGAAATCACTGTCAGAAGCCAAGAACATCTGCAGATGCTTAAGTATCTTTCTGCACACCAGAAACGGGCAGATTCCTGCCAGCTGCACATTCTTCTGGCCTCCTCCCATTGTAATAGAAATCCCTGCCAAGTGAGTGGTGTGGCAGCATCCACCTGCTCCATGCCGTTTCTGATATGAGGCTTAATTCCCAGCCTGTGACAGATGACATCCCTACTCCTAAAAGTCTTCCTGTGAGCGCAGTGCTGTAGAGGTCACAGGATGCCACAAGTTATCAGGCTGACAAGCCTGCAAGGCTCTCCAGTCTGCCTTGGGCTTCTGAACTTCATTTCTGAGTTGGCTTTGTAATGCCAATACCTGACTCAGGGCCAAACTTCTTACTTCGCAGCGTCTAAGGACTGGGAGCAATTGGGCCAAGATGACATTTGCTTTAACAGTTTCATACCACCATGGGACATGTGTGTGAGTCCCAGATAACTCTCTACAGAGTAATATGGGAAATTCTGCTGGAATATCATTCCTTGGTAAAAAAAACCCAGCCTATCCTTGTGACACTGGATGCCTGGTTGTTACTCCAGCTCAGCTGTTTACAGAAGTGCCCAGAGAAGTATAAAAGGAATATTTTAAATGGTGTCAGAAACCTTCTAAAACATCTCATTATCTGGTGACTTTTCCTCCAGGGTGTTTGTTTTGTTTAAACACATGTGCGAGCCAGCCATTCCCATTCCCTGCATTTGTTTTAATTCAGAAGCAGGTCTTAACAAATGCTATTTATAGCGATCTGTGAGATTTTAGGCGCTTGGTCTCATTTTCTCTCATGTAGCCTGACAACGAAAACCATTTCATGTGTGGCTAACCCACAAATCATGTGGTACCATTAAGGAAAACTACAAGCATTGCAGATTTAGCAGCCTTGTTGCCTTTTGACTAGATTCCCTTTCTTATTCTGAGGACATGCACTCGTAGCTCTTCAGTCAGGTTCCTGACATCCGTGGCATGGCACAGTAGTCCCCAGGATCACCTCATTCTACTCTCAAGCTACCTCAATCTATTCACATGACTTTTTTTTCCATCTGACTTTCCTCAGTCATGATAAGCGCAAATGTCCCATTGGTCTCACCTTATCAACATCACGAGGTGCAGGCTGCAGACAGACTGAACAAGGCAGGTAATCTGGAAACTGTGGGAGGAAGAAGAGAAAAAATACCCCAAGGCAATATTACACAGGTTTCCAACTCTGTGATACTCTCATTAACGTATTGCTCACAAGAGATACAAAACAATCCTGAAGACAACAGGTCACTTGGCATAATGCAGTAACTCTTTGAAGCTCTAGCTAAGACAGGGGTCTTAATATACAGGGCCCTATCTTGCCTTGTATGAATAAGTCCTTCTTCCAAAAATAGCCAAGGGAAAAAGAAAGAAAAAGAGAAAATGTGTAACAAGTCCAGGCACATGAATCACCTGGTCTAAAAATCAAACAGAGCACTAGAGGCAGAGCTTAGAGTAGAAACTGGAGCATCTGGCTCCCCATCAATATGGCTCTGAGCAGTGCTACTCGCTGGTTACATGGACTCGACACCTGAGCAAAGTGTCTCTGTGTCAGAAACACAACTAAGGCCACAAAGACCAGGCAGCCACCAGCTGTCAGGTCACTCCTGGCCTGGGCAGAGGCAGCAACTCCAGGCATCAGCTGGGAAAGCTCCAGAGTAGTTCATGGAGCCCAAGCACTAACACCCCATTAGAGACTCCGACAGTTTGAAAATCACTAGATTGTATTTGTGTGGCCAACAACATTACAGAAGGTACCAACCCATTTAGCAGAATCATCCAAAGATTTATTTGTTGCTATACGGTTTTCAAACCTGGAAATTCCTAGGGAATGCTGAGACAGACGTGTCACTGACAGTACTGGAAGCATATCCTGTCAGAATCAGAATTTGGCAATGGACTGTTATTTGTTGACAACATCTGGTAAAGAGCTTTTAATCTGCTTGCTTGATCCATAGAATTTTTTAAGAGAAAGAATTTGGCACTTCCTCTGTGAGCACTGGGGCAATGCTATAAAGTATTCCAGCCCCTCAGGAATGGGGAAGATGAGGATATATGGGGCTGTTGCTGGCAGAAATCCACTGCACGTTTATTTGCTTTTTCCAGGGAAGCACTTTTCGTGTGCAGTCAGGATCTTCTTGCACTTTACCACTTAGGATGGTAACAAACAAAAAATTGCCTACCACGCAAAACTAGAAATTTATATAGCACGAACTCACTATTAATCCCTGTCTTCAGGCCATCACCAGATCTCAGCAGCCCAGTAATAACAGACAAGGAGAAGAGGGTCAGAGGCTCTTATGAGATACTTACCGTAAAGAAAAAGGGATAAGCATTTTTCCCCAGCTTCTTTAGCAGAGATTCCTGCAAGTGGGAGAGAGTCTCTGGCTTGTCAACAGGCGGGTACACCTGGACCCTGGAGAAGTACAGGTCCCGTCGGAAGGTGAGGCCAATCACATCGATGTCTTCCTGGCCATACCGGAAAGCACAGGTCAGGGACACGTACACTAGAAAGAAGCGGATGACAGGTAAAGCTTGCAGCAAGGGGGATGCAAAATCCTCCTGCACTACAGAGTCAGGGAAGCCCATTTCAACAATGTTGTATAACCCAGTTAGTATTCATACCATATGTAAGAACATTACATTGAGTAAGAAGCCCACTTGCTGGAGAAGAGAGTTATATTTGTACCCTTATAATAATGAAAAGGTTCTATCTCAGCATCTCACTTCAAAAGAGGACTAGCAATCTCTGAAACATACGTTGCATAAAACCTCAAACCTTTTTTCCCCTTGATAACTGCAGGATCCACCAACACAACACCATCTGAAACAAAAAATAAAAAAGATTAACAGAGGATAATCAGGGCTAAGAGAGCAGGTAGGGCAGCATATACCTTTGGGGACTTACCTACAGGTTCCACATTCCCTACGTTATCAATGAAGTCCCGCTTTCCCAGATAGATGGTTAGCTGTAGGGAGAAGATGACAGTGGCTGAACTACAAAACATTGCTGGTTTTATGTTGGAGGGTTACAGCAGAGAGCTATAAATCTTGTGGGGAACAAAACAATTCCATTTTCAAAGTTTGTGGGTTTGTTTTTTTTTTCCTAGCAAACATGCAATTCCCACCAGGCTCAGAGTTATTCACATGCTTCAGGACATCAGAATCGAAGACCTGATGTAGATCAACTCCCAGAAGTACAACATCAATACTTGTGTATGGGACAAACTATAGATTTAAAGATTTTTTGTGCCATCAGGTTGAAGAGACAGTGAAACAACTTTGTTTTAAACATTTAGCAGCAGGTGTACAACCCAGAAGGAGTGAGAGGGGAGTTGCCTCCATTTTGTATTACAAAATACGAGGAGCTTGTCCTATAAACTGTTTACATTATCCCCTCAAACTTAGCACTAAATAGAGCTCGTGGTCCTTCTTCAGAGGGAAATGAAGGAATGAGCTTTCTAATAAGCCTCCAGTGTGACTACGAGTAGAACTCACACAGACCCCTTATGATGGTACTTACAGCTTTGTCACGGGTGCTTTTTTTGAAGATAACTTGTTTAGGAGGAGAACTGGCATTCTTCCCACTCGTCCCTGTCTTTTGAGACTCGGGGCAGCTCATGGCGAAAGACAAATATGTGACTGGAGATGAATGAAGCTTTTCTGCTCCAAAAAGTCCTGGGAGAGATGTCAGAAAAATAGGTGAAAGAGATAAAAGTGGAAAAGCCCTCCACTCCCACGTACAGTTTACCAAAGATTATCTCAATCAATACTCTGGCATAGCGCAGAAGGGTTTCTTTTAATTCTAGCAGTTCCACATTAAAAAAACAAAACAAAACAAAACTACTTAAAAACAGATCTTCTGCAACATTAATGATGACCAACAACTCTTTTAAAGTCATATTAAAAAAGTAGTAGATTAGTAGAAAAATCTGGAGGGGAAGGCATAGCTCAGTCTTTGCAGAGAGTAATTTTGTGAAGAAATCTCTAAGGGTACAGATAAAGGTAATCTGATCAACACAAGGTACTTCGGTTTTCAAAAGGTACCTCAAGATTTGGCATCAGAGGCTCTAAATTGCCATGGGATAAGAAGGAAGGTATCTCATTAATAACGGGATAAAATATAGTACATAATGAATATAAACACATAGGGGGTTTGGCTACTTTCAGGGCTTGGATTGCTTTGGGTTTTGTCTTTTTCTGTGTGTGTGGTTGGTGGGTTTGGGTACTTGGTTGTGTTTGTTTCTTTTTTGTGTGGTTTTGTTTGTTTGCTGGTCGGGTTTTTTTGGTTGTTGTCCTTTGGGTTTGTTTGTTTTTCCCCACTGGAAGCACACAAGAGTGCAGTGTCACCTGTCCCGGGACGTTTGCTATTGAGCGTGTCCCTGAAAGAATGGGAAGCAGCCCAAGTAAGGAGTGCACAGCCTGCCCACAGACACAAAGATATTCTGGATTCCCAAAACCAAAGCTCTCTGTGTTAAGTTGATGAGTTCTTCACCATGCAGACTGGGTAGGTGATGAAATACCATGTATTATATGACAGCAAGTGGAAAATATTGCACTCAAACAACTATAGTCTGACAGGCAGAGTTATACTTGCTATCACTTAGGAAGAACATCTTGGCATAAGCAGAGAAGTTATTAGGAAATAAATCAAGAACAGAGAATGCCATTTATAGCATTTCAGAACCCCTTAAACACATCTTGGGTATGGCATGCTCAGTCTAAGACCTAGAAAGCTGGTATGTATAAGGAGTCGGACCAAACCCCAAATGAGAAATCATCTGTCCTACTGCATTTTCCTAAAACAGGACCAAATGCAACCCATTACTTTCAGGGTATCATTTAACTCAAAACAGAATGGATCTTAAGAATATAACAGTCCACCTACCTGCGCAGAAAGGTAACAAATATAACCATGGGTAGGGAACATCTTGTATCCAAGGAAAAAACAGATGAAATAAGAATCTTCACACACAAATAATAATTAAAAAACCCAACAACAAAAAAAACCTCACAACCAAAAGGACAAAAAGCAAAGACAGATCCGTTTTTCATTTTGTCATAAGCCACAAACTAGCACCACCCAACTAAGTGATCAGACAGCAAATACAAAACAAAGTGGAGCATTTCTCCATACAACACAAGATCCAAGAGCACAGTGTGTTGCTGCAGAAGGCTCTAGAAATCACCATTATTGATTGATTCACAGGATTAGACACGTTGTCAAGGAAAAGGCTTCTGGTAGATGTTGGACAGGATGACCCAGGTGCAACCTTAACCCTGTAAGACCCCAAAGCTGAGGAGCAGCCCCAGGAAAGGACAATGCTACACATGCCCTGTCCTTACACGTCTCCTGTTGGACCTGTGTGAATGAGTACCCTGTGCTGGACAGACGATTGCTCTGGCAGGGTACGACCATCCTTGCATTTTGCTTCCATTCTATTTTGCTGCTTGCTTTCCCATTTTAAAACTGTTTCAAGAACAGGAAGAGTTTCTAGGGCCTATATGCAGACAACAGACTGTAGAGAAAGGAAATACTTCCCTCTTAGAAAGCTGGAAGAAAATGTAAGGTAGAGATTAGAGCCAGACCTTACATACATTCAAGCGTTTCTATTTTTATGAACTATAGATAGGTTTTTCAAGTCCAGAATAGCATTTGTTGCTGAACAGACACCTTAATCACGCTGTAGACCCAAATAAACAATCCGGCATATAACAGTAAATACCTTGCTGTGTTCCAAACACCACAGGAGCTGCCACAGGACGAAGACGTGAATTCCTAAACCACTGAAGAAAGATGAATTTTCCACACAGCCGTGTCATATGTTTCTTCACATCTACCAGAGAGAATCACTAACCTCTTATCAAGCAAGGAAGACAATTTGTAGGGGATTTGAAAGCACGTCTCCAGTTACGTCCATCCAGGATTTCAAGAATTAATCTCCCTCTAAGAGCAAATATTGCACCTGGGCTAAGATTCAACTGGAAAGTGGTTAAGTCAGCAACATAAAGCATTACCTAAGGAAGCCCAGATCGTCAGTGAAAAGGTCTACAATGTCATGCTCACATGCTTTGTAAGGACTAGAGACGTACATAGACCAGGACAGCTACTCAAGGCAGCTTTATCCTAAAGCTCTGTCTCTATCTTCTCCTTCCTAGGGTTGCAAGCCATCCAGCCTAATAAGAAGCTGAAGAGACAAGAGTAATTTATGAAAAAAGAAGCTTATAAAAGCTCAAACTGATTCTCTCTATAAATAGATGCCATTATGAAGGACTACCAAACATTGAGAACAATGTATTCTTCTCAAAATCGCTAAGCAGTTTATCCATTATTGCTTCACCAACATCCCATTGGCATGCTGATCCAAAACAATATGTTCCTAGCTACTACACCTCCCCTCTTTAATTTGTTTAGAGAGTGAGGCACAACATCCAAGATGTAAGACACACAAACAGAGACTCCAATCAATTTGGCTTTTCTGCTCATGAATGTCCCAAGAATAGCTTCCTACTCTCCACTCCCACCCCATAAATTTGGTCTTGGTATTATGCACAAAAATGTGTGTAATTTTTGGCTTGCAAGCTGCACAAACAGCTGTAGCTTTCCTCCAGGCTGCATCTGTGAGTTTGATTAGAAAGATCACACAATATCCTCTCCACTTGCCGGCCTGAACAGCACCCTTCATCTCAGGCAGTCTTGAGTCACAAATCAAAGCTTGATTTTTGCAATCATCAACATTTGCCTGAATATAGTGGCCTGGGCACACAAACAAGTAAAAAATAAAAAAATGAACACGAATGAGTGTTCCACAGCTCTTCCAGTGTTTTCCAATTTCCAGCAACATTTTATTAACTGGAGGTGGATTATTTGGAGACCTTAATCACTGCTGTGTTTAATCGACTCTGGCAAACACAAACCAGCCAGCCCCAAACAGAGCAATTCTCATGTGCCTGTGTTGCTGAAGGAAAGACAGATCCTGATTGTGGGAATTAGAGAACACAACCCACAAAACCAACGTGTTCTATTCAGTCACACAGTGCAAAAGCAAAAAGGAGAAATCCGAGTTGTTTGAAGAGTTTGTGCTGCTGCCACTGGGGGATTATCAGTCCTTCTGGAGAGGAGTGAGCATTCCTGTGCTACATGCTGCTCCTCTGAGGGTACACGCACGTTGCAAACATCCTCAGGGCAGGCTGGAAGCAGCTTCTCTATAACACAAGCTTCCAAAAGCACCGCTCCTCGTGTCTGGAGAAAGACACCCACCCACCCGCCCCCTCCCTAGCCCACTTGAAGGGCAGCTCCACCTTCAGCAGCAGAACAGCATGACAGGACCCCTGCACAGCAGGTACCTTCGTTTTCTCTTCTTCCCTCTGCAGGTTGAAGCAGAAAAGCAGGCAACACAAGTAAAGAAATAAACTATCGCAAAATTTTTTAAAAAGCTAAAATTGGTCACTAGAATTTCCTCCATACCTTGGTCCTAAGGAATTTTAATCTAAAATGCTAAAGGTCTTGGCTAGCCAGCCATTATCCTCGAGTACTATTAACCTACTTTGTAACAGCATCAACAGGCAAAACAAAGCCCTTTGTTTAAGAATCTGTGTCCATGATGTAGAAAAACCAGAAGTATAGCAGCCTAAATTATAAACATTCTAAACCCACTCTGATCTGTCTCAGCAGAGCCTGCAGAGTTTTTATTACGTTAATCTCTCAATAATCTTTCATCATGCTGACTTGTCATTCAGCGATCTGCTTTTCCGCAGTAACCAAGGGCACCTGGACTCCTGGTAGGTGCCTCTTCAAGGACCTTCTCATACACTGAAGAGCTGAAGATGTTGCTTCATTATTCTGATGCAGGAACCAGAGCAGGAACCTTCAGCAAGGGTCTTTGTGTTTCTCAAGAAACTTGCAACACCTGTCACTGGCTCAAATATTTAACAAGGTAGTAAAGTATCAAAGCAGAAAGACTTCTATTTTCAGCAGTGCCTGAAATATAATTTCCTCAATTCAGCAATTTATCCAAAACATCTAAGAACACATCAACCTTTTTTAGGATAGAGGCACTCGTTCAAGATGGTAAGACTTCCTTTGGTCTCAAGGTGGTATTCCTGAAACAGGGCAAGACCAGGTTGTACCTGTGGGATGTCCAGCTTCAAGCTAAGAGCATTATCCTCTTTCCCCATCTACACCAAATCCCACAGTGCGGCTGAACCCAAATCCACGCTTCATCAAGAAAACAGAGCACAGAAAACCCCATTTCAGGTTCCATTCTTTGCTCATGCAGAGCAAGATCTCACACACAGACACACAAATAAATGAATCAGAGCATTGTGGGGTTTTAAAAGCAGAACACAGGTTTATTTACAATCAAGTATGGGCAGCTGAATAAATAAAAACTTTGCCCCATATGCTCTAACTCCCCTCCAAGAAAGTGTCTGAACACAAGGCCAGGTTAGAGAGACACCTGTTCTAGCAGCTGCCCTCTAATCCAGCCCCTCCAAAGAACACACTTCCTCAGTAGAACACTATCAAGAAAGAAGAAAATAAAGTGCAAATAAAAAGGCAATAAAACGCTGGTGGCTTGTCTTGAGGCCCAGACGATGTGGAAAGGTTTGGCTGAATAAAGTTTTGCCAGGTAGCTCATACCCAGGCATATTGTGGTTTCAGATGCTTCAACAGGGACAGAGCCAAGACACTGCTCCGTAGCACAGAGAGGGCTCCAGCGCCAGCAAAAATATTGCACGTGTGCTCAAGAAGGGGGCAAGTGGCCTGGAATTGCCAGCACCAAAAGAATGGATTTGGGATTTAACCCAGCTGCTCCCCTGTGTTCTACTGACAGCCGCCAGGACAGGACGGATGAACAGAAAAAGGGACCGAACATCTACATTCTGGTACTGAAGTCACAGTATGACTACATTCCTTAGCACAGCAGCACACCAGAAGCTGAGCTTCTCTCTCCTCACACCCAGTAACCAAACTGCCTGTGGAATAAAAAGATTAAAAATCTCCTATTTTGTGATACCCAAGCTGTTGAAGGGCATTTTAACAAAAGGATGCAGAAGTCCTGAAGAAAGGACCGTTTCCTTACAGACAGGTGAAACGGATACAAAGAGTTCACATGACAGTGCTGGAGAACCTGGGTCAGGATCGGAGCAGATCTGCATTGAGCTGGTGACTCAAAGGCAGAGCTGCCAGAGCCAAGGCAGATTCTTTAAAAGCTGTTGCAACACTTCGGACTGTCCAGGACCTGTCCACGTTTCAGGATCTTCTCATCCCAAGCCTGAACCTGGCCACAAGAACAGAACACAGGAGACAGGACACGAATGAAGTCATCATACACAGTAACTTCCATCCAACATTTCCAACTCAGAAGTGCTGTAAGTACATTTGTGTGACAAGGTATTTGGCACAGCTGTCTGGTGAGGAATCCTGCTAGTATCTTCAGCTCCACTCGGTGCAGAGATATTGCATGTAAAGGTGCGACTAAGTAGCATTCTCCATCCAGAACAGCTACTCCCTTGCCCAGTCCGAGTGCCACAGTGCAGCTACGGCCACAAGAAGTCTCTGATTCAGGCTCCTTCTCCATTGCTTTAGAACCTTCCTCTGGAAAGGGAAGCCCATGCACTTGTTAATATCCCCGCTGAGGACAGGTCTGGGCTCAGGTCTCCATTCTGTTCGGCCACGGACCAGAACCGCCACACACGGGGCGCAGGACACTCTGCCTTTCACCCTCCAGACGGTCAAAATTCAGACCACAGGACAGCCTTGTTTCCTTTGTCCACACTGACCACGTGGGCACCCGCTGGCGACCACGCGACCGCATTGATAGGAGAACTGAAATGGAAGTCAGGGAGAAGTTTAACAAAAAAGCTGAATTCCAAAACAGCACTCAACACTGGAATGAAATATTATAGTACTCTGACCATCAAAGAAAAAGCACTTTCAGTCTCAGCCCTCAGGAGACTCCTGCTTTTAATAAGCCTAAGGGAGATACATTGAATATATTCTGAGGAGACTGTACTTTATTAGAATCATATTGCAGCTTAAGAAGTTGAACAATAACCTAATCTTAATTCAATCGAGGGAATACTGCCATGAATCCACAAAGCACGTGCATATTAAAAATTCTCACACACTCATATATAAGTTGCAAAGCTGTACAATTCTTTCATAGCTCAGCAAGATTCACAACCCAGATCCCCGTTTCAGATTGTTCAGGCAGCTTCCCCTCACCTGTGATGCTTTGCCAGCATCCTCTCCAACTTGCCAGTGAGCACATTCCAAATGTATAGGGCCCCATCAGCTGAACCAGCAGCAACATAGTTACCGTCAGGGCTATGAGAACAGAGAAGGTGCAGAAGGCAGAGAACAATTTTCAAGTCAGCAATTTATCAGCACACAACATCATTCCACCTGCAACTTCCTAAGCAAGCAACTTGGCATTGAATTCTTTTAAGAGTTACGTGCTACCAGCTGCTAACACTAGGAGGTGAAAGCACTTTGAAATCGGAAAGCTTCCAAGACATTGGATCAACGTCTACAGACATACTCTGTCTTGAACCAGACATGACCTTGGGCAAACCACACACTCTGCCCCCATTTTTCTACCTGTAAACAGGGACCATGCAGCCAAGCATCAAGAATCACTCATGCTGGGGAAAGATTTATCAGGTATCTTGCTTATATCTGACCTTACCTGAACACAACTCTTGTCCAGTCAGAGCCGCATTTGAACCCCTGGGCACTGAAAGTAAGAATCATGTAAGTGTACATTCATTTATAAGAAGATGGACTTCCAGGTTCTCACTAAAGAGCATGGTAAGGATGTCTACATGGTTCAGAGTAAGCTCCAGTATCCCTTTATAATAATTTGCATTTCTCTTACACCTTCCTCTCAATCACAGTTGAAGAAATTCTTTCCTTTAGGCCAAAGGCTCCTAAGCCAAGCTGTTTTCTTTAAAGAGGTAACTAAAAGATCCACCAGAGGAGATCTTTTCTGTTAGACTCCAGAGAACTTAGCTTCCCATGTAGAAAAAAAAGGTTAGAAGACTCTTTTCTCCATGGAGAAAACTGCAAAACACTCCAACACTGAGAGTGATCTGCAATCCACAATTCCGAAATTCATAATGTTCTGGTGGAGAACACGCTCACCTGAATGTCTGCTTGACAGCACTAACCCGCAGATCAATGATCTTTAGCAGATCATCACGGGAACAGGTCAAAAGCTCTGTTCGCTCTGAGTTCAGGTCCAGAGCTGTGATTCTCCCAAGCAGCTCCAGTTCTTTTACGACGCTTTCAGTCCTAAAGACAAAGAAAGAAAGAAAGAAAAAAAAAAAATGAAGAGCAAACCAGGGTCCAGAAGCCAAACTACTGTGTCAAAACTTTGACTTGTCCCAATATGGAAGAACAGAAAAAAGATATTGGTATATTCCTACATTTCGATTCTTTCCCAAGCTAGATCTCACTTAGTGGACATTTCCAGCCAATAGTTAGATACTACTTTCCTCAAAATCCCACCCTCTGAAAAACTAAACACTTAGAATGGCAAATACTGACCAATGCAAAATACTTACAAGAAAGCAGACTGCCTTTTCAGAAAAGAAACCAGATCCCTCCCCACAAAAAAATCTCAAACACCAAACAGCAATAAAAGCAGTAACAAAAGTCTGTTTCAACAGCCTTCTGCAACATTTCTAACTGTCTCATTAACTTCCAAGCTCAGGAAGTTCCCCAGTTCAGGTTGTACTTGACAGCAATCCCATAACCATCCCTACACTACAAGCTCTCTTACAAGAGTTTTACCTGATGTCCCAGAAACGAATTTTCTTATCAAAATGTCCACTCATTACACATTGCTCAGTACATACGATGTCATTGCAGCTAGATCCTGCAAACACTGTTTTTATACCTAAAAACGACAAACCAATGGTGACACACTGGAATTTATACTGTACAAACAGATGAAAATAGAGACAGAAAATAATCAATGCACCACACACATACAGTTGCCCCACAGAGCAGTGTCCAAGGAGCACCACAGGACAGACAAACTCTGTCTTAGAATAATCCTGATTTAAGTCTTCCATAACCTCTCTGTCCTTCTCAATCTCCTTTGCTGTGGCTAATATCCCTTTAAATGCCCCCACAACAGCTGCTTTACTTCCACTTTGTATTTAGACAACTATAATTTCCTACTGTTAAACAACATGAAACTGTCTCCTTGACCTGTGTTCGCAGTCTAGGTATCAAGGTAACCTTGAATCTCAACTTCTCGGGCAGTGCAAGCAGGTTTAAGAGCCATCAACAGAAGAGCCCAGGAAACAAGGTGTTATTCTTAAAGAAAAATCTGGATCCTAGTATTTCCTTTGTTTGAGATGCTGAAATTTTCCACTACATTTCCAAGAGACATTTCCATCCCCCCTCAGGGTTAAGAACTCCAAGTTTTTAGTGCAAGACTAAAATACCCACCGCCAGACCGGTAAACAAAGAACACTCACAGAACACAGCTGCTGTTAATGTAATAGCATTAACAGTGCTTCCTGCATGCACTTGATTTCTTATTCTTACTTCAGGTAACAGGCAGAAAGAATCCAATTACTTGAATAACAACAGAAGATGGCATGGCTGCTAGCTTTTGCTTTTTGAGACTAGCAATAAGGTGTAATAATCTGTTTTACATCAGACATGCATTTACATTCAGCAGAAACACAGAACGTGGATGAAAAGACAGAAGTTAGGTTTCCTTACAAACTTTGCTGCGGAGGTCCCAGAGCTTGAGAGTCCGGTCGTGACTTCCCGAAACAATGCGTGCATTGTCCAGCAAGAACTTGGCCGACAGAACTTTGCCGCTGTGACCTGTCAGGGTGTGCTGAGGACAAGAGATTTACATGGTAAAACTGCACAGTTCCGCTTGCTCCTTCCCTTCCAGCTTCCTAGTTCTGCTGTTCAACAACTCAAAGACAATCTTAAATCATAATTTGCATGTGTACTGCATTGCTTGGAGAAAAAAAAAATAATCTGTTATTGTTAAACAGAGATTAACAGCAAGTAGGAGTATGAAGTGGCACTGAGCTCAGCCTGAGGCTGGGAGCCACAGGTCACCTTTGGCTGCAGCTTCT
This sequence comes from Streptopelia decaocto, assembly GCF_964273445.1. Classification (NCBI taxonomy): domain Eukaryota; kingdom Metazoa; phylum Chordata; class Aves; order Columbiformes; family Columbidae; genus Streptopelia; species Streptopelia decaocto. The sequence continues at coordinate 24,261,616 of NC_138660.1, forward strand.
CAAGCTACTCGGGGAACCTGTGAGTTCCCTTCCTGCTCCATGGACGGATGGCAACTGCAACACAGCCTTGCAGGAACGATGAGGAGAAGGGGTTAAAGCATGCTGGAAATGGAAACTGTGCCTTCAGGTTTTTATAATGAGCCTCTCAAGGATACAACATAGCATTTAGTCTCAACTGTTGTTATGTCTTGAAGCCTGAAAGCTGAGACCAGCAGAGATTTCAGAAAAACTCCCTGCAGCAGTTTCCATAACTGAAGAGGGAGGCTTTGCGGGGCTGAGAACATGAACCACATTCACTTCAAATTGCTGAATATTTACATACTAAATCACAAAAAAGATAATGACTGCCTGAAGTAAGAATTGTGAAAAAAAACAGGAGAAAAAACTTTGTGTAATTTGATAGTCCTTTGAGTATTTAAAAATAAAAAAATCTAACTATATACCAAAGCAATCTGGGCTTGGGAAACACAGAAGAAAAACCCTTAAGAATGGAAAGGAATGGGAGCAAAGTTTGGAAATAAAACAAAGTGATACACAAACTCTGAAACAAAAAAAATTCCATAGAGACCACTTCATCTTAAGAAAGGACACAAATCCCAGAAAGGAGGATCTAAACTTTCCCTCTACATCTCTCTCCTACTCTTGTTGCACAGTCATTATACACAGATATTTGCATTTAAGTAGGGAGTTTGTGGAAAAATTTACTGTGTTTTCAACTTCACTGGCTCCTGCATATGACAAATCTGTATCACATACACTTGAAACGCAGAATGCACTATTTTATATCAGCAAACACTAAATGCACTCACTCAAAGCTGGTGATCACCAGAGACACCAAAAAATCACAGGAAGAAACTGTGAGGCCAGGTGGATGTTTGCATGGATAACTAACTTTTTGTAGTGAGTAATCTATAGTCTGCTAAACTTTTATTCACTATAATTCACATCCTATAGTAGGTTTTGCAGCCAAACAGAAGCTGCAAAAGAACTGATATTCTTCACTTCCCTAAACAAGACCTGACATCTCCACACTGAGAACTACCCAGGGAATTAAAACACAACTGTAGGTTATAACCGACATGTGGAATGTCAGGAGATTCAGAACACCAAAGCAGCATCTTCCTAAAATTAGAAGTTGAGGAAAAGTGTACATAGGAATGACCATAAAAAAAAAAAAAAAACCCTCTTAGAAAGCTGTAAAGAAGCTTTTCTTTTGGTCAGATGTGAATCCTTCTTTAAACTAGAGCTAAGTGTTGGAGAAGAATGCGAGTACAAAGGAGTTGTGAGGAATCTCTCAAAACACATTGAGAATGAAGTCCAGCACTTTCAGGCTTGCTGCCTTTCACAGCAAGGCAAAGGACTCCTCAAGAATGCTGCTCACCTCAAATTAAAACCAAATCCCTCTTTGTCTTCCACAAACTTCTTCAGCACTCCTCTCCTTGGACTGGCACTAAAACATTGAAGTGGTTCTCCATAAACTCTAAGAAGCATTTAAATTTCCACAGAGGGGGATGCAAAAGCATATTGGATTTACGTGGTAAGCTTGTGCTAGCGGGAGGGCTGTATTGTGAAAATATGCAGTAACTGGAGTTTCCTGCAAAGCTGTGCAAAGATCAATACTGTATTTTAAATCTTGCTGTAAAGACCCTTAAGAGAAAAAGATCCTGTAAATGCCCAACTTCCAATATTGCCATGTCCCCACTAGACAGAACTGGAAATACAAGACAGAAACAGCCAGAGCACTGTTTTGCCTTCAAGAGACTCACCCGCAATCGATTGTCATCAACCGTCCAGATTCTGCTGGCAAAGTCATTTGAAGCTGCTAAGAGGTACGAACCCTGTCAACACAAAATTAATTTAAAACTACTCCTGCAAGTCAATATGCAAATTAAAGTATTACGAGTAAATCATTAAAACCATATTAGTGCTGTGTTGCCAGAGGGGGGGGAAAAAAAAGGAAAAAAGGAAAGAAACAGTAAGAAACAGTAACATATACCAGTATGGAAAACTAGGCTAACAACTTTCAAAAAGGCTACGGCTTTTTCTTCTCACCAAAATGTGACGGTGATTTTTGTAGAATCACGACTACAGATAAAGTACTAGTAAAAACCAGGCCAGAAAGGACATTCGCCTTTCCCTTCTGCTGCAGTGAGGAAATGGGTTTACCCTTACCTATTGTAGGGTATTTTCCTCTTTTTTTGATTTTTCACATCTACCTCCACTACTCAGATAGGCCTCAGAGTGGAATTAGCCCAACTCTTGTGATTTTCAGTACAATTCTAACATTTTAAACCGAGATGCAAAAAACTAAACCTGTCCAAGGAGACATAAATTGGCCTGTTCATGGCCTTAGGCTGAGGGCACTTCCCAGTCATCCATGATGGAGAATGGTCACCTGTCCAGCGCAAAAGACTTTCCTAAATCCTCAAAGCCCATTAGCATCTCACCTCAGGAAGTTCTCACCTCAAATTTGTTCAAGCAAGTTGCCAAAAATCAGAACTAGTTTCTCCTGCAGATTAACAGCACCAGCAAATCTCTACTAAGCTGGTCAGTGTCCAAAGAAGGGATCCTTTTGGGTGTGTGTCAATAAAGTTTAGCACATAGAATCACTAAATGGAAGAAAAGATGACAGCTTTGGTCTGCTGCCTATGCAGTAAAGCACTGTGTTATGGGAGAGGTCTCAGCAGAAAAGTCAGATCACATGTCCAGTTTTAACTGTCCAAGACCCCAGACTCCTTCAGGTAGGGCTGTTGGATGCTGAGCCCAGTCACATCTCCAATACTTGAGGTTGACATGAACCGAGCACATCACAAGCTGTCAGCAAACACTCTGCCAGCCACACCATTGCTGTGCTGTGACTGGTGAGAAACCGCTGGGAGAAGGGGTCATGGAAGAGCAAGTCGTAGGGAAATCAGACCTTTTACTGTTCATCACAGACCTCGGCAGAGCACAGAAGGAAAACAACTTCACAGAAATAAAGCCTCAGTGTATTTGTGTCTTCTGTGCTGTTATGCCAGCTTTAGTGGGAAGCTGAATTTCCTACTTTAGACAAAGCCTGGTATATTTTATTGTAATTTTATCACAATAGCCCGTAACAGCCCATGTCTGAGCTGCATATCATCCCCTGAATTGTAAAAGAAAACGAGAATTACAGACTACAGCATATCAAATAAAGATCTTCTGGACAATTTTTCGCTATTTGCAGTTACTCTCATAAGTATTTTAACTCATTTCTTCGGTAACTTTTCAAAGTGTAAGAATGAAAATTGATAGCAGATCACAACATAATTCAATTAATTCATTCCAAATCACGAACAGTGGATGTTGCACAGATACTCACCGCACTATCAAATTCTATGCTTGTAATCCCAGCATTACTACCCGAGAGGGAACCTTTAGGTTCACACCTATCTGCACAGAGAAAGACGAACAAAACTAGTGGATTAAAGTGGATACAAAAGTAGTGGATTAAAACAGAAGCCGACACAAAGTGAACTATGAGTTTGTTTCGCATCCCACCATACCCCAAAGCAAAAAAATTTACCTCCCAAGACTTCCCAAAGCTTAACCCTCCGGTCCATGCCTCCTGTTGCCAGTAACCGGGAGCCTGGGCTGAACTGCACTGCGTTCACCTCCCCATCGTGTGCGTCCTGAGGAGCAGGAGGAACAGAACAGCCACCCAAAATGGAATTAGCACAGACCCAAAATACACAGATTAGAAAGCTATAGAACTTAAAGGTTATACAGAACCACAGCTGTAGATCTTTCAGCAGTATATAGGAAACAAAGCCACAGACTGAAACTCTACTACAGTTGATGGTGTACAAACAGAGCAAAAAGGCTGACCCTTATCTACAGAAAAAAACAAAAGCACATAAAGAAAAACATCAGCAAGGACTCAAACTGTCAGAAGCCTTAAAATGCTTCACAAGTATAGGCTTTAGAAGGTAAGGCTTTTAAGTTACACCAAAAAAAAAAAAAGGAAACAAAAGAAAACAGTGACAGGTGATATGCTGTGGGAGGAAACTAACTTTTCATTTATCCATCTAGAGCCAGCCATGGAACATGATCCAACCAGCTCATACAACTACAGAACACTCAAGTCAGGCCTGAGTAGGAAAGACTGCTACAAAACAGCGTAACAGATTATAATGGTAATAATGCTACCTTGTATTGGTGATTAAGTAGTACCAGCACAGTTGTGAGGGCGCCTGCTCTCACAGAGAACTTGCACTGAAGCTGTGGTCCCTACCCACTGGTGCAGTGACACCCCTGCTTTCTCACAGCTTCAAGTTTTAAAGCTTGTGTTGGCCACATAATAGTGATTCTTAACTTTTTAAAAGCTATGAGAGTTTTAAGATTCCTTCCCTTTTTTTCCCCTGTTAATTTCACACTACTTACTACTTACCCACACAGTATTAGTACCACATCCTTAATTCATTGGTTGCATTCCTTTTAAGTATTTTCAGTAACTGCTCTTTCAAAATCAGTTTTTCTGGAACTTATTGCTTAAACTTGGTCTGCCAGCACATATTTAGGGCCATCACATTTCAGAAGAGCTATTTAGAACAAAACCGGTCAAAGGCCTTGCCTAGAAACTCTGCCCAAGAACAACGGCTGGAGCGACTGCCTTCTTCGCCTTCCCAAGCCTGTTCTACTCATCTCCCCAGCAGCATGCCTGGTCTGCTCCCCACATCTGCCAAACCTCTGGCCCAGAGTCCCCGCACTCATTCCTGGAATGCTCTGCTGGACCTGGACACGTCCTCACACTCCATTTGGGCTCCAAACACAGGAGCTAAAACATAACACGGAGCATCTCCAGAAGGAACAGATGGATTCTCATGAAACGAGTAGGGACTTTTTCCTTCTCATACTGCAGGGCTAATCACACATCACCATATTGCCAAGACTGGGAGTCACCATAGCCTACTGTGGTTTGCCCCTCCACATGGGGAAGACAGGCTGCGCTGTTCTTGGAAGTTCAGAAGACATTACAGAAGAGCAAGAGGAAGGTGAAACCAACATAACCTCTTGCATTCTTTAAAACCTCCCATATACAGCTTTGTAATACCTAGCCAGTATGCCATCTGTTGCTCAACCTTGCTCGCTGTATATAGCCAGAGGAGGAGAGAGGTTGCAGCACACACTGCAGCCATCAATCCCTCCTCTGGTGCCCCGTTCAAGTCAGCTCCAGGCCCTCACTTAAGTTATGACGCTATTCTCACTTAAGTAACATTGCTACTCCCTCCACCCCACGACTTCCACTAGAGAAGATGATAACAGGACTGACTCCATGCTGCAGTGAGTGACTCCATTACACTGGATGAAAAATATAGGTCATTTTATGTCCATGAAATATCCACATCCCAAACTGGAATGCCTGAGAAAGCTCAAGAGGAACGTTAAAACAAGTAGCTGCATTACAAAGCAATTTACCACAATATCTTTAATTCAGAAGGCAATGTTCTTCACAGAAATTTAAGTTGGGCCTTGCGAGGCCAAAAAAACACATAAAGGAGGTCTCAGATTGAAAACTTTAGATCACACACAACAAATGTAGACACCCCACTACGATGAGCTCCTCTTAACCAGTTCTGTTGGATGACATTCAGTGCCACAACTCCCTTCACTCTGGAGAACTGGAACTGAATCAATCACAAACTGTCAGCAATCTCTTTCTCAATCATAGCTCTACTGTGGCATGACAGAACAGGGACTGCTGGGAGCCCAGAGGGTAATGGAGTGTAATTCCCCTGTGCCCTCAGACCTTTTACTTGTCATCATTGACCTCAGCAAGACACACATCAAGCATATTGGCTCTGAGAAGCTTTTGGGCTAAGAATTAAATGGGATGAACTATGTTACCAAATGCAGAATTCCTTCTTGTTTGGAAACATTAATGGAAAGAGTCTCAGGTTCTCAGTTCCCAAGACTGGCTTCCTCCAAAGACAGCAAAAGGAATAGTAACACTGATAATTCCTTCTGTACTTACAAAGACACATATGGCAGTAGTGGGCACTCGCACTTCTTTGCTGGCACCTGGATGTGGCTCTACGTTATCCTGGGGAGCAGGGAGCGAAGACAAAGAACGCCTCCTGAGACGAAACAGAGTACAATTATTTTAAAATGAGAATTGAACGCTCTTTCTCTCCAGCTCATCCAAATCTGCACCTGTCATTTAACTACACTGCACAGCAATTAAAAAATGGGGGAAGGAGTTTTTAAACCTTCTTTTATCTCGTCTTTCAAAAATTACATTTGTCATATAGCACCACATCCACTTGTGGCTTTAGGTATTTGATAGGATACCAGTGACCTCACTTAGGATTTTTTTTTTAATAGGAAAGAGAAATGTGGGAGTGATTGCAGCTGAGTTCAGTTGGAGAGACTACAACTCCATCATTATGTCTAGGGAGACTGAACACTATTGCAGCACCACATCCCAAGCAGCAAAATGCTCCATTCAAAAGCTCAGGCTGCACCATTTATGCAAAGATCATCCACCTAATGCAGGGCTTGACTTAGAAGGTCTGGCTCCACTCTGGATCCTAAGCACAGAACCCAACAACTTAAATAACCCTATTTAACGAGCAAAGTGCAGTGGAAAGTAAGAGCAAATCCCAGGTATGCTCTGCACAAAGAGGGGCTCATTGCCTCTCTAACTGTAGACAGTTTCTAGCCAGTGTTATCAACATTTGAAATCTAATGACACAGCTGGGTTCCGTCTTATTTCAATGGAATACATTCACGTGCCGGACTAAGCGCGGATAATGTTTTCACCTGGCAGCATCAGAAGATTGATGTCCCAAAAGGGGAGACTCAGACAGACTGGAGGGAAAGGTCAGAGGCCAGCACACGGCAAGATGGAAGAAACAGGAAGTTGAGGAGAACAAAAAAAGAAAAAAAAAAAGAAAGGCAGAAGCTAGAAGAAAGGCTGAAATTATTTGTTTGTATTCCCTGCATCACCAAGATTATGGTGTACATTGAAACCAATATACAAAACAAAGAGGCGAAAGTGTTCTAACCTACCCAAAGATATTAGTGATAGAGTCCAGAAGGCCTCCAGCTGGCTGGGAGAGTCGCTTACTGAAGGAGGGGAGGACAGGTTTAAACCTTGTGAGCAGCTTCTCCACACAAAGATCAACACAAACATATTTCATAGCAACAAGTCTCTGGAAAGACTCCCTCCCCTGCAGACCCAGCCCGAAGACAGAAAACACCAAATGCAGGCATCAGTTCAAAAGTCACCAGTAACAACTACTCAGAACACAACTTGTGAGTCAAGTTTCTTCAATTTCCCTCAACCTCCACCCTGTGAATTACTGGTTTTAGATATAACAGTGCCATGTCCAAAGTTTCAACCAACTCAATCCATGCTCTCATGTAACTACCTCTTACTTTCCACTCACTGCTATTTTAGAGGAAGAAAAGATGCATTTAATCTAGGTGAAGACATTTTCAGCACTTCAGCTAAATCAAAATACACAACCATTTGCAAAATCACATTGATATCTCGTGTAGTAACAGATATAATACAACAGGCATTGCAATACCTATTTTTTGTCTCTTTTGTTTTAAACCTTTGTTTTTATGACTAGATGCAGATTTTTCAGACACTAGTTTAATTTATTTAGAACAGCAAATGAAACCCAGAGCATATCTAAAGCATTGTAACAGAGAACCTAGCACATGAGTTTCGTACTGCTCTGGTAGAAGTACTAAACTGCGCTCCAGCTGAAGGCAAGTAAAAACTGTAATATTCCCAACATTGTTCCAACTCTTACATCTCTCATTCTTTCTCAATGACATGATACAAAAATCTCTTGATCTACAAACCTGGATGTTCGGCTGACGGTTCTCACTGGAGATGTCTCCTCAGCTGTGTCAGAGGTTTCATCTGCCAGCACTTCGATATCGTCATCCCTGCTGAAGTGAGAGAAAACACATCGTTGTCAATGAGCTGGAGCTTCCCAGGGAAACCACCCGCTGATGTGCACGAACTGAACAGCCGACACAGTTCCAGGGTCTGTCGGTGCCTGCGCCCAACCCACATCTAGGGGCGTCGTAACGTATGTAAATCCAGACAACACAAACATTGATCTCTCGCTGCAAGAGATACCACATTCAACATACAATGCCTGAAAACAAGCGAATGCAGCACCTAAATTCCATTGTTTTTCCTTTGCAGCTGCCAACTACACTCTTCACTGACAACAGGGTTGGATTCCCCCCTGATGCTGACAGGCATCCTTTCTAGATTCCCTTTACTACAGGCATTGTATTTCAGCTCGCAGCACTACTTGAAGCATTAGAAGGACCTATCACATGTGAGCAAACAGTGCTACAGAGTGAACTACAGGTGCTAGAACAGTTACAGAACAGCAAAAACATGAGTTATTGCAACCCCAAATATAGGTGATATCCTATTTTCACAGCACCTTTTTTGCTCTTCTGAACCAAGAAGTATTAGGAAAAAAAAAAGCATAAGAGTTTGAATTTTCCTTTGTCATCCCCAAAGACATCTGGGTACTTCCTATACTGTTGTAGTTCAGGTGCTGCTCCGTAAGTACAAGGGATGTTGTTTTGCTACACTTCACTCAAGTGTTGGTGAAAACTGAACAGGAGTGTGAGGTTCCAATATCTATACCATAAATTAATTCAGCTAAACTACTCAGCTAATGTTAAAAGGTTTTGTCCCCATTAGTCATCATGGGCTCTGACAGTCTAATATTTTTTTCCTTCAATTATGATTTTTCCTCCACTACTGATTTTGCAGGATAAACTATTTTTAAACACACACTATTAACCTGATGCCATTTGACTGAACAGAAAATTTAAATTCAGCATTTAAGTTGGAATAAATCAATTCCTGCCACCAGATAACACTCAGCTGCAAAAGAATTGATGGGAACACTTTTAATCTCTCATTTCAGAACACAGCTGCACTTTAAGTTCTAAGATTTTGGAGGACAGTATATATGTAAAGGGCTGATACTTCAATAAAAGACTCTCAAGTTTTGCTGATATTTCTTTTTTAAAATCTAAAGTTTGAGCTATTAAAACTGTATGAAGCAAAAAAAACTTTCCATGTGAACTTAACATATTTTTGAAGCGAATATAAACACCAAAGCACACACCTTGAAATGCTGCAATTTTCCCCTTCACTAAGCAGCATGTTTATACAATACAAACCCTCTAAAACTATGAAACCAAAAAGAAGAAATCAAAAACATCTCTGAAGCAGAGTTCAAGCAATTTACAGAAGCAATTACTTTTTATACTTTTTTAAAAAACAAGCGATTTTAACCTCTCAGTGTCTCATATCAAGTATTTACGAAACACTGAGACCATCATGTCCATCAAATCAGGAAGTAAAATATTCAAGCTGTTGTGCTACAGCCACCTCTGGGCTCAGCTCCAAGGTAGGAAGGTCTCATTTTAGGAAATGGGGAGGAAGAAGCTTTATGTGGGAGGTGGACACAGACATTACATGAGTTTCCCCTCTCAGAGCAACACTATTTATTGAAGAGTTTAATATTCTAAAATATCTCATGTGCACTGAGATCAAATAACCAGAGCAGACATGTGTAAGGATAGCTCCTATCATGTGTAAGGACACACAGCGCAGAGACCTCGGGGGATTCCATGATGCTAATTCGACGATAACAGACATCAAGAAAAAGCCCACACACTGCTCTGGCACTGTGCTCCAAGGACTGCCTCAGCTGTTTCCAACGCAGCAGGTGTAGTTTTTCTGGATTTGGCTGACACAAGCACCAATAACCTTACCAGCCTGGTGCAAAGCACCTCTACCATCAACTGCCTGCTTCAGTCAGCTGATTAAATATCACCCAGAAATAAATATCGCAGTGAATATCCATGTACTGCTGCTGAAGAGAACACGAGACTAAAGGTATTTATCTCAGGCTTGACAGTAACTCCACATCTATCTATTTTTTTTCCCTATAGAAATCTCTCCCAGTATGGAAGTGATCAATACACTTTTACCCACCTTAACTCACTCAGTTCCTACAGGAAGTCTCTGGTCACACATATTTGTACTCTAACACTTAAAAAGTAGGCATCTCAAGAGTATATTGTGCCATGATTAAAGGACCACTTTAAAGACCAAAGGCACCACATAACGAATGTTTTAATGCTGAGATAAGTATATTCACCATATGAAGTATTCTTAGGACTTTTAGTCCAAGCATCTATTTTTAGTCATAACAAAGCTCCTTCTCCTGGAAGTTTGAGCAGGGAGCATTACTGTACATTTCTGACTTTACAACAAAGTTTAAACAGTCCTCTACATCACCAAATTTAGAAATAACAAAGACACTATTTATCAGGCATATGCATAAAACTGAAGCATGAAGTGATGAAGGAGACTGTAAATCAAGACAACTTACGGTTCAACAGGCAGGGGTTCTTTGGCAGCTTCTGCCAGCTCCTTCTGCAGCCTGGCTTGTCGTCTCCTAAGGAAAGGAAAATGAGGCTATTTAAATAAAAAACTTCCTTAAAGCCATTCTGAAAAAAAATCAGACCACTTCCCTAATTTTATCCTGCTTTTCAAGATACTCGGTGCACGAGAGGCAGTTTTCTTGCTATGAATAGTGAAGGACAAGCTCAATTAAGTGAGACAATAAGGTGAAGTGAACCTATGGCCCTTTATGACCCATATGAATTTGGATTTGCGTGAAGTGCAAAAACTTGCTAAAAATAACTATTATGTTAGTAAAAATAATGCAAAACTGGCAAGTACTATGAGACTTGTCTTATAGCTCTCAGTCTCCAAGTATTGTTAGTTTGCATGTTAAGCTGAAGCAATTCAGAAGAAAAATAATTATATTGCAAGGAAAAAAAAAGTACAAACTAATTTTTTCCAAGTTATACACGGTGCAGTCTCATAGCAGCTTCTCCTTTTAGCAGAATACAAAATACACTTAAATTGGTTAAGTGAAAAAAGCACAAAACTAGGAACAGTATCAAGACACAATATGAACAAGAGAAGTCCAACTCCAATACCAGCAAAAAACCCCAGTTTCTATCTGATTTATGATCTTTAGGCCATAGTTAAATGTTGCTCAAGAAACAAAAGAACATGTTTTATTCATTTAAAAGACAGGAATGTTTTCACAAAGCATCTGTCTGTTTTGGCCAAAAGAGGGAACACCAAGTTCTCGACTCCCATTGTGTTGTGCAAGAATACAGACATCTCCAAGATCACAACTAAATCTGGTTTTATCCTATGCACTCAAAAGAATTCAAAAATACATTGGGAAGTAGTTTATCAACTAGAGGTCAATTTCACCTTGAATCCTTTTCATTTTCTGCATTCAAACGATTGGCTTCTTGTGCTTTCTCTGCCATCCAACGCGAGACCAGCTCCTGGTTGTCTTCAGTAGTTTTCCTCAGTTTCTCCTCCAAGGCGTTGAAGGTGATCTGGAGAGCGTCATACTCATCTTTCAGCGTCTGATTAGCTCGTTCCAGATCTTGCAGTTTGCTACGCAATTCCTGGCACTCTGTTTCCAGTTCAGAGATCTTTTGCAAATACTCTGCAATCCTGGAACAGCACAAAAATACACAAAACAATGAGGATGTCCTTTGGGATCTACACCATCCACCATTGTGCTATTTGTATAATGCCCAGTGAAGGATTTTTTTAGCCCACAGCTTGGACTCCTAGAGAGTATTATAAAACTAATGAACCACTTAAACAGAAGTCTGGGTCTCATATCAACCACACAGATGAAACAGTTCCTACTCACTTTGCTTCATTCATCTGCATCTCTTTGTCCTTCTGCTGCATTTGGTTATTCAGATCAATTACAGACTGCGCCAGCTACAGAGAAGAGAAAATGACATTACAAAATGCAGAGACGCCAGCTGGATAACACGCACTGAGGGTACCCACCCATCTAACATCAGAAGCAGGACACATGTCTTTCAGGTCTTTCACAGCCTTCTATACAGATCTGATTACTGCCCCTATCACACAGGTCGTTAAATCAGGGAATCTACTTTCAAATACAAATTGTTCAAAAAGATATTGTCCTTCGATATCTCACTCCCTTCCCTCAAGAGGTTTCTTTGATAAAATCACATCAAACAGAATGCATATAACACATAAAATTAAAGTTGTGGAAAAGTCAATAAAGAAACTAAAAATTGCCAACTAAGCAAACAGACACATAAGCACTAACAACCAAGCAACAAATCCTCCTGTTATGCCCAGGACAGCTGTTACAGGAGGCATGCAGCTCACATATTGCAAACACAGGCTTCATTAAGAGTTCCCCCACAAAGAAAGTTGCTGGTGGAGTCTCTACCAGTGTAGGAAAGAGAGGGACAGAGCCTGGGCTGCCAGGGAGTGGGAAGATGGGGTGGATGGCTCAGGATACCAGGCTGGGAAGAAGAAACTTCCGCTGCTTTGACTACTCAGTGCACACCTCCCATAGACAGCTGTTTCCTCTTTGAAAAACTCAGAATTACTGATGCTGGAGCTTCCCCACAATTCCAGCGAGGTGTGAGAATGACAACATTTTCCAGGTCACACCCACCATCTCCCTGTGAAAGCCTGCAGTACCATTCAGGTAACTGCTCCTGGACTCATCTAATCCACTGCTGTGGTTTTTAAAAACGCAGTTCTGCCAATCCACACATTTCCAGAAAAACAAAACAAAAAAGACAACAACAAAACCCCCCAGACAGCAGCTTTTCCTCTCTTCCAGGCCCAAGTCTCATAACCTACAGGACTCCTGGGCTCCCTCCTGCATCTACACAGCAGAACCAGAACTCCCATTTTAGTCTAACGCTATGGCACTTTCAACTTTTGTTCATGCTTGTTTATTTTGTTCACTCTTTTATAGCAGAGGTCCTGCAAAGTGAGAGAGACAAATAAACCACACACAGTCACCTATTGTCTCACTCATTCAAAGTCTTTTCAATGTGGAACTAGTGGTAATGTACAGCTCTGTAAACGGGTTAAGTTCTTTCCTCCTCTAATAAATACAGTTAAAAACCTATTCATGAAAAACAAAATTAAGAACTTCCTAAAAATCATACTATGCTGTCAATGTAAGCTCTTATCGCCTGGCTGACAGTTTTAAAGACGAACTGTCTCTGGTTTATTTTAATCATCAACATGAGGAGCTTAAAAAGGATGTACGTGAAATGAGGAACAAATGATGATGAATAAGCTTGTCCAGAGAAGAGCAACAAGACTGGTGAAGGGACTTGAGCATAAGACCTATGGGGAGAGGCTGAGGGAGCTGGGGTTGTTTAGTCTAGAGAAGAGGAGGCTTAGAGGTGACCTCATCACTCTCTATAACTACCTGAAGGGAAGTTATAGCCAGGTGGGGATTGGTCTCTTCTCCCAGGCAGTTAGCAATAGGACAAGGGGGCATGGGCTTAAACTCTGCCAGGGGAAATTTAGGCTGGATATTAGAAAGAAATTCTTTACAGAGAGAGTGGTCAGGCATTGGAATGGCCTGCCCAGGGAGGTGGTGGACTCGCCGTCCCTGGAGGTTTTTAAACTGAGATTGGACATGGCACTTAGTGCCATGATCTAATAAACGGACTAGAGTTGGACCAAGGGTTGGACTCGATGATCTCTGAGGTCTTTTCCAACCCAGTCGATTCTGTGATTCTGTGGTAAAACTAAGGTCACATTCACAAAGGGCCACATATGGACCATCCAGAACACAAGAGGAATTTCTGACCTCGCCACGTTTCTTGTGCAGCTCTGTCAGCTCTTCTTGATGCTTTATCTTCAGCTGTGCCAGTTCCTGCAACTGAGCGTCATTCCATGTGCCATCATGTCCTGGACTGGAGTTGGAGAGAGAGGAAGAAGAGATGTCACAAACCAGAACCCAATTGCTCCTGTGCCTTTCACCACTTAGCCTCAGGACAAACTCCCTTGAATTTCCTATACGACATCAGAGATACAGGTTACTCCTGATGAACTAAACCACAGGTAGCTCCCTCACAACACACTCCTCGCCAATCAAAATGCCTTTATATAGTACTGGAAAAATACTGAGGACTCCATTCACCTTTCTGTACCTTTCTAAATGCAAATGGAAGATAACTAGTCTTAGCTTAGATTTGCACAAGACAGCTGAATCTTAAAATTACATTCTCCAAATTCTGGAAGAATTACAAATATTTCACCACCTCAAATTTGTTTTGGTGGGAGCTGGCAGACCGTGAAGATGCCAGATGTCTGGAGACAGAATAACACAGAGCACAGAACCAAAAGCCAAGGACCAACAGGTATGTTCCCAGGCCCTTGGGTTTATAGTCCCAGGTGCTACAAGCACCTCCATTGTTCCAAATATGTTCTAGCCTTTATTGTGTAAAGGTTTGGGGGTGTTTTTTAATTGTGCTTTACAGTATATATGTGACATAATCTGGAATTTCTACATGCCAGAAGAACACACATATCGCCCCCTAAACAACTACCACTGTAAAATTTATCACATCTTTGAAAGCAGAGAGACAGGAGCAGAAGTGAAGTTTTTTAAAGCATACACACACGTATACATATCACACAGACGTGGAATGAGTTAGCAGTTATATTATGAATTCCAGCTTTTAAAAATAATAATTTTAAGTTCATCACTATTATACCAGACAGAACAAGGTAATTGCAAGCATCCATTTCTGCAGCCATTCTGTGTTATAGCAGTCCAGTGGGAAACAGACAATGCATTCAGAAGCTGAAAGGTCTTGTATCAATATCAGTAACTTAATGTTCTTCTCAAAAACAAACAATGGAACAACACCTCAGCGAACTAACACTGTACTAGAAGACACTGCATATCCGAAAAACTGTGTCCCAACAGACAGGAAGCCAAGTCCTGTGGTAATGCCCAATAACTCTGGCCATATACACATCTACAGCCAAAACTAGATACTCCTCCTTGGCCTTAAGGTAATTAAAAGCATTTTCCTCAGCTATCTAGGATTAGGGAATCCATTCTGTTTCAAAAACTTGTCAGATACTGAGGACAGTATCAAAGTTCAGCTTAGTATTTACTTTGAAGATGCTGTCTCTGTGCATTTCTTCGCATCCACATCTACTCCGGCCTCATCTCTTACAGCGGGTGTTCAACCAGAATCAGATTCCCACAAACTAAAGATGGCTCAGGGCAACTGCAGTCACCAAGAAAGCTGTTGAGAACTTTCACACAGGTGTTAGCTCAAGCCTGCTGGCCAAATGCTGATGCTTTGCCTGCCATTCCTGTAAAATCAGGAATTCCTCTTTCCTCACTAGCAATAGTACACAATAGCCTTAACTATATTTATTTGGTTTGTATCCAAATTAGAGATGCATATGCAGTTTTGCATTATATCACAAAAAGAGCTCCAACAGAGGAAGCAATTCCTACAGAAGAAGGAAATTCTGAGCTACTGTGGATCCAAACACCAACAGAATAAGCAGCATGACCCATCCCTGCTGCACTACAGTGCTAGTCCCAGATTAGAGAGGAAGTTTCCTAAAAAAATCCTGCTGAAAGCACACAAAAGGCACATTCACTTTAGCATATGGTGGTTATTTAAAACTGATGCTTCACAGTTATGATTTTCTCTATTCTTCCCTTCTGTGTGATAACACAGATTAGAAGAAACTAAGATGTGGGGTCTTCCCTGCAATGCTTATATGATTGGACAATTCCAGAGTCAGACCATAATCACTAGGAACTGACACCAGGCAAACACTAGCAGCATTACAAGGCAAGCAGATCAGAGGCAGAAGCTCGTTCTGCTCCACCTCCACACCCTGAGTTTGTAATAAATTAATTTCTGTCCAAAACTTGGTCTGATCTTTCTGCATTGCATAACCTAAACATATTGCAACTTTATCACATGTTTAGAATTAGTTATCATTTATTTTTAGCTCAACAGGTTTCCCAGTTTGCTTCATTCCAAGTTACTGTAGTAACCTAGAAGTTGTTTGTGCCATTCATCAAACTGGTTTAGGTTACAGTGTGTGTGACAGACAGCTGACTGACAGAAAAGGAATTTTAAATACCTGATCTCATGTCTGCTCTGCATGTCATATTTTTCTGCTTGAAGCTTATCAGCCAGCACCGCATGAAGGTCCGACTTCTCTAGTAGCTTGTTATCTGAAAGGGCAAAAAGTACAATTAAGAAGATAAACAAAAAGGAAAACCAGATTCCCGTCCTCTTCTTCCACCAGCTAAGATCCATTATCTTTAGTTATTCTGACACAACCAAACATTAGGTGAGCCTCCACCACACTAGTGTGTGCTCCTCTTTGATGCCAGCAGGCTAAAGCAGCGTTCAGCCACAAATCTAAGAATTCCTCATTAACCAGGCTGCTGTGTGCGACTGGTCTTAGGAAAGTTGAATCAAGAGGCTGCTCGAGTGTATTGCTATCTGCTGAAACAGAAGCAGTTCAAAGTTCGGACTCTTTACAGCCCCTCAAGTGATAGCAACAAGCCAGGGCTGCCAAAGAACGGGTCACATCCAGCACCACACTAAGCCCTGCCAAAGTTTACTTGCTTCTCCCCCAAAACATGGGGCACCTCAGCGTGAGCCGTGTCCGGTGACCCTCTTGCCATCCGCTCCTGTCACAGCTCAGGCAGCAGAGGGACGCGCGAGCGCTGCAGGGAAAGCACTGGCCCCTGAACAGCTCCAATTTTTACAAAAGATCGCCAATACGATCAATAGCACTACTGTTCTCAACCCCACAAACATCTGTGCGGAAACTGCAAAGACAATTCAGACACTGAATCACTGTCCGGAGCACAAACGCGTTTTAGCCTGTGAGGGAATAAAAGAAGCAATTACTTATTTTCCTCAAAAATGGAAAACCTCCAATTTCCCTCAGTTTTAACAAACATCTCCCGACCGGTCTCCTGACGCCGCCACACGCGAGGCCTCGCGGGCCCGTTCCCCCCGCACTGTCCCAGAGGAGGGGGAAGGGAAGCGGCCCCGCCGCGGCCACTCACACTGCGCGATGATCTCCTCGAAGGCCTGCCGCTGCAGCCGGTCCCGCCGCCGCAGCTCCGCCGCGATGTGCCGCTTCCAGGGGGGGAACCCGGTGGCGCGCAGCCCCGACGCCATCTCCGCGGCGCGGCGGGAAAGGGCAGCGGGGGCGAGCGCCGCCCGGGCCGCAGCCCGCGAGGGGCGGCCGAGGGGAGGCGGGCGGGAGGCCGCTGCCCGGCGGGGCGAGCGCGGCGGCGGGGAGCGCTCCCTCAGAGCCGGGGCCCGGCCCGCAGCCGCCGCTCCACGCCCGCCACGGCGCCGCGGCCGCGCTCCGTCAGGGGCCCTCGCCCCTCAGCGGCGCACCGCAACGGCGACAGCGGCCGCCCCGCCGCTGCCTGACGCCGCCCTCCTTCCCTCCCGCCCCCGCTAACCCCACGGCCCTTGCCCTCGTACCGGGCAGCGCCGCGGCGAGGCCGCGCTGCAAGCGCGGGGTCGGGCTCCACCGCCGGGCAGGCGGGAGGGCACCTTCTGAGGAGAGGGGACCTCGCACCAGCGCCATTTTCTGTTCCCTCCCGGAAGCGCGTCCCGGCGCTGCCGCCATCTTGAGAGCGGCAAGCTCCGCCGTCCAGCCCCCGCCGCCATCTTAGGAGGGCGCTGCCGCGCATGCGCGGGGCCCCTGTCGTCCTTGAGGTGACAGCCGCAGCGTTAAAGAATCATCGAAATGTTTTAGTTGGAAAAGACCTTTAAGATCATCCAGTCCAACCATTAACCGGACATTGCCAAGTCCACCGCTACCCCATGACCCTAAGCGCACACCTACAGGTCTGTCCAACCCCTCCAGGGACGGTGACTCCACTACAGCCCTGGGCAGCCTGTTCTAATGCCCGACAGCCCTTTCTGGGAAGAATTTTTTCCTAATATCCAACCTAAACCTCCCCTGGAACAACCTGAGGCCATTTCCTCCCATCCTACCGCTTGTCACTGGGAAGACCAACACCCTCCATGCTACAATTAAATAAGTTGATACAATTAATACAGCTTTTTCCTTTCCAGCCATGGAAGTGTGGAGAGAGCCAGGGGTTCACCAGGATCTCCTGTTGTAAAAAGGGGGATGAAAGGACACGTTTTCAGAAAGCGTAACTCATAATACACATAAATAGCTTCCCTCAAACAATGACACAAGCTTGTTGTGTCACTTGGCAGAGCCAGAAAGTACATGACGCTTTGATGGGGCTTTAGTGAAATAAAAGGTGCACGTGTGGCACTCAGGGCAGGTGCTGGCTTGCCAGCCATGACTGACATTCACACCTTTGTATAATAATTACTGTGAACAAGCATTAAATACTTACTAAAAGCTACACAGCTAGCAGAAGGGTGAGGTACCGCATCGCCTAAACCAGAGCGACCTGCAATAAGTATTTGTTGGGTGAGTTTTGGAGTTGTTTTTCCCAAATCTCCACCACAAGATGACCTCCAGTTCCAGCAGCACATACGGACCATCAGTGATGAAGCTTCACTGAGTTCTGCAGCTGTTTAGGGAGGGTTGTTGTGAAACGAAGTGCAGTTTGGGGGTTTTAGTTAGAATTACTTTGAAAAATTATTTGGAATATAAACTACAAGGGCAGCCTTCACTGCACTAGCACATCCTGTCCAGCATCAGAAGAAACCACGCGCTCTCTGGCAAATGTAAAAATCCCTAACAGCTTGCTTCATTGCTTCACTTTTAACTGCTTAACTTCTTAAGTAATGTGTTAGGTAACCATATTACGGTAATTTAATTTGAAACTGGGCAGGATTAATAAAGCTTTATGTCTTGGGCTAGCTAAATAGTTTTGTTTTTCTTTTTAGTAAATGAATGAAGATGCAATTATTAAATTGTAATAGAATAAAATAGATGATTCACTAGATTATTACACTGGAGGAGAGAGCGCTGCTGCCTGAGTTAATAATAGTTCATGTACAGCTCTGTCTTATCAAGTACGCAATATAGAAGGTTATGCATGCTCTCTACAAAACTAATTTGGCCGTGTGTAAGCACACAGCCTACTTTTTCCCTGCTTATACATCACAAAATCAGAGTAGATATTTAAAAACATAAAATTACTTGTAACTGTAAGCTTAAAGTCCTAATTCTATGGATATAATTACTGAACTCCTGAAGGGCAGTGCTGAGAGACATTCATCCTTTCAAATCTCTATATCTTAATCCTCTGCAGAGAAAGAGGAAACCAGACATGAAACATGAGAAAAAGGGAGAAGGCAAAAATACAGAAATACAGGGATCAGACTCGGTTACTCTTCTCCTGAGGCGTTTACCTTGTCCTTAATACATAATCAGCCCCAAAGTCTCTCACTACCTTTGAATTGCCAACCACCTGCTTTCTTTCAGGCGCTCCAAGAAAAATCCTTCAGCTCATTTTTGAGAATAAGCTTTTCTCACTAAAACCAGGGGAGAAAATAAGTGTCTGCTATTTCTTTCAGCAGAGCGGGAAAAAGAATCAGTGTGAGCAGAAATGGCATGAAGAAAAAAGAAAGAAAAAAGCGTATCCTCAACCCTTAGATGAATTACTGGTAACACTGTCTATGTTTCACTGTTTACAATAAATACTAGACTGTTCCAAGGGAAGGATTTCAATTAATTGTCACCTCTGTATGTTTGAATTTCGGACAGATTGCACTATGTTAAAGATGCCCACCTCTCTGTAATCTACAATTTCTGTAGTGGGCAGGACATCCTGATTTTTTCAACAATACCTGCTAATGATGGTTTTTCCACTCCAATACAAAGTTCCTCTTTCTTCTTAAATTCAGCTTAAGCTTCTGGCAGTCTTTCTAATAGCACGTGCCTGCTCCATGTCATCATCTGTCATCTTGCTCTCCTTTTAGATCGACAAGACTTACAAGAACACGTGATAAAATAGCTCATTCAGACTAAATTTGGCTTCCCTCTGCTTGACATGCCTTTCTGCTACCACCGTCAGTAAAATCCGCCAACTTGTTCAACAGTCTAATTCAGAAATAAAAAATTAAGACAACTGGCAAACGTAATGATTGTAAGAAAACTCATACAACAGTGAAAAAGTGAAAACCATACCTTCAATAAGAATATGTTGTATTCTCCATCCACAGAGGTTGAAACTTTGCTTCCCATACAAAGCTCATGGTGGGTTTGGTAGTTGTGCGTCCAGGGGAAAAGAGGCAAAGGAGAAGAAAGCCCCTTCAGCACATACAAGCAGGGGGGAACACAGGGAGGCAATTCCAGATGTCAGCAGCTGTGAAGGAAGCGACACTTGCACCAAGCATGCAAGACGGTGTGGAGACACAGAAAAGGCCAATATTTCACTGATCAGTTGCCATGAGGGCCAGTTCTTTACCAGGTGACAGGCCAGACATTACGTGCCTGTTGGAGGGGTTTGTACTGGGGCAGGTGGAACAGCCGAATGTGTGCTGTACCGGTCACAGACCCTCAGATAAAAATTGCTAGGACAACCTTTTCCTGCACCCAGGTGTGCCTGTTTGTGGTTGTGTGTTGACATAGCCTAGCAGGAATGACCAAAACGTATAGAACTGGCAGAGAGGAAAGATTTGGGCAGTTGGGATTGTGTGCTTTGATGAGGGAGAGGTTGATGGGAAGTGTGAGAGCAGTATGTAAGTTTAATGTGTCAGAAAATTAAGCCTGATCTGCTTGTTCACAGGGCACAGGACTAGACTAAAATGGCTTAAAGTCCACCAAAAAGTGGTCATTAGAGATAAGGAATGGCTGGTGAGGCTCTGAAACAGGCTGCTTGAGGAAGATGAGAAACTCCCACGCTGGAGGGATTCAAGGCCAGTTAAAAACCTCGTGAGAAATTTTGTAGTTTACCCTTTGCTGGAACAGTGAACAGATTGCATGGGTCCTTTCAGGGTCCCTTCCAGCCTAATTTTTTGGAGATTCTGTGCTGAGATGGCCATGTTGTGGTTGACACTCAAGCAATGAAAGGGATCCTTGCTAAAGGGGAGTGGAGGAGTTTCTGATGCGATGTTTCCCTTCAGACCCTCTGTGAGGCCGAAGCTTGGTGCTCGGATTCAGTTACTTCCTTTACTGCTTCCTGACTTGGAATCACAAAATTCATTTTCTGGGAAAATGCTGATCCCCAGTGTCCTTCGCAAAGACCAAGTTAAATTCAAAGCTCCATTTTCAAATTAGGCCTTGTTTTGGATCTTCAAGTTTACATTTGAAAAGAGGGAACATTTCCCACATCTGGCTGTTTTCTTTGTGTTTACAAGCTATAATTGTGAAGATGCAAATTGCTGTAAAGTACAGAACAGACAATTTCTGTGCTAACTCTTAATCCCTTCTGTTGCAAAGGTCTCATTTATTTTCCAATTTCTTTGCTGTCTTTCCTTCTTCCCATCTCTGTTGGAGAGGGCTTTTACCCACTTCCCTTCTGCTGGATTCTTTCTCATTCCAGAGTCTCTACTTGCTTTTCTGCAACCTTCCTGCTTGTTGCTGGACCCTGTCTCTTTCATCCATTCATTCCTTCCTGAGCCCAACATTTACTTGCCTGTTGTGTGCCATCTTTATCTCTATTAGTTATAATATAATCTAATGCTTTATGATATGAGAGACTGATTTATTCTGTATGTAACCTAGTCCAGACCTTGGAAAAAAATGCAATAAAGTGTTAATAATAACTGTAATGTGTAGCAGATTACTGTCCCTGGTGCAGAATGGTTTCATTTAAATATAATTACAGAAGCACAAAATAGTTGAGGGTGGATGGGCCTCTGGAGATCGTCTAGTCCAACCTCCAAATCTCAGCAAACGCACATGGCCAGTCTTCGTGATGTCTCCCACAATACTGGATTTTTGATCACAGTTCTCGGAACACTACAGAAGAATGTCAGTTATTTTTGATCTAAAAGGATATGTTTAAGCCCTTCCATGTGTTTGCAGCAACTGAGTCTTTTTGGGCAAAATTTTTATTCATCTCTAGAAGCTGAAATCAAATAAAGCAGAATTGTGACAAAAATAAACCATGGCTGCAATAAAGACTGGATTCATACATAGGACATTGTGAGCCAGCGGATAGTTCTGCAGAGCTGAATTAATCTCTGCATCTTTAATTTACCTTTTGTTTAGCTGACTTGGGAGCTAATCTGTAAATAAAATTAATAAAACAGGATAATGGTAATGAGCTGAGAACAGAAGTTCAGGGAAAGTTGGTGATGCATAATGAAATAAAGCATTATCTCATTATGTATCGGAAAAAATACAGCAAATTACAGTAGGTAAAAAGAAATCTCTCTTCTGCCAACCTGGGATTCAACTGTGAAAGAATTTTTGAGAGACTTTGGAATTTTAGCACAAATGCAATCCTAAAATACTTCTTATTAAGAGCCACATTTGAAACAACATCATGCGCACACTGTGGAATTAGAAAGGAGATCTTTTTCATATCCATGTGAATATAAACCTGATGTTTACTTATATATATAGAAAGAACATCTTGTACCTCTACAGCTAACTCCTTTTCTGCACTAGGGAAATTCGGCACGTGGAAATGACTATTTAGATCCTGCAGCACTTGCACAATGAGCCCCCTCCTCAGGTGCGCTGGTGGCTGCAGCACCTCTGGGGTGCAGATGTGTCCAGCTGTGCACAGAAAAAAGGGAAAGTCATCGACTCCTTCATCAAATACCTCAACAAAACAAGCATCACGCTGGTGCAGCTGACATACACTGTGGCACCAAAGTGTCGATTGTTCCTGCAGATGGAGAGGAGCCTCCACCATCACCTAAACTGTCCTCATGCATCTCTGGTTCATGTTATTGTCACAGGATACAACAAACAAGGGTGAGGATGGAGTCTCTTTAGCAAATGTCCTAGAGGGGAAAGTGTGGATTTCCCTCAGGCAGAGAGTAGCGAAAAAAAATTAAGTATTGGAGATTGTGCGTCTCCAACCAATTTGTTGCCACCTGGGGCCATCGGTTTAGGAGATCTCTGCGAAATTGCCCTGGGTCACCCTGGTCAGTTAGCTTGTCCTGACACCCACAGTTCAATCATACACAAGTAGGAAAATGTTATAAAAATTAGGAGCTTTGTCAGGGGGTGGGGGTAAATCAATTAATTTTTGCATAATACATCCCTTCAGTCGCAATAGAGATGAAATTAATTGTGCAGTCATAAGGACAACAGAAAAATGTGGCAAAGATTTCAGAAAAAACATCATTTTAAAAACAGATGGGAGGATACTGACTAAATGATTAGTTTTAACCTGTACAGAAAAAGAGCGCTTGGCCCCAGCAGACTAGACATCTAAGCAACATCATTTCTAACAACATCAAAATTATCACCTTGCTATTTTGGAGCGACTAACTCCTCATCTCTTTTTTTTTTTTTCTTTCCCTTTTGTTTTCTCTCCTCTTTGAGCCATTTTCTGTAGGGCCCTACCTTTACCAGGAAGGAAATGTACAGCACACTGCAACATTTTGGGAAAAGCTTTAACAGTGGCCTGTGATGGTTTTACAGCTGAGAGGACAAGTCAGTTTGCGTCAGATGCATCAGGTGCAGGCAGGAAACAGGGGTTTAAGAAGTTACTGTGTTCTACCACATCACATCCTGTAGCTGGGAACTTAAAGCATTTTTGACAGCTGGGTCTCCATGGAAATAAGTACACCAAGACTGCAGCTATTTTAAGAACTTAAAAGAAAGGATGCTGGAAGGTTACGGAGAGGTACTACATCTGGGGGAAGTCAGTACATTTTTGGACATTTCACACCCTTCACTTCATGTCTGCTACTCGTACTGCCTGTACAAACTTAATGGGACAATAATAGAGATCGCAGAGAAATGTGCCTGGTTTGGCAAGAGAGTCATAGGTCCAGGGACATGAGAGAAAAAAGCAGCTTGTGTTCAGTCCCAGTTTCATCTGGTTCAGGACATGCGCAGTAAAACCAGTAGACAGTGTCTTAAAGGTTTCATGACAAACTAAAAACTAAACAAAACAAGCATAAGCACAAGACTTACTTGTTAAATTTGGTTTTCTGATATTCGGATCTGGCATTATTGACTCTGCCACCTCACGGTACAGCTGCTCTTACCGCAGAGACAAGTATTGTGCGGTGTCCCAGCATTTTGCACCAGCCCATCTCTGCCACTCCATGTGTGAGCTGCTCAGCTGAGAGCTCTCCATTCTGCAGAGGCCTCAGAAAGCTCTTTACACAGCCTTTTTTTTTGAACATTTTCCACTTGTAGAAAGTGTGGTGGCATTTGCTGTCATTCCTGTCACAGACAATAGCTCAGACTCTCTTTGGAGCCACAAGCGATAATTCTTACCGAGCTCTCAAGCTGGGTAAATAATGCATTTTTAGCGTGGGAATAGTAATGCATTTTTGTTCTGCTGGAAACTTGGCAGAGACCTTCTCATCTCCCCCAGCAAGACACCTTTCTAAAGGACAGGCCAGATCAAGTACCTGGATGTTATATTATGCCTTACTAAGTCCAGTTTTCTCAAACTCTGCTCATCTGAAAATCTGTGCCAAATTTAAGCAGTAATCCTAATTAGGAGAATCTTTTTTTGCAAGAAGCTATCCTTGCTTTATATCAAGCTTTCATTTTGCAAACTTTGGGGAATGTATTTTATTTTCTACAGCTTAGGAAGTCAGTGGATAAACACTGGGAATCTGAGCCTGTCTCATGGCTGAGAAGTTAAAAACTTCTTGTAGAAATCCTGTCACATTTCTATCACCAAATCTATAAGAACACAGCACAGTTAGCAGGAACCGATCTAACGCTCCGTATCAGACAGAAAGCTCACCTCTTCCAGTGAGGTTTTACTTTGTGGCCATACAAGTTCTCCTGCAATCTAGAACAGAAAAGTGAAATGCTCCCCAGAGCCAGAGAAATATCACAGCTATTGAATTATTGGGATTACACAGAGAGGATTCTGTTGAATAAAGCAGGAGAAATCTAAGTTCATGGCTTGCCTTGCTGACTTGTAGGTTAGAGAGCCAGATGTTTCCGTGATAATGCCTGAAACTCCAACCTGCATGGCAGAAAAACCTCTCTCTTAAAAACATTTCTGCTTTACAGATTGTCCCCTTCCACCCCTTCTCACAAGCCTGTGCTTGGCCTCTTCTGTTCCAGTAAAATTACTGTACTTTTTCTATACTCAGACAGTTATTAACTGTACCTGCTTACAGGTGCCAGAATTTCTAAATCGGCTATATCCATGAAGGTTCTGTGCACACAGACAAAGGCATTCTCGGTTGCAATATTGCAGCGGCATTGTACCTTCCCTGCACTCCCTGGTGCCTTTGGTGTTTCTTCTGGTGTAACACCCAGCTAACGCTGAATCGTGTGGCAGGCAGCTCTGAATTTTCAGTAAAGAATGATCAGAAAGGTGACTATTTTATTATTTTTAAGTAATCAACATGGAAACAATAGCAACAATTAAGTCACAAACAGGCATAGCCTAATTGTAACCTTGGCATTAATACTTAACATGAATATAACAGAAATTACAAGTATGTTAACATTATTCATTCTCAGTCAATGAACAGAAGTGTACAGTAAGGTCAGCATTAATCTATTAGGAATGCTACACAACCAGCCGGCCAGTGTCCTCCCAAGGCAGAGTGCTTGCTTTAAGACAGGCTGGATTGACAGCTGTCCGTCCCTCCTGGCAGCTGAACTCCTAGGCTGCCCACGGACACTGCCTCATCTCCCACCTCTGCATGTAGTTCTGATATTGCCCTTTATTTGTTAGGGGTACAAAAGCATATCCTGCTAGGAAAACAAAAAAAAGAGCTACAGTGCCAAGGGCCAGCCCTCACACTCGGCACAAGTAACACGGCTGCAGCCTGGGAGCTCACACCAGAGGCAGAGCTGGCTCTGTGGACAGAGTGTGACATTCACCACTATCTGCTATTCAAACTCTTCTCCCGCCCTCCCCTACCTCCTTGCTCCATGGACAGGAGGTGCTTTTGAAGCTGTACCGCTTTCAAAATGCTTTCTTTTACATACCACTCTTTAATAGGAATCCTGTAACACAAAATAAAAAAATTGCTTTTGTAGAAAGA
Source organism: Streptopelia decaocto (assembly GCF_964273445.1). NCBI lineage: Eukaryota > Metazoa > Chordata > Aves > Columbiformes > Columbidae > Streptopelia > Streptopelia decaocto. The sequence goes on from NC_138660.1 coordinate 24,287,638, forward strand.
GGGTTCCTTAAATACACCACTTCCCTCTCCTGGTCCTTATACCGTACCTTCCTCTTTTTCAAAACATTTACTAATGCATGTACTTAACCACCTGCCTCCTAACAGGAGTACCAAAGTGACACTACAAAAGGCTAACTTGCCTTTGGTATTGTGGTCCTGGCTCCTCTTGGTATGAGCCACACAGGATAAACTTCTCAGCCTAGAACACTTTTATAATCATAGAGAGGGATACAACCTCAGAAATAAAAATCCCCCGTCTTTTTAGAACCAGACCAGAGGACATCAGTGTGACAAAGTTGTGATCTCCATCTTTCTTTCCATCAGGATTCCTCCTCGGGTGCCATCTGCTGTGGCGTTTTCACTGTAGAGACAAGAGAAGACATCAGCTTGTCTATTGACAATTCTAAAAGTTTTGATGGAGAAGGAAAAAAAAAAAAAATCCTACAGCTTGCCCAAGTGGGGTCTCTTTTTCTCTCAAACCCATGTACTTAGACCTCCCCTACTCCTCCTCACCCACCTCATGACATTCTGGAAAAAAACCTAAACAAACACACAACCAAAAAACCACCAGCCCAGAAAAGTAGATATGTGATTATTTCTGTAGAGGGTTCAGTGTTGTTTTTAGACATCACTGTTCTAAGTTGATAAGCGTTTCCTATAGATAAGTACTTTTAATCATAGAATGTTTTGGGTTGGAAGGGATCTTAAAGGTCAACCCCCAATCCTTTTTATTAATTACAGCAAAGCAAATCTTTTAGCCCATACTGTAGATTTGTGCTGTCAGGCCAAGTTTGGACATTCTCAGAAACAACACAATAAGCACAGAAGGAGCAGTAACAAAGTAGCTGACTATCTGCATTCCTGTTCTGGCCATCAGGCTTCAACAGTCCAGAAGCTAAACCTTCGTGCAAAATGAAGGCCGTGGTTTCACAACATGGCATCTTCTGCAGCAATATTGCTTTGAGATTCTCCCTTGCATCCCCTGCTCTGCATGTCCTCTAGGTTTGTGGGACAGAGCTCTGAGTTTGGGTAAGAAATACAGAGCCAGGGCAGAATGATTAAGCCAGTATCACTATAGGACTATTTTGCTGTGACACCACAGCCCAACAAAACTTCCACCCTGCCTTACTCCCACAGGTAACACACCGGTGTCATCGTCCTGCTGATCGGTCCCTCTTCCGTCCGGTGCTTCTCGGAGTGCGGCAGCTCTGAGCTGTCCCGATAGTCTCGGCCCTTGGAGTTCTGCATGTCCAGCACCGCCCGGCTCTTGGAGGGAAGGGGCGGCTTGTTCTGCTGGCCCTGGAGGCTTGGGTTGACTTCAGACCTTGATGGCTTGACCATTTTTTTCAGTGGCGCTGAGTTTTCTAATGACACAGTCATCTTGGATTTGCCTTGAGTCTTTTCACCTGTATTCTTTTCTTCAGATTGGCCAGAGCAGGTATAGGACCGAAATCGCTGTGTGGGGACCAGGAAAGGTGGTGCTGGTTGTTTGCTGGTGCTCTTGCTGCTCTCGGGCTCCTGTGACTTTGCAAGATGAAAGCTCTGATCAGGCAACGGCAGCTGCTCTTTTCGCACAGCCTTGGCGTAGTCCTGCTCCTTCTTTGGAGCCACCTTGGCCTTGGAGCCCATAGAGCCATAAAGGGGGTTGTCAAACATCTCTGGCTTTTGCTGTCCCTCCTCCTGAAGCAAAGGCTCTGCTGTGGTTTTCCCCAGTTCAGGTGGCCTACAGTCATCAAAGCAGTGTAAAAAGGAGACTTGTAAAGAGCAGGCAAGAGATATCAGTTGATTTAAAGAGAAAATTAATAGGAAATGAACATGATAAAATTAAACTGACTGTGCAAAGGGCTAACAGAGTAACAATTAAACTCTTGGGGAGAGAACAGAATTGTGTATTGTTTTTACTTTCTTTAATCATTATTAACATGACACCTGAGAGCAGATATGCATAGCACTGTAAAAACTCCCCGCTGGACTACAGTCTTGTCAGAGTGACACTTGGCTTCTCTTTAAACAGAGATAAGATGCTGAGCCAAACTGTGCAAAGTGCTTTGATGGATCTGCGACACGCACAGATTGGATTTTAAATATTAATAAGAATCCTCTGATCTGGCAGAGAGGATTGAAAGGGCTGTCTGGACAGTTAACATAAGAGCTTACATCATACTGTAGCATTTTACAACTAGGTCAATCTCCTCTTGCTACCAATGCCACATGGTATTCCTAAGGAAGGGATAAAACTCCTTAATGCACCCAAATGCACAATATGTAAGTACTAGCTCTGTACTGCAGGGTGAGAAACTGTAGCGCGTTCACAGCTGAGCAATTTGAGTTGAGGCTCAGGCTGGAATGACAGCACAGCTGTACAATGGGACGATGGAGGTTTCATGAGTTTTGTATGACTTGACCTGATTTGGCAAGTCTTTCATCTGGAGTGTCACATACATTTACCAGGGAACTCTCACCCAGGCTCAGAAAGCAGCTGTCACTACAAAAAAGAGGTCTGGAAGGAGAACACTGAGGGCGTACACATGCTCAGGGGGGCAGCCCCATCCCTTTCGTAGGTTTGATAGGTACGGGATATTGTCAATTGCTGAAAGGAAATTCTGCATCCAGACTTGTGGCAGATATCGCACATGGACACTAACTTCTACAGCAACTGAACATTTGTGTGGCAGTGTAAGCAGAAATTCAGTTAAAGTGCTTAATGTACAGCACGTGAAGGAGCTTTCCTTCCCATCCAGTGGAACGGTCTATGCCACACTCTTCCCCTTCCTTCTTCATTACTACTGTCATCTCTATAGTCTTCTCCTTCTCTTGGTAGAAAATTAAACTTATATTTTTGGCTTTCCTTTTACAAAAGTCTGAGGAATTACTACACTAGTTTTCTTTGAGTATGTGACATCTGAACTTGTGTCCTTCAGTAATCCTTTTCTAATTCTAGAGATAAAAGACTGAAAGAACATGCTGCACCTTAAACTCTCTGTACAGATAATGAAACAGTGACTGTGCAGAATGACAGGAGAGAGGGGACAAGCCCCAGTGCAAAACTCAAAGACTCACAGGTATTCTTGACTCCGACTACAAATGCTTCTGCTTGCTGGAGGCTGGAGGGACGGTTTTGGAGATAGAGGGGACAAGGAGGGTGATGTGGAGGATGACTGACTCTGTCCCATTATGGAGGTCGTCTCCTTGGGCTGCTGCTCATAGCTCCAGAGAGAAGGTGGCTGGTCTGGTGAAGGGATCTGCTTAAGCTGGCTGGTTGCAGAGGGCTGCTGAGAGAAAGCAGCCATCCCCAGGTAGTTGGGGTTGCTGATGTCTGTGGGAGTGGAGCTGCTGAAGAAAAGAAATATTGTTAGGAAGATACACACATAAATAGATTTATTTTTTTGTCTCTCTGCCAGCGACAAAGGAGTTGGTGCTCACTGACTGCTGAGATTCACTACATCGACTCTTTTTTTTGTTTGTTTGTTTTTGTCAGTGGTGCTTCAGAATCGGAGAATAAGTGGGAGTTCTGTTAGTGCCTCCCTCCCCTGGCTCACTGGGGAGCAAGCAGCTGCGTCAGGGCTACCTCCCCATTTCCAGGCTGCAGAGAGGGCTCAGCTTCTGCAGCCACATCTGGGGGCTTTTAGGGGTTCCTGGGCCCAGCAGCTCAGCTCCAAACAAGAGGCAAATTGCTGTACTTGGCAGCATTGCACAGCATGGGAAAATGCTGCTGGAACAACAGGAATGACATTTGGGCTGTTGAGGTGTGCCCGTACTGACAAGCAGGCAGAAGGCAGGATGCTACCTGCACAGAAAGGCGCCTGTGACACTGGAGTGAAAGGACAGCCTTGCCCAGAAGCATCCTGTCACTCTTGGGAAGGAAAAGAGAGGTAGTTTGGGCACAGCTTCCCACCCCGCACTGGCAGAGGTAAAGCAGCAAGATTACCGTAACATATCCTCCTTTCCCGGGTTCTCTGGAGAAGAGGAAGCACTTCCCCAATAGCGAGCAATGGCTGCTGCCTCTCTGGCCATCAGATGAGTACATTTTGACTTTCTGTTGAAAATAAAAGGGCCCTTTTTAAGGGGGGTGCAGGGACCCTGTCTGACTAACCATTCTCAGCTTTTGAAGCTCTGGGCATAGAAGCATAGACCAGCCCTGGCCAGAGAGCCACAAAGGCTGCATCCCAGTGCTCACCATGGTGATCAATGCTGCTCCCACAGCCAGCCCAGCTCGGTGTTTATTGAGCCAACTAGTTTTCTCTAACCGACTTACCCACTTGCCCTTTACCTGTTAGTCTGATCCCAGTCTTTGCCAGGCTCCAAGTTGCTGACATTCTTTGGTTTCTGCCCAGCTATTTCATCACGTTCAACCTTGACAAAATCTGAAGGAAAGAAAAGGCATAAAAGAGTGTTTTGGCAGCTTCCGAGTCTGATTCCCTGAGTTTTCTGTCTAAGTGCTTGTATTAAGGCACCCCTCTTTGTCTATCAGAATGACAATGGGACAGTTTTAAATGGTTGTTGCTGTTATGTGTTCAACTGCCCACTAATACAGATCAGGTTTTGCTGACATAGGAAAAAATGTGTATCTTGAAATACAAAGGTCATGATCCCCCAGACAGTCACATACAGGTAATTTTACTATCAAGAACAATAGTAAATGTCATGAGGCTGCCTTTGTACTCTGACAGAGAACAACAGACACCAAGGTGAAAATAAGCAAGGTCTGTGATCTTTTAGCTGAGGAACTGCTCCTTGAGAGCCTCACACACTCTTTACAGATGTTCCCCAGAGTGAATGGAACAGGGAGAGCTTCGGCACCTTGTCATAAGGCCACTGCAAGTGGAAATAAGGTATCACCGTTCAATAAAATCAGTATCAGTGACAGACAGGGGGCTCTCTCAGTCTGCCGAATTTACTTGAATGAAGAAAAAGAAAAACACAAATGGAATTGCTGTGTCTTTCTGAAAGAGCTCAGGTATACTCTTGAGAACTAACAATACTCAATCTCCTTGCAGTCAGTATCAAAAGCTCTTGCCTCTCTGGGACTAAAAGCACTGCAAAGGTAATTTTCAATTCCTTGACAGTTATCAGAAATCTTTGGAGATGGATATTGTCTAGAGCAAGCATTGCAGCGATGATCTTGTTCCTTACCATACAGTTTCTCTCTCTGTTTTCCTTGTGATGTTTGTAACTTGATTTCACCTTGGAAGACCCCTGTTTTCTCACCATGGTGTGTCAGCACAGCATGGATAGGAACTAAGGATTCTGTTGCTTCTATTCGCAGGGCGATGCAGCCTTCCCCTAGGGGATGACAAGGAGACAGTGAGCCTGGGACTGAGAAAAAAAAGCATTGAAATCTCTTTCTCATGTCCGTCATTTACTCTCACTATACCAACACGGCTGAGATTACTGGAGAGAATCTGCTTTGGATTGCAGTAAGGAGTGTAGCATCTCTTGAGAAATCAGGGGCATTCATTTCACTTCTTCACATATGTGTGAAGGATTTGGGAATTGGAGACATCCGCAGGTGACTACGGGGTTCTGAGCTTTTATTACTGGTAAGGAAAACATGAACCTGTGATTGCCATTCCAGTCTATGAGGTTTTGGCAAAGAGCATTCTGTGGGTGAGGACGGCAGTCTCCAGCTGGTTAGAATTTGGAAGTGAGCAGCACTGACAATGGCTTTTCTGTAGCCAGGAGAAATGCGTCAAGTGAGCACAAGTGAAACAGGACTTGTATGTTCTGAATAAACCCATTTAAAGAGACTGATTCCTATTTAATTCTTGTAAAGCTCTTTCTTTTTAAGCCACTGCTCTTTTAGGGCTGGTAAAGCTCACACACATCGTTGGTTCTAGTTCATATTCCTCTAATCATCATTACCTCACAAAATATTGTCCACAATGTATTTTTGTATGCATTGAGTTCTAAATCAGAAGTCTGAGCATCATAGATATTCAGTCTGTAAGAGTGACTTCTGTTGTCTCCCACTCTTTCAGCGGTTCGGAAAAATCTAAGCAGATTTTGACTCATGCAGAACTTCAGAGCTAAGCACTTACCATAAGATTCATCACTGTCGGATGACTTAATGCTGATCAGGATGTGTTGATCCAGAAGGTATTCTGGGTCTGAAATGATTGGAGTCAGCTGCAAAGACAAGTTAATGTGGGTCAGTGCAATAGGTGGTCTACAGGAACACGATTCTGCCTGTGCCTCAGCCACAAATGAGCAAACCTCAGCTGGACAAACCACAAGGGTACCATGTCACCCCCAGGATCAGCCTCTTCCATGATATTTGGGGATCAGTGGTAGGAGGCTACACACTTTTGGAGTGTCCCTACTCTCGCTCCCAGCACAGCAGACAGAATGCACACACACTGGGCTGAGCTGCAGTTTTTTCCTACAGTGAGGGCTGCAAATTGCTCTAGGAGGAAGTGATCAGGCTCTGATTACAGTCTGTTCCCAAAAATCTGTTTGGCTGTTGTTACAATCACTTATTGCAGTGTCTTTCCCCAGTCTCTCAGTGTAAGGCACTCTTTCCAAAGTCAGCAGCTCTTCTGGGCTATTCAGAGGGGCGCTGACACACATACGTGCTCCAAATCCAAGAGCTCTGATAGTTCTTTCCAGCTCCCACCACGCCAGTAAATGCAGAACACCTTCCATCTCAAGAATTGGACTCATCTTTGACACTGACATGCAGAACACTACTTCTAGACACTGACAGTCTTTTTAACACGGATAAAAAAGTCAACTTTTCTCAAAAATACCAAGAAAAAAGCCTGTGTCTCACAGGGCAGAGAAACTCCAGCACAACTGTTTTATCTTCCATCTAAAACCAAAGGAAAAAAAAAAAGGGGGGCCTGCTTAAAAGACTTGTCAGCACAGTTATGATCACTAAAAAGGTGTGAAAAAGGTCATGCTCCTGAGTGACATAATCAGGCCAGCAAAATTCCTGATACAGATGAAAAGTACACTGGCAAGGAAGGCCCTTCCGGCTTATAACATACTCTGTTTAGCTTAAGCCCATCCTGCATTCTTACAGTCCCTTTTGAGTGTAAACAAGACCACAAGCACATTCCTGAAAGTAACATTTATATAAGCAAAAGACGTATTGTTGCTCATGGGATGCAAGTGGACGGCTTCTCTTCCATATGGATATGGAAACATCGTCCTTGTTTACCTTTGGAAGCGCATCGACGAACTTTACCACGAGCTCCCCTTCATTCCCATCCTCATTTTCTCCTTCCTGGCTCTTTACAAAACCTGCAAAGCGGTAAGAAAGAGTTCAACAGGAGAGAGACAGCAAGAAGTTGGCTACAAATCCTTTTCAGATGCTAGATCTCCAAAAGGCCTACAATTATCTTCCCACTTGGACACACGCTTCAAAAGTATTAAGAAGCTTAAAGTCTGAGCTTTGGGTGAATGTTTACACAGTAAACTTACAAGTGATTTTACTGGAGCATTGTTAAAAGGTTTTATTTTACAGTTAAACTTGGCACTGAAAAGCTCAGTGCATACATGGGCTGGAGGATAAGAACATGACAGCTCTTCCTACGCCACTCAAGATAGCACACTTTTGAAATTCTAATTTAAGATTTGTAATACACTGTTTCCATAGAAATTTATGCAAATTTTGATACAGCCAAAAAATAATCTTTTATGGAACTGTCTTTGCCACAGCGCTCTGACATGCGATAATGTGATGAAGCGCACACCGAAGGCATGCTGTCCCACTTAGAGGAGCAGTCCTGTGATGGGGGATCGCTTAAAAAAACCCACAGCGAGGTCATGTGGGCTGGCATTACATAAACAGCCCCGCAGCACAGGGACAGGGAGTAAAACCTGCAGCACTGGTGGTACACAGTCCCCTTTACAGCATCAAATCACTACCTTCCCTTTCACTGCTAGCTGATCCTCTGACTTATTCTTTTCAAACCAGGGTAACTAAATTATTTTTATTAGCATAATGCAGATGCTTTATTTTGAAACCACCTGATCATTTGCAGCAGGTATGATTAGAAATTTAATCAATCATCTGCTAAGTAGAGATTTTCTGTGTGATAAGCAAAGACAATGCATGTTTCTCTTCAAGAAAAAGATGATCAGATTGCCAAACAAGATGGAAGTGGTTGAAAGGTACACATCTGAGCATGGATTACAGCTATGCGTCTGTGGGGTTTGGATTGTGTTGCTGACCGTACAGGATGACCTGTAAACTAATACAAAATTGTCAGAACATCTCTTTTTTTTGCACTGGAACAAGTGACCTACACAGCTGCTTATTTAGATCAAAGCAAGAGGAAGGGGAACTAATCTAAACAAGCAGGAAACTTGGACAGAGAGAACAAAGATGTCCAAATCCATACTTTCTAAGCAGCTAGAGTGAAACTCAATGTAGAACTTGGTCTGGGACTTGGTCTTCAGAGTAGCATAGCAGTGCAGGAACTCTATCTCCCCTTGGGAATCCATGTATTTGGAGTCTAGGAAAGAGGAAGGGAAAATAATGGCGTTTTCAGTAGGAGATAAAGAGAAGTGGACTCTTTAAGAATCAGCCTTTCCTTCAAACATATACAAAGCACTGCATTTTGCATCCAAAAGGTGAGGCCAGCACACTTGCACCCAGCCTGACTAACCGTTCTTTGAAACGAACTGCGAGGTGACTCCCACTTCGAAGGTGGCAAAGACAGGACTGTGGTCACTCGTCGTGATGTCGGTGGTGCAGCCTGCCGACGAGAACAGGAGGAGAGTTACTGCCCTGCTTCTGTGAGATCGCTGCGGTAGAAACATTATTCAGTAATTTTCCAGAAAACATAGCTGTCGCTGTGGTAACTGTCTCTAGTCAAAGGTGTTTCTACATCATCTCATGTTAGTATATAGGAACGTGACTCTTTTGTCAAAATACATAGAGCTGGTTAATGGGCACAACTTCACCATATCATTTTGCAAGTGACTCTCAGCGTTAGATTCCCACAGCACAAAAAGCAGTTGGAGGATTCTTGGTTGCCTCTGCAACATGCACAGCTAATTAAAGCTCAAATACAGCAGGAAATCACACAGTATACACTGGTGCTACTGCAGTGCTACAGGGCACCTCATGGCCATGATTAACAGTGAGTGAGTGAGGTCTTGACTTCACCTCAGCACACAGTGAGCTCCAGTGAGGCTGGTCCACTGAACAGAACAGTATATAAAAGCAAGGGCCAGATTCTCTGGAGGTGTTTATTTGACAACAGATCTCATCACCACAGACTCTATGATCACATCAGTCCACCTTATCCCCCAAGAGACTTTTACAGCCCTCTACTCAATCCCATGCATTGGAAACCACCAACATCATGCTCAGATGCTTGGTCCTACATATAGTTGATGAAATTTCAGGAACTAGTATCTGAGTCTTTTTTTAAACAGGTTTTGTGGGCTCCGTCTCTCCCCTGCACTGAACTTTCGTGACGCCTCTCAGTAAGGAAGGGAACAGGCTCTTGGTACCACACAGTCCTTCTGGAATATGATTTGACAGAAGAGAGAGGTTTGCAGCTCCAGCCTCTGCAGACTGGACAGGTTCTCCCTTCCTGGCACCATCAAGCCAGGAGCTCCTGGTGTTAACTGCACAGGAAAAGTGGTTGTTGCTACCAAGAAACAACTGGCGTAAAGTGATCCTACAGCATGGCCTAAAGCTGGACAGCTGTAGCTGTCTGAGCTGTATTCTGCATGTAAAAGAACAGAACTAGTTCCAAATGTTGTAAGGTTACAGGCAGAGAGATTTAGCTCGCCTCTGCCTGGTTTAACATCAGGTCCCCCTCTGCTGAGTGCCTGGCAGCGCAGGGAGATCCTACAGACTCTGCTCTGAATCATTTCCGTTTCAGGCCTATTGCTTTGCTATCTACAATCTGTTATCTACCCACCATAGGACTGACACACAACGTGCACCATGGGGTATGATTTCCAGAGCACTCGATCGCACCAGGATGGCAAATTGTACTTCATCTGCAAACCAAAGGAAAAGTGACTGTCAAGAGGGAGGGAAAGGACCAGTTCACAAAAGAACAGGAAATTTTCTTGCCCAACCAACATATATTTGTGTCAAATCTTTTTTTGTTTGTATTGATTGATTTCAAAACACTACAAAGGCAGAAAATGCAGAGATCAGGTTAGGTCCCTTTCTTCTGTAGGATTTTCTTTCTGAAAGGAATCAGTTTTCACCTACCCCTGTAGCTTTTTGCTTGGTGTAAGCATACTTCTCCCGGGTACCTCTTTCAAAACGGTAGGTTGGAGCAAAAGTAATCTCTTCTTCCTCTAAAACAGAGAGACAGCTCTGTTACAGTCTGGTCCATCAAGAACCCTCATCTGGGAAAGACAGATACTGCTCTGTACACCCTGCCCCACATCACCTCTGGCAGAGAAGGTTGCTGGAAATGGGAGAGGAACCTGTCAACAAACTCAGAATCTTACCAAACTGCAGAAACACCTTTTGGTCCTTTCTCTCGATGAGAAGCTGGTCAAAAGCCAGCAGCTCCGGATACTGCTGCTGCCTGATCTTCTGGATAATATTCTCTGCTTCCTGCCAACAGGGAAACAGCAGAGCTGCAGATGATGCAAAACCTTCTTATAAATTCTCCCTTCACTGGTGAGCCAGCAAGTGCTTCTTGAATGTTTCACGGAGCTCCTGCCACCTTTCCCTTCACTGAAAGGCCTCAGTCTTTGCTGCATGGCTGAACATTTGTCTATCAAAACAGGCATCAAAATGCCCACATGTCCCCTACACAAGCATACACACACGCAATGAGCTGCACATCAACACCAGGCTTGCTGTTGTCTCACGCCTACTGAAACCCATCCAGTGTTCATTGCGGCTTGCCTGCTTCTGAAGGCCTGTTCTGAGCCATTAAAAGCTAAGCAAATAGAGCAGAAAGGCAATCTCTGGATCAAACTGTTCAGGGACAGATGCTCGCTCACAGTGGGAAGGAGAGTTGGGAGGTTTGGGGAAGCGATGCTGCCTGGAGCAGTGTGCCAGCCAGCATTCCTGGCGTGCCCTGAGACCATCCGTCCCTGGAGAAGGCAAAGGGGATTTCCTTACTCTCCCTCAACTGGTGTCAGCCTCATGCCCTGGGGACCCCTTCTGCCTCCCCTCTTTCTGCCATCTTGCCCTAGATTGGAAAAACATAGCACTTCTATAGCAACATGGTATTTTGTCTCTCCAGGGATTCACACAGAGTCCCTTACCGTCGGGGGCTGTTCCACACGGTAGTTCAAGTCTCCCAGCCAGAAAAGATGAGTAAAGCGATGAGTGATGTTAAATGGACTCAGCTTCTTATCTCCCAGCGTCAGGAAGCGCAGGATGTTCATGTAGTTCTGGTTGCGTCTGTAAAGACAAGAAACATCTGCCTGACACACTAAATTGCCAGGCGACTTCTAAACGCCTGGGCTGGCAGAGGCTGCAGCTTTACCAGGCAGCAACCAATTTGGCTCAACATCTAGAGAAGAGTAGATCCAAAGCTGAGACCTTGCCACCCCGGCCTTGCGCTGCATCTCAGCAGATCTGCCCAGGTAACGTGCTCAGCATCTCCTGGTGAACCACCCTACTGGATGTTGCCAGTGTCACAGCACGGTGCAGCCTGGGGATGGAGCAGGAGCTGGTGTTGGCACACGTGGGACAGCACCAGCTGCTCTTACAGTGCGGCTTGTATCGTGTGTGGCCTGGGGAGCAGGAGGCGACAGTGGCATTTACAGCAGCTCCAGACTGCTCTGCCTGGGGTGTCGAACTGTTTCTACCTGAGCTGAAAGGTTGGAAAACTGTCCTAATGCCACTTTTGTTGCTGCCTGGGGTTGTGCTTTTCTGAGCTGCACGTCCCAGAAACCCAGCATTAGATTGTTGCCTTCAGCAGCAAACACATAACTAGATTCTGGCAGCTATTCCTGGTTCCTACGGAACCCTTCAAAACCACTCCTTCCAACTGCTCCAGCTCATCCAGCGTGGGCACAGATCTTCTACCAATGTTGGGATCTTTGCCTTCCAGTCCTGTGCTGCACAGAACCTGCCTAGACCATGGAAACTCATTTCACAGCTGAGTATAGAGAATTAGCCACTGTGGTGATGTTTCTGTGCTCCACACCTCCCTCCTGGCACTCCTGACAGCACGCTCTGCATAGCAGGATCTTCCTGAGCCATTCCTCAGCAGATACCACAGCTCCCATGCTCACAGCACCGCCTACAGTGAGAAGGCAAACTGTCCTCTTCAGCACGTTATTCCGGGATGGGAAAAGCCTTCCTATATCTCTTCAGAACATTACAGATCAATAAGCTGATTTCCCTCATATACTGGGCTTGCTTGACAAATGACATAAGTGTTTTGTGGGAGACATTTACACTTGGCTGTGAAACCATTTTGCTGTCCATTTCACCTGCACTGTGTGGTGTGGCCATAGAGCAGAAGTCACTTATTGAAATACCGACATAGCAGGCAGGATCTTTAGCACAGGCTGCCCTCTCAGAAGACATTTAACAAATTTTTATGGTTAGGAAAACATGCTTGTGAGTGTCTGGTGAACCCTCCTTGCAAGCATGGCCCAGATCATTTCACTCTGGGTCAACACCAATTTTTAAGATGTATCTTACCTGTGTTTCTTTTCGCTTCCTGAAGTCAAATGACTGTTAACAAACCCAAAGGAGGTTCCATTAAACATGAATGATACCCCCACAGCTCCTTTATTACCTGGGAAAACATAAGCCAAAAATGTCAAGAAATCAATCCACCTCCAGGCTGAGCCTAACAAAGACAATAAAGCACCTAGCACATCTTAAGTCAAGTGGAGGATGGAGAAGAGAAATAACTTGACTCAGTCAGCACAGAATGAATTAGTACATACAGCACAGATTGTGGTAACAAATTTTCTAAGGATGCTAAAAAAATCAGTTGAAGGGAAAGAAGTGCAATTTCCTTGTGAAACCCATGAAAGAGCAATCCAATATCCAGTCAAAGGTGTTTGCTGGCAATATAAATACATGTATATGCACCAAGTATGCACACAAATAGATTCCTCCCTTACAGGGTAAGATATAATCAGTGTTAGTGGGATATAACTTTAGTAACACTAGTGTCACATAAATATAGTCAAAGGAGTCTTGTGGATAAAGCTATTCCATTTCAGGGACAGTATTGGCACAGACTGAAGAGGTCTCAGTTCTCTGGACAAGATCGGCTCTGTTCCTTACCCAGTGTGTTTGCAATGCCTGTCTTCACGTTGTCTGTGCAGATGTGGCTAATCCGGTTCTCGTGTTCTGGTTTGGCTAGTACCACAATCCTGATGTTCCAGAGTGTATGGATTGCTATCTGCAGGGATGGGAAGGTTAGAGGTTATATTTCTTCATATATCTGCAGAGCTGCGCTGTACCCGCAGCCTTTCTGACTCCTTCTGTGGTACTTCTCCTACACAAATTGTCTTCCTGTGTTCAGAATATCCTTTGAATCATTTTAATCAAAGGCAGGAGGAAGAACCTAGCTATTTTCTAGTTAATCCTTGGATTGCCTTGGTTGCACAAAATAAAGTTTCCGTATCACCATGATAGTTCTAAGTCCTGCTCTCCTGTGGCCTTCCAGATACACTTAGATTTGTTTCTTGACATCACTGAAACTCAGAAATGCCCAAGCCTGGCCTTAATAAGGTTCAGTTTCTTTTGTGACTGTGCCATGTATGCTGTTCCATCCTGTTTTGAAAGTGCAGTTGCGTAGGACGAGATCTAGGCTACAGCTGGTTCAGAAAGTTTTACAGTCTCCTCCTTTATGAAGGTCAAAACATCATCATCCCTTGACTCGGGTGCTCAGCATCTGCCCCAGGGTGGCAGGCAGAAGAGCGTCATGGCGAGGTCCCTGCTTTGGCAGTGCGGGAGTCACTGATGACAGCAATATGCCCATCTAGCCAGCTCCAGGGGAGGATCTTGTGAGTCCACAGACAGATTCAGTTTTCTCTCCCTCATCCAAGTGCAACGACAATAAAGGGAGGGAAGGGGAGGACGTATAGGCAAAATGCCACTTATTTTTCTGTCTCTTTTATTTGCACAACATGTACTCTCGTCCTATGCCTGAGTTATGTGCAATAAACTGGAATAACCCCTCACCACTTTGAAGCTGATGCTGGTAATTTCCTGCAGGGATTGCCTCAGGGTCTCCAGCCACTCCTTCTCCCCTTGGGGATCCTCCTGGGTGCCAATCACATAGACGTCATGAGGAATGTAGTCAGCAGTGTCATCACGGGTCTTCCCCTGCCCCTTGGAGAGAAACCAGGAGGTGATCTTCTTTGGGGGTGGTGCAGCACCTTGTATTAACAAATCAAACACCAAAGTAAGTCAGAGTATGTTGTGTCAAACCCAGGACACAGACAACCCATGGGGTCAGAAATAAGAGGCTTCACATTGACTCTGTCCTGTACCAGTTTCATATCAGCCAGGGCACACTGTTCTAAGGTGACAAAAATGTTAACCGTACTTGATACATGGAAGGAGTGACTTTGCTTTGAGCACCTTCCTCTCTTTAATTAGCTTACCAAGGCCAAGGCTAGCCAAGTGTGAAGGTCCCTGTCACTAGACTTCAGTATCCATCAGGGCCAACTTTATTTTCCTGTCACTGGGACCACGAGAAGTGTCAAAGTGTATGCAAGAATAAGCCTAGAGATCAGCCCTTCCCCTGTCCCAGTGGAAGACCACCCTGGTGTACAGATCTGCAGCAGAACAGACACGGTGCCTGGAGCTCATTGGGGCAGGTGAGCATGCATTTTGGCAAGTGTCTGAAGGAACGCCCATGTCAGAAGGAACGCCCATGTCAGAAGGAAGCCCATACCCATATTCCAGGTCCCAATGAAGATGGTGATCATATCAGGCTCTGGTTGCTCTGAGTGTTTATTCTTCATCTGCTGCAGAAGTTGGCAGAAGCCTTCTCTCTTCTAGACAGGGAGGAGAAGTGACAATTAATGAGATGGTTAACTCCTCTTGAAAAACTCGCTGAACCAGGAAATTCCCAGCACACTTGAAGGGCAGATTAGCTCCCCACTATCCTGCAACCTTTGAAGAGGCTGCCTTTCCTGTGGTACTTTCTCAGGCACTGAGCCTGTGCACTGCTTCAACACATGCTGAGCTGGTCAGAAGAAAGCCTAGACTTCTCTCTTGACTGTCCTTGTATGAACCTTTTTGCAGCCACCCTCACACAACTCCCTGCCTCTTCTCACTGCTTGCTGACACTGTTCTCCTGCCTCAGTGACAAGCAGTTATGTTTGCCCTCTCCAAGACCTCCCTTTGCACAATACACTTGTTCATTTTCTGGATGTTTCCAGAACAAAGGAGAACTTTAATTTTTGCAAAGCCAACCACTGTCCTTCAACAGTTCCTCTTTCTGCCAAGAAATGCCCCATGTACCACTCCCACCCAGGTACCTGCTCCAGGCTGGCAGGAAGGAAACACAGTATATGTACCTTGGAATCAGAAAAAACATACTCCTTCCGCTGCGTTTTTTCTTTTTCTGTTTCCAGCACAATCACCAGTTTGTTGGGGAACTTCTGGGACTTGATAAGCTGCAAGACTAAACAGAGACGGGTGTCATGAGCTGCAGTCACTGAAAAACCAGAATCCCACCAGAACTAACAGGATCCTGCATGCAGGCTCACAACCTACATGGTCTTTTATGTCCGAGGCTCACTTTGCCCCTCATAAATACATTTTAATGTTGCTTAATTCTGTTCCCTATAGGAATAGATTTGGACTCTGAACTGAAGAGGACCTCCAAAACTCATTCTGCCTGGAGCTATTGCCTACACCAAGCCCTTCAGTCTGCAGTGGAGCCTTGGCTTCCTGCAGGAAATCTCTGTCCTGAGCCAGCCTAAATATATTCCTGCCCCATCTGTGAAAGTGGAGGTTAAACCTCATTTGGTGGTAAAGGTGATTCCTCCCCATCTTAAACAGCAACTAAGTAATTATGAACACCAGCTGGAGAAAACCATACATGAAAGCTAATCTCTTCAATCACTGCCAGCAACAGGCTGGTTTTCTAGCAGGAAAGAGCCCAAGGGCATCGTTTACCCTCTCATAAATCCTGCCGTGTTTGGCTCAATCTCGGTGAGCTGCCTTTCCAAAAACACAACAGAAAATAAAGGGAAGTTGTTTGAATCAGACCTGCACAGACCAAACTGGCATAGCTCATCAGTAGAGATATTGATTAGCATAGAAATAAAAAATCAAGTGGAAATGCACTGAAAAATGTTACTGAAACTGAGTATCTGTCTTTTTGACACCAAACATCATAACAGAAGTAAATATGTTCCTGCAAAATGTTTTAGTTTGTTTTTTTTTTTTTTTCCAGTGACATTGCTTTTCAGTAGAAAATGGTTCTATTGCAACCAGATCTATGGGGAATCTTCTATCAAAACCTGCTCCCTTGCCGTCCTGCTACCACTGTCTCCACTTGGACCAGGAGGCCATGTCCTGAACAATCTGTGAAAGCTGGTTACCCCAATAATGACTCCCTGTGCTCTGGAGGCCGTTTTGGGGATCAGCAGTCTAGACTGACCAGAGCCTTGCACAACACCCAGGACCTGGCAGAAACATCTGCACTCTGGGCCAAGCCTTGCCCCTGTGGGGCCCATGGGAACCTTGCCCCACCACCCAAACCACCGAGGGTCTAGTCCAGCATTTGTGACCTTAAGCATCTTACTTTTCTTGTGGGTATAAAACTTGTCTTCTGGACCATCCTTAGCTCTCTTGATAATCAGTTTTCCCATTTCCACATCAACCTTGAGATGTATTTTTGAGAAAATTCCTAGGGAGTCAGCTTTCACCTATCGGAAAATAGGAAGATTTTTCATAAACGATCTTCTACACTTCAGTCATGTGTATCATAAATGCAGCACTTGCCTGAATTCATGGACACATATTGTCATTATGCCAATCCCACTAGACATCTCTAAGCATTTACATAGTGCTAAACAGCATCCAGGAATAGCTGTTATCTCTGTGGCAGCACAGCAAAGTTCCCAGGACCCAAGATACCGACACAAATCTGCATCACTGTCCTTCCACATTGTGATCAGCATTGTTAAAGAAGTATGTTTACCTCAAAAGTGACAGGGGGAATAAGGGAGCGTCGGTGTGTTGAATCAGGACCTTCAATCAACAGTGTTTTCACCTGTAAAAGAATTTTTGCATACCAGATTGTATTCAGTAATTCTGCACTACATTGAGAGTAACGAAGTCAGAGCAAAGAAATCCTACTGTAGCAGAGGATTGCACTGATAATGAACAAAAAGCACAAAAGATGACAAAAAGATAACATAAAATAGCTTTAAAACTCTACCTTTTCTTCAATGGAAGACAGCAAAGAAATCAGCTGGTTGAGTTTCGATACAATATTGACTGGACTAGCTTCACCGAGCATCTGATAACCGCAATATAGAAACAAAAAGAGAGAGAGAGATGCATAATTACCAAACTCACAGAGACAGGAAGCGCAGCAGACCAGCCCCAGGAACACCTCGCACATGGAGCAGGGAGCAGCGCTGGTGCTGCTGCCGCTCTAACCCACAACGGGCAGCTCAAGAGCACAGAATTGGGCTGGACATGCAGAACGATGGGAGGGCAGAAGGACAAATTTGCAAACCTTGTCCATAGGTTAGAGGCAGCTGGGCATGCAGGAGAGTCAGCTTGCTGCTGTGGGACAGGTTTGCATGACCAGATCCAGAGTTCAACATACAGAAGTCCTGAAGTTTTGTTTTTCTGGGCTACTGGCAGGGAGAAGAAGGGCCTGGGACTTATATGGGCTGGGGGAAGGAAGGATTTGGCAGCCAAACATCCTGGAGTGAAGTTTATGGCAAGAGAAATGTGCAGTCCTGGTCTACAGGCTGAGAGAGGGTGGGGAGATGGAAGTGCTCAGGCAGTTTGCTGCACCTTCCTCTGGGGCAGGAAGGGAGAGCAGGCAGAGGAGACTGCGGGAGAATTGAAACTGTGGGGATATAACTCACTGTGTGCCCTCTGCACTGCAGCCAGAGAGGGGCTAGAGAGAACAGAAGTGGTGACTGATCACCTGAACCCCACCGGTCACCCCTGTGCAACCAGAACCCTCCTCCCCACATGCTAACAGCCCCCGCACTCCTCTTTCTGCTCCTTCTCCCACCTTCCAGCCGACTCACCTGTGAGCGCTGGTGGATACCGGGGTGCAGCTGCTGCTCAAACACCTTCTGGATGGATTCCAGGGATGGGAGAGTCCGGGAGGCTTCACTGAGAACAGAGACACAGCAGAGGTGTAAGGCTGCACTCAAGTACCTGGGTAGGGCAGCGCTTGGTCTCTTTGGACAAAGCCACGCTGCAGAGACCACGGGCCCACGTTCACATCAGACCTGCTCTCACTATGTGTCATACTCTTGTCCCTGGCTGCTTATGGCCCTCGGAGGTGGTGGGACAGGTGATGAGAACGTTTCTCAGCTGTCCCAGTGATGCTGCCAGCGAAGGCAGCTCAGAGTTGGGCAGCTGACTTTGCTTTGCTATGGCTGAAGCATGGGCACGCTGCTGGCTCCTCAGAGGTGACAACTTCCTAAATCTCCCCAGAAAGATGTCCTGGCATCAACCCAACGATGCCAACTTCAAGATCAAAGCACACTCAAAAATCTCAAAGCCCAGTGAAGTCTGGTGCCTATGAAAGTTCCAGCGTCAGGAGCAGCTCGGTTTTGCACGGTCCGTGCGCAGCTGCCGAGGCTGACGCACGATGCTGGGGACACTGAGGTGAAGAGGAAACTAATTTTTAGATTTTTCAGCTCATATGACAAAGAGGGGCCGGGCGCAGCGAGGGGGTGGAACAGCCAGCCTTTAATCTCTAGAATGGGAATGGTTCGTGGGTTACAATGAGATTCTTTCAGCATTTCCCAATTAGATTCCACAGGATGCTCATTTGTCAAAATGCTGTTGTATGAATTTGGCACAGAAGCCGCATGCTCCAATAATGACAAGACTTATCACGGAAAGAGCAGCCAGGGAGTGCAGGTCAAAAGGAAGGTGATCCTGGGGAGCAGCGCGAGGATGCTCGCATTGTGCCTAGTCAACAGGGGATGTTAATGATTTCCCTCACTTTCCTAAGTCTGAATGGACCGGATTTTACTCCCTGTTTGTTGGCAAAAGTGCTCCAAAGTGAAAATATGCCTGACGGTCTGAAGATTAGATATTTGCCTAGGTGGTGAACCATGGATGATTAATAGCACTCACGTTTGAAATTTCAGCCTGAAAGACTTGCTGTGGGCCACACAGGAGTACAAGACACTTGTAGGAATATGGATCTGCTCAACTTATTCCTCCAATACCATAGTTCAGCTTCGGATCAACTAGGGCCAGTGTCAGCAAATGGCTCTGGCCCCAAACACAAGACTTGCATTGATTTCTGCAGCCATGGAGTCAGGCCCCACAAGGCAGCAGGCAGCTGCAGGAGCATTAGGTGAAGTTTGGTTTGAAAAGAATAAAAGGATATTTACTGTGGTCAAGGGCGCAGAACATGTAGGCCAATCCTCGAAAACGCAGAGCAGCAGCTGCTTGAAGCAGTTCAGAAA
This sequence comes from Streptopelia decaocto, assembly GCF_964273445.1. Taxonomy (NCBI): domain Eukaryota; kingdom Metazoa; phylum Chordata; class Aves; order Columbiformes; family Columbidae; genus Streptopelia; species Streptopelia decaocto. Next base: position 24,307,186 of record NC_138660.1, read on the forward strand.
TCATTTCTCATGGGAAAACTGCCTTCTGTTTATGGTGCAACGTATAGCATGCGTGTGAGGATGGGGGAAGAACATCTTCAGGCGTTCAAACTCAACAAAACCACAAAGTGGTTTTAATTTTACTTATAACTCCTTTTGTTTTCTTTTCTTGACAGTTCAAAGGAAATACATGCAGTGATCTTCATTCAAGTGTCAGAAGTCTGTGTCTCCACATATGATTGCATGAGTGCTGGTATCACAAGTGCTTGAAAAGCTGCCTTAAAAACTCTGTGAGCAAATTATCCAGTGAGGAAGAATAAACAGGAGCATGGAGGACAGTGATCGATGACCAAATGATGGTTTCAGATAGTAGCAGGTGGAATAGACCACTAGTAATGTTTTTCACTTGAAGTTGTTAGGAAACTCTGAACAAAGTCCACTCACGTGGGTAGTCCCCACTCTTTGCTGGGGCACCAAGTTCTCCATGAGTCAGCTTTCCAGCCACTGGAGGATTCCCCTGACTACAGAAACCCTTGTATGACCATTGCTTTTAGCGCTGAATGCTTCACAAAAGTACCCATTGGCCAGAGTACTCAGCTGCCAGAGCAAACAGCCTCTCCCAGGAGCAGTTGTCCCCTTGTCCTCCGGGCTCAGATAAGATATGCCATAGCTGTCCTGACCCCTGTGGCCACAGCTAGCCCTAGAAGGCAGCCGCAGCTTCCTGCACAGTTAAAACCAGTTTTTAGTATCTCTAAGGCACATTGGGTTCTGGTTCTTGCTGCATCAATCAGGGATCGGTGGTGAGAGATCACAAACTCTGCATCCCGGTCTGCTGTGGCCCTTGAGCTCCTTGGTCAGAAACGGGTCCATGGATAATACACAAACTGCAAAAGGCACAGACTGCTCACAGGTAGTTGGCCCAACTCCTCTCCCAACCCCGTGGGATTCACTCTACATTTTTTTCTTCTCCTGATTGCTGACAGCTCCAGTGTGCACCCCTCTAGCTCGGAGCTTACCCACAGCCCAGTATTAAACTCAGAAGTGAGTCAGCCAAAGGGCATCAGTATGTTCATTTTTCACAGTGACAGCAGCGTGTCTGTGAGTGACAGCTGGGCTCTGGGAGCTTTGAAGAAGAAGACAGAATACAGCATCGCAAAAATCTCTGATTCAGGGCAAATCAGCACGGCTCACAAACAGCCGGGGTCAGCTCAGCCACAACCTGCACACCCATAAACCCTCAGCAGTGCCAGCAAATTCAAAGGAGCTTCAGCTCCAATGAAAGAGCTCAAGCTGTGCCAATTAACATTGCTGCTTCTCACTGGTCCGGGCTTTTTTTAACCTGTTCTCAAATATTGTGAAAATAATGAAATTGACCATGATTAAGAAAAAGAGGACACAGCCACTGAGAAGGAGCCTCAGAATTACCTGGACATTCAGCTGGAATCCCTGTGCAGCTGAAGAAAGCTGAAGTAAATAAAAACTAAATTTAGGCAATGCCACTGATTAAATTTGAGTTCAGAAGACTGATAAGGGAAATAAGCTAAAAGCCCAGACAACCTCTGAGGTTAGGACTGCAGAAAACAATAAGACACCTAAGCATCTGACTATTGGTCAGCTGAAGCTGAGCAAATCATTTGGTTGGATGGTAGAGATTCATGGGACAATCCAGAGAGGGAGAGGTTCCTCAGAGAGATCTGACTGGGACTGAAAACAGCCTGCAGTTCTGGACCTGCATGAAAAAACTGAGAAAGCAGCTCCATCTAACTGAAATAATTCAAGGATGGGAAGAAAATGATGGGGAATGGGGCAGAAAACTGCATGATGCTTTGCAAAGTCCAGTCACCAAAATAACCTATAGAAAATCTGGAAATGTAAAAGGTATCCTGGCATTTGGGAGGGTTGTGGACCTGTTGCATCTCCTTTCTTGCCATCCCATGTAGGCTTATGAGGAGCAGGGTTGTGAAACCCAGATAAGGTGAAGCAGAATAAGAAGCTGGAAATGGAAAAAGCCAGGCATCACCAGAACAGCAGTACTGGAGGTATTTTAGTAACATAAAACTCTCACTTGTGATTTCATTAGATTTTAGTTTCCATTGTTCAGGTTTATTCTTAGCTAGCCACCTGGGTCTCCCCCTCTGTGGGCGCAGAGAAGCAAAACTCTCGAGCAGGGCACAGAAGAAGGGCAGCTCTTTGCACAACCCGTCCTCAGTCCTGCCAGGGGCCTATCTGTCAGGGCTCCTGGCAGATGGAGTGGGGCTGCACAACCCCCCCATGCCCGCTAAAACATGTGCCGTGCCCACCATGTCAGGGCAGTAATCACGGTCCTAAGCAGCTGAGCACCTCAGTCACTCCCTGCCTTCCTTCCATGGGTTAAAGCCAAAGAAATCAGCCCCATTTTAGCCATTTCTTCAGCCCTGGTGAGCTCCGGGAGAACAAGATCAGACCAGTGGCACTACCAGCCTCACTTCTAAATACACTGGAGAGAAGGATATTGCAAGGCAGACACAAGTGTGGAAGTATGTGCCCTCTGCCATATAGAGCTACAAGACTTCTGCAAAAGTGTGGACTAATCTCCTTTGCTTACAAGCAGCAAGAGAGGAAATCACATCCTTCCACCAGAGAAAGAGGGAGCTCTGCAAGGGTTTAGTTCCCCGATCTGAGTTTTCCTACTTGGGACCTGGAAAGTCTATAAATAGGAAAGATAAAATTTGTAGAGTCTAGGCTTGTTTCTCTTTTCATTTGAGCTGGACTTCACTGACATCGATAGAATCATTTTGGGTTCACAGTGCCTTAGTGGCAAGGAGAATCAGTGTTTAAAACATAGCTATACACCAATATGTGCTTGTTTCCATAAACGACTTGTGCTTGACAATTCTGTGGGTGTCATTTATGCATTACCAAATTATGCGGTTAATTGGTTAGTACATTCTTTGTTTTGTTTCTTTCTAAACAAAGCATAAAAAGAATACCCTACTGACTGAAACCGCCTACAGGAAAACTTCACTGTCAGAGCTATGTCTTTTATATAGATTTCACATCTTTGGGTCAGAATCACAGGTCATGAGATCTAAACATAATGTTTTTGAGCATAAGCCAGTTTTCTGTGCCAGAAATGCAGGTTCTGAATGCCTGCACATGGAACTCACATCAGACTAGTGTAACAGCATTGTATTCTGATCTCTGAAAACCAGCCTTTAGTTACCTGAAGAGTCCTTTGCAAAGAAGCGTAAGCAGTTTCTTCAGCTGAGGAAGATTGCTTGAGCCAGTCTGCACCATCTCCAAGTCACTAATGATGTGAACCCGCAGGTAATCCTGGATGAGTTTAAGATGCTCGTCAGAGACACTGTGAAAGAAACAGACAGGTCAAAAGCCAGCTCTCTCTTTTCTGCTCCAAAACATCAGACAGCTTTGTTATTTATCTGATACTTTCACTGCCAGCACAGGCAGATGCGGGGGGGGGCAGTTTGGCTTGAATTTCAGTGTAAACACGCAGTTTTCAGAACTGGACCATGGATCCCCCCCAAAGGCTTGTGATGCCTGGCTTTGCCAGAGTCATGGTGGGAGCATTAGCCTTCGCAGGTAAAGCTAGGCTTTACCTGCAAGGTCGCTAATAGCAGCTCAGGGGCTCTGGGGAGATGAAGACCCCCTTTCACCTCACCAAGTCCCATTTTGAGGTTCTGTCTTGGGCCCTGTCAAATGCGGAAAGTCCCAGCCGGCTGCATAGCCAATGAAATGGTGCAGGCAGCTGAACAGAACTGGGTTTCTCCCAGCCAGCCAGCTGCTAGTGGGCCACCACAGCAGGACCTGCACTGCCATGCACCACCGTTTGCTCACAGCCCTTCACTGCCCTGCCAACAGGGATGCCTTTTAATTTTATTTTTATTTTACTTTTAAACTTCACAGATCTGGTCATTAAATACCACACAGTTTCCTCTAAGGCTTCAGTGCACGTCCAGGTGTGACACCACTACCATGCGGGACAATGTGAGTCAGACCTGTAGCTGGAGTAGATCAGTAAGTATGAGTACCTGGAAACCCCCACACAACTTTATTCTTTTTGAAGACTGGCTGGTGCTTTCTGATACAATCTGTAGTTTAGGTACATGGCTAATAGACCAAGTTCTCTCAGTTACTACCATCATTTAGGAAAATATACCTCAGTGGGGAAAGTCTATTGGTGATTTTAATTCTTCAGAAAAGTAATTTTTTCTAGATGACAGCTGGACTGGAAAAGAGTAGCTAATGCACTACAGATCTGATTCTGTTCTTCATTTTGCAGTATAAATGAGAAGTAGTTTTGCAGAATCAAAGAGGTCCTCAGCTGACCTAAACAGAGAGGCCCAGAAAGTGCAGAGCTGGGCTGAGACTTTGTCACTCTCACCTGCTTGTGTCCTGAAACTGCAGTCGCTGGAGTAGTGTCTCAGAGAGCGACAGTTTATTAACATCTGCCACCCTGGAGTTTTCAGGGAGAGACGATACCTCCTTTGTCTCGCTGCTCGGCAATGCCATGAGGACGTTGCGTGGGGGCAGGATGGGAGGCGTGGGTACCAGGTCTGCCAAGGAGGAAGGGAAAGGCACAGTCATCCCCACATGGTGATTTGCCCTCCTCCCCTCACCCACAGGCCAGGCAGGGTCTGCACGGCAGTGGCAGTCACTGCAGAAATTAGCCCTTCTGACAGGCCTCCCAGTTCAGAGCTGGAAAGCTCAGGGCTTGACACTGGCCCAGCCCTGTCCTCAGGGATGTCACTGGTGTGTGACCAGTGGGCTGAGTTGCCAGGCTTGGACCCCACATGCAGGCAGTGTTGCCTTCACCTGGCAGCGTAATCTCATCTGCGTGGGTTTCGCTGTTCCATTCACACAGCAGAGGTGAAGGTTAATGAGCTACTTTGAATATAATGCTTTAAGAGCATCTCTGTGCCTCATCCACATCATTACCATTATCAAGGAGATCTGCTGCTAGGGCAGAAGGGTGTGATGGAAAGCAGACCAGAAGCTGCTAATGGAAAGAAGTGAGCAGCTAAAGTGAGCAAACGCAGGTAGAGAAAATGGAACCCATAATCCAATACGGAGGGGCTGAGTATCTGGCCATGACTTGCAGGCATCAAGTTGGAAGCACAAATGATTCTCCTGCTCTGTCACCCTGCTGCTCAGCGCACTCCCCTTTCCTGGGAGCAGACTGGGTTCATCTTCATTTAGCCCACCCATTGTTGCCTTTCTTTTCATACTGATTGCTCCAACACTTTGTTACACCTGTCATGTGCAGCTGCTTGAGTTGTGAGGTTTTGTTTGGTTATTTCCTAATGGTGGAATTTTCATTACAAAGCGAAACCCAGACCTGATCCACTGCTCCTGGGCAGAAGCTGTGATTCACAGAGCCTCCAAGGTCACAGCTGGGTGGTGCATCTGCAGGGGACCTGGGCACTCATCTTCCACCTCTGCAATTCTACGTGTAAGATGGTCAGACATCTATAGCCCCTACGTGGCTCCAGTACAATGGCACCAAAGTGCTCTAAGAAAAGTAAATTCTGTATATGAACAGCCCAGCCCCAGTGCTAATGTCTCTTCATCTAAAGGCTCTTAGTCTTGGCTAGAACTTAATTCCCTGCTGCTCGCCTCTCTGTGTATTATTTTTGCTGTAGTTCCCTCCCCCACCCTGAGAGCTGGAGACTTGGTGCAGTTGGCCAAAACCCAGGAACATCTTTCCTGAGCAGCTTTGCAAAATTTTGTTCTGTTTCTTTATGAGAATTGCATATGAAAATCTTCCAGCTCCTATTAGAGATCCATTGGATTGCATAAATGTACACAGGCGCATCAATCTGCTTTAGTGCACGTGCCTGCCCGTCTGTCACAGGGACTATGTCCTTCAGACGAGTTTTATTGTAATGCTCATCATTTCCGGACAGACGTCAAAAAGGACAGGAAGGATGGCTCCGTGGGCATGACCTTCACCTGGGGATTCAGGAGGATAATGACAGATCCAAGGGAATGATCCAGGAAAAAACTAAGGAATGATCCAAGACCAGTGAGCGTCAGGAACGCACAGTGACATTTCATATGAAATAGTTGGGACGATGCCAATCACACCTCTTTGTTATACATCTGTCTCTATACGTAGACTGTCTGCCACTGCGAGATCTGTGCCCTCTGGTTATGACTGTTAGAAATGTTCCCTAGATCAGAGCAGATAAGGGGGCCCGAGTTGCAGATGACCCAAGACCCACAGCAGCCACAGGCACGTGGCACTGCAGAGAGATGTGCTCTAGGTCTCCAGGGGACATCTCCGCTGTTGGGACAGTGGCCATACAGACAAAAGTGTGGGGAGAGGGGTGCGGAGACATGGAAGATGGCTGGACATACACCAGCTTGAGGTCAGATGAAGGACAACAGATAGGTCAGCCTTGCACCTGATATAATATAATTCTGCAGAGAGACTCAATGTATTCCCTCAGGTGAGCTGAAATGATGCTCCAGATGCGGTACTGCCCCAGAGCCACGACGACTCACTGCCTCAAGGCCATGCCAGCTCAGGTCCCTCTACGCCCTGTTCCATTTTATTGCTCTAACCCCCCTGCATGCACCGTGTATCTCCAGTTAAGAGTAAGTGTCAAGGGTCTGCATCACCAAGTCACACCACGGGATTCTCACCAGCATCCTCCTCCAGTTCATCTGCAGCCTCCTCTGCTTCCCGCGGCACTGGGTATTTGAGATGCCACACCAGACCCATGTTCTCCTTCTTGTAAAACTCTATCAGTTCCTCCAAGTTCTCAAAATACTTCACAGGGACACCCTCTGATGCCTGAAACAAAACACAGAAGCTGTCATGGTCTGAGGATTTCCTACCCCAGAAACAACGCTCCTCACAAAAGGAAAAACAAAGTCACAGAGAGAGAAAACCCCACGGCTGCAGTCCCAGGAAAGGCAACGCAGCCCTCGCTGCCTGTCTGACCACAGGCTGCGTGCAGAACGACTCCTGCAGCACAAACACAGATATGCACATGCATTCCAGACACCTGTCAGCAAAAATGGCAACCTCAAAGATCCACTGAAGCCAAACCGAAGAGCTCTCTCATTTGACTCAGTGTGCTTGGCTTCAAGCAAAGGAAGACTTTGAAAACAAAGAATTATCCTGGATTAACTTTTGCATCCTCTTTTTCATTGAGCACAAAGCCCTTGGACTAAGTTATATTTTGTGGTATCCAGGAAGAATTTTTCTGTGAAACTGCAAGATAAATGTGTCTAAATCTAGATGTTAGCATCCCTTCCAGGATACAAAGACTCACAACTAGATTCAAATGAAACAAGCTAGCAAGATACTGTCAGGCAAAAAAATGCTCAGATGAAGATTTAGAAAGCTGAGGCTCAGGACACAGTGAGGACTGTGAACGCATCAGGCATGACACCGAGCTTGCGGCTGGATTTTAACTGTGGCTAAACCTGTTTCTAGCACAGCCCTGGCCACTAATCTGAGGAAACGGATACCAGCAGAGGGCAAACACAGGTGTGAGGTTCTAGAGAGGCAAAGCTTAAGAGCAATTGTATCTACGCATCAGCGTGAATGGTAAATGGGCTGGATTCACCAGGTAGGAGCAGCTGCCACCCCTGCAGATCTGCCCCGTCGCTCCAACCAAGGGCCAAGGACAGAGAAACAATTTGTCATGGTTCAGCACAGACCTCCTGAGCAAAAAAAAGTTCTGCGTTACCTCCAGAACCATGCTTAAGTACTGACAAACCGAAGGCAACAGCAACATGCAAGCTCTGCTCACTCTTCATGAGGTGTGCTCCTCCTGGATGAGAGGTTTTCTCAGAGAAACCAACCCAAGAAGGTCCCGTCTACATATGCAGCAGAACATCAAGGAGAAGGGGCAGAACGGTCCAGAGCAGATGTTCTCCAGCACTACAAGACTGTTCTTGACTTAAAAGAGCAACACAGGGAACCATTCACATGTGGGGATACAGCAGCAGCGGGCAATCAAAGGGAAGACCTGGGCACCCCAACAGCAGGCTTGACTTGCACTAGTTTACATGCATAAAGCTAGATTTTGCACAGGAAACATGGTTAGTTAATAACGAATTAAACTTTGCCTCCAATTTGAAATAACTTGTTGTTCAGCCACACATTTGACATTCTGCCTCTGACTAATAGGCAGGAAGTTTTAATTTCTTTTTGGATTGCAATTATTGGCTGTAAAAATTCACACACAAAAAGCTTTAAGTCAAGTTTGAACAAGCTTATTTACCTGCAATTTGTGCTTGCTCAGTTTCTTATTATCTGCAAAATTTTTGTTTAAAAGGCAAATGTAGCAAACCCAGGAGATTAAACAGGAGAAATGTTGGCATAAACCACTGTGAGCAGAGCACAGAAAAACGTCTGGTGAGTCCTAGGCTTTTTAATTTTCCTAAAGAATAAAATCTCAGGCCAGAAATTAGGACGGTGCTTTCAATACTAAACCACTTTTGAAGCTTTCAGTGCCCTCAGGCCTGCCATCAAAAATACCTTTCATTTTTAACTACACCTGCATGTCTTTAAAGTCACAGCAAGACACATTTTCATAACAAATGTGTATGATGTTTCTGAGAGCTCTGCCTGTACAGCCTCCTTTTTTGTCTCCCATGTCTTCCTGCATTTATCAAGATTTATTCTTCTCATACGTGGGAAAACATCACATTCGGCACTGGATTATATTTTTGTGAGGCCAGAGGTGTCGAAACAAATCACTGGTTAACACTTCCCAGGACCGTAACAGCACATGCCAGATCCTGCTCTGCTATAGCAGCACCAACTCAGCATAATCAGAATGACTTCTGATTTACACCGATTAAAACAAATACTGCCCTGGCCCTCCCACACTCTTCTGCTTCTTGATGCCACCTGCAAAGGCTAAGAATTGGGGAAAAACATTAAGGAAAAAAAAGCATGTAGCTCTAATCATAAAATCACAGAACAGTTTGGGTTGAAGGGACCTTCCCAGCTCCCCCAGTCCCCCCCCTGCCACGACCAGGGACAGCTTAATCAGCTCAGGTTGCTCAGAGCCCCGTCCAGCCTGGCCTGGGATGTCTCCAGGGATGGTTCATCCACCACCTCTCTGGCCAACCTGGGCCAGGCTCTCACCACCCTCAGGGGCAACAATTTCTTCCTCCTATCCAGCCTGATTCTCCTCTCCTTTAGCTAAAATCCACCACCCCTTTCTTACAGGCCCCTGTTAAGTACTGAAAGGCTGCAATAACGTCTCCTCGGAGCTTTCTCTCAGACCCTAAAATGCATCAAGGGTAACCAGGAGGGTCAGGGTTTGCCACCTCCATCTTTGCAAGAGAAAAGCTTTGCCATCAGTTCTCTCTCCACCTCTTGAATTACTGCAGCCAACCCCACTCCTCCTCTTTGCAAACTCATCTTCATGCTCCTACTTCACTTTCCAGAGACTGCACTGTCTGCCTGCTGCCTCAGATCCCCAACAACTGATGACTGTCCCCACAGCCCTCAGTCCTGTTCCAGCAGAGCATCCCTCCCACTCAGGGCCCGAATGCCACCTTCTCAGTCTTGTGTTGCAGCTCAGCTCCTGCTCTCCCAGGGCACCTGCAAGGAGACCGCTTGCCCTGCACAGCTCTTTTCAGGTCAAATGGATGTAAGCGTGAGGAAAGGCCAAATTAGCACTTTTTGCTGCCAGGGATAGTTTAGTCTCTGAAACTGTGCTGGTCTCTGCAGTAACCAGAAGCAGCAGCAGCATTTTGTAACAAGCCTCCTTCCTCTAACTCACTGCACCACATTTCATGAGTGGATCAAAGCCTGTGGGCCAGCTCAAATTCCTCAGAGTGGCCATAAGCCCTGGCTCACATGGAGGCTAGAGGGGTGCAGGCACAGGGAGGCCCCACCACTGCACATGCACTCTGCCCTGCAGCCAGCCCACCACCTCCAGCCACCTTTCTCGATGAACCTCACTGCCTCCTCTCTCAAGGGTAACTGGCATTTGTGGCCATGTGGAGGAGCTGAGCTTTGTGAGCATCCACATCCAAACACCCAAAGAAAGGCCATCTCCATCCTGGCAGTGCTGGCTGCTCTGACAGCCGACCTTACCCCAGCCATTCGGGATAAAAATGATCAACTCCCCACAGCACACAGTAAAAATAAAGGATAGCACTTGCATATTTTCAGACAGAATCCAGCAGGGAGATGAACATGCATCCTGGGCAGCTGCACAGAGACAGCGAGAGCCACAATAAAGAAAGAGGGAACCAGCAGGTCTGGGAGCTCCGACCAGCCATGGCCAAGCACAGAGGGAAGGATGCGGGAGCCTCAAACCTCCTCATGGTTGGGGAGCTTGAGGGCCCTGCCCCACGCCACGAAAGCCACAGCAGCAGCTCCGCCTCGCTACACATCAGCTCTGCCATCACCAGAGCCTGAAAGCAAAGATTGCTGGGTTATTCTCACTCATTCTCTTTTGTATTATAATTGTTATTATTTGCAAGGACCTCAACAGAGGAAGCGTGCAGGAAGGGCTGTGCCCCTCCAGCACAAAGCAGTACCCAACAACCCACTCCTCTGCCTGCTTGCCTGCACTATGAAATGAACTCCTCTCCTTTCAAGGCACCCCCCAAATTTCCCCACTCCTCCCAAGAGAGCAGGGTACGCTGCATTGAGCATCCCTCCACACAGAGGCACAGCAAAAAATATACATTGTTTGAACTGAGAGAGAAAACAGTAAAAGCAAGACCTCGCTGCACTTGCTTCTCCCCTTGGGAAAGGATGAGAACAAAGCCTGCATGACAGACACGAGTCATGTTGCTTGAGAAACAGCTGCAAGGCACTCAGATACCACTGGTGACGAGTGTTGTGTGAGCCTCTCTAAATCCAACAGCCTGTAACTTTGCTACAGCTGCAGGATAATGGGACCATCGTCCTGGCTGCGGGGTGTTCCCAGCCCAGCAGCGCCAAGCGCTGTGGCATCAACGTCTGTGTAGCAGAACCTGGTTCTGTAATGTTGCAGTGAGTGCTCAGGTTGCTAGATGGGCCTGCCTGAAGGCTGGAAATACAATTTTCACTGCCAGCAAGCAAGGAAAGCAGCAGGTAGCTGGGACATTTGCTTTCTTCACACCTGAACTTGTGGCAAAGGTTTATGCGTTGGGAAGGAAAAGCAAGGGTGGGTGGTAAAATACCGGCACTAAGTTGGTCTGCATCTGGCCGCAGATGGTGCACTCTGAATAAATGTCCTCGAGACAACCACGCTGGATGACAGGAGCGAGCCAAAATGGAGCCTGAACTTTATGCAAACTTGCTCTGGGTTTTGAGGCAGGGAGCAGACATGGAATGGGCCCCTGCAAATAAAACCGAGCAAGACAGGGCAGCACGGAGCAAGCTGGAGCCACGGAGCAGAGCGCAACAATGAAATCCGCTTCCCGCTCCCCCGCCCTCGTTTAGTAACTATTTCCTTGGGGTTATCAGGGGATAGATCTTGTTTTAATTGCGAAGTGAATTGTTTCAAGTCATTAGAAACGTAGATGGCAAGTGTCATCTCCATGGCAACGCAGCACATCCCCAGAAACGTGCTCCTAGGACATGGGAGCGCAGAGGGCAGGCTCTGCTTCCACAGCATCACCGCGGTACCTCAGCCTTGCGCTGACTGTAGCCACAAGGTACAAAAAGTAAACACCTCACAAGCACATGCAACACAGGGAACAGCCTGTAAAACAGCAGAATTGCACAAAGGGCTCTGGATAACAGCGAATCCGAGATTGCACAGCAATTTTACAGTGGGAAACTGCATCAGAAAAGCCTGCGTCTTTCTAAGATCTATGAATGGCAGTGTCATATGAGATGCAGGAAGAAACCATTCCACTACACTTGGTGAAGTAAGGACTGCTGTGTCCAGTCCAGGGCACCATATTCTAAGGAACATGTAAAAATACCATAGAGAGTCCCAAAGAAAAATTACAAGGACAGCCGAAGAGTTGAAAAATGTGATTTACCAGGAAAGCTCTGAAGAATGGGACTGGTAAGGTCTGGCAAAGGGACAGCCTGGAGACATCACAGCAGCAGTCCTACAAGTTTTAAATTCTCATATAAAGAGGATGGCAACTAGCTGTACTGCAAGTCCCCCTAGGACAGCAGATGTGCAGGTTTACATTAGGTCTCAGGGAGCCTCGGCAGGCAGAGACAGTGAAATCAGGCTACGCAGAGAGCATCTCATGACCAGCCCAACCATTTCAGCTGCATCCCAAACCACAGACTCTCAGATCTTGCACACGTCCTTCCAACTCCAACCCTTTTGGCTGGAAACCTTTCCCACAGGATGTCTTGGTGTCTCCTGTCCTCCAGAAACTGCCCTCAAGTCTGCAGGTCCTTCCAGTTATCAATTTCCCTTCCATCTCCTGTATACTCACTGTACAGTGGTTTAACACAACCAGCTACAACTTGTTCCTGCTCATTCAGTCCAACCCCCCTGCCGTGAGCAGGGACATCTTCACCCAAGATCAGGTTCCTCCAGCCTGGCCTTGCTTCTGAGTTCTTCATTTCATGCAAACAGGTATGACTACAGCCTTTAATTTCTGGTCTTTGGTTAAATCTTGTGATCCCCTTTCCGAATTTGTCCACCTAAACTTCTCAACAGGTTTTAGTATGGCTGAGATAATTTCATCTCCGGTGTAAAAAGGCCAACAGAGCGCAGCCTAAGTCTCTTCTCCTTCATTATCTCCAAGAAATGCCATGTGGCCAACAGACACCTCAACAGCTACTCCAAATATGGGTTTGCTGAAAAGCAGCTCTGAACATAACTCAGAGAGGTTACATGTGGAGTATAAACACATGAAGTGAAAAGAGATTTAAAAGATGTAAAGCCAACACGAAGGCGGGCAAGGAAGTGGTTAACTTGGGGTTCATTACAACAATTGTATAAATAGATGGCACAGGAAGTCTGGGGCCCTCTGAAGGAAGAGGAAGTGTTTTCCTTTCCTGAGCCCGGTGCAAGGAGGAACTAGGAAACTGGTCATCTGGTTATATTGCTTAAGGGCAATCTTTTCTAACTGGAGTGCCTTAAACCAGGTATTTAAACCCATATATAGGCATTTCAGTAACAGTCAACAAGTTTTCAAAGTTATAAAATTCTTGCAATACCCACCAGCTTAAACGGAAGCTGAAAATCAGGTCACTTCTACTTTGGTGTGAAAGGCTGGCAGGAGCTTTTTTCCTTTTAGATTTGAAAAAAAAAATTCTTAGGCTTCCTAGTTTGGAAAAAATTGTCTTCAAGAGTGTTAGCTAGGAAGGCTATGTGGCATTTTTAAATTTACTTTTGGCTCTCATGTAGGCAAGCATTTATATTTCACCAAAGAGCTGAACCTAAGAGCTAAGAAATTCCCAGTAAATTATTTTTTAAAGCATTTCAAAGCAACCTGCTTGTGTTCCTTTTTTGTTTTGTTGGTAAACATTTCCTATTTATCGATCAAATCTCGTGCTAAGAAATTTCAGGAGCATTTCACAGGAATGGGATCACAGGCAGGAATCACAGCTGGGAGAACCAGCTACTTCCCAAAATACAAACCACCCAGAAACGTACTCTATTTTGAATGCAACACCCAGGGCCAGGAAGTTTGGATGCTGGGTAAATCTCAGCAAGAGTCCCTGCAGAGGAACAGAGAAGGACAGAAGAGGCAAAGGGAGGAATCTGGGGAACATGGGCAGAGGATGCCAGTGAGTGGCCAAACCAGCATCTTCTCAACGTGGAAAAAATAATAGAAATTTTCAGGAGAATGACACAGTGTAAGCACAGTTGTTAATTATATAACTTGAGTGATGTTGGAGAGAACAGAAGGTGAATAGTGTTTGTCTCCTCTGAGAAGAGAAATGCTGAAGGCTTTCTTATCCTTTTCTGCATACAGTTTGGTCCTGATGCTCAAGTTTGCTTATTCACGTAACTTGTGCTACAGTGGCCTTTTACATGTAAGACTTTAGGTGAAAAACGTGGAAATCTGTGAGTTCTGGGAAAGAGGGCTTCAGAATTTCTGAAAGAGATCATACATGGAAGGAAACAAGGAATTGCAATTTAATAACAACTAAGTATCTATTACTTCTAGCTTGTGTTCCTGGCTGAAAATCAGACATCCAAACAAGAAAAACTACGTGAAAAGAGGAAAAAATAAAAACATACTCTGTCGACTGTCCTGTAAAATTCCCTCTGTTCCTCAAATGCAACTGAAGGACACCATTACACACCGCCTCTACTACAAGCTCCATTTCTTTAAGCTTACTACTGACTTAAGAGACACCATATATGTATTACTGGCACTGCATCATGATTCCTTTGTTATTACATGTATCAAAAAATGGAAATGTAAAATTATTTTTGCACTACTTTGCACAAAACATTTGTTAAAGTTCAGCATCTACTTCCTTGCTCGCAGCATGTGCATGAAATACAAATCCTATCGCTGCCAGCTGAGAACAAGTCAACCAGGTGCAAATATGCCTTCTTGCCTCCATTGCTAACTGGGCAGGAGGGCACAGCATGACTGCACTTCCAAATCATCTGGTAAAAGTCTAGATTAAAACCTGGACTCCCTCCTGATTCAATTTTGGCCAAAATGGCCACCTCACTTCTTCCTATCTGCAATGTCACAGAAAACACTTGGGAAATACAACACATTTTGCTCATGCTCAGTTTCAAATGCTTAACGTGTTCTATGTATGGAATGTGTTTGACTTAATCTTAAAAAGATCCTGACTGTCATATCTGCCACTTCTGATATCTCCTGGCCTGGCAAGACTTTTCTTCTACATGATCCCACTCTGGCTGCGTTCTGGCAGCCCGAAGATTGGTCATGTTCACAGGTAGAAAGTGCTCCCACGGCAGAACTGGGACACTTGCAAATTAAAAGTGTCTTTTGGAATGACGGAAAATTGAAAGGAGTTTTCAGTACAGTATAGCTGTCTGCCAAATTTTTATCTCAAGTTCCTTGTTAAAATTATACATCCTAAAAAACCCCAACATATTAGAAAGTTCTGCAAGTTAAAGGGCTTACAGGAGTCTTTTGAACCTGCCATTGTTCCACACAAGACATAGGTCACAAAAATAACATCCTTAGATCCCACTTAAGGACCCCATTCCACTCTGCTCTGGCACTTCACAATTCACATCAAAAGTATGCTAACTGCCAAATATCTAACTAATAAAGTTAGATAGAAGCCAGCAAGAATACCAAGCAATTATAGAAAGTGCCAACACCATGTACTCGAGGTAGCCCTTTGCACTAAATAAGCCATTCAAACTCTACCCATTAAAAATATTTTACCAACACAGTACATAATGATCCAACGCATCACACCAAGAGAAACCTCCTGAACAACTGATCCTTTCAGCATTTCTCTGTGTTATATTAAATAAGATTGACAGCAACAAGAAGCAAAGAAGCGTACAGTTCCACGACAGAACACGAGGCACTGGTGTTAAACTTAGCTGCCGGGTGCAAGTCAGATGAGTTGGTGCCGAATGAGCAAGGACTGCAGATCCATGGGGATGTGATGCAATTTTTTTAGCACTTCTGTAGCGTGTGGGTAGGATTTAAGTAAAAGTTTGGGAATAGGCTACTTCTCGCAACTTTTGTAATTTCATCACAAGCCTTGTGCTTTTTGGTTTTCCACTGAAAAGCTTCAGCACTTGGAGTCAAATGAAAATTTCCATTTTCACTTCCTCACAAAAATTATCCAAAAATTTCCATTTTCATTTCCTCATAAACTATCTGGCTCTAGTGATTACCAAGACAAGCTGGAAAACATGAGTTCTCAAGAGCTAGCAAGGCAAACAAATATACACAGGCTCTGCCTGCAAAGCGGGACGCCTCGGCTCCCATCAGTCCTGCACAACATTTTGGGGGAGCTTCCTCCAACCTGTGCAGGCAGCGAGTGGAGGGTCCATAACCAGCTCTCTGCCCTCGCTGTTGTCATCTGTGCCAAATGAATCCCTAGTTCAACAGACACCAACACTAAAGATGCATGAATTACACAAAATATCCAGTGGAAAAGAGAAAATGGAAGATTAAAGGAGTTACATTTATCGAAGAGACACTGCTGAAGCACAGTGAGGCAGGCAGAAGGCGCATGTAAAACAGCTGCATTCACATGATACTGCATAACTTTCTGGGATTGCATAATTAAAAACCACAAGCAATGCACAGATGAGGGTGAGCACCTTAGTGTTACAATTTCCTACCTTCAGCCTGCAAAATTTCTCAGGCTTTAGGCTGTTTTCTATTTTTGTGACACTATGGGTGACCACTCATCCTTTCTTTCAAAGGACTGTCCCTTATTTCATTCATCTGCTGCATGAGTAAGACAAACCCTTACTCAATTAGAAGTAAGCACTGAGCTGTACCTACTATTTGAACAGATACAGAATCCAGCCTGAAGAAACACTGTCATGTAACAAAACTAACCACAAAGCTAAAACCAAACAAAAACAACCTTCACACCTTCTCCTTTCAGGTTCTCTCCTGAACTGCACCTCTGGAATAAAAATAGCAGATGTGGTATTGTTACAAATTTTTTGCTAAACTTTGCCCCCCAAAATTGGACCCAAACCAAGGTTTCTGGTTTTGCATGTACAGGGATGTGGCATTTGAGGAAGAGAAACTTCTGGAAGGGCGACCTAGTGCATCTGTGAACAACCAATGCTTACTGCATGTGGGTTCTACTGTGTCCGATTATGAAGGGTACTTTATACGAAGACAGGTCATTATATTCTGGACAAGTTTTGGAGCATGAGGTCTAATCCACAGTTATCTGGAAATTTTAATTCAGGCTTAACAGTTTGCTAATGCAGAGCAACCCCAGCCTATAGAGAGCTTTGCTAGACTCCAAGCATAGGGTTTGCTGAACCCAGCTATGCTGGTGTTATTTTTTAAAATTCTGGAAAATGAGATCTTTAGAGCCATGGGATGGAATAGGAGAAAGGAACAGGAGAAGTGAACCGACCTAGACTTTCGGAGGAGAACCAAGATGGAAAACGCTGTCAGAAGTTACAAATTGCAGACCAGAGAAGTCAGAGAGCCGAGCAAAGACCTGGGAACAGCCGAAAGCTGTGTTCATTCTCCGAGGGACTCTGAAATGACTGAACCTGAACTATTTTTGCTAAAGTCTGTTTCATTTCCCTAAACCATTTTTTTCATTTGAAATCAAGTCGTACATGCTTTGCATTTCTGCAGCACTCTGAAAGCTAAAGGATTCTACATTTCTTTTAAAACTTCACGAAACAGCTTCAACTACCAAAAGGTAAATTTGAAAAGCATTAGTGGAGCAAACCTCATTTACGTAAAACAAGTACAACCAGGACAACGCTTTAAATTGAACAAGTTGTTATTTAAAGGTGATCATATAATTATATTTTATATTTGTATCAGTAATAAGCTGCAAGCACAGGTAGTGTCTATCGGTCCTGTTCCCTAAGGCTGCCGAGCAGATTGAGGGAGCAAGGTCTACCTGGAGCCCAAGTATTGTGACCTGGGCGAGCTCCATCTCTGCACAGGGTACGCAGCCTGCAACGACACATCTCACCAGCAAACCACGATACCTCTCTTGAGAAAAAAAGGATATCACCCTGCTAGTAACAAAAGCTGAGATTATTTTGTACAGATGGTGATATTTGCCGTAAGACTCAGCGTAAACAAACTGAATAGCAATGTTTTCTAAGGCTCACCCCTATCTTAAATCATCAGGACAAAACCTCATATAGTACCAACATTATATTAGTTTTTCTTTCTTTGAGAAAACAACTCAAGACTTGCCTGAAAATGAGTGCTTTTCTCTGTGACCTATTATGCCTCAAAGCACAGAAGCAATAAAACACAGTGCTTCATTACCACCCAGATGAAAGAGAAATAATCTGTTGTCTCCCTGAATACTTTACCTTCAATTATGAAGCTTCATTAGAAGTCTTCAGATACACAAAATATTAAAAGGATAAGAGAAGGAAATGGTTTAAACACTGTGTGACTTGTAATATTAAAGCTAACATCCATTGAATTACTGAAAAATGAGAATACTTTTTTGTTGATAATGTTGGTTGTGTAAGTTTTCAACTATTTTTGCTCATCCGCCAGGAGAGATTTAGAATTTCAGGAAAGTTTTCATTTTGCTAGTCCTGGAAATGTCGCAGTGTGTTTTTCCAAGGTGCTCATCTCACTTAGGATTATACATGTGGCCTCACAAGCACAGACTGGAGGCTAATTTGAAAAGTGCATTTAAAAAAACCCAAACAAACAACAAACATTCTTATAGCTTTCAGCCCATCAGCAGAGGTCACTACACCTTCCTTTAAAATGCGCCCACAGAAAGGGTTCATTTGGAATGGAAATGTCTGCAGGGCAGTGAGGGGAGAGCAAGAACTTCCTAAAGTGTATTTGCTGCTGGAGAAGGTGTTTCTGTGCCAGAGGAGGCCAAGGCTCCCACCACCTCCCAGCCGCTCACTCCTGTCCCCGGCCAAAGTCTCTGCCCCACTTCTGTGCCAGGAGGACACTCAAAGTATTTTGCAACGCCTGCAAGTTGCTTTTGTACATTCAGTGAGGATTGCCTATCTGCAATTTTCGGTTGTTTAAGCATGATGAAGGTTTTATGACATAACACATTATATTTATTGAAAGGCAAACTGTAAGAAAAATTGATGACATTCTTCGGCATTTCACAATACAGATAAAAGGAAAAGGGATTTTACTTCATGGCATGCATTAGCTTTCAAATACCTGATTTCATTATTTGAAGCCTGAAAAACAAAATTAAAATATCACTTTAACCTGATTTAAGCCACCTTCTCTGAAATTTTTTTGAATATTTTCAGGAAACTGGAAACATTCTGGAAGGGTTCAAATTAGACAAAAGCTGGATATGGTTTGTTTGTATGAAGAATTTTTTATATTGAGAGATTCAGTAGCAGGAGTTTGAATGTTTCAGGAAACACCTAGTTCTCTTATTAAATGCTGCTTCTTTCAGTTTTTCAAAACCTGTAAAATGCATTATGTTTATTCCTACCTCAGATGCAAAAGCAGGAAAAAAAACATTTTCCTTGTATAAACAGGTTTGGATAGTTTGCAGATACACGAAACACACAGATTTTGCTACCCTGACTGCAAATTACTTTCAGTCCTATGTGTAAAGACTGTCAAGAGTATTACAAACTGATTTACATCAACATTAAATTATACTGCAAAGTGTTCCAATTGGCATATCTACCATTTTCAGTAATAAAATGAAGCTTAATATAGCTAAATTATGTATTTGTGCACACTAGAAATGTGTTTCCCTAACCATGTTTTGAGATATTGCTCCTAAGTATTATCTGGTTGTCCACTTGTCCCTTGTTTCTATCCAAGAAAAGCAATCACCCTAATTACACCTCAGCCCTTCAGTGCCAAGCACAGCAAGCTTTCTGTGGAATTAAATGGGAAATCAATTTCATCCTCAGCATTAACTTTTCTTGAAATTTACTATTATGCATAAAATCCACTTCCCCACAGAGGCTCTGCACACCGGTGAGCTCTCAACTCTTCAGTGGGGTCCCCAACTCCAAAGCTTTACTGGGACCACCAGTGTCACTGTAAGGACTGGGCTGTACCTCCTGGCTCTTTCCCTTCCCCTTGGTGACCCCTCTGTGTGTCCTACTGAAATACACAAGTGCCATTTCCTAGTGGGAATGTTTTGGTCAGATATAGACAGATCTGAGGCAAATCATAAAAACTTTACTACAGAAAAGCTTTCCTTGGCCACAGGTGTCACAGCAGCACAGCAAATAGGGATCACAATGCATTATCATAGAGAAGGTCAAAAACTTTGCATCTGTCTGCAAAGGGCTCACAAAGGACTTGGTACAGTGTGTGCCACAGCCAGACACTGACGCTGGTGACAGCCGCGGTGACACCAGGAATGCAGGAACTGACCTAAACGCACACTCTTATCAGATCCCACCGGCAGGATGGGCAGCCCTGTGTCTGCGCCCTGAGAGCAGGTTAGCACCGGATGAAGCTTTTAAGTCGAGCTCCACCCTGGAGGACTCAGAACCAGAACAAATTCTGCTCAAGGCTGGGACAATCCTCCCAATTGGCTGCCGTGAACAAGCAGCCCTCTCGCTGTACGTCTTGAGCATCCCAGGACAGAGGATTTTGACTTTCCTGGCACATTTAGCCAAGCCACATGCAGACAGAGTACAAATCTAGATGTTTTCCCCTAAACGTATTTCTAAAGTGGCAAGGGAGTATTTACAGAGTATTTTTCGGCTCTCCTACCTTCTGGGAGCCAGTGCTGCAAGTACACTGGCAACCTACAGCTTGGGCAGCAGTTGCTGCAGTGAGTCACGGCTGTCGGCCCGCTTTCTAACTGCTCACATCACACCATTTGTTTCCTGTTGCACACAGCCTCCTAACAGACTAGAAAAAGTTACCAGGAAAAAAAAAAAAAAAAAGCTAGATGTTCACTCAATGTAAAACAGTGCCGCACATCTGTAATTTTCACTGAAGTCAGCAAAACCTGCAAGTACATAGGGTCCAACCCTCCCTCTGCAACAAACGGTGAGTATAAACATAAGTCATTTTTAATTAGCCTTTTGCAGCAATTGTGGATTTCAGCACAGGCACAAGAAGCAGTGCTCGTGCTCACAGCAACGATGATCTGGCACCAGAACTAAAAAAGGAACATTTCCCGCATTTACCCACGGAGCAGAGCGCAGGGCGATGCAGGCACACGCCTGTGTGCTGTCAAGGAGCCGGGCAGCTGGGACAGCCCGAGCAGGCCAAGCGGAAAGAAAAAGGCAGGCAGGAACTTTTAAAGTACTAATGTTTTCCATACCACAACACAGTCTCTTGCAGAGCGTGAGAAGAAGGCAGCTTTTCACAATTCCTTCTCACAACAAGGTAATTCAGAGAAATTGCTGAACTCTTGAGTTGATCAAACAGTTTTGCTCAAAGCAAAATACAAAAATGTTTATTAAAAACATGAAGGGGATTGGAGCATGTGCTATGCAAGGCACGGTCTTCATTCAACCCTTCTGCCCCCCAATTAATTTAAAAATAAAAACGAAATTTTAAAAAGGTGAAAAGTTCAAAATTGCTTATCTGGACTTTTTCAAAAGGATGATCCAGCTTTTCCACCTGAAATAACATTTTTCCTCAACATCCTGGCAACAGCTTCTGAAAAGCTCAAAATAAAACCGAAACGTTTCACCTGAATGCATTTTTTTACATTTTCCAGGTTGCTTGAAAATGTGAAGTGGTTCCTACTGCTGCTCGAGCCAAGCTCTATTTCTGCCCTCTCCCACGCAGCAGCCAAAAGATGCAAACACCATTCGAGGCTTTGTGTGTGACTGAAGCCTCGCTCTTTGGCAGTGTGCAACATTTCAAGGCAGGTATTTCACTTGAGACAAGAGCTCCGACAGTGGCATGAATGGGAGAGCAAACTTAAGGGTCATACAAGATAAATAAAACAGGTTGGCAAGAAGAAGGCAAGAGCACCCTTACCATATGGAAGCAGCAGTGGTTGGCAAGGCCTGAGCCCTGGGGTGGTGGACACGTGTGTCTGGTTCAACTTCTGGGTTGCAGAATGGGAATGTTTCGTGACTGAGCTAAAGCATCAGGTCATGCCCATGGAAAAGCACGGGAAGGCTGTGCCTGCCTCCAACTCAGAGGCCAGATTGTGCCACACAGCACAGGAGTGTACAGCACACGATTATGGTATCTGTCTATGGCACTGAGCTACCAAAAACCTGCTATGCAGATGCCCCAGTTTCTTAAGGAGACTCCACCTTCTGGAACAAGCCAAAGCCATTCCCAAAACTATTTACTAGGTTGACTCTGTCTCAAGTGGCTTTAGCAAAGGCTTCTTTGGTGACAGCCCTGTTTGTGCAACACTGACATTTGTCAATCAGGATATCTGCCCTCAGTCCTCACACAGAGTGGTGAAGAGGCAAGGGCTTGATCCTGGAAACGACCTGTAAAGTGTTATCTGATTGACTAGGAGCATAAACTAAGATGCAATCTCGCTGACACGGAGAAACGACTGATTGCGCTGCAGCCCGATTGCCAAACAGCTGTCAGATAACACAGGCTGTGAGCTCCTATTTGAGATGAACCAGAAATCTAGAGAAATCAAACTGCACAGGGTTTTAGAGACACTTCCAACATGACCCTATACCAATACATATTTACTGACCAGCCAACTCCAGTGTCTTCTTCCTTCTCACCCCCTCTTTCAAGCATCCTCACTCACTAGGCAGGTTATACTCTTGCTGGTGAGCTTTTAAAACTGGAGTATATAAAAGGCAATACAGGGTAAAGCATTAGGCAAAGGCAGTACCACAGTTTTTCAATAGCAGCTTTTGAGAGTCAGCTGTAATAGGGATCCCATTACCCGACTGCAGCCCGCCAAGTCTGGCAGTCCGAGGAGTTCTCTGGGCTATTCAGGCAGCAGAGACGGGACCTGCTAAGGACAATTTGCCCATTCAGGTCACAAACCTGTTTCTTCCCCACTGACTACAGAGACACGACTCAGCTTTGACTACGTGACAGCTTTGACCACATATTGAAGACGAAGGGGTATGAATACTGATACACCGCACACATCTTCTGATCCAGTGAAAGTCAGCAAGGGACAGCTATTTAAAATTATTTTTGGTAACCCAATCCTCCTTAACAGACTAGGACTGAGTTCCCCATTTGTAAAATGGGAACAAGAGCACTTCCCCTTGTTGAGGAAATGCTAAGATCACAAGGAATTGAGATTGTGCAGTGATGAGGGTCATGCTGACCCCTCGGCTAGTTGTATAACTGAGACACATTAAGCGACAGTGTAGGAAAGTTTTACCTGCTATTAATCTGGATGGCAAGAGCTGAACTTAGAAAGAGTTTTAGTGGCTTTAGTTTAGTGTTTAGTTTGAACTTGTGATTCTCAAGGACTCCTTTGCTGCTCTGACCCTCTTTGTGCAAATATAGAATAATTTTGGCTGGAAGAGACTCTCAAGATCGGGATTACACTCAGCTAGTCCCCAAACTTTCAACAACTTTGCATTAATTATGACTCCCCATTTGAGCAAGGGAAAAATCGCATTTCTTTTTATAGAGAAGAAAGCTGATTTCCAGCCTCCTGGATCTCTGAGTAACTACATTTTTTGCTCTCATCCTGCCTCAGCTTCTCACTTCTCCATGTTTTACTACAGTGAGAGTCTGCAGGATAACACAGATGACTAACTGTTCTCAGCCTAAGGACAAAGATCCCTACTTCTTGTTACAGTGCTGTGCTTCCTGTGGCCTGGTGTGCTTTGGGGGGATACCAGTTTGATGCCAGATATGGCAGGTGAGAGGGGCTCCTGACTATGGTAACTGCTGTAGAGCTGCTGCAGATGCAGAAACCCAATGGCAGGTTATACAGCACGCCACAAAATGTCGGAAGGACATATGCAAATATTTTTTTCTTCAGCCTGAATGCAAAAATATGCACCTCCTTTTCTGCCACTTGTACTTGAACTTGTTAATTTAACCATGGAAAAAAATGACAGTGTCATTCCATTAGTGCCAGAACAGGCTCTGCATAAAAAACCCTGAAATCTACTCTCCAAGACTCAAAGGAAAGTGAAGCAACTTGCAGCTTTAAAGGTGAAAGAACTCCACAGAGTGGCAGAGGGAGAGCTGTCACGTCACAAGCGCTGTGTATGTATCTGTGATACCACACGTCTTCTGAACCTGCTGTCACCATGAAAAACACCTGACAGACGACAGCCCAGATCTGGGCAGGAAGACAACTCTGTTGGCTTCGGGGAGGAGCACCATGCAGGCAAAAAAGGGCTCACTGCACCATCAGGGCCCATATTTGTAACTAATACAGGCTAATCTCAGGATTTTGTACTGAAATTTTACTATGTCTTTTTAATTTATTTTTAAGCCCAGAAATGAGAAGTACCTACTGATTGCTATAATAATTTAACATCTGATCTAATTCCATAGGACTAGTAGACCCCTTTTTAATGAGAATCAAGACTCCTTCCTATTCAACAGCTTTTACATCCTTGCACAGGAGAACTATTATTTCAAAAAATCCGATTTTTTAATGCATGTGAAATAGTTTTTGTTTTATGCAAAAGTCAACAGCCAAGCAATCGAGCCTGGCCCAGCTGGAACAACGCACCAAGAGCAGCAGTCAACAACATGAAAGTTTTCTGCTCTGAGCCTCAATTACAGCTCTGATTGCATCTCTGTCTCCCCAGAAGCAGCCAGCCCCCTTCTCCTGCCGCTCCCACAGAACTGGAATAAAGCAGAGCAAAACAGGAGGTGGTGTGTCTTCAAAACATGAGTTAACAACACACTTTATTTAGCCTGCTCCTGATATCCAACCTACAGCTCCTGGCAACTCAGCACACCGAGGTATTCCACCACGGTCCCTCTGCATCCCACAGCATGTAAATGAAAGAAATCCCTCACAATCACAACAACCATCCCAAGAGAATCTTACAAATCGGTTTGCGTTTACTTCTAGTAGATCGTATTTCCTTAACAGATCTAGTAGATTTCAAAAGGTTTAATTCAGAAAAATCCCCTGGAGCCCTAATAACACTGTCTGGATCCAGCAGTAGTCCAGTAATCCCTCCCCAGAGAGGATGAAGACATCTCAGCAGCTGTCCTCAGTACTATAAATAATGATAAATGCCGTATCACGTTCTGGGCACCTATCTTACCATCACAACACATCATGATACCAGCATGATATGCCAAAAGACATTATTCAGGACAATAAGGCTGAGATACATCAGATGATGGGGAAAAATTGTGCATTACTACACACAGCCTGCAGCATACGGTGCAGAGCCAGATCAGAATGACAGGTTATTCACTCCAGCTGAGTGCTGGCGCCACACCAGCAGACCGCAGAGCCTGCGCAGGTTCCTCCGCACAGCGTTGTCCACTGCCCTGGGAACATGGATTAACTTTGGTGACGTGCCACAGTAACACATATAGCGCCAGGTCAGGTCTGGCATAGTGTCCAGCTGCCAGTTCCTTCACAGAAAGAGAAGTGCTATGGCAAGGCAGAGATATCTCAACAAATCTGGGGAAAACAGCTGAAGCTTGTGACACCAACTGGGACAGCACACTGATGCTGGTGGCTGTCCCTGGGCACACAGCCCTCTGGAGCATGGCACTGAGAGCCTGGAACTTGCCTTGGTGGTAATACAGCTGTGTCTGTGCAGAGCTGCAGCTGAGTGGGGCTCCTAAGAACAGCCTGAGCCACCCAAAAGTGGCTCTTGAGGGAGCCAGGCTGGGTGTGTGCAACCAGGACACACAATCCAAAATCCTTATCAACAGCCCACAGATAAGTCAGCACTCGACTGTCCTCACTAACCTGATCACCCTGGTTTCAGATATAGTGCAGATCTTGAAGAAAAACTGCTGCCCCTGAAGCACATCTGGAAATACCTAAGTAACACGGTGCATGTGAGCTGTGAGTGCACGTGGAGTTGGCAGAAATCTGTATTTCTAGTGTGGGAAGCTAATTGTCATCTGAACTAGGAAGGAACAAACGTAGACCCACTCTGAATAGCAGGGCAGACTGCAGTAGCGTGGGCATTTCCATTTCATTTTCCAGGGAATGCCCATGCAGCCCTGGCTGTGCTGAGAGGACAGGCATGCTGCAGCTCCCACTGCCCACTGGTAAAGCCCTGCCCACTTCTTGGGGCTATAAGAAACCATGCCTCCCTCCCCAGCCCAAGTTTCATGATCTATATTGAGAAAAACAGGGCTGAGAGGTGGTACAGGAAGCAGAAGTGGTTTGTTTAGGATCCTAAAGCAGAATAGGAATAAACACAAGGTCTGAAACTCCTGCCCTCAAGCCTGGTACTTTCTGGATCCTGAGACCACAACTCAATTTACATGCTCTGGGTGCAGGTAAATTGTGATGCAATGTTGGACTGAAAAGATTCATGATGTACTGATGAGAAGCTGGCTTCAGAGGGAAAGGTATTCCCTAGGCGGAGGTTCTCAGTTGTATAAAACATGGCAGTGCCACCAAATGGAGGGCACACATGTTAAGGAGTGTGGTGACAGCCTTAGCAGCGGATCGGAGACTAAAATCTCCAAAGTGGTAGACTGGAGACTAGCACTGTGCTGCCTGGGGGCATTCGTTTAACTCATTGGATCCTTTTTCTCTTGGTGTTGGAACTACTTTGAAAAAAAGCAGTGAGCTTAGGTGCATCTTTGTGGGACCGAATGGCACACGGCATGACTTACCTGGACAATTAGCTTATTTTCTTTATCGGGCAGAATTCTGTACGTATAAACGCAATTTCGGTACCTGGAACAGATCAGAGGAGATATGGTTAGGCCATCTCCAGAAAGGAATTGCACTGTGCCACTCTTTCCCATAACAAAAGGTACTGGAAGATCCCGAGACACATAGATGGCTGCATGCACAAGGGTTTTCAACATTTCTCTTCCTTTCTTTCCCTGAAGCATGTGAACCAACACAAACCTGAAGTGCACCTGGTCACTGAGATGTTTGCAGATGTCACTGCAGCAAGTGATATCAGCATCAGCCTCAGAGTGAGTTATTCAACTCTTCTTCTGACCAGAAAGAAAGAAAACAGCAAATGGCTCTAGTTGCCAGTAGAATGGGTGTCTCAGAAAGGAATGAAAAAGCAGAAATCCAAAAGACACGGGGCCAAAATCAGCAATGAATGAGTAAATTAAAGGACTAGTATGTGCATTGACTTGTACTCAAAAAAACCCAAATAATCTATTTCAGCTATATCACAGTAAGACAGCTAATTGCTAGGCACATTTTCATGCACAAATCCCAAACAACAGCCTAAATGAAAACCCACCTTTCTATCCTAGAGCGGACGCCCACTGTACATGTACATCTGTAGGTCAGCCATAGTGAACATTTTGTCCCAGCTAAATTCAGTTAGCTTCTTATTTAATAGGGTATGGAGGAGTCTTTTGCCCAGTGGAGAGCCACATTAATGCAGATGAGCCCAAGGGAAGCCTGAGCGGACCTGTAAGGTGGTAAGCATGACCTTCCTCAGCAGCTGCTGAGCTTTGTGGAGCTTGCCCGAGAAGTGTTGACTAAAAAAAAATATATATATATATATATATTTTTTTTTTTACTTTTCTCCCAAGTGAATGACAGATTGATCAACTCTTTTAAGTCACCTGCAAAGCACTCTGTTATAACATACAATATGGCCTTGAGCCAGCAAACAATGCTGGTTTCAATCCCTTCCTCTGAAAGAAAAAATGGAATCCACTCTAAGAGCTTCCTTGGCTGTAACACAAACACTGCGTTACCTGTTGAATCATCATGAAATGAGGACTGCAGTCAGCCCCCCAGCTGGGGTGATCAGGCAGGTCAATAAAACATACTAATCTCTTTTACAATTACGTTGTGAGTCGATTCATCGTATGCCTTTCAGAATCACTCCATGCAGGAGAGACACAGATTTCTATGATTTTAGAAACCCTTATACAAGGAGTCACAAAGGGCAATTGGAGATGAAAAGAAATTACCCATAAATCATAGCTTAGTTTTTCCAGGGCGTTTGGAGGATTTTGTCATGTATTCACATGAACCTGTATCTTTTGATGTCATTCATGCAAAGGACACAGAAGAACTAGAACTGCTCCCAGAGCTCAGTACCACTTCACTAAGCAACATAAGACTATTTCGCAGGCACCTATTCATTCACATATCTGAGGATCTGGTGCAGAGCTGGAAGTCACAGACTGGATCCCCAGCTGCTCTGGATTGCCACAGCACAGGTCAACCAACACCAGATGAGGACATGCCCCAAGGAAGGGCATTGGTTTTGGTTTTATCTGTCAATGCAGTTCTCTTACACCATTTCCTCCTGCTGATATGCAAACAGGGCTAAGCAGAACTGCTTATGCAGCTGATGAGAGAAAATTTGTGTGTGTGGAGATTATTAAACTGATAAGCAAACCAGCTCAATGGCTCTTGCGTCACAAAAGGACCCTCCTCATTACCTTCACAGAAAATGCCCCATCATACAGGTCTTACGAGGCTGCTGTCGTAGCACTTGTAAAGAGGTTTAAGCTGGGGAGAGGTAAGATCAGTGGAAGAGCAGGGAAAGAAGGGCTGTTGGCTGAGACAGGAGCAGGGAGGAGCACTTCCTAGGATTAAAAGCAGGAATCCCCTTTAGCAGTCCCCCAATTTAGTGCACGTGAATGGAGAAGACTGGGACTTTTGCTCCATTTCTACCTTTAAGCTTTCTCTTCACATCATCCTATCAAGTTACATGGTCCCAACTACCGTCACATTCCAGGTCCTCCCTAAGAACTGGTTTGAGCTCAAAATTACTCAACCACTGACTGTACAAGGTGTAAATATAGCATCGGAAGTGCTGTTAATCCTGCAGTCATTCACACATGAACCACCAACAGAAGATCCCCTGGAGGAACGATACCAGCTCAGGTGCAGCACACTCTGAACACTAAGTGAGCGCTTTATGATTTCAGGATCCAGGCGCATCTCTCCAGGTAAGTTAAAGAGCCCAATTCTTGTCAATGAACTGGCAGATCAAATGATCCAGGCACAGAGAAAGGAGGAGGAAAATGGCTTTGCTTCTTGCCTTTTTGGGGCAGTGGAGCAGAGGACAGTGGTGCAAGGGGTGGAGCATTCTCTCTCTATTTGCTGTTTCAGCTCACTGCTAAAAGAAATGCTGCTGCTGCTCCAAGTTTCACAAAAAAGGCCCTGCAAGCACACCTCCCTTGTCTATGTTTATACAAACCCTATTTTCCTAAAGCAGCTCTTCAAGAAAATCACTATTTCATCCTATAATAACTGCTTTTGCTGGATTTTGACTGATCTGTCCAATAAATATTATAGTTTTGTATAATAGAATATGATGATTCTTTTTCAGAGAAAATTTCATGTTTTTTCGTTTTCCTTATCTATACGCAGTTGACATTTTCTCACTTTCAAAATAATTCTCCTTTTGTGAAAACGTTTTGTAGTCAGGCTTTCAATTCTCAGCTCTCTTCTCTCATTCTCTGTCTCCAGCCTCCCTGTTTTTCAAACAGAAGTGACTGAAAAGCTCAAACTTCAAGTGCCTTCCAGTCAATAACACAGCTGAAACTGATACATCTCTGAGGAGGTTTCCAGCTTCAGCAAAGCTGCCCATTTTGTCAAGATGACATTCAGAGGGAAAGACACATTCACCAACTTTAATCCTTTATCTTCACGAACTAACTGAAAACTAGTGTAAGCTGAAACGTTGACAGAAGTTTGTGTGACTTGTCTCAGACTGTAATTAATGCCAGACCTTCCACCACAGATCCAGCTGCTCTTGGCTGACGGGGCTGGGTGCTCCCCATTTTTTTAATCAAGCCATTCATGTCAGCCACCTCAGAATGGATTTAAGAACCTTTGGCTCCCGGTTCAGAAAATCCTGGTCATTATATTGTGTCTATTTCCTGATCCCATGTCTCTCAAGTCACAAAAGGCTTTCAAAGTTGGCTGCGTAAACATTTACAATGGAAAAACTTATGCAAATGTGTTTTAGTAGACATTTTTACAGCACCTTCCCTTTCTATAATCCCCACCATCACTCCACAAAAACATTTTGTGGTTACAAGGCAAATCAAATGGGTCATACTAAAAACACTCAATGGAAGCAGTCTGAGTAAAATGTTCCCTGACTTGCAACTTGGGCCCTCAGCCCATGCTACATGATTGCACCTCCTTCCTCCTGCTTGTCCTGGCTATTCTTCTGCAGCCGCCCCTCTTTCTCTGCTCCCTCCAGCTCTTCCCCACGTTACAACAAACATCTCAACAGGCAGGCACAGAGGCTCTCTGTGCTTTGTGAACACCCCCACTACTCAGGCACCGATCTCTGACAGTCCAACACCTACACTTGCAGGGCAGTCACCCAGCCCCACGCTTTTCTGCAGATGAATCCTCTGCAGCAGACTGTGCTCTCACCAGACGTCTGACCTCAGAGACAAGCAGTTAGACCAGAGTTATAAATGGCAGCAACCCTTTACCACTCTAAGAAATACACTTTCAGAAAGAAACTACACTGAGAAACCTGCTTGTAATTTAATGTGGGGTAAGGATTAAATAAGTTGTAGTAACCTGCTGCACAACAGCAGCAAGGAAGATCTGACAGGCAGAGAGCAACTGTCGTATCTTTCTGTAATACAAAGTCAAATGCCTCAGACATCACCTACTGACTTCAATCTCCTCTTGCCCTACACTCCTGCCTGTGGGAATAACACCTGCCCCTCACAAACCCAGGGCAGGAGGCCTTGCTCTCGAGTTCCCAGCCCTACACCAGAACTGGGGGGCCAGGGTTGCCAGCACTTCTCTCCCTCTTTCCCACATGATCCATATTAACAATGCAGGTAGAATCACTGCTGTGCCAGGTGTATCATGCACAGCTCCAGGAGCTACTTCAAGCCATTTGCTGTGTGGGACACAGCATTGTACAGGGTGCTTCAAAAAGACAGACCCAGTATATTACAATTACACAAAAATTTACAAACAGTTTAATGAGTTATCAAGTTTTAGCAACCTTTTTATAAATGCTCTATGTTCTCTCCACCTGCGGCACAGAGAACATCAAGATGATAGTTTGTGGTTGCAGAGATAGAATGTTTTCAAATTGGATCCATCTTTTTGAAACACCCTGTACAAGCAGGTGGGTCAAACACACACTGAACCAGAGCAAGAAAAGTGCCTGGGAGGGTACCAAGCTCAGTACTTGAATTGTTAAATGTAAATACCTGACCCAAGTTGTTAACAGGCCCAAAGAGGTCAAGAGGTTATTTTCTCTCAGAGCAGAGTTGCGGTATCTTTGATTATTCTCTCCTTTTGAATCAGGGGTGACAGTAGCGTGAGCAACACAGTGTTTGTTCAGCCTGACCCTGCTCCCAACCCATCCCTACCCGGTGGTCAGGCAGGTGAAACCAGCCACGCTCTGCTGTGGGCTGCACTGTCCTGGTGGGTACAGTGGCTCTTTGCCCCTGTGCTGGTGAGGATAGAGGGGGTAACACCCTGCACAAGCGGGGACAAAAGTGTCCGCGTGAAGCACAAGGTTGAAAGCTGTACTTACAGCACGCAGAGGGCATACGCCGAAGGGATGGACTCGCTGGCCCGCACGAGGAAGCTGCCATCCTTGCCTACTTTGGAGAGCAGGTCCTCGGCTCTGGAGCGGGTAATGTTGCCGTGGTACCAGCACTGATCCATCGCTGGAGCTGGAGGGAACCCGAATGCCAGTGCAGGGGCTGCCAGAGCTGGCTGTGTGTCTGTGTGTAACGATCAGGCAGGCTCAGCTCACCAGCTTCCTGTTTCAATAGCGCAGAGAGGGAAAGGAAACTCAGCCGCGGACAACTTCCTCAACTCAAACAGCTCAGAGAGCGACTGTGACATGTTCCTGCAGCCCCCGCTCTGCCTCTTCATGCTGCGGCTGAAGTGGCTCACAAGCCTGTGTTCCCTGCCTTTCCCTTCATGTCCTAATACTCTGTATCAAAAAGTCCAAGCCAGGAATCCCTTCTGCTCCCCCACTGACCCAGTCCTCCAGGCTTTGGTGGCCTGTTGTCCCATTTACGATTGCTTGCCAGACCCTTTCTGTTTCCATCCTTTTCCCGTCTGTCTGTCCTACATGCTACAGGTCTCCATGGGGAAAAAATAAATCCCAGACTGATGAGAAACACACCGTGCATTAGGATACTCAGCACTGATTGTCCCATTCCTGCCTTGTCTACTGTCACATCATCTTTAAAGAACTGAAAAAAAATTACCCCAGCATGTTTCCATGCACAGAAGCAGAATTAGAGGCTGATTTGCTCTGGGGATTTCTGACCAAAGCTCACTGTCAGCTACTGTGAGATGAATTCAAAGACCTTTCCTATCCTAAATCCCCAAAGGTGGGATGGAGCAAAGCCATTTCTGGCAACCTGCGTCAGAGAGGGGAGAACTGGAGCTTTCGCTTCCCTTTTTCTTTGCCTGTACATCTGTCCCTTGTCTGTGCTGTGTGGCATGCTCGGTGCTATGTCTCCAAGGCAGGGCAACAAAGGGCACATTCGCAGCAAGCGAGGACATTGCTACAGGGGCACTGCCTGCACAGCAAAGTTGTTTGCCTACCGTGTACCTCCAACCACTCTGCCTTTGCAAGCAGCACTTCTGCACACACCTAAAAGCAGCAGCCAAGCTGGGACTCTGCCTGGGACTCAGTGTACAGAGCGGGAGTCCCCACGGAAAGCACAGACACTTGCCCTATGCAACCCTCACCTCCCAGAGCCAGGACAAGTGCTGGAACTGCGGGACGTGGATCACGTACGGAGAGCTGTTCCTGTACCCAGCCTGGGCAGCAAGGCAGGGGAGAGCAGCCTATCACCGAACTGGGAGAGATTCAAATTTGTGGATACAGAAAGGGAGAGTGAACCAGTACAGCCCAGTATTAACCCCTGCCTGCCTCCTTGGTGCTGTTATCCAGACATCTGCTCAGCAACGACCAGCCTAATCTCTGCTGTTGACATAAAACTGTGGGGACCAGCAATTCAGAATTGTGTGGCCAGCACAGGGCCCAGCTAAAAGGGCAGAACTGCAACATGCAGGGTTTCCTGTCCGCGCTGAGCGAGCACTGTCTGCAGGCCGAAATTAGATCTGCTGGACCTGCTCTTCAGCTTCACACAGATCTACACAGGGCTTTGGGAGACGAACTCCGACAGGTTCAGGTGCCTAAATGGAGTCAGATGATGAGGTCGTGAAGTGGCTCTGCATGCACAGCAGCTGTAAGCTCTTGCAGGCCACAGAATGGTTACAAAGTCTATTCTCCCTACTGAGAAGAGTATCTGCATATGGCAAAGGGACTGTGCAGCTCTTGGCAGTCCTGCCTGACCATAGCCTGCTGTTAGCCTGACCTGTACCAGCTCCTTGGGATTTCTGACTCTTACAGTAGCTTTTCTGGAGCACAGCTGCAGCGGGAAGCAGAACAGCACTGAATGTTAAGCCACTGCTTGACCTCACAGTGCTCTCCATGCAGCGGACCCACGTGTCAATGCAGAGTGGACAGAGCTGCTGCTCAACATGAGTTTTGCTGGAATTAATCTGTGTTTTGGAGAGCTTCTCCTGAACTATTGGAAGTTAACACAAGGTAACAAAGAGGTACAAACCCCAGTCAGGCAATTGAGGCTGATTAGCTGAATACTTAACGCTCAACTCCTATCCATCCTGCCATCAACTTTGTTTTTTAGCAAGCTGTTACTTCCTTAAAATATGTGAATTCTCAATCCAGCCACACACAACTCCTTGAGTTGGAGACATAAACATGGGGATGGGATTCAAACATGAGCAGTCGTGGCAATAAGATGTGCAAGCTAGTTTCTGTGCATACCTCTTCATCCCAAAGTTCTCACAGTACAGCTCCAGCTGCTCAAAAGGTGAATCCCAATCCCCTGACATAAACAGCTCTGAGATGCCTAATGGCTCATTCGCAACCTGCCTGAAGAGGAAATGGTGTCTGTTCTACTTCTCATGGCGCTGGCATGTGAACTCTGCAGCACTGGAGAAAGACCGATCCCTGCATGGTCAGCACATGCACACATGCGCATCCTGAACCACCTGATTCCCAGAGGACAGCAGCAACTTCTGTCCCACAGAGAGACAAGAGGCTGTTCTGCAGCAGATACTTACACTGTTCGTTTTCTTTCCGTTCATGCCTGTGTCAGAGAAGACTGGTGAGTAGATCTGAGGAAGAAGAGATTAGAGAAGTTATCTAGAGGGGAGCTGAAGCGTTTGCTGTAGAGGGGGAGTTACATGCAAGGTGATACAGTGACACTGCAGATGTAGCCAGCACAGCCCTCAGGTTTCCACAAGGAATAGGCTGTGCTTCAAATAGTCTACACTGTCGTCCCATGGGTGGGACAAAGCACTGTGTAAGAGCTGCCCTCGTAAAACAAAACAATAATGGGTACCTCTGTCAGACAAATCCAACCCAGACTCAACAGAAGCTTTCAGCTAACTGCAGCAGCAGCAGTATTTCATTTAAACTTACCTGAGAGAATGAGGCCAGAGACAAAGAACTGGGACACATTTTGATGCTGGCTAATCAAAAGTTGCAGTCCAGGCAGTCTATGGACAAAGCAGACATTATTTTACCCCACATTAGAGTATTATCCCAAGGTGTCTCTCAGATGCTGCAACAAACGCTTTATCTAAACTGGGTTTGCTACAGATGTCTAGGTAGTATTGTACCAGCTGCCTGTGGACTCACCAGCCCATCCAGGACCAATAGATAAATACGGTCTGTAGCATCACTCAAGATGCACATTGGTCACTCAAATTCCCCACATATACCCAGGCTGTGCAGTGCATCAGGAAGGGCACTGCCAGGCTTGGTCAGACAAAAAGTTCTCTAATATGCATTTTCATGTCATGAAACAAGTACTTCAATAGCATGCCTGACAAGGAAAGTTAAGTCTCTAGGACAGCAGCCAGCTTTGCTGAAGTCTAAATATAACATTCCCTCATTAGGCATCAGTAACAGGCTACTGGCCACAAAGGTGTATTTAGACTCTAGCCTACATATAAAGAGCACATGAGTAATACCCACAAAGTACAGGTTAGCTGAGCTCCTGTGTGCTATTCCAGCCCAGCACGTTACTAACCTGCTGCTTGGGAAAGGCTTAGCAAATTACAGGTGTATTCATGAAGGCCATGAGATCTCTTCACTCCCTTGGTACTTGCAACCTCCATGTGCCCTGAAACAAACCTAGACAGTGAGAAAAGTCAGGGCTCCTTCTCCCGCTGCCACTGAAAGCTAAATAAAAGGCAAGGGTGGGAACATTGAGCAAGCAGAGACTTGAAGACCTGAACAGTGACAGCACAAAGGATCCTACGGGACCTGTTAGTGCTCCCCAAAGGGGATACATTCTGAGAGCACTCTTGAAAAGCGGGTATTTTTCTTTACCAATAGAGCAAACAAACGTAATTTCCTTGGAGCTGTTCCACATGTGCACACACACAGAATGCAGCACCCAGCAAAAAAGCACAGGCTGGTTCATAAAGCAGAATTTTGTCCAGAGGCATGGGTAAAGCTCCCAGCTCCATCTGCTCTGACGTGTCTCCCTTGGTACCCATTCATTTCTGGTCACTCCCCTTGTTTAGTCACAGAATAATGTCTCCTTTCAAATCACACTGTAGCCTCAGAATAGTCTCTCTCACCAAAACTGGGGCTGTTTCTTTCAGAAACCTGCTGAAAATCTGTCTATGTTGGAAAGCCTTCCAGCTGGAGCACTGTCATGCTGCTCTGGGCTTGGTCAGGTCCTTTTCCCCTGACACTTGTGCCTTTGCAATTTGCTGGCAGGGGGACAATGTTATTTGTTTTTGCTCATTGCACATTGCTCATATGCCAATAATGTTCTAATAATAGCAGCCATGCTTTCAAGACACTGGGTTGTCAGCAATAAGAGCGGTTGGTTTTGGATCATAGTTTAGTGCTTGTGTTAGACCAGCAAGTATTTCCCCTCCTGACTATAAATTGGGAGCTCCCTCTGCAGACCTGTCCTGATCCTGCAGGTTCGACACAAGCAAAAATGCCTTTTCTGCCACTTGCCATGTCCCCAGACATGGTGGGGGTCCTGGTGTCCTGCATGGGTCCTACTGTCGCTGCTCAGGGAATAGCTGGAGCACATGACGCTATGGTTTTCTTACACCTTAGCTACTGCAGCTCCTTAGTGCAGTATAAGCAAAAGGGCAAATAAGCAAGAACACACAGCATGGGAAGTGAGAAGCAGGCTAAGCTAGCCAGAAGTCCCTAGGGGGCCTGCGAACTCAGCAAGGCAACTCCAAATCCACTGCAGAAGAGGGCAAGGAATACCCCATGGCATCTCTGAAGTGAGAAGACAGCAAGCCCTAAAACCCAGAGCTGCCAGCAAGTCCTATACTGACTGCAAGAAGCAGCGCACCTCACCAGAGCCTAAGTAGTTTTCTGAAGAAGGTAACTGCAGATACAGGGCAGCAAGCCCAGTGTCCTCTCTAGCACTTTCTCCACAACATACTAAATACAGATCAGCATAAAATCACTGCCCTCTGTCCCCACACAGTCTCTACACTGGCAGCATGCACATCCCTCATCAAGTCAAGGAAACCTCAAGGCAAGAGGTCCTCTGCGAATGTCGTGCTCGTTTTGAGCACATGATGTTTAAGATTGCAGCCAAAGGGAAAGGCAAAGAAGGGAGAACCAGCAACAGAAAACAACGTCAAACATCTTCAGTTTTAGTATGTTTAATAGGCTTCGTAATCTATAGATGCCACAGCCAATGCCAAACTGCGGGTGCAGGAGGGGCACAAAAACCCCCTTTTGCTGAAAGATGAGAAGTGATGGTAAAAAAAGGTGATGCTGATGAAAAGGCTCAAGATTCAGCACTCTGATGGAAAGGCTTGCTTCAAAGTGAACATCACAAAGATCATCTCTTCATATGGTTGCCGGGTCCCATATTCAAAGAGGCAGGAGAACAAGGGTGAGCCATCTGGCCCAAGCCCCATGTACTGCAGATCTGAATAAGCACACCGGCCCTTGAAGAGGATGCTTGGTTTTGTCCAGTCAGACGGATTTAAAGGGCTTTTGTTGAGGTAAATTCCTAAATCTCTTCGACTCTTTGGGTCTGTAGGATGAGAGAAGAGCAACCAACTATCTCGGCATCTGACGTAAGCGGGAGGTGGGAAGGCAATAACACTTCCATGACACCCCGAGGGAGGTTCTACAAGCTTTTCAACCCGCTGGCCTCTCTCAAAGTCCTCCCCATCATCGTAGCTGACAGCCTGGATTCGGGCTCCCCTGCTGCCCCTTGCGTTGCAGTAGACAACCCTCCTGCCACAGCTGTGCACCTCTGCTACCTGGCACTCCACTGTGCCCTCCCCCTCCACAAAGTTCCCCATCTTCCACGTTACCCCGTGGTCGGAGCTGATGAAGCAGAAGGCATGAGGGATGGGTTGTTGGTTAGGGTCCAAGATACGATAGGCATAGGCAGGAATCACAAGGCTCCGGGCCTCGTTGAGCAACTGTAATCCGTGACCTGGCCCCAGGGCAAAAGTAGCCCAGTTTTTGTGCTCGGTGCCAATGGTACCATTGGTGATATCCTGGACATTGCTCCAGGTGCGTCCGTGGTCCATGCTAGTGACGTAGCAGAGACGTACCAGGTTGGTCTTTGTCCTGAGCTGGTGCAGCTCAGAGATCTGTCCTGGGATGGCTATGAAGAACAGGAACAGTTTCCCTGAGACCTCATCGTAAACAGGAGTGGGGTTCATAGATCGGTGGTCTTGCAGCTGTGCACTGGCAATGCTCTCCATGTGCTTCCACTGCCAGGGCCCATGTGAAGGAAGACAAGAATGAAATAGACCATTACAAATAGATCCGTGTTACAGCATAAGGATGCCCAGATAAAACTCACAGAAGAGCATGAGAAGAACAGAAGAGAAGCAAGTTAGTGGATAGAGCAAGAAATGGGAAGACAACATACTGGCATCACCAGATGCAAGTAAAAATTGTTTGGATGACGCAGTGCACATGCACATCCGACTTCACCAGATAGGTGGGTTATGTCCTTGTTAATTTCTATTCACTGAGGAGCTGACAGCTCTCAATCTCAATGCAGCTGGTGTCTGATAACACTCTTCAAAAAACTACAGTAG
This sequence comes from Streptopelia decaocto, assembly GCF_964273445.1. Taxonomy (NCBI): domain Eukaryota; kingdom Metazoa; phylum Chordata; class Aves; order Columbiformes; family Columbidae; genus Streptopelia; species Streptopelia decaocto. The sequence continues at coordinate 24,344,819 of NC_138660.1, forward strand.
CTGAATTTTCAGAAATTCTCACAAGCAAATGACACACAGACATGCCCAGTGGTCAAAGTGTGCTAGTACAGTTGCCATGCTGTGTCAGTGCTTCTTAGGAAGTCAGCTAGATAACCAAGCTCTCTTCAGGTACCCTGGATGCTGACAAATTCCTTTCCATTCAGGCTCCTCTTCCTCCACCTTGATCTGTGTGTGAGCGGCTGTCCCAGCCTACACTGAGGCACTTTGCTGGAGCTGACTGTGGGGCTTTACACACTCCGCTGTGGAAATTTGGACCCCACACTATCCAATGAAGAACACAGGTCAGAGAGCCCTGTCATTCTTTTAACTGATTAGTACATAACGCAATCACATTTCTAACACCAACACTGCAACTAGAAAATTATTCCTACGTAGCGTTATTGGTTTGGTAAAAGAAACAGTACTTCCCAGTAAAATTATACTAATTAGGTTTTCCACTCTGACTTGCTGATTACCCTTTGCGGTCATGTCTTATCTTGGTCTATTCAACCAGTATTAACTTTTTTTGAATATTTAATATTTCCGTTTTAAGAAACTCTAGCATGTGAACATCAATTACTAAGTTTATGACCAACTGAGCCCTACTTAAGTGAATTACAGGGGGCTACGCAGGATGTTACCTGAATGGTGTGACACTGCAGGTGCACTCAGAGGCTGCTTCTGCTAGGCAGACTCCAGCTCTTAAGAGTCTATAATCTAAGACAACCAGTCACCAATGAAGGATCAGAATAGAAAAATATAATTACTTTTTTTTTTAAGAGATTAATGCATTTGCAAATGCAGGAAATGATTATAAATAGAGTATCCACCACCCCCAGTCACCCAGCAAGATAACTGTTAATAATAACGGGTAGATGAATAAAGTAGCCAATTCACTGGCACAGACAAACCAGACAACACACTTTTGCGTGGGGAGACTCACTGTTCTCAATTGTTTTTTAGACCAGAAATTAGTTCTAAGAAGATGAATTAAAAAAGAATAGTCACTGATCTCTAACTCACTCCTCCTTATCCCTGTGGGCCTCCCCATTTCTGCCCCTCCTGCACATCTTTGCTGTCGCAACAGGACTTCTGTCCCATCTCTGTATCTGTTCAGCTCCGCAATGATGGGTTAAAGCCCTCCCCAGAAAATCTCCTGGACCTGCCCCACTTCAGTCTCCCCAACAGCTGCCCAACTGTGGGGCTGAATCCCAGCAGTTATAATGATGCACACATTACTTACAGGCAGATTTATCTCCCATTTTTGGGTAGAAGAAGCTGCCTTCTCCCTACAGCGAGAGGGCAAACACATCCAGATGATTTGGGGACAGGGGAGCAGTACAGGTAGGCAGTCTCCCCCATTTTCTCCCCACACTGATACCTGAACATGGTGCGTGATTGGGTTATAAATGCCTCTGCGCATCGCTATTAGCTTGGCATGTTCATCCACCAAATCCTCTCGTTCCTCGGCAAATGCCAGGATGATGCTAAACCGTGGCAGGTAGAGCAGGGCTGGAATTCGATAGCTCCAGGTACCGTTACGAAACAAGGTCTCTTGGTTCAAGACAGGAAATGAAGCCATTTTGCTAGGGTGAAAAAGATAAAACGCATTATATTTTGACCCACCCTTAGCCCTGCAAAATGTGATGGGGCAGATTTTGCCATCCCTACTAGGTGGAACCTCTCCTGCCTTGAAACAAAATTTCTGCTACTTTCAGCTTTGTCTCATTCTTGTGCTTTTCCAAAGAGAACCCACATTACTGTGCTAGCTGGCAACACAGACCAGACTTACCCAGAACAGCCTGCTTGATCTTACTGGAGTGACATAAGGTAAGTACACTAAATACAGTTAATGAAAAAGCTGTCTGTGGTTTGTTATTTCTTTTTAATTAAATTCACAGGCTGGGAGTTTTGTGGGTTTGTAATTTAGAAGATTGTTGATAATCAACCACTATAGTATTTTCCCTCAGAAGACCATTGCTGTATCTCTGCTGATGGTGTTTCCAAAACCCGGTACAGAACTTTTGCTTTGCAAAGTATGAACTTGAAATCCCATATAAACAACATACTGAGGCAATCCCTGACCCCGGCTGTGCCCCCTGTTCAAGGATGGTAAGCAGTAAGCAGGAAAAGAGAAAGAAAGAGAACATTCCTCCCCCAGTAAGATTAAGAACAGTCTGAATGGTGTCCCACTGCATTGGGTGGGACTTCTGGCCAGGCAAAAAAACTCAACATCTGTACAGTGATTTAAAAGCAAAATTAGGGAGGAAGGCAAACATGAGGGGGCATTTAGGGAAGCTGCTTCAGTGTAACTGGTCTGTTTTATCCCCCTCACATGGTCTTTCTTCCTCTCCTCAGACCCCCTCAGCCTTCTGCCCTCTTGCACCAAGCCTCTCCCATGAGCTTATTTACCTTGGTAAAAACCCACTGGCTCAGGGAAATTACGTCTGAACAGAGGGGGAGAAAAAAAAATTTAAAAGGAAAGAAAAAGGATCTCTGACATGATGCACCAGAAACTGAAAGCCTGAATATCCTCTGCTCAGCAGAGAAGGGGGAGAAAAAGAGAAAAAATAAAATAAAATAAATAAAAATCAAGCCTTAGATCTCTGACGCATTGAGTGGGTAGGATGGCAGGGAGAAGATGACAATACAGTATGAGTAAGAAATTCAAATGCCTCCTACCTCAGCTGAGACAAGACTCGCTGTGCTCTTCATTGAGGATTCTCCTATTTACCTAAATCTTGGAAAGCGCTAGAGCAGCTATTGGCCGTGTATTGGATCTGTATGTGTTTGAAGGCTGTCTTGGTAATTCAGGACCAGCTGGAGGCAAACTGAAGATTGCTTATGCAGCTGCAGAGTGCATGTACCTACCTGGAGAATAGTTGCCACTCTTCTACATTACAAGAGAAAATATTATTATTAGCCAGCATGTCTATTAAAACATAGACTTGGTTAACTTTTATTTTAATGTGCTGATCACCAAGTTAGGGCAGCGCAGCTAATTTCAGACAGCACTGTCACATTATGGTCTATCCAGATCCATAGCTAGGCTGCGAGTATTCAAATATTCCTTGCTTTCACCTTCCAGATGCTATAAATATCCATGAGACTTTGGAACTCAGAGCACTGATCAAAAGGATGTCAAATGAACTGTTTTAGCTCAAGCCAGCCATACAGACCTCAGCAAGCCACAGCTCCTTTGCCACTCAGATGCAAAGTGACTGGAGACAGAAGTCTATCTCCAAAGGGTAGCTGCTCCCTCCTCACCGTTGCTGATGATATAGCAGTGTGAGAAAAGGCAGCAGAACTGCTGCTATACGGAAACATTACCAGAATTTGATTGCAGCTATCCAGGCAACAACAAGACCAAAATAGGAAGACCTTCCTAGAGCAACTAACTGTGCTGTTTGCTGCTTACCAGCATGGATGTGGCTATTTATACAGACCAGTCATGGCTGTGTTCTCATGGCTCCTGAAACAGAAGCTCACCAGAGTGCTCCCAGACTATTTAAAGGGAGATTATTTAAAGGGAGATTAGTCAGCCTGTCTAGTGCAGCACAGGTTCCCTAACATTCCTGCTCATGATGCCATTCGGATATTGCCATCCTGCTTCAGGGCAGAGCTAGAAGGAGGAAAAAAAGAAAAAAAAGGACAAAGAAAGAGAGAGAGAGAGAGAGATCAGCGCTGTCCTCCAAAGCCCCCAATACAAAGCGAAGAGATCAGTGTCTGCAGCGCCCAAGTCCCTTCCATATGAGCCTGTCACCAGCAGACATCTCTGCCCATGCTCTCAGCCCCACCACGAGATGCGCAGAGTGGGTGTCACAACACTCTTTTCCTCTTATTGCCAAATGGGGATTGAGGGAAGGCGGGATGTTAAAAGGCTGGGAATAGCTGCCATAGAAACAAGCCTGAGGTTCCTGGACACAGCACCTGCAACTATAATAGAAGAAAATATGAGAACCAAGTGGCTCTTCCATCTATTCAGAGACTAAACAGGGATATGTGTGAATGTATACACTTATACACACATTTGTATATATATACTCCCTACACACAGTGTGGGTATTATGTCTGTATGCATATATATATACAATATGCACTATGTATCCATCTGCAGAGAAACTCTTTTATCCTTTTTTAAACACACTTAAAGTCAGTACTCAGCTCCTTCTACCTTCTCCTTTGTGGATCCTCAAGCAGAGATTGAGTCACAACAGCTTGAGTTTCACACAGAATTGAAAATGGAGAATATTTAAATACGCCTAAAAGTTCTTGAGAGATATATATATAAGCAAAACAGTGCTGTTTTAGTTACTGCTCCAGACAACTGAAAGGAATAGATTTTTCTCTTGACCTCTACCCATTTTTAAAGGCAAAACGACTAGTTACTTATTCCTGAACAAAAGAGAAGTAAAATTAGCGAGTCATTGGCAAGATAGCTACATGAAGAGTGTTCAAAAGCTCATACTCTAGCACTACAGGAATTAAAATCATACACACCCATCCCTCTGAGATTAAATTGCCGAGGGGTGCACGTGTCCATGATGCCACTTTGCTCCCAAGCCCTACTGAAATACCACTGGCTGGCCTGCAAGGAAGAAGAAGGTGGCAGTGGTGCAGCCAGAAGGATCTAAGGACACTGGAAAGACAGAGTTTGTAGACCATGGCAATATCTTTTGAAAGACCAAGAGGTATAACTGAAAAAAAGACAAAGTTCTGGGAACAGAAAGGCTGGAAACACAAGCAGAAGACTAAAGAGCCGTATAAAACCGACAACAATTCTCAGACCTGTATCAATTCACTTGCCTTGGAGAGCAAAGTTAGCTGTACTTCTGTGAGAGAAAGGGGTGAGAAAGGGGAAGCAGAGTTGATGTGGTAATTTTTTTCTAGTAAAAAAAAAGAGGTAGCCAGTAACCTCTTTCCAGAGGACAGAGGTGCTAGTGGGGAGAAGGGCAACTTATCATGCAGCCATTAAGTCAGTATTCCACATGTTGGTATTTACTGGAGTTTTGAATTTATTTCCCAGGCTTATCCTTGAGCAGTGTCCTCTTCAGGGAGATCGACGTTTACCTGGAATTCCTCTCCGAGGGACCATGGAAGCGGCTGCACAGAGATCCCATAGCTCACCTCCAAGCAGAACTGGGCAGATTGGGAGAAAGACGGGCACAATGGAAACCCCTAAGAGAAGCGGTGAGTTAAACTGGAGGAAACCATTACTCATAGTTCACAAGTTATACAGATGTAACGATTTCCAAGGCAGAGACTGTTTCCAGCACACCAGAAGAGTCAAAAGAAATAACAGTTGTCAACAAATGAATCTGTGATGGATCTGATGCCTGGGAGGAGCCCAGGCTGCAGCAAGGGATGGGTGCTGGGAGACACCAGGAGAAGGTACTTGTTCCTTCCACTTCTGTCCTTCAAGGCAGTTCATGTGGACTTGTCTATAGAGCAGGATGAGCCCTTGCATGTTTATTTGCTTTAACCCTCTCCAAGAAAAGTGACTAAAAAGGATAACATTTCCACTGGCCTCAGCTTCTGTAAAAAAACATCCTAAACATGTTCAGGTGCAAGGTGAAATGTCAGTATGTCTTTAAAAACAAACCAGCAGAAATGAGGTAATATCTGAACTCCATCCTTTGGTTCCATCAGAGTGCTCTGCAATCTGTGCAGGAGGCAGCTTGTTCTTGAAGGAATTCAGACAGATCCCAATAAAACAAACCCACCCATTCAGGGAGGCTTTGGGGAGAAAATAAAACCTAAAAAAACCTGAGAGAGTCAAGTGCAAAAACCACCTAAAATTTTGCTTTTCAAGACAAGCACAAGAATCCAGGTCCTGTCTTTGTCTACTCAACATCAGACCTGAACTTACAAATAGGAGACCCAGTTTGCTTCTAGAATAGGTCTATATTTCTGTGTGCCTTTCCTTCTATCTAAACAGCATGACTGTACCCGTATCTGCCAAAGCCCAGCGTCAAAGCGTTGCCTCCACACTTCTTAAACCCCTAGACCAGATCTTACACTAAATCTAGGCCATGGAATTTCTTAACAAGCCAGGCAGCACACGTTTACTTAGTCCAATGAACCACCCTCAATGTAAAGTCAAGAAAGGAGAGTTATCAGCAAGACCTGTCAAACGATAAACTTTAAACAAACTGAACCATTCAGAATTCAAAATTAGAAAAGTACAAAACTAGAATTACTTTAATCCAGCAGCCACTTGGATTAAACGTTTTAACCACACTAGAAACAGAAAGTTTTTCTTGTAGTAAAAACTTCATACCACACTTATAAGGGGATTTTCAGCCTCCCCAGTACATATTTTCTAAACAATCAATCAAGTTCTGCTTTTAAAATGATGTGGCTCAGCCTGGCAGTAGCTCCTGTGCCTGAAAGTGCAGGTTTTCTTGGCACTAGAGAAGAATTACATGAAGCAGCAGAATTTTTCTTAGCATATGTTTGCTGGGGGAATACATAAACTGTACTCCTACCTGAACCTACAAAGTGTTGTATTTCCCTATTTAGCTCCTAGCAATGTGCACTGTTACGAAAAAGTCTTTAAAAAAAATAGAAAGAAAAAAGAGGAAAATAAATACCTTTTTCACTCTGTGTCTCCTGGAAGTCACGTCAAAGGCAAAAAATAAAAATAAAAAACCAACACACCAAAAAGCACTCCTATTGGATTAGGTGAAAGGAAGGTTCACCGCACTCTTACCAACTGGAACCCGATCTGCAAAATCATTTATATTGACAGCAATGTGAGCTGTCACGGATCTCCAGGAAAAGCTAGCAGCTGGCATGTGCACACAAGCTGACATTTAAATAGCAAACCTGTTTTGCATGTAAGGGGAGGTTCCATGTGAGCTGGACAAGTGCTACGGAAAGACTTTAAAATTACCATAGTAATTAAACAGCATATTCCTACCTGCATGGATTGACAGCAGTGTGGAACGGCTGTTATTTCTAATGATTATAAAGTTCAGAGTGCTGTCTTATTTCTTGGTCCTCTTGTCCTCTTGTGCTGAAGAACGTTCCTCTGGTCCCAGCATGGGGACTCCCACTGTTTCTTCTCAGAGTGCTCCTGAACTCTGGGAAAGTTTGCCAAAAGAAGCCACAAAATGGTTATAACCAGCAGGTGACAGTGCCGTGATAATCTGACAAATTCCCCTACTGGCTCCACACACCTCCGCTCCATCAGCATGCTGTTTCTGGATGAAGAAATGGGTCACACAGGAGTCTCCAGGCAGTGGTACAGGAATGACAGGCTGGTGCATGCAGCCACAGCTTCCCACAGCCTCTGCAGAGGTGTCACCAGGGCCACCATGCCAGCAGCTGCAGTCAATGAGCTAATGTGGAGAGTTGGGCAGATAAACAAGGGTCCCAGCTAAGGGAGAGAAGGACGGCATCACCCCTTCTTTCAGCTGTGCCCTGGCTGGCTTAGAGGCAGCACCTGCAGCTTCTGGGACTCCCCAAGCAAATTATTTCACTCCTACCTTGTGCTACAGATCTAATATTGTGCTGTTGCTGTCAGACATGACCTTTCCTATCCCATTCCTTCCTGTTTCTCTTGCTTTCCCCTCTTCTCTACTGTGTTTCCATTGCTGCCATTAATACTTCTTGTCTTTGAAGTTATCTGAAAAAATAAAAACAACAATCCTGCAAACAGATCTTTCTAGTAATAAAAAAGGAGGAAGAAAAGTTTCCTCCTTTGATGGCAGTTGTGGTTGATCTGTGCAAGCCAAATAGGGAGTTGCAAAGGTGTGGAGTTACAACCAACCAACTTAATGTAATGCTTCTGTATTACTATCTTTCCTCTCTCTTAAGCAATCCTGCATCCCTTCTTGTGCCAGCACTGATGCTCATCTTACCTTGGTAAACCATCAGAGGATGTCAGTCTGGCAAAAAACTAGTCCAGAAAAAAAAAAGTGAACAGTTTTCTGCTAGGTCATTGCCCTGGACTGTGTCAGCAGGAGTCAGACAAGCAGCAGAATCTGCGGTAGGAGAGGGAGTGGGAGCATGAAGCTGTTGACAGGAGGAGCAGACTCATCTCTCTGACTGGCAGCTAGCCATTACAGCAAATTAGCTGTATCGTAAAACCACACCCGTGTTTACGAACCTTGCCTAACTGGGCACGTAAAGTATTGCTGTAACAGAGACACACAGGAGAAGCCTGAAGGCACTTGTATCTCGCTATTTTACCTGGACCCAAGCAACAGTCAGTGTGAGGAAAAGTCCCTCCGGAGACAGCGGCATTGATATCCGCCAGACAATAACTTTTAACAGTGACTCCTGGAGAACGTCCAGAGTCAAGCAAAATAGAAGTCATTAAGGAAGGGAGATACTGAAGAGGTTGCCAAGGCGCAGTCTGCCAGAAAGGCAGGCATGAAGGATTGCTTTGTGGATTTCTTCACCTTTTTTCTGCTCCCTGGCTAACAGCAGTGTTACTCAGGTGGTGTTCTGAGTCACACACTTTGCTTCTGAACCCAGAACTGTTCATTTGTTTAACAGAAATCACCTTGCCCAGCTGCAGCTTAAAACTGGCTGTCCATCTCTTTGCAGAGTGGGAAGAACCAAGTGTTGCTTGCTGTGGTGGCAGTGGCTCCCTGCTCCACCTTGGCAGAGTGGCATACATGGCAGAGTGGCCGTGCCTCAGGCCACCTCCACTCCCAAAATGAAGAATACGCTGCCTGGTCCTCCTGTGAGGTTACCCCAGGTGAACCCCAGTGCCTGTGCAGGAAAACCGCGCGCAGCCTGCGGCGCTTCCCCTGTGCAGCCACTGCCAAGCTCTGCCAGCACCTGGCCCTCCAGCACCACTCTTCAGACTGGCAGAAAACCCTCCTTCCTGATGAAAGAAAAAGGTCTTTTTTCCAAACGTGCTGTGTGCCACAACTGTTTTACAAAAACATTCTTCGCTAACTATAAAAAATGGATGTCTCAGTGTAGACATGGTAGGTTTGATCACCTCTTTCCTCTTGGTGTAAATCAAAATCAGTGTCACCAGTGAAGTTTAAAATGGGTGTAGGTCTGAGGATAATCAAGCTTTTCACTCCTATTGTTCCACACTTACTTCATTGCCCTTATATCTGATTGTTGTAATGAAAACGTTTTTAAAAAGGTTAAAAAATGCAAATAGGGTGTGTGGGTGCATTAATAAGAGGATGTAAAAATAATGCAGAAGATAATATAATGACAGAATAGTGAACAATGGAGCATTTACATTTGGAGAACCATGTTCGATTTTGGGTGCCACCTCTTAGGAAAGATATAGCAATAGCTGCAAATGAAGGCTAAGAAAAAGAATTCAGAAGCTAATGCTTGTGAGCATATCTGAAAAGAAATCTGTAGGAAAACGAGAGGTTACCTTTAATGAGTGATACCTAGTCCATTTAAAATTATCAATGTATATTTCCCTTGCAAAATGTTGAAACCTGAATCTACTCATTCCTTGAACTATTAGAAATGCAAGCCCAGATCAGGTAATTCAGTATTTTTGCTATGCTATATGGTGTAGCAGCTGTTGTCAGGCAGCTATCATTAAAATCCAGAGGTCTTCCATGGAGTCAGGCCACACGAGAGACAATTACACAGTTTTGCAAATTTTCAGTTAAAACACTATTGGCTGCTCTCCAGACATTAGAGAATATGGTATAATTAGTGCAGAACACAAATCCTATAGACCTGAGGTCTGACTGAAAGTCTGCTCTGTCAGAGGGAAAAAAAAGCAGCAAGAAAAAGCCTGAGTAACAATAATAATGAATGTAACACTGGGAAAACACGGTTCACTGGACAAGGAAACATCCACTGTTTTCTTTGAATTCCAGTTCTGGTTAAGGAAATAAACCTTCGTGCATATTTGAAACCAGCACCTCACTGTCCTTGTCAGCTGTAAGAGCGACAGGCATGAGGAGCAGGTAGTCTGGGTTTGTACCATTCCACACTCCTTTCACCCCAGCTAAGTTACTTTTGATTTCCGTCAGGAGGAGTAAGCAAAGAATTGTGCTGCCAGTGCTTCTTTCTCAGTAAACAATAGCCTTTTACAACATATTTCCTTTCATCATGGAAAGAACTGGGCAAAACCCAACAAATACTCACTCAACCCAAAGGGCAACAGCATCACCCCATAATGGACCTGTAAACCTGCTGACACTCCATGGTGGGTTGTGGGTTTGTTGCTGGGAAGCTCCCGTACCCTGCAAGAGACGATGTCCAGTGAACAGCCTGCCTATGATACACATGACACCCTTTTTCCATTTGGAACAGGAAAAATAAGCATACTTTTTTAGCTAAATTAATAGCAAAATCTATGGGAAGCAAAGGAAGAGAGGTGGTGCAAGTTATATACAAAAAGAGGACTGAAGAAGCAGGATTTAGCCCTCAAAATAGCAACACTGGGAAGGAGTGACTGCAGCAATTTAATGACAGGAAAATGCAATAAAACTGAAGTCCCTTGCTTTACGTACTCTGCCAGATCTGGGGACACTCAGATAAGCAAGTCTGGAGCACAAAGCTAGGGAGATTCACCCTGGAGCGACTCTTGCGACACAGAGGAGCTGAAATTCCAGTGCATCCCTCATTCCAGCGTCCTGCTGCCTCACAGGCCAGAGGCGTGTAGGTCTGATGGTGACCTTGATTAATCATTACAGGATTAATTGCTGACAGCCCTCTATGCCAGGTCAGGCCCTCAGCTGATGTAAAGGGACACTGACACTGGTGACCATGAAGCTACGATGACCGAGCTTGTGTTAGCCAAAGCTTTACTCAATGAACATTTGGCCTTCCACAGAGCAGACCAGGCATACAGCTGCATTTTAAAAGGAAAAGGGTAACATCATGGCCAACTAAAATATTTTTAGATGAACAAGGCACTTGGCAAGTTCAGTGAACTTGAAAAAGGAATAAATCAAAGGAAAGACTAGCATCAACTTCAGCAAGCGATATGATGCTTTTTGTAAGAGTCATTCAAACTACAGGCTTAAAAATACCAAGTGAGTTATCCAAGGATGAGGTAAATCTTCTATGTATAGCAGTGCACAGGTATCTACAGGAATTACAGGCTTGTTTGTCTTCCTTTGAAGCCTTTGGCCCTATGCTGCCTACAGAAAAAGGACATTCAAATAATATCAAGCAAGCCCAATGAACAGCAGTTGTAAGCACAACCTGAATAAGAAATTGAAGTATTTCAAGGGCGAAAATTATAACAGGAGTTTGGATGAACAGATACAAAAAGCCTTAAAGTAATACCAGACTGGCTCTGCTATACCCACCCCAGTGCCCAGGTATGTGAACACACATGAAATTAAAAAACAACTTACAAATACTTCATCTCAAATGGCTTTAAATAATGTAAAGCAAGAGCAGTTTCTCAGCCAGTGGGCCTTAAAAGTGTAAGCAAATACCATTTACTGTTTCCAGTTATTTGAGTTTGCAGATTTGGACTGAAGTTTCACCCAGCTGTTAAAGATTTATACAGGAGGTTTAACAATGCTCTGTCATTAAGCCTTTGGCACAAGCAGTGCAAAGGACATTCAGGGCATGTTTGTACTAACTTATCTGGGTAAATGGAAAGCTGTTCCTTTAAATTATGTTTGCTGTGACTCTGGAAACCGAGCAAACAAAGTCTGAGCGAAACTTCACTCTCAAACAGAAGTGACAGGAGGTACTAGGACTGAAGGACAGGGATCTTCCATAGGACCCACCTGCCTCAGGATTCACAACTGAATTGCAAATCTCTAACAACTTGGGGGAGTTTAGTTCAGACTTGTTGGACGTACCTCATCCCGATGGCAAATGAGAGACTGGTTCAGCCCCAGACTGTCAGGTGAGTAAAATCCTATTCTGGGGGGATGTTAGAAGATGAATGGTTTGGGGAAGAAACCTCAGGCCACAAACAAAGGCACAGATCCAGTGCCTGAAAAAGAATCAACTTTGCTCTACAAGCAAAGTTAAAGATTTATACAAACAAAGTCACACTGAAGGAGTCCTGTGCAACCCAGACTGAGCACAGCTGTGACGCTGTTGAAATACTGGCTGATGGAGAGGAGGGACAGCACTGGCACAGCCTTACAGTCTAAAAACCACCACAGGGAGAAAGTCTGGTCAGAGAGGAGACCCAGCCCGCACAGAACAGGCATTAATGTCACCAACTAAACAGCAAACATCTCCCAAACCAACCAACCAACCAACCAAACTGTGTGTCTTTTTCCAGGGGCAGGACAAGTTGTGATTTTTTCCTGGCAGATGTTTATGTGTGATCTTGCTTTAAAAAAATATATAAATAAAGGCAGGAAATATGAAAAACAGCCTGTTTTCCTCCTAACGCCAAGCTGATCTTTCCCCTTAGCCGATCTTTCCTTTCTCTCAGGGGGGCAGTTGCTGTGTATCCAGTATAGCTGTGAACTTCACCCCAGCAATTTGGTGTATTTTTAAATGCACAAAGTAAACAGCGACTCAAATCTCATAAGAACAAACTAGCTCTTGAGATATTAAAGTACTGATGGATTCAGCCGTTACTGTCAAGCTGCCACTTCCAGGTCTAGCTGAAAATAAGAGATTGCACTGAAATAACAAAAAGATTTGAAAACATTTCGCTGAACTTGCAAAAAAAAAGAAGACTAATTGGCTGACATTCATTTTAAGGGATGGACAGAAATTTTATTCAGGTCTGATTTTCTCCAGGCACAAATTGGGACTGGTAAATCCAATCCACTTTAAGACCAACTGTAAATATAGGAGTATGTGTGAAATGCCACAGTAATTATCAGAAAAGAAGGACCCAGAGACAAAACACCCATTGTCCCGCACTGCCATAATCTGGAGAGGACATTTGCAAGACAATGTAAAATGCTTTAACTATATAATTACCATTATCTGTCACTGAGTATGTGGCCAATGCCTGGGGTTTTTACTCAAATTCTCTTTTTGCAAGTAGCTTGTTCGATGATTTCTATAGGGTATTATATCATCATTTTTACCACAATACTGCCTGAAGGCAGTATTTCATGTTTCCAAGCAGTACACCATGGAAGCAGCCTCATTAGATCTAAAATAAGAAAAACTGACAAGACTCAGTAAAATCAAAACAATCTAGAAATCTCATCTCCTCCCTGCCTTTTCTTTCCTAGCAAAAATTGTCTTTGAAACAGGTGTCTATGAAAAAACAGGTCTAGCAGGTTACTCAGTCCACAAAACCTGGACTTCACTGGTCCAAAAGGGAGCAATTCCTGAAATAATGACCCCTTCTTAGGAGAAACTGCAGCCAGCTCAAATAAAACTTAGGAAGAGCAACAGGGACACACTGAGCAACTAGAAATCTAGACAAAATGCCTGCTTTTCACTTGAGGTCAGAAATGTATGAAACATCAAATGAAAAATAATGAAAAAAGAGAGAATACTCAAACTGGTTCATTTTTTCTTTAATTACACTACTGTCCAGAGCTCTTTTGAACCTATCAAGCTCATGTTATGCTATTGTACTTAACACTGAGTTCCTGCTCAAGTAACTCAGAAGAAAGAAGGCTATGGGAGGAATATGGGAATATTCACAAGCGATAGTGTATACCACTCTCAGTCTAGAGATGGGGAGCTACGACCCAGGAAAATCCCTGACGTGCTCAAGATTGCCCAGGGAACTGGAGTAAAGCTGAGAAATGAAATCTGCTCTTGCAGGACCCAATTCAGTGCCACAGCTGTGAGATTCACTACCCGCATCCCAGCCTTGCTCTTTCCGTGCTAAAAAACTGGGAGTGAAGAGGAGGGTGACAGAGGAGGGTTCGAAAGAAAGGTCTGAAAGGGAAAGGTTCACCCTTTTTCACAGCACGTGGGTAAAGTGAGCTATGGTTGAGGAGACCATGTCACTTATTTGACAAAACAATAGAGTTCCTGTGGATGCACATGCAGCCAGAGAGTGCTGCGAGCATGCCTGTGTTTCTACAGTGCAATGCTGCCTGGCTGTAGTGGGCAAACTGGTGGCAAGTTGTGAGGGGCTTCTGGATACGATTGCCTAAGCCCAGAGCTAGTGCCTCAGTCCCAGCACAGAGAGACTGCTCTGCACTGGGAACAGCCATCCTGCGATCTCCCCTTGCATGCCAGGGTCCTCTCCCAGGGCTAAAAAGAGCTCTTCTGGAGGGTAAGTCTGCATGACTGATGCTGTTTGCTGAAGAGCTTCCAGAGTTGTCTATCAAGTATTTTTCCTGAGTTACTAAAGACACGTGCAGTCAGTATAACAGGCTATAAGAATAGTATCAGCTTATGTCAGGTTTGAATTCAGCTGAATTTAGCTTGATGCAGTTGACAAGGTAGCACTCCAAACCCGCCTGGCATTTCAAACCAGTAGAAACCAGTCTAACAGGATTCTGATGTCTTATTGACTCCTGGCTCCCTTGAAGCTATGAATTTGCAAGGAGATTCACCAAATGGGCACTCCTTGGACCCTCCACCCAATAACCACTGAGGGAGGAAAAACTGAGAGGTCTCCTATTCCTTGTTGAACAAAATCAGCCCTCTTCTTTCCCTGCTTCTGTGTGGAAGCTTTCAAATGAAAAACCCTTTGAGTTCTTACCTCTTTGCAGTTCAAATAACAAGCCATGCTCATTTCTTCCATAACAAGCGTCTCATACGCAACCAGCAAATCTAGAAATAGAAGTGGATATCATTATATTTTTCTCCAAGAGCAGTGCAGGTGTTGTCTGCCCCAGGGACACTGGGCAGGTCTGTCTGTCTTGAAAAGCTTGAGCCAAGACATCTGCTAACCTCTTCTAAGTATCCTGGCATTACTAAATCTCTCTGCTTTCAGCAAGGCATTGTGCCCAGGACATTATTTCTCCTATCATGCTCTTGACTAAACCATTTCATCACAGATTAAACTTTCTATATCAGAGTCCTTTAATTTTTTAAGTGTAAGCTTTATGGTGCATATCCTTTCCATGGCTAGAAGGCTTCACATGCTCCAAACAGAAGAGAACAAACAAAAAGGAACAAGGACTCACAACTCCCATGTGCAACCCTGTATAACAGGGGAGATCATCAGGCAGGCTGCTGGGGGCCTTCCTGCATGCTTGCGTAGTACTTTGGTATCTTATGCTTTAGGGCTATGTCCTGTGATTTGCACCTAACTTGGAGTTGATAGCCAAGTACTCTCCCCAGTCAAGGAGATGCAGTCATTTGGTTTTTGAATTAATCACTCACCTT
The DNA here is from genome assembly GCF_964273445.1 of Streptopelia decaocto. Taxonomy (NCBI): domain Eukaryota; kingdom Metazoa; phylum Chordata; class Aves; order Columbiformes; family Columbidae; genus Streptopelia; species Streptopelia decaocto. The sequence goes on from NC_138660.1 coordinate 24,360,002, forward strand.
CCAGGGATAAGCTTGGAAAACCTCATGAGGTTTAGACCGCAGCTGCTTAGCAACAATTTCACTAGTATCTTCTAAGCAGAAATAAGGAATGGGATAGCATCAGGGGTAACGACATTTCATAATCAGCAGGAAAAAGTAAAGGGGGCTTCCTTTAGAGGCAGGAGGTCTTGTTAGTATATGGACATATGTCAACTATGTGAGAGGAAGAGGATGAGTTTTATACCTTTTACTTCTCGAGATTCTCTAAAAATCTTTCACCATTGCATGTGCACTAACTGAAGGAAAGGAACAAAAATAAGGTCAGCTTTTTGTTTAATTAGTTTTTAAGAGCTTATAATGAAAATCAGAAGGGCTTGTAGATTTGCACTTCTGCTCTTCTGTATGCTTTAAAAATTAGGTTGACTCCCCCTACACAGCTGGACAGCGTGTGTTTATATATGCATATATATGTGTACATATGTAGAATAGCTCCAGAGAGAGAATTCGGTAACATCTTAGCTATAGCCCATAGCTACATCTACTATGCAAGACCCAGGGGATGAAGCATGGAAGGCAATGGGATAGGGCTGGACCACTTGGAGATACATGGATTGAACAAGTACATCCATGAGCAGAGATGAAAATCATTAGTGGTATACAAGAAAGCACATATTTTAAATCATTATTTTTGACTTGTAAAGAATCTGTATATAGTCAAAAAGATAAATCATCCTGGCAGCAGAAAAATATACAGTTATTTAGTGTTATTCACTATGTACTGATATTTATTTGTTAATTAAAACAAAGTAGCTGCTATAAATACTCCATGTTTCATGCAGAAGGAACTCTGTGAAGGCATGTATCCATTTCTGTTATATGTAAGTAACAATTTATAGGATACACTCATTTTGTGTTTATATTTACACATGTGCTTACCTTTACCTGTAGAAGGTCCCACAATGACAGACTTAATTCTGGAAAAAATTTTGTATCTAGCTAGGCCGTTTGGGTAATTTTTAGCTGTTTTAAATGTACTGGTTTCTCTCTCCAAGCCCAGTTCACTTGGTCTCATGGTGTCTAAAGCACATGGCTTTGGAGGCTATATTAAATGAATCCAATGTATTTATTTTTAGTCTCTGAAGTGTTTCTAAAATAGCTTCTCTGTAACATATGTGCAAGACATAAAGGTTTTATTATCATAAGCATGTAAAAACCTGCATAATCCTCTCTTGGTTTTGCTTGCTATAAAAAAGGTACCATCACTAAATCATAGAAATAACATCATTCCGTTACCTGTCTCACCTGAAAGACTATCTCAAAATCAGAGCAGTTGCAGTTTGATTCTGTTAGGACACGTGACAGAACTAAAACTTGTTTACAAAATAAGTACAAAGTGTTTGTTTCCTGGAAACATGTGGGGTCAAACAATTTTATAATCTTTCAGCCAGCCCCAAACATATCGTCTACTTTTCTCTGGCTTCTGCTGTGAACCTCTTTGGTCCATGTCTCACTTTCTGGTTGGTCTGTTCTTATGCTCCTCCTGGTTTCTCCACCCCTGTGCCTTAATCAAATAATACCTTGGCCTTGCACCTAAATAGTTCAAATTCCATTGTGACATATTGTGTCCGTTTACTTTGGACAGGGACATGTGCTTAACTGTCTCTTGCCACCATCTAAAAGAAAGGACCAGAACTGATAACAGGTCCAAGCAGGGTTATCCCAACCAGTAACAATGAAAATATAAATGTATGTATAGTCAGGCAGCTCAGGGCCCTGGTGGCTTCAGGTGAAGGTGTTGCCATGCCCAGAATCTTCTGCTGGAATTTAAGCCCTCTGTAACAGGGGGGGCTCAACAGGACAGAAGAGTGCCTCACGTGCACCAGCTTAAATCTGTGCATTAGCTTAAACCACTGATGAGGCTAAATGAATTCATAGCTACATCTGTTGAGAGCTATATCTGCCGGAGCCCAGGGCTGAGTCTGTGGGTGTTACTATTCCCCTGACTCAGACAGAAATATCTCCCGATGCAAGCGCAGACCTGAGCCCGTGCAGAGCTCCGGCGCCGGCAGTGGGGCCCACCCCCATGGCACTCCTTCAGGGATCCACACCCACGTGAGCAGCAACGGCAGCTGATGAGTAAGGCCTGCTGCTGGATTTTGGACTGTGCCCCATCCCTGCAGAGCTGTTTTTGCCTCATTATGATGCACTGTGAGATATTTTAGAGATGACATTCCACTCCACTTCAAAACGAGGAAGAAGGGGAAAAAAATAAATCTATGCCTAATATATGAGCAGGGATGTATTGGGGGACTGATAGCAGTGGGAGGCAGAGGTTTGTTGTCACTTTGCACAAGACTCTCAAAATAATTAAACCATTTTAGAAAGAAACTGATAAGATGCAGCAAAGTCAGCATTTGCATGTACATCCAGATTATATTTAAAGAGGAAATATTAAAGGAGCCATGTTAACTATGAGGGCTTGAAGACAAAATCTTGTCTAAAAGAGTTCCACCTGATTCATCAAGTATACATCAAAGGTGCATCCCTATATTCAGTGTGCAAAACCTTCCAGATGAGTCATTAATAGGGCTTATACATGCAGCAGCTTCAATACATGAAAAGAAATAAAAGATTATGTGACCTTCTGCCTTTCTACAGCATTAAAACCCTACACTCAAAGCAGTAAGTAATTTCTGCATGGAGACCCCAAACTTTCCATTGAGCTACACATAATGTAAAGCAGCATTCAGTCATGGCTGGATTTAAGGTGATGGCAAAACTAACACAGCACCAGAGAACTCACTGTAGGGGTTCATTGCCCTCCATGTTGAAAGCACCTGCCTGCCACAATCCTGACACATTTTGTGTGCCACTCAGACACATCAATATTGTTATCTTCTCCCTGGTGTTGGTGGGGATATGTTGTACAGTCAGACAAGAGCAATTCATCTGCTGTGACTGTGTGTCCCTATACAGAACAACCATATACTCAGGTTGTATTCATACCTGTTATTTCCTGCTTCAAAACGCCCCTGCATTGCGTAGCTAGAGATTTCAGCCTGTCTCTAACTTTAATGAAGCAATGTTCATTACCCTTCCAGACTAGGCAACAACATTGTTGAAGATGTCCCTGCTCATTGCAGAGGAGTTGGACTAGATGACCTTCGAAGGTCACTCCCAACCCAAACTATTCTGTGATTCTATGATTGTATAACATTGGCAAATTGAGCATTTTTCATTTCAAAATCATTAAGCATTATGTTTATAATTTCTTACTACAGTACTTAACACTTTTCAGCCAGACAGCACACTTCCCATTTTTCAAGGGGAGTTGATGAAGCACTGGAACCATCAGCAAGCAGAGCCACCAGTCTCACCCTACTGCACCCCTTATATTGTGAGAAAGGCTGAGCGCAGGGAGCCAAAAAACTCCCCCACAAATTATTTCCTTGTGGTGGTGGAAGGGAGCGTGTAGAAGAAATCCTCCCAGAGACAGAGGCTGTCAGCTCAGGGCCAGCACCAGACACAACAAAATAGCCCATTACCCAGGGTGGCAAATCTCCAGGGGCAGCAGCAGTCCTGGAAAACTGCTGCTGAGCCGAGTCTGAGTGTGCGGAGCAGTAGGTTTGGCAAGGAAGGAAGGTGGCTCTTCTCAGCAGATAAGGGTTGTACCCCTTGTGTTTCAGCAGCAGCTGGCGCAGCCAGCCCAACTTCCTGGGGCTGCCAGCCCCCAGCAGCTCTCTTTGCACCAGTGCCCACCAGTGACAGACCACACGGTCTGCCTCCTCCACAGCTTCTGCAGCTGCGTCCGCCTGGCATGTCACAAGATGAGCAAAAAGGGAGAGATGATCCACCAGTGCTAGAATGAACCTCCTGCCTCAGGCTCCCGGATCAAACTCTGGCCAGACTAAACCCATCTGAAATACCTGCAGGTCTACACAGCTGCAATTTCAGTTTTCAGGCTGCAGCTTCTGATACTAAAAACATTCTTATGTTCTATTAGATCTAACTGCTTAAAAGGAGCTGCTTGTTTGACACGCAACACCCTCTGAATCCCTTAGGAGCCCATTCTCTTTTTCAGTAGGGACCAGCAGCTCATTGTCAGCATCCACAGCCAGATTATGCCTTTAAACACATCCAGTCCCACCCTCCCAGAAGCAGCAGCAGTCCCTGTTTCCCACACACATCCACCTGTCCAGGTCCACACTGCTCTAAGAACCTCGGTCCTTTTTACAATCTTTATTAGCATTTTAGCTAATGTCCTCAAGTTCAGCTGCTCTTGTGCAGCAGCAAATCTATGGCATTTTTTCACATTGGCAAGTAAAATTTCTCTACAGTCAAATTTCTGGAGGCTGAATTATGTGTGAGTCAAAATGCATATCTCTAATGTTGCTGTATGTGCATCACTTACTGGTTTTACTGTTGTTATCTTTCTCTTTTTCCCTACAGACTGCTACTTTGGAGTTCTTGAACTACAGGGAAGTATGTTTGCCAGCAAAGCACGTTCAGGTAGGTGGTGATGCTGCAGCAAGAAATGTGATCCCAGGACGGTATGTGAATATACTTGGGATGAATTACTCCTGATGTTACACCCACCTGTGACTATAAGAGGTGAACACCTTCTTCAAATATTTACTGCAAATACTCAGACAGGGATAGTTATGGTCCACACCTGCTTGAATCATTCATTCTCTGTCACTGAATAGCTTGACTCCTACCAGAATAGTGTAATACTAAATTTTAATGTATCCTTTTAAACTCATCCCTAGTTTTTAATACACTTAAAGTAATTGCAAAAGCCAATGCTATTTGATTGACATATCGATAAATGGTTTCTCAATAATATCTTAGAGTATTAATTTTTGAATCAGAAGCATTGCCTTCAAAAATATATTCTGTTCTTGAAATCTTCACTGAAGAAATTTTAAAAATCTATGTTGTAGCCACCACAATAAACAAGTGCTCCCTCACCCCTGCCTCTTCTAGAAAACCCATCCACTGCTATATTCGCTTCTCGTCAAACATCTGGTTTGTTAGGGACTGTTTGGCAGCCTGACAGCAATCTAGCTCTTCAGTGTGGACACCCTTCATTCCTCTGATGGATCCAAAAAACCCTATCTGGCAAAGATAACCACACTGGTTCGATAGCGCTTCCTCAACACATAGTTACATCTTTGTGCAGCCCAGCTGAGGGAGTTTCATTAAGCCATGCAGAAAGCTCCATCTCTACCAAGTATCTTTGTAAAAGCCCAACAGTGACATCCATGTACTTTCATATTCACCAGGTAAGCGAAAGGGGGAAACAATCTTCTCCACGCATGCGTCCACTCCCCCACACACACGCTCACACATCTATTTGCCTAATGATTTATTTGGAAATTCACATAGTTTTGAAATCACTGATGAGTAGCTCCTGTGAAAACTTTACCTCATTTTTGAAGAAAACACTAGCAGCAATTTGCTAAGCATTGTAAACTATGTTGACGTTGCAAAGGCCACAAAAGAGAGACAGGTCTCTGCCCCTGTCTGAGTGGCATCAACAAGGACAAGGGGTAGCCACTTGAAGCACATAGGAACTTTGATATAGAAGAGATTGCTGCAGGTTAATCTCCTCAAGTAGCAAGGCATAAAACAGTTTCTAGAAGAGAATAAATAAAAAATAAGTGACTGTTAGAGTTTAGGGCTAGGAAGGATTATAGGTGTAATATTAGTTGTGGTCCAGTTAACAGAAATGCTTCCATCACAGTTGCAAGGATCAAGCCTTTGGGGTTTTAGTCTTGGGACAGTAAGAAAGGCGCAGGAAAAGAAATAGCCTCTTCTTTCTTCTCAAGCCATCTCCAACAGCAGCTGTTTTTATTTCGCTGTTCCACCAAGCTACAGAAACAGAAACAGGCTTAGTGAATCTCTACACCTCAGAGCAATTTACAAACCAAACCTAACACCACAACCAACAAACGGGTCCTTCATACACTTCCAGTAACACTGGAAACAGTCCCAGAGCAACCACTAATTCCAGACAGTCCAAAAGTCTTGGCAGAATTGAAGTCAGGATCCAAATTTAGCAGCTATGAGCTGCATGCGGTGGTGCAGGTAATGAAAGGAGAAAGCAGACTGTAGAGCCCGGAAGCAGAACAACTCAGACTCAGCACATGATTTCAGGTAGTGACCCTTCCTTTATAAGGATAAAACACAGAGGCTTCAAAAATCTTTGGAAAGCAGAGGATTCACAGTGATGTCCCAAATGCCCCTGATGTTCCAGGGTCAGGTGGAGTGACCCTGGGGGTGAGCAAGGAAAAGGCTTGTGCCACATGTGGGTCCACGTTGATTGCAGAAGACTCAGAACAAAAACTGAGATGCTTACCTCCTAGAGTATCTTGCAAAGAGTATATACTGTAATGTAACAAACTCAGTGATAAGTGTAACTTCTCAAAACAACATCTAATGACTAATCCACAGCACTATTTTATGCCTTTCAGTGAATTGTCAATTCTATAGTCACACTTCCTATACAGCATCTCATTCTACTATTATTCATGTTAGCCCCATCAGTCACAAAATCGCATTATGTACTTAGAAAGGCTTTGACAGCTCTAAGAATTCAACAAGACAAAGCCAGCAGTGAATGCTTAACTAATCAGTTCACATTTTACCCAGCCTTGCAAAAGCTGAAGAATCAACTGCTATTTTGCTCTTGTAGTGGTTTGCCTCCTAAAAATGCTTGGCTGAACTGGTATAGCCCATGCACTGACACACAGTGCAGCAGGAGCCCTGTGCTGATGTCCCCATGTCACCGAGGGGGTACACTGGCACTCGAGGGCAACACTAGGAAACAAAGACAAGTCTCTGCACTTTGGGCTGCTGCATAATCTTGTCTCTTTTACCTTCACTTCTCGACAGTTATGGATTTTTCTTCATTTATCTGCACCGCAGGAGTGTTGTTAATAAGTGTTAGAAGGCACCCAGCCCTGTAAAAGGCATTAATTATTCTATTACAGGGAGAAGTACACAGATAATAGACAGATTAAAAGAGCTCTCTCTCCAGCTTTTACTTTCTGTTCTATAACAATTTCACCCTTAAAAACAAGGACGCAGCCATTACCTGTTTCCACTCCAAATCAACTAGTAATCTACTGCTCACAAGTAACAAAAGGCAGTGGGGTCATCAGCTGAGCAAATATGGTCATTTTTCCAGTAACATGTGTGGCACTACAGTGTGTCATGGCAGGACAACCATGAGCACATCAAAGCAATGTTTGGCATGTTAAATAAGGGTTGTAAGGTGATGACCTCAGACAAAAAACCCTGGGAAGCCCCCCATTATTCTAAACACATAACACAATGTGGCCTCTGGACTAACCAGAACTTAGTCCTCTCTTTTCCTATTTTGTGATGTTTTGTTTTTCTGTCTCCAGCTCTAATTCAGAAAAAGCTGATGGAGTTGTGGAGACTACCTGTCTCCTGCTGCTCGGCTGCTGATCCATCCTCTCAGTTGCCATAGAGACAAGATTTGGAAGCCATGGATGGGCTCAGGAGAGAAGCCGCTGGTAGGCTCTCCACTGGTGGGCTCCAGCAGGACGTTTCTCAGCAGGTACTGAGAGAGTCCAGTTCAGTCTCTGAAGGTGAAGAAGAGTCAGAAGGTGCGAACCTGGTGGCACACGAGACGGACTCGCACACACATTACATTGCCATTCAAAGAAATTCCAAATACTACCGGTCCATGAGGCTGCCAAGCAGAGGGAAAAGAAAACCTTCAAGAGAGGCAATGTACACAAGGTGTGCTACAGGTGAGTACTGACCCAAACAACTTGATGCTTCCTTCTCCAGTGAGATTAGGAACTATAGGAGTGAATGAGATTAGAAAAGGGACAGGGAAGGTAGAAAGTGGCTCAGCGATCAGCACACTACTGAACACCCCTGCCCTACGGCACAGCTGGCAGAGGGGCACCATCCTGCTTTGCTCAGCCTGGAAATGCAAAATGGTTAGACGTTTAAACATGCTTCATGGTGGAGAATCTAAACAAATGGGGGACTCTGATCTACCAGCCCTCTGCTTTCTATGAGAAAAGTAATTTAAATAAAGACATGAAGCTGTCAAGAAATAGGAACTTTTCAGCATACAGAAAGAACATATTCAAAAGTAGTGAGATCTATACAAGTAACTGTATGGCAAGCTGAGCAGTGTATAGAGGGAACAGTCAGCAAAAATAGAGCAGTATGTGTAGGGACCAAGCCTGTGGAAACTGCAGTGAACCATTACAAGAGAGGACCAAGACTCCTCTGAAAATGCAGTTGCTGCCACCTTACATTGAATACAGCTGTAAGAAAACCTAAGCTCCCTTTAAACTCGGGGGCTGAAATAACGGGAACACCATCCAGAACATACAGGCACTCAGGCCTGGCTTCAGTAGAAATGGAAGGAGTTGGCTTTCTCTGAGCATGAACAGTAGCATGACTGCAAGGCCAGACTTTCACTGAGCTGGCACCTCATCTGAGCAGCTGCCTGTGACAGCAATGAGAAAGAGATGAGAAGCCGAAGAGAGAGCCAGGAAGGGAACTATCACAACACACTCAGAAGCACTGGAAACAGGGCTGCAAGGGAAAAGTGGAAGTAGTTCTAATCTAAACGTTAAATGAGAGAGACCTGGAACTCTGAACACAGAAAATGTCCTTTACTTGATCTCCCAGGAGCTGAGAGGAACTGTATTTTATAACTGATTATAACTAAAAGAAATCGCAGTGAAGATATTTATCCTATCTTCAGATTATAATCTAATAGAAACAGTGCACTGAACTCTGAACTTTGGCTAGCTGCATGACTCAAAATGATACAACACTGCTACTGATGTTTGAGTGCTGTGCAAGCCACTGAAAGCTATTGCTTTGTTATGCAGTAGTAAAGCACATTGCTTTGGCCCCTGAAAGCAGAAAAAGTTCTCTAAGAAAACAAAGAACAGACATCCTCCACCCTAAAATAAAGGAGGTCTGGGAAAAGTCCCCAAGCAAGTAAGTGTGTCCTGCCTGCCTCACCAAGGGAGACACGCTATTTTAGCAATATAAAGGCCCATTCAGCCCTGTGGCGTGGACAGAAGGAACGTTCCCTCCCTTCTCCAAGTTTCCAAGCAGACAGCAGCAGAGCAAAGGGCTCCTGTTTAATATTCTGCTACTGTTGTCAGTGAGGTTTGTGGATAAACCGAGTGTCGCCTATGCCAGAGCAGAGCTGCTCTCCACCCTGCCAGAGCAGAGCTGTTCTCTCACCGCCTTCCCAGAGCACTGCTGCAGAGCAAGCACAGCAGAGACTTGCTTTCTTCTGCTCCCCGAGCATCACCGCATCCAGACTGCTGCTGAGGAGGCCCTCTCCCCTCTTACCTGCTCCTGCCACTGCAGCAGGACCAGCGCAGAAGGACACACCTTCTTCATACATCTGCAGCGTCGTGGCATCAGGACAACGGCACACGAGGACATTCCTCCTATCTAGCCCCTGTCATTGAGGAAGGACAAGCTAAAAGAAGGGCTTCTCTCTTAGTAGCTTGTTAGAGCATCCACAGAAGCTGACCTGCACTTCCCTCCCACACCCCCTCTCTGTGTCACCACTGCTGAAACAGGATCTGTTCCAAACAGGGCTTTTTCTTCCATATCTGCAATCGTTCAGCAGGACACGCTGGGAACAGCATTTCTTATCTCCAGTCCGCACAGCAGGACCTGGGCTAGGAGCAATAGCTCTTTCTCCAGCATGTCCGTAGCAAGTCCAGCTCAGAGCTACAGCTTTTAAATTCAGCTAAGTTTGTGTAAGCAGCTCTTCTACCCTCTCCCTCTACTCCACTGATTCCGTCCCCTCCCCCCGAAACTGGACAGCGGGTGCTTCTACACCAGCCTCATTTGTAGCAGAACCTTCTTCTGACAGCACTTGCTGACGTGCATGGGAGCCAGGGATGGGTGAGCTCTTTTATCTTGACTTCAAACCCATTTGAACAGCAGCTATCAAGAGTCTGACTCAAGCTCAAATGTTAACCTGTTCTCATTTTGCTTAGGGAATGACTGGGGGGGAGGAGAAGGGAAGGAAAAAAGAAAGGAAGAGAGGGAAAGATACAGGGGAAAATACAAAGTAAGTACAGAACAGGAAAAATAAAGACTCGAGAAATGAGAACAAGAAAAATAATGTACAAGAATGTAAATCCAGCAGAGAGAAAGGTTTTTATATAGGCACCCTTTGCATCAGCCTAGCTTTGGCTTATGGCCTAGGAGCTGTAAAACATAATAGATGCTTTCCTTTAACTGGAAAAAATAGTTTGTTTTTTTTTTTTTAAGCAATCTCCTCTGACAGAAGGATAAAATGTTTAAACTATTCAAAAAGCAAAGACAATAACTCAAGCTAGCGTTTCATAAGCCTTTGGCACTGTTTTAGGGAGTTTTCAAAGGCTGGATTTCACCCTTTCCCTCTGAAAATCTGTAGCATTGATTAAAAGGGTGGATCAGAAACCAGCTTCAGTCAGAGCATTGACCTGCCTGTGCTGTCACCAGTTTGAAATGCAAACAGAATTATGACTTAGACCAAAATATTTCTAATAAAAAACAACAAGGCCATTTATCAACAGGCCTCAAACAACAGGAGGTTTCATTTGAAAAGTGAGATGCATCCTCTCCTGCCAAGTACTGCAGTAATAAGCCATGGACTTAATACAACTTGGGCTGCCTGTAAAAGGATCAGAGGTTCATCTGAGGGAAACTGGAGAAGCAATTAAAAGTAAAGCTCCTGTCTCACCCAAATCTAGCCTTGATTTATGCAGTAAACTGAACATCTACTGTGTGCCTGAAAGCAGAGCAGTAATGAAACCCTGACTTGGAAAACCAAATATTTCCATGCACAGGCAGGCACAGCTAAACCTTTTCTGCTTAAAGAATTGCACTGAAAACCACTGATGTTGGGACCAAATTTTCAGTGGTGAGAGTGCTACTCGCATACATAAGGACTGATAATGTGTATCTACCTCCACCTTTTCTCTATTGCATTTGCAGCTGTGACAAAGCTGTACAATCTTGCACTGTGCAAGCTGATGACACTTCAATCTTGTTTGAAAATCCAAGCTAAAATGTAGGTGTCTTTGTATCTGTGGTCTTCCTGTTCCCTTTGGTGTAAGCAAACCACTACCTACAGTAAAAGCAAAGATGACCCTTAAGAAAACTACTCTTTTAACACCTTCTTGGCTTCCTCTTATACCGCAGGTTCACTCAAAAACAATGAGCCCATCAAAGAGCCTCTGAACGTTATATCTCAGAAGGGATCACCATCTCCAGTAAGCTCTGATGATAAGGCAACATTAGAGGAACTATGGATCCAAAGGTAAGTGCTGGACAATACAGGCAGAGCGGTGTCACAGCGAGAATGTTTGTTTTGGGAAGGACAGCTGGACTAAGCTATAGCTACTGATCCATGCCTTCTCACCCTGACTCGTAGTGCTGGTTTCAGTCTTAATGATATATACATAGTACTAGCGCCATGGTATAAAGGGTCATATCAGTATGAGTTTGAAGAAGACAGCGAAGGAGAAGGTGGGGAGGGAACAAGATGACAAAGGGGAAGACAGAAAAAAGGGGAATGGGATGTAGGATCTGTCAGTGGTGTAAGCAAAGTGGCAGACTGCATTAAGCAGCTTTTGGAGAGAGTAAGGAGAGCCTGCGGGCATTTCCGTAAGGAACATCCCAATATAAAGGTGATCCCATCCTCGGCCTTCCCAGAGGCCTCTCCTGAAGCCTGTTATACAACCTGACATGGAAAACGGGATTTTAGAGCTGAGGAAGTAGATACAAAGATGTTTTCGGAAGTATTCTTTCTGCTTGCAGTTTACTTTGAAGAACTGATAGGCAACAGAGGCTTTCAGTGAGGCAGCCCTTTTGCTTAAAACCTTCAACAACCTAGATCCAGCAAAAGGCCCTGATCCCATAGCCCATAAATTTACATACATCCCATAAATTTACCTTTGCCCTTGCTCTCTTGCCTTAGCAGCCAGGCAGGGAGAGCAGCAGTTACCTATCCTTACATTTTCTAATATGTGAGTGAGGTATTCTCCCAAACACCCTCTCCAACTCCTCATCTCGTGTGTGTATAACTAAGAGATAGTCCCTACTTGTACTGCAGAAGATCATGCTGAAAGCGCTAAATTCTTGCCTTCTAAAGGTCCATGCGTTATGCTGCACTGTGTGGTCCTAATTACCAAGCCCAGCTGTGTCGGTGTAAGGCACAGTACCTCGCCAAGCACTTTTCCTGACAGAGGGGACTCCAGTAAAAAAAGTTTAGCCAAACTGTCAAGTTGAATTTAAATAAGTTAATTGCCCTGGCTAAAATTCATTGCCCTTTGGCATTAAATTGAGCATATGAAACTAAACAGCTAGAATCTGCTGCAATGTCAAACCCATCTGTCTTCCTTTCCTTGCGGCATAATCATCGCTGTCAGTCACTGACATCCTGACACCACCACTTAGGCAGTTCTGAAACGAGCAAATTCTGATTCTCCCTGGAGCTGGAAACAATGAGCCTGTACTGGGAGTCAGTTTTATCAAAGATGCTGCTGTGCACAGAGCTTGACAGGTCAGCACAGGTTCTAAGTCATGTGTCTGCTAAAAGCAGGCAGTGCTGCTGAGGGGCATAATTTCTTGCAACTGAGAAATTTGGCAGAAAAGAAGACCAGAGTTCCAGCTCAAACTAAGCCCATGCACTCTTCCTCCCTTCGCCAAAAGATCAGTTGTAATTTATAAGAGAACCACCAGAAGTCTGCATTGTGAAAAGCCTTCAGGAGCCTAAGGATATTGCCATTATTTGCAGTAATCACTATTGGGATAATCCCTTCTATTGGGAAAACAGGCCATTGTGCAGATAAGACATCTAAAATGGTCTCAATAAATGCATCTCGTCTCTCCCTAAAACAATAAAACTGGTACCTGTCAGCTAGGAGTTCTTCTGAAAGCAGAAGCCAGCGGTTCTGCAGAAAGGACTGTACAGGCACCTCTGAGCAGCACTGGGAAGGTCCGTGAGGTTCTCAGGAGTGAATCACACAGTACTGAGGGCAGGTGGGAGAGGTGCTGCATCTCTTCCCATTCTACAGCGTCCTACAGCAACTATATAAATGCAAGGGCTGGGCAGGCACAATCCCTTCTCCTGCATGAGGTAACCTGACATAGATGTGTTCTTCAAAGAGGACAAAACACAACTACAGATCATAATAAATAGCTAAGGAAAAGGAATAATTATCTGAATTTTACTCAGATGGGATATATTCTCTAATGCTCTGATTAAGGAAAAGTACTATAGGCTCCTTCAAACCCATGAGTGACTTGAATCTGTGTCATTCAAAGCTCTGAAAACAGCAGAGTAGTTCATTGATCCCAGACCACTGGTGTCTGGAAACAAGATGACCTCAAACATTATTGTTGGCGTTCCAAAATCTGCCATACACCCCCCGTAAGGTACCTCTTAAGAGTACTTTTATGCCTAACTATTCTCAAATTATTTATTTCCCATGACCTTTCTCCAATCGATCCCCAGATCCCCCGAAGCACTCCAGAGTTCTCCACAACATCCCAGTATTCCCTCCCACTCTTCTGCATTGTACAAAGACCCAAACCCTTCGTGTGACAAGCTGCTTCCCAACAACCTAGCTGACTTGCTCTGAACATTTCAGTGCTGAGCTTCTAGCACAACTTCTGGTTTTCAGAGTAACCAGAGCCAAAGACCTGGAAGGAGCTGTGCTCAACAAAAGCTGCTCTTTCCCACTGTGATCAGTCCTTCCAGCTCCAGAGTAGCAGCAGTTATGCAGACTGAGATCATAAAAAGCCATCACAGAGGAATATCAACCCAGGGTGCCCATCCACAGCTGTCAGCCTCGGCTGAAAGCAGCTCCCACAGAGGCCAGAAAATTAGTCATTTCAAACCCCAGAAAGGAGATTCACTAATCAGTGTCTACACTTTCTTACCAGCTAATAGGATGTTGACTTCTCTTCATTTCTAATACAATACAGACGTTTTAGCAGCTTGACTGTATTATTTACCTACCATTTCCCACCGAGTCAGATTCTAAAAACGATATGCCTTTATTGTGGGCCACTAGATACAGTGGAGGAGAAACTCAGTGTGAAATTTCATGTTGCAAAGCTCACTGCGAGGTCATTGGTCTACCAGCACAGAGCACACTATTTCTTCAGGCTGGTTATGAAACCCCCAATTCAGAGAAATGAGAATATTCTAAAAATCATTTGATTGCGTTTTATCTAAGCTCAAAGAGTAGAAGCACTACAACAGTGAATACAAACAGTCACCTTCAGGAGCAAGAGGGAATTTAATTTGTTAGAATTCTTGCAAACACGTGTTTTAGAAACATTATGCATGTGAAATAGTGTAGCACTCTGAAGGAGCGTGAATTTGGGTCGGGTTCTCATTGCACAGCACTATTTGTCCTGGGCAGCAGAGGGCACTGCTTTTATAGCCAGAATTAAACAGAAAAGCGGGGGAACCTCCAGAGAGGCCAAGACCTGCATTGCAAGGGGCCCTATACCATGCTCGAGCTGTTTCTACTTAAGAAATCACTTTCTTATAGTTACCTCTTCTCCATGCTGCCAGGGATGCTTCAATTTGCAAGTGGTGAAGTCAGGAGTAGCTGGTGCAAACATATGTTGACCAAACCTTTGTATTTTGTCACACTACACCATTTTTTTTCTCTTTTAGAGATTAATAGTTTTTTTTTCCTATCCCTCTTTCTGTACAATCTGAATTTTTAGAAGTCTAAAAGCAACATAATTTGCAGGGAGAAGAATTTTTAAAAACTAATAAATTTTCAGTAAAAATAGGCACTGTAGGTATAAAAATGTATTACTGCCATATCTCATATTTCACAGGATCATACAGACTAGTAAGCAATAACATATACAATTCTAATTAACTATCCTTCCAGCATGCAGCCAATGGGGATCCCAATCTGCCCACCTATCCCACCCAGTCTCTGCTTCTCAGGTTTTTCAGCCCAGTCACAGTTTCACTACCCAGCAAGGTCCAGGCTTTGCTCTCCAGCTCTCCCAGTCTGATCTGCTTCATCTGGACCTGGCCCTTGGGTCCTCAACCAATCTCTGTTTCACTCCCTTTCTACCAGCTTCAGCTTGTAAATCCCCACGTGATTTCCTCAGCCTGCTATTTCTCAGAAACATTATTCCTCTCACTTCCCTCCTGTGGCTCCTATCTCAATGTCCCGCCGTTCCCCAGGCTCTTCACCCTTTGGCTCCACATCCCATCCCTCCTCCCACTCCAGTGATATATTTTACAGCCTTTTCTAACTCACCATTTCCTGAAGCACCCTGCTATGGGTGAGTTCCTCTCTTCATAGCAGTCTCTTGGTCCAGAAGACGATCCCTCCCTCTCCATGCTCAAGTCTTGCTCCCTTTTGGTTTTCAGTTGAGCAGTCTTCTCATCATGCTGCCTGGAGCCAGCACAAGGATCACTGAGGATACAGCAAAAATGTCTTTTATTCACTGTGCCTAGAACTGGACCAGGCAGTTTTTACAGCTGCAATATCAGAAATGTTTCTCTCAGCCCTGGGCTGGGTGCACATTCTCTCCATGGGCAGCAGCTCAGGGGTTTTAGATGCTGAAATCTAAGTCTAAAGTTTGTCTGTACTGCATAGAGTGCAAAAAGGCCTATAATTTCTATAGATTGTCAGAAGTGCGGCAAAGACTTGCAAACCCCAAATTTCAACTTGTATTTCAACAAACGCCAAAGCTTCTCAAAGGACAACAACAGGTTTTCTGTTTCCTTTTAATATGGATCAAATAATATTGTCCTAAGCCTAAGAAATTGTTAAAGCTTTTTTTTTTTTTTAATATATAAAAAATATAACCAGTTTATAGCAGACAATCACTAAGTAAAGATGTAACCCTGATGATTATAAACATCAAAAGGCTGGAAGCACCTAAAGGGAAGGTTCTCCTATAGGAAGTTCTGAACATTTTCAGTTATTGGTAAGGCTGTCAGCCCCAATAGATATAATTAAGGTACTTTGATGAAAGCTTAAGGAGATTCAGGAGAACAGATGTACTCTTGGCCTTTATGATCTAAAAATATTAGGCATGAGGAGTTCCACTTACCTCCCACTAAAAAGTCAAAAACCAGGAATAAAAATTGCCCACAGACACCGGTTATCCAAAACACTGCTAAAACCCACACGTGAACAGAGAGAATCTGAATGAACCTAAAGTACAAAAATATATTTGACTAGGTATAACATTATCCAAATCTATTGCTAACTTCACACTTTACAAATTTGGTTAGCTCACATTAAGACAGTGCTTCTTACCTCATCTTGTGGCCTTTCGTGGTGTGAAACTCCCACTGACTAGAAGGGTTTGGGGAATTTTTCATGAATAAGATTTGCTGGACTGCATCTTCTCTTTTTAGTTTCTCGAAGAGGAGGCCTTATTTCTAAAAACTGCTATAAGAGAACATTAAAAAAAAAAGCATTTCAACGTCATTTGAAAACAAGCTCTTTGCACAGATTTATTCTAAGGATTGCTTTTTAGATGCACGCGAGAAATCCTAATTCAAATGATTAATCATTTTTCAAAATTACTAGTACCTGAAAATACAGGCTAAGACTGGAAATTCATCCCCCAGATATAACTTAAGTGAGATAATTTCAATAAACTAATTATAAACTTACACAAATTACCACATTCTAATGCAACCCTGGACCAAATCAGCCAGCACTTAAAATCTTTTCTAACAGCAGTACAGTGAAGCTGGGAACAGTCTGCAACCACTCAAACTCCTTCTTTGCAGAACATACACAAGCTCAAACCCACTGTCCTTTACCCACAGGGAGCTGAACCACAGTCATGCTCATGTCACCAGAGCATGGCCATATAATGACAGCCATGAGGATCATTTCCAGTGCCTGTGGGCTTGGGGATCCTAAGAATCCCTGAGAGAAAACTGGGCTTTGGTAAGGCAGGGCACCGCATGACTTCTGTCACCAACAAGAGCAGTGGGATGCAGCACCACTAGCATAGTGCTGGGATTTTTAACTAGTTGCTTTAATGCTTTGTTCTAGCAGTCAGATTCTTTCTTTCCCCGTACAACTAGTCAGGGAATTTTAGATTGAAATACAGGGATTTTGGTCAGAAAACTGATTTGTCATCATGAGATTTTATTGATTTTGATTATATGGGGTGAAGCTTTTTAGGCTCTGGATCAAATTCATTGTTGATACAGTGAGAGAGAAAATAAAACCTTCTCCAAACTCCTACTCAGATGCTTAAGATTAGGTGGAGCAGAACTCCTGCCTGAGCCTGCTGTTCCACAGCCGTGTAAAATATTCCAAGGTGGCAATGGTCCTGCCATCCATCTACCTGTCTGCCACCTCCACCGTGCTGACACCCACATTGAGCTCACCCAGTAGTGACACAATCCACACACATACGAAGTCAGTTCTACAAAAAAGAAAATCAATCATTTTCCACCAGTTTAGCTGCCCAGACTTGCTCTCCCAAGAATGAGACAAACGTGAGTGCTGGCGTAAAAGTGGAGGTAGAAATCTGCCTCAGGGAGTTGAGTGAAAAGTGGAGTTGAGCAGCTAAGTCAGCTTAAACTGCACATAAAGTCTTAGCAGTTGTGGAAGCAGGGAGGATAAAGAGGCAGCTCTGCCAGAGCTATCCTACTTCCCAGAAATAGTCCAGTATTGACTGACCTAAAGCGGTATCTGGTGAATAAGGCATTCACCAGGTTCAAGCACCTTTCCCAGTGACCAAAGAAGGAGGAGCAGCTCCAGAAGAACAGACAGACCCACCCTGGAACAGGCAGTGACATGTGCGGTGTGAGGGAATGACAGCCATGACTCGGACCTGAGTGTCCCACACACCCAGCACGAAAATCCCAGCCACCAGAGTGCTGTGAGAGAATCTCTTTTTTGCCTTCTTTCATTTTTTTATTACAAATTTGGAAAGCTCTCTGTTTTTGTCCCCAAACAGAAAAGCAAGCTTTGGAAAACCTCGACAGTTTTTCAGGACAAAAATATCTCCTTCTCGCTAAATATCGTTTTTTTACTGCCACCCCAGAGCGCTGGGAACACTGTCATGTCATTTGGGAGAAAAAGTATTTCCCAGAAACTTGTTCTGTTTATGGACGTTCTCAGTACGTCAACATGAAGTATGAGAATTAGCCTGGAAAGGAAGAAAGAGCAAGAGTTTTGAAAGACCAAATTACAATTAAAAAAGAAAAAAGTTCTAAAGGAAGGAAAAATAGACTGTTAGTCTACTAGTGGAACAGATCTCTGAGACACAAAAACACAAGCTGTGGCCTTGCCACAGGGGGAATTTCACCCTCAGCTGGTTTCTCACCTCTTCATAACTTCCAACATTTTTATTATCATTATTACTTCTAGTGACATTTTTCAGGTTTTAACCTCTGACCAAAAGTGAAATTCTTTTGGAAAATTTGAAGGAAAAAGGAAGACAGGCAGTGTGAAATTACCAGTTATGGGATCCTGAAAAGACACCTTTTCTAAAAAGAAATTTTAATTTGCAACAGATTTAACCCTTAAGAGTAAAGCAATGTGAGGGGCTAGAATCTGTTAAACTCTAAACACACATTTCTGAAATCTTCTTTTTTTTAAAAGATACACCCAAAAGTTATGTTTAGATATATATTCACTCCAGCAGTGTCAGTAAGACCCTATACAATGACTTCCCTTCGCATACCAGGGAGAACTCCCCACTGCTCTTGGTCATTCCCTTTAGAAAACAGTAAACAGCATCCCTGCTCTTCTGGAATTCAAGATAATGAAGAGGCTCAGTAGAGTTAACGTCCTCCCTCCCCTTTCCTAAGAAAGAAGATTTTTAGCATCCTACCCACTTACTAAAACCCTTGACAATATTCTTGCCCTGGCAGCAAGCCACAAAAACGTCAGTCATTAGGCTGAGCTTCAGAAAGTCTGTGCCGCTTTATCCCTTCTAGAAGGTTTTGGCTGCCTCCTCACTCACCTGTCTCCCCAGGCCCCTTAGTCCTGGTGTTTAATGGCTGATAACCTATTTTCACATCATAGTGACCATCTACCTCATGACAATCTCCCCGTACAGCCCCAGCTTTCAGGCTGTCCTCCTCCGCCTCTCTAAGCGCAAAACAGGCTCCAGCTCTCACCCTCACCCTGATTTTTCCTATCGGTTGTCTGGTCTTTCTGACCTCCAAGTCCAGGACTGGACCTGGACTGGTCTGACAGTCTTCTCTGAGTCCTCAAATCCCTCCACCAACACTTCCAGCTGTTTTTCTCTCACGTTCTCCCTCTTAATGACTTAAGGACTGAGCTCTCCTGTGTGCCAGAATGAAATCTAGTTCACATAAGCTGAAGGAGTTTTTCTGAATGTATAGTCATGTACTGACTGGGAAGCTATCCTGATATATCATTTAACAAATACAATATAAAAAACATAAAAAGGAAACCATTTTACATATACAGACCAACACACAGGTTTGATGCTGTTGCATAAATTATGTTATCACGTACAGAAAAAAATACGGTTATTTATGCAACCAGGGAGAAAGCGAACAAGAGGAATAGCTGAGTGTTTTCTGCCTGTTAACTCCTCAGTTGCAATGTGGTGCAGATGACGTTTTTTTGCTGAGGGTTACTAACATGTAGGGAAGAGCTGCACTCAACCTGTCCACAAACACTTGAACCGATCTGAGGGTGTAACCGTACTCTGGAGCTCAAGAGGATTTATCCCTGAGGCGGAAAAACTATTACCTGAACGAGGACAGATATAGATCATTGACTACTAAGATACTTACTGCCTAAACGAGACAATATATCCTTATGGAAGTAGCGACGCTAATGAAAGGGAGACGGGGGAAATGACCGAGCGGGTGCAAAGCAATGCCAGAGGAGAAGAGGAAAATAGCGGTCAATCCTGTAGGGTAATCAGGGGTGCAGCTGCTAGCAGGAGGGATTAGACTGAGTTTCCCAGTGACATTCCTTCATCTCAGGGTTTCATTCCCAGAGAAGAAATGCACCATATGCACCAGAGCTAGAAGCAATTCAGGAGAGTTCTCCCCCTCTCCCACCCCTTTTTTTCCCTCAAAGCCCGTGCCAGCCGCACACAGGCAGCGAGGTGCAGGGGATGGGGGGCAGTGCTGTGCCCCAGGTCTGAGGGCGGTCAGTGCCACGGTAGGACCCCCCTCCTGCTGTGGGGTGGCTGCGCATGGAGGGGCTGGTGCATGGGGTGGGACAGGGTATGTGGGTGCTTGCTGGGGGAGGGTGCCTTGCTGGGGAGGGAGGGAGGAAAGGGATGGAGAAGGGGCTTCCTTGTGTCTGAGGAAGAAGCCTCATCTGCAGGAGAGCGGGGGGGATGGAGGTAGGGGTGTCTGTGAAGGTGGGGGGCCCCTAAGGCAGGGATTGCTGCCTTTTGGGGGGGCCTTTGGGGAGGAGGGAGTCAGCCTCCCGGTGGAGGAGGGACCTGCGCTGGAGCGCTGGAGGGAGCTGGGGGGCTGAGGTCTCTGGGCAGGGGTGGTGAAACGGGGTGGCTGGGGGTCAGGGATTCTGAGAGGGGAGTCTGGGGAGGGGGCACCTGGAGGCTCGGAAGGGATTTTAGGAGGGCTCTGAGGAGCTGCGGGAGGGACTCAGGGGTCGTGGGAGCTCTGAGGGCTGAGTTTGGGGAGCTCCGAAGGAGCGGGGCTGGGGGAACTCTCACAGGCTCTGAGGGATCTCGGGAGGATTTGGGGAAGGCTGAGGGGGCTCCGCGCGGGTTTGGCAGAGCTCGGGGGCAGCTCAGAGAAGAACTGGGAACACGGAAAGGGGCTGGTGGGAGTCCGAGGGGAAGCTCTGAGGAGATTTTGAGGGGGCTCTGCGAGGAGGCTCTGAGGGAGCTCTCTGGAGATTTTAGGGGGAGAACCCGCAGGGACGCCTGGAGGGGGCTGCGAGGAGGCTCTGAGGGGATTGAGGAGGCTCGGAGGGGGTTTGGGAGCTCAGACCCTCTCGGGGGGCTGCGGGGGCGCCCACAGCTCCCCTCTCCCTCCCGCGCAGGCTGCTGCCTTCCTACCCCCGTTACCGTGGCAACCGCCCGGGCTCCCCCAGCCCCGCGCCGCTGCCGCCGCTGCCGCCGGAGCTGCTCGGCAGCCGCCTGCCGCCGCCGGCCATGGAGCTGCTGGCCGCGGCGCTCAGCGCCGCCTGCGCCCTCGACCAGGACGGCTCGGCGGGACAGCCCAGCAGGTGAGCGGGGGAAGAGGGGCTGCGAGGGGCCGCGCCCGGGGCGGAGCGGGGGGCGCCCCGCCGCTGTCCCGCCACCGCGGCTGAGGATGCTTCCGTCTCCCGCAGGGACCCCCCCGCGGCCGCTGAAGAGAGCCCCACCGCCGCCGGCACCGCCGAGGGGCCGCCGCCCACCCACCCCATGACGGCCGACTCCTGGAGGAACCTGATCGAGCACATCGGTAAGGAGCCGCCCCCGCCCCGCTCCTGCCCGGCCCCGGGACCCGCCCGGGCTGTCCGCCGGCCGCGCGCTCCCTCAACTTCGCGCCTCTTCCCGCTCCCCGCGCGCGAGGCGGCGCAGCAGCCCCTGCACGAGCCGCCGCGCGAGCCGGGTTCCCGAGCCCGGCCGGGTCCCTCCGCCCGCCCCCCGGAGCCCCAGACCCAGCAGCGCCCCGCAAACCAAACCCACGTCCAAACCCGCGGCAGCACAGACCGCGGGCAGGGAAGGCAGCACCCCGCCCTTGCCGGGAAATCCTCTCGCTGTCGGCGTAAAACAAAACCGTTTCGCTGGCTTTAGGGGCATCGGGTTTGCGCGCTGCTTGGCCGGGGACTGAGTACCTTTACCTCCATTCATAAATAACGATCGCTTCTTGTAGTTGCAAAGCGGTTAATTGTTAAGGCTAGAGCCAAGCCCCTGCCGAAATCTGATTTTGCATTCTCGCAAAGACAGGAGACTAAAGTACTGGGTCAATTAGGTTGTCGGACATCAGCTGTGTGCACCGCGGTCTGTACATATTTGTGACAGCATAGCATTTGCAACGGAGAAGTTATTTTATCATTTGTAGTCTCTTTGTAAAGGCAGAGTTGAGGTTGCCTGGGTGTCTTGGAAGGAGAGGATTGTTATGCTTTTGCTCTTGTGGTATTTTTGATTTTTTTTTTTTGGGGGTGGGCGGGTATGTGGAGGGGACCTTTGCAGCTTGTTGCTTGACTTCCCACATCTGAATTGTGACATTCCTCGGAGAGGTTTGGGCAACTGCAAAGTTAAGCCCCCTCTGGAGGCAGGTTTTATGGTGGGAAGATAGAAGCTTCATTCTTAAACAGTTCGGTTCAATTTCAGGAAGTGAAACTGCAAGACACTTGAATCTAGAGGGCAGGAATGTAGCAATTTATATGGGAAAATCACATAGATAAGTCTCATGAGTTGCGGGGACGGTGCTGGGGAGAGAGGCTGGTGCAAAGCGAGGAGCAGCCTCCCAGCATTTGTCAGAGCAGCTGATTTCAGGGCCTTCTGGAGAAAAGTGGTTAACAATTTGCACGGATGTTGCCAGATCTGTGACTTGTCTTTGGCTGTGTAGGTACTAATCACCCAAGGAAGATGTGTCAATACATCGTCAGTTTACCGGGCCCATGCTGCTAAGAGGCGTGATAAAAATACTAAAACCAGCAGGACGCTGTATTTGTATATATTTTTATGTGCCATATATCAGAAGGAAGCTGTGCAATATCTCTGCACATGTCAGTTTAACTGCAAGTAGGTCTGTTGCACCTTGGTGGAACAGGCAGGATTTTGACAACCAGAGATGCTACCCTAATCCCCACCAGAGAGGTCATTTCAAATAGCTAGAGCACACTTGCTCCCTTCCTCCTGCCTCCAAGGCATTAATGGACTTTTCCTCTGAAACTGGAGCAGAGAATTTCAGAGAAAATGTCTATAGACCTCCTGAGATTTTTACATAGCTGTCATTGTAATAACGTTTGCTTTAAAAGCGCTGCAAAGTCTCTAAGACGAGCATTTTCCATAATTAGTAACTAGTTTTTCAATTCCCCTCACAGGTTTTGAGAGAGCTGGGAAGGGAGTCCGTGGCAGCGAAATTAAATGGAATAAACACAAAGGGAAAAATCTATTATGTACTATACAAACTATATAAACACGCCTTAGGAAGATCAGCCTTAACCACTTAAGTCAACAGGCAACACCAAATCCGTGCTCTGACCACACCATTAACCTGTAGCCAGGTCACAGTAGAGACAGTTGGGACATTAAGCAATGGATGAAGCTTATACAGGTCTGTGACATCTTGTACTTGTTCAATTACTAAATGCAAGCATTTACTAAATCACCCTATCTTCTGAGTTACATTCAACTATGGATCTCAGCTTCTTTCTACAGATTCAGACAGTTTCCAGATGTATTGCTCTCCTTTCTACTTGTCAAAACCCTGTTCCCTGACCTTGCATCCATTCTGCCACCCATCCTGTGCTGTGATCATCTCCTGTTTCATCTAAAGCAGGCTTTGCATGGCTTCTGTCCCCCTCTCTCTCATTTGAATAAGAGATGCTCTGCCCATTATAACCTCTTACCAACATATGGGTGGATCTTTTACACCAAGATAGTGAGGATATTTTTATCTTTGCTAGCGCAACCCTCTTTGTTTCTTCCCGTCCTTCTGCCTAAACATCTACCTGTCTTTTGTCTTTTTTCTGGTGTCACCTTTCTGCTTCATCCCCATATTGCTGTCTGTGGCATAGCTTCAGCCAGCTGCTCTTCAGCTCCCTTTCAAACGAGTTACCTTGCTGTCATTTCCAAATGAGTTCTGGTGGTAGATGCCTTTAGTCCGTCAGATCTCCCCATGTCCATGTTTGCCGTCACCTGTCACTGAAGGCTCCACAGGTCTTATCTGTTTCATTGGTCAGACAGGGAACCTGGAAACAAAATCAAGTTTCATTGTCTGGGTTGTATTTCCTTAAAAGCAAGGGGGAAATTTGTCTAGAGGATCTTTTTCTATCAGGCTGCTCTTCAGATCTGCATTACACAAAATATCCTTTATTGCCTCTGACTCGCGGGGCAGACCTGCCAGCACAACATGGCTGCATGATCAGACACTGCAACTAGAATTATCTCCAATATGGGTATAACAGATGATGCTCCAGTTTCCCTGTGCAGTTCAGTGTGGCAGAAGCCAGAGCCTGCAAGCACGGGCCGAGCTTACAGACCAGGACCCCGAAAGCAGCTCCCATTGAGCAGGCTCTCCGCTCCATTTGAGGAGCCTTTCCACCCTACCACATGCTCAGCACCCTCACCAGTACTAAAGAACACACAGAAATCCGCAGGAAAGCCATATAAGCCTAGCTGATGCAGAGAGAAATTATATAAGTAGCAGCAGCATGCAAAACTTCAGGGGAAGTCTCCTCTCTTCAGTTATCATGTAGGAAGCTAACAGAAGCCTGTATGGTTTCCTAGGCACAGCTACCGTTATTGCTATTTTAATCCAGTGTCGAACATCTTTCCAGGGAGAACAGATAACAGGATACACTCACAGACTGCGGTACTTCTGTCCTTGTGCCTCCGCTTTTCCCCAGCATATTTCTGAAATAGTTTTAACAGAGACTGGTACTAGCCTTGTGAAGACTGGCCCAGAGATTCAATAGGCAGTAACAGCTACGTTTCTGCCCTCCCTAGACAAACTCCAGACCAGTTGTCTGTCACCTTATTACACACAGAATCTGCTTCTGGCATCCAATATCGTGAGTGCATGTGAATAGATAGATTTTAACCCCTAATGATTCAGACAAATCATGTAGTTGTTTTGTTTGTTTTTAACATTGGGGACTTTTTGCATTATTCATTCATGTTACACTTTCTGATTCAGGTGTAAACCAAGGGAGATAATGTAAATTGTGCTCCTGCAATTTGAGTAAGTGAAGAGAGTGACTCAGATCAGGCTCGTGCTCTCTTGTCTTTTCATCTCTCCTAAGTTACATTTTATATTCAAACAATTAATATTCTGGGCCCTACAGATGGCTCAGTAAGAGAAATAGGACAGTTAGCAAGCCCTAGGAGGGACACAGGATCTTCTAAAGATGGCCAAGGAATTTCAGGATTCCTACCTTTTTCATGCTGTCAGTTGAAATCAGGAGTGGGGGCAAATTCTGTGCAACTTCATCTGCTCCTGAACTTGGTAACTGAAACTCAGAAGACACCTCATGTGATTGAAGTGCTACAAGATGGTGTGAATTCAGAGCCTTTTCCTTAGTGATGTGGCATTCAGGTACCTTTTGAAAGTTAATTATCTTCAATCATTGTAGAGACTGAGAAGGAAAACAGAAGGAAATTAAGCAACACATCCAAGGTTAACCACAAAGTCAATACCAAAACAAACTGGTAACTGCAGCTCATTGTCCCAGTGCTTTAATCTAATGCTTAAACAGCTGCTCAGTGTTTCCTCCGTAAAGATTTTTGTGGTCATCAAATTGTTCCTTTAAAGTAGTTTCGGTGTGTGCATAACTGCTTTTCCAGACACATACTTATCAATCTATATAACTTGTAACATAACAATACTGCAGAGAAACTCAAGGGTTTAAAGAACCACATAAAAGCCTAGCAAATAAACTGCTTCTTTATGTCTTCCAATTGATCATGGATTCATCTGACTGTGTTACTAAACGTTTTGTGAGAGCAGATTGTTGACAACACTTTAGATTTAGAAATGGCCTTCCATTTATAGTTTCCACTTTTGGCTGAAATAGGAATGCCATAATTGGCTTTTTCACTCAGCATGGACGGGATCTCTGTCACCTCTGCTGAGGTGAACTAATGCAAAACAAATTCCCTTTCCCACAATACATTTCTAGTCTTTTGTTGAGCTGTAACCTCTCAGACCTGTTGTATTGCCTCCTAGGGCTCTTGTATCAGGAATATCGAGATAAATCTACACGCCAGGAGATTGAAACCAGGCGACTGCAGGATTCACAGACGGACCCTGAGGAGAGTTCACCCAGCGAGGAAACCCCACCTGAAGCAGAACCTACAAATACAACCGAAAACAAAGCTCCACCGCAGATCAGTTTGCTGAGGAACTCCAACTCCAGGTTCAACTTATGGCAGGATCTTCCCGAGATCCGGAGCAGCGGGGTCCTCAGCATCCTCCAGCCAGACGAGATCAAGCTGCAGGAGGTAATGGGGGAAGGTGGAGTGTTTCTTAACTGGGTTGCTGCTTGAAAGGGAGTGAATTAAGTGAAATGATCAAGATTTTAAAATGAAAAGCTTCATAGCAGTCACAGAGAAGCCTTGCCCTAAAAAGTACTTTTCTGTGTTGTACTGGTTAGCATCACTTTTTTTTCAAAATTATACATGTTATTCTATATACTATTGCTGCTGGACATTTCTGTAGCAAAAAAGAACTTGTTTTCCCTTTTCTGGTTCAGTGTTAGGAGCAATATAAAAGGAAGGGAGAAATAACAAAGAGGCTCTTGCAGGGCACATTAACCCTCTTCTGAAGTTACTAGCAGGCTACGTACTTTCCACCAGAAATCTTAGAAGAGTTAAATAGTTAACCGTAATCTGTTTAAAGTATGATAGCATTAACAGAAAGGGAAGAGATGGAAATTGATAAGCTTCCTTATTTTTAAACATTGTTACTCGGAGTCTTATGCAAAACAGTAAAAAATAATGGCAGGTATATTTGCATTTTAGCCATACAGTCCAGTGACATCACTGTTTAAGAGTCATACACTGGTAATTTATAGGGCTGCCTGAAACAGTGAAAGGAGTAGGTGGGGGTAGCTGCCACAATTAATGAAAACATCAGTCGCACAACAATTTACAGCTGGTTGCTGTTTTGAGTAGCATGGGGAGTGTGAGCGCTCTTTGTCAATGCATTGCCCTGCATTCATAGCCAGCAATGGAGATCAACAAGACTCATTTGGTATGTGGTGTTGTATTAATAATACAAGCAACGAAGCTTCACAGGCCGGATCCTGTGAGTCCCACTACACTCCTGCGCTGGAATCACTTCTGGCGAGACCGCTGTGGCTGAGTGTCTGTTCAGCCCTGGCTCATGTTGTACCCCGAGCGCTGGAGAGCATCTAGGGGTGTGAGCACTTCACCCCAAGTTCACTGGGATTTGCACAATCAACGTCTATGAATCCCTTGTGTATTCAGTGCCAAGGCCATAATTTCACTGTTCCCCTGGAGAGGCTCGTCTTGTGAACCGCAGGGCTGTGTTTTGGAGGGTCACTTGGGTGGGCAGCACAGGCTGTTGTATGTCAGGGTTATGGCTGAAGGCGACTAAAATGATCTGTTGCTTTTCCATGTTCTGCTGCACTGATTAATTCCATATCAGATTTGTTCTGTTTACCTGGCAAAACACGGTACTTCTCACTGCCAGCATTACAAACACAATCTGGCATCTGAAAAATTACAAGCTTTTCTCCTTCTATCTGCTTCAAAATGAAGAGTCTTTTACAGAGCAACATTCCCTTAAAAGTTTGCCTTATAGATTTCAAAACCTGCCATTTCTGTTGAGTTACATTCATTACCTGTAGGTGTTTTAAGGAAAAAAAATAACCCTCTGTGCTGCTAAATCACAACATTAAGTGTGCTGAATTTTCTTTGCTCCGCTTAAATAACAACAGAAATAAAGCAGATGGAGATGGGACAGTGCTGCCTTAAAGAAGTGCTGTGCTTTCCCCTGATGTTAATTTATCAGAGCTGAAATTTTCTTTCTGTTTGTTCTGGGATTAGCACAGTAAGAGACTATAAGATTGCTCCAAGCCAGAAAGCTGTGAAATTGGCTGAACGTTTAATAGATAAAGTGGAGAATTTGCTTTGTGAGAAGAGTCAAGGACAGAAAACAAGGAGGGCTGGAGAAATCACCGAGGCGATTAAAGAGATGATGTTGAATTCAGCCTTGCTGTAAGCGAGCACTGCTTGCTCCTGCAGTGCTGGAACTGAACTCACATTGGATGTCAATTGGGAGTGTGACATGAGATTAAGTGAACAGAAAGTGTTCAGCTTCATGAAGGAGAATTGGAAGAATTTACTTGAAGTGCAGTGCAGAAGAAATTCTGGAGTAAGTGTCTTAAGGACAGAAATCTTACCTTTCTGACCCATTCTATCTTCAAAGCCACAGTAAAGACA
Source organism: Streptopelia decaocto (assembly GCF_964273445.1). Classification (NCBI taxonomy): domain Eukaryota; kingdom Metazoa; phylum Chordata; class Aves; order Columbiformes; family Columbidae; genus Streptopelia; species Streptopelia decaocto. The sequence continues at coordinate 24,388,109 of NC_138660.1, forward strand.
GGGACTAGAAGAGCTTGCAGCTCTTCAGCCAGGAAAGGTAGAACAAGAGTATTCTTCAGACCACAGGGAGGAATCCCAGTACACAAATGGAAAGAAAGTTGAAGCAAAAACCACTGTTCACGGCTGTGGAAGGGAATGTCACCATGGCTGTGATGGAGCAGGGCTGTAACAGTCAGAGAATAAGTTGTTCATCTGCAGTAATCTGCAAAATAAGAGAGACAAGAAGAGGAATCAGGTCTTTGTTATTGACAATGATGGAAAATGACTAAGCAGGTTATCAGTACAAGATAAAAAACAAGACAAGGGCGTTTTTCAAGCATCAAAACAAGAAACTTGACTGGAAGAGCAATGGATGCTTCAAAAGTGTCACGGAAGGCAATTTGTTATTCTCACCATTGGAACAAATGAGCCAGAAAACAGAGTTTCAGAAAGGAAAAAAAAACCCTCAAAACCAAAAAACAACCCCCCCATCCTCCACCCCCCAGTAATTTCAGGAAAACAATGTTGCACTACGGCCCATTAGCTCAGGGAACTCAAACAGAATTCAGACAGCAGTGAGCGCTGCCACGCCAGCCTTTTTCATCTGAAGCCAATGCCAGAGTAGCAAGATGTAAAACATCAACTGGAAGTCTCACAAAAAAAGTGGGTGCAAATGCAGGAAAAGGAAGAGCAAAAAACAAATCACAAAACCAAAAGATGTTACAGACCACAGAGGTCAAGGAAATATGAAAATTATGTGCTACTAGAATAATTATCTGAAATGACTAAGTCATTGATAGGGTAGTTTTAATTATCCAGACATCTGTTGAGCATCAAACACAGCAAAACATGAATCACCAAGGGCTTTCTTTTAACTGTCTAGAAAATGTAATGATGCAAGAACAAGCCAAAGAAATGCTGTTTGGGTTCTGACATGGAGTCAACGTGGAGGAAATTACAGGCAACGTGTATGTGGCAAGAGGAACAAGTGACCAGAGAGAAAACACTCCCTGCCTTATGTGTGACTTAGGTTTAAACAAATTCTGTCCCCAAGGTACTAGGCTCTTCAGAGGCAGTGATCCACAGATTAGAAGGAACATTTAATCAGTGAAACTTCTTTCAGCATGAACTTAAACTTAGATATTGATATGGCCTTTTTGTGGAGTGGCTCTGGTCTATTCCTCTGTCCCAGCTTGGTTCTCTACCTTTGCCCTTGTTTTATTTACTGTATAGTTTCTTCATTTTGTCATTTTCTGCTTGCTAACTGTACTGGTTTTCCTACACCATGTTAATCTTCTGTGTTTTAGGAGATTCTGAGCTGAGTGGAACTTGCCCAAAACAATTTACTAATAAAAATAGTTTGGCAAAGCATTCTCAGTCTTTGAACTAAATCATTTTTGCTGAGATGTATGAGCTTTGATAAAGTGTTTGCCAGGAATTATTTGGATTCAGGTCATTTTGGTGTTAGAAAAAAGGGGCAGAGACAGACTAATCTGCACCATGTGTCATGGTGTGAATTTAGATCAGAGAGCTGCTGCTCTGAAAATATTCTTTGCTCAAGCAAAAGGGAGACTTGAACCTGGTTTTTGTGTACTGGTGACATGTCCTCCATGTGGAAGAGCACATTTGATAGGCAGGCAGTATTTCTTTCTTCTTCCATTTTCACAAAAGCATTCAGAAAACATTTAATTTCCGTTCCTTCTTCGAGCAAACGTTAGATTTCAAACCTCCAGACCTGCACTTCTAGCAGGAGGATGTCAGACCGGCCCTGCGAAGGCAGCTGGGTCTGAGAGCTGGTCCCAGGCAATGTCGTGGCATCGGATCAGAACAACATCCCACCTCCACTAGACCAGAATTCCCCTTCTTACCTGGCAGTTTACAGAAAGAGCAGGGCCATTGGGAACAGATATTTCCAATAAAGCACCATATTGTCTCAGTAGAAATTTAGCCTGTAGGATTACTTACTCTTTGGTGATTTTTCTCCTTTATCTTCTATGTTTCCTTCCTCCTTAGACTTCACTTCTCTTTTCCTTTCTCAGTCTCTCTCTGTCAAAACATAAGCAATGAAAACAATTAGTATAGCTTTTACGTGACTATGAGATTTCATTAAGTTAATGACGCAAAGGACTGATAGAACAGTGTCGGTCTTGCTTCGAAGATTTCATTTCACACCATCCTGGCTTGGAGAGTCTGGAAAGCTGCAGTGCAAAATGAGTGGTGGTATCAATCCCCAGGATATCTAGAAGGGACAGGCTATCTCAGTGTGTCATGTCTTATTCTTTGGTGGATCTTTACCTATTTCCACTTCTTGTTAATCAAATGAAAAGCTATAATTAAAGCTGTAAAGAGGTGCATTTAGGACTGAGCCAGTCATTCAGAGAGAGAGATGGGTTCTCTCTCAGGTTCACCAGGTGAAGCTGAGCCAATACTCCTCCACTTTTCTCATTGGGAATCTGGCCTTGAAAAATTAGACAACCTCTTATTCCTCAAACACCAGCTATTGCACATACACTGACCAAGCACATTAATTTCTACTCACACCCTTTGTTCTGTCTCCCTTCCAGGAGCTGTGCAGGCACAGCTTCCATCTCTGGTGCAGGAAAGGTCCACCCGTTGGACTTAACTGCCCACTGGGGATATATCCCATGCTACCAACCGCACAAGAAGCTGAAATGTCAATTCAACTGGTATTTCAGCAGCTCTGGATTGAGTAACAGTCCCTCCTTGCTGTGCCTGTCCTTCCAGATCTTGGACTGCAGCACAGCATTGGGAATATAACCCAGGTGTCTGTACCTTAGGGTATTCTATGATACATAGCAATATTTACAGGAAAAAACAAACAACTGATCAACAGAGATTTTAAAATAATTTCCTTAAAAACAAACAAACAAAGAAACCCAACAAAAAAGAACTTGAGGCTCTGAGCAGCTTTAGGTTTGAGGAAGTGAGATTTTCACCAACCAACCAAAAGGTTCCTTTTCAGCAGCGGCAGTACGGGCCAGCCCAAGGATTCAGCTGTTGTATAAATAATCACCTTTTTATCTACCTCTGAACAAAGACAACAAGGAGTGGCCTCTAGAGTAAGGGCACTCTGTGTGTTAACAGTGGACTGTCCTTACAGGTTTTACATCTCGCCTCATGGAATTGTTTTTTATCTCTGAACCAAACCACCAATTTGTCTTTCTGCTTCCCCAGACCACATCCCTGGCCTGAGGAAGCCAGCCTTTGCTCCAGAGTTTTCTAACAGGAGCAAGGCTGAAATTTAGAAATTATTTATGGCTTGTCTATGTGTTTGTATTAACTGACCCAAGGACCCCATGTTGAACAGTGGGACTGCAGTGTGCTCTGCAGCCCAGCCCCAAACCACAGCTTTTTATTAAGAACAAAAAAGAGTATAGAGGGTGCAAGGAGACCCTCCTGGGTAGCACAATAAGCCACAATGAGCAGAGATACAAGCCAGCGCTGTTGTGATCAACAGTTGGAGGGTGTGTGGGTGCTGCCCAGGGGAATATGCCGAAAGAAGATGAAAGTGCAGGACAGTGACAAGTGGCATAGGGGGGTTGGTGCCTGGGGCAGCCTCAGGTCAGGGCTGAGTGATGCCAGGAGAGAAGGGGAGAGGCCACAAAGCCCTTGTATGTGTGCACGTGCACAAACTCAGGCTGCCTGTATTATATAATGAGATATATATGATGAGAAAAAGATAGTTCTGCCGAAGAGGTTCAGTGGAAGGAAATGTAGTTAAACAACTTGGGAAACCAGGGCTGATGGTTTTGGGAGGAAATCTTCCCCATTCAAGTCACTACACTATGTAATGTGTGGGAAATGCCATCACGTGCTTACCTCTCCCTGTACTCTCGGCCTGGAGGGTGGGTGCCAGGTCCATGACTGTGCAACACAGATGTTCTCACTAACACTGCATGCACCTCTCCATAAAAGTAGAAGGTACCCGCTGATTTCCTTCTTTGGGATTCTCCTCCAGGCCATGTTTGAACTGGTTACTTCCGAAGCGTCGTATTACAAGAGTCTGAACCTGCTGGTGTCTCACTTCATGGAGAACGAGCGTCTGAAAAAGATCTTACACCCATCTGAGGCACACATCCTCTTCTCCAACGTCCTGGATGTCATGGCGGTCAGCGAGCGGTAAGACAACTCTGCTGGATTTTTTGTCCGGCTGAACAGCATCGCTGTAGCTGATCTCATTTGTAGAGGGACGGAGGAGCTGACTAGGGGCAGTCTGTTACTCGCAGTCTTTGCAAAGAGCCTGTGGACACATTCATAGATTTGAACCCCAAGGGCTTCTTCTAGGAGTTACCTGGAACAGACAGGTCACAACAATTAACGAGTGCTGGGTTTCTCATCTAGCTTCCTGCTGGACCTCGAGCAGCGGGTGGAGGAGAACATCGTGATCTCGGACGTGTGTGATATTGTTTACCAGCATACAGTTAATCACTTCTCCGTGTACATCACCTACGTCTCCAACCAGACCTACCAGGAGAGAGCTTACAAGCAGCTTCTGTGAGTTCCAGTGCTTGATGCTAAATTATTTTGCAAAAATTGTACAGGCCATGGATTTAGCTGTAATTTTGGTATTGATGAGAAAGGGCTTGATAGTACAGAAACAGGATTTCCCACTTCACTGACTTTTCACTGCACCTAAAAAAGAAAACACAATTAAAAGGCTTTACGGTAAGGATGGGGTGACATAGTATTCAAGTATCACAGCAAGTAAATTCAGAGCCAGCAGTTCCCAACTGGGGGAAATATTTATGGTGTACACAAGGACACAAACTTGTGAAATCTATGTATTTTTAAACTGCAAGTAGAGGCAAGAGATTGAAAGGCCAAGAATACAATACAGCTCTCTGATGACAGGAACAGCCAATGCTTTTCCAAAGCTTCTCAGCAAGGCATTAGAACTTCCCAAAAAATCAGATATTTTTTTTCAGAACAACAAAATTTTCTTTAAAGGAAAAAAAGCCATTTTCTTCACATTCTGGTGTTACACACACAGATGTTTACAAGGCCTGAGGATATAATCCAAGATATTTTTGCAGTATTTTTCAAGTTTAGCAAGTCTTCTGGTCTAGTAGGTATTCTCTTACGCCAGCTCTAAACAAAGAGTGCCCTACAAGCTTGTCTTTGAACAGGAGAATGAATTTTTCTTTAGTTACAATGTCCTGGATTCTTTCAGGACAGCCCATTACATATGCTGCACTGTATTTCCTCCCCAGAGCAGCAGCTGCTTCAAGGGAGTGTAACAAGCCTTAATCCTTTCCTTTCTCTGCTCTCCATATTTTGAGGCAAAAAACCCACGCTTTAAGGGGCCTTGTTGAACTTGGCCAACTGTTCTGTCCAAAAGGAGGGTACCACAGGATTTCCTTCAGTCAGAGGTGAGCAATGTAGCTGCAGAATATAAACAGCTTGCCTGGAGCCATTAGCTAAACACTCAGAAGCAAAGCAGCAATAGGCTGGGTTACATGAGATTGACCTCCAACTCCATCGAGTTGGACTTGATGATCCTTGTGGGTCCCCTTCAACTCAGGACATTCTATGATTCTATGATAAGGACCTGTTGGAGATAGAGGTATTCCTAGATATGAATTTAGAGGGCAGCATTTTTTTTGTCTGTGGGATAATGTAAAGCAATTGAACGGACTCCCACAGACTCCCAGCTAGCACAAGAACTTGGCTGTTCCCCAGACACTTGCACGTCCGTTCAGCTGTGGCTCTGGAGAGTGACACTGTCACACAAGGACCTGCTGCCATAGGGAGAAACACATACAATGGCTGTTCTGGGATTGTTAGGACTTACACGTGGTAAACCCAGGTTTTGCATAGTTAGCAATCTCCTCTGATCCATGCTGTTTCTGCCAGCCAGGCCTCCTAAGTCTTCCCCAGGGCCCCACAGTTGCCAAGAGGCTTTGACTACAGCAGCTGGGGCTTGTGAGGCTGCTCTGTGCTGGGCTGTCCGTGGCCCAGCAATGCCCTCATCTGCCAGGGACACCGTCAGGGACAACCCAGCCGTGGTCCCTGTCTTTCTCAGGCCAGATGATGATTTCCATCCTCTGGTGAAGCCAGCAGGAGTAGCCAAGCTCGAGCTGGTTTTGTGGCTTTGCCTTGTTCTTACGACTGCATGATCTTCACCTTGTCACAGAGTTCCAACTGTGTAAAAATATATAATTATGCCTCTGACTCATCTACTTGGACACACACCCCATTCACACACACCTACGCACGCAGCGTATGCTGCTGAGCTAGATGTGCTAACACATGTGAACACTACCATGGCTTGTACATTAAAAAGTCTATTTTTTTCCTCCCCCAATGCTATAAATAGGTCTAGATTTAAACTAAAATACACCTAGAAGCATTTGGTGCCCTCCTCCCCTCTTTTTTCTGATTGGGAGAGGCCAGGCAGATGCTGTCTCTGGGACCAGGCTGCTTTTGTGTCACCAGCCCCACACCAGAGTCACAGGCAGGGCAGCACAGTCCTCACCTTCTCCCTCTCTCTGCTCTCAGCCAGGACAAGCCAGCTTTCCGGGAAGTGATTTCACAGCTGGAGCTGGATCCCAAGTGCAAAGGCCTGTCCTTTTCTTCCTTCCTGATTCTGCCATTTCAAAGGATCACTCGTCTCAAGCTGCTGGTGCAGGTAGAGTTTTGCTCTTGTATCTCTCCCAAAGTTCTTCTAGATCACTCCTGGAATTCTCCTGTCCAGCAGTTGTGTATGAGGCTTAGGTAGAGCCACAATCAACCCTAGAGCTGGGTGAAGCCTTTCTGTAAAACCAGACATTCTCAACAACTATGGAAAAAATATTTCAGTCACTCAGAAACCATCCCCAAATTAGCATTGGATTTGCCGGGTAGCTTTTACTGAGCAAAAGACTTGAGTAGTGAATTTGTCAAGCTGCTAGAAGGGTAGCAACACTCCACCAACTCTACATCATGGTTGCTCGCACCAGATTCTGTCAGCCAGCTGGTCTAGACCCTGTGCTGGAGAACGTGCTTCTGGGGATGAGGAAACAGCTCAGTCCCAAATGGTCTCAGCCCACTGGGACTACCAATAGTGTTAGTGCCAGCTCTAGCTAGTTTTATTTATTCATTTATTTTTATGAAATAGGAGCCTGCCTGCTATATTTCTTTTGGATATAAGATCAGATGGGAACAGGTTTTAATGAAAAAGAGGAACCAAGAGGTGACAGTCACTGTACTCTGTCACGCATTCTGTAATTAGGCTGATGGCCAGAAATAACTCTGAGGCTAGCAAAAACTTGTCTGTGCTGTCAGATTGGGATCAGAGTTAACACAGCCTTTCCTGCCCTGCAGAATATTTTGAAGAAAGTGGAAGAGAAGTCTGACAGAGAAAACACTGCCCTGGATGCACATAAAGAACTGGAAACAGTAAGTTTGAATTTTTAACTGAAGACATGCTCACCCTAGAAAAGTCTTACAAACTATATTCACGCCTGGCGCTGTCCCTTTGAATCCTGTCACTGTGTTTCAAGAGTAATTTTTTTTCTTAACTCTTTCTTGCTCTGGAAGGACTTGAGCGGCGCTTAGATGTCAGCAATGAGGAATCCTTTGCTAACAACAGATCTGTATGTTTCTGCTGTAGGGAAGGGCAGAGAGAACGTTTTCCCTTGAGGGTCTTCAAGAACACAATTTTTTGCAGATACTTGAAGGTGGTGGATCCCACTGAGAGATATAATTAGCTGCAAGAGGCAGTGGAGTACAACTGTGTCAGGTTCCTCCAATACAGCACACTCCTTCTGCTGGCCTAGAATAACAGTTTCTTAATGAAGCGCTCACACCTGCTTTTATCTCTCTTCTCTGAAGCTGGTAGGTAGGTGTGGTGGTCGGTTGTGCTGGTGACTGCTGTGTACAGAACACCAGGAAGGCATTGGGATGTTTTCCACCTGGGCTGTTCCTGACACAGTCAGACAGGGTGATCCCACCTCCGGGCTACGAATCTGAATGACGTGGATAGAACTGGCAGCTGCGTGAGCTGGGACAGGGCGTGTTTGAACCCAGAAGCTTGGAACATCTCTTGAATCTTGCAGTTCAATATAAGTATTTGAAGTCGAAAACTGTGCTAGAACGTCAGCCTGGGGATATGGTTGCAGCTTCTGAGTGAAATGCTAGAACAAAATGGGCTCTTGGATTTGCCCTGAACTAACCTAGGAAGTACACACTTCAGAGATCACTGATCAATGAAAAATATTCCGCGTTACTTGCTATTTCCAGAATCTCTTGTGGCATATCTGGTAGCAAGTTGTTTTTCCATCAGCCAAAAGGCTGTTCCTGTAGCATGCAGGTGACTACAACTGCTGATGGAAAAATGCTCTTTTTTACATTCATCTGTCAGTGACTCATGATCAATTCCATAACTCTCTTTGGATAGTTACTTATCTGTGTTTAAGTTTAGATGCCTAATGTCCACCTAGGTACAGGCATCACAGCTGAGGTCATCTGGTGCTTATTTTCTCTGTAGATATCCTATTTGAGAGGTATGAGCTGATCATTGTTTCTATTCCTAATATTCTGGTAGAATTTGAGTAGCAGAAACAGAGCACAAAGTGGAGCTTGTTCTCCAAAGTAATTTTTCTGCCTAGCCTGTTCTCAAGAGATTTGCTCCATATGAAACAGGCAGTGGCATCTAGGTTAAGGTCCCGGTAAGAGGGTGGTGCCTGCACGTTGGTTGTGGTTTTTCAGTTACAAGTTTGTCCTCAGAACACAGCTGGGCTCTGTGTGATGAACGTCTCTTTCCCTGGGACGTTTCACAGCCCTGGCATCTGGTGCTGCTTGGCAGAACCACAGCATTTGCATCTTTGAAGTGAAGGTCTTTGGCTTCATTCTCTTCTTGACGATGATTCTGCATGTGTACTTCTTTTCAAGTGTTGGGGACTAGGAACATGAGATACATGGTGTATCAGGATCTGGAAAATGAGCTGTTCCTTCTGCTGTGCAACCACAAATGTTGGTTAATACTGTGTCATTCAGAAACTGACTGCAGCCACCTAACCTGTCCTCTCATATTTAGCTTCCAGCTATAACATCTTCTGGGTGTTTTTTTGTTTTCTTTTTTCAGGCAAATGCAGTGCTGGTAGAAGAGCTTGGCTTGGTCAATTCCAGCTCTAGCAGGGCACTTACCCTGTCACGGTCACGCCTTTGTGTGCTGCTGTCATCACTTAACCTGCTTTAGGTCACTGGAGACAAATCCTTCTCCTCTCTTTTTCCCAGGTGGTGAAAGCGTGTAACGAAGGTGTCAGGAAGATGAGCCGAACAGAGCAGATGATCAGCATCCAGAAGAAACTAGAATTCAAGATCAAGGTATAAGCATGGGCTGGTAGCCCTCTGCAAACACCAAAACAACGGCACCCAGATGTGCGCACGTACACAGTACTCCTAACCCAGTCATGCTCCTGTTAGCGAGCGTTCAGTGGTGGCCTGGGCCACGCTGATCCCAAAAAGCCTTTGAAGAGGCTGCTGCTTTGGGCACTGCATCCATGCATGGATCTCCATGCACACGTGCTGCAGAGGCCGGGGGTGGCACCGAGACCAGTGTGCTGTGCGTGCACACAGATCTGACATACTGGTGTCAAATTGCCTGTTGCTCCAGCACTTGGTTCTGGCTCTTCCCTCTCACCTCTCTCCAAAATACAGGTCAGCTTCCAGCTGTTATTTTACATAACAAATGACATTAAAGGAAAGTGGAAGCTGCAAAGCAAAACACTTCAAACCTAGAAAATACCAAAATGAAGACTGTCCCACTATTTTAGTTCATCCTTGCATTTATGCATTATGTACAGTCTCTAATTACCTGTTGATGATGTATTTTGACTCGACGCAGGGAATGACTGAATCAATATTTAGGGATGTCTGACCAGATCTCATCTAACATTTGCCATGAAACTCCAATGCTGAGTATAGAGCTGCCAACTCCTGAGTGCTGTGGAGGTGCTTCTCAGATCTGTGTGCTTCACAAACTTTAAGGAGCATACTTAACTTCCCAGCAACCTTTTTGTGGACCTGAACAACCAAAGCAAAAAAAAAAAATTGAGACAATTTCTTTGGAAAGTCACACTGTGCGCCAGAGAATTTGATTTTTCCAGAGCACTTCACCAGTGTGTCAGGGCTAGATCACAGTCCACAGGACAGCACTAGCTTGGTCTATCTATGAGGCTGCCTTCAGGTCCCGTGAAGCCAAAGCGGTAATGACAGCACTGGCAGGGCCCCTCTGGTGAAAATAGTGCAAGAGTGTGGAAAGACTGTGCCACCATGCATATGACAAACCCAGGGAGGGAACAAAAGCGGAAAGAGTAGCATTCACATGAGTATTTTCCAATATTTCAGTTGTTTGACTTTTAAGTGTAGTGTTCTTCTAAGACAAGATGTGCTTTGTGTGGTAACACTTAATCAGAAGTGCTGTTGTGGCTGCTTGGACAGTTTCTCCTCCTGGCTGGGACAGACCCAACCAGTGAGAATCTGTTTAACCTGTTTGTTTTTCTTATAGCCAAAAGGCCAAATACAGGTTTTTTGAAAGGAATTTGCCCTGACCAGGAAGGCTCAGCCCAGGTGATGGGACATGGGATCCCCAGGGATGGATCTGGCTGTGCAGGGTGTACCCTGGCGTTTGAACCCAGCCCTTGGCACTCCAGCATTGCTGTCCTGGAGTATTTTTGTTCATTTTTGGGCCCCTGCCACATCCTTGTCCGAGCTGCCGTGCTGTGCAGGGCTGTGCTGTGGGTGGCAGAGCACTGCGCCCTCTCCATGCAGCTCCACTCCCTCCTCTGCGCTGCAAGTGGTGGGGACAGCAGCTCACCACCCTTCCTTTTGCACCTCCTGGTGCTTGCAGCATCTTGCCAACACAAGCCCATGACATTTTTGCTGTTTTGCTGATCTTTGCCATCTTTTCCTCACTTCTAGTCCGTGCCCATCATCTCTCACTCCCGCTGGCTGCTGAAGCAAGGGGAATTGCAGCAAATGAACGGCCCAAAGACATCGCGAACACTTCGCACCAAGAAACTCTTCAGAGAAATCTACTTGTTCCTTTTCAATGATCTGCTGGTAATTTGCCGGCAAATTCCTGGGTGAGTGCAAAATTCAGGTAGTACGTGAGGTGCTTTGTTAGTCCTCCTCACCCCGGGCTCATCCAAGCTGTGATGCTGTGTCCCCATCCTGTCCCCCAGCAGCCACCTCACCTCCAAGTGCAGTTGACCGTTCATGGGTGGCACAGCTCTCCAGCCTAAAATTCATGGCAAACAGGACTTGAACAGATTCCAGGCCAGGTCTCCCAGCAGGATACGCACATCCACCGGTTTCTGCAGAGCGGCAGTGAATTACAGCAACTGGTGGGCTGATCCCAGGGACCTGTCTTCCTGACAAGAAGTGATTTTTGACTCATCGCTGCCTGAAGAACAGCTCAGATTTAATCAGTTAATCTTCTGAGAAAGCAGGCTAGAAAATTTGAGCAGTGGGGAGGTGTATAAATTTAGGCCTGAAGCTCGCAGCTGTATCTGACATGGTGTAACCTGCCTCAGGAGAAGGAGAATGTCATCGTGCTTAGGGCTTGGTCTTGTGCAAGTAGACACTAGTGAAATACAGCAGCACAGACAGGTCCCAGAGAACAGCATGTTCTTTGTAGTGCTAACCAGACTCACCGGTAGGGAGCATCTCACCAGTCCAACGTTCCTAATAAACGTGTCGCCGCAGTGTCTGTATGCCTGGAAATATTTTGCTTCTGCGGCAGCTTGTATCCAGAAAACACAGAGGCATTTTACAAATAGAAATGAATTAAGCCTCACAGCCCCCTTTGAGGGAGAAACGTCCGTTTTTTGTACACGGGCAGCTCAGGAAGAGCGAGCAACTTGTTCTAGGCCGTGTAGAATGCCTGAGGCAGAGCAAGGAGAACACTTCTTGCTTTGCAGTGGGTTTTCATGGCCACCCACTCATCCCTTCCCACAGCAGAACATCTTTTTCCCTCCTGCCATGCAGCGGTTCCTGCTGTGTCCTCAGTACAGTTCTGGGTGGCTGAAGCCAAAGTCTCCTGGAATAACTGCTGTTTTTCCTGATCTCCTCTCTGACCTCTTCCAGGGACAAGTACCAAGTGTTCGACTCCGCTCCCCGGGGGCTTCTTCGTGTAGAGGAGTTAGAAGATCAGGGGCAGAGCTTGGCCAATGTCTTCATCTTGAGGCTGCTGGAGAACGCAGATGACCGGGAGGCCAGCTACATGCTGAAGGCATCGTCCCAGTGAGTACCAGTCACCCCCAGCACTCAGCACTGCTCCCTGCCTGCACGGGGACCCGCTCTCTGGGCTCACCAGGGTCAGGCAGAGATCCCAGTGCTGCAGATGGGCTGGCCCTACAAACCTCCTTGCCCAGTGTTGCTCTCCTGAGGCCGCCTTTGTCCTGTCCTGCTGAAGGCACCAGTGAACTTAGAAGCATCCAGGGTGGAGGGTGGACGGGGACTTTGCATGCTGGGACAGAAAGGTCACAAATCAGCCCTGGCACAGGAACCAAAGTGATTTACAGCCCGCAGCATATTCAGAAAGTAACAGCACCAAAAGAAAGTAAAAAGCACCTCTAGCTGAAGGCAAGGAGGATTCAGAACACTTCTTGATGCTTTCTTAGCAGATGTTTACCCAAATCAGAGAATCCCATGCTCCCACTTCATCACACACTCTGCTGAAGTTAATTAGTTCAACTACAGGGCTGGTATATGAAGAGAGAAAACCATTTTGTCACCGCCTCTCAGTGTATGACTAAGCCATGCCAACATGCTTTTGCACAATCTCTTTAGCTTTTCTAAATGTTATAAAACCAAACAGAAGCAAAACAAGATTGTAGACCTGAATCAGGAGGAGTGAACACTTTACTCTTAAGTGAAGAGTATCTATAGTTAGGTGCCTATTCATCATATTTACAGGATGTTTATCACCCTACAATATGGCCGTAAAATCTACATTATTGTCATTTATCAAATTAATTGATGATGTCAACAGTTGAAATAAATATTTTACAGTATATAGTTCCGCTGCACTCAAAGTGCAGAACTGGCTGGTGCTGTGTGCTGGCTCACTCAGATCAGGGCTGTGTCCAACCAGCTGTGTCAGGCTAAGTGGCTCCTGCTCGGAGGCAAAGGTGGGAGAAGCAGCCACTTCCCCAGCACCTTCCCCAGCACCTTCCGCAGCCGCTGCCCATCTCGCGCTGCCCAGGGCCTCCTTGTCTCCCTGGTTACAGGTTTTTTTGGCTCACTGATTTTTCACTTCAGGCTCCAACAGGCTCAGTCTGGTCGAATGATTCATCTGCACTAACACAGACCTGATTGTTTGGAGCTCAGGGCATGGCTTTCTCATTGACCCAAACCTTACCAGGCCCACGTTTTCCAGGCACCACATCTGTGCTATTATAGGTGTACGTGCACCACCAGCTGAAACGCTACTAGAGATGATGTGCATCCCCAGCTTGATGTTACTTTGCTGTCCATAGGTCAGGATTTGATATGGGTATCTCTTAGCAAACACCATCCCCAGCTGGGAACATGTCCTGCTGCAGCCCAGGGGCTGCACCCTGACCCCCGCTCCCACCAGCATCAGGAACACGAGCTCCCAGCACAGCGAGAGACTGCACCTTCTCCTCAGGCACATGACTGCAGCTTCACCAGACTCAAAATAGAGATGTCAGTCATGTTATGCAGGGCAAACGCACATTTGACGTCTGTGAGACCGAGCGGTGTGGAGAACGATAAACCAAGCCAGGGTTTGCCTCAGCTCTGGGAGCCAACTGCAGTTCCGTGCTCCTGTGTAGCTGGCTGCAGCGCACAGGTGCTCCAGCACACAGCTTGCCAACAGCTCTTGTGCACTGAAACGTGATGTGGCAGCTGCTGAAGGCTGCTGTTCCAGAGCTGCGGGGATGATCAGGGCAGTACCAGGCAGAAACTGGAAAACTGAATATTTGGAAGAGATAAGCAGGTGGCAAAAGGACTGGCGCATCTGGTGCACAGCTCTTGCAGCATTGCCCAGCTCTGAACCCATATGGCAGCAATGACCTGCTCGGTGGCAGCTTGCAGCAGATGCTCTGAGTGGGGTCTGCCAAGAACTGGTTGCACATCTGGACACAGCTGGTCATAGGGGCAGGACTGCAGCTCAGGTGGGCCCCTTGCAGGCTGAGGAGCTGGAGGCCGCAGGCAGGATCTCAAGAGCCCTGCAAGCACGGCCAGACCCCTGGTTTGATCTCTGTGTGCCAACCCCTCAGCACACAGGACCTCATCCTGCATCTCTTCATGGTGTGAGGGGCTGTGTTCGACTTGCAGCTGCAGGTGTCTTCACTGGCCCTTGGCATCGCATTTCAGCCCCAAAGCACAAGGTATTCCCAGCCCTGCAGATCAGCCGGTCTGCCCTTGTCCTTCATATCTCCCTTTTAGGCCTCTCCCCCAGAAGACACCGTGGTGGCTTCAGATGGGTATCAGGTTCAGGCTTTAAAACTATAATCAGAGGAGGCAGAGAGTTCTGGCTCCCTTGAGGCCAGGAGCACAGCTGCTCCTCCAGGCAGGAGCCGCAGCCTGAAGATGAACTGTCCCATTTCCAAGTGGGTCTGAAGGAAACCTCAAGGGAGCTCCAGGCCCAGGGCTTCTCCAGCACCTCTGAAATCTTCCCCCTCCTGCTGCAGGGCCAGGTTTTGCAGGATCTGCCAACGCGCTCACATGGTCTCTTGTCTCATCCACTGCCAAGCGAGCAGAATCCTCACATGCGTCTGCAAGTGAATTAATCAGCTCTGCCCTTTAAGCATTCCTGCACAGCAGCTGCAGGAATAAATGGTTCCTATAATGGCTTTTCTCCAGGAAAAACTGCTCCTATTGACCCAGCCCAGCCAGGACCTGCCTTTGCTGGTCAGAGCTCAGAGGATGCCAGGCCCCTATCCTACTGCTGGCCCCCAAAGGGGCACCCTGCTGCTTGTGGGGCCCAGGGCTCTGTGGCACATGTGACATTGCAACCAGTGTGTGAGAGGGGGCTCAGCATCACCATTTAGTCCAGACCCAGGGACAGGTGGGGAAGGACCACGAGAGGAGGAATTAGGAGCCCAGGGCTGGCTGTGCAGGAGAAATGGGGTCCCTACAACTGTCTAATGCTCATCCTTCGGTTTGTCTCCCCTATACAGGAGCGAAATGAAGCGCTGGATGATTTCCCTCGCCCCGAACAGGAGAACCAAGTTTGTGTCGTTTACATCCAGACTTGTTGGTAAGTCACACAGCAGGGGAGCCAGGAGCTCCTCATCCCTACCCCCAGGCACCTTCTTCTGCCCTGATCTCAGACCGTCCCAGGCCTGGGACCCCTGCTGAAGGTGAACCCTCCTCCCTGGGCTCCCTTTGCGTTCCCACCATTGACACCCACTTGTCTGTGGGCCTGGCCCAGACCTTGCTCCCTGCCAGCCTGGGCTGCACCAGCACCCTCCCTCCCACCCCAACTGCTCACGGGTGGCACTGCAGTGATCCCTCCTGGTCCCCATGGCCCCCTGCAGGGGCCAGAGTGACCATTCACAGAGCTCCTGGTGCTGCATTCGCCTGAGCTGTTCTGTCCTCACTCTCGCCCTGTTCCCTGGCAGACTGCCCGCAGATCCAGTGCGTCCACCCATACGTGGCCCAGCAGCCAGACGAGCTGTCCTTGGAGCTGGCTGACGTCCTCAACATCCTGGACAAGACAGATGACGGTACAGGGGACAGGTTGAGGTTGGGGCAGCCCTGTGGAAAGGTGGGCAACACTTGAGGCAGGTGGCTGCCAAACAGACAGGAGGGGTCCCCTCCAGCCAGGGAGAGACCCTGGCCTTGGCATCTCAGCTGAGAGCATTACTGCCTCCTCCCAAACCTCAGCAAACCCTGGCTGTCCTGAGCTGTGACAATGCTGGCACAGCCACCCTGGCACCGGCTGTGGGCCATGGCAGGGCTGCCACAGCCACCCAGGATGTATCCAGAGCTGTTCTTACCTTGATGATGCTTCACAGCCACCTGGTCCTGGTCTCTGGGGTGCACATGTAGATGGGGAACTCCATCACATTAGGTCTCTGCTACATCAGGGACAGCAACACCTGCTTTCTGCTGTCATCCCTTTAGCCACTTGTCCAAAGACAGGGCTGCTCAGGCAAGTGGGCCCCCTTGGCTTGATTTGCAAACTTGGTCTGCTCCAGCACAGGCCTCTAAGCAGCTTCCAGAAAGCACTGGCAGCTCTGTAGGCTCGTTCCAGTGCAACTGTCCAAGTGCAGGAGCAAGGAAGAGCCAATCCTTCCCCTCACTTACACCTGTCTCTGTCTCTGCTCAGGCTGGATATTTGGGGAGCGTCTTCATGACCAGGAGAGGGGCTGGTTCCCCAGTTCTATGGGGGAGGAGATCCTGAACCCCAAAATCCGAGCTCAGAACCTGAAGGAGTGCTTCCGGGTGCACAAGTCGGATGACAGTCAGCGGAGGAAACTGGGCAGCAGAAACCGTCAATGACCGCTGGTGTCCCCACATCTGCAGCGCCTCTGGGAAAGGGGCCGAGGATGGAGGCTGAACTGGGAGGAGGAGGTGGCAGTGCTGTGGGACACAGTGCAGGACCTGCCGTGCCAGACCAGGCACACGCACCCCTGAACAAACAGACTGTAGCTCCTGGGCTTCCCACTATGCTTCCTGTGACGCTGATCCTTCCTTAGAGATCAGTGCTTCAAACAGGCTAAAATAACCCTTTTCCAGGCACATTGTAAAGCCCCAAAGAGCACAAGCCAAACAGACACAGTGTGAGAGCCACCAGGTGCTGGCCAGCTGAGCCTTGTTCCCCACACATGTGTGAGATGGGGCTCTTCAGGCCACTTGGCAAAGGCACATGGCCACAAATGTAACTCAGCAATGAACATCACCCAGTTTGAGCACTTACAGCTCATTGCCACCTTTTGAGTTTGGGGCCCTCCGAAAGCTGCAACTTAGAGGGGCAGGAAGCGAAGCAAAGGAGCCGTCTCACCGCCTCTCACACAGCCAGTTGGCCCCAGCCTGGGATGAGCCCTGTGAACTCCACCTGCTGCAAAGTTGCTGGGCCCATTCCCACAGAGAGAACCCCAACCTGCTCCCAAATGCTCTGAAATGCTCTGTACCCAGCCCCACTCCACCAGCAGCCCCACCTTGCCAGCCCTGACCCATGTCTCTACCTGCCTGGTGGACTTAAAACACGTGGAATCATAGAACAGTTTGAGTTGGAAGGGATCTTCCAAGATCATCTAGTTCACACCTGGGCTCTGCCTATCGGTCATCCTTTTCCCCAACTGGCATCCCTCCACGGAAGAAGCCCGGTACCACGGCCTTTCCCAGTTGATCCGGCACTTGCAGTCTCCGCTGCCCCTGTGCCAGCACCTCCCTGCTCTACACCACGTACCACGGCGGCACCAGCAGACCCGGGCTGCCACACAGCAGGCAAGGGATGTTACCCCAGGAGCTGCTGTCCTGCATGCTTGTAACCCACACCCACAGCTGCACACACGAGCTCTCTGTACAGGCTCAACTCCATGTATATACAAAATCCTCTGTCGCCAGCAGAAATGGATCATTACTCCTTCCAGCTGCAGCACTGAGCATTGCATGAAGCCCAAGGTGCAGCACTGAGATGGGCCAGGGGACAGACCCACAGCAGCCACCTGCTGTTCAGCAGCCTTGCTCTGAACAGCCCCACACATGGCCTTGGCCACAGGCTGTTCCCAATCTGTAGCCAGCATCCATCAGGGACAGCGATGATTTGGTATCTTTCTGTAACACTGCAAAGGAGCATCTTCCAGGCACTGTGGCCTGTGCTGCCACGGTTACGCTTGACAAGGGGATGGAAAGCAGCCGCCTGCCCACAGAGCCACACACAGAGCAGAGGAGCACAGCCATGCTGGTGGCAGCAAGGGGAGGACACAGGACACCAGGGGGACGCTGGCTCTGGAGCTGGTCTATGGGCTACATGGGCTGTGAGATGGGAGCCAACTGAGGGTCAGGGCTGTGCCCAGGGCTGGCTGGGCACTGCTGCCCCCAGTCAGCCCTGCCCTGGGCGGGGGCTGCAGCCAGTCCCCAGGACCAAACAGCAGCAAAGGGGCTCCCCCCTCAGGCCCAGCTTACTGCCATCATATGACAACAGCTGCACTTGCCCTGTCCACCTGCCAGTACCCAGTCCAGAGCTGCAGCCAGGAATGGACCGCAGCCTCCAGCCTGGTGCAAGGGTGTGTCCCTGTGAAATGAGCCCAAGTCAGGTCACCCTGCAGGCAGCTGAATACAACCAAACCTCCAGCTAAGGGTCTAAGACCTTGCAGCAGCCGCAAATTCTCTAATGCAAAATCCAGATGATCTCCAGCTCTAAGAAGTCCTTAAAATTACCTGAGAAATTGGCACATCCCAGATCCTCCAGCTTTGCAGCCCAGCAGCCAGCCCAGTACAGCCCCACACACCCACCTGGGATGTTTCTCACAGCACAGAAATCTCCCTCGCCCATCAGAAACAGCTCTGGGACTGACCCAGGCTCCCCAGGGCCAGGACACCAGTTCCTCGCTGCAAGGAGAGGGGCCCTGGGCTGCCATGCACTGTCCCACGACCCACCACCAAGCCCTGGGACTACCCCCAGCCCCTCTTGCCCCATTGTGACTTTCTAGGACTCCAAGCCCCAGGCACAGGCTGTGTCATTTTCAGGCACCAAGTGGCACCCAGTGTTATTTCCTCAGACCCAGCCCTGCACGCCTCCATTCCAGTGGTCTCAAGTGTTGTCCAGGGCCAGGCCTGGGGCCCACAACCATGGGCTGGAGCCCTCCCGGCCCCCGCCGGGCTGCCTCAGCGAACTGAAGGGAACTTCTTGTCGTCTCGTTTTTCCGTGTGATGAAATATAGCTGAACAAGCCAGCGCCAAAGCAACACGTGTACATCTTCTTCCTCCCCTCACACCAACTGCTCGCTGCCTCCCCAGCCCCCTCCAGTGCAAATGATGGGGGGCAACTGGCCCAAACACAGCGGGTGGAAGGGGGCTGAACGTGAACATGGGGTGGAAGGGGGCTGAACATGAACATGGGGCAGGATGAGACCAGGGCAATACCGGGGTGGTTTACACCAACTGAACAACCCCTCAGAAGGACAGCTGTGCAAGGTGATGCCCAACACTCTGACCACCACCTAGGTGACACCATGAGAGCTGCTGCCAGCTCAAAGCCACTCACTGCTCAGGTCCCTCCTGCCTGTGGGGGTGACACCGGCTGCTGCGGCCAAGCCTGCCAGGTCTCTGCACCCAGGAGATCTGCATGTTAAGAGCAAGGAGCACTGCAGGCTGCAGCTTTGCTGCCTGGCACAGAGCCCAGTGCCCTTTGCTGCATCCACGGCTGCATTTCTCTGCAAGGGGCCTCAGGCAGATGGGGAGCAGGAGCAGTTGAGGGCAGGAGACAGGCTGGTTGTATTACAGAAAAATCTTTTATTGAGCTCAGGAGGCAGAGAACTTTCTCAGCGTGATGACGACCAAGGCCACAAGCACAGACGTACCCAGGAGAGAGGCGATGACAATGGCACCGATAGCTCCAGGCCCTAGTGAGCCTGCAAAGACAGAGAACAAGGTGGTGTGAGGTCAGCAGAGCCAGTGGGTCCCAGATGGGAAGGTCTGTGGGCATCACGCACACCCAGCACATCTGCAGCCACATCTCTGCCCTGGAAGGGGCATGGTCGTGGCCATGGTGGCCCTGTTCCCATGTACCCACACAGCTGAGGTGTGGTCCTGTGCCCCAGCAGCATCAAGCTCTTGGGCAGGGTGTTGGAACCAGCCACTGGCCCCTTAGAGACCTTCTGGTGACAGGGACAGCTGCCACAAAGGAGGTCTTTGGTGCTCAGCTTTCTTGTGAACACCCACGCAAAGATTCACTTTGCTTGTTACAGAACCACATCACAGCAGGTGTTTGCTGTAGTTCAGGAGCCAGGGAGCTCCTGTAGTTCAGGAGCTCACATTCCCCATTTGACAAGCTTTAAGCACGCTCCTGCCTGGAGAGCTCTGCCTGTGCTCGGGGCTCCTTTTTGCTGGTACCTGCTGTGACAGGTCAGACCCAGGGCAGGAGGAAAGGCCTCAGCAGCTGCTCTGGGGCTGGTGAGCACCCTGCAGCAGAGACTTTTTGGCATGAAGTCTCCCTGAGCAGACAATACAGGTGCGCTCTCCCACCCCAGCAACATGGCTGGGGACAGGCCACCTCGAACAGCTCCTGGGAGGTGACATAAAGAGCAAATCCACAGTGCAGATGCCCCATGCCCATGGTGCAACCACATACCATCCCCAGCGTCCAGCCGGTGCAGGTGGGTGGTGTCCTCGGGCTCCAGCTCGGTGGTGTACGGGGGAAAGGCGGTGGCGTCTGATGGCTGGGCTGTGGTGGTGGCCACATCGAAGGGGCCGGCTCCAGAGGGTAACTCAGGCGGCTCGTTCCAGAGGGTGGGGACCGGGCCCTGCGGGTACTCTGCTGGGAGACAAGCAGCCACGGTCACTTCTGGGCACGGGTGGCCCTGGCCAGGTGACAGCCACAGGCTCCAGCTGCCTGCCAAGTGCCCTGGGGTGGATGGAGGGTGATCCAAGGGCTGAGAAACACCAAGGGGCAGAGCCCTCCTCCAAAAGGGCACTGACCCCTGGTGCCAGCTGAAGGCAATGCCCATGCCCCACTGTAAAACCATGCTGCCGCAGGCTTTTGTAGCAACCCAGTGTACGCACAGCACACGCGGGACAACAGGTAGCTCCCCACAACCATGCCACCTTGGCTCATGCACAAACAGACACTGCGTGCACAGGCACAGACAGTTTGCCCATGGGGACCAGGCTGGGAGGGGCTGTCACATTCCTGCAGCAGGCAGAGGCCAACTGGCCACCTGCGCTGGCCAAATTCAGGACACTCCAGGGCCTTTCTGTCCTGCACCACCAGCCTATGTGGTGTAGGCTGCTGGACGCACTGGCACTGCACAGAACACGGCTCCCCCAGCTTGGAGCCCCAGAGCCTCGACCTCCTCGTGCCCCACCTCCATGCCGTGCTGGGGAGATGAAAGCAGGGCCAGGCTCCGTTTGATGTTATTTCTTCCCACTGTGGGGTCGGGGACCAAACCAGAGAGCCCTCCCTGTCTGTGTGTGGTTGCGCCGAGCGCTCCCTGTCAATGCCCGGCTTGTTCAGCTGAGCCCCAGCAGGAGCGGGAGACATTCCTCAAGTCCCTGCCGAAACCGCTGGGAATGTCGCACTGGGATAGAGGAAAAAAAAAAAAAAAAAAAACAGAAGGGGCAAAAAACCGCCAAATCTAACAGCATCCACCACGAGGGCCCACCTGAAGTGACACGATGGTTGCCTGGGATGGGGAAAAAGGGCAGCAGAGGAGCCAGAGCAACCAGCCTGGGCTCCCCGGGGCAAGGCACAGAGGCATCTGCAGGCACTCTGGCTCTGACACACAGTCTCTTGTTGTACGAGAGGTGCTTGGAGACTCGCTCCAGTGCCATTGCAGCTCTCTGTGACCCAGCAAGAGAGGTGGCAGCAGCACATCTCAGCAGTGCCAGCCCCAGCTTTGAGTACCCGGAGCCCTCCCTGCCTCCCACAGGCAGCCGGCGCTTGGTGGGAGGAGAGCAAGCTGAAGAATCGGCGCTAACGGGCTCCACCACGCTGTGCTCTCCCATAGGAGCCCTGTACCAAAAGGAGCAGAAGGGCCCACGCCAAAACACTCACCTCTGCTGCCTGCATGGTGTGTGCTAGGGCTTACCGCAGGGCTCACATCAAAGAGCAGCTCCCATTATCCCTGGAGCTGTGCAAGGCTGCCTGCAGACCTGGGAACACAGCAAGGTTCCAGACTAGTTCTGGAAAGTCCTTTCCACAGCCACAAAAGCTACGGGGTTTTCAGTGAGACAGGTGCCAGATTTAATTCTGGCCCAACAAGCAAGGAGGCAAAGAACCCCGACTCTGAGGCCTGTGCCAGTTAACCCAGGCAGTAACACCAGCATACAGTAGGCCAGCCTACACGGGGAGAAGCTGCTGCAGCAGCAAGTCCCATGTTCCCACACGCACAGTACATCCGTAGTCACTGCAGCAGAGGTGGATCTCAGGTCCCCTGTATGAGCACACAAGAGGTTTGTGCTCCATGGGGGCTCCCCAGAAACACCCGAGCCCCTTGCAGAGCCCTTCCCGACCCATCCTGCAAAACCAGCCAGCAGAGCTGGAGACTCGCATCCCATCCAGAAGCTCCATCTCCAGCGGATCTCTCCTCCACAAATCCTGTGGTTTAGCTATCAGGGACAGATCAGGATGAAGCACAGAATTTAGTGGGTAAATGCAGTTAACACAACAGGGAAAGGAAGTGAGCAGAGCTGGGGTTGTTCAGTCAGCAGCAGTGCCAGTAGGAAGCTGTTGGTTTAGGCACAGACCAAATGTACCTCACGCTTTTGAAGCCCCATTCCAGGCTGCTTTGGCACATGGAGAAACTCCACACAGAAGAGCAACACTCCAGTTACAACCTTCCTGACTATGTCAACAGCCCCAGGGCCAGCACCAACACCACGGCCATTCCCATCGGCAGGGAGAACATCGTTGTCGCATTTCCCAAGAATGTTTTTCTCTCCAAATCCAGAAGAGCTGGGTGTACCCCTCGTGTCTGACCAGGGGAGGAAAGGTGTCAATTCAGATGATCTGTAACAGCCGCAAGCACCATCCAGGCTCTGCAGGACCCAAATAGGGTGCTCCCAGCTCTCTGTTCTCAAAGGGATGAGGAGGGAGCGCTATTCCTTTCAACCATAGTGCAAAGGCTCCTTTTCTAACCAGACCCACAGGTCCCAGAAAGTCTCTTCTGTCCCCAGTGCACCTAATTCCTGACAAATTTATTGCAGGTCTCTTCAAGCAGGGCACAGAGCTTATTTTTGATAACCAAGAGGAAACGGTCTAATTTGTTTACGATCTCAGTGATTTTTAAGACCTGGATAGAGTCCTGGATGGCTTCTGGATATGTATTTTGTTAATCCCCCTCACCTGATTAAAGCACGCTCTCAGTTCTCCCTCACAGAAAGACCAGAGTGTGCTACACACGAGTTTTCTATCCTGAGTTCTTGCGGTTTTACCTTAACGGTGCTTCCACCCAGGGAAACACAACTCCTTTCAGTCAGGTCTAGTGCCTCCCTAGCAGTTGTCAGCTCAGAAGCAGCAGCAGAATCGTGCACATACATAAAGTGAAATACCTGCATCTTAACACCATCAAGAGCCAGGGCTTGCTGATGGGTCTTCTCTTCAGTCCCTGCACCTCGGTGCTGTCAGAGCAGGCACACGGGGCAGGGGAAACGCAAAGCCAAACACAAGCAGAATCCCCAGAGGAAGGCACCCGCAGGCAAGTCCTCCTGAGCCAACTGATGCAGCCCAGGAGAACCAACAACTTTCCTTCAAAGACTTGCCTTTGATTTTTCCCTCCCTAAACTAACCATGTGCCTCCATAAATCCACCTGTGTGAGAAGCCCAAACACCCATCCTACTATCTGCACACACCCAGCTGGTTTCTTCAACAACCAGAGTCACCAGTGCTCCTCTCTACACACACTATTACTAAGGTGTGCCCCTGCTCAGGTGACACTCTCCTGTTGGATACACCGCGGCATGGGACCCGATTCAGGAGGCTGCTGTTTTACGTGACCACCTCGAGTCCCTCTCCTTTCTGGGCTCAGTTTCTCTGTGCATAAGCAAGACTCCAGGACTATACTACGCTGCATATTCTCCCTCTCTCCAGCAGAGCTTAGCTTCAAGTGAGGTCAGAAAAAGGGAAGAAAATACCAGTTACTACACTATAAAGAAACAGACTGGGAGTTTTCTTAATGGTGCAGGGACCCACCAGGACTTCAGTGAGATCCAGAATGGATGACACCAAAGGCAGCTTGACAAAAGCACGATTTCTATGTTCAATCAGAAGGAGGTGGGTGAGCTGCCAGCACGGTGACATGGCAGCAGCTGCTCCAGATACTCAGTGGCTGAAAGATAAGAGTGGAAAAGTCTCCACAAGCGATAGCTCTTGAGGAAGCCGATCAAATCCGAATGATCCTTCAAGACAAGGGCCAACCAGAACCTCTCCACAGGTGGCCTACAAGACCTCAAGGCAGGCAGATGTGGCCAACATCTTCATGCCCAGAGATCACTCACCAATGACCAGTACTCTTCCTGGTACAAGCATCTCATCATCCTCACAGCCTTTCAACAGGAGATGACAATGAGACTTTCCTTCTCCATCAGGTGACAAGTTTACACTTACAGTGACAGAAATGATAGCTCAGTAGGACGCAGATGCTCAGTGGTCCTGGGAAAGAGGGAAGGGCACCTGCTGTAACCTGCACATGGCACAGAGTTTCTCCAGTCACAACAGTTTACAGGTCCAACTTCATGGCACCCAACATCCTTTCTCAGAGCCTGATGGTTTTTATTCCGAATTGCAGATTTTTGTGTCTTTGTATTACATCCATTGCATGGAGGAGGGAAAGGTTACGGTCACCTGCTGCTTCCTGGAGCACTCTCCACCTCCAGCCGTAGCGCTGGGAGCTGGTGCTCATGTCAGTAAATTCCTCAGGAGCACTGGTGCTGAGCATGGTTGACTAACAGTCTACAAAGACTTGCTCTAAGTCTGGATGGATCCATTGGATCAACCGCACCTGTTTAAGAAATTTGCCTGACAAAAACAATGTACTACTTCTCACATTCTAATACTTGAACTTTAAAAACTTCCTAATAATCTTTTATTCTCCTGTTGTTGAAAATGAAGACACAAGAGCTGCTATGGAATGATGTCCTTGGACAAAGTCTTCTCCTGTATGTTTTCCTCTGGCATAATAAAGACTATCTCCTGCTCTGCTGTTATTTTTTCCCCTATACACATTGTGATGTGCTATGGCAGTATAATGTATTTCCACATTAGCTCAAAACAAAGGAACTCATGAGCCCACATCAGAGTTTAGCTACAAAATATACACACGATTAGGAAGCCAGGGCCTTGCCAAGGCTTTTTACTCACTTCCACTTCCCTTGGAGCTCATGATTCATTAAGCAAATTGAAACTGGCTTTGCTAATAGGAAAAAAAAAATTCAATTCTTTACAATCCTCCTAAGTTCCACTTGGGTTTGGAGAAAGAAGCGGAGAGGATTTGGGTGTGCAGAAGGCCCTTGGACTGGCTCTGTTTCCTGATGCACCTAGATGACATGGGACAAAGAGGGTTAAAAACTCAGTTGTTTCCCCATCTTTGAAAAAGGGATGTTGGGGAAAAGCTTAGTAACTTGAAGGAGAAATTCACACTTTCTCCAGTCACAGAGCCCTCAGACATTGTCCAGGAAACCAGACTGGCTGGGCAAGAAGCTGGATCGAGGTACACGACCCAGCAGCACCCCAAAAGTGCTCTGACTGCTACTGCCAGATGGGAACCTCAGCTGGCAGAGATCCTTCATCTCGCTGAACTCCTGAGCACTCATCCGAGTTTTGGTGGGTTTTAGCTCCCAGTCACCACTGCGATAGATTTAAATCCAATGAGGAAGGAAAAACTCTTTCTGGACCTCGGGTCCGCGTGGCCAGTGCCAGCTGCCACCCTCTCCAAGGCACACTCTGCTCACCGTGGAGGGCTTTGCCATGGAAAGTATGAGGTGCTGAGACGGGAGGTGAACTCTGAGGCCAGCAACAGGCTGTCCGGCCCCAGGTAGCCACAGCGGGCTCAGGGCCAGCGCAGGGATGAAAAGGGGCCTTCACAGGGAGCACAAAGGGCAGCCTGTGACGGGCCAGCACTGGCAGCTCAAGTGTGGAGCAGCACGGAGCGTTTCGGTGCTGACGAACGTTAAATAAACTTGTTTACAGAAAGGCAGGGCTGCATGTGTATGCATGGAGACCAGAGGGCTGTCTGTGTGCCCTTCCCTTCTTCATCTGCACAAGGCAGGAAATTTCCTTTTCTAATGGGGAGAAAAGCAGAAAAAAATTCCACTATGCACTAAAAGCCCCTGTATTGAGGGGAGGTAGGTACCCCTCCAACTCCTGATGCAACAGAAAATCCTCTCTGCTCCTGGGATGGCTTCTCATACAGGCTGGTTTCCTTATGTCCTGTACTGAGGCAGCAGAAAAAAACAAATTTAAGAGGGCCCCAAGCCTCTAAAATGTGACAGAGAAAACGTGGGGTCTCTCCTATGCCCCAGGATCAGAATGTTGCATGTACAGAGCTCTTCCAGAGCTACTGGCCTCACTGCGCAAGTGAGACTCATCCAGTAAAAGAATGAGGGTGTTTCACGGGAGCAAAGTGACACCGGGAGGCAGCGACAGTTTGGTACAAGCCATAGCAGCAATGCTGAGCTGAGAGCAAGTACACAGGAAAGCTGGCAAGGCAGGAGACAGAGCAAATATGCGCCGAATATTGGAAACTTAAGATAGTGTAAAGGAAACCCTAGCTCAGAGAGGAAGCAGATCAAATTTTCACTGGAAATGAATCAATTTCTGCAGAGTGAAGTACTGTTAACAGTTAAGAATAAAACTTACCTGGTTTTGGGGAAGACGACTGCCACTGCTTTGGGAACATGAACAAGCTATGAACTGAAACTGTGCTTAAGCAATTAATGTTCTACTACGGAAAAATCAAAGCTCAGGACTTGAGAAAGAAAACATCCACTTTTGAGTGCTCATTTCTTAGTTACTCTAAAGGTTTCCCAGTAAGAAAGTGTCCTGCAAGGGAAGAATCTGTGGGGGAAATACCAACTACAGTAATTCTGCTCTTGGACCCGCACACATTCCAGCTAGGTAACTTCCCTACCTGTAGGAAAGCTCCTTTAAAAATAAATAATTTCATCTGTTAGAGGGCTGGCCAGGATCTCCCTGCAAGGCAAGATGCTCAGGACAAACTGCAAGGGACCTGCAATCCAGCCTTGCTCCAGGTCCTGGAAGGCAGGACAGGAATTCAGGAAAACAAGTGCTGTGCTCTTGCCTGTTATTTTGGCTTGAGCCATCCATACCTTTGGCCTCACCTGCGCTCAGGAAAGAGGCTTTGAGGGAAGGCAGCTCCCCGAGGAGCTGCTGTCCGTATGCTCATAGCCCATCTATGGAGATGGTCAGAGAGCTGTTTTTCCCTCACTGTGAAACCCTCTCAGATCAGCCTTTGAAGCTGGTTGTGCCTTCGGTTCCCCTCAACTCTGTGAAAGGTGTGAGCAGATAAAGCTGAAATTACCAGCCGCCTCCTTAAAACATCACACCTCACAGAATAAGCATCTCTCATTAACCATCCCCATCACCTCGCTGGAGCCAGAGCCACATACCTGCCCAGCACTACCGCCCCTCACTGCACCCAGCTCCAGAAAACTCAGTTTAGATGCACCTTTCTGCCTTTGACCAAGCCAAGTGCTTTCATCAACACGTTCACATCGCTATTTACAGCGGCGGCAAAGGGCTTTGCTGTAGCAGAAAGCTCAGAAGGAACCAGAAATCGGCGCAAATTCTTCAGCCAAAGAAAAATGTTTAAAGACTGTAACTTTTCCTGCCATTTAAAGCAGTCAGAAAACCTGCCCCCATCAACTGTTGAGAGCTCTCTGTCCGCTGCTGACTGACCTGCCTGCCGACCCACTGCTGCTAATGCTTGGAGCTGCTACTGCTACTCAGCCTCAGAAAAATTACACAGGATTTTCTCCCTTTTCCTCAAGAGCAACATGGTCTGAGGATGGAGAACATAGTTTTACTCACCACGAGCCACCAATGCCAAATCTAGTTTCCATTACTCCATTATAGTTCAATAAGTACTTACGGATGTTTTTAGGGGAGGGAGAGAAAGTATGCAAGGAGAGGAGATGGAGAGGCAGGTTAGTAAAAGATCTCCCGCACTTCTGGGCTTTAAATGCAGACAGAGCTCCTTACCTGCCAGCACAGCAGGGACCAGGATGCCGACCAACGTTAGCAGGACCAGACACAGGACTTTGTGGTAGGGCATGGCTTCCCTCGGGAAAGGCAGCAGGAATTCTTAAAGTTCTTCAAAGTACAAAACAACTTGGAAGTTTCACTGGTATAATAAAAACTTTGTCCAGTCAGGTAAAAAAAAAAAAAAAAAAAAAAAAATTCTTCTCAACAGAGCAAGTGGATGGAGAGAGCGCAAAGCCCAGCGGAGAGCTGCTCTCTCTGGCTCGCAGAGCACACACCTCCTCCCCAGGCAGCTCCACCCTCCCAATCCCTGCCTGCAACCCCACAGGCAGCCAAATTCGGAATTCAGCACCCATCACCCTACGAGGCCAGAGTCCTTCCTAGGGGACGTGGAGATGCTCCTGGAATGTCTGCCCCCTGTCCAGCCGTCCCGTGGGGTCAGAAATAACACAAGAGCCACTGAGGCAACAACCCCTGAATCCAAGCGAGGGCTCTGCCTGCTCCTCAATGCCCTTCCCATATTGGGCACAGCAAAGAGTAAGTGCCTCAATCTTGAGGCTAAAATGCTTCGAAATGGAGCCAGAGCAGCTCCATGGCATGTCATTTTGCGGGTGCAATACTTACCGAGGTGTATGAGGAGCTGTGTGTGGTCTCTGCTGGCAGAAGCGCCTGTTAAAAGCCTTCCAGGAGAGCTCCTTCGCCAGGCGAGGCCAGCAACCTCCTCAGATCCAAACTGCACGGACGCTGCCTCCTCCTGCAACCCGCTGCCACTCTGGCCCTCCCCAACAAGCGGGCTCACGAAAAGTTCACCACAGAGAAAACTGAGGTTTGTTTCAGATCACACTCGCACCAGTAAGAAATTTGGGAAAGGATGAAGTGTACAAAACCACTCCACCTCAATGTCAGAGGATAGAAGAATTTCATTAGGATTTTTTAAAGTTGATATGAGGATTAAATACTTCACGGTTTCTGTTCAGAATAAGACATAATAAAGTACATAGACATCCCCCGTGTCAGTTCTTTATGATCTGAAAATATGATGAGTAATTTTATCTTAAATTTCAGATTCAGATTTTTCTGCTAAGGGATCTCTTTGCTTTTTGCTTTCTCTGACAGGCAGCCAGATACAGTTCAGGTGTTCCTGTAAGTCATCCTGCTGCTGCAGTTCTTTGCAAAGGTACCTGGCTGCAAGGGGAAGCCAGAAAGAGGGCTGAGCACTGTCCCTGCAGCAGAATAAGAAGTTAAGTAGTCACCTGGTGAAACATGCTCAAAAGAAACCTCAGACATCTCTACTGTCAAATTCAACATCCTGTTTCAAACCTGGATCAAAGCCACATTAGCTCTGCAGGTTCATGTTCTGCCCAAAAAGGAGCTGGAAGTGCATAAACACATACCCAGCAGCAGATCCAAAGCTGTAGCTCCTATTTTTCCCATCCCTACCAATCCAAGTAGCCTGTGATACAGCAAAAGGCCCTGTTCGTCACAGAAGGTGACAGGGCAGCAACCTGAGCACAATCTGAACATCAGAATCTTACCTTCATACTAAGTACAGAAGCCAGAATATTAAAATATTAAGAGCAAGATCTTCCCTGCTGGTCCATTATCTACAAATTCTCAGAAGCTGAGCAAGGTTCTTGGCATTCGACAAATTATTGCACGTTTTCCCTGCTTGCAGTTCTGCATTTTCATTTAGCAACTGGTGAATTGTTCCTTTCCTGCTCCCCAGTTGAGCTGGAAATTAACAGGCTTTTGCTTATTTGTTACACAGTATAGAGTGGTCCAAAATTAGTTTGTAGAAATTAGATCATGCCATTAAAAACAAAACAAAACACAAACAGAAAGTACTTAATAAGCAGACATATTATACACTAAAAAAAAAAATGAAGATATTAAACCAAAGTGAAATTACCAGCCTTAACATGTACTGTTCTCTCCAAGACATCAGCTAAACATAATGCAAAGCTACCGTAGAAGTTAGTTCTTTACTGATTTCATATTCTTTGTGATGATGTGAATGGTAGAAGGACGTTTATCATCAACTTTTACTGGGATTTTCCACACAAAACCAAGCAGCAATTGGAAAAAAAGGAAAATAAGATTTTGTCTAAACAGGGAAGCCTACAAGGTGGCTGTGTGGACTTTATGCTGAGGGGAGAAATCAAACCCCTCATTTAGGGAAGGGAATTGGAGTGGGTGGGGTGGTTACCAACTGGCACAACAACAACAACAACAACAACAACAACAACGCTTCACGGCCAAGCGTCTGTAGTAACAGAAAACCAGCAGCGGCTTGATCCCTCCTGCATAAACACCACGAGCCTGAATGCACGTGTTTCTGTGCAGAGAGGGAGGGGGTAAAATTAAAGCTTTCTTGTCAGTATTTTCCAATCTCAACTTACTGGTGTTTATTTGAACTCTAAAATTATCAAGTAGAAAAAAAAAACCCACCGGTATTCCTCACCAGGGCAGAAATAAAGCAGCAGTTGTTGTTCCACATCCTGTGTATTTGCTTGTTGTTTCTTGATGAAAACTGATGAGAGTCGATTTTTGGGTCAGTTTTAGCACCAGGAATTATCTCAAAACTCAGCTTTGACAAAAGCAAGCAAAAAGTTTTCTCTCAGATATAATACAACCAGGTTTTATTTAAGTTCTCTCTTTCCCCCCCACACTGGCAAAAGTTCAGAGGGAGTTTAAAGTTTTGTAAACATTTTAACTACCCCTCTTCCCCCTTTTATGAATTTACAAAGCAAAGGAGACAGGGAGACCAGATTTGCAACAGTTCCAAGTCTCTCCATGCTATTGGATCCAAAAACTATATACAAGTCTGCAGCAGTCTCTGTATAGTTACTGTACATGTTTGGGGGCAGGGGGAAGAGAGAGGAGGAGGAGGGGAAGGTGACCCCAAAAAATGAATAAACCAAATGAAATAAAATCCAAAGCCAAACTGCTCTTGAGCAACTCGAACTGTTTTCTTTAGGCAGTGATGACAGCAAGACAGACACTTTTATACAACTCCACCAAAACTGTAGCGAACCCCCCTCAGCAGGTTATAACCCTCTAGGAATGGGAGACGGGACCAGGGGCTTGAGACTAAGTGCATTTGGCAGTTTTCATTTTCTTTCTATTGTGGTGTGTGCACATGGGTGGGTGGAGAAGGGAAGGTGGTGTTAATCTTTCAGTGAGAGAGGAAGGTTATGATTCCATAAATACTTGAACATTATGGATCCCAGTGAAGGTGCGTGACGTAGTTTAAGGTGTAGAAGATAAGCAGGGCTGTCATTGCACACAGCTTCACCCTCCACAGTCTCTCTTCATGACAACAGGGCATCATCTCTGCTCCTTAACCTAAGCTCTGCTTGAAATGACAATTAGCTAAGACTGCTGGGGTGTGTACCTGAAAGCCAGTGTTCACCCTCACCAAAGACTAAAGATCCACACGGTAAAGATCCTACTGTCTCTTAAACGAGACAAATTTGCAGAAAAAGAGCTCAAAATAAACTGGTCCTAACCCTCCAAAGGTAGCATTTAAGGGATAAATTCAACCTGAAAGAAGAGATGCCACCCCACTTTTTCTCCCCAGAGTAGGAGTCGACACTTGTCCAGGAAGGCTGGAGTACGCCAACAGGGAACTCCACCAGCTTCAGCATCACCACCTAATGAAGACAGACTCGAGCTTTTCCCTCCAAAAATAATGTGCTGAGAAGGGCTGGCAGGGGGTGTGCAACTTCAAACCAACCCAAGCTAAACTGCGCCCGCCACCGCCCCTCTCTGCTGCTGTCGCCAGTTCTAAGGTTAGCTTATGAATGCAACTCCTGGCTTGGGAGAGCACCTCTTGCCCTGATGGAGCGCGGAAGTCAGTATCTGTGTGGCATTTTGGTTTTGACCAACATCTGTTAACCACAAACTCTCTCTCTCCTTGACTGCACGTGTTGGATGTGGTAAGAGTAACCAGAAGAGGGAAGCAATGGTTTGCAGAATCCCAATTGATTTTTTTTTTCCAGGTATGTCAGCAGAAGAAATCACAGCACAGTGAAAGCTCGCTGCCCAAATCAGCCTTGTTGTGAAAGAATCCTATCTCCCACCCTCCCAGGACTCTGAACAAAGTCCGCTCAACTCGAGGCTGACCGCAGGAATGACGCCTGTGCAGTCCTAGGCAGAAAGGGCTTGCTGGGGCTAGAGGAAGCAGCCTGAGATGATTGATTCTGTGATTCACTGCAAGGCGAAGAAGAAGAACGCATGGTGGAGAGTACTGTGTCCAAAACGGAGAATCCATGGTTAACAGACGCAGGAAAAGCCAGTTGATTTGCACATGCTCAGTAGTCTTCCAAAGTCTCTATTTCTCCCATATTGAGCCGCTCTGATGAGGCATTCACTGAAAACCCTGTAAAACAAGGAGAACTTGGGTTAAAAATCTGGATGTGATAGATTGTATTAGATGCAATACATCTGTCACATGCAGCAGCATGTGTAAGATGAAGTGAATAATACAAGTCAAATAACTCATGGGGAAAAATCAGCAAGGCTAGAGATATAATTACCCAAACTGTTTGAGTTTTTTTTCCTTAAAAAAAAAAAAAAAGATAATCAACTGTATATTTAGGTGAGTAACACTTGGTCTTTAAAAACAGATCATCAGAAGCCTGGTTTCAACTTTCATTTAAAAGATGTCATCTGCAGAGCTGGAACAAGGCACATATAGGCACAGTGGTGATGTGGCTCAGCAATGAGAACACATTGGAGTCAGCTGGTATGCGGAAGCGCCTGTCAACGCTCTAGTCACATGGTCCAAGAGGCACATACATCCATTTTGTGAACTCAGAATCCATGAGTAGAATCATGCTCAACAATTCAGGGGGTATGAGTGATTCTACCCCTTACTTTAAAGTCTACGTACATGAACCTGTGAAATCTAGTGGCAATTCCATGTATTTCCATGCTTTTGTACAATCTTCTATCTTGGGAGTACAGCATGAAAAACGTACAAATTCATATAGGGCTATGCGGATGCCTACAGATAACTTCTAGCAAACCTTTTAACTCTAACTGTCGAGGACATGATGCACATGAAAAAAGTGTGAGAAAAAGCAAAAAATTTTTCTACAATAAAAAATCCAATGTATCATATGCAACTTTCCTACTGAAATCCAACTGTTACGGTTGTACCGACCCCATATGGGAAAAAGGAATTTTCCTGTGTGAGGCTACAATACACAAACCTGACATTTCAATGTCTTGAGACTGCTACGTAGGCTTCCTCTGTGCTAGAGGCTGCTTTCAACAGATAAAAAGCACTGTTCATAGGTTTAAGAAAATTGCTGTGGCTCCCTCTTGTGGCAGTATGTTACCTAAAAGGGTTTGGAATTATTTTGTAATGCAGTGTACTGATTTTTAAGAAGCTGCATGTGCTAGTTCTCTTACAGTTGTAAGTTCTTGATTGCATTTACTGATTTCTTCACAACATGAGTAGATTTTTAAATGACTGAATTGGCATAAATTCATAAAACAGACATAGGTCAACTCAAAGGAGGAAAGGCAGTTTAACTGGCATCCCTCAATACCTTAAAGATTTCCAGGTAATAACCAAGGTATCGAAGAGGTCTTTTAATGTTGAAAAGTTCTAAAAGTTTTCCATGAGACTGATATATTATTTAATGATTTAAAAATTCTAATACTGAAACAAATTCTAAAGACACTTCAACAACTGCCCTTTCTGCTCAAATTCAATATTCCCATTTAAGGTTAACAAGAATTCTATATTCCTTAAGGCTTTTTCCAAATTAAACATAATTTCTAAAAATGAACACTGACCTAACAAGCTGGGATCTGCACGAACCATTTTCTGTTTCTTCTTTTTCTTCCCACTCTGCACAGCCTCAAAATTGGATTGCTGGTTGTTGCTCTGATTGGTCTGAAAGACCGAATGTAGTGAACTGTGGTTCATCCCCCACACTGAATCCTAGAAAACAAAGCAAGTACAAGATTATAAGGTGCAATTAAGTTGGGTTTATTTATATTGAAAACATTCAGAGAGGCCAAAGCACTTTCTACATCACGTGTGGCAGCGTTAGCCACTGATGCATCCACCCAATACATCTACCTCATCTTTCTAAAGCATATCCTGGATTAGCATGCTAAGACACTATTTGATCTGCAGTTGGCCTCAACTGTTAATTATAAAGGAAACTTGATTCTGCAGTAAATATCTGAAATATGCTTTATTCTCTGCATTTCATGTCACTTGTAAAATCTTGCTCATCCTCCAATCAAGCAGAAATGCAGACTCTTCAGACTCGAATAGACTCTCTGTACACTCTTAAGGAGCGTAGAGAGGAAGATGTACCTGTTGCTGCTGCTGTTGCCGCTGCTGACTGGCTTTCTGTTTGGCACGGCGCTCAAGAAACTGCTTGGCAAACTCCTTGGCCTCAGGAGTGTCTCCAAGATAGGCTCTGATGTAATCATGGACCTCATAGGGAGACTCCACTTCCTTCAGGAAAGACACAAACGTGGGAACTGCAAGAAGAAGGCAGACCATGAGGGAATGAGTGTTACGCATGAACACGTGCATGCAATAAACATGAACTTTGGATTTCTGTTTCAAATACTTGCTAATCTACTAGCCATGAGAAACAGCTTGCCCTTCTAGACTCCCTACAGTAAAGCCCTACGATACAATGCTTCATCTATTTTACAGTCAAGGCAAGGGTAAGAAAGCCAGCTAACGTAATGAGAAGGAAAAATAAACTGACAATCCTGAGGGTAATGGTAGCCCATCAGCTTTAAAGCCCAAATGGAAAATACTCTCGTCAGTGCTGTCATCAGTACAGCCTCTTTTTGGCTGAAGCACAAAACATCACACTCTGACCTGAAGTGGGAGGCAGTGGGAAGCCTGCTGTGTTTTGTTACGAGAAGGGTTCCATTTGTGATCTTGGACTGGGAGTTCCTCTACATACCCTCCAGCAGAATTAGTAAACAAACCAACCAGTTTCACACCAAAAGTGCTTTGCACAGGGGCATATAACAATTTAGCCCACACTTAAAAGTGAACTGGATCCTCATCCATCTGCCTCACAATGCTCCCATGACCACCAAAACCCCACACCCGCTCTGGGTGGCAGACTTCAAAACTGTTTCCAGTCCCACTGACTTACTCTAGTTAGCCCAGTGAAAGCCATGGAGATGATGATGCAGCCCGTTGTTCAGACCACTATTTAATGGTGCCATTTTGCTGACTGCATTAAAAACCACTACTTTGATGTTATTATTTTCACTCAGAACTATCTGGTTGGGAAACAAACTGGACGTTGTTTCTCAAGGTGGATCATTTACATCCCTCCCCGCCTCTTACCATCTAAGTTGTTGGCTGTGTTAAGTGCATGAAGCATCTGTTCACACCACTGAGTGAATCCATCCTGGGCTTTATTAACCCCCTGGAACAATTTCAACAGCTTCTCCTCTTCTTCCACCTTCTTGTTTTGCCTACTTGTAATACCTACAGATTTACTGAGAGAAAGAAAACAAATACAATAAATTATAAGTTGCCAGACTTATCAACAGTGTAGCATAAAGTACAGCGTTGATTCAATAGGTTACAAGATGCAAACACTGTTTAAGAACCAACTAATTTTTCAAGGAGATGACAAAATAAATTGTGAATGGTCAGCTATTTAGCTATTTTTGTTAAAACACATCCTGAGTGACACAGCAAAAAATAAAAACACATGAAGATGTTATAATTGCTAAGTGATCATCTCAGGAGTGGTAGCCTTTCTTTGCAAAAGCTCCTTCTCAGTTCCTACCTGAGGCTGGCATTGCTTTTGTTTTTATTGGTCGAGTTACGAGGTCCCACTTCCTTCACTGCATCATCCCAGAAACCCACGTTTGAGTTTTTGGTATCAGCATTACTCCAGATGCTACTGACTAGGTCAGATGCCCACTGGTTGCTGGGATTAGTGTTTAGGGAGCCCCACACTGAATTCCCAATGCTGGTGTGCAGGTTAGAGTGCTGTTGAAACATAACAAAGAGATCCTGGTTATTAGCACTAGATCTGACAGAACACTAATGAACAGACATGGTGAACTGTTTCCCTCTCCATACTGATTAGATAAATACCATACATACCGTAGTATTTCTGACTCTGTTCGGCTGCTGGTGCTGCTGTTGCTGCTGTTTCTGCATCTGCCTCGCCTCTTCCTGCTGTATCTCCAGCAGAGACTTGGTGGTGCCACTTGGTTTGGTGACGTTACCCCAGCCTGACAATTTCTGCTGCTGTTGCTGCTGCTGTTGCTGGAGGGCTTTCATGAGTTCACGCTGCTGACGCCTTTGCTGTTGCATGCAAGACAAAAGTGCTTGTCCATACTTTCAGAACATCATTACTAGTCAAAAGTCCAGCTGGGAAACTTGTTTTAAATTGATTTTGCTCTCTTCTGGAAAAGTCTGGCTGATCTACTATTTTTTGAGTTGTTATAGTTCCTCCAAGAAGGGAGACATTGAGTAACTAATAAATACAAATTGCTTGTTAGCCTAGGATGGAATGAATTTGACGAATCATGAGGGCAGCCAGCCACGCATGTGCTGTGTTGGAGGAATACCTTCCTACCACCAATTGCCCCCGCACCCCTTAAAATGCCCTGACCTTGTGCATATCTGCAAACAAATTACAGTATAAATGCAAAATAATTTTATATTGTTTTGTGAACATATTACAATCCTAGGGTTCAAAGGGTCCTGTTCCCCCTCCTCTCAGATGTTAATATTAAGCAGCTATAAAAACCTTCAAACAAGTACTTATTGCACTTATTGCCTGAAAGACAGGATTTTCCCTGAGTTACACTATTTCAGAAAAACATTCCTCACCCTCACTATTCCTTCTAATAATTTAGTTGACAGTTAAGCAGTGAGTCCACTCTAACAAGTTGCACTCTGTTAGTGGATTTACCTCTTCTCGAAGCTGCCGTTCTCGTTCTTCTTCTAACTTTTGTATTTCTGCCAATGACAGTGTGGTCTGGGATTGGCAAGCTCCTGAATTTGATTGCTGACCCCATGTTGAAGATGATGGGAGCTAGACCAGAAAGACATATCAGGAATTACAAAATGTTTTAGAGAATATAGCTGAAGTATAATAATGAGAAATCAGTATAAGC
Organism: Streptopelia decaocto; assembly: GCF_964273445.1. Taxonomy (NCBI): domain Eukaryota; kingdom Metazoa; phylum Chordata; class Aves; order Columbiformes; family Columbidae; genus Streptopelia; species Streptopelia decaocto. Next base: position 24,425,089 of record NC_138660.1, read on the forward strand.
CCATAGCACAGAGGAAAAGGAAAGCCATCTTTAAACTTTAACAAAACAATAGAAAGTATAAAATGGTACAATTAAGTATTAAAAAGTACACTCAAAGTATAAAGTGTATGTTTCTTTGAACTTCCCTCCAATGTATCATAGTGTCCAAGATGCAGTACATCAAGAATAAGGTAACATATAATTGCCTGAAAAATAGTGGTCCATTTTGATTCAAAAAACCAGAAACTTTGCAGTGGCCCTTCCTCACTGCACTGAATAAACACCTGTATTCGTCTGTGAATCCCTCTCCAGTAATTGTCTGTCAACTGAACCTTTTGTGTTTTGCAACTTATCTCCCTCTTGTTCTTTCCATGACTTTCAAAGTCCACTATTCACCCTCCTACAGATAGTTTGTTGCTCCCTGCTCTGTTCAAGCTAGTCTAGACAATCCTGAATTCAGCTGTGGTTTTACTTACTACACTGAGCTGAAGAAAGAAGTTAAACTATAGAGACACGTTACCTTCATTTGTGCAAGTTGCTGCTGTTGCTGCTGCTGTTGCAGCCGTCGTAAAGCCTCCTGCTGCTGCTGCCTCTGTCTCATTATTTCTTTCTGGCGCTGGAGTTCCAGCTCCTTGCGCTTTCGCTCTTCTTCTTCAAGCCGTTGTCTGGCTGCCTCTTCTTCCATACGTAGCCGACTTTCTTCAAGTCGCCGTTGAGCTTCCTCCTCTTCACGTGCCCACTTGGCAGCCTCCTCTTCCTTCCCAGGACATAAAGAAGAGTAAAGTCTAAGTAGACTTAGGAAATGTAAATTACTTCTGCTCTGTGGTATCGAGATCCCGACAGAAGAGAGAGAGGCCTTTATATCTGTAGTCTCTGCTGTTCAGGTCATTCATCTAGCTTTACATTTCTCAAACAAGAAAGCCCAATAATTTAGTCTATATCCCCTCAAATTATATGTTTCCCATTGCTCCACCAAGCGACTTGGAAGAGAAGGACATCTGCCTAGTTCAGACTAGCTAATTTCAGACCACTTTTCCTCTAGGAGTTACACACCTTCTGAATCTGAGCTTTTACCTGCTTATACTACAGTCATGCACTGTTATGCTTCCACTGGAATCAAACTTAACAGGAATAAAAGGAGAAGAGGTGTTGACATGAAAGAAGAGGATGAATGACAAAGATGGCGAGGTTCACTGTTATTACTGAACACTAGAGTTGCAAAGGAGAAGAAACATCTGCTCGCAAAGGAGATGACTGTGTGCTGGGACAGAAACAGTGATGAATGTCTTATAAGGGAGGGCCCTGAAAAGGAGTTTTTAAATAATAACTGGCAATTCTGAAATGGACCTGCAAGTTACTGTGAAGCCAATTGTGTTTCAAGATTTCTTTGGCTCAGGGACCATTATACTACCAATTAGGGGGCCGGAAACTCAAGTTCTCCAATACGGACTTCTAAAGCTAACCCCAAGGGAAAAAAGAAACCTGTTAACAACAAAAAAAAAACCCAAAAAAACAAAAAAAGAAAGGGAAGAAAAAAGCTGAAAACTTTGATAGTGGGTATAGCCTTGGCCCAGTACTGAAAGAATAAAACACCTGCTCATCTCAGATGACGTTAAAGATAACAAATCCATAGTAAATACTCAGAATGACAATTCAAAATAAATTACTCTTTTTCTGGTACAGTCCTCTGCCTTTGTTTTGGAGAAAGAAGTAGAAATAACTTGCTCCAAAGCCATCCTTAAGGCTCAGACACTAAGGAATACACGCATTCAACACAAATCTCTTTTCCAAAGAGCAAATTGGATTCTGATTGTTTCATCTGAAATCAGGATACAGGTAAACAACCTATTTTTCATTCACTTGATCCTGTCTATAAGCTTTGCCTTCCTCCACCAAAATGAATGGTTTCTCAGACACAGATGAAAGTCTCAAAGCTTGTTTGTTCTGGCAGCCTCCATAATTAAATTTAATAGGTCTCTTTTGCCATTTTTCACCTGTTTACGAATTAACTCCTCTCGCTGTCGTCTTTCCTCCTCTTCTCTTCTTCTCTCTTCCAATCTTCTAAGTGCTTCCTCCTGCTGTTGCCGCTCCTCTTCCTCCCGCTGCCGCCTTAGTGCAATTTCCTGCTCTCTTTGTCGCCTCAGGGCTTCCTCCTGGATTTGGGAACAAAATGTCAATCTATAAATGCCATTTTATTGATGAACTACATTAGAACACAGACTACAACATGGTCTGGCCAGATAAATGGCCTCAAGAAAAGCTTCTTAGCTCCAGGCTAAGCAATACAAAACAACTATGTTAAACACTACAGACTCAGATGTTTACAAGTTTTTTGATGCAATGTGCATCTCATACATAAGTGAATTATTTTAATAAAAGAAGACACACATGAAATCATTGTTTATCTTTAGTTTTAAAAATAATGGTGTTGAGAATGAAAACATAGGGTGAGACACCTCTCTAATATGTACTGACTGTACTTGAAGATATATATATTTTAATGCGCAGTTATAAATAATTCCTTTTTTTTGGGTGTTGGCTGTAAGTTCGAAGATTTTCCTACTTCTAGGAGTTTCTAAACACTGACCACTCCTCAAGTGCCGTATGAAACTCAAGCCACATCTCCAGACACCAGCAATAAGCTTGATTAAGCAGCTCAGTGCATTTAAGGACACTAAGTCCCAGAGACATGGAATTTCAGGAAAGGGCTTCAACTGGGCTGTTCCTATACTATTTAAATAGCATGGGTGACAAAAGGTCTCAAGGGCTTTGATTTTGGGCTATCCCAAATTATTATAATAGCTTCCAATAAACTGTTTTGCTTTCCAAGTAGCAAAATTATGAACTCAAAAATAAACATCAGCACCCTTTCCTACTGCTCTGGAGAGCAACATCAACAGAAACTTTTCCATTCTCCCACTTGCTTTTTGGAGGAATAGGGCACCACCAGCCTTCTGCTGGTCTCCTGTATAAACAGGAGTGCATCTGTGCAACTTTTTCCCTAGTTCTGATTTCCCTTGGACAAAATAGCCTCACTTTTTGCTGCCTTTTCTGATCTCTGAAGTCCAGCACCTGTGTTAAAGGTCACCCTGCTTTTCATCCCTCCCCCCTTTCTGACTTATCCTATCAACTCAACCCAGAGATCCTATTTTTTGGACAAGAACTTTTAAGCTTTCATAAATACCTTTTCCTTTTGAACAATCAGTACTGTGTAATCACACTCTGACAAGTTGGGTTTTTTTTTTACAAGCAATACATTATTCACAAGATGAGGGGAGATTAATTGTGTGGCATAAATATAAATTTTGAACTCTGGTAAATCAAGGAAGTTATTTCTGAAATCTAAGACCCTTTTACTAAATCTAATACCAAACCTTCATATATACACAGCACAGATAATGTACAAAACAGTTCACTGAACAACTGGACCAGGTTTCTCTCTTCAGACTTCATATGTCTTAATATGTCCAGTAGACACAACAACTTTTATAATTGATCCTATGGCACTGAAGAGCTGCTGGCTGCAAGTCAAGAAGTCTTTCATACTCCTGTATATAATTTCAGTGGTTTAGTGCTAAATGTAAGTGCTTTAAGTGTAAGTTTTTCTTCTATGAATTGGACATGAAACAGTAGCCTGTGAATCATTTTCTCGTTAATCAAGCCCTTGATTTGTCACAGTCACAAAAGCTTCAAGCACAACACACAACACCTTGACCATTTTGTTATTTGGGCCCGTAACAATTAACTGGACACATGCAGGCAAGTCACAATAATAAGTGTCCCCAGTACAAGTGCTGAAAAATTTCTGCTTGTTGTTTGGCTGAAAATCCTACGGAGGAGGCTGGAGGCGTTTTGTTCAACTGGAGACCACAGAGCAGGATCCCAGCTCAGGACACCCAGCAGCCACCCAGGCTGGGGGGGCACTCGGCATGAGTCACTGGCATAACGCACAGTGCCAGAGAGAGACGAACAAAGGCACCAGGTCCTCCTGTATGACAGCAGTTCACTGATACCTCTGCCTTAGTCTTCCTTTGGGAAATGAGGTTAGAATTGTCATTAATAAAACTGTAGGGATCTCTTTCTTGCTTGGGCATGGCAGGAGAAACACTGTTGAATGACAGCTATTCAAAAAAATACTTCTCTCCTCAAAAGAACTAAAGATGAGCAGTGTTGTAAAAACATGGGAACAAAAAAAAATCTGCAAGATTTTGAAAAACTGGGAACCACGTGGGTGATGTAATTCCTTTGTCCAGCTTCGGTTTTAGAAAAGACTGTATTAATATTCACTTCTGTATCTTATTATTCAGTGTTTTCGTTTGAACATGTGACCAAAACCATCCCAAGCTCTCCAGCTTCCTGCCACTGACTTGTATGGGAAATGGGCTCATTCTTTTGGTGCTTACTGCTCCCATGCTCATGGCTCCCCGCTACAAGAAAATCCCAATATTCCTTAGCATATTTTCTAATAATTGTTTTCAAGCACACATATCTTGCTGTACAGACAACTTATACATATTTTTAGAAATCTGAAATAATATTGCAGAAAATCTGTAAGTAGCAAGCCTCATTTCAATAGACCCTAGATTCTTAAATAAAATAGAAATTTTTGTAGTTATTCAACATCAGCAATTCTGCTTGTCTATGTTATTAGGGCTTACAAATGTTTTAGTTTTGTGCATCTTATCTTTGAACCAGGTACTTTAAAGGGAGCACTAAAAATATAGGTCAGAGAAAACAATTATTAGCCAATTATTAAACCTCAAGTTTTGTTCCTGAAAGCGATCAATCATTACAAAATAGAAGATATCAGAGCAGAAACAAAAGAGAAATAAAGGAGCTACACAAGTCGGGCATTACTGTTTGCAATTCTACAGTGCAAGTAATTGATGAAAACTATGAACAGAACTGGATTCAACATTTGGTATGACATTTCATCCTACAGAATTGAATTTCTATTAGTTATTTTTTTTTTTATTTAGAATTCACCATCAACAGCATATTTACTAACCTTATATACTAGTCTTTTATGCAGTATTACATCAAAAGCCTTCCTGAAGTCCAGGCAGATTAAGTCTACTGCTTCACCCCTCTCAGCTCTCACTGTCATCTCCTCAAAAGAAGTTAATCAAATTTGTTAAGCATCATCTCCTCCGTATAAATCCATGCTAATAAATCAGTTCATCCCTGATTCTACAATGCCTTCCAGTACAGAAGTCAGATTCAAATATTAGACCAGTTGTTGTATTTTTTTTTTAAATACAGAATACAATATTATTTTCTCTTTACAGAGAAGTGCTTATTTGTTACCCTTTCAAGACATTACTGCTCAGAATTAAGCATTGTGGCAATTATTCCATTGGTAATGAACTAAGATACTTGCTGTTACTGCTTTTCAACACCATTCTGCTTCCTCCTTGTAAATAATAATTTACGATGACATCTCAGAGAGTCAGATTGTTTACTGTACAAATCCAAAGTGGACAAAAACTTTGGAATTTAATGGACATTTCCAAGAAGTCATATACAGTAGCAAAACTGTTAGTCTGAAAAGAAACAACCCGAGTCTATTTATTTGTAGCCACCATGGATGAAACACATTGAGTTACCAGGTGATCAGCTGAAAAATTAGTTGTTATTAAGACAGAGCTAAAGCAACCTAACTCAAAAGTTAAACTTTTGAGTATATTATTGCTTTAGTGCTACAATAAAGCTTGAACTCGACCATCAGAAGATGCTTTTCCATTGTATACCATAATGTCTTGCTGTACACAAAGTAGATACATTAAAGCAAGGAGCCATTTATATACACTCAATTCTTCAAGATACCATGGAAGCTAACTACAGATCACACTGCAGTCTAATATACTAGAGTTTCAGTGACAAAGCCCAAACACCAAGTGAACTGAGGTCTATGACTAACTTACAAATAACTCTAGAGGCTTCCTCAGAAATGTCTGCTCCTTAAACCAGGAAATGTGCTTTACAACTGCCTACCTAAGCACATGGAAAATATTATAAAGGACAAAACTCTTTGTTACTTTCACCTATTATTCATGTGCTACTTTATATGGCACTTAGTGACTAACTCCTTAGGGAATAAGCTCAGCAATGTTGCTTGTCCTTCACATGCAGAGTGAAAACATTAACTTCCACTGTCTTTCCTTCCTAAAACACTTAAGGAACAATTAATCTTTCAGAAGTAAATGCTAGAGATGTCAAGCTAATAATGTTTCCATTTTGTGTTCTTGTAAGATTAAGAACATACTTCAACTCCTACATTCATTCTCCTACTGCTTGTCCAAACTACATCTCTTCCTAACCCAAGTATCAACTTAAGAAAATAACCCAGATAATAACTTACTCAAAAACATTATTTATTAAGTTTAAAAAAAAAAGGAAAAATAAGCTGAATGTTACATCACTTTTTTTTTCTGACTAGAGCCTTAAACATTTAATTCAACTCAAATAAGCTGGCTCAAGCTCCAGTCTGCTCCAGAACAATACTCTTATCAAAACACTAGGACTGCATAAATGGTGAATAAAGATTAAACATACAGTAACTGGGCAACTAACTGAAGTCTAATGTTGACACTAAGAAGCTGGAAGGAAATATTCCACATGGGAATAAAGCCTCTCAGCTCACAAACAGGAACCTATCTTGAAGTAAACCATTAAGGCCATTTCTCAGACTGCAATTTGGGCTCTTACGCTTCAAATCAAGAACAGAAGAATAATAATTTCATATACTCACATGAAAAAGATTAGAACTGTCTCCATACGCACCTACCAAAGATTAATCAGACCCCACAGGATTCTTAAAGTGAGTTTTATAAAGTATCAGAACTTATTAGAGATGAACTACATTGAGGAAACTCACTTGCTTCCTGCGGGCCAGTTCTTCTTCTTCCCGTCGTTTCCTCTCATCTTCCTGCTGCCTCCTAAGTAGCTCTTCTTGTTGCCTCCGAAGCTCCTCCTGCCTTTTCCTCTCCTCTTCCTCTCGTTTGGCCCTCATTTCCACTTCTCTCCTCTCTTGCTCTAGCTACAATTCACATAAAACTATACTCAGATGCAGGTAACGTATTCCTACACCATTTCTTAGGGCAACTGCTGAGATTATAGTAACAATAACAGATGGAAGCCTCTGACAGATGCTCTCCCTTTATAAATATTTTTACCTACCACCTGGCTGCCTACAGGGGCCAGATTCCTGAAATAGTCTAGAACAATTTCTGAGAATTTCTCTTCTGTAACGAGCACCAGTTCTCTAGTCACTCTTTCTACATCAGCTCCTTAAAATAACCTCTGACTTCAGAAGATAGCAGTGAGTTGCTTCGCAGACATCTTAAAATAATCAGTTTCAGAAAACGTACAGAATCATACAGGTTCAAACTTAAAAAAAAATAGTAGTGTAAGTGTAAAACAACGCTGACAAACAGGACTCTCACGATTCCCCAAACCAATTCTGGCGAAAAGAGGCACGGATTAAGAGAACGACTCAGGGTTTGGCATGACATGGCTCATGATGATCCCATTTGAAAATAGAGGTGGCTATTGAAGAGCTTTTTAAATCACAAGTGTCAGAAACATAACCACTACTTTGGAGGTCAGTAGTACCTCCACAGCAATGGTTTCCAAACAGCAGTCCACAAGGATTTAGTAACTGGTTTCTACAACCCATGTTCTCTTGCTGTTTTCTATGAAAATCTAATAAAAATCATGCAGAAGGGCCTGAAGATTGAAGAGTTAACAGTCTTCCATTGGCTCAAGAAACAGTTACACTGCAGAACAGCAATCCCAACTTCTTAGAGTACAAAACGGTTTCTGACCTTTGCAGCTTTGGCCTTCTCGAGCTGCTGAAGTTGTTCTAGAGCTGGTCCCTGAGCTGCAGTATCAATGGGGAGATCCCAGACACTGCTTCCTTCCCAGACTAGATAGTGAAGAAAACAAACATTGACAAGCAAAAATAAGCACATCAACAAAAAAACAAATGAAAGGGGGAAAATTTGTGTATGCTGTTACTATGTTTTATGAATTAAAATCATGACAATACATTAATCCTAGTCAGTAGAGGGCCACCTTGTCTTCCTGTAAAACAAAACTTGTCCATTGCTGAAGCAAGGCTGGGTTTCCTACAAAATTCTACACAAGAATCAGCTATTTAAACTCCTCCCATCGGAGCAGAACATGTTTATATTATAACATTCAAACCCTTTGGAACAAGACTTCCCATAACCATAGGAAACATTACCCTATTCTTCACAGCTCTCAAATAGAATTTAAACTGCAAGGCAAAGTAGCATGAACCAGTTCAAAAATACTGATGCAGAAAGAATTTCCCGTAGTGTCAAAAAGGGAATGATCATCTGAGAGACGCTGGCTTCTAATTTATGAACTTTTCTCAACAGATCTGACACGTGCCAAGCATCTTACCTGTAGGTTGTGAAGCTGACTGAAGTTCCCATATTGAGCCAGTGTCCGGCACTGACACAGACCTTGTAACAGGTGGCATCATGTTCTGTTCAGATATTCTGTAATACCAACAGGGAGAGTCAACATGCCACTTCCAGGGAGAGGAGTGCTCTGAACACGCATGAGATTCAGTAACTTGTAACATACTCCTTCCACACCTCTATTTAAAACAAAAATATGATGTAGACAATACTACTTGCTCACAGAGTTCTCGCTCATCTCATCCCTGCTGCCTAGTTGAGGGCTAAGCCACCTGCTGCTATAGTTTTACTTTTGCTACTTATAGGCTAGTTTGAGGAAGAAGCGTCTAGTATTGCACAACTCGATTAGCAAAGCCATTCTGCCACCAGCACAAGTCTGTCAAAAACATATGATTTCAACTCTAAGATTTTCATCCTCGTTTTCATAAATATTCCCTGAGATAAAGACTACATATATAAAGAAGTATTTGACATCCTGCAACTGCTTCATATTCACACAACGTTTAAAATATGTAATGCTCAAATAAGAGCAAATTTCAACACTGACAAGATTGTAATTATCATTATATACAAGTTAGAGCACAGGAAGAATGGTATCCAGTTCAAGTTTGGCTAACTCACCTCATCTTCAGGGCCTGGAACTGTTGCAGGAGAATAGCGAGCTGCTGTTGCTGCTGGGATGAAAGGGCGGCCTTTTGCTGCTGAGCCAGCACCTGTGCATACTGTTGTCTTCAAAAGAGAAGCAGAGAATCACTGGTATTGGTTCACTTGCTTCTTCATACTATGCTAAGAGTTGCAGCAAGTCGTGCATAGATTCATTCTCCAGGACTAATGCCCACTGACCTATACAAGGTACATGCTAAATACAAGAGGAAACCACAGAAAGGGGCCTTGGAAAGAACCAAAATATAAGATGACAACAAACTGGTCCACATGAGCAGAACCAAATTTCTCTTAATCTTCAATTATGTCACCTGGCTATTGCTGTCCAATGTTTCTCTTGCAAGCTGTGCAATATCACTTGGCTTTTTCTATAAATTACATAGAGATTGCTCAAACTGATCTGGCTTTGATGACTACCCATCTACACAAGCCAATCTCTTCCCCAGTATGTCAAGACATCCCCTAGTACATGGGCAGGTTCTTGCCTTGTCAAATCATAAGCTGACATTAAGTATTCAAAAATCATGATCATGGCACATGCTCTCAGGAGCCCTTGAATGAGCAGTCTTATCCGACTGTGTTCTTTACTCCAAGCTCCTACAAAACAAGTTTTCAGGAACTGGCCAGAGCTGAACAACTAACAGCTTTGGCAAAAATGGCTGACAAATGGCTTCCTCCAGTAATTACCTTCCACTGATCTTCAAAAAGCTGAGCAAGCAGGGCAAAAATAAAGTTCTGTCTTTACCATGTCCAGTTTAGAAGACTTGTAGCCTTCTCCTGACTCTCTAACATCCAAACTGCATTACAAAGATACCTGGGGTTTGGTTTGACCATGACAGCTACCCATACAGCAGGTCTCAAAGTAGCTATGCATGACCACTATAAAGACTCTGAAAAGCATGCCTGAAGAAACCACATGCTGCCCTAGTCCTGCAGACTATTGAGCCTCTGGTGTTTGCAGAAGGAGGCTATGGATGTTGGAGGTGAAGCACTCCCAGCCCCACTGCCCAAGGAAACAACGACAGGATGATGAACCCAGATGATGAAAAATGCAGAGCAGAACAGAGTGACTGGAAGATCTCTGGGACTGGTAGTCTTACTGTATTAAAAGATGTTGATACTGGAGGTGCTGCATTTGGATCAAGGCCAACTCTTGTTGCCTAGTCAGTCGCTCTTGGTCCAGTTCACCCTATGTTTAGGAATAAAACATTCTATTTTAGTAACATATACAATAACATTGGCATATTGCAAATGCAAGCAATGTAGAAGTTGCATTCTGAACTCAAAAGACAAAGAAAATAGAAAAAATATCTAGAGGGATATCAACACGTACAAACAAAGCCTCTAGTATGGTGACTGTGAAACAGAGAGCGCTTGTATGTATCACAGGGCCAAGCCTTCCAGCCACACACACAGCAAAACAAACATTCTTAAACTGAGTGTCTTTTCTCATCTTAGAAAAGTAATTGAACAACAAGGCTCAAGTTTGGTGCTTGAACACTTGCAATTCCAAGACAGAGTAGCTGATAGGCAAATAGTTCCATTTCCATTTGCTACAGGACTATTTGAATATTGTAACTGTCACATAATTACCAGATGTGGAAGCGGTGCTGGACCTGGAGTGAAGGGAACCCTGCCCCACATTTTCATGATGTCTCCCAGCGGCTGGAACGTATCATCACAGGCTCTCTTCACCAATAGCGACATGGTGAAGTATCCAGCCTGGAACCACTCTGCCATCTCCTGATTACTGAAAGGACCTGAAATAATACCAACCAATACACATGGGGGGAAGGGGAAGCAAGGCCAAGTTGAGCATACTGGAAACAAAGAGCACGGTGCTCGTTCAAGTAACACAGTACCCAGCATCAGGCGTTCCTGTCCCTCTTGTCCACTTGTCTGGACAGACAGCACATTCAAAGCTGGAGTGTCAATGTACATATAGATCTTAAAAGTCTTTTCCAACCAAAATTATTCTATAGGACACATATGTGAAGTTGTTGGGGATGTGGTTTAGAGGTGGACTTGGCAGCGTTTGGTTAACGGTTGGACTCAATTATCTCAAAGGTCTTTTCCAACCAAAATGTTTCTATGATTCTATGATCTTTACAATGGCTACAGCATTCCCCAGATACATCTTTATTCAAAAGTACATGACTGCTTTACCATGCGCTGGAGGGAGACGAGTCAGCCCTGAGACAAAAGCCAAACAGGTGGGGTGGAGCTTGGTGCAGCTAATACCCACCCTGCGCTCCAGCAAAGCTCACGACTTCAGGTTGACAAGAGCTGTAATTTCAAATTCAGACCTTGGCGGTATCCTCTACCTGAGAGCGCTGAAGGCACAAGTGCTACTCTCCCCACATACACTGCACAGATAATGAAACAACCTTAGTCTGCTTCAACTCCTGCCTTCAAATCAGAGGAATTTGTATGTTTTACAGAAGTTTTGCTTCTGGAACTTAGCAGACGAGCAGATCCAACTCTGAGTACAAGATTACATTTAAGATATTGAAGAAACCAGTTTCCCTTTTCCTTTCTAGAAAAGCTATCCCACTCCTCTTCCTCTGTTCCCAAGAAAGAATTCCGTCTCTCCCTTCAAAGGAAGACTCCCATACTAATTTTTACATATACAAATGGACACAAAAGCCAGTATATTAAAAAAAAAAAAAACTTAACAGAGCAAGAACCATATAAATACAAGCTTTGCAAAAATCTTCTGGAAAGAATGGTCAGTAGTTCCTCCCATCTCTGAAAAAGTATCTTTAGAAGGTAATTCCTCCCAGAGACTATTAAACCACAAAAGGTATTGCAAGAAAAAAAAAAAAAAAAAAGTGGGAATGTTTACTCCTGGAGGTCAGACTCAAGGAAGTATTCACTCCAATAAAAAACTGTTACATCATCACCAAGCAATAAACACCCAGTGACTAACAGTTTAAAGCACACTGTGCAAACAAAAACACTTTATGGTTAACATCATTTAAACTTAAAGGGGTGAGAAAACCCTAAAGATGTGTAATACCCACAGACAAGAGACTTGCACAGATTGCACAAATAACACTCCCACAAATCCTATTTAGAGTTCACAGCCAAGGAAGTAATTCACACTGAACGTTAGCAACTACTACTTAGGGCAGTACAGCAAGTAAGGAACTCGCTGCTTGGCTGTGTTTTTGGGAGGCAGCTAAGCAGCAGCTAAAACAAAGCCCTGAGACCTTCAAAAGAAAAGGATCTTCTGAAAGCAAAGATGCAAGTATCTATGCAAAAGGCCTGTTCAAGCTTTCCTTGGAAAAAAAAAAAAAAAAAAAAAGGTTTCTTAAGCAAAAACTGCAAGTGTGAAACAGTTGGTGTTACATTAACTAATAATGCACTAGCTGCAAGTACAATTTAAACTGAGATTATGTGCAAGCAGTGGCTTGTGGAAACTTGTTTTCTCTGCTCTAGATTCCAAACAAATTACCCTTTCCCCAAACACTCAATGTCTTTAGGCTGAGACTAGAAAACTGAATTCAATGTTTCTCATGGATTCTTGAACAAGCTACTGAATGGTCACATTCTTGTTTTGTTTCCAATATTATCTGGAAATCTGAATAACTACTGGCATGAAAGGCAGGCTTTAGTCTAACCTCCATTTACAGAAACCTGAAATCAGGGCAACTGTTACCCAAAATTAAATGTAATTCTAGATATTAGGCATGCTGAGCTGATGGAGGTAGATCTATTTTCACAACGTAATTCTAGAGCGGTAAATTCCCTGTGCTGCTTTTGTGAAACAAGCATCAGTATATGTTGGTGGTAATTTTGTAAAGAACTCTTTAACAGTTCTGTGAAACAAAAGAGGAAGTGTAAAGGGCACAGACCTACCCTGAATTTCTCCTTGTGGATCTTTGTAGTACCACTTCTGCATGGCTTCATGGAACAACGGCATAGAGGAGCCTTTTGCTCTGTGCTCTTGAATTTTTGCTGCTAGTCTTTCATCATCAAGGGCACTGTCCTGCAGATATGCCACCATTTTCTCTGCTTGCTGCAGGAGACATCAAAATCAGCAAGGAATACAGGAGTTAGTTCTGTGCTTACAGATTTGAAAACAAACGTGCCAAAAACAACCACCTTGTCCCACTCAGTGCTCAGGAGTGTACCAGGAGTGACAAGCAACTCAACGACTGGTGTCACTGCACCACAGACCCTGAACTCAGTCTGTCGCCTTGTCAGAATCACAAAGAACTGTCCACCTGCCTCAGTAAAGCCTTAAAACAACTCACCAAGGAGACCCCACACAGTATCATGGTGAAAAACAAACAGGTACGGGAGCACTACCATGGAAAATGCTCTACATCCCAGCAGTAACTACACTTTTGTGTACACAGTCTGCACTTTATGTATATTATTTTTTTAAACATACTGGGCAAACTGTTTTATGGTTTCTAAAGGCAAATGGTAAGGCTACTTGACAGTGATCGTAAGCACAAGAATCTCTAGATCTTTAACACAGGCTATATTACTCTTATTCAGAAAAATACTAAGCAGGCTTGAATTACCCTTCTCTGCCTTTTCTTTTTGAGAAAAGCAGCTTTTGGTATACATCACAAAGTATAAAGATTCGGCTGCATTTCTGTTTTTATGGGCTTCAAACAGTTTTTGCATTCCACAGTCCTCCAGTCTCACGATTGTCAACAACAAAGGAATTTGAGAAATGTTACCTGCTCTAGGTGTTTGAGGCCCTCTTCATCATCTGGGTCAGTGGGAATGTTGCCCATGCCTGGAGCAGCTGTGACAGGTGTCTGAACTGGCCGCAGAGCAGGATTTGAATTGGAAACAGGAGGAGAAAGATGAGCAGGAGAAGCTGTGTCTGCAGAAATCTGTGGCAAAGGTTGAGCAACAGAAGCCAAATCTAAAGAAAAATGTTCAAATTAGTTTGTTATCTTTAATGTAACTCAAAATGACTTTTAATAACTTACTGTAGAAAACATTTAGCAGCTCAAAGTCAGCACCAAAGCAAAAGTATTTTCAAACCTTCCTGTACGTATGGCTGCACATTGGTACTGTTTACAGCACAGGCACCAACGTAACTTCAAGGAACAGTTTAGTTCTAAGAGTGCAGAACTCAGCACATTTCAGTCTGGCCCGTTCCCTGGCCACATACAGTTGTCCAGACTGATCTGCTCTGCCACGCTGAGGTGCATCCACAACAAGCTCAGGTTTCTCTAGACTGTGTTGCAATGTCAAGTACCAGTGCACTGCAAGGATCTGAGATAGCCTATCAAATAAATCCTGCATTTTTAGGTCAGTCGGTGAATTCCAGCTTTTTGTCACCATAATCCAGTTTTTGCCTCTTAAAAGAAACCAAGACTAATCACAACAAGTAATGGAAACTCACTAAGTTTATCTATCAAGTTTATTACCTTCTCTGTTGGACATTTTGGCTGGTGGTGTATTCTCCGTTTGATTCTCTTTATCTTCTGTTTTCTCTGTTCTTTCTGGCACAGACTCTTCCTTCCGTTCAAAAAGGCTTGTCTGCAATGGGTCTGGAGGCTGGGATTTTGGTGGGGTATCTGACCTGGTAGCCGGTGAAGATGTTTGGACTGCTTCTTCCACTGCTTCTGTAACATTGCATGGTTCTATGTAATTGAATTAATGGAAATTCTACACTGCAGCATAGAACAGATGCATGAGAAGTCTCCCTTACCTGCCGCTACTCTATCTGTTTTCTCCCCCTCTTTCTTGGTGGTCTTTTCATGATCTTTGGCTTCTTCATTGTGGCTTCCTTCAGAGTCAGATCTTTCTTCCCCTTCCTCCACAGGTCTGAAGTCCATCTCCTGTTCCTCAGGGATTGGCTCCTTCTGCACCTTCTACAAAGTCAACACAATCATCCATAATCCACCTGACATAAGAGAACATTTGCTGAAAGTGAACAAATCGCCCAAGACAGCTTTTCACCTTTAAAGAGAGGAACGCTCCAGAGGAGTCAAACGTTCCCATTTCTTCTTCTGCATCTTCTAAGCACCACTCAGGGAGACTGTCCCTGTCGTCTTCCATGCTGCCACTCCCACACCGTACTCGTCGATAACCCCGCTCATCATCTCGTTCCCGGAAATCAAATTCAAACCTCCGCCGTCGCTCCATGTGTTCTCGCCAGCCTGCAAAACAAGGCCATGTGAGGTGGGGGAAAATAACTTCACAAGCCAGTGCCGGGGGTAGCAGCTGACTGGGGGGGCGAAAGGGTGGTGAGGAGGTGTCAAACAGTGACAGAAATTCAGAAAGCCCCTACACAATACAAACCACCTACAAACAGACATCTTAAACAACAATGGGAAGAAAAGGAGTGTCTTACCATTAATGAGGACACTTTCAAGTATTATCCACTGTGTATCCCCACATTATAGATTGCATTATGAGCATTAAAAAAAAAAACATGTGAGGTTAAGAAAGCTGGGCTATATATTCTAAAACATGCTGGAGCACCAAAATAAGACAAGCAACACTAGGTGCTGATTGAATTTACCAGCCAGCATCACTTTATATGTGTAAGATTTTATATTTTCTTTTAGGCTACCTGCAAAAGTCTCATCCAGAACAACCCATCCACGCTTTTTAATTCCTGCCCTCAGAGACATGTCTGTGCACATAGGTGAAAATGGACTGATGACTGCTCGAACACCTTTGAAAGGACTGTTAAGTCTTTTGAACAGTTATTTCTTAGCTCTGCAATACTGAAACTCAGAATGATAATAAGGAAAGGGTGGAAAACCTTTCAAATTCAAGTATAAATTTTATTTCACTTTTCTTTCTAATATATTCAGAAGATACTTTAATTCAGCCAAGCTTAAAATCCTCTGTCTGCAATATTGCTATTTAAACCAGGAAGAACTTGTTGCTAAGGAAAACAAATTGGGAGTGAAAGGATTTTAAACAGCTTTCCATCCAATAGAAGCTATCTTTACCAGAAATGTGCAAAGCATGAATGGAAGCACCTTAGTTTTTAGTGCTTTTAAGTGGTGGCTGTATTCTTTTCTGGAGAAAAAATTATTTTTGGTCTCAGAAACCATGCAATCGGTGTAGTCTCGCTGTTTAGCAAATGGCTACCAAAAATCACAGTAAAGAAGAGAAACGTCATCTTCTGTTCCATTTGCCTTATATGCATGAGGTATGTTTCCATATCAACCCTAAAACCTTAAGTAGTAACATGTAAAAATCCACCTTTGTCTCTCAAATACAGGAAATGTAAAACAAACTCCTTCTAGAAACACAAGGAGCTTTAAGATTATATTTTATCAAGGAAACACAAAAGGTTAAACTTGAACAAGGCCCTCACTATATCATGTGTACTTATATGCAAATAATTCCACTGTATAACTTAGTCGATGCTTCTAGTTATGCCCTGGAAACAAAAAATATTTTTGGTATGCAAAATTGTCAAATCCATGTTCTGAGGCAACCTTTTAAATGTCATTAAGGAAAGAAATAAGGTACAGGAAGCTTGCACTTATCTTTTCTGTCTGCTTTAAAGTAGTTCTTAACATCTTAAGCCTGTTACATCAACCTCTTGTTCATTAATAACTTCTCAAAAAATACATAAGCAAAGAAAAGGACTCACTGAAGATGTGCTAATGGAGTAAATACTCCAGAGAGCTTAAATAATAACCATTGTGCACATCCTCTTCAGAAGAGGATGCTGGCATCATGTCCCGTGCACCTCGGCCCACAGCGCCCTGGCCTCCAACTTACTGCAAACTCAGGAAGTACAGGTTCCCAAGGGTGTCATACATATAAACATGTCATTAAAACGCTGTTCAATTTTAAAAGAACAAAAACATCTCTGGGAGCAACCAACAAGCAGGACAACACATTCTACCTGAAAGGTCTGACACCAAAATTCCACTGACACAGCATGAGAAGCTGTTTTAAATTCACTTCCCCCTTCTTCATCATCAACACAGCAAACCCAGGATTTCCTTTGGCATTTGGGAGCTTTTTCCGAGGTTTAAGTGTGAGACGTTGCTGACAACTAGCCTCCATTACCACGGCCAGACATCTCCTCAGTACAGTCAGCAATGTCCATGTCAGGCTTCCCAATAGGTGGAAAAACAGAGCTACAGCCTGAATCTGGCAATGCCAGATCCTACAAATGGATTGATATTTCAGCCTGTTTGCTGTCCTGAGGCTCACAAATAGCTGAGCATCTCTTCTTCAGCTTTCTTTGGGACAGAAGAGGAAAATCTGGTATCAACAATTTTCTGTGCCGTCATAAATGTGCCAACCTGAGACCACGCATTGAGAAGAGCCTTAATTACTTTTACACTGTTCACATCACCACCCCAGAAGCGCAGGCTCTTCACAGTGGGACACAAACCCATGGTTTTTGAAGCTGAATTCTAAGCATTTTGTTATTTCTAGGTATCTTCAAAGTTACAATTGAGAACTTAGAGATTCTGTTTACCATATGGTCTGCTTGCCAAAGATTTAATCACACAACCTCCTTTGATAGCCCACATATTTTCAGAACTGGGTAGACAGGCAAAAAGAAGAGATAAGTGGAACAGACACTTGCTCTTATGTCTTAATAACAACAAAAGTTCGTAACAGTCTATTTAGAATCTAGAGAGCAACTCAGGTGTGAAGTACAGGGTTGCCAATCTTTAAAGCAAGCCAAGGTAAAGACAAATCTTAAATTCTCACCTAAAGCTTTTTAACCAACAGTTTGGACACAAATATCACTTTAAATTCAGTCCCGTACTATCATTAGGCACCAGTTTTATGATCAAGATTACCAGTTACAAGAAATAATTCTAAGCTATATTTACCCCTTGCAATTTATGGTGACATTGTAGGGGAAAGGACAGACTACTGGCTGCTTCAGGAAATCCTAAGTACACTTCAGTCTCAATTATCAATAACTATTTATCTCTTAAGAGTTATGTTCTCCAATTCAGAAAAAAAAAGTAGTTTCAAATGTATCCTAGAACTATACTAAATATTAGACTAAACAATACTAAATAATAAAAAAAAAAAAGACACAGGAGTAGCACGCTTTACTTTTATAGCATATTTGTATATGAACCTGATTTTTATTTTTCTCAATTTTAGAGCAAGATCTTCCAATGTACTTTAGCTGGTTTAAGATGTTCAAGAAGCACAACGGCAAAAAAATAAGTTGATTTGATTCACAGCAGTTGATCATGAAAATATAGTAAACCACGATGCATTTGAAAAGCTTAAAAAAAAAAAAAAGCAGGAACCAAAAAAAATCTTTATATGACATTATAGACCAAGGTCTCTCTAAAATGCTCTGCAGGTAAAAAGATCTTAACAGAGCTGGTTAAGCAAAGACAAAACAAATTACCTTATCAAAGAAATGTTAGGCAAGAAGAGATAATTCCTATATCTTAAGGATGAGTTGGTAATGAAACAAAACCACCTATACATCATTCACCTGTTCTGAGACCAAACAAGGTTTGCATATATATTTGATACAATGGACTCGCTCTGCAGATTTGAAGCGCAATCATTGTATGAATGGAAGAACTGGAACAACAGAAAGAAAGGGCTTTTTAGGTAAGCAGTCATGAAAAAGATGGCTTAAAAGAGAGAACTTTGAAGCAGCCAGTGAACATAAAGCTACAGTCACATTCTTCTTACAGTTAACTGAGTCTAAAGATCCTATTTCACACCTACAATAGCAGTGGTACCACATTTACCCAGAACAATTAGCAAAACAACTTTTCCATTGTATAAGCCAAAGAAAGATGTCTTCTCAGACTTCTGGTCCTCGTGCACAGACAAAAGAAGAAGTAAAAAACCCCAGAAATTCTGAGTGGAGAAAGAAGCCTGGTGATGCAAACCAGCTTTTGCGCTACAAAAACAGACAAGTTTCTGAATCCTTCTGAATTTAGAAGGAAAAAGGTGCTAGGCGTGTTGTCTTTAAGAAGTCTGATCAAGTTGCTTCTTCACTTTACCACCAATCCTCAGAAGATCCCTCACTTCATATGTGGCACGGCCATGTGAGAGAACAGCTTTAGCACAGCATGGATACAGGGCAGATCCCTTCAACTATCAGAACACAGAACCTGGGAAACTACACTTAGGTGCACTAGACTGGTTCAGCATAAGTAGTGCATCCTCTTGATCCTTTGTGCGTATTAAAAAGCACAAAATGAGCTGATTTAGGTCAGCCATCCTGCAGTCAACACAGCTGAAGGAACAACAGGAATTCAAAGCTGGAAAAACAATGGCCTTTGCCTAACAACAGAAGATAATCAACTCAAGCCTGAAAACTGCTCCGTTCTTCCAAACTGTTCTCACTCAAAAAAATAAAAAATACAATGAGCAGCATACAATCTAGCAGGGACTATACAGAGCCAAGCTAAAGGAAGGTCCAGCTAAACAAATGATGACAGTACTCCAAAGACATTTCTCTATTTTTAGCAGGACACATGATTAGTACTACTACCTAACAGCAGAATAAGTACAAAGCAGCAGTTTAAGCCATGCCAATTTGAGTTAAACTCAGTGTTTAAAGCGTGTCATTCAAACTGTTCTGATGGCCCTGTGGCTACTACTAACAGGAGGATTCAAATACAGCTCTGACCAAAGCTGAGAGACTCATACAATTCAGCTATGAACTCAGTCTATCTCAAAACTAGCAACTTTGCTGCCAATTCACAGAATTCTTAAGAACAGGCTTTTTATTTTACCTGCTAAAACTAACTCGAAGTTAATTGTCTAGTAAGCAGCAATATTTCCTGTGACGGAAGTACAATCAATTTTCAAAACCTTCCTCAGAACATCTTCCAAAAAAGTTCAAGACAGGAATGAACTTCTGAACTTTGAGGTCTATACTTCCTTTTAAGCTAAAGCATGCAGGCTTGTACTTGCAAAACATGCTGCTCCTGAGTATCATGCTGCATCTGACCATCATGAGGTACAACCATAGCAGGCCTGATGTCATCTGAACTATATAACAAAGCAGCAGTGTCTAATGAACAACTGGGGAAAAGAAAATTACATTCTTCAAAATTTGCCCCTTAGCCTGTTCTAAATAGAAAACATCTGATAATAACTTTAGCTATGGGTTCGCTGCTAAATTGTAGTACAAGCTAACAGTTGTTCAAGGGCAGAGAAATACATAGCTGTGGAGAAGGTTAGGAACAGAGGAAATGGTTGCTCACCATCAGTATGTTACTTAAAGTATTTTGGTACATTGAAAAGGGCGATAGACTTATTGTAAGAGCAAGTGTGACTTTTCTTAATTGAATAAAAGAAGTTGTCCACCTTAGCCACAGAATTTCATCTGCTTACTTTGCTTCCCTATGAAGATCTAACAGTAGAAGAGTTACAATCCCCTCTTGGTTCCCCAGAAGCCTTCTGCAGCCAAAAGATACCCCAAAACAAGATCCCACAACAGGTATGACTAGCATGCTAGTAGGCTAGCAGGACCTCTCCCAAGTAGAAGAAATAAATATATCTATATGTTTCAGCCATATTACTCAAATGCCAAGCTCTGCCTTGTATTTCTCCTGCAACTCTAGCAATGCAATGTAGGAATGCAAGTGAACCAAGTTGACTTTGTCAGGGAAGGGGAGAGTGACACCAAACAGGTGCCTGAAATCCAGTGAGGTAAGACAGCCTGTAACTAACTATAAGATGCATACAGCAACATATTTTGAGATCTTCCAAGGATGCCTCTTGGCATTGCAAACACATTTGGAAAAACAGAAAGATGCCAGCAACCTGAAAGGTTTAGTGACAGCATCACTCAACAGCTTTAGATATGCTACCTAATGTGGGTAATGTCTCTCCCCTCAGCATTACAGCCACAGAGAAACACTACTATTAAAAAAACCCTCCAGGTTTTAGCAGGCAGATACACACCTGGAACATACCACAGACAAGCACACACCTGAAAAACATTGTTCCCTTACATATGGTGGGATACTGGAGACATTAAAAACAAAAGGCACATGATTTTGTGCTAATCATTTTGGTAGCAAGAGCCCCATGTATGCCAAACAGTATTTAATGACCAAAACTGCATGAACCTTACCTATTTCACCTCCCTTTCCTCTCTTTTCCCCATGCTCTGATTCACTCACTGCCCTTCCCCTATAACCACAGCTGCATTTTCCTCTGGATCTCTTCTCACCTGGACTGTGAGGCCGCCACCGCTCACCGTCCCTCCGTGACCCAGCCAGTCGCCAGCCTCCGTCGTCATCTTCCCCATTTTGTTCCTCCCTAAAGATGCGCCAGTTCTCGCTCTCAGAGCGTATAAACTCGTGTTTCCTCCCCGTCGGTGCTGTCCCACCTTCCTCAAAGTTTGGTCTCACTGCAAGGAAAACACAGGCCAGTGAACATGCATCCCATCTGCAGGAACCTGGAAACATCAGGGCTGTAATCTTGCTCCCTTAGAGGCAAAGATGCCCTAGAAGTAAGTGATGATAGGAATCTAGGAGAAAACTGGAAGTTCATGGAAGGAAACACACAGACACATTAGGAAATCCCTCCACGTCCCTACGTATCTTGGAGGAAAAAAAGCAAAGCATACAAGAAATCATGACACGGATAGGAATGACAGAGGAAGAAAAGATGACAATTTACAAGATGTGGGGAAGCAAAAAAGCAAAGAAGCCGAAGTGTGCAGAAAGAAAGAATAAACTTGCTGTATCATTAAAAGCCTCATGCTAAAGGAAAATGGGAATACAGTAAACTCTAAACATTACACATTTTATATAAACCAAACATATTTGCTACTTCTGTAATAAAAACTCCATTAGATTTATATATTTAATCCAATACGATGTACAGCATTCCTGAAATGTTTTAGAAAGGACTGAAAATTTAAAATAGTATTAAGGATTAAACAAAGATGACATAGTAGTGTTAACATTATTCCGTGAATCCATCTGCTGGTCAGACAAGGTCAGCATATTAAGAGTTAGAAGCAACTATGCTTGAGCTCAAGGACAGGACTACCAGAAGTTTAGGAGACAAAATAGCCTTTTAGTTCCTAACTGACAATGTTATATTGAAAATAAAACATGTAAAACCCTCAAGTACTTAACAGAGAGCAACACAAAAGGATGAGGTAAATATTTTTATAAAAAGAATCAACATATACATCAGTAACTCAGGTTAGAAATACATGCTGCTTTCAGTGTTGACTCATCCTGACAAGGATACACCATCACCACAATAAATGTTAGTACCAGTTTCAGGACTCCTGGACTGTGTGTTTCTTTACATATGTTTAGCTCTGTAGCACCAGAATTCTCACAGGAACCACAGTGATGCCAGTTCTGCACTATTAACCAGTTTTAACATGAAATTGTGAGGTTATTAAGAAAAGTACTCAAGTACTAGAGAAAGGTATATTTAATTTTCCTTCCGAGTCTTAAAATCCAAAACCATAAGATATTTGGTGAAGATTGTACACTATGCCTGCTTGCTTGGACAGGAAAAAACAAGGCATGACCAGGCACTAAGATTCCTGGGGTGGAAAGAGACATTCTAAGAATTTAGTTTAGGAAGTTGGGAGATGGCATTCACTTTTCTTCATATCATACAGCTTTTCCAGTCAATGAAAAAAAAAAAAAAGAGGACACAGAGTACCTGAAATTCTATGGCATATCAAACTTCTGTTTACATTTCAGAAATTCTTCCTACATAGACATTACACTCTGGAGACAGGAAACACAGAGTCTTTGGACTTCATACCTATCTTGGAGGAAAACCAACCTCCTTTCTGCACCATCTCAAAACAAACACTGGAGGAAAAAAAAAAAAAACAACAAACAAATCACAACACGACAACTTCTTCTTTCTCCAGCTCAAAATTCCCACGACACATTGATTTACGGAAGGACTATTATAAGAAGGTACAGGTGGAATTCAATCCCAAGTACAAAATCCAAGATGTTTCCAGTATCCCATGCTCCAGGTTCACATGAAATCCTTTTACACTGTCACAGTAAAAAGTTTCTCCAATAACTTTCAGTATGGCTGAGTCCTTGACCTATTCAAGTAGACAAGAGGGACAGGAAACACCCCAAATTTCAGATGCAAGAGTTCTTCCACCATGATGACTACCTGAGGACCTCAGAAAGGTCACTAGAATGCCTTCCTCTTATGTTGTTTCTATATAAAGAAAGAGCTAAAGCACACTGGCTAATTCAGAGTACATCATCAGTATCAACAGGCGATCTGGGCAATGAGGCCTCATATAATCCAGATATACATTTACTCCATTAAAGAGGACATCTGGCTAAAGATCACTTCAGTACTTGCTGGACTTTGAGAACACAAATTTTAAAACAATGTATTTTGGGAAGTCTCTGGTGATACTGGCTCCAAATAAAACAGAACTGCTGGAGACACTCAACTCCCTTCATTTGGTAGATGCAATGTTGGCAAATGTGCTTATCTGGAATGGATAAATCTCTGCAGATGAAGGTCAACCACATTCTATTTTCATATGCTTCAGAGAAAATAAATGAAGACAACAAGCTAGAAAGAAAAACTGAGTCTGGGAAATACAGAGGGCTTTTTACACTTTAAATATCTGATAAATGTCACACAGAAGGATGTAAGGAAGTGCTGGGAAGCCTCCCAGCATCACTCCTTGGATGGGCTTTGTATAGGAGAAAACTAGGAAACAGAGCTACAGAGCCAAGTCAGCTGAAAGTAAAATACAGAGAGACAGTGGCCCAGGAGAGCTGCAGTCCAAAAGACCAGATGAGCCTAAGACACAAGCGTAAGGAATATGCCTCATTCTTTCTGGAATTACTTTAAATTTGGGGTTTCTTACTCCTTACGACAGCGGGCTTCCCTGCCAAGAACTGAACTACCCAAGTCAGGTTTTGTATTCTGAACTTGCAGAAAATGGCATCCCCATTCACTGCTGTGGGGTTTGAAACACATCTCTGCAGAGGTGACAAAACATCAAACACTGTTTGCCGAGATCAGACACAAGTGGGATAATGCTCCTCCTCTGAGTTTAAATGCTACAGCATTAGAAATCTAAGAAACAAGTCAATTATAAGATATCAGTATTACATTCATCTGAGGATGGCATCACCTGTGACTCTGAAACCTTTGTAAAAACAGCAGCACTCCAGTGTGTTATATCAGATGACTGTTCTGATGATGCACTCCACTGGAATTAAGAAAGAACATGCAGCATATCATGACATGCTTTCCTGGTACTAGGACACCATAGCAAGTAATAGGCAAAGACAGCAAGGTAAGTGTCAAAACAAATCTGGCACTGAATGATCTTGAACATTAGAGACACCAGCCAAAAAACTAGTTGTTTACAAATACAAGCCAGTCACAGGTTAAGGATCAGAAAAAAAAAATCAAGATACCCAAGTGACAGAAAGACTATGACAAAACTGTTTGCAGGAATACTCCTCCAGTTTACATATAAGTTATTAACTTCCAAAGTCCTAGCATATTGTCTTTGCAAACTGTTCCTAGACTTGAGAACACTCATTTGAGCTGAAATGATTTAGGTCAGAGAGTCAGTATTTGGCAGTGTTTTAAGCATGAAAAAAAAAAAAACCAAACTAAAATGCGATCTATGGTTTTGCCTTGGACTAATTGACTGGACTTCCTGAAGAGAAGGAGCAGTAAAAGGGCACCTCTGTTAAAGCCTGTCACAAAGCCAGCAATGGTGTTTACAGAAAACTTCAGATAGAGCCTAGTGGTATCTAGCCAAAAAAGCCCACAGCTGTGCAACACTGAGCTGAAGGGCGACTAACCCCCAAAACAAGACAGGGATTCTGGGACACAGCCCGGTGGCAACACACTTACAAAGAGGACTCACTAACAGAATGGCAAATAACTTCTGTCCTCCATGCTGTCAGTCCATGTTTCTTATGACAGGCTCGCTGTTTGGAGAGAATAACCAGGGAAGGGATGACTGACAGTAATACTGTTTCTTTTAAGAGAGGAAAAAACTAGGAGAGCCCATTAAGTGCTCTGACTTGCTCTCTTTCTGCTGCATGCTCCACACTTCCTCAAGAAGATAATAAAACCAAAAACCTTAGCAGCTACTGTTTCCAAAGCAACTGAAAAAACTTTGCCTACATTTGTAATTTCATAGCTCATTTTACAGAAGAATAAAACAAACAGCCTTAAGACAGTGTGTCAAAAGGACTACCTTCTCATAGGACAGTATTTAACAACCAGGGACACTACAGGAACACATACAGAGTGAAGTGACTCACTTGTAACCAAAGTCAGTGATGGAGACCAGAAGTTCTGATGCCCATTTCTAGCTTCACATTCCCTCTCCATAACACCTCAAGCTCAACAGTACGTCTCAAAGACATACTATTCAAATATCACTCCATATTTTCTCTAAAGTGATGACCCACTGTCCTAAGTATGGGTGACCCAATAAATTCAAAGGAATTAACAGGAGAGTTCAATTCCATAACACGCACCTGGAAATGACGTACTGTAGCTATTTCATTTGCTGCACGATTGTGTTAGATTTTCAGTGCATTCAGTTGAATCAGGTTAGAAAACCTGTGGCCAGACACCATTTGCTTTCTACAGTACAAAATACAGTTTGTGAATAAAAGAGTCTGTAGTGGAAGTTCAACTTTCCTGGAGTAGCGAGGGAAGGGTCAAGAGCACATCACATTGTCCTACAGGTTTTCCACGGTGGCAGGAGCCCCCTTGCACAATATTATTTGCCCTGGCTCTGAAGGTCACGCTATGCGTATCACAATTTTCAGTGTTGTGCCTGAACATGTATTAAAGTGTTCCATCCTAATGAAGGAAAGAATTAATATTTGCAATTTAGGGTTGGGGGAAGGTTAAATAGGAGGGGAAAAAAAAAAGAGGGGGGATTTTGTTTCCTAAGCAGGAAAGTCTACATTAATAATTTTCCCAGCAGGCCCTCAGTAGTTTTACTGCAAACAATGACAGCCTTTGTTTCTCAGATCCTCTTACATCTGACGTTCAATCAAAGCCCCCACATCAGCAGCTCAACAAGGGGGGAAAAAAAAAAAAAAAGCATGAAATACTACTGCATTACAAACCTGTCCTCAGACTGGGGTTTACCAGCACAGCGTGCTGACCACTCTGCGTGGTTGCTCAGCTAAAACATCTTCCCCAAATAACGCTTCTCATTTGGTGAGAGAAAATACAGCTTCAGTGAAAACGGTACCTTTTACTGCATGGAATCGGCAACCCAGCTAATCTGCATTGTCTCATTCCTGGGCTTTAGCGAAATCCTGTGACTAATTCCATGTTTTCACAAAGGAGCAATGTGGAGATGGAAGAGAAGTGGCCAGATCTATGTCTTCTGATCGGCATTAAGCTATAGTTCAGCAACACCCTCCAGAGACTGTCCCATTAGCTGCAGCCCACCTTTCTGTTCACACCAGCTCGGGAGCTCAGGACCTGATGCAAAGAGCAAGAAGCAGCACTAGACAAGCAGCAGCGCGGCTCGAGAGATTCTCTTTTCACCTAAACAAACAGTAGTCGACACAAGTTAAAGTATCATAGAATAGCGTGTGTTTTTCAGCAGCAACATGGGAACTTTTTCCATTCAGCTTTTCCAGGGGAATTTTGGCCTTTTCATCTTTCACTTGAAACCTTAAGATTATACAAAACCTAAGAAATGATCTTGATTAAGGAGGTGAGGGGGGAGGCACCCCTTCTCCAAGTAAGTGTTGGAGGATTTCTCCTTGGCTGCTAAGGGTTTGTGTTGGGTAAAGAAACGCTCCTAACAAACCAGCATTCTTTTCCACATGATCAGAGCTAACCGGCCCCCCTGCAGGCAAAATGACCAATCAAATCAGCTTCAGATGAAAACCAGCCCCCCCAGCACTATAAAAAACAGGAATGAGACATAGAAACCCATTTTAAAAAAAGTTTTTTTGGAAAAAAAGATCTCTACCAACCACTTGTGGGAAGTTTCTTGCCAGTGTTGGGACCAATACACAAGACCAGCCCAGTCGTTCTCCTGGAGCGCAGATATTCCCCTTCTCCTGCATACAAACCCTTCAAAGACCGGTAAGTACACAAAACAACCTTATTTTTTTCTTATTGCACAGTTAGAAAATGTTCTGTCATTGTTCAATCAAATAAATCAAAGTTGCTTTCAGGGCACAGAGTTTTTTATTTCCAAAGCTTGCTAAGTTAAGCATCACCCTAAACAAAACGGTTTCTGATTTTCCTCTCTCAAAAATACGAAAATGCTCTCTTAGATGACCATAGTTCTAACAGGATACAGAGTAAAACCAAAGTCGTCACGCAATATTTTTTCATATATGTTTCAAGATAAGCAGTGCTGGAAAGACTCTGCAACTCTCCACAAACAGGGAGCATTTGCAAGCCTCCAGCTAAGGTAACTGGGTGTTACCTGGCAAAGTGTTATCAGTCATCTGCACCCTCTTACCGCATTCTTTGTAACTCAGCATTTTGCTTCAGTTCCATCACAAATCAAAGAAATCAGCTTCACATCTTCAAGTCATGTTTACAAGAAAATGGATGGCAGCAAACTTCTCTTACTACAGCCTTACATCAAATATCCTCCCTCTTAACTCTAAATTTACTCCTCCATTAACAAAACCTACTTTTGCATTCAAGTTTCTCTGTAAGGATTTAATATATACTAGCATATTTGAAGCCTTAAACATCATTCAAGCAAAGTCTCGATAGTTTTTCTGCTTCTCTTAAGGTGGCCAAACTACTCGGTCCACTCAGATGCTAATTCACAATCAACAATTAGGGATCATACAGATCACAGTATTGTCAGCATGCTGTACTACATGAAAATACAGTATATACAAACTAGAGCATTACAGATAGCCCCCAAATTCAAACAGCCTTGCTTTCTGTACCATAAAATAAATATATATATACATATATATCTCTCTCTCTATATATATATATATAGATATATATATTCTCCCACTATACTTTTTTTTTTTTTTAAATGTATTCTGTAGTAAACTGTCACAGAAGGTCAAAAGTACCAGCTCTTGCATCCTATACTTTGTGGCACTATTTTTGAGAAGTATGACTTGGGCTCAATAAATTAAAGTTCCCATTTATACAAGACTGACTTATATATGTAACAAAAGTCCTGAAAACTGTTATCTTCATTCTGCAGGCTGCTTGCAAAAACAGTTTTGTCATAAACTACCCCCATTCATCTCAATGAGGCACTGGGTACAAAACCTAAAGGACAAACATGTTTGAAATTTTAACCATCATACTAGCAGCTATAGCAGAAGCTTTCAACCAAAGCAGTTTTTCTAACCAAAATAATGCCTACATTTCTAAGATTGCCTCCTAATGTAAGTTATATGATCCACTCATGTCATCAATACTGAAAAATAACTTCATTTCCTAATGTCAGAGCATCTCAAGGATTGCCATTCAATCTAAAAGTAACAATACTGAGGTGCTAATAGCGTGAAAGTACCTTTAAAGAAAATGAAATTTAGTTTGTTCTTGTTGCAAAATGCAGAGGCAGCTACACATCTGAATTACAACAACTTGGCATACAGAGATGATGTTTAAGTCTGAAACTAGTACAAGGCTGTGTGGGCCAGGTTCAGTAAAGAGGGAATGTCAGCACTCCCAGAAGGACATGCCAGCACCACCTGTGTTCTAACAAATCTTCAAATTATGCCACAGTTCAAGCAGTTTTTGCAGCTTTTCCCAAACAGCAGGTCCTTTTGCCTACTTTGCTGTTATAATGAAGCAGTGCTCTACAAACTGCCTCAAATCCCTTCCAAGGTCAATTAGGACAGATTTTGTTAAGAGCAGAAGCTGAGTAGGTAGGGCAGCACTGTAGACATCTCCCCTGAACACCATTCCATGAAAAGGCACTCAGGCTCCTCAAAGGGTTGCAGCTACATTAGTGCAGTGAGCTGAAAACAGGTTCAAAATGTCATTTTAAAACACTTTCCACTGATAAGGGGAAGCAAAAAGAAAATTAAGACACTGCTGCAAATAAGTCCCCCTGCAATCCTTCCAGAGTCTTAACAGCTGCACTTCTGCTGACAAGAGAAAGGCTTAAGCAAAGGATGCTTGAAAGAGGAAAGCAACATGGTGGCACAGAGCAGGAATGTGCTTCGAAGAGCTCTCGCAACACAAGGAACATCTCAATCAAGAAGGCAAAGTGTGGGAGATCAGAGTGCTGGATCATGAATTTCAGCAATGCAAGATATCCTAGAGCTGCAAGGCTCGGTTTTATTACATATAAATTGTTAACAAGCCAGGTCAGTTTAGAACCTGTCCAACCACTAGGGAAAGGGCAACTGTAACTCAGATTTTAAAAAGTAGTACTCACCCTACCCTGACTTTCCTTAGAAGAGTGTGCAGAAGAAAGAAGCCAGAATGAAAGTGGATGGTAAAGACATTAAAAAAGCTAAGAACTGACATACACATGGTGACAACCATTTAATTTTCAATAGGCTAAAACAGGAAGGATTAGACACACCAACTGCATGATAAAAGACTAGTCAAAAGGCCAAAAGAGATTTAGAAAAGTAACTTCTGACAGTTCCAGTCTTTCCAGTCAAAGGTTATCAGCTGGGAGATGGAGGGAGAAGGAACACCCCAAAGCTACAACAGTTTCACAAGTCAGGAACCAGGTACAGCAAAACCAGACAAACAACATAACATAAAGGTTAAGAGATGACATTAGACAAATCCAGATTAGAAACACTGTATGTAGTTAACAGCGGAGATGAGTATTCTCCAACAAAAAAAGCAGAAATTTTGTTTTCAAGTGAATGCCTTTCCTAAAATATACACTGATTCAAAGTGGGATTAATGTGGGGACATTAAGGATCATGCAAGGGAGGGGATCAGACCAGGTGGTTCAAATTGTACTTCGCAACTTCATTAATTTATGACTAACAAGGAAAGAAGGTATTCATACTTTTTACTACAGTGGGCAAGGAAATGAACAGACAGAGAAAAATTATTTTTAAATCTGTGAGAATTTAAACAGATACAACAGCCACCAAAATGCAAAACTAGTGTGAGTTTTTTTGTTTTGTTCTTTGGTTTGGGTTTTTTTTTTTTTTTTTGGTGGTGGTGGTTTGTTGGGTTTTTTGGTTTTGTTGTTGTTTTTCCCCCCCAAGACTGCATGATGTGTACACCCAGAGGAGTTCTGTTCTCTAAGTGTTCTCCTCTATTCAAAGAAGGGAGAGCTTCTTGTGAGTACTGCTTACTCTAAGATGATAAAACCAAGGCATTGTCTACAGCTCCATCATCCTTCCTATTCAATGATGGCCATTTTCCAGCTGCTTCAAGGCATCCAGAAGGCATCTAAATTTTAGCACAAGGACTCTGCTCTACAGATAAGTCACTCATCATCTGGCTCCCAAAGCACTTAAAATTGCATTCAGGTTATTGTAAATTCCGTAACAGCACAGCAAGACTGAAAACTGTCATCTAGAGAGCTATTCTGTAGATCAAACTCAGATGAAGGTGGGGGGTCAGGCTATACACTAAATAGACTGTGATCAGAACCCACCAAGAAAAGTAGCCTGGTACTACTGACCAGGAGAACCTCAGTAAACCTACTGTATTCTTTGGTACAGGGAGCAGTTTCAAAATATCCCTTCTAAGAGATGTGAACTGGAAAATAAAAACGAGGAGAAAACCACCAAATTCTGCTCAGGCCATCATCTACTCCCTTTGACTACAGCATGGACAGAGGAAATAGCTGGATAGCTTTGAGAACCTACAGATGGAAAGAAAAACAAAAATTTAGCTAAATATTCACTGTGATGTCAGTTCTCATCCTTCAGTATGCATTAAGCTCAAGTAACAGCAATAGAGAACATTCTGTAATTACTAAAATTTGGTATCAAGTAAACAGTCATGGAAACTGCTGGTTTACAGGATCAATGATCACAAGAAAGATTTTTATCTTTCATAAATTCATTCTGAATCCTTAGATTAATGCATTTCAAGATAACACTAAGAGAATACTTTTTTGGAAAAGATCCAACTGTAGCCTGTTTGTACACTTGCATTATATACACAAACAGTCATAATCCAGAGAAAGGTCAAAATTGATGGTGTATTTGTCAGTTTTGATTCATATGTATAATTATGATTTGCAGAATTTACACATTTTTTAAATCCTCTGGTGTTCTACAAACAAGCTTCCTCATAACCTTCTTTAGGTAGGTTGTCTCTATGAAGCCTCTATTTCACATGAATCCACACTTAATTTTAATCTGTCCCAAGTCAACTTTAAACATCCAGTATTTACAAAATTTATGCATTTGAGTGGCCAGTGTCTTTGCAAAAGATAATCAGCATCTCCAAGTTTGGCAAATTTTGAGGTTTATAAGTAACCAAAGGAGCCCAACATGTCAAATGCCTACAATATCCATTTTGTTCCCACATTTGCAATTCAGCCTTCACCCCTTAATTCCCAGACACTTGCTGTCCTATTTTCTTATTTGGCCACTAATAAAAAATACACTGCTTAGGCAGACCAGACTTCAAATTATGTCTCAGTATATTTTCAGTAGTGGTCTCCTGTTCTCTTTTCACCCAATCCTCATATAAACAGCCTCAGACTCTCAGAAGCATCTCTGCCCTGAATACCATAATTCTGCTTAAGTGCACATGGTGGCACAGACAGCAGTCTTTTTCTGAAACAGGGAAGTCTGAAAAGGCTACTTGGTAAACTACAGCACTCCCCTAAAACGCATAAACGTGTCAGAGAAATAATACAATAAACATTATTTCTATAGTACTATTGTTAATAGTATTGGTAAACTACTATACTCTGCCAAAAAGAAGTTACGAAAACAGATATCAGACAAAACTCAGTTTCTTTGCAGATACAGTAGGCCTAATCCCATCCCACTCACTCCTGAAGAATTAAAGCATGCAACTCAAAAGCAAATTTAGGAAGGTAAAGTATGAAAGTTATATTTAAACAACTAAGTGGGGAACATTTGAGAAGCAGTTAGATTTTTAAACTTAATCTTTTTCAGCAAAGTATTACCACAAACAGTGGTAAATTCCTCTCCAGGCTCCTGACTTAATCTTCTCTGGATTGCAATGTATAAATCCTCCTTTGTTGGCTGCAGTATTTCAAACCCTGCTGATGTGTCAAAAACTGTGAACATTCGGCAAAATACAAATATGCTGCACCGTATCCATTTGTTCCTTTTTTCTTCTTTTCTAGAAGATGACAACAGATATGTTAGAGAGCAATAACACCAAATCCAGTGCTCCCCTCCTAACCCAAAGATACCTGAGGATGATCACTAAGGATGGACACAGCACATTCCAGATGGACGGTGCCCAAGGAAAAGGTCTGGCGTACCTCCGCGACGCATGGGGAATATTAATGGACATGCGCTGGAGATGGATGATGCTTGTCTTTTCTGCTTCTTTTGTCCTTCACTGGCTAGTCTTTGCAGTGCTTTGGTATTTGCTTGCTGAGATGAATGGGGACCTGGAGCTGGACCACGATGCTCCACCTGACAACCACACTATATGTGTTAAGTACATCACCAGTTTCACAGCTGCTTTCTCCTTCTCACTGGAGACACAACTCACAATTGGTTACGGCACAATGTTCCCAAGCGGGGACTGTCCCAGCGCTATTGCCCTGCTGGCAATACAGATGGTCCTGGGGCTCATGCTGGAAGCCTTCATCACAGGTAAGCCTTCATATTTATATTTAAATAGAGTAGGTGTAACAACTCAATTTGAGAAATGGAGGCAGAATAGTGGTCAGATTAATATTTGAAAAAAAACAATTAAGTCAGTCACTAGAAGGGTGATGAGACTTCAGCAGTGTAGTAGTAAAAGTTAAACAGCTTTCATTAACAAAAGACATAAATTAGGTCATATCAAGATTTGGACTTCAGAGTTCCACTATTCATTGCACAATACTTGCAGCAGATCCCCACTTATCACTCGCAATCACTTATTATACCATTATCTCTTTGAGATTTTTTTGATGGAATTACAATATTTAAAGCCAATTTGTTTTGATTTTCAGGTTTATTTTTGTCTAGCTGAAGTATTTTTGTGGATCTTTAACTTGGTGTTTAAGTATTCCTCAGTACCTGGCGAAATGAAAAATTTTACAATATCACACCTATTTTGAGGTATTTTAAGTTACTGTAATTAATTCTCAGGTTTAAAGTATTTCAAAAGACTTTAAAAATACACAGGTCTACTGCGTATTAAGAAAGAGCTTCTTCAGTGGTAGCACACAGAGATCAGGTGCTACTACCAACTACAGTAAACTGGGGCAAGCTAATGGATCGCCTTCCTACAGCTACAGTTCACTCTTCAAGTATTAATAAGTGAACATAGCTTAGAAAAAGAAGCAATTTAGGAAAGCTACACTTTTTAAACAGAAATGGGTTAGTGTGATGCCAGTATAGCAGTTTCCAAACATGTACGCAGAAGCAAGAAAGACCACGTCCACCCAAGCCTGCTTCTGTTCCTTTGGGCTGTCTGACAGAGCTCACAGGCTGCAGGGAACCAGCCTGGGCACGGTGCTCACATTCAGTTTGTTCTCTTCCGTAATGCAGGTGCTTTCGTGGCAAAGATCGCCCGACCGAAGAATCGGGCATTCTCCATCCGCTTCACCCACTCTGCCGTGGTGACACACACCGAGGGGAAGCCGTACCTCATGTTCCAGGTGGCCAACACACGCTCTAGCCCGCTGACTAGTGTCCAGATTTCTGCTATACTTTACCAAGAACAAGAGAATGGGCAACTGCACCAAACTAGCGTTGATTTCCACCTAGACAGCGTTACTTCGGATGAGTGTCCTTTTTTCACCTTTCCACTAACCTACTACCATTCCATCACTCCATCCAGCCCCCTGGCTGCTCTCCTCCAACAAGAAGATGCTCACCATTTTGAGCTGGTTGTCTTTCTGTCAGCTGTGCAGGAGGGCACAGGAGAAATGTGCCAAAGGAGAACATCCTACCTCCCCTCCGAGATCATGCCGTATCATCGCTTCGCCTCCGTGCTAGTGCGCAATGCCAAGGGTGAATATCAGATCAAGATGGAGAATTTTGACAAGACCATTCCTGAGCTCCCAGCTGCAGCCGACTCAAAGACTCCAAAAAAGACTGCCAAGGAGATCCGCATCAATGGACAGCACGCCGACAGCTTCCAGCTCTGCGAGACCGGCCTCGCAGAATAGAGAGAACAGATCTGGAACTTTGGCCTTTTTTGATCATTATTATATTAAATTTTCAGGTTCCATTTACGACCTTCCCTCCTTGCCTGCCCTGCCATCTTCTAGCAATCTTTCTCTGGTATTCACATCCTTTTTGATTACATGATGATACACAGAGTAAAGAAAACTGGTGTGCCCATGTAAGCTTAGGCTGGATTAACCACCCAAAACAAAGACACAAGAATCACACAACTAATTCCTGGAAATTAAAAGAGCTACCTGCTGAATTCACCAGACTATGATTAAAGCTGCACTGACCCTGAAAGAAAAGACATTCAGAACTCCAAAAGCTGAGCAAAATCATAATTAACCAGCTTTGTGACAAAATGTACAACAATACAGAAGAAAAATCTCAGTCAAAATCAATATGGTGTCATTCAGTAAATATATTAGTTCTGGGATAAGCAACTGTTCATCCAAGATCCTAATTTTTCTGTTCTATTAACTCTTTGGGGATATGGGGTTATATTTTTGAGATGGCTGAATTCACTATTTGAAAGTACTGCCAATCTCCCATGGCAGTGAAAATCACTCCTGCTGTGCTTATTAAGCAAAACTGTAAATACTAACTGTAGTTCTTCATTCTGCCAAATTGGAGGAGAACATCCCATCCCAAGACAAGTCTGTGAAGACACTATCAACAAATCTTGATGTATATAACGGATACTGCAGTGGAAATTTTTTCATATCTGGAAACACTGAATAAATTATTTAGCAGTGGAAAGCAAACTGTTCTAGATTAATTAATGTACTTTTTTTTTTTACAGGACCATACATTCTACATGTTCTCCCCTTTGTGTTGCTTGCCTCAAGTAGGTTTGACCCAGAAAGATGCACTGTATACATGAGAAGTAGAACTGCATCTATCTGTATTTTATGCTTTAACATCAATATTCGCCTGTACACAGAGCACAAAAATATTTAGAGACACTTGAATCAATTTTGAAATAAAAAATTGAATCCAACTATACATGAGACTTTTGTATTTAAGTGGCTCATAAACTGATTGCAATTAAGACATTGTTCTGAAGCTCCTAAATAATTCAGGAAGCTAAAGAAGAAACAGAATGATGGATAATTATTTCCAAGCTCTTAACAAAAGCAGTGTCTATTACGCATTCAAACTCGAAGAGTCAAGCAACGTTATCTTTCAAAGGTAAAAGGCTTTTCCCAGAAACCAAGATGGCATAAATACCAACCTTCATTGACAACAGCATAGTATGTCACCAAACGTGCCTTCTTTTAAAAGTAGTCTGAAGCTGCCTAATGAGATACTGGTTAACTGAATTCTTCTTAAGCCCCAAAGCACTTCAATTAAGTGTGTTCATGTCCCAAAAGTAGTTAGAAAAAACGCTACTATGTCTTAGGGTCTGAGGAAACAGGAAGCAGCCTCATAGAAGCATTTCACACAGGGAGGGGTAACAAGGCAGAAGGCCCAGGCTGTCATTGCAACTCAGCTCTAGTTCCAAAATCATTTAAGTAATCCCTCCGTACATTCCAGGCCTCAGATTTGGGTTATAGATACTCTCAAAATCACTTTTTTTTTTAGATTTAATTTTCTTCATAAGCAGTGATGAATATTGTGAAAATCGCAGAGGAACACTATCAAGTTACATTGCCTTCATCCCAACTTTTCTGAGCTGATGATTCATATACTGTCTAGATATCCTTTTTCACCCTCATATCAGTGACAATAATTTAAGTATTTCTTGCAAGCATTGTTTGCACAGCCTCTACCAATATAATACATTGAGAAGAGTCCTACAAGTTAAGAACCAGTGCAAGAGCAGTAGAACAGATGCTTGCGTCAAGTCTGAAATAAGCATTAACGAAAAAGAACAGTATTATGTGTGATGTATTGTTTTCCCATATATCGCAGACTCCAGTCTCAAACAAACCAATTGTTCTAAAACTCAGATGTATAACCCCAACAGAACAGTACTAGAATCTCACCATTTAGAGCCAAAGGTATAAATGGCTATTTCTCAGTTAACATCTAACTAAAGTGTGGGTTGCTTCGTTTGGTTTCTAAATGACACGAGACTTTAAAGTCCTGTTTTTAAAATAATTTTCTATGTATAGATGTTGTTTAAAATGGGGCACGGCAGCAAGCATAAAGAAAAAATACGTTCAGTATACACTAAATGCAATCTTCAAATACCACATTTTGGAATGTCAGGCTGAAAAATACTACAGAAGGAAGTTGACAGACAGACATGACTGTGTAGTTATTTCAGAACAGCTGCAGAACAAGGGGTAGAGAAAACCCCCTATCGCTTTTATGCTTCCAGAGAACTGGGGAATCACAGATGTTTCATCAAGTACTGGAAACATGCCATGGCCCAAATGGACTGGTAGCCTAGAAAAACTGCTGATAGGCTCTGATGCAATAAAATTGCACTCCACGCTTTGACTGACGTTGCAAGAGCAAGCTGGCGACAAACCTCTTTGGATGCACTTCTTGCTACTGAGGTATGGAAGAAAAATAAGTCAGGCAGAATAAAGGAAAGTGTAAGTCAAAGAAATTCAACATCCTTTTTACAGTTACTGGAACACCCTTTTTATATTCAAGTCATCTTAACCTAACCAAAAAATAGACATTAAGCAGAACCCAATCAGATTCTATAACTGACTTACTAAATATCTTATTTCATCTATATTACAATTATTTACTACCAGGGTATAACTGCTGGTAACTAATCAAATCCCTTCAGCTCCTAAATTGCTATTAGTCAAGAGACTGGACAGAAAATTAAGCAGTTCTAAAAGACAACCATGATCAACAAAACAACTTGCTCATTTTCTTTGCTTCAACCTTCCAGAACTGATTTGGGTTCTCAATGAAGTGTTACAACCATCACAATCTGCAACAGAAACTCGCAAATACTTCGTACATCTTCAATTTCCAACTGAAACCAGGAACAGATACTGTTTATGTTGAGAATCAGTCAAACGTGATCTTGCAAACTGTTGTGAGCATGGAAAAAGCAATCATCAATTTTTAAGAACAGCATATTAATCATATTTGAAAAGAAATTATTTGTTGAAGGTCTATACTTTTTTGGTCTCATGATTCTTAATTGAAGGGTTCTTGCATTATCATCCATTATGAATGCCTAGAAGAGTTCAACGTCTGAGTTCTTATTAATTCTGTAACGTGATCACCCACAACAAAGAATATTAAAAAAGCTGGCAATTCAGTAAATTATGTAATTTGAAGCTAATCCAAGGCCCACGAAAGAGCAATGTAAAACTGAAACACCACAAAGTTCGAGACAAATTCCTAACCTAAGGAGTTTAACTAGGATAACAGAAACCAACATATGCAGCTGCTAAAGCACGTTAGTCTGAATTATAAACTGCACACCAATTCACTCCTTGACTTTTCTGCTTCCACCACTCTGTGGGGTATATTAGGGCTTGGTATTAACATACAACTTCTTCTAGCGAATGTGTATCCCTGTCTCATATTTAAAGTATTTTATCACTGGAAAGCCTTTACATAAGACTAATTATTTGTTTATTAATCAGGGCCCAAGTCAAATCAGACCAACACCTTCTGCTAATATTTATGTGCTCTCCACCTTACTTCTGTTTGAAGGCAAAGAGGAGATAAATGGTTGTCCCACTTATTGGGACATTAATCCCCAATATAGTGACATGCAAACATAAGTTACCATTGTTAAAACAATTTTTCAATATTAAAACTTCAAAAAGATGGCACATCTCTTGCCTCTATCACACTGTGCTACAGAGCTTTTAGCCAAATAAAATCAAACTAGAGGAGAAACAGAACAAAAGACGTAAGAGGAACAAAGAGGTACTACAGAAAGCTTTGTGATTTGAAAATAAACACTATCCCTCACAACGAACCAGGATTTCCAAAGCAGCAGATTAGGACACCATCTTCTCTCAACAATGGTTCACAGAAGATGCACTTCCAAAGTTCTGAACACCAGCAACTGCTACAAACGTGACACCCTCTCTACTCACTGAAGTATTAACCCCCATGTGCAGGCAGATATCAGCAAGGACATGTTCCATACTGTAAATTCTTCTCAATTTCAACTGAGAGATGCATCTCCTCCTAAACTGACATGCAATACTTTTATCAGTCTTCATCAGAAATGTGGTACATTCTACCATCTGGATTTGAAAGTGTTGTAATTTCATCACAAGAACCGGAAAGGGCTAAATAAATAAAATGGAATCAGCTATGGTAGATGATATTTTTACATTCGTGTTTTGTAAAAAATGCAATCCTGAAATCTAAGTACTTATTTCTTCCCTTATAGTTTTTTTTCCAAAAGGTTTCTGAACATAAAGACACACTGAAAGTTTGAAGTTTCACTACTGGCATTTAGAGATGGACAATCTCAGGTCAATGTCAAGTTATTTTTAGAAGCAACATCATAGTTTTGTGTTGACTTTCAACTTAAAAAGCAGAAAAATAAAAGTGCTCTTCAAAATACACAAAAATCAGTTAACTATATGGAGAGAGGATCAGAAGGGCTTTGAAAGCAAACGTGGTGATCTAAGGCTCCTAAAACATGTGCCACCATGGTAATCTGGAATATTATTAAAATGACAGCTTATGCTGTTCTCACTATAAAAGTACTGACAGCGAAGCAGGGATTAAAATACATTCCTGACAGCTTCTAATTGCAACTGAGTCGCTTTGGTTTTGTTTGTCTTGCAATTCAACCTGCAATTTTTTTTTAGAATCATAGAACCATTTGGGCTGGAAAAGGTCTTGAAGATCATAGAGTCCAACCGTTAACCCAACACTGCCAAGTCCACCACTAAACTGCATCCCAAAGTGCCACATCTACAGGTCTTTTAAACACCGCCAGGGATAGTGACTCCACCACTTCTCTGAGCAGCCCATTCCAATGCCCCACAACTCTTTCAGTGAAGAAATTTTTCCTAACATCTAATCTAAGTCTCCCCTGGAACAAATTCAAGTAATTTCCTCTTATCCTATCACTTTTACCTGGGAAAAGAGACCAACACACACCTCATTACAACCCTTTTTTTTTCTGACCCATGCTTTACCAATACGCTCACTAAGGAGGATCTTTAGCCAAGACTCCCTCAGCAAAGACCAAAAGATCCCCTGGGTCCTAAAAAGGCAAGAGTCCTTGTCAGTAAGCCTCTCCTAGTACAAACCTGTCACTAAGCACATGTGGTACATACATGTGGACATGTGCCACAGAGAGCGAGCAAGGTCATACCAGAGAACAATCAACACATGAACCCACGAAGCAGAAATTATTGCACTTGCAATAGATGTTGATAAAGGAGAACTTGAATGTTCTTCACGCTCTCAGTATATATAGTGGGTATGTTCCACCTCCAAGACAACAACCCACTTCCAAGTTCAGCTGAATATTCAGACTTAGTGGGACAAAATTAAGGATCCAGTATTCTGCCTGAACATGGCCAGCATGAAGCATTTAAGGAACAGAATAGGAGAGGGATGGCAAAGATGCGGACAAGATGATAACCTGGAGGAACAGATTTGTATGATGACTTCAACTGTTTTCACAGACAGTAATTCCACCAGCATGGGAACCTCAAAACATTGCTGTTTGGATCTACTTCACGCTAGCAAGCATTCAAAAAAAATCAACGTTTCACACAGTGCAGAAGTCTTAGCCACCAAAATAGCACAGGCCAGGAATGTTTAAAAACTGCACTGAAAAGGCAAATTGCCACAGCACACCTGTTAATCAGTACAGACACCTTTCACTGAAGTACAGGACTTTAGTTTCAGCTGTAGACATCACATCTTAATTGAACAAACAGAAGCAGATTTCTCTTTTCTAAAACATTCAGATGTCTAATAGTGGAAAAAACACAACTTAAAAAGCAACACTTTGGGAACACATTTAGGTAACCTGGCACAGTATCATGAATCTTTTATCGACAATACTTGGAGTAATATGAAAAGTTCATGTACATATAGGTCCCTTTCCCAAAACACACCCTGTTCCTCCCTCCCATTTGCTGCCCATACAGTAACAAAACCATACCTGGATCTTTTCGCCCTGGTTTTTCAAAGCGTCTGTCTCCCCTAGAAAGGCAGAATAGAAGTTTCAAATAAGTTTTTGGAACTTCTCCACTCATTTTAGGTATGGCTTATCTTTTTCTTAAGCTTGGTAGGGGACATTTTTAAAAATCAGAGCTTGACAGTGTCTTTAAAGGTCCAAGTGACAATCAAAATTTTCAGGAACACTGATACACACACAGCCTTTGGCAACTAGGTATGTTTTGAAATGCAACCCTGAGTACTGTCAACAAAGCTCAGCCTAAAATTGAAGTGAATCCTTTAGCAATCCATATTTTCACCCCATCGTTTCCACTTCAACTGTGATAATTTATGTTTTCTTGAAGTATTTCCTTCTTCCCAGGAACTCAGCAGAAAAATTATTTGCAAAAATACTCTTTTACTTGCTCCTGAGTTCCTACAAATATTACTGCATTGACTCCATCTTAGAAATGCAGACACTCCACTCACAGATACGCCTAATCACCATTCCTGAAGTGTTTTCATTAAGTCAAAAGGCACAAATGCAAGCTAGGCAGATGCATGTAAAAAAACTTGAAGGGCTAGAGTTCTGTTACCTTTCCTCCCAACTCTGTGATCTGTGCATTTCCCTGCCCCCTCCTCGCCCAAATCCACCCTCCACTTCATCAAAACTTCTTTGGTAGAAACCGCTTTCTCCTCGGCCTCTGCCTGAAAAGACAAAAAACACAAGTGTTTGTACAAATTATAATAGAAGCTGGAAGAATCAGGTAGGTTTTCCTTTCCTGGTGTCTTTGTAAACTAATCTTGCAGTCTTAAGCCCCAGTGAAATTATCTGGGGCAAAGGAAAAAAAGACTGAAAAAAAGAGTCTTAGTAATTTTTTTTAATCAAGAAGTACAAGATCAGACAGAACAGGCAAACAATTCTGAAATAAATACTATGCAGAGAAACACAGAAAACAGATACTTACCCAACAGAAATTACCAAAAAAGGATGCATTGTTCACACAACATCCACACAGTGCATGTGTACTTCACACTCAAAAACGAGGCTGCTTTTAACAACAGAATCCAGTATAACAGCACTGCACTGCAGATGTACTCGTAACTATTGTTGTCAAGGTTAGTGAGTGAGAAGGAAGCCTCACCCCTACTCAGCTCTAGTGATTCTCAGCAGAAATCTCCCCCAGGAGCAGCAGGGGGAAAAGAAAAATCACAGGACAGGTATAGGCAGGACAGCACGAAGAACCCCAGTAGCTATAGAATAAAAATTATCCTCACTTTTTCAAGAAAGGATTCTCTGTAGGTATCTCATATCAAGCCTCAAGACAAAAAGTTACAGATGTATACTCAAGTAAAGCATCCTGAAGCACGTCTTCAGTGTTTGGGTAAGTGTGGGATGTTTGGTTAAAAAAGAAAAAATGCAACAGAAAAACACCACCCACACACATCCCCCACACCTTCAAGATAGCTTCCAGCACTGCTTAGATGAATGGCTAGGGTGAAGTTTCCGGATCTACAAAAGGTAAACATCGCTTCACAAAGTGCTACAGCAGAAGAAATGGGAGCTTTTTATCAGCTAACTTACCATTTAAAGTATTTCATGGAAAGAAGACAAGTGAAATACATCAATCAGCTGGTTGTCAGGATAATGCCTTTCCTACATACACATGTAGTCTCTATAGTCAAGTCCAAGAACCTACAAGGCATCTGGTAAAAGAAATTCCTGGCTACGAAATTATCACAAACCTCAATCCTTTGATATTTCTCTCTTTCTGGCTTCAAGAAAACAAACCTCAAAGGATGAGATGCAATTCCAGCTGGAGGAATAAGACAGAATGACCAAATGAAACAGGAAATAAACACCTTGAGAATGGACACCAGTCTCTGCAGTTTTCTGAGGAAAATAATAACAAGCCTCTACATCTAAAATCTAAAGACCCCTGGATGTATCAGGGAATTGCACTGTATTCCAATGTCCCATGACAAGAGGCTCTAAAAAAATTAAAAACAAAACAAAACAAAATCAAGGCAGTTGCACCAGTTTCTTTACTACTCTGTACCAAAAGAAAAGTGATCCACAGATAATCCAGCCAGGCTCTGCAAATACACACTGATTTTATATCAGGTAGTACAGGTTGCAGGCTGTGTACAGAAGCCACAAAGTTAATGTCTGTACAATTTCTCTTTCTGCTTCAGAAACAGGATCTAAACATCCTCTCGGGACAAAACTCTCCTGTTCCCAGGAGCAGCAAAGCAGTGCAGTGGTAGACCTTGTCACAGAGGTGCAGACTTAGCATAGAGCTCTGGGGATGCTCAAGTTCAGATGAAATCTGCGCAAACTCATGAAAGATAAATACACTAAGATTTGCCAAACACAGAGACCACATCTGCTTCAGCAAATACACTGAGTTGCAAATGTCTGGCAGCTGAGCATACATGTGATGCTTCTTCACTTTAGTATTTTCACACAGTTCTTATTCTCTTGCAGAGGTGTTGTCTTCTGGCTGTTGCTCGAGACAGGCTATTGAGTTGCCCTTGCCTGATGCAGCATTGCTGTTCTTACACAAACTCGGGTGGAGACAGAGGAGTTGACTGAGCACTCAAGGCAGGGGAAGAAATCACAATTAGACCTATGACTAATACAAACACTAATTCCTTTACTATGGCCAGTCCAATACAACAAGGTTGACCTTAGTCATGAGTGCAAAATAAGCTGCAAAGGCAAGAAACAGTAAAGATGTGATACAACATCAAAAGCATCATAATGTTTATTCAGTTAAGGCATTATAGGTCCCCATAGATCTTGGAAAAGGAGATCAAGCTCTTATTCTCCACAAATAAAGCCTAGGAAAGTTTAAGCACCTCCTGTAATGGCAATCTTTGTGCAATTTCTTCACTACAGGAAAGCTCTTCCTTCCTCTAACAGGAGATAATAAAGCAAAAGCAGCTCACAAGAGAAAACCAGAGGCAGGCAGAGTCAAAACCAAACAAAAGCACTGACTCACCTCATGTCCCTGAGGTAGTGGAGGTGGAAAGTTGCAAACACTTTTGCAACAGAAACAAAACCTGTTGTCCTTTTCTGGTTTGGGTTTTTTTGTGTGTGTATATTTTTGTTGGTAGGGTTTTGGTGGGGATGGGGGGGGGGGGGTATTGTTTTTTTGTTTGTTTGTTTGTTTTTTACAGCAAGTGACAGCAACATTTGTAGTGTTCCCCTTCCAGTGTGAGCAAGCATGAATGCACACTGATTACTGATAGCAGACACACAACTAGCAGCACCAGAAGGCTGGAGATATGGGAGATTTGATCAGCAAATAAAGCAAATGACCTGTCTAAGGGGAAGAACAGAATGAGAGTTGCTGCAACAGCAGCATATCTTATGGCAGCTTTAGAAGTATGTGAAACAACAGCCCAAGAAACCTCTCCACTTACCCACCTCTGTGCCATGGTTCATCAGTATTTCAGTTGTGCACAGCCACCAAAATAGTCTGAATTAAAAGATAACCTTGCAAAAGACCCAAACACATGATCTCAGCAATTTCATGTAAGTCTGCCTGTGGGGCCAC
The DNA here is from genome assembly GCF_964273445.1 of Streptopelia decaocto. Lineage (NCBI taxonomy): Eukaryota > Metazoa > Chordata > Aves > Columbiformes > Columbidae > Streptopelia > Streptopelia decaocto. The sequence goes on from NC_138660.1 coordinate 24,468,979, forward strand.
AGTACCCAAGTCCTACACAGTACCAGATAGGACCCACTTGAGCCACCTTTGCCCTGGCTCTGTTGCCAACCTCCACCACAGCATCTTCCAGAGGTCCAACGTTCAGGAGCAGCAGCAAGATGTTCAACAGAGCCCAGCAGAACTACACGTGCAACTCCAGGAAAAACCAATGAGAGCACTGCATGAGAAGCACACTGCATTAAAACAGATCCTGCCAAGCTACAGAAGCAGTTAGTTAAGGAAAATGGTGATGTACAAAGTCAGTTACTCACTGCAAAGTGAACACTGGGACACAGCTAAATAGTGATAACAGAACACGTGAAAATCCTTGCAGAGCGGATAAAACTGCACATGCACACACAGTGTTCACCATTCTGTTTCTGCACTTCTTGGCTTTTTTTGTGGTTCATAAATCTAGAATGACACGCTTATTTTCAATAGAATGCCACTTCTGAAAATATGCCTGGCACATGAGAAAGACTTTCAGAGTGGAAATGCTGCACAAAGTACTGAATGCAAAGTCAACAGATGGCAATAGACCCTTTCACTTAAGAACTGAATGGAGCAGCTGTGTCATTCTTATTTCAGTCATTCCTTAAAAACCTCAGATTGAGGACCTCAAGGCACTGGATTTTGCCATCATAACAGCCAAAAATCTCTAACCTGTAAAAGAGACAAGTCTGAATTTCAGTAAAAAAAAAATACAAGACACAAGCAAGAGGGCAAGAAGCAGCACACAGTCAATCTACAAAAAACTCCTACAAAAAGAAAAAAAATACAAGTAAATTATTGAAATTACAGCATGACTGGAATTTAGGATCTACAATCTTCACAATGTGTGGGACAAGCAGGATAACTGTAGTTCAACTCCTGTTGTTTACGTGTGAGAACCTTCCACTTTCACACCACTGAGACACTTTCCAACAGCAGCAAAGAGAGATTACAAAAGGGACAAAGGGTGGGAGGGGAAAGGGTTCTAATGGGAAGCAAAGTACCCTTCATAAGGGTCTTAACCAGAAAGGAGAATAGCTACAAACCAAGGTGTCTGTAAGCTTACAGCCCATTCCAGGGACTATTTAAATCCTTCCCTCGTCTGAGGCTCTTATTCATGAATGTTGACATTCCAATCCGGCCAGCACAAAGCGCAGGGCTTAACTGCACACCACAGGGAGCTCCCAGGAAAACAAGTCAATTAGAAAAAAGGTCACGTGCAAGTACTTGGTTTCTTTAGAGAATATAACTTCAGAACTAAACAAAATGTTTTGGATTTATGTCTCCACACAAGACACATACAGTATTAGTGATGGCAGCTGCGTGCTACAAATGGCTCTTAACAGTAACACAAAGTTGTATTTCAGCACAAACATTTTAAACAAAAAAAAAAAAAATATCAAAGCAACTTCCCCACAGTCATCATTTTCACATCAGATAAACATAATCATTGTCAGCAAGACTTGGGTGACTACTGAGAAAAATATTTACTGAGTGTTATGCTGTAGTTTTAAAAACTGATAAGGGAAGTCACATTTAAGAGTTCTAACAATAACCTTCCTCTACCAGCAGCTCATCCGTTCTTGCCTGAGCCCATCTGCCACAGATTGCCCCTCACACTCCCAAATGCTGGAACAGTTCTGTCATCTGTGCCTCAGTGAGGGAACTTAATTAACAAATGTAATCCTACATGCAAATTTTTCCCTGAAGTTACTGTTGTGCGAGTCACTTCAAGACAGTAATCTTGTTTTGGTAAAACTGAAGCCCGAATTTGATCGGCAGCCTTTTGAACCCAGACAATTTTGCAAAGCAATAAGGAAAAATGTTTTCCAACTGCTAAGTTAAGCAGTTCACTTAGTGAACAAACTCTGAAGAAATTCCAAGTCCTTTTCACTGTAACCTGAAAAAAAACAGAACTGCATTCAAAGCTTGCCCCTTGCAAGTAAAGTGTTACTTTTGTTAAGTTAGCTGTCAGTCCTATACTGAGCTTTTCATAAATAACTATTAGAACAAAAGCCTTGGTTACAAGAACATCACATGTATAATTATGAAAAATCCACAACTTTGTCCTGGCAGAAGCCCTAGTTTGTTTGCTGAGATATAGAAACCTTGGGAAGACTCATGTCTAAAGCCCAAGACTAATTGCTCATGGAAAAAAATAAGCAGCAACAAGGATCAAAGAAAGGGGGAAACGTCAGTAATTTACAATTTCAATCTGTACAAAGAATGAAACATGAATGGGTTAAGGTGGAGAAATGTGTCTTTTACAGCTTAGCAGAAGAATGACAGAGTAGCCTAACCAGCATATAACAATGCATACATTAAAAGATCAAATGAGAATGAAAACAATTATGTGAAAAAGATGAATTTACAACCAAGTTCTTGAGCTAATATTTCTTAATATATCTTAAAAAAGAAATATGAGAAAAATGGAAATATACACAGAAGCTTTCCAACAGTCTTAATACTACTCCATACATTTTAAGTTCTGTCCACTCAAGTGTAATGAATCAAACTTTACTGTCAAACAAAATTTCCATGCATACAAATAGATTCAATAGTAGAACTACTGGATTAGAAACCATGTTCTGTCACATTTAAGCAACATTAATTTCATTCAAAGAATTAAGCCTTAACACATTTGAAAGAAAATAGCTAATACGTGTATTCCTAGCAAAAGTAAAACACAGATGGTAGTAACGCAATATGGACATTAAAAGCGCACAGCAAAAAACCAACAGCTTTCAAATGTACAACAAATATAAAAAGGTGTATATATAAGTAAGAGTGTCACTCCACATCTATATATGCGCATATACTTTTTATTTTTTAAATTAAGGCCTGAGCATTTGGGCAAAGAAAGATTAAAAACATAAGGGGAAGTGACAGGGAAATCTGGGGATAGCCTTGTAAAAGATTAAATGCATATGCCTTAGCTAGGAAGCAACCACAAGAGGACAGATAACAATCTACAAGTATCTGGAAGATGTAAGCCAAGAAGAAAGCATGATTAAGGAATAAGAATGGAAAAGAGAAAAAAAAAATAAGTCAGAGCAAAATTCTGGTCAAGCATTTAATCATGTATAGAAGTGATTTCTGAAGAAGTTATTGAAAATATCACCAGTTACGGACATTAAGAATTAAATTAGAAAGGACCCTAAGAGAAACCACAAAGAACCCGCAAAGACAGATTAAATGATTAATTACTCCTGATCATATTTCCAAGTTATTCACTTCCTAGTATTCTAAATGTAGCCCATCGCATTACATACAAAACCCCCAAAATAGTGTTCACGGCAGCATGCACATTGAAAGGAAACTGCAAAAATAAATTCTGGATTTAACAATTTGTTTTGAATCTAGTGATAACTGCTTGAGGATGTTTTCTTGATGCATTTGCAAATGTTTGAAGTGGTCCAGGATGAGACATCAACTACAGTGATGCACTAAAATTGGCAAGACTCAAATTTCTCCCAAACTGAATTACATCTTTCCATTAACCTTCTCCTGGTTATTCTCAGGATGTTAGGAAATACGAATGACTTTTCAGAACACTGTACGTCAATTTTATTGTTTTAAGTACATTTATAGATTCTTCTCCCCTTCCCCTATAAATTGGTTTTATACCTCCAATAAAGTTATTTCTAACAACTCTGAACCAAGAAATTACCCATTCCACCTCAAAACTATTTTTCCCTTTTGCTTTCCACACCCGCCAATCTGACAAGAGCACATAACACAAGTACCAGACATGCACTAAGGTGTGCAGAACAACCACAAAACTTAATATTAATTCTCTGACACCACCTTATTGGATAGGTGTCAAAGCTTCAAGGGAAAAGAAACTGGGCAAGAGAAAATCTTGCAGCAGTTTTAACCCGGATCACCTACATCCATTGCAGCACATCCCACTGACAGCTCACCTCGACCTCTAGAGGAACTTCGACCTCGAGGAGCCCCTACCACCGTTCCTCCTCCACGTCCCGTCAACCGCAGGACAGCAGCACTGTTTACAGACATCGAGAAATTTCTCTGCCAAGAAGAAGAAAGAGTCAAGGTGAGATTCTATTAAAACCAGAAACACTTGCCATTATTCTGAGTTCAGCTTAATACCAGCTTTGCTTTCCTTATGTTCATCACAAATTCTCCATAACTGACTAACACTAAAAGAAAAGGATTCCTTAGAGACTCAAGTAGCTGAAGCAGCCTATAAAAGGAGCTTGGTCAATATCAGCACTTCCAAGCTACTTACCTGAAATTTCCATGCTCTTGGAAGTGATTAAAACCATCAGTAGCTTTAAACACAGCCATATAGTTGGTAAAGAGAGATTGGCACATATACCCAACGTCATTAATACCAATTATAAACTTAGTTCCTTAAGCAAAGCAGGAATATGTAAAAAGCAAGAGAACTTGAATAAAATTATATTTACCAACCTCCTTTTTAGAAATAAGTCTCTTTCTTTCCTCTGAATGTATCATGGGAGTAACATGTTTTTGGGAAAACTAAGTGTATTTAAGAGTTCTGAAATTTAAGTGACACTCATTTTAACAAGACAATAAACACCAGTAAAATCCAACTTTATTTTAATATGAAATGATTGCTAAAGAAAAGGCTGTTTTGATAGAGAACGGATAATTATAACCAACTCTGGGCCCATTCTCTGAGCACAAATAACTGGAAAACTGGGCCAAAAAATTCAGGAGCACATTCAGAACCATTAACAAGCAAACCTGAATTCACACACGCTTTCTGAATGCAAGTTTTAAATAATTAGAATGCAAAGGAATCCAAACAGCTGTTAGTTACATCAGGCTTCTCCACACAAACTTAGAGGTAAATTGCTTACATGAACTCATCTAAATTACTAGGACTTGGAAGGTCTTCAAAGAACAATGAGACAAGCAATTATACACTATTTAAAATCTAAATGGCTAACATCAAAGCCAACAGACATCTGCTGGCATTTTAACCCATTTCAGAAACAAGCCTAACTGCTTGATATGTTCTTCCTACAAAGCAGATCTTCCTTCAAGAAAGAACTGGTAACTAAGTAGGTTTGAGGGGAAAAACAAACAAACAAAAAAATCCAGCCCTGCATGCCAAAATAGCAAGGTGAACCTCCACTAAATCTGGTTCTATTTTCCTAGCTAACTCTTCAAAGTTTAAAGCAACCATTTCAACAGCAAGTCAAATTAAACCACCTCCATTAACCTCTAAGCAAATCACCACCTTCCCTGCTGTTGATCCTTCTGCGTTTTTGTGAAGCAGTGAAATATTTTACTGCAGAAACAACTTCAAGCTACTGATCAGATTCACCATCTTTTGTAGGATATTCCTTAATTTTTTATGCTTTATTTTTAAAAATACAATAAGAATCTCACCTCCTTTTCCGCCTTTTATTTTTTACTTGTCTGCTCAAACTCTGAACAAATTCTCTATCCCTTCTGTAGAGCTTGCTCTGGTGAAGACACAATCCTTGTAATGTGCATAGTGATAACAATACACATGGTAAGATCACAGTAAGTCACAAAAATGCGAAGTCAAAAGCAAAAAAACCCTACTCTTGATTAATATATTACTTCAGGGTCCATCCCTGCCAATGCACACTAAATAGCAAACCTGCCCCAAAACAATGGCTGAGTTAATTGTTTAGCAGCAAATGGAAGATGTCCCAAGAAACAGATGTCAGAAACATAACCAATGAGGACACAAAGAAAACCTACATGATATCCAGCAAGAGCCTGAAACTCCCTTACTCCACAAGCAGGTAAGATTAAAATAACTGTATTCCTTCCTAACACTAACAGGAATAAGGGAGACAGAGGGGAGGTAAGAAACATATGCTGCACATTGCCAGTGGACATTAGTGGAAACCTCTATTAAAAGATATCCACAGAAACCTTTCCTTCAAAAAACAGTTGCTTGGAAATAGATCTTACATTACATAACAGATTTGTCTAACAAAACTTACTACAAGGGGAATCAGTTGAGTGCTGGGTTAGCCCAGCATCCTTATTACCAGGAAAGTGGCATTCTACATAGAAAGGATAAAAAGGACCAGCAATTCCACCTGAAGCACATCCACGTCCTGTAATAGGGAATACTGTAGCCATAGGTATCTGGCTTGTTGAATTCCACAGCACTAAAATTTAAGCTTAAATTAATATAGCTGACATCACCTAAAAGTTCTTCCTGGACATACTGCACATACAACTCCAATGCTATCAGGTTGCAAGCAAGAATTACTCTAATTCCAAGCCTAGAGTAAGCCTGACAGGTTCAGCTTCAACTGACCACTACCCCAAAGTACATGTGTCCTGATCAGCCTGTCCTCTACAGGACTCCCCAACCTTCATCCCTTGAGTTCTTCAGTATTCACAGAGTGGGCACAAAGGTGTTTTAAACTCTCTTACCAACCTCAGGTGAAATAGTTTTCCTGCACCATGACTAGCAGCCAAGCCATTAATATTCACCTCAGGATCACTTCTGAATATGATTCTTGATAAAGAACAACGTTTATTATGTCATGGGGAACAAACACCAGGAATTTCTTGTAGCTTAAATAATGCCATTCCCTTGGTATCTCAAATCAGTCATGAAGGGAGAAAAACAATCTTCAGACAAGAAGCTGAAGAGGGACTTTTTACAAGGGCATGTAGCGAAAGGGCAAAGAGTAATGGCTTTAACCTGAAAGAGGGCAGATTTATATTAGATATAAGGAAGAAATTCTTCACTGTGAGGGTGGCAAGGCACCGAAACAGGTTGCCCAGAGAGGCTATGGATGCCCCATCCCTGGAAGTGTTGAAGGCCAGGCTGGACAGGGCTTTGAACAACCTGGTCCAGTGGAAGGTGTCCTGCTCATCGCAGGAGGGGTGGAAGTAGCTTATCTTTATGGTCCCTTCCAACCCAAACAATTCTGTGATTCTATGAGTAAGAAAAAGCAGATTGTTCATATCCTCCAGGCCCTGGAAAGCACTAAAGACTTTATTAAAAAGGGAATATGGACCTCTTCTTTCAGATCAAGATTTTTTGTGGCGATTGCAGAAGACTGTTAAGCCAACCATGAAGACTCCTGTATTATTACAGGTGAAAAGGAACAGGAAAAAACAGTGACAGAGTGCACACCAACTCCTCACAAGTTTTCAAGACTGATAAAACACTGGGCACTGCACCAGAGGACCACCTATCCCTGACACTCTGCAACACTTGCCATCTCATCTGTACCAAGAGGCTACTCAGCACATTTTCAACATCATAGCCTTAAAATAGGATTATTCCTCTTGGAGAGCATCTCGACAATCACCAGAAGTCAACATCCCCTTTAACTGTACAAAGCTGGAAGTTTGCTCTCTGAACGACTCCACTATGCATCAGCAAAAAAATATGTCCAAAGGTACTTAACACTGAGGTTCAATATTTTGGTGTGCTACTGTACATCTGGCTGACCATTTCCTGGGCTTCCTTCCTGAATCCCTCCTGCTCTCACTGGAGGATGAGGCCTGGGCTAAGATTTCCCATAAAAGCATTTTCTCGATCTCAGTTGTCTTTTAGGACTAACTATAACATGAAATGCCTACAGCACATTCACGTGAACTCAAACACAACTGCTGGTTAAAAGCTAAACAACTGGCATCTTATGTCAAAGGACAGAATCCTAAAAAGATACAAGAGAGATGAATCAACTCTGGAAAGGAAGGAATTCCAGAAAAGGTGAATAGGGTATGCTAGAATACCCAGGCACAAAAATATTATGAAAAATTCAAGAATACAATACCATGGAGCAAAGGAAGGAAGATGCTCTGAAATCTTAAGAAACTAATACTAAAACTTCCACCCCCCGCAAAAAATCCAATTACACTCAACTCAGTAAAAATAGTCTACTTTCTCTTAGCAAAGAAACAAGGGGGGGGGGGGGGGGGGAAATCAGTATTCTGAAGAAAAGCGCTTAGAAACATGACAAAACGGAGAACAACTGCAAAATCAGAAGTTCTGACAGCCATAAAGAGGGAATCAATGCAGAGTCAAAAGTCAGAGGCATCTGTCCAGAGGAAGGTGGACAGCTGTCTCTGCTAGGAATTGAATTTAAACCAAGAGCTTTCAAACTACCCAGCTCAGTCACCCTTGAAATGGAATCTTTGTGGACTACCTGTTCACACTCTTATTCACCAATTAATTACATAGAGATCAAACAAGGAAATAGTCAAGCAACTGGTTACATACAAACTAATTAAGAGCATTGCACATTCCTAAGAAATGTTAACAGTTCAACACTTCTCCAAAGACCACAAAACTGAAGTTACAAAACTTAGATACTTCTACTACAGAGAAGGTGGTGCAGAAACTGTACGAAAAGTTTCACTGATCTGAAAATGCTGTGTACTTAAGAAACAGGTAATATTGCCCAGAAGATGACCCCAGATTGAATAAGTTGACTGTCTGCCATCAACAGAATATCATATGAAAAATACTTTTCAAATTTAAGGTAAAAATTGAGCATGAATAGAATTTAAAATTTAGGCTAACACAGAGTGCTTTCATAATTTCCTTTCCTGAAATCTACTAATCTCAAATTTTATTTATGTTTGGGTTTTTTTGTTTGTTCTTGTTTTTTTAATGGAGGAGTGTTCTTTATTTGGCCTTTACACTAATAACAATCTAAAGAGTTTTGTGGGTTTTTTTGTTTGGTTGGTTTTAAAAAGGATACAAACCTGTTCTTCTTCTGTAAAAGGTACAAGTGCCAGTGGTGGCAGGGGCTCCTCTTGTAAAATAGGCAGAAACTCCTTATCCAGAAGGTCTGAAGGTATCTGTATGGATGGAAAACAGCATACAAATATACCCAAGTATTTCCATTTCAGGGATGGTGCCACATACTTTGGTTTACAAAGAAATTTTTATCCTGCCAACTCTGTCTCCATCTACCCAGTACACCAGTACTTACAATAACATTTATTTAGCGTGTATTTATTTAATGTTTATTTAGTGTAACTCCACTGCAAATTTACACCCCACAAAAAAAAAAAAATTCTTAGACAAAGCATCCACCACCCACACCTCTATAAGTATCAGTATGATACACATTAGAACTCAAACTGCCACACCACTACAAGCTCCAATCTGAACCAAGGGAAATTTCATCTGCTAAATTTAAAAAAAGTATTGCTTTAACTCTGATGTATTTTTATAGCCGGATTATTTATGTATTAACAAAGCTAGTATGTATAGGACAGAGGTTTTACTTGATTTAAAGTCAGCACTTCGAATTAACAACTAACACAGAGACTACAACAAAACAAGAGGAAAATGAAACTATAGGTATGGATTTTTAAAGTAGAGAATACTGATGATTTAAATCAAAGTAAATTTTCACACTTATTTTTAATCAGTCCATCATCAGATGGAAGCTCCATCAGCAGATGTGACCTTGAGCATGTGGACAAGAGGCTGCAATTACAGCCAAGTGAGCTCTAATTATGTCAACAAAGAACTGTTTCAAAAATATCTAGTTCACAATACTAGAGACAAAGACTTCTCCCAATTTTAGTTGAAGCAAGGCAAAGCTTTTTCTTTTTCCCATTTGCTAGCAGAACTCTTCCTGCCTTCAGAGTATCTTTTAACTAAGAGACACAAGTTTGCCTGATCTTCAGTCAGCAAGGATTGAAGATGACACAGTGAAAAAGGACTAGGGTAAAAGATACAGGTTAAAAACATTGACACCTAGCAGTTGTCTACAGTGTCAGGCATCCTCTCAGTCTCAATAACTAGAATTACTCAACACCATGGAAACACGTGTATATCAAAAGCAAGACACGCTCTAATAATAATGTCCTTCTGGCAAATGTACAGGGAGAAAGTATTCTTTTGGACCATTCATAACCATCAGAGAGCTTCCTGTAATAAAGGGTATTAACAGGTTGTTGTGAACCAGTCACAACTGTAGAGATCTTAGTATCATCTGATAAAACATCCACAAATTGTAAAAAACAATGACCCCTGACAGGCTTAGTCAAGCATGATATCAAGGTTTAAACCACAGCTTCTCAAAATAGAACAAGATAATTCTGCATATTAAAGTGTGGCTTTAAGCTATAACACACTTAATAGCTTTAGAAAAAAAAAATTCTTTGACTTTCAACACCCTTGAATCTGTGCATATGCAATGCAGGGCTCCCAGCACCATACAGAAATGTCAGCACAGTCATGGCAAGGGAAGAACATGAAGGTACATGTGCACATGTACACAAAAGGCTAGAGGCACAACCAGACATGATTTCTTCCCTGACTCGAGGGTAAGGCTCTCAGAGGGATTCGGACTTCCAAGTCACTATGTGCCTGCTGCAAAAATAAACCAACCTTTGTCAACATCTACAGAAAAATCTGATGTTTACAAATGCAGAATGTATGAATCATTTACCCAAAAGGCTCTCCAAAATGTGATTTTTTTTTGTATCACTGAGTAACTTCATTTGAAATTAAGCCAGAGGGAAGTTCTTGACTTTCTACACTGCTCTGTTTTATTACATGTGCTAGATTGTATTTGTGTCCTGAGTCTCAGAGAAGTAAACTGTTCTCATTGGGCTGGTAACCTGCTAAACTAAACTGCCTTAAGTCAGGATAAACGAAGAGCTCTTGCCTTTTTTAGATGATATGCTAATATGATTTATTGCCCAACTTTCAAGCTGAATCAAATATTTTACACTATATTAAATCAAATCCAACTGAGGCAAACAAATCTGCACAGCTGCAAGGAGCCTTTAACCCTCAGTCGTATGTGGCAGTGGGACTGAATATGGCAATCAGGTTTTTTGTTCTCAGGGGTACAGGAAGTTCCCCTTAAAGCAGCAAAAAGAATCACACATAATGAATGCAATAAAAGTGGGAGCAAATAAGTACATACACCACACACCCCCCCACCCCATTTCAGTTCTTTGCCAAGGGATACGCAATTTCTTTGTCCATAATCACTAAATACAAATAGCTATTCCTCATCACAAGACTGTCATTAGGAATACACACATCAGGCCTTCTTCCTCTTCCTGCTCACCTTATTATCCTTTAGAAAAAGTGCCAACATTTCTTCTCTCCCATAGCGATAGTCTGCTAGTTTGTACTTTGGCAAAGCCGGAGACAGAGGAGGGGATGTCACGCTCCCGCCACTAGACAAAGCTCGCAGCCTGAAATAAAGCAGAAAAGCAATTAAAAGTGAATTGAGGAGAACATACCTTCACCTATGCTATCATCCCTCTGCACATTCACATTTGATACAAATCAAGTAAATCCAGTACTGAAAATAAAGACATTAACAGATAAACTTCAAAACTCTAAAGCTTGGTGCTTCAACAAGAGGAGTGAAAGAGCTTCCCTCATTTTTTCCACAGCCAGGAGACAGAAGGAAAAAATATTACAAGCACATCAAGGAATTCAACTCATCTCTTGAAGAACTGTTATTTTGACTATATAGCAAGCTGGCTACACCCCTAAAGCCTTGACTAAGCTATTTACACCGGCTACACAAAATTCAGTTGTAAATCTTCCATAGATATTAATGACAATAGCTTCTTTTTGGCAACAAAAAGTCTCCCAAGAGTAGGGGCAGTGCAGCAAACATTTTTCCAGGGGAAAAAAGTTTATTCAGATGTTTGGCAAAGTTTAACAAACAGTATAGAAGAGTAAATTTTGCAATGAGGTTTCCTCCTGTGTCTCTGGAATTCTACTCTATTCCAAATTCCTCTTCCAGGACTTAAAAGTAATGGCATTTTACAGAAAGCGCGTACATCGTTTAGCTTAGTGCCTCAATAAAGATGTACAAAATATAGCCACACTTTAGAACAGAGACAAATACGCTATTGAGTTTGGTGCCATCCCACACAGGTAAGCTACTCAGCTTGTTGCATATCTTACAGTTGTAGGATGTTACTCCCACTCTGCAGGTGGATTAGTCTCATTCTACACAATTATTTCCTCAGCTACCCAAATATCCTGTATTTAAGTTTGAAGAACGTTTTACAAAAGGATGTGTGTCAAGAAACAAAACCACAGACCATCTTCCTACACTCTCCTTGATGTGCATCTTAAAACAAGTAAAACAATGAAAACTTTTCTTAACAATCCAAAAATCCTTGGAAAGGAAGGTGATCTAAATGAAAACATTGATTCAGAGGCTACCTTTCACTTAATTATTGAAGCATGCTTTGATTTGGCTTATTTTTCTTTAAACAGAGAGGAAAAAGTAATTTGCAAGTCAAATATTTGTCTTATTTTTTTAGTTTGGTGCCACCCAGTGGCAGTTTCTTTACATACCACTTCCAAACAAAAAATGCCTGGGGAGGCATTATTCAAAGGATTAGACAGCTCAGTGCAATGTTCAACTCCAATCCAGATCAAACGTGGCCGAGAGTTTCACTATTAAGTGATACAATAGCAGACATGACAGACATGACTATACTGCAACCCAAAAGAATAATTATAGATCTTAGAATTTTATTCCATTATTCCTGTAAAAATCTAGTAACTCACCAAATATTATACTTGCATCCATAATCTAATCTGGTTTTTAAACTAAATGGAGACTGAAATCCCCTCACCATGACGCAGCAATCAAGTTACTGTTAAAATATGCGTTACCTTCCCCCTTCTCTTTTTTTTAATAGAACTTTGGCTCCCATCCATCAATGAATCTAATAGTGTCTGTCTCTCACACTGAAGAGCACTCCAGCATAAGATATATGCCTGGTGGGTGTATTTATAGATGCTGATAAAGTCATTCTTTAACCCTCTTTCAATCGAATAAAATACACTGAGCTCTCTCATTATTTTCCAGGCCACAAATTCATGTCTTCTTTCTTTGTTGAATACTCTCCAATTTTCATACACTGTGCATAAAAACATGTCAGCAAAACTGAGTATGTTATTCCAGTAACAGTCTTACCACATATTATGCAGCAATTATATTTCTTATAACCATTCTACACTCCCATTTGTGCACTTAAGGATCACATCTCTCTTCAGAAACCACACCAGCCAGAACTCTAGGTTGCAACTGCACAGTCACCAATACTTCAACAAGAAATTACAAAAAATACTCAACAATAGTCACACCTGCGCAAATATTCTTCAGCAAAACCCAGGACGCTGCCTGTCAGACAAGCTTGACAACCAACAGCTGACACAAGATTATACAATATCATGGATTCCCTTTAACACAATAGCTCATTTTTCTTGACACTTTCCCATGCATACATGCAGAAGACTGTGAGACGAAAACACAAACTTTTAGGATATTCCATACAGATATTTTTTTGGTAGTACTGGAAAAAGAAAGCTTGCTTAGATATAGAGTTATATCCAGTAAGGAGAATATAAGAGTTTCCTTACTAATATGTATTACATGGAAAGACCAAGCAAGAAAAGAGGTTGTCTTCACTTGTGTATACCTCCCAGATCATAAACATTTTTCCTCCCTCAGATACTTGATAGCAATGTGAACGTTATGCATTACCATAACATAAACCCAAACTTATTTCACACAAAATGCCAATTTACAAAGCAAAGACTAATTTTTTAATATTGCTTTCCGTCACAGGCCAGGGACTGAGGTGGAGCAGTATGGCACAACAAAGACATTATACCCCATTCAGTCTTATAATCAATTCAGTCCCAAAGGACAGAAATTCATAATTCTTTTTTTTAGTTTTTAGACAAGGTTCTGGAGCCTCACAAAACACAGAAAACTCACCATTCAGGCCCGAAGTTAAGTGTCTGAGTTTCTGCTGCCATTTTTTCCTGTTCTATTCCTCTTTTTTAAAAAGTGTGAACCTGAAAAATAAAAATGTTTGCTATGAAAACAACTGGATTAATACACACCTTCATAAATTTATTCAAAATAGAAAAGCATACCTGGTCATGCAAAGAACTGAAAAAAATTAATTACACAAATTATATATATATATATATTTTTTTTTTAAAGGAATCCATTTCAGCTCTCTAGCACAGATGAGTTTACTAATATAGAAGTAACTGCATCAAGATCTCTTCCCTAAATTCCTCTTTTAACAGCTCAAACAGGACACTGGATCAGGATGTCTGAAGAAACAATCTGTACAAACAGTCCCTTCTCAAACCAGTAATTACCACAAGCCAACCAAACATAGAGAATTTGATGCATAATCCTCTTCTGTTAGAACAGTAATGCTTAATTAACAGAATTGCAGCTTCCTGACAATTACAAGAGGATTTAAAAAAAAAAAAAAACAAAAAACAACACACACACACTAAAATTACAGCAAGAAAGATTTGCAAGTTGAGTGGTAGAGTATTCAAGAAATTTCCACTCCTCATTCTTGCAAAAATAAGACTGACTACATCCAATGCTGCAACATCCTCCTAAATCTGCAGGCAGATGACAGTATTCCTCTCATTCTTTGTTTTATTCAGCAAAAAAGTACACAACTTGAGACTTCAGCTATTTTCATTCCTATTAGCCAAGGTCCTGCAGACACTAGGGAAGGTCAGGTCAAGTGCCTATATCAAGAGTGTACAGACAACAGCAGATGAAGCCATACTGGAAGGAAGGAACAAGACTAAAGGAAGATGAAGTTTTTTCTATCAGAGACAAGTCCAGCCACGGCAGTTCTGGAAAAGTGCTTTTTGCAGTAAGAAAGTACAGCTCCTCTTTCCCTTCCAGCAGCGGCGAAATCCACCAAAGACATTTCTTCTTCAGATTTGTTTTTTTTTTTTTTGTTGCTGTTTTTACATCGTAGCTAAAGCCCAAACAAAAAAAAAAAAAAAAAAAGGATTTGAAGCATTACCTACAGAAACTGTTTGATTAGACCTCAAGAACCCATAAAGAGAGTTGACACAGAGGGAGCTTTGCCATATGAGAACTATGTTCCTTAAAAGACCCAAGGACTACATAGTGAGCTTCCTAAATTTGTCTGTACTTTGCATGAAAAGGTGATGGAAAAGAAAAACAAAACATTGGGAGACAGAAGCGGAAAGGCCAATAGTTAGTGAAGAAAAAGACAAAACCGAAGGACACACATATATATACACACATACATACACTAATGAAGTAACTGTATTAAAAAGCAAAACAATAAAACCCAACAACAGCCACCACCACCACTCGCCACCTCAAAGTTAGAAAATGCCAAGGATACCCACACTAAAACTGCCTGAGCAGATTTTAACCAAATCTCTTGGGCAGAAGATTACAAACAGTTGTAAAACTCCCTGAATCCTAAACCTACCAACTAAAATTTGGCTCGCATATGCTCACTACATGCCATCTTAGCTTTTTTCCCCATATACAATAAAATTTATGTATAAATACTGATTTTTATGTTCACAATAACCCTATGTAATGAAATGGGATTATCCCCACTAAGTGCACCAGAAGCTAATACAAAAATATCCAGCTATTCTCACAGGCTTGGTCCAAGATGATTTTGGTCTGATTTGGGTTGCCTTTTTGAAGCAGCTGACAGCTCATTAGAGCATTCGAGGTATATCCATTCATCATTCTGCAAACCAAAATACAAGGTTACATACCTAAAGACGACATGAAGCAGCCACATGAAAAGATTGTGGGGCAACTGAAGCAAACAACCATGCACACTTTGGCAGAGAGAAGCCTCTAATTCCTAGCAGCCTTAACTGGATGGCTGTCCCTTCACTCTCTGCACCGCCTGTAATCCTTCTGCTGGGGGATGTAGGGGGGGTTCAGCTTTCAGATCAACCCATGGAGATCACCAGGGAACCTGGGATCTTCAGCTCCTAACATCAAAGCTAGCTTAGTATCAGTAATACCAAAAAGGCTGACACTGAACATTAAACTGCAGTGAAAACACAGCTGAAAAGCATCAGACACAAGAAAAAAGCACTAAGAAACAGTTAGGATCAAGCAGCTCACTAGGTTTTGATCCACCAGGCCCCACTCTCATCAGCCTCTGGGTTTCCTTCCCAAAAAGTGAGGATACTGTCACAGTTCTCTACAAGACTCCTAAGCACTTCAGCACTTTATCCCTGTATCTGACACTAATCTCATCCCATTTGAGATGCAAAACAGCTTTCCTAGACCCTCATTTTGGCCACACTTTGTTTTGGGAATTATTTGCTGGCTTCCTCATCTGCATTGCAGTCAGGTAAATCACCTCCTTCCTGGAAGTTCCGACTGCGTGAATTTTTAAAGTGAAAAACCTGTAAATGCATGAAATTGAAGCTGAACAGGAGAAACCCCAGAATAAAAAACAGATCTGCAGATGGTTTGAGTAGGTCTAACAGGTGAATTTAATAGGCAATACTACCCAGAAATAAGATATACATGAAACAGAAGTTCCAGGCAAAGCAGTGCTCAGAAGAAAAAACCTTGGAAAAAAGACACTCTGGAAACAGGTAAGGATTTGGGAGAAAAGGTGCAGCAGAACAGGAAAAAAGAGACTCAAGAAAGCTAAGGTAGCAAGTGTGCAAGAACACACTTAACCACATCAGAGCAGTCAAGGCAGGAAAAGCAAAAACCGTACTCTGCTTCTGCTGGTTCACAAAACAGCAGCCAACAGGCGAGAGCATGGAAACCAGAGCGGAGCCACTGACAGGGCCTGCACAACACAGGCAGCAAACATGGGCATAAAGGAGAAGCTGTACTAACTGGAAAGGCAAGTTGGGATGGACTACACATTGTGAGAGGAAAGAGTCAGGGTGGAGCAAGACAAAGCGGGGCAGAATTAAGCAAAGCAAATAAATAATCAGGTCGAATTGAACTACTTTGGCCAAGACATGAATTTATCAGATCTTTATTGTCTCGATAGCTTCCTTAGGCTCTAAACTTCAATATTAATAATTAAAATGTTAGTTTTGGTCATCTTATCTATGCTGCCTCCTTATCGAGGTGGGCAAATCACAAAATAATATACACCTACCACATTTCCTCCATGATACAATTTGATGAGGGAAAAGCCCCTTTCTGAACTGCTAGAGTTTTGTAAATCAAGATTTTCTACAAATTAATGGCTATTGATTGAGCAATCTGCATAGCCACAGATTTTATATGGGCTATGAGCACACAGGGACAACCTCAAGTTGAAGCAAGAAGCCAAGGCCAAATTTGGATTATATCCAGTTAGCACCAGTGCTTGGGCAAGAACACTACCTGAGGTCCTCCTACCACTGCTCCAAAGGGGAACCTTTTCTCCAAGGTTTTACTTAAAATCAGGTCATCCTTGAGCAAGGTGCCAGCACAACCCTAGAAACAGTTGCAGTTTTCCTGAATAGTTGGGGAAAAATGAAATTGCTTCATAATCTGCAACTGATATCCCGTTCTCCTGTGGTGGTACCACAGCCACCAACCTGCTACCAGCATGCGGTACTGAAAAGAGAAGAAATCACCTCAACCGCACCATCAGCCCGTGGACTGGCAACGGAAAAAACATCCCTTCTATTTTGTCAGCAGCTTAGTACTCTGGAAGTCAGAAGTCCATCCTCTGAACAGACACAAAATGTAATCCAATAACATTAAGCCTTTAAGTGGCTTTCACTCACAATTAACAGGTAATATTATAGGCACAGAAGTTGCTATCAGCAACACTCAACTCATTTCATTGGTTTGCTTTAGGTACAAAAGTTGTTTTACCAAGCTTGTGCTTTTTAAATTATTTTTCAAGCTTGATATTTATTACCTGACAAATCTATTAAAGCCGTCAGAAACATCTGCTTCTGACACAAGTCAGAACTTGATTCTACTGGCTAGATTTATGTTTTAAAAAGCACAGGAAGACATTTCAGTTGAAAAAAGAAACTAAGGGAGGCCTGTGTTTACTGTGACACATTTTGGCCATAAGCTCTGGTCTTTTAAAATGTGCAGTATCTAACGGATACCTAGACAAAAGGCTGTTTTTCAGAGACTTCAAAAGATCTAAACTGCTATGTTTTCCATACTTTGCTCAATGTCAGGATTCACAGGAAAATGCCATTTTAAGGTTTGTCCCTCACTCACAAACACTTAAATTTCACGCAATGTTAAATTCCTACATTTCCATTACAAAATTCTGTCGGCTCGTAACACGTGGCAGTCTGTCTCACCAAGATGTTCTGCTGTTTTGGATAAAGTGATTCTTATCATCCCAAGTTGAGTCTAGGTAATGATACATGCAGGTCTGCCCACCTAATCTTTCCTACAGACAAAAAAAAAAAAAAAAAAAAAAAGTAAGATTTGGACTGTAACTGCAATTTATAGCTTTGGGGCTGCTGATTGCTTAGTCTTTTCATTAACTTTGGAAACCTAAACCTTGGAAAAAAATTTGTGCCACTGATACTTCCTATACACACCTATTTTATTTTGAAATGCTCTACTGTTTGATCAGAGACATTTAGGAAGAAAAGCATCTTTTCCTTTCAAGGTAGTTCTGTTGCTACTGTAGGTCTGCAACAGCCTTTGTAACCTAAAAATTAGCTGAAAATTTTGCAAAACAAAGAACACAATGGAAATCTGGAACAGGCTGCCCAGGGAAGTTGTGGAGTCTCCTTCTCTGGAGACATTCAAAACCCGCCTGGACATGTTCCTGTGCGACCTCACCTAGGTGTTCCTGCTCCAGCAGGGGGATTGGACTAGATGATCTTTTGAGGTCCCTTCCAATCCCAAACATACTGTGATACTGTGATCTAAGGCAAGCAGACTGACATGCAAGAAACTGGATTCTCCTTAAATAAACTTGGAACTTAACAGCAGTGCTCCACCATGCAACAGCAACATCACATTGAGAAAACTTCACCTTCCACCAGCAAGAAAACATTCCACAGGCAGCTTCTAGAGCTAGCTAATTTCAGTGCCAGGAAATGTGTTTTTAAAAAAATTAACAGGTTGACTGAATAATTAATGGTGATTTTCTCTAATTCTTGAAATATTAAAGAAGATCCAGAACTGTATGCAAGCTACCTTTTAAGTACAGTGGTAAACAGGATGACTCAGGTGGCCACACTACCAGTCTGTTTGATATTAATCACTGGCTGAAGCAGACAACACTGATTAAAGGACACTGACATAATTAAGGCCAGCCAACATGGATTTATGGAAAACATTCAATCAAAATATACTTCTGTAAGAACAGAAATTTCATTGCTCAAGAAAGCAGGTGAAATAAATTTTACCTTCTGCAGGACATTTCAGTTAGGTAGAATGCTAAAAAGGACAAAATCATTCAGAACCACATGAAAAGTTTCAAATCACCATAACCTCTTCTTTTCTTTTAACCTTCTCTTCCAAATCATCTACAACAACCTATCTCAGAAGGCAAAATATTCTCAGAACAGAGCAGAAGGTAAGAAGCTATCCTCCAATTCTACAGAATCTGTAACATGGGACCACATAACTTCCAAAACCCAAGTATGACAAACATGGATATGGTGAATAATGGAAATGACACTTCTTAAATAATACAATTATGAGTTATTCAATTACTTGGTCCAGTATAACAGGTTGCATTTAATAAGATCAAGCATTCAATCAAAAGACTCACAAGCAGAAAACATAGGTGATACACAACAAAGGCAAGACTATACTGGAAAAACACAGTCCTGAAACCCATCTGAGATTTATTACACTAATCAGCTGAAAAGGAAGATATGATACACCATTGACTAGAAAAGCTAACAGAAAACACTGAATCCAGAAATAATGAAATATAGAGTAAATACAGAGTGGAGTTTATCACTGCAGAGATACTGTATCCTGTTCTGTTGTCCGTAAGGCAAGAAAGCTGATAAAACAGGTGCTCAAAAATTGAGAGAACATGACAGATATGCTTAAACAGCAGGGAAAAACACACACCAAAGCTCTATTTATTGAGATTTGGGAAAAGTTTAAGTGTCTTGCTCAGTCTCTAAATGATCATGCAGTTAAAAAAGGCTAAAGACCCATGTTTATTCAATCAGGGGACTGAAACAAGACATTCAGAGATAACAGTAAGTTGTTTTCAGGTTAACACTGAATGATTTTTCTTAAAAGTACTTTCTAGCTTAAACAGAAAATTAATCAGAAAAAAAAAAACCATTACTCACATTACACAAGATGTAAGAGGAGTCACAGTAGTCCCTTCTAGGTTACTAAGCCTTTATCCTGACACAGGTGGTGAATTTTTCAAGGCCTATCTACCCACATGCCAAGAGGAAGTTTTTTCTAGAGGAACAATGTCTAAACCATCCACTTCTCCAGAAAATATCCCGCTATTATTACAGTTACATTCTTAAATCTTCCTGTCTCAAATCATTGCAGAACTGTTTCAATATCTCAGCAGCTTCTGGTCAAAAATTGTCCATGACAATCTCAAATGGCAGGTCCAAACCAGCGGCTCTCTGCTCACTTCAGAAAGATCCAGCTAAAGCTTCGTGGGGTACTGCAGTTTGCAACATGTTACACCACAGTAAAGAGCGATAAACACAAGAAAGTAGGCACTGAAGTTCTGCAAGAGGATGACAGGAGAGACTAAGGACACCTGCAGAGCTAACAAAATCCAAGGGAAATAAAGGAACGTTAAATATCACAATTCCAGATACTTTCCTCCTTTCCTACCTACTATTGTAAGCGTGGTGGTTGGAGAGCTATCCACTTCTTCTTTCGCCTGAACAGGAACAAACGTGAAAGCTTTTACCCAGTTTCTCAGCCAGAAAGCAGTGTGACCTCCACCTTTATTGCGAGACTTGCAGCCAAAGGCAGACACCAGCGATTAAGCTCCAAGCAGAGTCAGGGGACCACACCCTTGGCCCTGCCACTGGCTGGAACACAAACCACTTCTCATTCCAAATCCTGTCCTAAAAATCCTGCCAGAACTCTTGTTTTCCAGCTGAAAAAAATCACTTCCACATCTCTCTCTCTACCTCGTACACTGAAAATCTGCTGGTAGGTAAATATTTACTCTGTGCCATTCCACAAGATGCTACAGATCAGGATGCTGAATCTGGCTCCTTGCTCCTCAACAAGGCCAGTAGCCGGACTATGTGAATGCAATCAAAACCACACAGCAGCACCTCTCTCACTAACCACACACATTGTACAGTATATTCAAAGTGGCAGAACAAAGCTTCAGACCACATTCACTGAAAACATTCACTGAATTAACAGATCAGGGTTGTTGTGGGGTTGTTTTGTTTTTAAATGTCATTTACATAAGCATAATCTTTGGGCTTTGTAGAAATTCTCTCCTCCCATCTCTTAAGGTTTCCTGCTCACGCGGTTCTGAGATGTTCTACACTTCAGGAAACAAATATTCAACAGTGAGAAAGTCTAACAAAAAGTCATAACAGAAAGAATATGTGTATCAGATTGCATATATGGATCAGCCAGGAAGCCAGAGGTAACTTGTTACTACGTATGAATGACAACATTTTTAAATAGCTTGTCACTTTATGATAATATTGCTAAAGCTATTCACTTGTTTTGCTCTAAGAACCATATCTTTGTGAACTGACTTGTGATGTTATCCTGATCCTGCCTTAGTACTCTTAAAGCCTTGTATACCATAAATAGAGAAAATTACATATACAGATGATTCAGCATTAACTAAGCCCAATGTAAAAGCTTCTACTGGTTTTAATGGCGGTTTAACTGGGCCTCCGATTTATTAAACTGTGTTATTAAATGCTTTTACTTACAAACCTTGCCATATGCTACTTCCATGATCAGCGTCACTCACTTTCTATCACAGACATTCTTCAGTCAAACACTGACGTCAGCCCTGCTTTGAGCCAGAGGCTGGAGCAGATGACCACCAAAGGCCAGTCCTCTACCAACCTAAATCATCCCCATTTTCTACCAAAATTTGCTCAAGAAAAATCAGTTTATACATCCACTACCTGCCAGTCATACCAGCTCCTTCCCGCATGACATTCTAAGTTTGGAGTTACGTACATTCAGCTATGCATCAACATAAAACTTCACCCAAAGTAATCATCACAAAGCACAAAATGCACTTTTTCCTTCTGTTTCTTCCAATCTGAACTGGCACACTGCCACACAGACCACAAATCTGCTTTTACCCAATCTGATCTACACATGGACATCTGTGGCCTCTGAATCTCCCTGTCACACAAACCAGTATCTTTACCAGAAAATACTATTAACAGAATGTGAAGTATTTAAATTTGTTGTCAGTGACAGGTCAGGGCGAGGGGGGGCAACTAGTTCACAGTAACCACAACTTGAAACCAGTATTTCTCTACTGAATAAAAAGGACCCAACAGCCAGTAACAAACATTACCTTCACAAAGTGCAATGCATCATACATACTTGTACTGAAATAAAAGCTATTCAACATAACAAAATACTTTTCTAACCAGTTTATTTTCCTAACATGCTAAATGTAAACCCATTTATCTGTTTATAATGACAACTTACATATTCAAGAGCCACTGTTGAAGGCATCAAGTAAGCACTCTCTCTTATTTGATGAGATTTTTTTTTTTAATCATATGGCCAAAAAAATTGAAAATCATAATGCATGGGTTTAACAATTAGCTGATGGGATCAAAAAATAGCAAGTGATCCAAAAGGTATTGTCAACAAGGTAGTATTTTAAGACAAATTTTCTAAATGTCCAAATTTTCTCATTGACCTACAGACTACTACTACTCTACAGAGGTCCTGGTATCCCTTCTACGTTTCTCCACAGTCCTCAGGTCTAGAAATCCAGCTCCTATATGTTACAAACTTTAAGGATTACTGGAGAGGCTCAGTCCTGAAAATACAAACTTTTGTTTAATGCTTCCCAAAAATCTCAGATGCATCAAAGCAATTCTGTGCATCCTTTGCATAAAGAAAAAAACCACCACAACACAGAGGGACATAAAAATTTCAATGGCAGCCCCATTTCCCACACAGACATCAAGCCATCGCTACAGTTTCTATATTCAAGGCACGTTCAACCATCCTTAGAGAGAAGGACTGACAGCCCTCCCTCTGCAAAAAAGAGAAGTTGACACATTTTGTAATCAACACACTGTGGCAATCTCAGCTACTAACTAAGCAATGCAAAGACCTTGGTCTTCTATAATCCTTTGCTACCATCTGAACTAAAGATGAAAAAATAATGGTAATAAACATCACTGTGATGAACTACACGGTTATACATATACACTACCACAAGAGGGCCAATGTTGTATAGACCTTTTAATTTAAAGCACTTAATTTCTTCTTAGTTCCATCCATAGCTTATGTACACCTTGAGCAAACTTGCTAAGTTGTCTCAGTTCTGACAATTTTCAAGCCAGACCATATGTACAACTAAAAACATTCAGGAAAGGCTAATCTGTGATGAAAACTGACTTACTTCCCATAAAAAGCAAACAGCATCCCCTCGGCAGCACTTCACACACCTAGGTTTTCAAACTTCACTCAATGAATTAAAATAAACTGATGAGAAAAGTACACACACACAAAAAAGTCCCTTTCAACACAAATGCCCATTCAGTAACAAAGTGAAGAGTTTCTCCTTACCAAAGTATGCAATGAATCAGGCCTGTGCTTTTATGCTTGTGAGTGGAAATTTTATTGCTCTGCCCCTTAGCTCTATCTATCTATAATCACGAATTAAATATAGCTTATCTCCTTTAGTCTTTGAGCAGAAGCACTGAAAGGAAAAAAAGAAAAATAAAAAAGGAAAAATGTTAAGAATTTTTTTCTAAATTAGACTATAAGAAGATTTATCATCGTATCTTAGGAAGCCTTAAGAAGGAATTTTAAAGACTTCAATGAAAGAATAAGAAACACACATTTGACAGTTACTTGAACTTACAAGATCAGACAAAAATAGGAAGAATCAAATTTCATATTTTTGCTATTTCAAACAAAAAAAACACAAAAATCTAAAGAGCTACAGGCCTGAACTACTTTAAAGGAGGGGGCAGAGGGGAAGGAAAAGACTAGGGTCCAGGTACCTAAGCTCATTTTCATCAGTTACTGTGGACCAACATTTCACTTGCATGTTTAAATAATTAGACAGGTCTTTCAACAGAGGCAGGTAGTAGCAAACCATCTCTTCAGCTAGTCAGCTGCACCAATGAGATGTTCCATGTGACTCTGGCATCTAGTTTGTTTTTAAATGAAGTGTCTATAGATCTTAAAAGAGCTACCACCATTTTTTTGTATATTCAGCTACAAGAAACTACAGTTTATGCTAGAACTCTATTTAGACAACTGGCCTTAGGAGACAGCAAGCATAGAAGAGATGCCATGGTGTTTAGTCTGAATTCCTTAAAAAAACCCTCTTTCCTCATTGAAGGAGTAAAACAGTTGGGAAATTAAGTTGTAAAGCCCTCAACTCTATTTACAGACATTTATTTTCACTTACATCAGCATAAAGATCATATTTTTCATTTACTGTACATTTTAGGAAGGCAAGAAAAACACTGAAAGCAGTCTCTGAGGATATTTTACAGTCCTCTTAGGATAAAAATCTGTAATGAACAGAGGATCTGCAAGAGTTCAAGTTTTCACTGTGGTATCAAATTTTTTTAACTATACTGTGAAACAAATCATTACTGCAACACAACTACTTTGCATTTTAGGTCTACGCTGTTGTTTAAAAGCAGGTGTTGCTGGAAGTGACATTCAGCTTCAATGGACAAATGTCTGCCTTCTTTCTATTAGAGCTAACCATTACACAGATTTTTTTAATCACATATTCAGTGAGAAATTAACACTGACACACATGATCATTGACATCAGTTAACTTGTATAACTATGCAAGCCTGGGGGGGCACAGGGGTTAAGGGCACGCCAACATTTCTGTTCACACCCCCAGGACAAATTTTTACATCAGCATCAGCTAACTGTTCAAAGAACACTTATTCAACTGAATGGCAAGAACACCAATGCCTCATAATACTAAAGCTCTGATTATCTATTGGAGCCAACACCCAATAACAGAGCCCAAAAATACCAGAACAAAGCTTTTGTTGGTGACAACTGCAATCCATTTTGTTTACAAAGGTTCCCAATTATCACACTGTGCATCTACCAAATGGTCTATTCACAAAGCAGCAAGCTAATTTGTGTTTATTAAAAAGTTTCTTAAGAACAAAAGCAACCAGTAGTGTTATGGGAAAAGGAAAAAAAAATTCACACGTACTTTCTAGGAACTTGCCCAAGTCAGCTCCTGAAGCAAGAAAACAGAATGAGCAGCAAGAGATTAGACAGAAGAACATAATCAGAATTCAGAAGTTCATTCCCCTCCCACTCAAGAAAACACACACTTAGAAAATTACAGTAAAAGGTAAAGCATTACAGCAACAAACCAAGAATGTTGACCTGAAAGTTACTGGAGAAAATTCAGGTTTTATTCCAGAAGTACTACTTGGCAATATCTCCTTTTGGCCTACAACTTGTCCCACTTCAAAATGCAATTACACAGAGCTGAACGAGCAGAGACTGCTTTGTTGACACTGAAACTACTTGTCTTAGATCAATACCGAACGTACACAATCCTGATCGATGTTCTCTTCAGCGTGCCAAGGCCTCTCCAGTCAAACACTGCTGGTCATTGCTGCTCCCAACACCCTGCTGCCTGCTGGGGGGAAAGGCTCGAGTGCTCGGCGAGCTCCCTCCTTCCTCAGCCTGTGTAACCTGACAGGGCTGGGCGTGCTCGGAGCGGGGCACACACGGGCTTCAATGCGGGCGTCTCTGCCCACGGCGCTGCCGGAACGCAGGCCCAGTCCCACCGGGCTGGGCGGGGACAAGCGAGTTCACAAGGGTCAGTGTGAGGGGAGACGGCGCCGGGGACGCAGCTGCCAACCCCGCAGAGCGTGAGGAGCCCCGGGCAGCCCGCCGCCGCCTGACCAGTCACCGTCTCCCCCTGCCGGGACCTGCTGCCGAGGAGCCGCATGAAGAGGGCAAGGCCCGCACCCTCGAGCGGGGCCGGGCCCAGCGAGCCGTGTGAAAGCCCAGCGGCGGAAGCGCAGGAGCGGCCCTCCGGGCGCGCCCCTCGGCAGCAGGCCGGGGAGGCCTCGCCCCCCGGTAGGCCGCAGGGCGTCTCGGGGCTGCGGCACCCGCGGCAGGCAGGAGCCGCCGGCAAGGCCGATGCTCGGCGCGCGGCCTAGGCCCGCTCCCACAGGCGGGGAGCGCGGCGACGGCGGGAGCGCGGCGGCGGGGAAGCGGCAGGGGCGGCCGAAGCGGTGGCGAGTGCAGGGAGCCAACGGGACAGCGTTACCTGCGCTCCCGGACGGAGAGTCCCTCACGGCCACAGCGACTCCTCAGCCCCAACAACACAAGATGGCGGTTGCGCCGCCACGCAACGTCACGTGAGAGCAAGCCCCGCCCCCTGCCTCCGCCGTGGGACCCGGATGGGCGACGGCACTCTCGCTCTTCTTCCACCCCCCCTCCCCCCCGCACCTCGCGCAGGCACCGCCCGCGTGACGTCACCGAGAGGGGGGAGAGGGCGGTCCCCCAGCGGCTGCGCGCGCATGTCCCCCTGCACACCCCCTGTTCCGGGAGCGCGGGCGCCCCCTGCTGGAGGCGCGCGGGACCTGCAGCCTCCCGCCCTTACAGCCCTGCGGGGAGGCGGGGCCCCTGCTGGGGCCGTGCTGGGGCCGGGGGTCCTGGCCGGGCCGCCCGGCCTCTTCTGCCGCAGTAGCGGGACCCCGTCAGCCTGAGCCCCACACGGCAGTTACACGACCGCGTCAGCCTCCCGCCGTTGCCTCCCGCCCGGGGCAGCCCCCGCGGGGCCGCGTGCAAACGGCGGTTGGGGCCGGGGCCGCTGAGGTCAATAACGGCCGGGCTGCCGCGTCGCACGCGTTGTTACCCGCAACCTTACCCTGTCCCTCATTTTAGGTTACGAGTAGGCAATTCAGCTTTATCGGCGGCACTAAAAGGCCACAAGGAGAAGTGTCCGTGTTTTAAGCACACGCAGCGTCCAGGCCGTGAGGGGATCAGCCCCCCAGAGGAGCCCTGGGGATGCGCTGCCTCGGGGGAGGCGGCTGTTGTGGCTGCTTACACAGAAAAGGCATTAGGTGATATGCATTTTGGCTCCAGTTTTCCTGATGGAAAAAATCAAGAGCCCAAGGCAAACTTATTTCAGCTAAAAATACCATTTTATTTTTAGTCCTTAAACCTATATTAGTGCATGATGCAGAATAGCCCCATGTGGTTCCTTCAGCCTAAAAAACTATTCTCGGCTGTTACGCACCACTGAAGGTATAACCGCTTTCAGCTGAACAATTTCACTCCAATCATGATTTCAGACACAATCCACGTAGCCTTCTCCTTCCTCTTCTAGGTGAATAAATACTTGTCATTGTGCACTGAATGCTGGCCAAAAATGATGCAACAGTGAACACAAAGTGATTCTTCTGAGCTAATGGCTTGAAAGCCTGTAATTCTTGGGGCTTATTTTCAGCCAAGAGCAACATAGGACTACGTCATTCAAAAATCTTCAAATGAAATTTCTCCTTTAGGAGGCCAGTATGTAAAAAGAAGCTTGCTAGCAAAGGGCTGGCCTCTGATAAGCTGCATTTGATCCCCCTAGTTGTTGTCACACAGCTTGAGCCAATATTAATAATGGCATGGGGCAGGAGAGAGGCAGCACTGCTATTTCAAGCTGTCAGTCAGAACTTCCACCTTCACTGCAGAAGCTGCTGTGCTCTGTTATTCTACTTGTCAAACCTGAGCTTGAGCACTCAGAAATATTTTCACATGCTCTAAGACAAGCTTTAGCTCAGATGGGAGAAGTTCAGCTCTTACAGAATTTTTTTCCTCCCAGTTAGCACAAACATTATATTATTGAGACAAAAAATTCAAGAGGAGTGTGTTTGAAATGTGCCTCATCTGCAGAAATTGGCATATTTGTAAAATATCTCAAGGAAAGTCAGATTACTTTTGTTTTTTAATAGCATCTTAAATCCTCCACAACATTCATTCAAGCAGAACAGTGAGACTGTCATGAAAATTCAAGACGGCATCTGTGTGGTTAAATTCCTGCATGGTTCAATTACAGGACTTCAGCTGGTGTTGTCTACGTGTGAAATTACCCCAGCAGCTAGCCTGAGGTACTGAGGGCATGAAGTACTTCAGAGCCCTCTAGATTACCATGTCAATTCACCCATACTATTAAAAATCCAAGCACAGAGTAACAGTATCCCTAATGAACTAAAAACCTTCCTTATTGACCCATTGTTTTCACCAGTCCTAGCTTGGAAGCAAGAGTCTGCTTCCCTTGGTACAGCAGAGGTGCTACAAACACAGAGCACAGCTCTGAAATGGTGAATAATGGTCATAAAACAGCCCAGATATGGCAAAATCTGCCCCCCTCACCACACCTTCTTCTTGTTATTTTGAAAAGAGGCTCTCCTGCTTGTTGAAATACCAAGGATTTTGTCTGAGTCAACGTCTACTCAACAGCCTCTATTTTCTATGGGAGCAGAGGAACATCTTCATTTGTCACATCCCTAAAAATAATGATAAAAGCAACAGACAGGGCAGACAGGTGAACATTTGACTGTAGTTTTTAAAGTCAGTCACTTCAATGGACTTGTCACTTGAGATGGCTTACACTGAAAGACAGACTACCACAAATACACCACTACTCTGCAACACCCAATTATTTTAAGACATCCTTCTCACAAGAGGCAGGCTGAGTTTGACAGGCGACAATAAAGCACTCTGGTTACTCCAATCCATCTTACAAGGCATTTATTTGTACACTCCCATAAGGTTAAAATTTGATTTAGTCACCTTAATCCTCACAGCTAAAGCCTGAATGATAAGCCAGGAAGAACCCAGTCATACTGTTTCCCTTTCTTTCTCAGTTATGGCTACACTGGGCTTCTTGCCATCCCACGGTGTCCCCTGCAGCCAGTGACAATGGCTCTGACAGAGCGTCAGTGAGAAACACCCTGCGATCAAGAGTATCCCAACAGGCTGAACCCATCCTCAGTGCTGGCTGAGGCATTAGTGACCCCTCTATGTACGTCTCCTACACTGAGAAACATTAAACCCAAACCTTCCAGGAACCGAGGACTACTTGGAGTTCCCATTCTAGGAGATGAGTGACTTGGGGCAGGTCCTTGTCCCTTCTGAGAAAGACCCATAACCACAGCAGTCTTTTCACCAAACTTCTCCACTTGCAATGAGAAACAGAGTCACTGATGTATCAGCAGATGTTGAGAGCTGGGATTGCCACCTGTGGTGACATCAGGCATAAAAAGATTAATTATAGGTAAATAAGTATTGTCAGCCAGTATTAGATGGGACATTTAGCTAGACAATTTATTTTTAGTACTTCTGCATAACCTAATGACATTGTTATTCGATCCAATAGTTGCCAGCAAAGCAGAACAATTTAGAAAGCAATTAATTTCCCACTGTCGATTTTTTGCAAAGCTCCTTTCAAACTCATATTGCTGCAACTTCAAAATCCAAAAGCACTTACTGATCGCTGCACTGAATGAAGGCCCCAAGCAACAGCACCTATTTGAATTGAACAAAACCACTACAGACACACTGCTCATTTCCTTATTGAAACTTGTCAGCTGGAAGCTGACTCAAATCTATTAAAATAAAACCACAAGAAGCCCTTTTTCTACCCTCTCCTCCTGCTGCCCCAGGCTCCTCAACCAGCTGCACATGTAGAGCAGCACAAGTCAACAGTGGGAGAAAAACAGAAATATCAAGAGCTGCAGTGTTGCAGTTTTCCTGTGGAAACACAGACTAAGGAACTTTCGCCCTGATTTTACCTGACCTCTGAGACCCAAGGGCTTACAGACACATGGCAAAGGAACTGACGGCCGAGGAGGCACAGAGCAGAGCTGCACTGAATAAAATATTTATGTCTTCCATTTCATCACCAGATCACACCTGAAATGATGCATGGTTAAACAAGATGCTTGGACGCATTTTCAGATGTCCACATTTTTTTTTTCCTCCTCCC
Organism: Streptopelia decaocto; assembly: GCF_964273445.1. Lineage (NCBI taxonomy): Eukaryota > Metazoa > Chordata > Aves > Columbiformes > Columbidae > Streptopelia > Streptopelia decaocto. The sequence goes on from NC_138660.1 coordinate 24,498,874, forward strand.
TTCTATAAATGCAGAAAGAGGAAACGCAAAGAGAAATGCAAGGGAAATCTAGCTGAAGAAACCTGCCCTGCTCCCAGCTGGGGGACTACTGGAGCTGAGACACAGTGGCTATTTTAAGATAAGGGAAGGCTGACAGCCTTCACATGTCAACATTTAGCAGTGGGCAGCATTTCAAATATTTACACAGCCATGTCCCTTTCTGGGGAATTGCAAACATTCGAGCTTTTTATACCAGAACTGCCGCACAGAAGGGGAAGTGCTATCAAGAAGGGGTTCAACACTTTCCTCACTCATCCAAGTCAGCTTTGAGGATCACTACTATAATTTGTGAACAAAATTCAGGGACCTAAAATAAATCACAGACAAGACCAGAGATAACAATGCTTTATTTGTACATTTCAGCAACAGGAGAAATAATTGAAGATGCAATTATCTGCTTTGTTGTAAAGTATAAAAACATTTAATTATAAATATTTAGCTAAAAAAGCGTGATTTATAAAATATAATCTGTGAAGATATATATACACAGTTTAATTGTTTAGCAATTCTTTCACCTGACATTAAAGAGTAGAGGTTTTTCTATTTATTATTCCACGCTCACAGTTTAGTGCTCACAGTTTAAGAAGCAAAACAGAGAAGTGAAAAGACAACTGGTGAGTTTAGTTCTGGAAAGGAAAAAATAAATGCACGAACTGGGGCAAAAGCAGAGGCAGAATTTGAGCAAATCCTTATTTTGAGTGAGGTCTCTGAGAGAACACAGCTCCCCTGCCATGACCTAACAGTGTATATTTCCAGAGAAGCAGTGGGCATTTAAACATTTGTGGGCAAGTTTCCTGTGTTTTGAAAGAAAATGGCTAATAATACAGTGCAAACCCTCTAAATTTTCAGCTAAATGTGCTCACCTCGCTGCTCTTCCCTTCTTGAGCAGAGATTGCTCAGTATTCTGGGCTGGTGTTATCTGTCGTGGTTCTAATGAAATCAAACAATGTCACCTTCATGATTCAGGACATGAGCAAATTTCCAAATAGAAAACCCCAGTGTGCCATCCGATTACATTGTCCAGCTGGCAATATCCCTTAAAAACAGATACAGCTGCCTAAGGCTGGAAAACACAGCAAAGCTGTACAGTACGCTAAATGTGATGGAATGTGAAAGAAGATACATGGTCAGGCAATTCAGTTTTCGGTTCTTAGTTTGGGAGCCAGCTTCCTCCCTTGGAAGTCTTGGGAAATCTCACCTCTTATTAAAAGGTCTGTTACTATGGCACTTCAGAGAAGAAAAACTGGAAGACTCTCCAACATGCTGGGCAGCAGGAATAAGCTACAGGAAATAATTAATTTGATCCATGTCACTAGTTAACTATCTTTCTCTCTTCACAGTGTTTTCACAGTGCCTGTGGTACAGGGTTTTGAGGAAGAGGAAAAAGAGATAGTGAAGGATGCGTGACAACACCCAACAGCAGTACAACCATACAGGAAGTCAAGCTGTACTTTGTACACCCTGATTCACACAAGACCTCACTACTTGCCTGTAAGCAAGGAATGAATTAATATGGGGTTAAAAGAAAAAGAATGTATAGAAAAGAAGAATGAAATAGGCAAACACGACACTGGTCAGTGCTCACCATGATTTGCTACCTGCTGTTTCTGCTTCAGGGTGATGTGCTCCTGACAGTTCAGAGCAAACAGCATGTACACAGCTCTTACGATTCACATCGTTATGTATGCATAGTAACTGCAAGAGTTGTGCCCTTAGAAACTCAGGAGGATCTTCAGGAGAGGAAGGCTAGCAAAGCTGTAATGAGTTTTAGGCAGGAGCCAGGCAGTTCTCTCCAGGTAGAGCCCTGATCTGGAAACGTACCGAATTGTGTGCAATCTCCAAGTGCATGTTGGCTGGTCGGTTACTGGGTAAATGCAGACTTTAACTCCCTGAAAGCCGCTCGGCGGTGTTTCCTTTCCTCCTCTTCCCGCTTTCGCTCATCCTGCTCAGCTTTTATCTCTGCTTCAAACTTACTGGCTGAAGAGAGGGCTTGAACCTTTACAACAGAGAAAATAAAAGAGTGTCAAGCCTTGCATGAGAGGCAATGACAGAGCCTGAACTACTCCCAGACTAGCAAGGGAGAACTGTTTGCTGCAGCTCCCAGCGCTTGCTGGGAAGCTCTGTCAGGATGGGTCAAGTATTAATTACACTGCAGTGCTTGGGTATTTACATCCAATACCTGTTAGCTGGCTTGACTTCAAGAAGAAAAAGTTCATTTACTAATAAGTTACTAAGAAGTGACCAAAACAATGCTGTCAACACCGGGTCACATACATTCTTTCTGTAAGCAGGCAGTGTAGCTTAAGTTGCGAGTATACAGTGGGAGAAAGTACTGCAGAAAACAGTTCTGAATCACAGCCAAATCTGAGAACATCATACTACACCACGGATAATCTGCAGATCAAAGAGACATTGTTTATTTGCTGGCTATTTTTCCAGCTTTCATCTCAGTACATCTGCTGTGCAATAGCTGTGTTATGCTCTTGGGAAAAAACTTCTTACATAAACAAGCAGGATTATTTTCTCTTCAAGAGAGCTTTCAAAAAGGGTGCTTTGTCAGCTTTGAATGGTGCAAAGCTCTTTCTGCCAACCCCAGGACCCTGCAGAATAATTTTGATTCCAAAGGTTACAGAGAGCTGCTCGAGAAAGAGATGTCCGAAATCCTATACTCCAAAATACTCCATTCACCATTGAATGAGTGCTCTGGTTGGGGGGGTGTTTGCAAAATGGGAAAACTCAGTGCCTATTGCATCAGTTTTCAGAACGCTTTTGTTTTTAAAAGCAGTCAGCCAGCTAGTCCCATAGAGCTCCCAGCCACAGGGACCCAGCTCGGTCAGTCAGCTCTACTGGGTCAGACCCAGAGCAGAGATGGTGAGTTAAGCTGTTCCAGTGTTGACTGATGCGCAGAGGATGGCTTTAGCTGAAGTCTAAAAAAGTTTGAATGAAAAACCTATGGCTGAGTTTAGGGGTGGCCATGAAATATGCATCCCTTTAGCTAGGGAGAAACATTCTACTGAAAAGCAAGCAGGGTCAGTGTCTCGGTGACAACTAAGGCACGTGTGCAGAGCTTTTTCATGTTCCTCTATGCCACCCCATACCTTAGCTTCAAAGAAGTTCTTGGCTCCTTTGACTCCCTCAATGGAGACATCAATCTCTGAGAGCTTCGCAAGAGTCAACAGGCCGCTGTCCTCCTCGAGTTCCCCAGCTGCAGCTTTATGGAAAATGAGCAAGAACTAGGAAGACAGAGAAGAAACATTCAAGTTCTTCACTGAGGCTCAAACAACTTAAAATGCAAACAGGACAGACATTTACCTGGAGGGGACGGGAATTTACATTTCTGAGCCAAGGAAACCAGGTCTATATAAATGAAGTGGCACCATGCAACTTGTGCTCCAGTGCCCTGGCTCTGGCACGCAGTCCTGTTGGGCTAAGAGGTAGAACTCTCATAGGAAGAGGGTTTTTGGGGGAGCAGAGCCCTGGTGAAGCACAGCTCTTGTCAAGCCTGGGCTGCTACATGGCCAGAGGAAACAAGCTTTCCCTCCACCTGCCTAGTAAACCGTCCAGTGGGCTCAGATACACTTCTTCATGTCCCCACACCCTAATGGTGTATTCAGAAGTCCCCCACCAGCTTCCCCAATGTTCTGGGGGCTCAGGTTGCACCCCACAACAACGAAAGCAAGGCAAAAACTGCCCTGGCTTACACCTGAACCCCAGGCTCCCTGGACCATGGCACCAGTGCAGCCCTGTTAAGAGAGATAGCAGCCCAAACACCTACACTTGAAAGGGATCTGGGGACTGCCTGGCTGCTGTGGACTCTGCCTTCTGTCCCAAGCCCTGTCATCCAGATGGTATGGGAGGGTTAAACAAAATTAAGGTCAAATGCACTAGGACAACAGAACATAGTTACTTCAGCGAGTCCCTTGTCTAAGGCACAGGAAAAGTGACTTAAATGAATCCATCCTTGGAGCTCTGCATCAGCCTGCTCCAGGGAGCCCCAGCTGGCTTCGCCAAGGTGAGCAAAGCCTATGTATTCCTGCTGTGCCCATTAAATAACACACAGGAGAACTTCTCTCAGACGTGTCAGGGGTCAGGTCAGAGGCATGACCTTGTGACAGTCCGAGTGACTTGCTCAGGTGTTCACACAGCAACTGGTTTTGAAACCCCTGTCTGCACATGGCCATAGGCATTTAACACATCCAGAGTCATTACAGCAGTTTGCATGTTTGCATGTGAATTGCTAAAGGAAACAAACAAGAACCATATTACCCACCAGGAAAGCACACTTTTTTTTTTTTTTTCCCCAGAAGGTAAAAGACCTGCCTGCTTACAAATAAAGACTTCTGCACTCCCTTCCACCTATGAACCAAACTCCAGGTTAAGATGTGGATGCTCTATGCGTAATTTGAGAGGTCCTGTAACTCCCTGCTATTCTTGGTTGCCCCAGGAGATGTCTCAATGCTTGGCACAGGACAGAAAGAACAGAGACGAGGACAAGTCACCTGGGTACAAAAGGAGCGCAAGGAAGGAAACTGCACCACTGCACCACTTCAGTCCAGGTGAGAAGGTTGCAAATGCCATATAGGGCTGCCCTGAAATCCATTTACACAGAAACATCAAATACCTCCATTGCTGTGCTCCTCAGACTGCCAGGCTTGGGACTTTGCTTCTTCCTACAGCCCCAGCTGTCCCAGAGGAGGGCAGCAGAGTCGCAGCATCCACCTTGAGCCAGCCCTTAATGTGCTCGCCTGCCTCAAGTTGCTCTCAGAAGCTGGTGGAGATGCAAGAGTTTGGGAAGGCCTCCCATGGGGAAGGGTGCGGAGATGACGGCAGCGCTGGCTGCCCTCTCGCAGAGCAGCATCACCGAGCATTGCTTCATGCAACGGCCTCATAACCCATGTGTGCTCAGCACAGAGCAGCCAGAAAGCAGGCTGTGCTTGGGGAGGGAACCTTTCCCCCTCCAAACACATGTAAGAAATTTAATGATGCTCTGCTGAACGGGCTGAACACCCGGCTCAGAAAGAAACCAAATCCTTCCCAAGATATCCTCTCCCTCTGCTCAGATCCACTAGGCTTGGGCTAGTTCCTCTCCTCCAGCACCAGGCACAGGACACTTCCCTCCTGGCAGCCAGGCTGGCATTACTCATGGTTCCTCTTCACAGTTTCTGCTCCACCCTGTGAGTCCCACTTCCTGGCATTGGAAAAGGACCTCGGAGGAAGCACAATCCTGAGGTCTGGTACAGCTGTCACCCAGGGAGGGACTGGAAACACCCAGTCATGAGTACAAGTGTGCATGAATCACCCTGAAACTAGGAGATGAGGCAGCAATCCTCCTGTGGAATATGGGCTGCTGCAGCCAGGAAACTGAGCTCAAGGAAACCAGAGACTGAACCACTGGTTGGGATGGGCACAGCACAAGGTCAGTGCCAAGGACCCAGCAAGGCAGTCCATGGGACATCATGCTGGTTTACACAGGAGCAGAGGAGCAATCCTTCCTCATGAAGCACATCACCCGCAGCCCACCTCACCAGTTATTTGCCCTCGAGGCATCAGTCCTCTCTAACTAGAGAACACCAGGAATCTGCATTCAGTTCCCAATGAGCTCTCATTCCCAGCCTGTCTCCCACCCTTGCTGGGCCCAGGACACATCACACACAGCTAAGCCTCAGGGAAATGTCAATAGAGAAGCAAAAGTAAATAATAAAAACTCTGCTCTCAAGGAGGACATGACACACACTTTCCACCGCACTAACCCCAATAGAAAAAGACATAAGAGATGTATCCAGGTTCAGACCCTTTCAAGACCTACCCCACAGTGCCAGGACTCAGAGCAATGCTGCAGTTATGCAGCCCCATTGGGCACCGTGCTGGCCTCAGGGATGCGAGGGAAGGTAAGAGAGTGACTGGCAACAGCAGCTTTGCAGCAGCTTGTCAGAAAAGCAGTGTCACACAAGGATGTGGTTTGCAAACCTGGGTCAGCATTTGAGCTGGTGCAGGCATGGGGGACAGTGGGTGGATTTCTGTGGTTTCTAGATAGCAGCTACAATTAGACATTATTATTATAGCAATCAGCTCTGGTTTACTGTGATAACAACAGAACTAGATAGTCAGAGGTACCTAATCTTTTTATAATAAACCTAAATTTCTTTGAGTCACAGAAAGAGTCTTGTGCAGTTAATTGTTGATGTACTGGTGGACTCTCCAAGGTCAGTGGTAGAAGGCAGCTTTCCTAATGGGCCAGCAGTTCAGCAGCAGCAAGTCAGAGCCATACAAGGTTGCTTTCCAGGTCACAGCTTACATGGGAAGGGAGGGCACAACACTACTCAAAGCAGCAACAAAAGGTGACCTATTGCAAGTGAAAGAGGTCCTTACCAATTCTCTGGCCAGGTCACAAGCACATCTTCAGGCAGGTATGTCAGGAGTCATTATTCTCTGGAGAGGCAAACAGGAGCCTTCCAGTGCTCAAGTTACAGCCTGCTGAGTTTGGACACTCATTTATTTAAACCAGGGCTTCTTCTCATGTTGTCAGGGTGCCCCAAGTCAGCCTAGTCACCCATCACCTGCTTGTTTGTCACCCCAACAGGAAGCAGAGTGGGGTAGGGCTACAGGCTGGTTCAGAGCTCCTGAGCCACCAAGAGACCTGCCTCCTGCCAGTCCTCTGCCAAGCACAGCAGCTGGACAGGGTGCATCTGCAACCAGGCAAGAAACATCCTGCTCCTCTCTGCCATGGGAAACTTTGGGTACATGCCAAAGCTGCTGTGTAATTTGTCCCCAGAGGTCTGCCAGTGACACTCCCTCGTTCCAACCCATGTGTCACTCAAGCTTGTGCTTGCCTGACCATCATTTTGCATCTGGAGAGAAGCTACAACAGCACCAGCTGCCACATGCTGCCTGCCAAGGGCTGGCAGCCCAGGCAGCCCATGCTGGCTGACGGGTGGCCATGTTCCAAACAGGTGGCAGCAAAAGAGGAGCTGCTCTGCCACTTGTGCCATGCCACTGGTGCCAGGACACCACAGCATCTTCCAGAGCCTTGGGGATAGAGGCACCTCTCTTTCACAGGAGAGAGCCCCTGCAGCAAGCCCAGAGGCTGTCTCCAGCTCTTCACCCAGGATGCAGGGTGGCCCAGAGGGCACACAGAGAGGCAGAGGGCTCCTCCAGCCCACGCAGTGATTTGGCAATCGCAGTCTGACCTGCAGCCAAGGGCACGGTGCTTTTCCTGCTCCACTGGATTCTTTGCTACCCCTAGTTCACCTCTGACCGGGCACATCTCCTTCCCTGCCCAGAGGAGCTGCGGGCTTAGAGCCCTGCTGCTGTGAACTGACAGGCTCTCATTTCCCAGATTTACTTGTCTTCCCCCTCTCTATGGGCCAGGCCCTGTAACCCAACAGTCTTTGGCCTCTGTAACCTACTGCTGCCCTCTTGCAGCAAAAGAAACGCAACAAAACCCTCGGGGGACGAAAGCAGGGGGAGACGGTGCGATGTGCCAGCATAGAGAGACAGTGCAGCAGCTCTGTGAGCTGCCAGTCACCACTTGCACCTCAACCAGCCTGGCCAGTCAAGGGCCCTGGCTGCTCATCCTCCCTCCCAGCCACTACAAAAGGTCCTGGCACTTGCAAGATGAAGAACTTGATGTCCTGAGCTGCGGAGAGCTCTGCACCTCATCTCCACAACCAAGCCTCCACCCTGCCAGAGGCACAGAAAGAGCACAGACCCTGCAGACGCGAAGGAGCCCAGCTGCTCGGGGCCCATTGCAGCTGTCCCCTGGGGCAGGAGGAAGCAGCACAGCCCGCACAGCCGCTGCAGGACACAGCAGCACTGGCCCTCCTGCTGCCTAAGGGGCTCCCGGTTAATTCAGAAAGCCACAGTGTGACATTTGCTTCTGAGACAGCAAACAAAGCCTGGGGGGAGGAGATGAGACAACAGGAGGTTTTGACAACTGGGCTCCCCCTTCCTGCTAAGATGAGTTGGGTACCCTTGAGTGCATGCAGGTCACTGCTCAAATTCCCTCTCTTCCTCTGCCTGTAGCAGATCCTGGCCTGCCCATGCTGCTCAGCACAGCAGTGACAGACCTGTCCCTGCGTGTCCCTGCTGAGCCAGCATGCAGTACCAAACTGCTGCATCACCACGTTTATTCCTGGCTGCACGGAGGTGATCACCCCTCACAGAGCTTGCCATGGCTGGTCACTGTGTGATGCAGAGAGAGACTCAATATAAACGGGAAGAGGAAGCCTCCTGCACCCCATGAGACCAGCTGCTCCGAGCAGAGCCCTTCTCCTGCACCTGAAACCAGGCCTGAGCTGCTGTACCACAGGAGCCCAGCAACGAGACCTCGTGACTGAAGGGATATGCCACCTCCAGCTACGGCAGGGAGCTTTGTCAGCACTCCCAGGCATCTGCAACATGGCACAAATGTGCTCCTAAAGCAGGCAGAGAAGTTGGAGAGCTTTGACATCAGATATCGTTACTGCCATGTGGAGATGGATACTCATGGTCCACACCTCAAGCTCCCCATGGCATGGGGTAGCTCACCTGCTTCTCAGCTGCACCCCACAGCTGGAAAAACACATAGGGGACAGTGCTGCCCACAGCTGGAGTACAGGGCCCGGCTGCCTCCTCCCTCTGCCCTGCAGCCACATCCCTGCCTGCTCCTGCAGCTGCCCTCACCTCACGGAAGCTGAGCTTCCCATCAAAGTCTTCATCCACCTCCTTGATCATGTTCTTCAGCCCCAGGTGGGTCTGTGGGGCTCCCAGCTTTTCCATCATCAGCTTCAGCTCCATCAGGTCGATGTACCCATCCCGTCCTGAGTCATACCTGCAGGGTGCAAAGGGAAAGGGTCAGCCCTCATCCTCCCCCATATCCATCTTCCCAGAAGAGGAACTGTGACAATGGATAAAGTCACAGTGTGGTTCAAAGCTCGGAGGAAAGGGGAAGCTGCACAACACAGCCAGAGCTGAGATATATTAAACTCAAGGAAGTAGTGGGCAGCTTTCAGAGCTGTCTCTCATCAGACAGAGAAGTGCTCAGGGGAGCTCAGACCAAACCACCCACACAGAAGGAGCATGGAGGAACTCAGTCAATCTCAGTGGGATTTCCATCTCGCCCACTTGTGTGTCCAGCACAAAGGTTACTTACACGCAGCTAACACCATGCACCAGCACAGCGAGGCAAAGGCATGCCAGAGTCAGCTGCTGCCAGGCCTCCCGCTCACTTAGAGGAGAAACAGGGAGCAGAGATCAACCAGAACCTCCCAGCAGAAAGCAGCTATCTTTCTTTGTAAGCAAAACACACCCCTTCTAGCTGCTGAGATCTTTCCTCCATGCAATGGTTTTGTACTACACAAGCACCATGCTTCAGGACAGCTGTTTACTCAGTGTCCCCAGGCAGAGCAGAAAGGCAGTTCTGGGGGAGCACAGCAATCCTAGCCGGTGCCAGGCTGGCAGAGGAAACCAGTGCCCACATCCAGGAGCAAGACTGGAGGCAGGACCACGCTCCCAATGGAGCACAGCAGATGGCAAGGACTCTTCACAGGAGGAGGGAGCACTCGTGCAAGGGACAGAGTGCTTTAGGCATGGGGAGGCAGTGACATGCTGTGCTCAGCCAGGGACTGTGCACCAATTCCCCCCGACATCCGCTGCGGGTGCAAATAAAGCACCCTGCCCACCCAGCAACCAGCACTTCACATGCACCGGTGCCATCTCTGGGTTTCAAAGTCCAAAATCTGGAGGGATGGACGCTCTGCTATTAATATCAGACAACCCGTCAACATCCCTCCCTCATCCCAGTCCTGCCATTGGGATCCAGCATGGAGCCACGGGCTCGTGTGGGAGCACAGGACAAGGGTACAGCAGACTGGGTTCAGCCGTGGTGTACAGCCTGCCACTGCCCCCTCCCTACCACCTCAACCTGGATAGAGTTAAATCCTTTCAACCACTCAGAAAATAAACCCTAGGCACAACACTGAAGCTTCCCCATTGGCAGGAGCCAGTCAAATCCTACCCCCCATCATCTTTCATTGACTGTCAGCTCTCTTCCAAATAAATTATGGCTGTAGTCATCCCAGACCAAAACTGCACAGTTGTGGTTACCTTGGAAGAAAGCCCTTTCCAGCTGAGAAACCTCAGAGCCGCAGAGGAAGCTGTGGCAGAAGAAGGTAGGAACAAAGCTGCTGGCCCCGAGGTGCTCGCAGGCACGGGCAGCAGGAGGCAGGGCTGCAGCCAAGAGCACTGCCCCAGCCTTCACCAGCACAGGGTGCTGCTCCCCTAAACTGGGGCAGCCTCTGCGGCTTTCCAGAGACACCCCGCCACCTCTGTAAAAAGATTTTATACTCTCTGTGCCTCCCTGTTTCCAAGGGTCCCAGGCCCAAGAGACCCTGAATGACAGGGACATCACCACCAGGCTGGCATGGAGCCCCTGCTACCAGCCTGTCTACACACTCTGCAGCCAGCAAGCCTGCGAGCTCTCCAAGCTCAACAGCTTCCTGGAAAACTAGGAAAGAAGTCTCCGTCAGAGCAGAAACCAGGTCACAGACCTCAGACGTCACGGGGAGGAAAGGCAGCAGGTTCATCACAGCAAGGAAGGCATCAGTTAATTAAGTCACACATTTGCAGCATTACCCAGCCCAGCTCCAAGACACACTTTCAAGACCTCACAGAGGCGTAACAAGTGCAATATTTAACTGTCAATTTGCTTTTCTTTTAAGTTTTGGAGAAAAGGTATGGAGCTGTTCCTCCAGAGTAAGGCAGCTGGAGAGGCAGTGCCTTTGATCAGATAAAGCAGCAAAGCATATTGTGGCAGGGAGGTACTTGGGATGGGGCTGGATAATTTTTCTGGCCCCAGCAAGCTCATTCTGCCCTTTGGCTGGGCGCAGAAGCAGGACTACACTGAGGCCCCCCTCAAGGAAAGAAGACATTGCCAAGCCCCTTTTTGAGGCATTGGATAATGGAGATGAAGACAGAAGGAGGACACATGCCCAGCTCATCTTGCTCTTCTGCTACAGACACTACCGCAGGCAAACACCATATCTTGGTGCCTGTCCTGGCATTAAGCCCGGGGACAAACACACGGCCCCGAAAGGGTTAAGCATGGGCACAGCTTCAGGGCTCGTCATCCCTGCAGAGAGGCAGCACAAAGCCAGGATTGTGCAAAATGGGGTCTTGCCAGCGGCGGCTGTGGCAGCAGAGCAGCACACCATACCAGCCGCACAATGGGTGTTGAGCACGCCAGGCGCCAAGATGCACCCTGAAATCAGGTTACCGGTCCCTGGCAGTCGGGGACAGCCAGGGCGACGCTGAAGCCTCTGGGACGCTTGGTGCCAGCCCTGCAGAGCAACAGCAGCACCCTGCAAACTGCTGCATTCCCTCCCCACCCCCCTCACCTCCTAAAGCAGCCCGAGTATTTTAGGACCTGGGTAAAGCCAGTCGGCTGCCATAGAGCCACACAGCCAGACTATTTAGGGAGAAGCGTATTTATAGGGCATGAGAGATGGCACGATTCATTCCCCACCGCCCCCCCCAGACGCGGAACTTGGCGCAACAAGGGCCAGTGCTCCCAGCCCACCTCAGCCCTACCAAAAACCACACTGACTGCCTTTTGGGAGCTCCCAAAACCCCACTGTCTGCCTTTTGGGAGCTCCCTTTCAGTGCCCAGGGCTCCAGCCAGCCTCCAATACCGCTCTCACCCATTTCACTGCCTACACAGCAGCCCTGACCTGGTGATGGACACTGGTCATCCCTCATGGGCTGGAGGACACCAGGGCAAGTTTGGTCCCCAAATGCATGCCAGGGATCCGTCCAGTCCCATACTCAGGAATGGCAGAGCAAGAGCACGCAGCACTCGGGTGCCCCACCATCTCTTCTGGCCCTGCTGTCACCCGCTGTCCTGCCATGACACGGGAGCTTTGCTTCCTTCAGGCTCAAAGCTGCCCGGGCCAGGAGCCAAGCCTCACCCGGGTGACATGCAGGCATTACGGGCAGAAGGGATCTCCCACTGACAGGCAAAGGCATCCCACGTCGCAAGCAGGCCAGCCAGCTCCAGCAGCAAGTCAGTGCCACAGCCACAGCGGGTCCCCACCTGCACGGGCTGGGATGCTGCAGGCAGCCACGAGCACCATGGACGGCAAGATAAGGACTTTGCAGCGCTGCCGCAGCAGCGTCCCTGGCAGCAGATGAGAGACAGACAGCAGCTGTCAAAATCTGCTGCAACAAGGATGCACCCAGACTCCCACGCTGGCTTGCTTCCACCTGGGCTGCAGAAGCACTGGGGGAGGAAAGTGGGAGCAGAAATTGGGTGGGGGGAAAAGAGGGAATACTTGCTGAACAGACTTGCTTAAGAGCAAGGAGTGCGTTACACAAGATTACAGCCCTAGTACAATCATTGCACTGGTGTTATGCAGCACAGCTGAGGGGTTACACCACAGAAGAACAAAGGGTCAGGAAGGGAGGAAAAAGGAGATGAGGAGGACTGCATCACCTGTACTGCCTTGGCAGTCACCTCCCCCACTGCCTGAAAAACCCCAAGGGGAAAAAAAAAAAAAAGGTAGTTGAATGAGCAATTCCTAAGGGATTAAAGAGCAGTATGGGACTGGACGGATCCCTGGCATGCATTTGAGGACCAAACTTGCCCTGGTGCCCTCCAGCCCGAGAGACATGACCAGTGTCCATCACCAGGTCAGGGCTGCTGTGTAGGCATCCATACTACCCACACTTCTTGAGAAAGAACAAAAAGAAAACCTGCCCGCCCTGTGCACATTTTCTGTACCTGAGCTTGCTCCACACAGTGCAGGCACCTGTACTTTGATCAGCACTTCCCACATGCTGCAATGGCCTAATACAGGCTTTGAAATAAAGCAGTTGGAGTAATGGTGCTGAAGTAGTAATAATCTCCTCTTAAATATTGCAAAATCCTTTCTAAGTGGTACTTTCTTCACTCTGAGCATTGTATTTCACCTTACATGGAGAGGGAGGTGCTGATCTCTTCTCCCTGGTAACCAGTGATAGGACACCTGGGAACAGTTCAAAGCTGCTCCAGGTGAAGTTCAGACTCCACATGAGGAAGTATTTATTTACCAAGAGGGTGGTCAGACACTGAAACAGGCTTCCTACAGAGGTGGTCAATGCTCCCAGCCTGTCAAGTGTTTAAGAGGCATCTGGACAATGCCCTTAACATGCTTTAAGTTTTGGTCAGCCCTGAAGTGGTCAGGCAGCTGGGACTAGATGATCATTGTAGGTCCTTTCCAAGTGAAGCATCCTATTCTCTTGCAGAGAGATTTGGAAACGATTCCTCCACACCAGAGTGGGGACAGGAACAGGCTCCTCAGCTGCACACAACTCCATCCTCCCCAGCCCGGGCAGCTGGAGTTCTCCTGCTCCTGGAGGGATGCGAGGGCAAGATCAAAGTCTCCTCTAGCAAGATTTCCCCTGAGATGCTGGGTGAAACCCCAAGGCACCAAAGCGTGGAGGGCCCAGGCTGGGTGCTTCGCATGCCTGGTAGGGATGACCTCCCTGACTGCTGCAACCTCCAGAGACAGCTGGTCACAGACCAGAGGTCACACCGGGAGCACGGCAAGTCCTGGAACAAGCAGGTCTGCTGTAGCATGTCAGAGAGGTCCCTGGGTGCAGGGACACCCGGGGAGGGGCTCCTGAGCAGCTCCAGGAAGGCAAGGAGACATGAGAATGTCTCCCACTGGCCAAGCACAAGGCACTTATGAAACACGTAGGCAACACATGAAATTCCCTAAATACAAAAGCAACAGCAAGGTTGGAATTTTTCCACTCCCTCGTACCCCACAGATGAAGTCAGTGGCTGTTTTCCTCCCTTGGAAAGGTCATTCCTGCCAGGCACAGGCTCACAGCCTGACTTTCACACCCACCTCTGCCATTTCTCCAGACGAGATGGCACCAAGGAGAGCTGTAAGACTCCAGAGCTCCTGAGGGTTTGCTTGCAAGACTTGGGGAAGAGAGATTATCATGGTTACCACAGTCCCCACACATTGTCAGAATAGGCAGCTAATTAGGTTGCATTATAATTAGGCTGAGCTGCAGACTTCCCAACCCCTCTACCAAAAAATAAAAACAAGTTAAAAACCACATCCCAAGAGCTGCCTGCACCCAGCAGCCCCGCATGCTCTTGCACAGCCCCAGCACCTGCAGCAGGTACCTATGCCCATCTCCAGCGAAATGGGGCCAAAATGGGGTGATGCTGACAACACAAGGCTTGGAGAAGAGGGGCAAAACTGAGTCCAACTGTGGCAGCATGAGCAAGCAGCAACATTTCTGCTTTGGAAAGATGCTCCTGGCGCAGCCAGTGGCACACAGCAGCTGGATGGAGCACTGGATGTTGGGAAGTCCCACATTCAGATGGGCCCTTTGCTCCCACCCTGGCACAGGACAGTCACAGCCACCAGCTGTACCATGGGATGCCCTGACAGATGCCAGGGCAGCCACTATCACCAGCAGCAACTGCCTCATCCCAGCCAAAGCTCCCTGACCCAGCCCATACCACGCCAGGGTCCTACAAGCTGAAGTTTAGTCTAAATTACAGATTTTTCAAGTCCCACTAAACTGATAAGAAACACTTTTGGATAGAAAGTCTGATAGCAGAAACCTGGCAACCCATGGCAGCAAGAAGATAGATCCCTGTCTGTCACAGGCTTATTTTTAACTGTTAGTAAGAAAGACTCCGGGTTTTGGTGACCAGGGCCAATAAGCCATATAGAGAATAAAAGCCTTAATCACATTAACTCAAGCTCTGACTGGCAGGAATTAAGAGGAACGTTTCCTCTCCTCCTGGAGCACATGGTGTCAGCCAGTACTTGAAGCAGATTGCTGGGAGCAGATGGAGCAAAGACCAGATCCTCCGCCACCACTAACACCAGGTGCCCGTAACGGAGTGAAAACTAGGACGGGGTTTTCCGTCCGTCTGTCTGGGGAGCACTGGGAGCACGCAGCCCAGCTTCTTCCCCTTTCGGCATGGCTGGCCGGCGCTCAGCTGCAATAGTCCTCACAGGGCGCGCAATGTTTTCCAGCTACATTGACCAGCTGATTAGCATTCAACTGCAAAGCCTAGGTTTCCCTGCTTACAAGGCAGGAGTTTAATGAGCTCATTGTTGAAAAATTCGGCTGCAATTCAGCTCTTTCCACTTTTTATTTCCCAAACTACTACTGTTCCTCTCCTTACCCCTATTGAGGCAGTGCCGCTGCCTGCTCTGGGCTCTCGCCTGCACTGTTTCCTTCTGGGCGCTGCAGCTGCCTGTGCTGTTTGTCCTCCTGCCCTCGCAGCACCATGTCTCAGGTCCTCCGCAAAGCAGGATCCTGCCTTTAATTGTCATCAAGAGGGGCACAGGAATGAACAGAGCAGCAGTCTTGCCCCGACCACCTCCCTTCTCGCACCCAGCTGCTGATGCAATGCTGCCGATGCAACAAAGAGCTCCAGTTAGGTCACAAAAGTCCATCGCTTGGTTTCCCGCAGTGACAGCCCCTGTTGGGGCCAGCAACACCCCAGTGCACCACAAGCTGGGAACATTCAGCCAGGCTCTCAGTCTCCTCACAATAACCCCAGCCTCCAAGGTACTCAAAGCATAGAACCATAGAACCACAGAACCATAGAATCATTTCAGTTGGAAGAGACCTTCAGCATCATTGAGTCCAACCATAACCTAATCTAACTCTAGCACTAAACCATGTCCCTAAGAACCTCGTCTAAGTGCCTTTTGAACACCCCTAGAGATGGTGACTCCACCACATCCCTGGGCAGCCTGTTTCAATGCCTGACAATCCCTTCCATGAAGAATTTTTTCCTAATATCCAATCTATACCTCCCCTGGTGCAGCTTGAGACCACGAGCATGTTGCAGATAGGACGAGGACCTAACAAATCACAAACCCTGCTGCAGTCACCTCTGTCAGCTGAAGTCGTGTCACCTTGCCATGACAGCCCACATTGCTCCTCTGTGGTCCTGCCTTGTGGCTGGCAGTAGTTCACCGCCAGTCCAGCAGCCCTGCCCGCAGTGGGGTGGCATGTGCAGCTGCCTGCCTGCCCCTTCTCCTTGGGGCTGGGAGGACATCGGTCCCCAGGAGCACAGGGGTTTGTGGTGCTGGAGGGAAACCTGAGCACAAATAATCAAAGCTCCTCAGGTACAGCCCAACTGCAGGAGCCAGGACAAGGCTTGTGAAGGAAAGAACATGGCAGGGCCATGGCTCTGGGAAGGGCCAAACCTTTCCGCTTACCAAAGCATCTCTCCACATTGCCACCAGCAGCTTGACTTTTATACAAACCTTCCTACCAGGAGGTGATTCCCATCCCAGCCCCCAGAAAGCCCGGAGCAAGCAGAAACAATGCTTGAGCTTCGTTTGGATGCACAGGAGGGAACACAAAGCCTGGCAAAAAAATCACGGAAGGAGCCACAGCACTGCCGGGCAGAGCCAGCAGAGCTACAAAAGACATTTAGGATCACAGTTGTTGAAGATAGATGTCCAGCACTGGGATACAGACCCACCAAGTGCCCCAGGACATGGAACAGCAGTATTTCTGCTCTCCAAGCCCCCCCATCCCACCTGGAGTGTTCCCCAAAACCACAGCTCATAGGTGCCACCAAAAAGAGCCATTGTCCCAGGTAGAGCAGAGGCAATCCCAGGCCATGAGCCAAGCGCGATGCTCAGATCAAGCCCTGAGTCCGAAGCAAACACTACGAGCCCCTCCCGCCCCCAAGCACAAGGACAACGCGGGAATCAGATGACGCTGGAAACCCACCGCGGCTTCTTCCGGCCCGACCGCAAAAGCGCAAAGAAATGCAAACATATTGCCAAGAACAGGTAACCCCTCTTCAAATGTCCCACCGAGGAAAAGCACTGGAACGGTCTGCGGAGGGAAAGCAGAGCCCCAAACCCGACAGCAGACCCGATTCCGAGCAGGGGAGTCCCAAGTCCCCCGTCCCCCCCCCGCGCCACCCCACTCACAGGCGGAACATGCGCTCCATGTCCTTGATCTGGCGGCGGCTGAACTCCTTGAACTCGGTGTAGGGGTTGAAGACGGCGGCCCGTCGGGGCTGCGCCGCCCCCTCGTTGATGTCCTGCCGCCGGCACAGCTTCGCGCTCAGCTCCGCGTCCGCGCTGGCCGTCAGGCAGCTCCGCTCCGCCTCGTCCCCGGCCGCCTCCTCGCCCTTGGCCGTAGCCACCTCGCCCTCCGCCGCCACCCCGCTCTCTTCCAGCTGCAATCGCCGCTGTAGCTTCTGCGCCAGCTCCTCCGAGGCCATGGCCCGGCACTGCCCGGCGGCCGCACTCCCGGTCCACTCCGCTGCGCTCCAAAGGGGCACGCCCGCCCCAGCCGCCAACTTTATTCCCTCACTTGGAGTGAACGGGGCGGGACGGGGCGGGACGGGGCGGGAGGAGCCCGGGACGGGGCGGGCGCTTAAGGAGGCGCGGCGGTGGCCCTGGGGGTCGTCCACGCGGGGGGCGCGACGTGGGATGGTCGCGCTGCCCCTGGGGGTGCCCGCACATGTATACCTGAAGTGGAGTGTAACTCCACAAGCTGACCCCCTCATGTGTACACTGTCCCACACAGGAATCACCCCCACTCAGGTACGCACCTCTACAGGCAGGAACCCCCCCACACTCAGGTACAACCCCATGGGCACGCTCCCACGCATCCTCCCATGCGTTGGGTGCCACCCAGGGAGCCCCCTGCACCCCCTACGAAGGCACTGAATTGGCCCCGGGGTGAACAGGCCGTATACATCCCACAGCAGTACCCCGCTCCGTGGGGTGAGACGAGCCTTCAGCCCGGCCGGGAGCCCCTGCCGGCTCCCAGGCACCCCCCAGCCCTCCCCACGTCTGCGGGAACGGCGGAGGCCAGGCCTGCCCCGTGACGAGGCAGAGGGACCCCTTAAGCCCCGCCATGCCCCTCCCTCTCTTATCTCCTTGGGCTAAAATTAACCCAGGACAAAGCTCAGCTCGGCTCTGGGTTCCCCCTCCTTCTCCGGAGAGAATGAAAGACAAGCCTCCCCTTTCAACGACACTAGTCCCCTTCCCTGGCCAGTGTGCCATCCCTGCTGTCCCCTGGGCTCTGTGGGGACGCGGGTGTCCCTCCCAGGACTGTCTGTCCCTGGCCTGGCTGATAAGAGGCTGATGGCGTCCCCAGAGATGGGATTAGGGCTGGTGTGAGGTGGTTTAGGGTGGCTACTGATGGGATTTACTCACGGGGGGAGAAGGGGGAGAGGAAAGCACTAGCTTGGAAATGCCACTTGCTTATGGCACCTGCGTGCCTGAGCCTGTGCATCACAGGGAACCTGTCCCAGCAGCTGTTATGTGGCTGTTTCACAACTCCAGGCGGCTAGTAAGCACCTCTCTGACCTTAGTAGTAACCTACGCTTGACTGTCTTGTGCAAGATCATTGCCACTAAACCTCCTCAGAAAATGACTATTGAAGCCGTTTCCAGCAACCCTACCTGGAACCTGCTGCCTAGGCAGCTAAAAGCTACCCCGGTGAGGGTGAAAATGGCTGCAGGGTCACAAAAGTGTATGGCACAGTAAAGCCACTGCAAGTGTTTCACACTAGGACTACCCAAAAACATGCCTACTGAGTGAAAGAGGTGGCATGTTCAGTGCCCACACTGCTTTGCACTAAGCTAATGCCATGTTCATAACAGAGAGCAGCTGCCTTCACTGGAGAGGCATAGAGTGCAGAGCTGGGAGCTACTGCCAGGCAACTGGCCACTCTGGAGACTCATGACAACAGAGGCACTTGTCTGGCTGATGGATGTCGAGAGACCTGAATAGAAACAGGCTGAAATGAAAAAAAAAAACCACATCTATGTTGCCATCTACTGGAAACATATGTGAAGGGTATCACATGGATGGTAAATAATATCAGGAAAACATAAGTAAACTGAAAAATGGAATCGGAACAGAAAGACAGTACAAAAGAAAAAGGGGTATGACCAGAGAGAATAAATTAAAGGAAGAGTGATGACTGTGCACGCTCTGAATATACATATGAAAGAACACTGCAACTGTATACTAATGATTAAGAATCAGGGGAACGGTGAGAAACACTGAAAAAGAGTGGAAGGGAGACCGCCTGGGAATACCGGGTGCTGTAGGCTTATTGATTTTGGCGGCGGAGAGTCCGTCCTTCCGTTTAATTTTTGGAGGTGGGGGGGGGGCGTGGGAGGGTCAGAGCCGTGGGGGCAGGCGGTGTCGTGGCGGCGGGTCCGTGCGTTTTGTCGACACGTGTCCCCGGGGTCGCCTCGCGCCGGTGGTCTGGGTTTTGAAGGGTGTTTTTTTGGCGCGAGAGGCAGGTTTGGGTGCGCGAGAGCGGGGCTGGAGGGTGAGTGGGTGCCTACGGCCATACCACCCTGAGAACGCCCGATCTCGTCTGATCTCGGAAGCTAAGCAGGGTCGGGCCCGGTTAGTACTTGGATGGGAGACCGCCTGGGAATACCGGGTGCTGTAGGCTTTTTGATTTTGGCGGCGGAGAGTCCGTCCTTCGTTTAATTTTTGGAGGTGGGGGGGGGCGTGGGAGGGTCAGAGCCGTGGGGGCAGGCGGTGTCGTGGCGGCGGGTCCGTGCGTTTTGTCGACACGTGTCCCCGGGGTCGCCTCGCGCCGGTGGTCTGGGTTTTGAAGGGTGTTTTTTTGGCGCGAGAGGCAGGTTTGGGTGCGCGAGAGCGGGGCTGGAGGGTGAGTGGGTGCCTACGGCCATACCACCCTGAGAACGCCCGATCTCGTCTGATCTCGGAAGCTAAGCAGGGTCGGGCCCGGTTAGTACTTGGATGGGAGACCGCCTGGGAATACCGGGTGCTGTAGGCTTTTTGATTTTGGCGGCGGAGAGTCCGTCCTTCGTTTAATTTTTGGAGGTGGGGGGGGGGCGTGGGAGGGTCAGAGCCGTGGGGACAGGCGGTGTCGTGGCGGCGGGTCCGTGCGTTTTGTCGACACGTGTCCCCGGGGTCGCCTCGCGCCGGTGGTCTGGGTTTTGAAGGGTGATTTTTTGGCGCGAGAGGCAGGTTTGGGTGCGCGAGAGCGGGGCTGGAGGGTGAGTGGGTGCCTACGGCCATACCACCCTGAGAACGCCCGATCTCGTCTGATCTCGGAAGCTAAGCAGGGTCG